>NC_140584.1:572682264-574001264 GCF_964204655.1 Triturus cristatus
ATGGCACATAATTCTCTGTGTGTTAGAAATGGGGGTCTTTAGTTGGCAAGGGCTTGCACCTCTGTCCAAGTAGGGACCCTTCTTCCTAGTCAGGATAAGGGAGTTACACTCCTAAAATAACCCCTGCTCACCCCCTTGGTAGCTTGGCACAAGCAGTCAGGCTTATCTTAGAGGCAGTGTGTAAAGCATTTGCATATAACCAACAGTAATACGGTGTAAGCTCTACAAAAGGACAGCACACCAATTTCGAAAAATATCAAATATTTTGATATACTTAAGACAAGACCAAACAGATACAAATCCACAATACAGTACTTAGAAATCTTCAGTTATCAAAATAAACCAAACAGCTCTGGCTGAACGTGGCATTGCGGGCCAGCTACGGTGTCGGGAAGACTTGTAAAACAGTACCTTTAGAAATGCAGGGTGTTGGCGACCTCTCCTTGAGTTTCGAAACCACGGCATCCGCAGGCGTTGGTTCTGGGGGTCGGTGCAGGAGTTATCAGGCCCTTGAAGTCACATGTGTTGCAGATCCAACTCCTCGAGGTTGAAGTTGGGAGCGCTGGCGTCGGCAGGCGTTGGGTGCTGCGGTGCGAAGTGATGCGATGCGATGCTCGTAGCAGTGCTGGCAGGTCACGGTGCAAGCAGTGGTGTCGTCATTGCTGAAGCGCTGTAGAAGACTGATGAACTGGAGTCGATGGCGCCGGCGTCGATAGGCTAAGGCTGCGGTGAGGGATGAGGACAGTGCGTCGTGTAACTTACAAGCGGTGCCCTCGAACCACAGTGCAAGCAGTGGTGTCGATGTCAGCGTGAAGCGTCGTCGCCGGGGATGCCAGGGTGACGGTGTGAAGCGAGGCGGTGCAGAGTGTGATGCCCACAGGTCGCACTGCAAGCAGCTGCTCGGTGGCGGCGTCAGCCGGCGTCGTCAGTGAGAGCAGGGTTGCGGTGCAGCGTTGCTGCTGTGCCCTCTGCAATGCCTTCAGGACACGGCAGCAGTGCTGTAGACGGCGTCAGGTTGCTTTTTCTTCTGTTGCATCACAAAACACACAGTCCCCAGTGCTGAGGGCAAAAGAACTTGACTTCTTTGCTGTTCCTGAGACTTCTTGAACAGGGGGCAAGCTCTACCTCAAGCCCTTGGAGAAACTCACAAAAAGAGCCTGCAGAAAGTTCAAGTCCAGTCCTTTCACTGCCCAAGACAGAAGCAGCCACTGCAGGCCAACACAGCAGAGCAAACAGCAAAGTGGTAGTTATTATATACTTCTTATTGGCAGTCTTCATGGTCCAAAAGAGTTCTAAAGTTCTGGGGTATGGGCCCCAATATTTATACCACCAAATCCTTTGTTTTCTGATGGCAGAGAGTGTCTGTACCCATCCAAAACCAGTTCTGTCTTCACTGGCAGGTTGGTGGAGACAGGATTGTGTAAGGCAGGCCAGGCCCATGTAAAAACAACAATTGATGGACAGAATGCAGAACAATGTCATACATTCACCCCAGTACAGAGATCTGGGCCTAAATCCATCGTTTTTTTGCTCACCATGCCATTCCAGTTTGAACCCAGCCATATGCAAATCAGTCTTGACCCTGTGCCTCATGGGAACAGTCCAGCCCGAACTGCCAAGCCAGGTCCTCCCTGGACTGGAAACAAGCATCCTAGGACCGGTTTCGGGGTTTCACCCCTCTTCAGCCAGGATAGCTTGATTCCAGTGGCATGGAGAGCACGGGACTCACGTCTGAGCATACCCATCCCACTCGGGGTGACAAATGCAAAAACAACAATTGATGGACAGAATGCAAAACAATGTCATACATTCACCCCAGTACAGAGATCTGGGCCTAAATCCATCGTTTTTTTGCTCACCATGCCATTCCAGTTTGAACCTAGCCATATGCAAATCAGTCTTGACCCTGTGCCTCATGGGAACAGTCCAGCCCGAACTGCCAAGCCAGGTCCTCCCTGGACTGGAAACAAGCATCCTAGGACCGGTTTCGGGGTTTCACCCCTCTTCAGCCAGGACAGCTTGATTCCAGTGGCATGGAGAGCACGGGACTCACGTCTGAGCATACCGTCCCACTCGGAGTGACAAATGCAAAAACAACAATTGATGGACAGAATGCAGAACAATGTCATACATTCACCCCAGTACAGGTGCAAGGAAATCTCCTCCCACTAATCTCAATGCAACCGAGGTCTATTCAGCCCAGCCCTGACCCATCAGACTTCTGGAGCCACTGCCCCTCTCAGCCCCTTTCAGCCTCTGTCATCCAAAAGCCAGACATGCAATACACAAACCTAGCAGAGGCACACTGGATGGTTAGGCAAGAAAATACCTACTTTCTAAAAGTGGTATTTTCAAACACAGAATGTAAAAATCACCCTCACTAAAAGATGCATTTTAACATTCTGAGTTCAGGCATACTAAACTTTATTTCTCTACCTTGTTCCCAGGGCCAGTTATGTTATAAGATGTTATACACAAACTCCACATTCTGTCCTATGGGAACAGGCAGCCTTGCAATGGTGAGAAACGAAATACACTGTAATTCATCACCAGGACATGTCACACACCTCAGTACATGTCCTACTTTTAAACAAAGACAGCACCCTGCCCACAGGGGTACCTTGGGGCTACCTTAGGGGTGCCTGACATGTAGAAAAAGGGAAGGTTGGGAACTACCAAGTGGGTGCACTTGCTAGGTCGACATGGCAGTTACACATTGCACACAGAGTCTGCGGTGGCAGGTCTGAGTTACCTTTTCACGGCTACTTCTGTGGGTGGCACAACCAGTGCTGCAAGCCCACTAGTAGCATTTGATTTACTAGCCCTGGCACTCTCAGTGCACTTTACTAGGGACTTCACCAGTAAATCAAACATGCCAATCATGGAAACACCAATCCAAAACATAATTTACAAAAGGAGCACTTGCACTTTAACACTGAACAGCAGTGAGAAAGGGGTCAGAGACACTAAACCAGCAAAAACAGAGTCAAAACCGGTAGGTCAGAAAGCAAAAAGACAAGGGGAACACACCAAAAGATGCCAAGTCTAACACTGTGGGATTTGCAGCCGCGGCCCGTGGAGGGAGTTCCGTGAGGTGGTAAGGCGGGGCGGGGGGTTCTAAAAACCGGAATATGGATAATTACAGGTAAGTAAACAATTAAATAAATTAAACGAATTTCGTAGCGCACGCTGCATCGCATTCTACACCCATATCTGTGATTAAACCTAGCAAACTGTGGCAGAGAGTTGCATCAGATTTTTTGGGGCCAATTCACATTTTGTCTCTCAAGATTAGGTATTTTATAGTACTAATGGACCATTTTTCAAGGTGAGTGGAAGTGTGAAGTGTGACAGAACCCAACACTGAGGCTGTGATTCAATTTTTTGGTGGTGTTTTCACCAGGGAAGGGACTCTGGAGAAATTGCTCAGAGATAATGGGGTTCAGTTTACCTCCACAGCCACGAGAGAATTCTTGGATAAGTGTGGTGTAAAAAATGTACGCACTTCTCTTTATCATTCTCAAGCAGTGCTTTAAATGGGCCGGTACTCACCGGTACTGAGTACCGGCACTTCTGAATTTTCTGGCCCTCAGTACCGGCACTTCTCATTCGCCAGGCAGAGTACCGGTACCCTAGTAGATAGCACTGCAGGCTCAGGTTATTTATCTCCTCTAGCACAGGGCAGATGCCGCTCTGCTTCTCAGGAGCTTGTAAGAGCGCCAAGCCTCATGCTGAGTCCCTGCTGGAGATTCCAGCAGCGCCCATGTGAATGGCCTGAGCCTGCAGGGGGCAGAGGGCTTACCGTGCGTCACGCTGTGACTAACAGTGCAGGGTCTAGACAGACCCTTCACTGTCGGTCATGTGACCGAGGACTATTCTGCTGAAAGTGCTTTAGCCTCACCCTGCCCCTCTCCATCAGGTGTGTAAATGGGTTGGGACGGGCAGTCAGTCAGGATATTGATTGCACTGGCCATTCTAAAGCAGTGACAGCCCAACAAAATCCTCTGCCTTCGCCAAAGCCGGTTTTCTTTTCATCTTTTTGTTCAGGACAGGAGCTGCTTCTCTTTGTGGACGGAACTTCGGAAGGCGTAGGGATGAATGTAAAGACGTGAGGTGGTTGAGTTTTGAAATCATGAATCGTCTCAGAAATTGTATTTTAACACACATTTCTGTAAAGTCAAATCTGGTGCATTTCTTAACTTTAATTTACCAGATGGCAAATTTAGGGGGAGCATGGAGGGGTGAACAGGAGACAAGTACGGAAAAACCAGGGAGAAAATTTAAGACTTGTGGAGAGTAAGCAAAAGAGGAGCAGAACTAGTGAGAAGTTTATAGGCTGGGTGAAGATTAGAGGCAAGTGGAGATAAAAGGGAGAGAATCAGGACACTCAGTAGATTTTAGAGGGAATGTGGAGAGATAGAGCGTGTGCGTGTGTGTGCACGCTTGAGAGCATATAGTATTGTGCCACATAACAGCATGGCATTAAGAAGCCGTAAATATTACAGAACGATAAACTGTTAACATATCATCCTTTTTGGGTTTCATTTTGTGTAATGAGTTAACCTGTTTTGGTTACATAAACACATTTCTCATGTGTTTTTCATAGTTGCTGCAACTGATATAGAAGTCATTATGTATCGTCATATGTTGCCCTAAGCCCCGCCCCTAGCCCCGCCCACTCACCACGCCTCTAGCTCATATTAATGAATACCTGCACTTATTTTTCCCATTTAAAGCACTGTTCTCAAGCAAATGGAAAAGTTGAAAGGTTCAACAGAGTGTTGGTAGAATGCATTCAGAGTGCTGTCAGATCAAAAATGGATTGTGAAACTGTTGTAAGAGAGTTGATTTGGGCTTGCAGGTCCACACCTCATTTAATCATAGGGAAGATACCTTTTGAACTTATGAGAGGGAGAAAAGTGGTGTCTTCTTTATGTCCCTTTTAGAAAGTGGAAATGATGCATCAAGGTTACGATATATCTGTGTCTTGTGAGAATGCAAAACAATTGAGTGACAATCACAGTGTTATACACTGCCAGGGAGATATAAAAGCCAAAGACAAATTGATCAGAAAGACTAGAGTTGATGTTGGGGACATGGTACGAATCAAAGATATGGTTCTGCAAAGAAAAAGAGTTTCCCAGTTTTGAGATCCTGTAAGAGTAACGATGTAAAAAGCAAAGCAATGCGTTTGTTGAACGATCAATGGTGGAATCTATCCAGGGTTACCAAAGTGGGAAGTTGTGACATGGAAAGTGTTAGACGTGGGGTCAAGCCCACACAAGCATAGGGTTACTGTGAGAATCCCAGAAGTTTCTATAGTAAGGAAGAGTGTCAGAATCATCAGAATTCCCAAAAGATATGCAGATTAACTTATTGTAATAGTGCATTGTCATAATTTACTTGATAAATTGATGTGAACTTTTATTTCTGTTAAACTATATGTATTGTTGTGTTTATACTTCACACATTTTTATATTGTTAAAATATAGTACACATCTTTTCCTTGATATAAAAAAATTAAGTGAAAAAATGTGCAGTGTGTTTAGATAGTATCTCTTTTATGTTAAACCTAATGTGATGTAAGTAGCCAGTGTAAGGCTATTGGTTCGCTAGGTGTTCTACTGTGGAATCATTAGTGGTTTAAACTGTGTGATGGTTATGTTACTCTCTGAGCCCTCTGTACCAGCTGCAACTTATGTGCTCCACTTCCATAAAGGATTTGAAGTACATTGGGTTTTGGAGAGTCATTGGTGTCTTCACAGGTCCTACTTACATCGAGGTAATGTGTAATATCCCAATACAAAGTCAACCGCAATAATTATTTATATACAAGAGATAAAAATTGTTAAGACAAATAAATGAGTATTGTTGAATCAAGTAATGAAAAGTGGCCTTTGGGTGTCATTGAACACTGGGCTTGCTAAACTTTCAGTGAAAATGAAAAATAACACATAATTTTGCACAAGCAGCTGATGCTGATGAGAACAGTTGTTTCATTAAGTATACAGTGACAATAGTGTGGTATGGTTTAATAATGACGAATGAAGAATCACAAATATGTCGGAGCCACCCCAACTATTCAAATTTGGAGCAGACTATGTATTCATTTTGAAACACATGAAAAGAAATACAGCATGAATCAACCACACATTCAGTCAAAGTCCACTAGGCCTAAATGAGTCAAAATCTAATTGTTGTACTGCCAATGAAGAGTAAAAGTAATCTTTTCATGCTCTTTATCAATGATTGGGGTACAAATACATTTGAGTCATTGACTAATAACCAAGTAATTCTGAATGCTGTAAATGTTTGCAGTGCCTAATTTGATTCAATGATTGTATGGCTTAGCCACTTCTTTGCTCTGGGAGTGTGTAAGTCTTCTTGCCTAACATTTTATTGTATTGTCTTGGTATTTATATCAGCTGAAGATATAGCTGAAACAAAGTATTTCTTTTTAGTGATTATGGAATATTACATTTCCTTTATCGTAACTGTAACCTTCTTCGTCTATGTTTTTCTGCTCATTGTAGCCAGGTCTGATGTCTTAGTGGACAAATGCGTCCAGGGGCCTGTGTTTGACCTCATGGTCACAGGTTCCAATACTGGTGGGTCCCCTCACTCTAACATCCTTCTGAGGTTGATAAAATGAGGACCATTGATTTGGGTAACAATAAACATATGTTATTCAGTGTCAAGAGGCCCTTCTGGGTGAGCAAGCGCTTTACAAGCACACATGTAATGTTATGGTAACAAAGGCTTGAAGGAAGTGCCTGTCTCAGACCTTTTGCGCCTCTCTTTCATATCTTGGCTTCCAAGACCAGAAGGTGTTGATTAGCTTGGGCAGAGGAAATGTTTAGTTTACAATTTGAAGATCATCTTCATCCTTTCTCATGATCTGTCTTTAGACACATTTCTGCTTCCTTTGAATCCATGAGGTGTTTCTCACTGGAGACCTGTGAGTGTAAAACGATACATTTGTGTGTTGCTGTTACCTATTGAGCATGGTTCAATTCATTTTGCTGGAGAGTACTCTGGCCGTCTGAACTTATTATTCACAAGCTAAACATTTTTCTTTTCTTAATAAACACTTTCAGGCTTCGATTGGTGTGTGTGAGCGGATTTTCTTTAACAGACCTAGTGGTTTTGGCCGGTAAGTGCCTGCACTTGGCTGGTTGTGGTGCTCGAGGTCAGGCTGTATTACATGCAACACCCCCCGGTACCAAAGGTATTTTGGAGGATTGTGGAGAAGGACCCAGCGCTCAACTCACCAATCAAGTCAGTGTCTGCGTGCTTTCAGATTTATGAAATGTAAAGCCTAATTGTGTTTGTTGACTGTGTGGGAATCATTTGTGTTTGAAATTGAACCAGTGTCATTTGGGCAGGATACAAAGGGTTAGACAAATTTGGCAAGGTACGAGGGAGTCTGAGCATAGTAGGTGCTAGATGTCTGCATGCAATCCATGGTACAGGAGCAGGAGGCTCTAAAGGAGTACAGAGAGGCGAAGGGTACCTAGATCCCTAGCACACACCCTAGTGGAAGAATGTGCGAATGAAAGATTACTGATCTAGCCCTAGCCACCCCAGAATCCTTGCATGCCCCAATAGGCTGCGGACGAAGGTCTCTGAACATTAGGAGGGCAACAGACCAGTGTGAATGCACTTTGCTACCTCCCTCCGCGAGGAACACAGGAAGAGCTATTAGGTTAACCCTTTCTCATCTTATACTTCTACCTCAACCACTCAAAAGGATGAGCTGTGGCACAAGTTTGGCAGACACCTACAAATATACCTAGATGTAAATGAGGGTGCAGCAAGGAAATGGTGCAGTTGCATCAAAAATGGAAAACACCCCAGCAAGCGAGGCTCCTGTACAATTCAGGTGCCACCAGTATGGTAAAAGCAGGTGGAGGTATTTTAAAGACTGGGTTAAAGGCACTAGCGGTGAGACAAGAAGTATTCTGTGGATAAAGACACTGCGCGCTTGAATAAACGTAATAAATGATTGAATGGTCCTAAGTATAAACCCAGTCCAGAACAATGGGCAGCCTTCATAATTGGTATGAAGAAGCCATGAAATTAAATCAGGAATCTCAGGTGTGGGGACACCTATGAGAAACTAAGATACCAAATTAATCTCTTTAGGGACGGAGTTAGGACTTGTGCGCCTGCTTCACCACCTTCCCCTTATTTGTTTTCTCAAATTACAAATAAGACCCCAGACACAGCAGAAGAAATGGAGGAGGACATGCTCGAGGTTCTGGGTTTCCACATACTGCAGGAGATGCCGAGGGTACACTGCAAGGAGCACCTTGGGATGGAGCCGCTCTTGCCAGTGGGCCAACAGGAGAGGCGCAGGCAACTCTTCACAAGTAAGCACACTGAGCAAGGTGAGTATGGCGAACGCTGCAAGCGATAGCGTGGCTGATGTGAGATGAAAGATGGACACAATAACACATCATATGCCAACTCCAAGGGTATCTTGGTCAGTACCCCACCATTTAGAACCAATGCATTACAATAGTTGGACTCACAGTCCGACCATCACTTTAGAAAGTCAAAGAATTCTAGGGATGGCTCGAGGACGAATGGTGAGAGAACTTAAAAGAGAACCCCGATTCGAACAACTCAATTTCTCAGCTAGTGAGGAGCCCAGTGACACGCCAAATTATTTTTCGCATTTTGAACCTTATGCCCTCCTACCTTTACAAGAATACCCAGGACCTGGATCAGGGAGTATGGGTCTGTGTCCCCATTCATGCTCTATGGTTCTTCTGATCTCACCCGGCCATTCCCTTAAATACACGATAACCCACAAAAGTTGTTAAAATCTTCACAAACTGCTTTTGAATATTAGAAACCAATTTGGGCTGATGGCAACCAATTGATACATATTATTGTGCCAGTTGAAGTGAAAGACTGATTGGTAGATAAAGTTGATCGGCTGCACCAAGCCCCGATTGATGAAGCTGCATTTATTGCTGCAGTGATGCACTGTTGAATATTAGTTTTGAAGAATGTCATGTCGAAATTGATTAGACCAAGGCTAATAATTGCCAAGAAAACAAAGGGAAAACTGCTGTGGATTACTTGGATCATTTGAAAGAGGTTTTTGATCATTTTTCTGGTATCATTTATTCTATGGTAACCACTCAGGAAGCCATTAGAGTGATGCTTATTGAAGGGCTACTGCCCAAGGTACAGGAACAATTAAAAACAATATGTATTAGTTGGTAAAGTAAGGATCTTTCAGAATTGGTTTCAAGTGCAAATCATTGTGTCACTGTACAAGAATGAAATAAATATTCCCTAAATTTAGACTAACGTTTTGCAAATACAATCCTTTCAGCAAACAGTCAAAGGGAGTGGTCCAGGGAGGACTGAGATGGTAAAGTGACCGAGTGAAGGGGGAGGAACAAGGTGGACAAAGAGACGGAAGGTGTAAATGAAGCCTGTGGCACGAAAGGGGAGAATCTGCCACATCTTGTGGTTCTTCCTGTTTCAATTGTTGCCAATTAGAGTATTGGACACAAGATTGTCCAAATGAACCCAAGAACTCTCATGATCAACCCAAACAATCTAAATTCATTTCTGTCTTGAAAAATCGATATTCTGCCTTCTAGGACAGGACAATAGCTCTTTACATGTTTTAATTCCTGTAGACCCAAAGGAAAGCCCACCTTATGTCTTATTAATGCTGGTGCAAGCGGATCTGCCTTAAAAAAAACTATGAATTACAGTCACTACCACTCGCCGGTGAAATGACTGATGCCGTTGGCATTTGTAACACACATGACCTCATTACATTACTAATCCTGTGTCTATATCATTGGGTCACATTAATGACTTACATGCCTTTCTTTGAGTCCTACCTCACCTGCATATCTTCTGGGAGGAATTCTTTATGCAAGCTAAATTGTACAATGTTTTATATTTTTAATGGTGTTTATTTGAATGTTCCCACAGAAAACAAGTGCACTGTTCTGTCTGTTCTGTGTCAAAATATGGATTCATGTGAAACTTATGTGTCTGTGAAACCTTTACCTCAATCAGTGTCTTACACGCTTGATCAAGTTCCCTCCCTCTGATGGTCTGAACATGCTAATGATATAGATTGTGTTTTAAATGCCAAAAAACTCCCATGAAAAAGCTTCCAAGCATATCAAAATGCCTGGTACTTCCCGAGGTGAAGGCAGTCATTGTTGATTTGCTGAAAGAAGCGGTGTTGGTGCCTACTATAAGCATATGCAGTACTCCTATTTTACTTATAAAAAATCCGGGTAATGGCACCTTTTGTTTTGTGTGAGATTTAAGTGCCATAATTGGTGTGATACTGCCGTCTTTATTGTATGAAACCCTTCTACCATTCTGTCATGTATCTCAGTGGCTCCTGCATGGTTCAGTCAAGTAGCCCTGTGTTATGCTTTCTTCCTTAGTCTCATACATCCTGATAGCCAATATATTTCCACATTCTCATGTTCTAGGTGCCAACTCACATGTCTTCATTTCCTCAGGGGTATACAGAATCACCTTCTAACTTCTCACAGGCACTCAAGAAATTTCTGGACAGCCACATCTTTCTTAATTTTAGAAGCGTAAGAGGGAAGCTGTTGGTTTTGTTTTGTGAGTAGAATATTACAAATCATGACCGTCGGGCTCTGTATCTGAATTTGACAAAAATGCCGAATCAGAAGATCACTGAAACTGGAGGGTCTGCTTAGAGGTGCTGTTGATAATGTGCTGTTTGTCTTTAGCACACAGGACCAATGCAAAGTTAATTCTATATATCTGTTGACTGAACTGGATAAAAAATGACAAATTGCATCTACAATGTTTGTACCGTGTTCGTTATTTAGGTCATAACATATAAGAAGGGGGAAAACACCTTTTGGGGCTGGTCGGGTCCTGTGGACAGTGGGTATGGGTAATGCTAACATTGTCAAACTATTGAGGATTTTATCTCGAATGATGCCCCTGACACTTTGCCTTTCTCCAAGGATGCAGATCAAGCATGTGTACTCTGCACCTGGTCTAGGATTGCTTGATTACGCAAGACCTTTCACATTGTATTACCATGAGAGGGAAGGCATGTTTGGGGTGTGTGAATATAAGATCCCAAAGGAAAAAATAACATGGTTGCTCACTATTCTTTTGCTCTTGATGCCATAGTGGCAAAGCCGCCTCTGTACACACATGTGATGGTCGCTGCTGGCCACCTAATTGAACTCTCTGCAAACCCTATGTTGAGATCACCGCTCACTGTTGCTGTATCTCATGCGGTGTATACACTGCTGTTGGCCATTAAAACTCAGCACCTTTCCGTTAGGAGGTTGTCAAGACACAAAATACTGTTGTAATCTGCCTCTCATATAACATTGGTATGATCTCCTTTGTTGAACCTTGCTTCCCTTTTTACCACAGCTCATTGAGCTGCCCACTTGATCAAACCTCTTATTGATCTCACTGATGCTCCATTACCAAACTGCTATCTTGTATATTATGCTGATGGTTAATATCTCATTAATGATAAAGGTTCTTTAGTTGGTGGGTATGCTGTCTGCACCATACACAAAGTTGTTGTGACTCGATATTTACTTCATGTACCATCTGCTTAAGTCACTGAACAGATAGCCCTCACTTGTGCTTGTAACCTAGCTACACAGAAAACTGTAACCATTTTCACTAATTCAAACTGCACATTTGAGGTGGTTTGGCTTTAGGCTCTTCTGGATATAAAGAGGGTTTCTCGCCTCTGCCGGAGCCCTGATCAAAGAAGTTTTTTATGTCAAAAGTTTGCTTGATGCTCTTACCTTTAAACGTTGGTATTGTTCAATGCACTTAATATCAATCCTCTCAGGATGTTGTATGTGGCAAAAGGTAATGCTTTAGCCAACCAAACCGCTAAACATCCTGTTTTATTTTCCCACCCTGAAGTCACTTGAGACAGTGGTTCCTTCTCCCATCCAAAAAATGTGTATAAAAGTAGAATCAGAGCAGCCACACTTTCTTCCAATTCTATGTTCTTCAAGTAAGAAGGTACTCAGCAGAATATCTGAAGAGCTGCTTTGTAATGAAGAATGGTGTCTGCCTGACAGTCAGTCACCCAGGGTGAGGGGACATCAGGTGAAGTCTCCACCTTCTGATGAAGAAGCTGAACGTCTGCTTGAAGTATGCCTCCTGAAATAATGCATGAGTGTACTTGGTGCTGATGGAGCAGGGTTTTGAGAAAATAAAACCTGCTCGGATTTACTCCTCAGTAGCATTCACTAACAGAGTGCTGTGAAAATAATGTGCACAAACACGAAAACACAGGGAAATGCTTTGCACAGGTGTACACTAATGCGAAGACTAATGCATGAGAAACTAACTGGAGGCAAATTTAAAGAGAAAAAGAAAAATATAGAGACATCAGGATTACATTTTGATCCAAGTGAATCTGATGATGAATTGTTAGATGGCCTCATGATGTGGCGAGAGAGGAGTTGACTCAGAAAATTAATCAATTGAGTCTGAATGCGGAAGCATTTACAGTGCCGGTAACAATTGGTCCTATAGTTCAATTGTATGGAGAAAAACAGAAAATATCGAGAGTACATGCATTGACAGTTCCAACAAATAGTGTTAGGAATGAGGTGGTAACTGTAGTTGATCAGGCAGAACAAGCTGAAACAAATACTTCCTTGATTGATCTTCCAGTTTGCGAGTTAATGACTGAAACCCCAAACAGAAGTGCGCAAATAGATCCAAGGAGAATAGTGCAGAATGTCACTCCAGCGTCAGGGAGTTCAATGGGTCCTTCGCCAGATGAGTTAGATGACTGGATAAGGGAAATGGACAAGCAAAAACATCAACCACAGATTATAGATGTGAGTAAACTGAGAGTGGACTTGGAAAAAATGATTATTGGTACAATAAGTCCAGACAGATTGAGTACTTATCTAAATGAAGAGTAGTTATTCTTGTGTAAAAATATTACTTGGAGAGCAAGAAATCTTCATGAGAAATTGACAGAGGCTGCTTGTGAATATGGACTAGACACAGAGAAATCAAAGATGTTACAGAAAATCAATAGACTGGATTTTACTGATAAGGACTTGGAGAGTTTGAATGCATCTGGCAAAAGATTGCAAATAAAGGAGTTAATGAGTCTCCTGAAGAAATGGGGTGGAAAGGTAGATGGGCAAAAAAGAAAGAAGAAATTCTTTCTGATAAAAATGCATCTTTATTTCCATTGAGGGAGGCAGGACAAGCTGAAGGAGTATGCCCGATGAGAGAAGTTCCAGGTGGTGGATATGTTCATGTTCCTTGGACGAGACAGGATATATTATCCTTTACAAATGACCTTCCTAGACTGAAGGAAAAACCAGTTGAGTGGTACAAACAAGTAGAGAGGTTTGTGAAAGTTTCAAAGGTTTTGTTGAAGGATCTAAATGGTTTGTGTGAGATTGTTGTTCTAGCTGACCTGTGGACTGAGTGTAAGATTACTGTTGGTTGGCCTAAAGAGGAATATCCAAGAGATCCGAAAACAGGTGCACCTTCAGATGAGGTGATGAAAAAATACAATCAGGTAATAACTTACCTGAAGAGTAAAATTTCCCCAAAGGAAACGGATTGGGTTAAAATAGACGGGACCACACAAGAACCAAAAGAATCAGTACTTACTTACTTTGAGAGGTTGTTACAGGTGTTCAAACAGTACAGTGGATTTGAAAATATCGGAGATAAAGATATGGGACGTTTTGTGTATCGTTTTGTGTTTGGTTTGAAACCAGAGATTAGTAGCATGATTCAGCAACATTTGATTTGTTGGCAGAGCAAAGCAGTTGATGAGATTCTGAGGTATGCAAAATATTGCAGTGATGATATTGAGTCGAGACACAAACAATTAAAAGAGAAAATGATGTGGGCACAAGTGAAAGTAGCAGAACAGCAAAAAGCTAACAGTGGTTCTCAAATGGATTATCAGATGAAAGGTCAGAATCAGAATGGTCAAGCATCCAGTGGTGGTAGAGGTACAGGTAAAATGAATAAACATGACTTGAAAAAGAAATATCCTTGTCATGCGTGCGGAAAGTTTGGACATTGGAAGAACGAGTGTAGATCTGTTCTGAAGAATAATGGGGTGAATCAAAATTGAAATCCAATTAGGTGGTTGTGAATCAACAACAGCAAAAGCAACAGCAGGTATTTACTCCACAGTTACAGGCGCCACAAGCTCCTATGCCAAATAATGTGAATGCTCAAGTGCAGAGGTACAGTGCGAACACTGGATTTCACACAGGTGAACAAGTTGGTAAGAATCAAAATGTGCAAGCGGTTTCGCAATACTTGTTGCAATGCAATGAGAGTGATTCAGACTCATCTCAATGACGGTGCCTGAGGGGGGAGGAAGAGTGCGTGCTTGGCGCAACTCTAGATGTAGATCAGTCAGGTCCATTTATTGATGGAAAAGTGGAGGGTAATAATATTGCATTCCTAGTGGATACTGGTACTATCTATTCTACTGTAAGAGCAGCAGAAATTCATAACCTACCCCTCTCTGGAAAAACTATCCAAGTTGTAGGAATCTCTGATAAGCATATTAAAACTCCAATCACAAAGCCAATAGAAGTTCATACAAGTCCAGTGAATCTTTTAGGGGGAGATTTGCTTTGTAAGATGAACTGCACCATATATTGTACGCCAGATGGTATTGCTTTTCAAACACCAGATGAGGATGTTGCGTTTAAAATGATGCTAGCGAAGTAAGGGACAGAAGTGGATGAGTTGTTTTCACTTCTCACTGTAAAGGATTTTCCTGCATAACTGAGAAATTCAGTAAGGTTTGATGTATGGGACTTTACAGGAAAAGAAATTGGGCTGATGAAAGGTGTGGATCCTATCCGGGTTACTGTGAAACCAGGTGCAACATATCTGAACATACCTCAGTACAAGATGAGTCCTGAGATAACAGCAGGAGTTTCTCCTGTGATTGATCTAATGATTGAGCAGGGTATACTAAGAAAAATACTAAGCAGTCCTTGTAATTCGTCTATTATGGGAATTAAAAAGCCAAGTGGGAAATATAGAATAGTGCAAGATTTACGTAAAATTAATAAGATTGTGGTACCCTGTTGTCCAATAGTGCCACATGCAGCAGTGATTCTTTATCAATTTCCCTGTGATGCAGAGTGGTACACAGTGATTGACTTTTCTCGATTTCTTTACATCTGGATAGCCAGTATTTATCTGCTTTCCGGTTTGGGGACTGTGTTTTGGCATGGTGCTGAGTACCTCAAGGGTACACAGCAAGTCCTTCGATTTTTAATCAGATTTTGAAAATGTGTTTGAAGACTTTGGTAATGCCAGGAAAATCAGTTTTGGTTCAGTATATTGATGACCTACTGGTGGCATCAAGAACATGAGAGGCATGTGTGACACATACAATTGTCTTACTGAACCATTTGGCAGAAGGTGGACATAAAGTATCACCAGCAAAATTACAATTTTGTAAACAGGATGTTAAATATTTGGGACACAAGATAGAGAAGGGAGTCGGGAAAGTGACACCAGAACGAATCACTGTGATTCAGCAAATGAGCCCACCAAAGACTCAGAAAGAAGTGCAAATATTCTTAGGAATGGTTGGACACTGCAGACAGTGGATCAGGAATTTTTCACTGATTGCAAAACCTCTATAGAGGTTGAGACTCTAAGATATGACTGATCCGATTGAATTGGATGATGAAAGCATGAAAGCTTTTATTGAGTTGTGAGACAGTCTTTGTTGAGCACCTGCACTGGGAATGCCAGATTATGCAAAGGATTTTACACTGTACTGTTGTAAGAGAGATGGGTGTGCATTATCAGTTTTGACCCAAAGACATGGAATGGCACGACGTCCAGTGGCATATTTTCCTGCTACTTTGGATTCAGTGGCTGCAGCGTTACCAGGTTGCTTGAAAGCAGTGGCTTCAACTTGTGTGAGTTTGGAACAGAGTGAAATGATTGTGATGGGACATCCAGTCAAAATATACGTGCCACATTCTGTTGAGATCCTTTTAACGAGAACTCGGACTCAGCACATGACCTATAGTCGGCTGACTAGGTATGAAAGAGTAATATTGGGTGCTGAGAATGTGACTGTGGTGAGATGCATGACAATAAATCCAGTGACACTGTTGCCAAGTCAATTTGTGAGGAAGTGAAAGATGAAGTAAATCATGATTTTTTGGATGTGACAGAGTTGTGCACGAAGCCAAGGCCAGACATCAAGGATACACTGCTCGAGGAATCAGATAGTGTGATGTTTGTTGACGGATCATGTCTGAGAAATGAAAGAGGTGTATTGAGTTCTGCCTATTCAGTATGTACAGTGGCTGCAGTTCTAGAAGCATCCTGTCTAAATGGGTTAAACTCTGCACAAATTGCTGAACTGATCGCTCTGATTAGAGCATGTAAAATTGGCAAAAACCTGAGCGTAACCATATTTACTGATAGTCAATATGGTTTTGGGGTGGTTCACGATTATGGGCAGTTATGGATGCAAATGGGATTTCTGACTTCTTCAGGTTCTCCATTTAAAAATAGTAAAAATGTGAAAGACTTATTGATGCTTTGCAATTGCCCAAAAAGATTGCGGTGGTCAAATGTTCTGCACATAAGTCAGGAAATGATTATGTAATGAATGGTAACAGATACGCTGCTCAAGTAGCGCGTTTTTGTGAACAAAATTTAATTGCCATTAACAGAGGGGTGGAAAAGAAAAATGCCAATTGCCACTTGATGTTTTCATCTTTGGAAACTCGGGCTAAAAATAGGCAGTTGCAAGAGGAGGCAGGTGATGAAGAAAAAGGACAAAATCAGGCTGCAAAAGGAGAGCAGAGGATGAAGTATGGGTGTACACAGATGACAGAGCAGTCATGCCAGATTATTTACTTTCTCAAATGGCAAGGGTATACCATGGAATTGCACATGTTAGAAGAGATGCAATGATTAGGCTATTCAAGCAGTCATGGTATGACCCTAAATTCAGGGTCATTGCAGAGAGTCTATGCCAAAGGTGTCTCATATGTCAGCAGCAAAATGCAGGTAGAAAGACAGTTGTTAGTTGGGGATGAATTGGAAAAGCAGCAGGAGCATTACAAGCCTCCAAGTCGATTTTATTGAGCTTCCCCCATGTAATGGATTAAAATATGTGTTGGTTGTTGTTTGCTTGTTTTCTCGTTGAGTAGAGGCTTATCCAACAAGAAGGAATGATAGCCTCACTGTTGCAAAACTGCTTCTGAGAGAATTAATACCAAGGTATGGAATTCCAGTCACTTTAGAAACAGATAGGGGATCTCATTTCAATCATGAGATAATTCAGATGATTTGTGCAGCATTACAAATTGAGCTAAAGCTGCATTGTGCCTATCGACCAGAAGCCTCTGGAGTAGACAAGCAAATCAACGGCACTATAAAGTCTAGACTGGGAAAAGTGTGTGCATCCACAACACTGAAATGGCCTGACGCTTTACCCCTGGTATTGATGAGTCTTAGACGCATGCCTGATAAAAAGACTGGATTGAGTCCTCATGAAGTTTTGATGGGAGACAAACGATTGTACCAGCAAACAAACTGATGAATATTTCTGATGAGCTAGTGCTTGATTATTGCAAAGGATTGGCTGATCTGGTGCGTTCTGTGTCTCATCAGTTTGGAGAAATTGCAACCACAACAAAGCCGGATCAAGCTCATGATCTGAGTCCAAGAGAGTGGGTTTGTATCAAGAAACACATGAGGAAGTTGTGTTTAGAACCTAGATGGCATGGACCCTATCAGATTATTCTGGTGACAACGACAGCAGTGAAGTGTGGTGGCGTGCCAAATTGGATTCACGCAAGTCAGACAATAAGAGTCTCAAGTCCACTTGAAGAAGGTGAGCAGCAACTGGTTGAAGAAAGGAAGAAACCAAGAAGCTAGAGGTTGTGAAGCTAAAGAATTTAGAGTAACAGATTCTGATGAGCCTGTGGATTATGAACGACCAAGCACAACCCAAGTGAAGTGGGCACCAGCTACTGGGACTCATAAGCAAGGTGATGAAAGCAAATTGAGACCACCTTAAAAGGAACTGTGAAAAGTTAAGGTGCAACAACTCCTGTCAAAATATATTGAAAGATCAAGAAGATCTGAAGAAGACTTTTAAAAGACTTTAAAAAAAAGGGGAAAAAAGAAAAAGAGGGGGTAAAGAAGAAAGCTTGAAGTGTTGTAAACACTAAATTGGTGGATTTTTGAGTTCTTTGAAAGTTCTTAGAGTTTGTTCTTAGATTTGTATAGTATACAAAATGGCAGAAGCTACAGTGACGAAACATCCAAAACCTAGTCTAAAACGTAGATGTATTAAAGCTTGCTTATATAGTGTCCTACTACTAGTGTTGATGTGGTTAATATTAACTGCCATTGTGCCTATCCTAATGGTGACTAATAAGAAAAATAATTCTAATAATGTAATAAGTGAAAGAGTGAATGCTGTTACTAAAGAAACACCTAATACTAATATAGATCAGATAGATGAAAGTATTTATCATCATGATAAATCGATTAATGATTTCTCATTAAATGTCTTTACAAAATTATTGTATGAGTATGTCGATACAATGGATGTGAGAGATTGTTACGTCTGCATGCAATTACCTTCGTCTGTCTCAGAAGGAGTAACTTACCATCACTTACCCTTAACGTATGGTGTGTCCTGTAGTGTACTAAAAAGTTTATTTTACGTGACGGGGAAGTTACAGTACTACTACTCAAACTTTGATTTAGTATTTTCAGAAATTCCTATTAGAAAACACATGAATAAGGTGTATAGTAGTAGAAAAGCAGAATACATGGGAGACTTTTTCCATATTACTCAGACTCTAGATATAGTATATGCTCATAGACATAATTTTACCTGTAGTTTGCAGACTGAGGAAAAAGATTTCATTAATAAGGTGGAAGATAGAAGACAGGATTTTCAAAGAAAGGCTGCCGAACAAAAGTCACATGTACCACCATGGGCTTTCAGAGAGGGAAATTATAAAACAGGGTGATACTTACGCTGCAATGTCTCTGGATTGGTATCTTAAAGGGAAACTTTGCTTACTTAGACTAAAAACTGACTATAATAATTATTTCATTGGTACTAGCGAATGTGAACATACCTTTTTAATAACTGGATGGGTATTGAAAGGAGGAACTGATCGTGTTTTTCCAGGAGTTTATTATGTATGTGGTAAAAGTGCCTACTATAGGTTGCCTTCACATTGGTACGGTAGTTGTTTTTTTTGGATCGTATTCCCCAAGGTATACCACATTGATAGAAATAATAAAATTAATGAAATAAAGCATGGACTAATGCGTAAAAAGAGTGCAAGTTTTTCAGAAATAATAGGTGATATTTTTGGTGCACTGATACCTTCAGTTGGAGTTGTTTTGCATTTGCATAAAATACAAAAATTGTCTACAGTGGTTGATCGTTTATCAACAGACACCGCTGGTGGGTTCTTATAGATTGATACTGAAATGGTTGCAATTAGACCAATGGTTTTTCAAAATCGACTTGCCCTTGATTTTTCATTGGCGAAAGAGGGTGGAGTCTGTGGCATGTTGAAAATCCAACACTGCTGTACTAATATCCCTGACAAAAGTAAAAATCTTGAGGGGTATATTTAAAACATCACGTAATACATGAAGATTTGACCCAACTAGAGGTTGATGGAGTTTGGGAGAAACTTAGTAAGAGTTTTCCTCTGTAAGTAAATGGTTTTCTACATTTGGGAGTAGCTTATTAGGGAAAATACTAATACCAGTTATTTCAATAGCTGTAGTGACATTATCAATAATAATGACATATAAATGTTGCAGGTGTAGATGTGATAAGAATAAGATGACAGAGTCAGATAACAAACGTAAAGCCAGAAAGAGAAAGAGAAAGAGAGATGAGATAGAATTAGAAGACATGAGAGGAAACTATTATGAAATGATGAAAAATGTAGATGAAAGAATGATGAAGAGAGAAAGAAGTACAGATCTATAAATAAAAATAAAGGCGGCAATTGGTATAATGAGTATTTTTGTGAAGCCTCAAAAATGCCATCAAAGTGTGGAATTGATGGAGCAGGGTTTTGAGAAAATAAAACCAGCTCGGATTAACTCCTCAGTAACATTTACTAACAGTGTGCTGTGAAAATAACGTGCATAAACACGAAAACACGGGGAAATGCTTTGCGCATGCGTACACTAATGTGAAGACTAATGCATGAGAAACTAGGCCGCATTTGCGTTCTGCTTTTCTATAAAATAAAAATAATGCTACTTTTGCACATTAATGCTTTTGCTAAGAACATAACGTGGGATAGTGCATTGGTGGGTGGTAAACAATGAGAAGTACATTTCGTTAAATTAATAATGTCTGTGTTTCGTTCATTGTAGTGAGACAACTATGGGCCTACATTTCTGCATGCCAGTAGTGGGTTAAAAGAAAATCATTAAGAATAAATAAACCGAAAATCGAGTTCTGAAAGAGGATGGTGAAGGCAAAGGCTGATAACCTTCAAGGAACATTGTCTGCCAAGAAACGGAAGGATGGCCATGAGAACGAGAGGAAATGTACAAACTTCTTCTGCAGAAGCGACAGTGATGAACAATGGAAGTGTAGTGATTTGCAACATGTTGTTTGCTAGAGGAAATGTGTAGTCATAAAATGTAGTTAATGTAATGCAAAATATGTAAGACAAAGAACGCTATGAAAACTATGAACGTGACTATGGTGGTGTAATAGAACACCCCCTGAATCAGCCAATGAGAGACTGAGTTTCTGTAAATGTTTCAACAAGTGTGGGTTGGACATGTAGGTTTTAGGGTATAATTGGGGTGCCCTGGGGGTGTGCGGGTAGGTGTTTTGGAGAGAAGCTTAGAGGGAGATTGTCGCTGTCCGTCGGTTTGCTGAGGCCTACCTGTTTCCTGTCTTATATCCAGTATCCTGATAATCTTTGTTCCCTGAATCTATCACAGGGGACCCCTGCTATCCCTGTGGCCAGGGGGTGGTATTTCTCTATTTTTTTAGGTTAGTATAGCTAAATGATCCGTACTTTGCATAATAATTTGCAAATGTATTTTTTTCTTCGCCTATCCCCTCCTTAATATGCATTTATTTATTTTGATATGAGTTTGACACTGTTTGCATTGATAAATGTTCTCTCTATTTGTTATTAATGCATTGTTTGCCTTGTGAAAGCTGTACATGTTGAGCTCTTATTTCCTACATTATTTGGAGATAAACATTATTAATCTTACACTCAGTTTGTGGTTATTCTCAACTTAAGGTCCATCGACCAGAGGAAACAAGCTGATAATGCAGACTCAGTTATGTATTTAGAGTGTAAGATGCGAGTCTGTATAATGAACAACTGATTTCAAGGGTTCATTAGTCTTGAAACTCAGCAGCGTCAATGAGTGGATTTTTGCATGAGTTGGGTAAATGTGTATGGGCCTGGGATTGATTTTGTTATTGATTTTGGATTGCTGATTGGTGTTGGATCAGTGCCCTACAGGAGGATAGATCCCTGTGTGTGTCTAGTGAGGTAAACCTCTTGTTTTCAAGGGCTAACCACGCGTCAGTTTAGATCCTTCGTAGGGTTGCAGCTGGCTGTGTTTTGCTCCCCCACTTTAGCTCCTTGTAGTCCTCCTTTTCGAGGCAGCATCTGCTTTGTGCAATGTCACCTCCGGTACCCTGCCTCAGCAGTCGGTCAGCTCTTCCCTCAAGGCAAGTCCAAGGCAACTCCTCTTAGCAGCCTGAAAACTGATGTTCCTGAAACTAGTAAAGGGGATTTGAAAGTGACCCCGACCCTTAAACAAAGAACAGTTTCTTGACCTCCACTGGTGTTTGTCCTCAGATTCCTGGTAGAGGAATCTTGGCACACCGGCTAGTATTGGGTTGGTATATTCTGCTCCATACTTACACCAATTTGAAGACAGATTTTGTGCATCCCACAAGTGTAACGCTGAAGCCAGTTTCATGCAGTTCCTGGCATTTGCATATTCCTCCCTGACTTGTGCAGCCATGGTCTTAATTTCTGAGGACTGAATTTTGAAGTCTCTCATCAGGGGAGATCCAAACTATGGCAAAAGTAAAGAGAGGCATAAAGTAGGGGCAGGCTTCACCTTTTAGCTAGATTAAAGCCGTTTGGTGTTACACTTCTGCAGACAAATCAGGCAGGAAAAGGAATGGCATTTCATTGCACTGCAAAAGTAATTCTTGTCTTCCACGCCCTAAAGTCTGATATTGAAAAATAAGTGATGATGCCTAAAAATTAGTGTCAATGAATACCACCTGCATAAATTAAGCACTAGTTCTTTGTCACATCACCATTACATTGGAAGAGGATCAAGGATAATGTGGATGAGATCATATTGCTAACAGGGCCTGCTGGATGGTCCTCTCCTTGAAAAACAGAAAGAGTGAAAACTGAGACACTGTTATTTTAGAGCTTTTCCAGAAGATTAGATTTACATTAATTAAGAAGAATTACACAATTTGCATAATTTTCTAATTTCACATTGGACCGTCTGGCACCAGGTCAGTCATCTGAAAAAAAGATGAATTCCAATTTTATTTTTTCCTGAAGACCTGACGTTTTCATTTTTTGCATTCTTCTTTGTGTCAAAATGATACAAGAGAATAAAAAAGCATAGAATATTGTTGTATCGATGCAGTGCCTGATGTATTTACCCAAAATAAATTCTAAATTTGCATACACTTCCCTAATAGGAATACCTAGGATTTTAATTGGAATCAGACACTTTAGTAAAATTCTTTACAGATGTTTTTGTGCCTCGTATTACCACTGTGCTTATTACCAGTGCACCACAATGAGTGCAACCTTGGTAGGATATTTGAAGCAATTTTACCTCCAGCTATTAGTTGGAGCTAAAAGACAGGGCAAAAAAAAACACAAAAATGTGTGCCATATATTTACACAAAAATTTAGGCTTTATATGTCATTGTTATGGAACACTCTCCTGGCTTTATTTTGCCCCCACTGGTAAAATATGGTCATATTGGCTGCTATAGCTGTCAGAAATAGAGGATGTCCTCTAATTTTGGGAAATAAAAGCTGTAGTATTGTTACTGAAAGTTATTTTGACATCCTCTCTATAGTCTTTAGCTGCTGAAAACATCTGAGGAAATTACAATTAGGATGGCAGTATTACCATCACACCTCCTGTGATAACTTCTCCAATTGTTGTAAGGCCCTAGATTGAGTAGTCCTGTTACTGCACATATCACAGCTATGAGCTGTGCTGTACACCTCTGCATTTCCCCGAGTCAAACCTACCAAAAGTTACCATGGTGGGGGTGAAAGCCAGGTAAATAGCAGATGTAGATTGGGTTTGCTGTAAGCACTAAAAATCCTCAGGTTATGCCCCATGGAGAAGTGTGGCTCAATGATTAGAGCAGCAGACCCTGATGCAGAGGTCTAGCCTGGGACCAGGGTTCAATTCCCTGCCTCGGCGGGTCTTGGGCTCAAAAATTCCACGGACCTGATAATTCTCACCTCGGTACCTATTCCAATCATGGAGTCCCACTCTGGGCAATAGCTTGCTTAATCTCCACAACAGCCCCCACAAGGATGCCTGACCTCCACCCTGGGGGTGTCCAGGAGTGGACGCCTCACAGGGAAAGCCAGGATGGGTTCCACAGAGGTATTCGTACAAGTGCCTTGAGACTCTTGTGGGTAAGTAGTGCGCTATACAAGTATCAAATTTATATTCTCAAAGCATTAGTTGTAATTGGTATCTTTTTTATTGCACCTGATACCTATAAATTCCGATCCCTCTGGTGGCTAAATATATAGTGTCTGGTCATTATTGCACCTTTTGCCAGCCGACTATAATTAGTCCTATGCATCCAAAACACCGCCCTAATAAAGAAATGTCATTGACTAGCAAATATAAGCTAAAGGGAGCTGCTTAGTTATTTTAAAATAACTGAGACTGAAAAGTTGTTTTCTAGAACAGAGGCAACGACCCCCGACGCAAAACATTGTGAACACTTAAAAACCTCAATGTCTCCGTGATGCTTGTATAAATGATGAGCTGGAAGTGCACACTTGTACATCATGCCATACAGAACCTCTGACAGCTTGCTCTGTTGATATGAGGAAAAATACATTATTTGATTATTCCAGACTGTCAGTTTAGGGCTGAGTGGCGCGCTGATTCCTTAAGAGGCTGGTGGATTTCTAGCACTTCTAAGGGTGTTGACATCTTTTCAAGATGTCATTAATTTGTCTCTCCTGGCCCTGTTACCAGGGACAGATAAAAAAAGATGCTCTGTAGCAGAAAAGGAACATTTGATTTCTTTAATATTTCATTCCTGGAAGAGGTTCCTCTGATCTGACTTTAGAAAGGGATTCCCTCCAGCCATTCCTTCGCTGGCTTTCTTGCCTTTATTCAGTGGGATGTCAGAGCTAGGGCTGGCAACAGCTAATCAGCTGTGCAAGGGCTGCCTTTGAAAAAAATATGAATCTTATTGCAGTCGAGGACGTTGCACCCGCTTCTGATAATAAATATATATGGATGATGTGTTGATCAACTCATTTGTAAACAAAGTCTACGCAGAGAACGTCTACATCAGCCTTTTGTTCTCTACTCACCTTCCAGTGGCAGCAGAACAGGAGGAACTCTTGCAGGATGAGCGCAGTGGCCGAGGTTTTCATTGGTCAGTTTGCTCTCAGCGGCTATCGCAATAGTTTGCCTTTTATTTAACTTCTGCTTAAAAAATAAGGCGTTCGAAGAGGGCTCTGCCTCGCGTTTAACGGCTTTCCTGTAAGAAATGAAGACAATCAAAACCTCTCTTCACTCAGGCGAAGCGAGCGCAGCGCCAAGTGACAGGCATTGCGAGGACGGAAAAGTAAATGCAATGAATCCGAGTGGGCATTGCGAATCGCAAACGTCTTAGCGACCCACAATATAAACGTGGGGACTTAGCAAATTAAAGGGGGAGGCAAAGTGCGATGCCCCCTTTCTTGCGATTCACAAGTTACGTATCACTTATTTTTCGACTTCTGCAGTTTGAAAGCCCTGAAACATTTTCAGGTGCCACTGCCAGTCTGGAAGCATTCTCGCGAGAGCAGCAGTTGTGGGTATCGAGGGGAGCACACTCACCCGGGTGAGCCTTTCATAATGTGTCGTATTTTTCAGGTTGTGCAGTTCCTGGCCGCTGAAGGGAAGTGGGTTAAATACGGGCAGGTTGCACGCTGTTTGAAATGCAGATGCAGCGCCAGCGACGGGGCGGAAGTCTGCTGGCCCCGCAGGCCTCCTTCTACGTCGCGTGCAAGTATTCCTAGAATTTATAATCACACTACGCCAGAGTGATACATCTAGCTCATTGCAAAGATTTAGCCGCAACTATTGTGCAAAAAACAGGACAGTAATGCCAATCGGCAAATCATATTTCAGGTTCTAGAAAGATCGTCATCAAATCGAGTATTCCTATTCTCTGAACTGATGTCAAGCTCTCGATGTTATGCTATGGTGCTCACAAGTGCCAAGGATTTCAGGAACCCATCCATGGCCCAGGCAGTGAAGAGCGCAGGCACACGTGGTCTTCTTCATAGGCGGCTTCATGGTCACTGAAAGCTGCTGTGGCCAGAGACAGGGCAGCATCCTCAATGTAGCACACTGGGGGAGAAACAAGCGAGCAGGATGCCCTGGCCTCCCTCATGTGCACGAGCTACCCTACTGATTGGTCTCACTGAGTGTCTTCTTCAGGTCCAACCTAAATGGCACCCAAAAAGGTTGAAGAGCCCACCCAGAACAGGGAGTGCTGACCCTTGGTTGAAGAGAAGTCAATGGGGCACTGAAAAAGGATTCCCTTAGGGCCTATATGGTCCTCTTTGCCTATACAATTCCCCCCTCCCGTGCCTCGGCTCCTCCCCGCCCACAGCGCTGGCTAAGAGCTGGCAAATGCAAAATAAAATGATGCAAAATCACTGTTTAATTTTACATTTGCTGGATCTGAGCCAGACAGTGGGGCGGCGCTCCTCCGCCTTTGCAGAGGAGCCTCTGCTGACTAGCAATCAGATATTATAACCCTGGAGTTCTCCATCTTCTGTATCTCACTGGAGATTTTTTTATAAAGGTTGTTGGCTTTTGACCTCATTCCTATATATGGCAGTAGCGGCTCCTCCGCAATGGCGGAGGAGCGTCGCCCCACTGCCTGGCTCAGAGCCAGCAAATGTAAAATAAAACGATGTTCTTGCATCGTTTTATTTTGCATCTGCCGTCTCTTAGCCAGCGCTGTTGGGAGGGGCGGGGCCCAAGCATGGGAGGGGGAGGAGGAGTGCTACGTGACGTGCACTTCTCTCCCTAAGTGCTCATGTATGTTTGGCAGGGTGACCAAAACACACATGCGCACTTAGGTTTGCATTGAACAGCCCAGCTGCAGAAACCCCCACAGACTCCCTGGCCTGAGCAGGGTGTCTTTCTAGCCTGCTTAGGCCAAACCCCGCGCTTCTCTGCAGCACTGGGATTAAATGGGAGTCTGTCCCAGGGGATGCTGGGACCCAGAAAGAGGAGAGGCAGCGCAACGCTGGAGGATTTAAAGGTTTGCAGCTAAAGCGAGGGTTCTTCACACTGGGCAAGTTGAGCCATTCCCACCAGATATTTATCTGATAAAATCTGTCACAGAGCTGCTGTGCAGCACAGTAGCAGTAATGCAGAAAGGTATAGGGGATTTCTGCAGCACTTTGGTTTGGATTACCTCACATTTCTACAATGAATGCACTACCCTAGATGAGCATACAAGCGCTGTCCTTCCGCTTGCTAATCAGATATACCGCAGTCTGAGCACCCTTCCTAGTCACAGGCTACAGAGTCATCACATCATCATATTCATTATAATTTATTATTTTCTGTCTATAGCGCCCTAGCCTACATGGGCATCCAGGCACCTTTATTATTAGTCTAGCAGCTTCAAACTTCAAATAGAAAAGGTTTCGGCTTTAAGGCTTTCCCAAAAGGAAGGCGCAGTTCATTAAGTTGTGTTTGATGAGGCAGTGCATTCCAGGAAGTGCTTGCCTGGGGCCAGCTCGTCTGCCTGCTCAGACCCTTTTAATTGTAGATGGGGGCAGACACGCGCGCGTGTTAGAGCCTTCTGGTGATATCATGAATTCACCTCATCACAGACGACCCACAGCACCCTGTGAAGCGTTCGCCTTCTTCTATGAAGCCATGTATTTATTTACGAAAATTCAACCAAAAAAGTAACATCACAAATTTGTGTTTATTATAAAATAGGAACCTATTTCCTTGTAATTTGTATGACAAATTACAATCGCCGATTTCAATGTGTGAATTAACTTAGTAAAGGCTCTAGTTTTAATGCAACTGTCCTAGTTTTGAATGGTCAAGAACGACTTTGTTATGCGTTAGCGTCTGCCCTTCTTACCCTTTCTAGCTATTTCTTGTCAGACCAAAATATATTTTCTTGAAATTGAGCATTGCAGACTCTTACCTTCGGACATAATGTCCTTACTCAAAATAAGGGAGCTTCAATCTAAAGTCTAAAGGGTGGCTGATGAATAGGGGCAAGACAGAGAGCGTAGCCGAGAATCAATACATAAGCATAGACTAATGCTGTAGCTTCGTAGATATACTTGCAATTTAAGGTAAGGAACATCACAATCTCCATACCACAGACCTTGGCAACCTACTCAATGTTCCATCAACATGATTTGGACTTGATGGTATGGTTTTCACCGTCTCATATGTAACCTAGCTGAATTCTACTATATTATTGAAATCAATTATGCCCTTGTACGCAATATATCTATGCTATTCTGTACTCCCCAAGGCTCATCCTGGCCATATGCTCTTAACTTGTACCTTGAACCTCTTGGGAAACTCTTAAATATTTTTGCAGAATTTTATTACCAGTACAGAGAGTGTACCTAGATTTTTATATGAATAAAAAAAACACATCCTTTAATCAGATTAACTATCACCTTTCTCAAACAGAGAATTGGATGACTAAATAACAACTGAAATTAAATCAAAATAAAGCTAAATTGCTCAGGATTAGCTCTAGCCCTAACACAAGCGCAGCAGCGTCATAGCTAAGTAACAATTTAGGGTTATGTACTGAAATAATCCAGAGAGCCAAATCTCTAGATTTCAATCTGTATAAGATACATATCTAAGATTCTCATATCAAAATTACGGTGAAGAGTGTTGTACTCAGCACCAGCTGAGGCTACTCAAGTGCATTATAAAACAAATCCCAAAGCAAGATGTCAATTAATCCGTTCCGGCACTAGTCACTTTTTGCTTAGAATATAGCATATTCATTCCCAGTGGCCTCCCTGCAATTCTAAAAGCCCATTCAAAAGCAGTCATTGATGATGAAGGTGAAATGAGCACTGGCTCTGGAAAAAGTCCACCACATCAATCCTGTTAACGATGTTAAAATGGCGCCCTTGTAAAGCTCTTGAATCGTGCTGCAGTTTTAGATGTGCATGGCCTTGTCTTTTACGCCCTAATGTTTAACATGACAAACTGGTTGAAGAACAAGCTAAAAATCTCAGATGGGCACAGAAAACCTCGAATCAACAACAGTCTTCACCTAGGACCCGCTTCCAGCCACTCTCTCCCACTCCTTCTTCATACTTGCTCTTACAATCTGCAAGGCAAGATGTCTCATTCCACTCTTTCAAGAGAGCCCGACCTTGCACTTAAAAACTGTTGCTCCTCTCTGCCTTTTAAACACCATAGGGCGGAGCCTTACCCTTCCTGCTATTTCCCTCTAGGATGTCCTTGCTTACCTTCACTATGTATGGTAAAATGTTCACTACCCTCCTTTTCAAGGTCTTATGTACCCCTCATGTACCTTCTCCTTTTTCTTTCTGTCCTTCCATCCCCTCATTTAAGAATACACACTCTCAATCCTCTTTCCTTCACATATATCTTAGCTCATACAGCAAACATAGCATCTCTATTGGGTCGCCATCAGTTAGCATTCCATGATTGCCAGTTGCACTGCCAAGTTAAACTGTACTTATAGAAAGTGGACAAAAAAATTAACTCCAGATCGGAGCTTCTGTGAGTTTCAATATTCTCCTTCTTGAATACCTGCAAGTATATGTTATTATTTACGTTTGTATTAATTTCACTTTGTTGTTCTGCAAATACCCTAAAAATGTAGTTGAAGTATACTATATGTTTCTATTATTAGATCTTGGTAGCATACCTGCAGGGCTGTGTAGTGTCCTCCAATTGCCATGTCCCTAGAGTCGCAGTTCTCCCTTCCCTTCAACCAGTAGTACTAGAAATAGGACAGTCTTTAATGGAGCAATGTACACATCTGTTCTTCCTACATCAATGATGCATTCCAAACATTGTAAAGGAAAGAGGTCAAATAACTACCCTCGTTTTGAAGTTCTCTTAAACAAATACTTTATACTTGCATTGGAAGTGCTAATTTATTTTAACCAATGAAAGTAACTCCTCATGTTAGGAATTGTTCCCTAATGATAAAGCTTTAACATCAAATTACCAAGAAACATTCTTTTTTTATCAAGTGGCAATATATGATTGCAATCCCTCTATAATTATTTATTAGGGTCTAAAAGTATACATTTTCAAATTGTTTGTTTGGATTCTAGTCAATATCCTTTTGGAGCACTGAACAGTTCATATCTTTATTAAAGATGACTAAAGTGTTTTCTTGTGCTTTTTGGTGTGTGATCTCAACGTATAGCCTGTTTACATTTGTTTGCTAAATTTATAAAGAGCAACATTTGATTTTCGTAGACTCATTAAACTTAAATGTTTTTCGTTGCTTCATCCACAATTAACAAGCCAAATAATTTAGACGTGACAGAACCTTTATGTGTTGAGTAATGCTACGTTTTTGATGATGTTGGGATGTACAGTGATAGTCATAGAACGCTTCATAAGTTTAGTGACCGTATATAGATTTCTAGATGCCCTACTATTACTTACATATAGATCTTCATGAGACTTTTATCTAGATCAGCTCAAAAGTAGTGATTCTATTCTAATGTGTTGCACAATTTCTTCATTAAAGAGCTGTATTCTGTAGAAAATGTAATTGTGTTATTAGATGTATTTGTGTTTTTTCTAGTATCATCAATTTTTGGCTATCAAGCTTCTAGCTTTTTCTAAAGCTATTTTAATTCTCATTTTGAGTAAGAGTGTTCTGTAAATTTTCAATCAGCTTCTTTCGGTTTTTCTTCAAATATCTTTTTCTCACTTCAGTTTATTCTTATTTTCATATCCTCAGATATTAATCTAACAGAATGTTTTCACTTGAATCCTATATTATCACTGCTTGCATCGAATAATGCATTTCTTGGTGTGAGCTAAGGTAAACAAACTGATTTCTAATTTCTACTTTCATTGTACAATTCAAGACCTACTCAGACCTTTACTTCACTGAGTAGAAAGTTTAGTGTTGAATATATTGCCATTTAAATAACTCATGTACTGTTGTAATTGATTTTCTATTCTATCCATTATATCAAAATATCATGAATAAATGAAGCCCACAGAAAAATATTCTGGGACATATCCTCCATTGTTTCTTACTGGTACTACTTCCATTTAATCACCCTACAAATAGGAAGTAAGGCGATGTGAAATCTGAATTTATGTTTAAATGCATAATTATAAAGGACAAATCCTAACATATCTAAAAACATGGCAGATTGAGAACATGCAGATCTTGCATACAGGAATGTCCTTCTTATTCTTAAACCCAATTCATGCTTAATGGGTGTATAAAGATTCTATAAATTAAGCATTACCAGGATATTTTAGAGTGCCCACAGTATCTAATTTACTCAATTACATGCATCAAAAGATTCCATAATAAAGGAAGGTAGGGTCAGCGCTTAATCATTCAAAACAAATTCAGTATATATTCAAACATCGTTTCAGAGCCAATACTGAATATGATTAATTGACCAGGATTGATATATCCTGATTTGTGTATTTTGTTTTCTTTAGTAAGTATAATTGAAATAGGAAAATACATCATTAGTTATTACAGAAATAAATTAAACTTCAGCATAATGGGTTCAGTTTTGCCATCAGAAAAGAATGGTGATTCCTTATTGACAACAAGACATATGAAAAAATGGGAGTCAAAAAACAATGTCAAAGCAATGGCTGACATTAAACATCATATTAAAAGAAATAAATTAATACAAAATAATTGAAAGAATTCTATGGGAATGTAACAAAGGAAGCAGATAAAGGGAGAAATATTTAACCCCTTCAGTGCCCATGACGAGCTGGACTCGTCATGGGCCGCGGTTGCGCTGTGCCCATGACGAGTCCAGCTCGTCATAGACCCCGCCCGCTAATGCAACGGCCGGCACAGGGCGGGGAAAGGGGCGGGCACTGAAGGGGTTAATTGACAGAAAACATAATTAATGTCAGTACAGAGTCTACTGAATCATCATGAATGCTATCGAAAACTTAGATCCAGTTCAACCCTTATTGAACAATTAAAATTTCATCAGATGTTGGAGGTTTGGTCACAACAAAGGGCCTTATTACCAGTATGGCAGTCCGACCGCCGTAGAACCACGTCTGCCCCTGCCAGCAGCTCATGGCACTGGCGGGCCAAAGACCGCCATATTACGAGTTGTCCACGGGGCCGGCGGTGTGCAGGCGGGGATCTTGCAACGGTGGTGAGTTTTTTTCTCCAAATAAATCGATGTCTGTGTCTGCATTTCGACTGCATATGTGTCGGATATACACATATGCATAATATATGTGGAAAAATACCATTTACCCATTACCGGGGTTCAGCCAATATGTGAGCAGTCCTGGCAATGGGTATATGGTATGAAAAAGACTCACCTTTATATCGCGGAATACAGGGTCGTAATCCTTGGATTGTAGATTCTGCTGTCAAGGAGGGACCTGGAGACAGTGAGCCACATCAGACTCTGCCAGGAAGAAGAAGAAAGGGGTGAGTACGCACCCCAAATCCATCATCTGCACCACCTTGAAGCAGGCGATTGAACCGCCGCAGTCCGCTCATGTTCAGGCAACTCATAATATGCACGGCAGTGCAGCACTCTCTTACTGCCCTATGGAGGCTGACGTTCCCACACCGCGAACCTGTCGGTTGGAGTCTGCTGGCGAGCTTGGCATTGTGCCTTACGCCAATCCACTCAACTCGTAATACGGGGGTCGGATTGCCGAGTTCTCCACGCTCAGACGGCCACCACCGATACGGTGGTCCACGGGACCGCCAAACACGAATCAGGCCTAAATCTAATATGCAAGTATGAATATATCTGCTTGTGCTACATCCATTAATGCTTACACTATACTTAACGGAAGGGCATCCCCTTCTGGTGGACATATGATTTTTATCGAGGTTTTCTTATGGGTACAGTAGGGATTCCACCAGGGAACTCTGTATTATCTCAGAGATCAAAGACTTCATGTTATTCATCATCCATAATTGCTACTAGATTTATGTAACTGAATTCTTCTATGCAGGACTTTGCAGGGGAGGAGGCACGAAAGTCTGGTTCTCTACGGAAGAAACAAAGGGAAGAGTCAAGCAATAAGGAATGCACACTTACGAAGGATGTATGGTGCAAACCTGAAGGAGGAAAACCAAGCCAGAAGCCAACACAAGTGGCTTGCAGAGGGAGAAGGATGCTGGAGAGAAGTCGGCGTGGACAGCAGCAAATATAAAAACTAGCAGCAAATGGGAGCATAGCAACCAGGACAGTGAGTGCTGAAACAAAGACAGAGAAGGTTGCAGTGGTACGAGAGGAAAATTAGGTCTCCAGGGACGACCGCGACCGAGAAAATGTGATGAAGTGGTGATTCCCTGAGGTTGATCAGCGATCCAAGGGTTTGCCATGTTCAAGCAGAGTAGGAGAAAGAAATGGAAACAGTGGGAAATGGAAATAGTACGAGGGGTATGAGGAAATGTTTTCAAGTCAAACAAAAATGGGACTGGAGAAAGAAATGGATTGAGCTAATGTGAAATCTCATAAAATAGACTTCAATTTCTTGAAATATTTATTTTTCCAGTGAGGGAACTGTGACAGGAAATGGCTGTGTCAGGTGTTGGGTTAAGAGGGAGAATTTATCCTGATTTGCTTTTTGTTTTGATTAAGACCCTTGAACAGGGAGCACGCAGGACAGAATGCATCATCAAGTGATATTAGCAAGAATAATGGCACACATAGGAAACAACAGGAAAGAAGAGAGAGATTAATATATCAGAGTATAGCAGATTATCCTGGTTTTGCAAGAAAAGAACCAAAGGGCAGGAAAAAAGAGAAAGATGAAGATGCCAAAATATAGGCAGGGCACGTAAGATGCAAGAAAGGTAGAGAAAAGGCGATGGCTAAAAAAGCATAGAGAAGAAAAGAAGGCAAGAAGGAAAAGGGCAGAGAGAAGCACAGTAAACCTTTCTGCCATAACACTTGCCTATTTCTTTCTGCCAAGAACCGCATCACTCCTGGAACTTGGTCTGCTTATCTACCAGAGTGTAGCAAGACATCGGAAGACCCTGGGAAGATTAAGAAAGAGAGTTATACTTCCCAACCTTCCACAGGATGTTAATTTTAATTGACTATAGGTTCAACAAAAATAATAAATAAGGGCATCTCCCACAGGACTAGCCCCTTCTTATTCTGCTCACCTACCATTTTATAAGATGTCAACAGTTTTCTTTGCAGAGAGCACAACCTCTATGTTAACCTGTCACTGTCTTCTATGCTATCTAAATCAGATTTCCTATACAGACCCATACACATATTTTTGCAGTATTTAGTAGGACTGGGCAAATAAATGTGTCTGAACTCTGAAGTCCAAATCACCTGATTTTTGGGAGATTCAACAGTTGACAGGAGTGTACACTTTGGACCAGAGCAGTGGACAGGAAGTAATAACAAGGGGAGATTGAGGGTGTTTCTGGCAGCTTGCCCCATTCAAGATTTTCTGGGCAGGTGGAAACAGGTGGTGCGACATACACGTCACCTAGAGTCCTGTTGTCACTGGAACAGGTGAGCCATTTAGGGGTGGCGCCATCTTCAGTGCTCCCTCTTTGCTCCTGCAACCACAGGACCTGATATAACTGGGATGGGCGTCTCTTACGCAACGACCTGTGGGCTCTGGTCACCCTTGTGGCATAGCGGGTGACACCAATTTCTAATTTGAAAGTCAAGCCACTTCTTTAGCATTACCTTTAGGCAGGGGCGGCTCCTCGGTTATGGCGGAGGAGCGTCGCCCAATTGAAAAATAAAATGATAATAAACCCACTTTATTATCATTTTATTTTTCATTTCTCCCTGCCAAGGTTAGTGTGGGGCAGGGCGTGGCCAAGCCAGCGACTAAGATGGCCACCTGGCGTTGTAGCTCCGCCGGGCACTCCAGCTCATAGAAGTTTTCCCTTGATTCAAGCCGGAACAATGCTCCGAGACACACAACGCCGAAGTGCCGAACACATCCTGCCCCGGTTGGACTGAAAGCGGGACGGCAGGTAGCCCCCGAACTCGATATACAGCGGGAGGAGCTGAGAGGTGCGGCCTACAGCGAAGCGAATCTACGCCATCAGCGCACTGGCAGGCAGGAGGACTCCAAGACATGGCAGGCCGAGGTGAGCGGGCCCGGGCCTGAGATAGCAGTGAGCGGCCGCTGGACGCGGGACGGCGGTGCATCTCTCCCCCCCGTCCCCATAGTGTTTAGGATGGGAACGGCCGTATCTGAGTGCTCTGATCTTGACTGCCCGCGCCCCTTAAACTCCTGGACATAGGCAGGGACAGGGCCCGCCTGTAAGTCTCAACGGTGCCCATCCGGGCACGTACAGGTGTGAGACGGGGGGCCAGACTGGCGAGGGCCCGCCGCCCGCTGTGCCTGGCAGTCCTGCAAGGAGAGGCTGCGCCCCTCCGACTCCTCAAGCACAACTTCAGCGGGACGGCGGACTTTTCCTAGTCCCCTCCGGCCCAAGGGATATCCGTGGAACGGCCGCCGGTATCGGAGCCTGAACCCCCAGGGCATACCCTCTGCCTAATTGCTGGCCCCTTGCGGCGCATACCGGTGCTAGGCTGACACAAGCACGCTGTGTTGCGGGGCTCCCTCCCCCCGGCGCATGAGGCCTGGGCTGCGACAGCGCTCTCTGACAGAGTCACCAAGCTGGTGCATTGGATGAGAGTCTTCTGTGCACACATACCCTGGGCTCCTGATCCATCAGGCAATCTTGGGCTCTGCAGAGAGGCTGCAACAGACAGGCTAGTGCAGGCCCACATGAATTTCCTCACTCTAGCAATGCACTGGTTTCTTGTTCTCGTCACATGTACATACTAGCTGTTGCATCTCCACCGGATCGTTTGCGATCGCAGCTCCTTCCATCAGAGCCCTACACCCTTGCTCTGCCTCCTTCGCTGTTTGGTGGTGACGTAGTGGCCGTTCGCAGAGATCCCGTAGCACTGTCTGGAGGACTGCTGTCACACTTCATCATCTGTTCTGCTTCTCCGCGGCTTGGGCCGCAAAGACCCCAAACAAAAGACACTCCCCTTTGAAAAGCTTGTAGACAGGGCTCCATTGGACAGCACCAATATGGCGGAAAGTGCACAAGGCATGGACCACACAGCTGACTCCTCCTCAGTGTCCACCTCTATGCTCCAGGAGATGAGGGCTGGCCTCAAAGCGCTAGGCAGTCGATTTGATTTGCTTGAAAAACATTGCCAGCTTAGGGGCCAAGATACAGGTGCACGACAGGAGACTCAATGTGGCAGAGGCTCGTATCACTGACATTGAGGATGGAACTGCTCAATCCATAAAAAGATTGGAGCGTGTAGAGCGTATCCTCAAAGAAGTGGCTATCAAAAATGAGGACCTCAAAGCACGCAGTCGATGCAACAACATCCGCATCCTGGGGGTTCCGGAGACTGCCACCACTGGCCCCATGGACCTTTTTTCTCGATACTCTGTTATCTGATCTGTTTGGCAAAGAATCATTCACCTCTGGCTTTGTGGTAGAGAGAGCGCACAGATCGCTGGGGCCTCAGCCAAATCCTGGTCTCCCACCCAGATCCATCATTGCACATATTATGAACTTTCGCGACCGAGACTCGGCCCTGAGGCTTGCTAGAGAGCATGGGGACATAGTTTGTCAGGGCTCTAAATTGTCATTTTATCCAGATTTCACGGTAATGGTACAGGATGCCCATCACAAATACAATGGGGTTAAGGCCACCCTCAGGAACCTGGGTTTAAAATATGGTATGCTGTACCCAGTCAGATTGAAAGATGATGTGGGAGGCAGGGCTCGTATTTATGACACTCCTACTGAGGTCCAGGATACATCCTACATGTTAGAATAAAAAACTACAAGGGCCCTGTGTGTGTGGAGAGGATATCGGGATAGAGGATGTGTTATAATGTAAAATGGCTGTGAAAGAGAATATCTTTTAGACAGTATAGCACTCTCCTGAGATAAGAGTTTACAGTGGCTTGTAGCTAAGAAGTTTGGTATCCAATGAGTCCCAAATTGGTCTATAAGAGGAACGCCAGGGGGTGAGTTGTACTGTCACGTTATCAGCACCTCTAAGGAAGGTGTTCCGCTCTTGCCACATTCTGAAGGAAATCGCTTTGTAGTTCTTCCAGTTATGTAGTATCAATTTGCATGCTAGGGTAAGCATTAGGTCTAGTAGATGGCGATCACTATGGGCCCGATTCACAGAACTAACTTCAGACAAAATCCTAAACTTACTACCATTTTGGTATTCATAGAAGGCACTTACTCATTTTGGTATTCACAGAAGACACTTACTCACTTCGGTATTCACAGAAGTTAGGAGTCCTAACTTTAGGACTCCTAAATGCCTTCTGTGAATACCGAAAGTCTTAAAATTAGGATTTTTCTCAGTTTAGGAGTCCTAAAGTTAGGACTCCTAACTTTACTGCTACTAAACTGAGAAAAATCCTAATTTTAAGGCTTTCGGTATTCACAGAAGACATTTAGGAGTCCTAAAGTTAGGAGTCCTAACTATACTACTACTAAACTGAGAAAAATACAAATTTTAAGGCTTTCGGTATTCACAGAAGGCATTTAGGAGTCCTAAAGTTAGGAGTCCTAACTTTACTACTACTAAATTGAGAAAAATCCTAATTTTAAGACTTTCGGTATTCACAGAAGGCATTTAGGAGTCCTAATGTTAGGAGTCCTAACTGTACTACTACTAAACTGAGAAAAATCCTAATTTTAAGACTTTTGGTATTCACAGAAGGCATTTAGGAGTCCTAAAGTTAGGATTCCTAACTTCTGTGAATACCGAAATGAGTAAGTGCCTTCTGTGAATACCAAAATGAGTAAGTGCCTTCTGTGAATACCAAAATGGTAGTAAGTTTAGGATTTTGTCTTAAATTAGTTCTGTGAATCGGGCCCTATCGGTTTTCAGCTGATTGTCTAATGGGCCGAGAAGGATATATGAGAACTCACGTGAGGGAGTAATATTGAAAGTGTGTTTAAATGTAGTCCATTATTTTACTCCAGAAAGACTCTAGGATTGGGCATTCGAAGAGCATATGTGCTAAATTGCCTTCACTTTCCTCGCAGTTCCAACAGTTGGGATTAGGAGTGAGCACTATTTTAAAAAGTCTGGCAGGTGTTCAGTATGTTCTGTTGATAATCATATATTTAGTTTGAGATAGAGTTGGTGATATCTTATTAGAAAAAGGAGATTTGTTAATGTGTTCCCAGTCGAACACTACATTTCTAGTGTTTGATTCCGATTCCGATTTTACTTGATTGTGTGAGAGAGATTTGTTTATGTTTGGTGACAGAAGTTTATATATGCCCGAGACTAAATGGCCGGCTCTAGTAAAGCGGCCTAATAAGATAGGTAGGGATGGAGCTATCGCCTTTAGGGATTTTTGGGAGATCTGATCCTTGCTATAATGACAATGTTATAAATGTTGGTTATAAATGACAATGTAAATTCTTATACCTTTTTAACAATATCCCCATACCCCTTACTAACGGTTTCTTTCGGACATTACGCACACTCCTTACACGTCTGGTCTGGGGTGGGAAGCAGGTACGTGTGCGGTGGTCAGTGCTCACACTACCATATGACAGAGGGGGGTACGGTGTCCCAGATCTACAATTGTACTATTTAGTGGCCCAAGGTTGTTACGGCCATGCCTAGTTTCATCCAGACGCCAGGATACCGTATATTCGGCCTGAAGCTGACTTTGTTCTTCCGGAGAGGCTCTCCACTGTCCTACTCAAGGGCGTCCCTAGGGACCCCCATGGCATACAAACCGTATGCACTACAAGTTGGGCATGGGATAAACTGAGACGATTGACTGGCACCAGAACATTATATTCCTCTGCCTTGCCCATTCCAAACTCACACTGGTTCCCGATCTCAGGTGAACGTATGGTACAGCGCACTCTGACAATATTCGAAATTTCCAAATTGGGTGATTTATATCCCGGGGATCAAATCTTCTCACTCGTGGACGATGCCCGTTTCCAAGACAGTGGCTTTATGGATAGGTTTGTCCTAGGCAGCATACGGTCCGCATTAAACGCCACGCTGCCTAATTTCCCGATCGAGCGTGAATCGTTTCCCCCTCACGATGATAATTGAGAGCACAAACAACACGCATCTAATTTCCAAATTATATAAAACATGTGCTAATATAAGGCCTGTAAATGACGATAAGGTCCGCGATGACTGGGAGACAGACTTGGGCCATCAGATAACCGATGATCAGTGGGCCAAGTGTTGCACAGTTACAAAAGAAGTCTCACTCAACAGCAAACACAAGCTCCTTCATTTCAAATTGCCGACTTTGCATATCTCACTTAGACATGTCCTAAGCTACAGCTCTACTAGGAACGCATACACAATACTCTAGGAAAAATGATTAATCTGCCCCTTATTCCAACTCCGGAAGTGGCCTTACTGGGTTACACGGTTAACTTCCCCAAAAAGGTCAGACGGTTCGCATCACTGGGTCTGTTACTGGCGAAGCGGGAGGTAGCAATATACTGGGGCCGCAAATCAGTACCTACAGTACGGGGCTGGCTGAGCAGCTTGGCCTACTGTAATATTAATAGCGAGAACTATGCTAGCGTAATGCCCAATTCTTCCCGTCCTAAAGACATATGGGGCCCATATCGCTCATATGTGGAGGGTCTGAGTCGAGACTCCAGCTCTCAACTGGAGGGAGTGGGGTAAAAAAAGAAAAGAAAAAAAAGGTTAGTGTGGGGCAGGGCCCCCTTGCTGAGTGTCACAGTCATGGAGGAGTGTTTGGCCACTTGTAAGTGCATATGTCTGTTTGGCCGGCCATCTCGGGCTGGCCGAACGAACATGTGCACTCATAGTTCTCCAACCCAGCTGTGTTGTACAGTTGTGTTGGAGAAAAGCCCCAGGCTCCCTGGGCCTGAAAGAGTGTCAAGTCAGCCTGCTCAGACCAATCACAGCGCTGCTTCTCTCATGCTGGTATAGCAGCACTGTGATTGCCCCGTGGGAGCCTGTGCAGCGTGACCAGCGTTGGAAGAGGAGCACCGAGCGGCGGCCACAGAAGCAGGTAAGTTTTTTAAAATTATTTTCCCCTCACCCCCATCTCTGGTCCCCCTGCCACGTTGCCACACCACCCCATAGTTGGAGCACCTGCCATTGCCTTTAGGACAGCTCTGAGGAGGCCAGACAAGCTTCATTCTGCAAGGACATTTCACATCGGGTTGGGTTGCAGATTCACAATTTCCCTCAGCAGTGTTGCGCATGGGGCTGTAGTTCGGGGTCACCCGGCATGAGGTACCCCATTGATACCTGGTTGTATCGGGGAGTGGGTTCCCGGCGGGCGTTTGTTTCAGCAGAGGTCAGGGACTGTCCCTCAGGGATGCAGGGGGTTTCAGATGTAAATGATTTAGGCAAATTTAGGAAGATAGATCTGTTAGGTAGATATGTGTCATTTGCAGTGATCTATTATAAGAAGGGAATGCCATGATAATTACATATCATTTTAACGGATATGTAAAAATATGAAATGTTCTTGATGAGATGGTTTTGTTTTCATGTTATGTTCTTGTGAGATCATAAACATGACTTGTGTGTGTACCCAAAATCAAGGAGAGTTTCCAATAATGTGGCTGTTTCGGTTGAGTCGTAGAGGTAAGGGAGACATGACTGGGACCCTCCTGGGCCCAGTGTACAGCAGGACTCCTAAACAAAATGAAACACAGCCAAATGCAACATCAAGAGTTCACCGTGACTTCGGTCAGTGAGCACCCCCGAACTGCAAATGGTGCCCAGAGTATGCACGCGCTAGAGAAAGATATACAAGTGGCTGAAAGTGCTGTGCAAATTCCATCTCGTTACTTAGCAAAACCTATGAATACTGGGGCTACGACTACAGATCTGCATTAACTACATGATCGGACGTCTCTAAAATTGAAAACAACACACGAGTGGGTGGGTGCTAACCCTTCTTAATCCCTTGGTAAACAGAGAGAAATGTATTCCTTTATTCTTAAAACACACTGGAAATCTGTTTTACTGACACCATTTTTTCCGCACAATGAGGCCTGGAAAATGGAATCCCTCACAGTCCTGCCGGGTGTGCAGGCCTCCAGAGGGCAGACCTTATCTCCTCTCAGTGTGACCCGCGCTGACCCCCAGCACCTCTTCAAAGCAGGTCAGGGTCAGGACAGCACCTTCAGTCTCACCCTCCTCACACCTGAACGGTGCCCCTGTGAACACTTTTAGCCGATCTAAACACGCAGAGACAACTAGGACATTTCTCAGATTCCCTGCCCAGCGGTCGAGTACATCTGCCGCTCTCAGCCCTGCAACAAAGCTCTCGGCAAAGGGACTCAATACGGATGACGGTACAGCCTCTGAAATGCACACTACACCATTACTTTAATGCAACACGTACCAGTGCTTAATTTGTGCCGGTGCTTGCAGTACTGGTCAATGGCACTGAATTTCGGGGCACTGTGACATATTTTTCATCATCAAGCTTTGACACAACACAAGAGATATGGGTAGAAAGGAAAGAAAGGTAAGAAAGCACTGGCAAAGGTAGAAATAATTGATGAAAAGAACCTGCAACAGTGAGATAAAGAGCAGCGGTGTAACACAAAATGATGGGGCCCGTCTATTGAACATGAAAAGGGGCCCTCAGAGTCTCCCATATCGCGCATATATAGTCACTGGGTTGAATGTGGTCCCCTGAACGGTGTGGGTGGGCCCTAAAGGGTTGCCCCTCCCCCACCTCTGCGCCGCAGGGGCCTGCTTTACAGCCCTTGTAAGAAGACAAGAAGCATAGGGCAGTGCAAGAAAGAGGCATTAGTTGGAAATCAGACTATGCAGCATATTAGGCAATCAGGCTTGTAGCAAAAACTTTGGCCTCATGCACTCACATTTATTTTCAGATTAAGCACTGCAAGTGAATTTCATTTATAATATACTTATTTAGACTTCAATTAAACATTTCTTTAAATTTCATTGAGTATAATAAAGAATAAGCTGAAACAGAAAAAGAAGATGCTACTTATACACAATCAGTTAAGCACAACTGACAAATTAGTTTTTCTGAATCTGGGACGCTAAATAATCTTGGTGGAAAATGTATTCAGATGCAGAGTCCTTTGGTTTCTAAAAACAGAACAACCAACGAAAAGTGCATTAATGCAATATTAACATCAGTTTTTATACCATACACCTTGAAAGTTAGCCAATAAATAAGTAGTGGTAATAAGACCAAGATGGGTTTAACATATATTTGCGTATTTTCTGCAGCAGATAGCCTGGTGGGATAGTATAGCTACAACCCATATGCCTGACCTCAAGTACGAAGTCACCAGGCAAAGACCAGGAAAATAACCTATATTATCAACCATAACCCTCCCCCATGAATTCATTCTTTTTTAACATTTAATGGCAGGCAGTATTTGGACAAATGCAATCTGCAATTTCAAAATCGTTTTCCAAAAATCTATACGGGCGATAAAAAAGTCAAAGAATGCTCATCAAACACCTGCAATATTTTGTTGCTCTTTCAAGGGAAAGGCATTAATTTAGAAGTGTCTCGTTCTTTTCCGATCAATGCACAAACTTCTATTTGCAGAGGAATCGGGATTACAAGTTTGTAGTAATTACCATATTTTCCGAAATAATCACTGGTGAAACCTGCCCAATTTTACTGGGGGGGGGGGGGGGGAATACCAGCTAAATGCAGATACGTGCGGATTTGGGTGCGCAAAGCACCACATTTTACGTTATGCCCCATTTTATACGGCAACAATTGTAATAGGAGTTCATTATTCAGAGCCCCGTGATATTTCAAGAGGTGCTACAATTGGAATCTTTCACAGGCCACTCGTAAAGAGACAGTAAGTAGACGAGGATTGCAGAACAACTTTTGCACATAATTTAAAAACCATATGTTCCAACTCTAGCAGAAAAGTCCAGCTAAATTATTTCTGTCTAGTGCTAAAGAGACTGTTTGGAGCGAATCCAAGATCTGGAAGCCAGAGATTGCCAGTTTCATGGGACTGATCAGTGCAGTGATATCAATGTCCATCGCACAGAGGTCTGGACGACTAATGAAGCAAATCATGACTTTTTGACTCGACCTTACCTGCAACTGTTTGCAAGGGTTATAAACTTTTGTGATCCTGTTAAACATTTCCTGAATTGTTGTTCGTAGAATTATCAAGACGACTGTATGTATCCTATTGCTGTTTCATCTGCTGTGTTAGATAAACCTGCTATCAGTTTTTGCAGATTCGGGCCCATCATTACACTGATGTAAGTGTGTTGTTTTGTAATGTTTTAATCAGAAACAAACTTGATTTGACTTTTTATGGAAGTGATGCTGGCCTGGGAATTTCATATCAAATCGAAATAGAGGTTTTAATTCTCTGGTTACCCATCTTAAAAATGCCCATCATATGAGAAGCCCAATTCGAAGCACTGGAAACAGAATATCAGAGCTAGTTATACGTTTTCGCTGCTTCGATCTTGAAGCATTCTATCTCCAAAGTCCTAGACAACTCCTGAGGGGGGACCCCTACAATTGGCTTGGTTATGTTAATTACAACAAAGTTATTGTTGGAAAAGGCTGTGAGATGACGCTTGCGAAGTCTGCCAATGCAGATGCCTTGGTGTCGATTGTTCAGGAGCCCTCATCACCCAAAGCAAAGTGAGCTACAGTGAGGACGAGGAATGCGGTGTGAAAGGACATACGGAGCTATACACAGGACCACCCCATCCCAAGACCTTCCTAATCTCTACACAGTCTTCATTGAGAGCTGCACAAGGCATCCCACCTTCAGAGAGTTAGTGGAGTTTTTAATATCTGGGAGAAACTGTATTAAATATCTGTGCACCCCATTCCGACCACTTGATCAAGTGTTTATTCATAGCCAACTTCTGGCAACTTTGGACTTTACTATCATCATCACTACACTTCAGGGCATTGATACACCCAAGAGATGCAAGAAACTGATGCCCTAAGAGACTTAGCATAGAGAGAAAAAGGAGAGCTTGTATCGCCCCAAAAGGTACAGGAGTGAAACATTGTGTCAGCAGTCCTTGTTACCCAGGCCATCATTTGTGGCATGTTAGAGACACACTATTGCCAACAACTCTCGCGCTAAGGGAGTTTACAAATGGGGACTGAATCTTCCTTTTACCCTCCTTCCTCCCAGGGGACTTAGCATTTCAGACCCAGGTATACTAGATATTCAGGCAAGTGTACGTATACCTCCTGAAGCATCATTACTATGTCTTCTTCCGAGTTAGACAGGGCTGAGAAAATAGTCTGTTGCAGCAATAACATCACAAAGGTTCACAAGCGAAACCAAATTGGTCCCCCTTAGTAACAACATGTCCCCCAAAGTCAAGACTCAACTCAACCCACCCTAAATGAAGAGGATCTTGCAAGCTTAAGTTCAGAGATAAGTATGCACTGAGATTGCATTAAAGAAATTCCATCTTCGACTCCTCAACTGCACAAGCTGAGGGAAGGCAAGTAAGCTACCCTGCAAAAGCTTTAGTCGCAAGACCCACATATCAGATTTTGACATCTGCAAAAGATTGCTTTTCTTTAGAACTATCCCTGAGCAATCTTTACCACTTCTAGGTCACCCTGTTAGAATTCTGAGCAATTAGCAGGCATCAGCCAGTATCACAACTGTACATGATGGGGTTGCAGATCAACCAACAGAGAGGGCTCAAGCAATGTGGGCCGACTAGTGGGTTAACATTCAGGCACAAGGCTGTATTAGGAGAAGACTCACTGTTAGCCGTTGACAACCTTGCCACATTCAAACACCCACCAATCAGCCAGTCTTGAGGAATCTTGTGATCTATCACTTATAGGGCTAACTACTTAGACAACACTTCTAATTAATCCACGCTCTCCCTTACTGAAATTTACTAGTATAGCCCTCCACGAATTGTTCTTGTACCCACCTTGCAATTTCAATATTGAGATCTCCAACTGGAGTTCATCCCCGCCTCCAAATTACTCCTCACATGAAAATCAAACCAAACACATCTGGTGCAACCAACACCCAAGTGTCTGACTGGAACTATTATTAATATATATCTGGACCATCACAGGGTCGCGGAGTTTATAAAAGTTTTGGAAATCCTAAAATAAACACCACGCACCATCTAAAGTGAGGGCAAAAGGCTTTTCCACTGGGGTGTTGATGCACATGCGGGCAAGTGAGTGGATAAGAGTCAATAATATGTAAAACTTATGCCATCCATTTTGCAAAACAAGTTTTCAGAGGAGGATAGGAAAAGAGATCAGCTTAACGATGTCTTCCAGAAATCATGTTTGTCTTCGGCAATTAACACAGTTAGTTCATTAACAACATACATGCCCGCTCTGCTTTTCTACCACAAGAAAATACCTACAATCAATGACTTCTTTGTTTTGTGGGACACGTGGTCTGATCACAAGAATGTTCAATCGAATGGAGACCACAGTCCCCTACAGGTGAAGTGCAGTGGTCACCAACAAGCTGACACAGGATAGGCCAGTTATTACAAGAGAAGCTTGGTCCTGCAGTAGCATCCACCTCAGTTGCAATGAAGACCTAGAGCAAGGTTTCAATAGGCTGCATCACACCAATGAAGCAGTGAAATGGCAGAATTATTTCAAACATCTCCTATAATAAACTTCTAATTAGGCCAACCATGAAAGAAGGGCTCTCACAGAAGCTCGGGCCTTGAAATTATATGGAATTCGACACATGCCTTCAGCTGAAATTTCTGGGGAATTTCTATGATTTCTGACAGACATTTTGCCAAATATATTTAGTACTTTGCCTTATTTAGTCATTGCTGGTAACCACTGTGATGTCTCATGCAATTTCGGATAATGACCAGCGCCAACTGAAAGCTGCCATAAATCGCTCTGCAAATCATGTTACTGTTGGTTATTCCATGTCTGAACCTGCAAACCCTCAACTCCTCTATCAGTTCTGTGGGCTGATGTTACTAGTACCATGGTATTTACCAGAAAGGATTACATGAGAGGCCAGAACTGACTCAAATCATTGCTATTCTCCTGCAAGAAGCTCACCACTAGATCCTATAATCTAATAAATATAGATTAACATCACCATTCACCTAAAACACAAAAACGTTTCTTTTGAACATTGGCTCTAAATTCTTCTTCAGAACCACCACGTTGCCAACACTTTTAAGGAACCATAGACAGGTTAGTGACTGATTTCACTCCTGCATAAAATCAAGCCTTGCTTTCCTGTAGAGATAATTTTAGATGAATCTACAAAGCTCTAGTTTTCTCCTTGCTGAAGGAATACACTTGTTGGAGGTGTCTTCCTCCTCTACCACTCCACTAAGAGGGTCCATCCCACAGCTCATCAAAGGACTGCAGACATTTTATAACATCTCTCCTTCCCCCAAACTCCTACTACGCAGTGGAAAGGACTTAGCCAGCCACCCCCCCACCTGACCCGGTCCCTGCTTCTGATCCAAGCCAGGTCGGGGGAGCCTCCCTGGCCCAATGGACCCCGTCACGGGCACCCGGACCCTCGCTAGGCCGCAGGACGGGGGCTCCCGCACCACAGGGTCGTTCTCCGTTTGGTGGCAACATCTTCAAGACTTGCTATGTCACATGCAAAGCTGTGGTGAAAAGTGCCACCCTGCCTGAACTGAATGTCCCCAGGGGTCAGCACAACATGTATAACATAGGGTGCCACAGCATTGGAAGAAGCTTCTTAAAGCACTTCTACAGTTTCAAACTGGTGTAAAAAAGCACCCACGTTATGGTCCTCAATGTACCCCCCTCAGAAAGGATGAGTGGTTGAGTTTCCTTTGGCACAGTTGGAATTCATGACCTCCAGAACGCTGAATGTGTCAGTAGTGAGCATTTATTTAACTGATTCAACCTCCAGGCTTTAAATGTACCTGCTGCAAATTCATCAGTTGTAATTTCAGCTATGAATTAGACCACACGAGTAATGAAAAATACTCCTTGCTTAAGTAACTGTCTAGAGCAGTGCTTCCCAAATGTTAGAGCAATGATCCACTTTTTAGAATGACAAACTTTCATTACTCACCTAGCTTTGATGGACATGAGGTGGGAGATTTTTTTAAATTTAACTAAACCCATCATGTAGCAGCATATTGTCCTTTACACACTGCACATTTTCCATTGAAATGGCCTCTAATTTTGCACAGATATACAGTTTTACTGATAAAACTATATTGCACACAAATGATAATGTGTAGAAATCAGGTTTCAGTGACTATTTATCATTTGTGCATCACCAAGTAAAATGTCTTGATGCTATTAAAAGCTTTGTTTTCATCACACTTCGGAATTACCCCAACAATTTGATTCATTTTTGTTTCCCTGACTGCTGAATGTGTACGGTTTCTTTACAGGTGTCTGCATTTTGTTTTGTGTTACAAAAAATTATGTCCTACAGCCTTTCCTTTCACACTTCCTGTCCCCAAGAAAGATTGCCACATAATTCACTTAGCATTTCTTTCTCCGACTGCAAACTGGGAGGTGTTTGTAAATACGAATCCCAAAAATAAGGAGCAATTTGTCAGAAGACAAAGCGTGACATTTTACCTCTGTCTGTGAAGCACCACCAAATGTGACAAGATAAACCTAGAATTTAAAGGAATCTTTATTTATTGCTCGGACTTTCACAAACCACCGCAAATTGGCACGGGACCAACTAACCCCAGTTTAGGAATTTCTGGCCTAGAGAGTAAATAAGGGAACAGTGTTTTCAATAATTGCCAACAAATAGTTTTTTGCTCTCACTTTTTGAAACTAATGAAATTGCGGTTTAAAAAACTTGTCGGATCCCCTGTTTGCTGGTATAAGAACAGGTTTAATTATCATGTCTCTGACTGTCATAGCGACCAATCTAGGTACAAAACAATGGAGTACATTTTAAAGGAATGACCTTTTTTGGTAAACATTGATAGCAAGCTCATGCATTTGGTTCCAAATAAGCTATAAAGCCCCATTTAATTGTGAAAACTAATCATGTGCTTACATTTACATTTAAATGGACTACCTTTCTAGCTTTACATCTTTTATAATATGCGCACAATCTATATGTATCTATAAAGACAGTGAGATCTGCATGTTGCACAAGTCATTTTGGTAGGCATGGATGTCCGTTTCTATGATATATTTGTGACGTATTGTAATGTGAACTTAAGTTAAGGCTACATGTATTTATGACAAACCTTTGAACTGACTTCATGACTTGGGACCTGATTTAGAGGTGATGGTGGAGGAGGGTCCTCTGATTTCCAAAGAGTTGGATGAGAATCCGCCAGTGGGATTTCCTTATATATACGAATAGTATGGTAGAAGAGATTCACTGGTGAGCTCTGTGCTGGATTTGGCTCTTACTTTGGGGACGACAGACTTTCCACTGCTACCATCACTTAACCAGGCCCTTAGGTTGTGAGAATAAAAACAGATACATACTGAAAGTGCAGGAAAGAGGCACAGGCCTAGAGAGCGGGATACAACTATAGATGGAAAGGAGAGATGCAAGCAGTATACTATGAAAAGGACACTACTTCCACGTCTGAGCAATGATAGCATAACTCTAAGAGGTGAAGGTAAAGTACATGATTGGATGTGTCCATGCCCTCAGCACCTCCTGGATAAATAACTTGTCTGATATATATATACAGAGGTACTGCCCAGTTGGATATGCCTGCCATTGAGCACTGCCACTTGATAATGTGGGTCACAGAGAGGCATATATACGAGAAGCTTGAGTTGCGTTTGCACCAGACAACATGGCATATGCGTGACGCAAACCTCTAAGTCAGATTTGTGAAGCCGCGCAAGGCCCCTTTGCATGGCTCTGTTTGGCTTCATAAATCTGGAGTAACGCAGCGCACAGTTACTCTGCCCTGGGAAGGCTTTCCAAGGGTGTTACAACAGTGTTTCCACGCAACTCCCATGGATTTTGATACATTCCCAGATTTACCAGTAAACCTGGGAATGCGCCAAAAAGTTATGCCTTCCCATGAGACACGTAACAGGGAGAAATATTTCTATTTCTCCTTGTTTCTTCCTGTTTCCTAAGCACACAAAGAACGAGGAATATGCCACCCAGGATTGTTTTTGTGCAAGAACGTGCCCCTTCCTGCACAAAAACAATCCTGACTTCAGTACAGGCACCCTTGCTTCATGGTGCAAGGGCGCCTGCATTGGTGCAGGGCTGCCAAAAGGGTGTCAGCACAAGGGAAAGGATAGGAATGTGCCATATTGCCTTAAATAGGGCGCATTCTTTCCCTTCCCCTGCCATGCAGTGCTGCAAGGGGACTTGCTGCGCTGCACTGCGTCACTTTCTCATAAATGCGCCTCATAGTTCATAATGAATCTGCCCCTGCCAGCTGATGCTGCACTACGCCCCTTGTCCAGGATGAACAGGAGAGGCATAGTCGGATCTGTCTTTGCACTGAGCACCCACTTGTCACGAGTTTGGATGCACTGCGCAGAATGATTTGTCACCGCCGGCTGCTTTTTTTGGTGGCATTTGGCTGAAGTGAGGAGAGGTATAGGGCTGTCTTATTTCACTAGACATACATTTCTGGTCACAGTACTAACTAGGACGGATTTAAGGCTCACTACTAGTACCTTTGCCTCCGTCGTTGACTCGATTAGCCATACCACACTTACCCCCCCGAGTGTACCACTGAGCAGGGCAATTTAAGAGAGGGCTCCAGCCTAAATACCATTGAAGTTTCAGACAGCAGCTACCAGCGCTAAAGCAGTAACATTACAATACAATGCATACCTCAAGGCAAGATTCTCAAAGCAAAAAAGGTAAAGAAAACAAACATGACAGACAAACGACTTTGCAAGAAAAAGAAAAATCATGACCTAATAGTTAGTTTGATGAAACGTTTGCTGGACCTAAAGAGTGAGCTAATGGCCACAGCATCAAGAGCGTCCAGGAATCATAAGAGAAACAGAAGACCATCAGCCCAATAAAACATTCGCAGTGCGGAAGTGACAAAACCCATCTTATTCTCATTCAGATTTTTTAGGTGTCATAATCACGAGGACCCACTTATTTCCTTCAGATCTCTAAAAGTTGGACCCTGAATGATTGGCTAAGATTTGCTACCATCATTTAAACTCATTGAACATTATCGAATGTGGAAAGACACCAAGGTTCATATTGTATCGAAACAGAACCATTCTCAGCATAGACCCATAATCCTCATCCTGAGGGGTTGTTTGAAAATCCCACAGAAACTAAAATAGGGGGAGGGGGTATTATGAAAAGAAGACTCAGGAGCTCAGGGTGCACCGTCGCAGACACACAGCGAGAGCAGGTCAGTTAATACAACACATCACAAGCAATTCCAGGGTCTTCACAAAATCAGACAATCTCACCTGGAAAATATAGACATTAATCACTTACCAAACACTTGACAGAAATGGTATGGCCGAGCACATCACCAGGAATTTTCTTGCATGCAGCTAGAAGTGGCCATTACAGAGCCATCTTGAATTGGGGAATGAGCTAACATACTGTTCCAGTTACCTTGTTTATGAAGATGTTGTGTGTGTAGGTTCACCCATAGTTCTTGCCAGCTAATCCTATTTATTTATGTATTAGTTTATTTATCTATATACAGTAATAATACAGCGAGTACCTATCCACATGGACAGAGCCCTTTACGGACACAAGTTGGACGAGATAACATATTTTTAAGGTGACTCTTTCATTGAGGCGAAGTTCTTCTAGGGTGGGGTGATGTTATTCCACAGCGTGAAGAAGAGCCAGCCTATATGTGGAGGCCCTCTAACAATGTCTTGCCACTGTCAAGATGAGAAAGCACCAATGCTTGAATTGTATCCTGAAATCACTAGGATGAATGGACAGTTTGAGTTTTCTAAGCAGACGTAGTTGGTACAATGTAGTTTTTGTAATTCTGATGACATGTGAGCTTATAGTTTCGTTTTTGATCCAAATGACTTTGCAAAGGGGGGGGAGAGGAAGAGGTATGTAGTTGGTTAAACCCTTCAAGCCATGTCTGTACTAGAGGAGAAGAGTCATTGGAGAGAATATGTTTGTGTTGGATTACATTTTAGGAAAAATGAGCTTGTCCAATTAATTAATTTTCAAGAAAGTGTGTGATATGCTTGAAGGGGAAGAGAGAGACTCTGAGATACAGCGATCTATCATTTGCCTACTGGTGGAGGTAGATGCTACCTCCTCAAAGCATAGTTCCTGGTGGATTCATGAATATACTGAACAGACAAAGTGCAAGGATGGTACAGAAGACCAGGGGAGCAGGCATTACAATGGGCATTAGATTTAGAAATTCTAGATATGAATCGGGATTCCATGATCCACCACAACTGATCTTGGGTGAGAGGGATGTATAGTAAAGTTCTCTGATGAGTCTTATCTAATGCTAACATGAGGACACCATTGCATTGAACTGCCTTTTTAAGTTGCCTTTAATTAGAAGGACTCTTATCTCTCAAGAACAGTGAAGGCAAATCTCCCAAGCTATATCGCAAAAAGGAGGGTCCCACAGGTTGCCATGGGCCAGTCTCAGAACTTCCATCTTAGTGGCCTTGACATTGAAGAAGTTCTGATTCATCCGTAAATGGGAAGCCGATAGGCAAACGTGTAAAGTGCCCTGAAGCTGAGAAGGTTTGTTGAATCCATCAATGAGCTGGGTATCATCTGCATCAGACATAACATCCACCCTGCAAGCCTATGTAAAGTTGGTGAGTGAACATATGTAAATGTTAAAAAGTATGGGAAATACAGAGAAACAGTCAAACTACACAGGTAATTGCATGAGATTTAAATCGGTGGGACAGGAGAGCCACTGACGGATGCCTGTCCAATAGTAAGGATAGACAAAACTTGAATTAATGGATATACATCGCTGGAATTTTATCGCCCTGGAGAAAAGGCGTTGTTAATAACGCGCTAACCGGGCGATAAATTCCAGCGATAGCCGGCGATAAATAAAAAAGCACTAAGCGCGCTTTGTGATATTTATCGCCGTCTGTTGCTGATATGCCCCTTATTACGTTATTTTGTCAGGGCAACGTTACACCTCATTTGCTCCAATTTACCACCAGAATGGAGCAATCAGCAACTGAATAGGCGACTGGTTAATCCGTGGAACGGCTCTTCGACCTTGGGGAACCACGTGTCGACTCGAGCGTTTAGTTTTGTAATTTTTAATCAGTTTGAGCTAGAAATAACATAATTCGGTGAAATCTGATGGATTTTATGTCAAATGCAGCAAGTCCATAATTCTAAGAAAAAACGACAACTATTCCAGTATCCCTGAGTAATATTCTGTTCATGCTTGTGCATGAACAGATAGATTGCCTCATTTAAACACCTACGGAGGCAACACATGACAGCAATATTTCCAGTATCAATTTGAAAATGTCAGATAGAATGTTCTGTGAGTATTAAAAAAGTGAAGCGATTATTGTATGACTTGAATATCGTAACAGGAAGTGGAGTGAGTTAAGGAAAAAGATTTTACATTGACTACCAGGGTGTTTCTCTGCTGGTGCAAGTGAATATTATGGAAGCTGCAGGCAAAGGCCACAATATATTTGGATTTGCTGAATAATTAGTACAGGGAATTCCACATTTCTGTGTAGCCTTCCCAGAAACTGGATTCACTGGCTTATTTTGACTCAGGGCATTGAAAAACTGCTAACCAAGTCCCGGTGCCTGTGCCCTAGCTTCTTAACACAGTGAGAAATTGGCTAAACCCATTTTATGTATTTCACTTTAAAGTAAGGCTACAGTAACATCATGCTGGAAGTATACATAAATCATAACATTTAAATGTAATTTGGATTGATTTAAACCACCCACATGATTAACTTTAAAAGCATTACTTCAGAGCTGCCACTCAACATGACATCGCCTTTCACTTTGCCTGTCTTTCAATTTCGCTTTGCTGTCGTTAGCATGGTTCTTTGGTCCTATCCGTTCTGGTCGCTTCTCATGTCATCTTAATCCAATCTCTTCCACACAATCAATTCAGGACTTTATTTTATAACTCCATACTGTATGATAAGATATAAATGCCAGTGTATGCTTGTGTGTCAGTCCTGTGACTTACTGTAGTTTTCCATGATTATCCCACTCAAAGAGGGTGTTTTGCTTGTTTGCATCCAGGTGAACCCCTAAAAAGCCACAGCATCTCATCCAAGAAAAGTATACATTGGAGCCAGTAAGTCTTTGCAGCTTTCGAACTAATCAATAGGTGAACATTATGAAAGAAAGTAAAGGCAACATTAATAAGTCAACCTATTACACATTATGAGTAAATTTACTATTTGTATATATATTTATATATAACTCTAACCACTAGTATATGTAGTAGACCGTTGTACTTACTACCATTCCTATGAGTTTAGAGTTTATCCATTTGTATCTCTTCCTTGAGTGCTTTTCGACTTGTACATTTGCAATTATTTTCTGTGTGTATCTCTTCCTTGTGTGACTTTACAACTTGTACATTTGCAATTTTTTCTGTTTGTATCTCTTATGTAACTCATGTGATCCAGAGACCGTATGTAACGCAACAGGTTCTTTTGTAAAGTGCTCTGACACCTTTGGGTAATGTCCACGCTATATAAAATCGCATTAAATAAAAACAAAATTATGGTGGGCCAATATTATGCTGCGTAACTACACGAGTGGCATGAGAGGAAAGATGTCTGCAAAGTTGTTGACCTTATCCTATAGTAACGCGTGAGAAAAGTGGTTTATGATATGTTGTGGTTCTGCGACCTCATTATGTAACAAAGGTACAGAGCTGTATGGGTTTTGTTTGAAAACCCTTACCTCAGCTCTAGTTGGCTGTGGCTCTAAGCAGTCAGACTTTAGCAAAAGAACAAGTGTAAATCATTCAGAAGCACTAAAACAGTTGAATAAAAAGAAAAGAAAACACTATAAAATCATACACCAATTTATAAAAATAAGTTGTATTTTTATCTTAAAATAGACACCTTATTAAAATAAGTTGTATTTTTATCTTAAAATAGACACCTCAACAACAAAAATATGCCAGAGGTTTCTGGAGATATATATTTTTTAAGAAACAATAAATCACAGATTTTCACTTAGCACAATAAATTATTGTAGTCTACCGAGACTCGAAGTTTAGGGTTAGCCACAACATCTATCTCAAAAACCACTATCAGGGCACTCTTGTGGTGATCTACTCCAGCAGCGAGACAGTGGCAGCAATGAAGTCAAGTAAAACAGTCAAAGCAGTCTCCAGTCAAGTTCCAGGTTCTATGAGCAAACCACCATAGACTGCAATGGAGTGGCCCTGATGCGAAGGATACAGGATGCTGAGGATGCTCATGGATTCTGAGAATGCTAAGCCAGTGACGGGGTCTTCCTGAGGCCTGCCCCTCAGTCAAAGAACACATTAGGGGACTTTGGCCACAGGGGTCGATGTTCCTCGAAGTTTGGGTGAAGTCAAGCCAAAAAACAGTAACTACTGGTCTACTGGTCTCCAGTTAGAGTGGAACCACTAGTTCCCTTCAACTTGTGCTAACTTCCTTGCTGGGTAACTAAACTGCACTCAGATGACCCTTCCGAGTCCAGTTGACTCGGGTGCAGTTTTGAGGGTCAGGACTCGATCTCCCATGCTACAATTGCGTAGTCAGCCGCGATCAGACTTTATTGGCAACCAACTCACCAAGGCAGGCTTCTTCAGCGTTTGTGGTCCTGTAGATCTAACAGAAATCAGCCAACTTTTAGCCTGCAAGTCAACCAAATAACTCTTGGAGTCACTTCTTCTCTCTGGGGATGACTATTTCTCGAGCAGGGCACAACAGGCGCAGCCCTCTCTTTGCAAGCTCAAGGAGCAACAGGTGCAGTGCAGCCTCTCTTTGCTGTGTTCAGGGACCAACAGAACAGTCCTTCTTTGGTCCTTTCTCCAGTTTCAGATGTGATCTGAGGTCTGGGTGCTAGGGGTGCCACTTTAATGACCCATTCTCACCCTCGAGGGATGTTGGGACTACTAGCTAATGGCCTACCATGTCCCATGGTGCCTAGTGATGACTTCCTGTGAAATGTGGCATCTATCTAGCCCAGAATGCACCATCCTGCCCACAACCAAAATGGTTGAACCCTTCCCTTGGTGTGTGAAGCTCCCTAGCCCAAAGCAGAGATGGGTCTACCTGGAGGCTACACACCCACAGATAAAAAAAGGTTTGGGCACTGCTTCCCCCTCCCTCCTACCCCCTCCCAATGCCAGTCTGCCAGGAGGCACCTCTTCCGACTGCAGTCCCTTTCTGATCCTTCCTGAGAGTCTTTCACACCCCTCCCCCACAGGAGGGCAAAAGGCTGTCTTAAGGTCATCAACCGTAAATGGTCACTTGAAAACTTTGGACTACTTTCGAAAGTTGCCATTTGTGCAAACGCTACATTAAATTGGACTTGAGAGTCAAGTCGGGTTTAATGCAAAAATATATTTGATACCTCAAAGTATCATATTTAGTAGTCCATTCAGAAGTTAGCACTGTTGAGGTGCTAGCATGTAACTCTGTACTCACCGATAGAGCTAATAGCCTTTCCACAGTAAAAATGGCAATGCAGGGTTTTTACTGTCATGACAAAATTAGGGGACACACCTCCAACTTTGTAATATTGTGCACCGTGCCCATAGGGCTTAGTAGGCCTGCCTTAGGGGTGACTTATAAATATCAAAAAGGAAGGCTTTGGCTTTCCCATTACAATAAATGGCAACGTAGAGTTAGTAGTTTAAATTTGCTCTGTCATCCAGCAATGGTGGGGTGGGAGTCATGCTTTTCTTTGTCACACTCATTGTGGCCAGCCGCGGTCGGTGGAAGGAGTAACTGCAGGGCGGTGACGTGGGGAGGGGGAAGGGCAGGGTGGGGGGTAGTAAACTATGGATTACGGAGGTTTATACGTAAGTTAACATATAAATTAATAAAAACGAATTTCGTTGCGTGTACTGCATCTCCAAATGCGATGCAGTGCACGCAACGAAATTCATTTTATTAATTTATATGTTAACTTACCTGTAAACCTCCGTAATCCATAGTTTACTACCCCCACCCTGCCCCTCCCCACGTCACCGCCCTGCAGTTACTCCTACTACCGACCGCGGCTGATTGTGGCCCAATAAATACTGCAGTCCACAAGAAACATATTAACTTACAGACCCCGTGGTACCACATTCTAGGGACTTATAAGTAAGTTAACATATAATAATTGTAGGTGAACCAATCAAATATACTTGTTTTACGGGTCAGAGCACTGACAGTAAAGCCTATTTGACAGGATTCATTGCACCTTCAGAGTCAGAAAATCCAGCAGCACCAGTGCAAGCACTTGGAGTGAGCATGCAAAAAGAGGCATTTCCGTACATAATGCAAAACAGGGATACATTTTACAATCAGCAGTACTTAACTTTTACATCAATAATATGCTGGACGCTATCATGGGTGCAATGTAAGGCCTCCCTTCCACAACTAATAACAAAATTCTATTCCTTGAAAATCATGTCATAGAGTATGGGAACTGGCACCCAAAGAAATAAAGGATCACTTCCGGGTGATCACAACTTGAAAGAAAAGTGTGACAATTCAAACATCTGGGGTTAGTCTTTTCCTAAATCTTGAGCTGGGAATCACATTTTGCGACAAGCATCAAAAAATAGAAATTGTGATGAAAACCTGTTGTATTTACATTTCTTGCTGCTTAGTCAGTATGCATGAGTATGTGTATGGAATGATGGAATGCCTGATGACTGTATGGAATGTTGGTGTGCCTGGCTGACTGGAGGAATGACAGTTAGAGAGAGTGGGCTGAGCAGCAGAGATGCAGCTCCTGGTGGGACCTTGTATCAACCTGAACTAACTCATCTACTTGTAACTACCATCTTGTGACCTACAAATAAACCTCTACTTTGGTTTACCTCATTGACTACAATCTATCATTGCAACATTGGCGACTTTCTCAGTTTATCCCAAAAATGCACAAACACATTCTTGGTTGGGATATTTACAGCAACATTTGGAAGAATTCTACATTATGGCACTGAACTTTGGGCAAGCACACATCACTGGATGCTGGCCTTATAACTATCCAAGTGCACTCTGGCCGTTACTTTGGAGGCAGATGCACGCTGCTTTTAGGGACATAGAGTAGTACAATCAGCCATTAGTTATTAGTAATACCTGGAAAAGACCCACGTCCCCCAAAAAACAACCATATTAGTATCCAGTAGGATAAAATGTCCGGTAGCACATACATAAATCTGCACAAAAGCTCCCAAACTCGTTACATAAAAAAATCGCTTTTGAAGACCAGCAAGCAAAGGTCATTTGCTGAAACAACATCATTAATCAAAAGGATGGTCAGTTTGGGTATAGAAGCAACTGGAAACTGCTGAGGCAGTCAGATCGCGCAAACACTTCAGAAGGTCAAGCCTAGCTCACCGCCAGACCTCTTTTAGGTTGAACTATTTATCACCATTGAAGTTCACATTTTGTTGTTCAGTTTATATTTTTGCTCTGTTTATGGTGCTTTATGGATGAACCATTGATTTTCCGCAACAGTTTTTGTTTCACAAATGAAAAATGTTTACCTCCTTTGTCTATTTGTTGGTCTCTTCATCTCAATTATTAAATGTTCTTTTTGCATAGAACATCCCTATAATCAAATCATCAAATTAGATTTAGGAAAATTTAGTCAGCCAGTAATAAATGTTTAATGTAATAAAAAAATGTCCAAATAACGCAGAGTATATTATGGTTAATACATTCACTCTTTTGTCTGCTTCAAAGTTAATGACACAAATAAGAATTTTGTTTGTAATATTTCTAAAACTCGGGTATTGCATTAAAGGACCACAATTAATTAAACATACTCATTAACATTGTTGCATATTTCATTGCACAAACCAAATGCCCCATCAAATGTGAGATATTTTAATGCTTTAAATGGAGATGTCCTCATAGCACAATAAAACCTCACAATCAGAGTTACAAAGGGATAGGAAATCGAATGTTGGGTGGGAAAGGGCATGTACCCAAAAAGGTCGAGGACACTTGGATTTGATTTGATTTTGAGATTATAAAGCGCAACAGTTACCTGAAGGCATTAAGGCACTGTAGATCACCATCCAAAAAGAGAGTCCACTACTATCGCTGATTCAGGAGATAGCTATACGCAGAATAAACAAGTGTTGAGAGCCTTTCTAAAGGGCATGAGCTGGTAGATGGCCTTCATGTTTTTTGGAAGATTGTTCCAGAGTTTACTGGCGGCAATAGAAAATTCTCTGTCGTCCCATCTCTTTCTTATGGTTATGGGTATGTTTAGCTGTAGATTAGATGATGAGCTAAGAGATCTGCCAGGGGAGTACCAGCTAAACATGGATTTTAATCTTGAAAATAGGGGAGATAGAGAGCCTTATGCACCATACAGAGAGATTTGAAGCGGGTGCGCTTGTTAATTGTAAGCCAATGAAGGGTTTCCAGACCCTTGGCAGCCGATTTTCTTCTAGGAATGTCCAGAACCAATCTCGCAAGGGCATTCTGTACCATCTGGAGTTTGTGCTGCCTACCAAAGAAAATCTGCAACTGAATTACAATGTATGCTCTAGATATGTGTTATAGTTGATTAACATTCCATCATTCCTTACTACAGGTATTTGGACAAAATATAGAATAAAAAAATATTGCGACACATAAATATATTGTCAAGAATATTGTGATGTTAATCATGAACAGGAATACCGTAGATAAGAATATGATTTTAAGTATTGATTTTCATATTGCTGGAAAAATATTGTTTTCTAAAATATTGTTGTATGTAATATCGTTTTTGTGGGTTAAATATTAAGGGCCTGATTACAATGTGGCTTGTCGGTTGCAGTCTGAACGGCATCTACTCCTGCGGTCTGATGAACGCATTATGATGCATGTGGTCGGAAGCAGCAGTCGGAGGAACCGACCAACGTAATCCAACTTGGTCATGGAGCTCATCGGTCGGTCAGAAAGGTCTCATAATCCCTTAAAGACGGCGTTTCCACCGCTGGGATCAGGATGTTGGTTTCTGACAGCCTTTCCATGTCGGCCTTTATGACATGGAAAGGATGTCGGAAAGCGATATTGTATGCACCATACATCCCTGCACCCTGTGGTAGGCCACACAGTGCAGGGATGTTTACAAACTCCCAATTAGAAATTGGAGGTGCGGTCACATCCAAATAATGTGGTCGGAGTCGCCAACCTGAGGTCGTTCGGTTCCCAGTCTGCATCGATGTCAGTCGAAGGCAACTCCGACCAACATTGTAATCAGGCCTTTAGTATTTTTTGTACTTTTGTATTGTGGAATGCCAATTTGTTTTGCAATTTTAAAAAGTGAAATTACATTTTTAATTATAATTTTGAGTAATGTTTGTATTAATCTATATGGAATAATGCTATAGGCACAGGGTTTCGGATTAATGGGGGAACGGGTGGAGTGATTTTAAAACATGTGAATAATAATTTGTTTCTACATTTATGTTTTACTTGTATTAAAATTGTAATGTATAATGAATTGTTGTCGACATTTTATAAGTTATATCTACTTATGTATAACAAATATAATACCTTTTGAACATTTCAAAAATATTTGTTCTTGAATGTTTTACATACTTTTTTAAAGAAGTCTAATTTAAATTTTTTGTATTTATGTATCACAGATGAATTTGTAAATTTGATATTTGTGTTTACTAATGTGTATTTTTTAATTTATATAACTTTTTAATGCTTTATTTGCAGTACAAAATAGTAATTCAATGTTTTAGTATTAATTAATTATGAAAAAGTATTATAAACACATGAAAATTAATTAATTGCAGTTTTATGTTATGTTTTTTATATAATTACTTTCATTTTTTATGGTATTTATTTTTTTAACATTTCCATCTTTATTTATCCATATGTATTTTTTGGTCATCTTATTGGTATTTATCCATATTTATTTTGCATTTGAAAATAAATGGAGTTGTTAAATAGTACACTTCCACATTGATTTAACTCATGAACATGCATTCATACTTTGATACCTTTCATGTTTTAGCAAATTAAGCAGACAAATATAACAAACACTACATACAAATTTACATATTAGCATTATAATACAAATATATGTTCACATATGATTGTATTTAAGGTAATTTCATCTTGTGTTTTACTCCCCATGATGTCTAGCTGCTCAGTTGTTGGCCTGGAATTCACAAAACACAGCATGTAGAGTGACTCACAAGGAGCACAATTTTCAGTATTTTTCTGCTTTTAGAAATAAATACAGACAGGCAACTCATTGTTTTCTATCTGTATTTGTCTGTAAAAATCAGTAAAAACTGAAAACTGGGAGCCTTAATTCTGTTGTATTAAATTAAGTGTATGTTTAGTTACTAAAATAATGTAGAGTTCTATACTTTATTTTTTCAATTTAATTTTTTTATTATGATTATATAGGTAATTTTTCATTAAATAAAAATATTTGTGTGTATTCCATAATTATTATATATTATATATGTATTATAATTAACAATTGTTATTTTGAAATAATATATAATTGATGTATGTAGTGTAGAAATGTCTTTAGTTTTAGTTAATGTGTTGTGTTGTGTTATGTTATATAGAGCATATATTCTTTTTAAACTTATTTTTCTTTAATATGCACTGTCTTTTAAATTAAAAAAATATTTTTTTTCAAAACTTTATTTGTTTTGATATTTTGCACTGGTAATTACATTCGAAAACAATTATTAGGTAGGAGTGGGTGAAGTTAATTTCAGCCCTTTACGATTAAATTCCTTCAGTAAGATGGGTACAATGGTGTGGTAAATGTTAATTCTATTGTGTCTAACACCTTCACAAATTAATTTAAATTTGAGAATAGTAAATCTGACCTCTCACTGTCCAATACATTCACCTATAAGGTTTAGATTGGAGTGTGAATAGTAAATCTTACCTCTTTAGTGTCCAACATCTTTCTCTAAATGGTTTGCAGAGGAGTGGGAATAGTAAATCTTAATCCTTTAGTGTTGAACACTTTTTTTGCCAAAGTGGATTAGATTGTAGTCCCTTCAATGTGCAACACTTTCCCCTAAGTGCTTTTGGCTGGAGAGGGAATAGTACATGGAACCCATTTAGTGCCTAACACCTTCCCCGATGAGGTTTAGATTGGAATGGGAATATTAAATGTAAACCCTTTAGTGTCCAACATTTTCCCCAACTTGGTTTAGATAGGATTGGAAATAGTAAATGTAACCCCTTTAGTGCCCAAAACTTTCCCCTAATTGATTTAGATTGGAGTTGGAACAGTCAGGCAGTCAATATCTTTATTTTGGCCAAAAAGGCCATAAAATAGCAAGTTAATACAAAATATATAAAAGCAAATAAAATACAGAGCATATAAAAGAGAGAAAAAAGATCAGACTAAATTTATTACAGTAAACCTAGGATAAAATATGTTAAAATTTTAAGTACACAGCAGAATTAGGGGGACACCTTTTTCTGTCATAACCTCCACTTAGGCATCAAATACCTTGAGACTGCAAAGACAATGGACTGGCTTGTATTCCTTCTCAGTAATTTAAGGGCGATGCTGTAATTCCTCAGACCCATATTACGACAAAGTGGCAAAAGCCACTTTTTCCCTAGAGCATGATAGGCTGGACAAATTAGAATTACATGGTCAACCACTTCGATCACCCCAGGGCAGAAAGGGCATGTTTTGTCAGACTCCAAGTTCCCAGACCTCCATGCAGTGGTTAAAGCTCAAATTAGGAGGATCCCTAGACAGAACTTTAAGTACAGGTTCTGGCATGGGGGTGGGTCCGCTCCATCCAAAAATGATTCAAAGCAATAGTCATTTTGAACTCCAAGAAAGAGGCAGTGAGGGAACCGACCCTAGAGGTACTCGCAGAATTTCAGTCCACAAATTTGCAATAGGCTCTTTTCAATGGCTGTTTGGAGACCAGTGCAACATCAGTTGGTGTTGACGAGAGATTGCCTAATCCAATCTGTCTCAACCGATACCCGACCACCCTAAACCACGAAACCTTACTGGACCCCAACTGCTCCATTACTTCTTCCAAAGCTCCTATGAGAAATATATGTTTGGGGGCTGACCATAGACTTCGTCAATACATTAAAGGTTTCCGCCTCACTACCGCAATAACTCTCTTTATTCCATGATCTAGTATTAAAGGATTAAAGAGTTTTTTCAAGTCCCTCCAAAAACTTTTTTCTGCTACTTCAATGGGGCCTAGCGTCACAAACGCCCCATAATTCAGCACCATACAGTGCGGCCCCCAGTGATTGACATCTATAGATCTCTAAGGCTTTTACCATTTATAGTGGGATTCAAGCAGGTTGTGGGGCAGGGATTAAAGACCATGTGTTAAATCTTGCCAAGGTTAATCTCCAGGCCCAACTGCTTGCACACACCCCTGCATTACCCCCCGATTTACAGGTATAGGATCAGTCAGCTCTCTATTGGGTCCACATCCAACCTGTGTAAAGTTATTTGAATGTAAATTAATGACAACTTTTATAAGATATGCAGGACCCTCACATCTCCGCCATAGCTCTCCACAAAGACTCTCTTGGGACTAGATCGAAGGCAGATTGAAAATCTACAAATATTATGTACAATGGACCTCCCGTCAAAGACACATACTTCTAGTACAATAGCTGTGGTCGAAAGACCTGGTCAATAGTGCTAATACCTTCTCTGAATCAGCCTGCAACATAGTCAAGCCTTTTGTGTCCACCATCCACTCACTCAGTCTATTCAGCATGATACCAGAAAACTATTTTTGGACATAATTGATAAGGCTTTTAGGTCTATAGTTAACAGGGGATTATCTGCAACCTTTTTTAAAAATTGGGACAACCTCGGTCCCAGCCCATGTTCAGGGCATGAGAGCACCTGACAGCAGGACATTAATAAAGAGGACAAAATATGAGCACCATATGTCTTTGAACATTTTAAACAGGTCACCAGGCACTTTGTCCATGCATGGCGCCTTGTTGGGCGTAATCAAGGCCAGGGTAGTGGAAACGTCTGCCTCTGTTATGCGGGCAATACCTAAGTGCGGTTCATCAATAATGAGGCCAGTAGTGGCAGCACCAACAAAGTTTCCAGTGTTCCACATAACCTTCACATTGTCAGCGGTAACCCGGGATTCTGCCTCTCCTGCAGTCGAGTTCTGGAAGCTTCTTGACAGATTTTGAGTGGAGGCTCCATGGATTTCTGCTCAAGCATACAAATTGGGAAAAAAATGATCCAGAGACTTGCCGCAATATTATAATCAAGTGGGGCCTGTATGCCTAAGTTACCCCCTACAACTAAACGCCAAAAGGTGCAGAGATCTTTGCTTTTAATGGCATCTAACATCATATACCATTTATCACATTCCCACTTTCTTTTAGCTTTTAGTATAGTGGCTTTATAATGTAACCTGGCTGCCCCATAGCATCTCTATGCCCTGCTCTTATGGACCCTAGCAAAGCACGCCTGGCTTCCCGGCAAGGCTTAGTATACCATGAGGCCTCCTTTTTCCTGCTCCTTGCCCCCTGTGAGTCCTTTGTAAGTAGTGCCCTAAGCAAGGCGAACATAGAATCATGCATTACATGTAAATTCTGCTAAGGGTCTAGGTTATTACTATCTACAACTACACCTGTTAATCAATCCAGCCCTGCAGTTACAACGTCTATCACCTTCTTGAGAGTTTCTTCAGGCTCAGCCACCACACTCCATTTAAGCCTCCGCCAGTTATTGGTGGGCACTAGTCTAGGGCCACATTTGGTGCTGCAGGGAGAGAGTCTCCCAGGGCTACCAGCGATAGGGTCAAATCATTATGATCACTATCCTGCCTTTGAATTACCATCATGTCTACCAAGGTTGGCCACAGTTTTATATCTAAGAGAATATAATCGATAAGGCTGGAGCGGTGTAGATGATTATACATAACTCTCCCCACCCTATCTGATTTAGATCTTCCATTGCGTGCCCAAAGGCCATTTCTGTAATGTAATGTAATTGCATTCAGTTGCAATACTGCAGGAGACCACCGCTTTACAGGAGGGAGTAAAATTTCCAGACACCCCAAACATGGTCTTCTTTGTTACAGAGTTCTTCTTGCGAGGCTGCCAAAGGTTCGTATGTATACTTAAAGTCCCCCACAACTACTTTAAAAACATTTGTCTGCAGGTTGGTCAAATGACCAGCCAGCAGATCAATTACTTGGGACTGAGCTTCACTACTGCTGGTCCTATAATACACACCACCAGAGGGGAACGATAAAACAGTACATTGGGCTTCTGCACTGGCCAGGTGGATAACCTTCGACTTACAACTTAGAGATGTCCTGACCGAGACTGAGAGCCCCCTGATAGCCTGCCTTTCCCTGAGGTGGTAGCAGGCACAGAGAAATTCACACACCCTGCACGAGATTGCGGGGCCAGCGCCTACGTTTCTTGAAAAACACAAATACCAAATATGTCTATAAATGCACCCCTTATGGGACAAGACAGCTTTGAGAGTAAGCCAGCAACATTCCAGGAGACTTACAGTGTACTGCTGGGATTTGGGGGGAAAGAAGCACTTGATTCAAAACTGTCTGATGCCTTCAACAAGGTTATAGGTGAGACCTCACACCTAGATGGCAATGCACACAAGCCAGAAGGTGCATGAACGGAATTGGAGGGAGTGGTCAGCAAAGGGTTAGCACCAACCGATGGCCATCAACAATCAACCTCCCTCCCCACCATATCGGGCCCAATAACTAAAGGAATGCTGCAACTATTGGCTGGGCTTAAGAGGCAATCTTGTTCATCCAAATTGGTGAGGGGAGCAAATCTGTTGGAGGTCGGGACCAGGGGTCTTTTTCCAATGTTGACCCTTAGAGACAGGGCATCTCGATCTCGCCACAGTCCCAGCTCGGTGAGGGGGACGGTAAAAAAAACAAGGGGGATCAATCTAATACCATCTTTCTTCAAGTAGGTCTCCCTCGCACAGGTAATCAGCTGTTGAGCTAAGCCAGGGCTCCTACAGTTGACAATGACACAGTCCCCATCAATACTCTTTGTCCTCGGGCCGATCCAAACCACCCTCCTGACTAGCAAAATATCATCATATTCCAATAGGCTAAAGTTACTGTTACGATTCAGACAATGACAGACTTTAATTTTAAGATCAACAAACAATTATTTGCTAGAATCCCGGGGTGGGTGTACTCCTGTAAGGACAGCTACGTCTGGACAACAGTCAGGGGGAAGGTCTAGCCGTGCTTGGGCCTGGAGGTCTTTAGAACAAGAGATGGCTCCCTGTCGAGAATCACTAATATCTCTATTTGCAGAACTATTTTTGAGACCATTACTCATAGCCTGACCCCCTTGCCCACCTACGCCTGCCACAGCCATCCGAGGATGAGGTGGGCCATGCAACACTTGGAAGGGAGGCCTAAAACAACACCACTGAGGTTGGAAAGTGGCCTTTCACTCACAGTTAGAACCAGCATCAGACTTGGGTGGTTGAGCTTGCACTGGTGTATGTAGAACTGCAGCATTGTTTGCTTCCAAAGTCCCATGCCTTACAGTAAGCTCCAATGCATGTAGCTTTTTCATTAAAGGGGAAACACATTTTTGTGTTAAAATGACATCCCAATCAATAAGTTATAAATCCTTCAGAGTCAGTGAAGGATGGTTCACCAACTCAGTGGTGCCACCACCATGTTTAGGTCTAACACGGGAAAGTGCATTACTCCATTGCTTCATTGTCCACCTCCTCTTGGCGCAAGGACTATTGACACTGAATGTCTTGTCATCACAAACTCCACAGGAGCTGCTAGTTTGTTTAACCACAGATTGGGCCCCTGGAACATCACAGGGTGGTTCAAGGAAACATGGAGGAAGTGTACTATGTACATCAGCAGAATTCTCTGTAGTTTGATGGGGAGAAACTAATGAACCACCTGGGGCAATACCAAGATCCCCGATATTTGCCTCTCAGCAAGCTTGATCTCCTTTGAGACAGCACTTACTGTTTGGATCAAAAACATGTCTAAAGTTGTCCCTTTGGCCTGTGAGGTTGGTGCAGTATCCTTCTCCCCTGCGGCTTTCCTCTTTCCCATCATTTTCCAAATTCCAGGGGTTGTATAGAAGGCAAAGAGAAAAGGCATAGGCAAAACCCAACCCAGCCTAGGTTCAACCCCACTGCGCCACAAAGTCAATAGTCAATATCCTAGAGATAGCACCAGCCTGCTATTCCCTTCCCCTAGACCTGCACTTCCAAACACAGTACAGGTGCAGGAACGGGAAGGAATGCTATAAAGTTATCCAACACTATCCGACACTCAAGTTCAGAAGAAGAAGAAGGACACAGTTGCATGGTCAAAATGTGGCAAATCCTATTGACCCTCGTGGTCTACAGCATATCATGGCACACAGTGTCCTGAAGGAGTGTCCACTTACCTCTCTCTGGTCTTGCAGCGACCGCCTCCACCCACACAGTTGGACCAGTGACCACAATCAACAAACCGCAGTCGCAGTTGATAGCCCTCAGTTACTAGACATCAGGTAGCAGGCTGTAGAGGATGGCAGAAGCTGAAGCTGAAGCTGAATAGATCTGAATAGAGCTAGGAGCTGAGAGCTGGGAGTGACTGGGGTGACTGGGAGTGGTCACCAACAAATCAGGCGCAGCATTCAATTCACCGTTGACATATTGGGCCTCAAAACTCAGGGTGGGCCAAAAGTATGCCAGGGACCAAAGCTAGGAACTAGAAGAGGGCTAAAGGGGGGCACCTAGGGCCAAAGACTGTGGTTGAATTTTCCTGCCTTTACTCCAAGAAAATAACCAGCAACCAGTAGTTGCTACACTCTACCTTGTCACCTGCCCAGCCGCACACCCGAGCCCTCTCTCCTCAGCAAGAGGACCGAGCACAGTGACAGGGTGGTGGGTGCTTCTAGAGAGTTGGGTAGTGTCAGTGGTGATGTCAACATACATTGGCTCCCCCTTGGACTGAACCTGGAAGGAGAGTATGTTAGGCAGCTTCAGCCGTGTTGGAAAAGCGGTGGGAAAGTGGTGAGGAGTTGTGAAAAGATGTGTCTCAGCAGCCGTCGACAGCCGTTGGCAGCCATCGGTCCAACTTCCTTGCTATCCTGGCATGTGACGTGTGTGGGCGGGCACAAGCACAGCCTTAGGGAGAGGAGTCGCTCTACATCTCCTCCAAAGCTGGAATAGTAACCCCTTCAGTGCCCAACACTTTCCCTTAGTGGTTATTATTGGAGTGGGGACAGTAAATGTCACCTCTTTAGTGTCCAACACTTTCCCCTAAGTGGTTTAGATTGAAGGGATAGTAGTAAATGGGAATGTCCCAGCTTTTATTTCTTCAAAGATTCCGCGTTATATCCCTTCCCGAGAACTGCATTCTTCCAATCTAAACCTATTGACCACTCTACCATTCAAACACAAAAAGCATGGAGGGCTCAGATTTGCAGTCCTGGCCCCGCAATTTTGGAACTCGCTTCCTGTGGAAGTGAGGTCGGCCGCCCCCTAAGCTCAGTTCAGGAAAAAGCTTAAGACCTGGCTGTTTTCCCAAGCTTATCAGTAAGGTAATTGTCCCGTCAATGCAGCGTCCCCTTTGCTCTTAGCGCCATGAAACCGCTTGGTGTACGTGAGCTTAATAAATACTTTTAACATAACATAACAAATGTAACCCCTTTAGTGTCCAACCCTTTCTCCAAATTGGTTTAGATTGGAGTGGGAATAGTATACTAAAAGTTTACATCCAACACTTTCCCCTAAGTGATTATGATTGGAGTGGGAATAGTAAATGTAATCCATTTAGTGTCCAACACTTTCCGCTAATAGTTTACATTGGAGTGGGAATCAGTGGCATAACTATAGATCACGCAGCCCCTGCAGTGTGGGAGGGCCTGAGATCCAGGGGACCCCCTCTTCCCCTGGCATGGGATCTCCTGACTGGGTCAGGAGCATTCTGGGCCACCTCCATGTACTTTGCAGGGGGACCCCCTCAAGTTTCGTTACGGCATTGGTGGGAATGGCAAATGTAACCCCTTTGGTGTCCAACACTTTCCCCTAAATGTTTTAAATTGGAGTGGGAATAGTAAATGTCACCTCTTTACTTTCCAACATTTTCCCTTAATTAGAGTAAATTGGAGTGAGAATAAGAAATGTAACCGCTTTAGAGTCTCAAAAAATTCCCCCAAAAGGTTTAGGGCCTGATTTAGATCTTGTCAGTCCGAATGCCGGCCCGCAGCTGCAGTGGTCTCTGAACCACCGTCGAGCTGACTGCGGTCTGCCCAACCTATCTAGATGTATATGTGATTGACAGAAGACCACCACAGTGGCGGTCTTCTGTGCTGGCCAACTGCCTGCCGTTGTCATCCTTATGGCGGGGTTCCGTCGAGCAGATCTGGGTGCTCCTGTTGGACTGACGGTGTCCTGTCGGCAGAGTACTGATGGGGGGTTGACCCTGGAGGTCGGGAGACAGGTAAGTGACTTTTTTTTACATAAATCTCATATATGTTGTGTAGCTGTACATACATGTCTGTGGGATATGTGTTGTATGCATTATATGTACATTCTGCACTGCACCCCACCAACATACACACACCATGCAATGCATACCCAAACACACCACTAACACTTACCTTCCAGTCCATCAAAACGGGGTGCCGGTCCGTCGCAGCCAAGATGCAGCAGGACAGGGGGGACCTGGACGAAGGAGAAGTGGAGGAAACCTGAACCTTGAACCCCAAAAAATGGTGAATATTCACCTCTTTTCGTCCATTTCCGCCAACTTGAAGTAATTGGAGTCCCACCGCAGCCTCCTACAGGCCATCCCGACGAAGGGGCGGGGAGTGAAGTCCTGGCGGAGTCGGTGGGACCACGGCGGTATTCTCGCCCATTGCAAAGCAACATCTAAATCAGGCGGGCAGTCTGCCAAGTAGGCGGGCGGGAAGCCCAGCTAAAAAGCCCACTCCATCGCAGTCCCACGAACATCTAAAGTTGGAGTGGGAATAGTAGCTGTCACCCCTTTAGTGTGCAGTGCCTTCCCCTAGATGGTTTAGATTGTAATTGGTATTGAATTTTTCACATACATTAAATTATATTTGTATTTTCTAAACTAATAAAGACACATGACAAAGTTTTGTTTTTATATTTTTTAACATTTAATTTAGTTTTTAACAGAATAGTAAGTTTTATTTAACTAATTGATTCTTGGGTGGGAAATGTTACATTTTATTAAGCATGTTTATTTTATGTTATTTTTAGGTGCTATTTTATATTTTATTTAGTGTAATTACTTGGTTCCATTTGATTTTATTAGTAATTGTGAGCTTTGTGGTTGGTGGTTTCTTTGGTTTTAACTAATTAATATACATATTATTTTTATGTATCAGACCTTTTTGCTATTTTACTTTAATGTTGTTTTTACTAATGTATAAAATAATTTGTTTTATATTGAGTTAAAATATTTTACTTATGCAGGCTTGCATTTTGGTTCAGGTTTATTGCTTAGTGGGAAGATAGATTGCTTTTTATATTAGGCTTTTGGCTATTGATTCCAAGTAGTATACTCCCTTGTTGTTCATAAAGAGTTTTACTTTACATTGAAACATGTGGTATATTCTATTGATTGATTTGCTAATTTTAGGTTTAGTTTGGGTTATTAATTGCTCCATTCTTAGTTGTTGGTACCATTGTTATTTTTGTCGGAACCTCTATGAATGTCAAGAGTGTAAATTGTGTTCTGCCTAGTGTAGATTAAAAGGCATTGTGCCTTCCTTTTCCTACGTTGTTTGTTTTGGCTGCTTGCCATTGTGGACATTCCACCATGGAATTTGGAATTTGGGTTGGCTCTGTGTCCAGAGCAGTGCAGTCTGTCAACCCAAGTGTCTTTGAAGTAGCTAATAAGGGGACTTAGTTTATGTTCTTTTTGTTGGTAAAATGAACTTTCTATAACTAAGTATAACTCACTTGAGGTGATCATGTTGTTGGTAAAATTACTTTATTGAGTTTGACGAGGAGAAAAAAAACGTGGCTGGCAGGTGTGGCACGAAGCAAACAGTGGATGACTTGAAGAAGAGTGCCAAACGTAAAATGGCAGCACGCACTGTGACGTTGAGTCGGGTGGCTCACGGCACATTATTGTCGAAAGAAGTCCTTTTGCAGGATCAAGATGCGTCAAAGGAGGAACGTCACAAGGAGCCAACATGACGCTGAGAACACATTGAGAAAACCAACGGAGGTAAGCGGCGCGTGCCCCTCTAACTCGTGCAGCTTTAAATAATAACTGTAGATGTTGAACTGCCAATAATGGCGCAGTAGAAAATAATGGGAACTGCGTAGAACTGACAGGAAATCGTACCGATTGTAAAAGAGAAGGTGAAAAGTAAACAAATACTCACAGTACTAGACAGCTGCACTTTCACAGGGCAGGCAGGAATAGATGGTCATCTCTCACCCAAAACGCTGCATTTAAGGGTAGAAGCAAATAGGCAGGGCCCGATTCACAGAACTCACTTACGACAAAATCCTAAACTTACTACCATTTTGGTATTCACAGAAGGCACTTACTCATTTTGGTATTCATAGAAGGCACTTACTCATTTCGGTGTTCACAGAAGTTAGGAGTCCTAACTTTAGGACTCCTAAATGCCTTCTGTGAATACCGAAAGTCTTAAAATTAGGATTTTTCTCAGTTTAGTAGTAGTATAGTTAGGACTCCTAACTTTAGGACTCCTAAATGCCTTCTGTGAATACCGAAAGTCTTAAAATTAGGATTTTTCTCAATTTAGTAGTCCTAAGTTTAGGACTCCTATCTTTAGGACTCCTAAATGCCTTCTGTGAATACCGAAAGCCTTAAAATTAGGATTTTTCTCAGTTTAGTAGTAGTATAGTTAGGACTCCTAACTTTAGGACTCCTAAATGCCTTCTGTGAATACCGAAAGTCTTAAAATTAGGATTTTTCTCAATTTAGTAGTCCTAAGTTTAGGACTCCTAACTTTAGGACTCCTAAATGCCTTCTGTGAATACCGAAAGCCTTAAAATTAGGATTTTTCTCAGTTTAGTAGTAGTATAGTTAGGACTCCTAACTTTAGGACTCCTAAATGCCTTCTGTGAATACCGAAAGTCTTAAAATTAGGATTTTTCTCAATTTAGTAGTCCTAAATTTAGATTTAGGACTACTAAATTGAGAAAAATCCTAATTTTAAGACTTTCGGTATTCACAGAAGGCATTTAGGAGTCCTAAAGTTAGGAGTCCTAACTATACTACTACTAAACTGAGAAAAATCCCAATTTTAAGACTTTCGGTATTCACAGAAGGCATTTAGGAGTCCTAAAGTTAGGACTCCTAACTTCTGTGAATACCGAAATGAGTAAGTGCCTTCTGTGAATACCAAAATGAGTAAGTGCCTTCTGTGAATACCAAAATGGTAGTAAGTTTAGGATTTTGTCTTAAGTTAGTTCTGTGAATCGGGCCCGCAGTATTTGCAGTCACTATAAACTTTGCCCCAGAACGGCATAAAACTTGCCAAACAGCTTAAACACGTTGTTCCATTAAATTATTAAAGTCCTTTAATCACTGCCAGTTTGTTTTGAAAACGAATGCCAGATTGTAAATCACCGAGATTTTTTATAACTTGACAAAACAAGTAGAAAGGCAGGGAAATCTTCACAAAGGCAGAAGGTTACAGCAGGGACTGGCAATATATGGAAGAAGTGGGCGACCGGTGGATTGGTCACTGGTGGGGTTAGCCAGTATGCTTGAGAAAGAAAACGAAGTTCATTACCTTGAAGTTGCTTAGAATTTGAAAATCCTTGTAGGTTTCTTAGTTGCTGAAAGAAGGTTACATGAAATGAAAGTCCTAATAATTTGAATTCACGCAGGCTTTCAAGTCCAGGTCGTCGCCAAATTAAATGTAGTGAAGGATGATCATGGAATCGAGGTAATTGATGAAGTATATTTATTTTAAGTAGGTGGTACAGGATAAGAGTACATAAATTAAGTTAAAGTAAAGGAAATGAAAAACATATAATAACCGCACCAGGAGCAGGATGGTACCAGCTCAGCCCTAACTCTCAACTGACAACCCAGAGCACTGCAGCATTCTAATACATCATCATGATGTCAACATTCTACAGGCTAGGCAGGAGACTATGGGGAAAATATGTGAAGTACCGTTACTACAGTAGCTACCTCTGTTAAAGGCACAAAGACCCCATCTTCACCACAAGCGACAGCATCAAATACAACTCACACAGCTTACAAGGACCGACTACTCCATTATCATCCATATCGGACCCAACAGACCTGTGCCCCCATCACATCTACAACCTTTGAACTTTGCCAATCAACACCACCCTGACTCACATTATCATCATCTCTATCATGTACGCCACTTTCCCAGATGAATAGAAACTTGCAAAAATCAAAGCCCTCCTCAGGAAGCCGACAGCCGACCTGAATCAATGGAGCAACTACTGACCAATCTTCCTGCTCCCCTATGCAGCCAAATTTTTTGAGAAGGCCTTAAAAAAGCAACTAACAACCCACCTTGAGCTTCACAATCTTCTAGACAACAGACAATCAGGATTAAAAAAGAAGCACAACACCAGCAGAGCGACAAAGTCGGTGATGAGGTTGGTGAAGGTGGCTCGTGGGCCTGGTGGTTGATAGGCGAGGGCTCCGTTCTGGGTGAATTTTTCAGAGGTTTCAACTTGAAGTGCAGGTGTCCCATGAATGGGGTGGCGTTCTCTATGGATGTTGTGCATTTGATGGGTTCCTTGTAGATGATAGTGTAGGTTGTTCTGCCACGCTATCTTGTAGCCCGCTGGGATTGCCATATCGATGTTGGGAGCCGATGAGGGGTTATGTCAGGTCTCTATGATGAATAGTATTGTTGCAGGGATTCTGCACATATACAGAACTATGCGCAGGAAACCAGGACCTCGGTAGATAGTGGTGTACCAACCTATCACCTCAGTACCCAAAATCTCAAAAACCAGCAATATTGTCTCATTTGTTCTCCGACTAGCAGCGAAGCTACCAATGATTAGACAACCCAGAGCTTGACACTCCCGACTCTCTCAGGAATCGCGGAAGCAAGACAACTCTTTTGCTTACTCACTCATTCTTGTCCACAATAAGAGTATTCAGAGTCACGGTATAGTTCAAAATGTTTATTTTAACTAACGCGCTCTATAGTACAGTACACGTGCTATTACTAGCAGCAAAATGAATAAACACAATATAGTCAGCATTGTCACAATCCCATAGAATACAAACGGGGATATCATTTTAGAAAGTCAGTGGAAAAGGGCTACAGTACCTAACCACACTCCCCGTGGTAAAATATAGTTTATTATAAAAAAGAAGACCTCTGGGCTTTGTCAGCAGACCCCATACCTCAAGGCCTAGATGAAAGGTTTACATCTCAGGACAAGCACAACTCTTCTCTCTGGCAAGGTCTCTCTCCAAGTGCGTTTACAACATGCATTGCTTGCAATATTAAAGCATACGATTTTCAGTAGTGCAGCTGTGTGTCATGGTATGTTTAGGTGGGAGGGACTGACCAGAACAGGATAACAAGGGTCATTGTTCATCGACCTTGTACATCGTGTGAGGACTAAAACTCAGAGCACAGCAGAGAACGCGAAAAGCAGACAGTTCTCATGTGAAAAGGGCACAAACAAAGTCTTGCAAAATAAACGCATTTAGTGTCCTGTGCAAAAGCAGCCTAACAGCAACGAAGCTCATGCTAACTTAGCAATGTCAACAATTAACCCACCATCCATACTACACCCTCCCCTTGGTAAATCCATAATATGTAGTCATAGGCCGAATACAGAGTTCAAAAGTGCGAGCAGAGTTTAAAAGTGCGAGCAGAGTTCAAAAGCACCTTCATTTGTAAAACAATATAAAGAAGAGCGAAAAGAAGAAAAACATAAACATTTAGGGTGAAAAAATGTTAAGAAATATATCCAAAATGTAAGACCCTGCAAGATACCTGTGGTGCGTTATTAGCGAGGTTAATCTATCAGAGTGTATGAGCAAAAGAATGCAACACCCTCCAAGAGGACATAATTGTCAATGATAGAAAAAAGAGATGCCATCCAATTCAGCAAGCTGAATGAACAAGCGTGTTCCTCACAGTCGGGTGCCTCCATTAGCATCGCCGGATAACTTGCGTGATATTCAATGTAACTTTGAAGTAGGAGATCCTGTGCAGCCTCACAGATATCCCATTGAGCCAAGACTCCAAGTGCAGCCACACGTGCCAGAAGGCCAATCCCAGAACAGTCCTGCTCATGGGCCAATAAGGGACCCATTAACTGGTTGAAATCTGGGTCTGAAAATGACATATTGGAGAGGTATACATCCAATGCCCATGTAAACGGACATCGTAAGCATGAAAAGACTGGTTGCACGCAAGTGAAGTACGCAAAGCGGAAGGACAACCCATAAGACACTGAGGGTTGCCAGTGGTAGTGTACCAAAGCATCCATGCATATGGTCACGGAGCAATTGCAGCCGGCCCGGTCTGTGCAACACTACAAGAGGATCAGCCATTGCACAGCAGGCACAGTAGAAGCAGGATTCCAGCAGCTAATGCCAGTATTAAAGGGAATCCTCCAAAGACGCTGGAAAAGATAGAATGAATTAATGCATGTATTATACCAACTATTGTCTGAAAAGAAGTCACAAGGCCAGAGTCGACAGTTTAAAAAAAATGTGCAAGGCCTTGAGTGTTAGACGCATTAAATATGTGGTGTATAAGCTCCCCAAAATGTAGTGGGATGTTAGTGTTCAAAAGAGTTGGAATTTCGCTAGCAGTGCCAGCCCCCTGCAAATTAAAGGTCTCACGCGCAGAAGTAAGGGGGACTTCTTGTTGGAATAAAAGAGCTTTTAGTCTGCTCAACTTATTGAAATCTGTTTTCAAAGTTGGTATGGAATGCCAAATTGAGCTATCGAGCTTCCCACGTGGGGGAAGAAAAAGCTAATTTTTATAACAAATCACACGCTGTGAAACCGTTACAATGTACGGTATTCCAGGAAGCAAACCGCAGCATTCTTGGTTATTTAAAATAAGATAACTACCGTTAGTGAGCAGAGTGAATGTGGGAGTTATTGCGGGAACCGGAATACCTTTTAAAACACAAGCGAGGTTCGGAGCGGGCACATTACAAGCCCCATGCAACTTTATGTTTTTACAAACAATGGAACGACCTACTGTAGAATCACAGTCCTCCCCCGTAAGGTATACCTCCTTCTCATCCTGTAAACATCTGTATGTGAAAGGCAAAGACCACAATTCATGCAGAAAAGCACTACTCAGGGGTTCAAAGCAGCTTAGCTGGTAATGTTTCATACAGGAGCTGAATTGAAACAAAGAGAAAGGTAAAGATATAAGTCCATGAATTAGCCAAACAGCAGAGTCAGTCTCTGCCACAGAGAAAGGTAAAGGGTTTATTTTTTCAATGTGTATTAGAGTGTAGATTGCATCTTTCATGGACATAAACTGCTGTTTGTCTGTCAAATTAAATGGGAAAAACAAAGCAGACGCATTTAAATAATCCCATGGTACTTTTCCCATTTTTAGAGTTTGGAAAGTCCTTGCGAATTGCATCACAGAATGCAATTGATTTTGACCATGGTATAAAAAAGATACATCTTCACGTACAATATAAATAACAGAAGAAATTATATTATCCAAAGTGTAAATGCGGGAAGACAGTGTGTTAATACTATTGTCAACAAAAACAAGAACTTTTTCTAAATTTGCTTGGTCAATTTCCCACAGACGTGACGCTGCTTCAATCTGTGAATGTTTCCATAGTTCATTGTAAGCTGCGTAAATGAATCTCTTTGTTCTAGGAACCCTGGGTCGGAAGACAAAGTCGTCCAAATTGATGTTATTGGACAACAACGATAAGTTGCGAGTCAATTCACTCCTTCTCAATTAGGTTTGAAAGACAGGAAAATCAATATAGATTGGTAAATCCAAATTATTATTTTATTCATTCAAGCGAAGGACTTCTGTTTCAGGTAATCCAATCATTCAGGATTATGTTTTTCAAAAAACGAACAAGCACATTGAAGCAAAAATGAACAACCGACATGTGTTTCACCCTTATGGCTCAGTATCGGGCCAGGGCTTTCTCAAGGCTGAAAGAAGATATTTATGAAAAATTATTAGATGTGTTAAGATCCTAACGAGAAACCAAAATCACCCGGTGGTGTGTAAATATCACAAACGTGATATATGAAAAAAACAAAATAGTGAAAAAGTGCTCAAGGCAACGTGAGGGGGAAGAAAGACAATGAGAAACATTCCCATTATTCACATGAGGGGAAGGAATATATTATCTCAAGTGTAGCAATCATGAAGACACTCGGTGAGAGAATTATTTTGACAATCAAAGACCTTGTCAAATTCAAGGGATAGGCAACCTTAATGACAATATAGTATTGTTAGAAATGGTTATAAAATCTAGTGTTGTTAGTACATGTTTGCATGCTTTGAAAGGGGATTAGATATATCATTCTCATAGTTGAGGTGTTTTACTCATGCTACAGGAGGGCAGGTATAACAAGATATAACACTTATGTTAGGTCAGATATATACCTTAGTATTCAAAGGTGCAGCATGGTACATTAGCTTCACATTTCACTTCTCCGGGTCATTTGTACAATACATTAGATCAGACCGCTGCACCGGAAAAATTATTCAAGAGGAGAGAGAGAAAAAGAAAAGAAAAGAAGGAAAAAGAGAAAAAAAGGAAAAAGACAAGAATAACCGTGAAAAATAGGAGGAGAAAGCAGGGGAGAGAAAAAGCAAAAAGGGAGAATTAAGTATGAATGCCTGTGAAAATATTCTGGTTATGTACTTGTCATACAATTTAATATACATGGTATTGAGTGCCTAAAACGGCTGTAATTTGGCCTTTGGCATACTTAAAGTTCATTCGCTGGAGATGTTATTATAAACTTCCTGATCTCATTTAGCAAGGCATTTACAGGGCTCTACAAAGAATATGCTACATTATTGTGGGTAAGCAGAAAGGTAACTAAATGATAGAAATTATGCTCTAGATTCCCGTTTTGATTTAAACGTAATTTCTATTGGACCCTATAACATAGAACGGGTCCTCCTCTTATCGAGTCAACAGTCATGAAGGTCAATATCCCGGGAGGATTCCAGACTGTGTAAATAGTTATCAATACGGGACCCTGTATCAAAAACCTCTACGTCTCGTTATGAATCAAAACGGACCGTTAACAAGGTTCGAGGGACAGCCAGCCTCTGCGGTGACTTACTTCAGAGTCAGAAAGCCAAAATCTCGGAACAATTCCAGGCGCTCAGTCTTCCCACCGGAGTATGATCGCGTTGTGGTCCGCGGCCATTTTTAAGGTGGCTAACGAGGCCGGTCACGTGTCTACGGCATTCTAGGAAAGGTTTGGCTCGTCATGTGGAGCGCCATCTTAAAATGTGTTATTATTATATTGCAATCCCCTATTATTTAATGCAGAGGGCATCGGGAGAACGAAATTATATCTCTAAATTATTAATAAAGTATCTATTTATTTAGTTCAATCCAATGTATCACAGAGTCTAGTACAAAGGAATTTTAACCGTATTTCTTATGTCTATGGTTATACCATAGACACGTGTTTTCAAAAGTCAAATACGCTCTAATAGAAACGGTCCGTAGACATGGTATGCAGAACTAGACACATACCTTACGGTACAAACCTATCATTTTAATTCATTTTGTATATATTATAGAATTTAAAGGAGAGCCTGTCAATCAAAATAAAATAAAGATAAATTCATTGGGTTATCGAACCCGCAGGCACTCCTAAGACATAGTCGACATGGAATATCATTTACTGCATCAGTCATTGGTGGATTCATATTTGGGAACTCAGATAGAAATAGTATTCATTCTAAAATGCTATTAAAAGATCATGGCTGATAAGTCCCGAGATCTATTCATGCGCGCTCTGCAAGGAAGGGAGCTACTAGAATTTGGTAGTAATGGGCGCTGTCCCTCTTATGTCGTTGTAAATTGTATATTTTAAAAGAGAGTCAATTTAAAGCTGCAAGACAATATACAGAAAAGGATCAGTTGGACAGAACTACCAATATCTAGGTGATGTTCTTAGTGTATGTACAGCGTATGGAACTGCTAAAAAGATGAAAGTCTGAAATACTCATAGCGGACAGAACAGGGAATAGTGGGAACAAAGGAGCCTTAATAATTCAAGGTTCTTTAGAGACATAGATGATTCAGAGCGACTATATCACAAGATAGGTCATTTCTACTATTCTCCTATAAAACAGTACTGATAGATGCACCCCAAGATAAAGCTCTTCTCAGGGTGTGCTGGCATTCTGTTCCTTCTGGTGACCTCTCTCACCCAACAGTTTCATGGTCGTTGATGAAGTAGGGGATCTTATAGCCAATGGTGCCATTCATGATCTTTGTTCAGGCCTGCTTCTACGGTCCCATAGCGTATTATGTAGGCACTTTCTTTCTGCCGTAGTCGCCGTTCCAAATTCCCTCCTCTTTCATGTTGTTTTATTTTTTCCCGACCACAGAAGACAAAATTGCGATTATGTTGATGATGTGATATGAAGTGTTCAACTAAGGGTTGTCTATCGTCAGTTTTATGAATGTTCCGATAGTGTTCCTGTATTCGCATTTTGAGTGGACGAATCGTACTCCCTATGTAGTGTTGTCCACATGGACAAGTGATTAAGTAGATTACATTTTTGCTGTCACAGTTTATAAAGTCTTTGATCTGGAAACTCTGACCATTTATCATCGTACTACTGGATTTTAGATTTCCCCAATTTACATACTGAACAGTTGGCACAGGTGTAAAAGCCAATGGGTTTCTGTAGAAAAGACACAGTCTTGTGTTGAGTTTGAAAAAATGAAGGACACAAAGAGTCACGAAGATTTTTGCTTCTCTTAAAACTGAGTTGAGGTTGATCTTTAACTGCATTACTTACTGTTGGATTAAGTGTCAGCAGATTCCAATGTTTTTTCAAGACTTTGCGTATATAGTGATGGCCATTACTAAAGTGGGTAAGAAAACGTATGGTAGATTCCTTCCCATTTTTGGTCCTGTTTAGCAAAAGGTTGTTTCGGTCCAATTTGGAAACATGTTGTTGTATGTTTCTAATCGAACACTTATTATATCCTCGTTGTGTGAGTCTTGATATAATCTCCTTTGATTTTGTGTCATAGGCTTTGTCTGAGCTGCAGTTAATTCGAGCCCTGCGGAATTCTCCTGATGGAATGTCCTTAATAGTATGCTGGGGATGGCTACTTGACGCATGTAAAATCGAATTAGCAGCAGTGCTCTTTCTATGAATCTGTGTCTGTAAGCTGTTATCTTCAACATAGATACTTAGATCCAAGAACTCAATTTCTTTTTTGGATATAGTATCTGTTATATTGATGCCCCATTGATTGGGTGTCAGAGTCTTGATGAAGTTTTGTAGACATGTCTCAGATCCTTGCCATATTAAGAGCATATCGTCAATGTATCTGCCCCACATAACTATATTTTCAGAGAAATTGATCTTGTTGTCATTCCAGATCCAATGACGTTCTACTTCTCCCATGAAAATACAGGCATATGGGGGAGCAAATTTGGCCCCCATCGCTGTACCTTGTATTTGTAGGTAATAAATTCCATTGAAGAGAAAGTAGTTGTTATGTAGGCAGAATTCCAAAAGTTCCAAAATCATATTGTTCCTTGCTGTGAAATGGACAGATCTACCTTGTAGACATTTTCTTACTGCTGCTATACCATCAGGGTGTCGAATAGACGTGTATAGACTAACAACATCGATGGAGGAAAGGAGATAGTCTGATTGCCATGTGATATTATTAAGTTTCTGTAGAACATCCTTGGTGTCTCGTATGAAAGAAGGAAGATCTCTCATGAACGGCTGTAATTCCTCATCAATATATGCCCCTATCCGGGAGCATATAGAGTCAATTCCTGCAATAATGGGTCTTCCTTTTGGAGGTATACCTGGTTTGTGGACTTTTGGCAAGAGATATGGAGTGGGAGAAACTGGAGTGTCTATAAATAAGAGTTGTTTTTCTTCTAGTGTCAACAGACCATTTTCATACCATTTGTTCAACAAGGTAACCAGGTTTTCTTGTATTTCCTTAGTTGGATTTGTGTTAAGTTTGATATAGCAAGCGGAGTCCCTCAATTGGCGTTCTGCTTCTGGAAGATAGTCAGATGTGTCCAGGATGACAACATTTCCACAATTATCTGCCTCCTTAATGATTAACGATGGATCCTTTTTTAGCTCCAACAATACTTGTTTTTCATTCCGTGTGATGTTATGAGGAAGGTATTTTTGTTTAGACAAGTATTTATGATGTTCAATTTCTAGGTCTTTATTAACGGCAGTAAAAAAGGTTTCTATTGTGTTGCCTGTTGGTAGTATTGGTGTGAATTTTGATTTCCTCTTGAGCGATGTATTTTTAAAATAAAAAATATCTATGTCCAGTTCCTCTGCTGTTGTTGTTAGGTATTCCAGACCATCCGTGGGAACATCCGTAGACAGATGTGTCAACAGGTTGATGTCCTCCAGGTCTTTTACCGAAAGATGACTTGTAATGGCAGGGTGACTTACTTGTCTTTTTCTTTGGATTTCATCAGAAAAAAAGGAATGCAGTTTTAACCTCCTTGTGAATTTGAATAGATCAATTTTAGTCTGTACCAGGTCCCAACTTGCTGTAGGGCAAAATGATAGGCCTTTATTTAGAATTTGATGATGAGATTCAGTCAAGGTCTTATTAGAGAGGTTGACCACCAAATTACACGGGGTTATTTCTGTTCTGTGGGTACTGTTTTTGTCAGTTCCTTGCTTCGTGCTCGTATTTGTACTCCCACTATATTTGGTTTTGTGGTTTTTATATTTGGTGGTCGGGTTCGATTGTCTTGTGCGTTGCCCAGGCTGTGTCTGCATACTTCCTCGCGAAAATTGACTTGTGGTCTCACACTTGTCCCGTTCTCTGGATTTTCTATCAATTCTGCATCAGATGATGGTACAATTTCGGAAGAGCTACTTGCTTGAGTTGGGGCCGTAGTAGGGGTAATATTGTCATATTTTTTTGCAAAAGTATAAACTCTCCTTAGTTGGTAATCTGTCATATCACGTCTGAATTTACGGTTTTTCCTTTGAATAATATCTTCCACGAAGTCATCAAGGACTTTATTCAGTATGTCATAGTTTTTTGTTGTAATGTCACCCCAATTTGCTTCTTCAATTGTTTTGGATAATGTATCGACTTCCAGTTTGTATTTTCCATATTCTTCTTGGGCAATATCAATTAGTTGTCTTAGCATATTATTAGAAGCCGTTCTTAGGTTATCTTCCCATAGTTGTAATTTATCCGGTGCTGTTGTTTCTATTGGGGGAAAAATTAGAATTCTCAAACCTCTTGGAATCAGATTATGTTCCAAATACTTTTTTAGTGATGCTCCTTCTTTACTGCTTTTTCCAAAGCTTGGAAAATGCTCTTTGCAGATTGTGGGTTGATGTTGTTCGATTGTCTTGACACATATTATTCCTTGTGGAGGATGACTCAAGACATTGGACCTCTATGGTCTCAAAAAAAATTCATGCATTCAGTTGTGAGTCAATTCACTCCTTCTCAATTAGGTTTGAAAGACAGGAAAATCAATATAGATTGGTAAGTCCAAATTATTATTTTATTCATTCAAGCGAAGGACTTCTGTTTCAGGTAATCCAATCATTCAGGATTATGTTTTTCAAAAAACGAACAAGCACATTGAAGCAAAAATGAACAGCCGACACGTGTTTCACCCTTATGGCTCAGTATCGGGCCAGGGCTTTCTCAAGGCTGAAAGAAGATATTTATGAAAAATTATTAGATGTGTTAAGATCCTAACGAGAAACCAAAATCACCCGGTGGTGTGTAAATATCGCAAACGTGATATATGAAAAAACCAAAATAGTGAAAAAGTGCTCAAGGCAACATGAGGGGGAAGAAAGACAAGGAGAAACATTCTCATTATTCACATGAGGGGAAGGAATATATTATCTCAAGTGTAGCAATCATGAAGACACTCGGTGAGAAAATTATTTTGACAATCAAAGAGCTTGTCAAATTCAAGGGATAGGCAACCTTAATGACAATATAGTATTGTTAGAAATGGTTATAAAATCTTGTGTTGTTAGTACATGTTTGCATGCTTTGAAAGGGGATTAGATATATCCTTCTCATAGTTGAGGTGTTTTAGTCATGTTATAGGAGGGCAGGTATAACAAGATATAACACTTATGTTAGGTCAGATATATACCTTAGTATTCAAAGGTGCAGCATGGTACATTAGCTTCACATTTCACTTCTCCGGGTCATTTGCACAATACATTAGATCAGACCTCTGCACCGGAAAAATTATTCAAGAGGAGAGAGAAAAAAAGAAAAGAAAAGAAGGAAAAAGAGAAAAAAAGGAAAAAGACAAGAATAACCGTGAAAAATAGGAGGAGAAAGCTGGGGAGAGAAAAAGAAAAAAGGGAGAAATAAGTATGAATGCCTGTGAAAATATTCTGGTTATGTACTTGTCATACAATTTAATATACATGGTATTGAGTGCCTAAAACGGCTGTAATTTGGCCTTTTTTGGAGACCATAGAGGTCCAATGTCTTGAGTCATCCTCCACAAGGAATAAGTTATATAAAAATTGAGCAATTTTCTCTAGAATTGGGATCCCTGGACCTTGGTATTTCTGCATTAACAACAACGATAAGTGTTGTTTAATGGACAATAGTGAAGAGTGCTGCAACCACTGTTGACCAAATTTTCTAACCGAATAGGTTGTTACCGAATGTGTATCTGGAAATCTTGGGTCGGGTCTGTCTTGCATATAACCTGAAGTAGTGTTAAAGAATTTGAATACATTAATTTGGTATGGGTCAGCATGACTTTGGGAGTTGAAGAACTATTTAATTTAAAATAATAGGACTCAGGTGTTGACCTATCAAAATCTGTGAAGTATGTAAATTTATTTCTAAGGGGTCGATTCCGATCTGGGTCGGAAGGGCACTGAATCGGGTTCGCCCGGAAAAACTACGAGCTGTACGCGTTTTTTCCGGCCGACTTGTACAGCTGTACGAACAAGCAAGTACGATGCGAGCTACATGAAATTCACCGACCGAGTCATTTCCGGGTCCGAACCGCTCCGTACGTGTCGGTCGGAAGCTAACCGTGCCGTGCAATGGATGCGATTCACGACCGAGCCAGTACGATGCACGCTTCGGACAGCCAGTGGGAGCCGGAGTGTCCGGCTCGCAAAAGCTCCCGGAGTCAGACTTCGGGGGTCCGCGTCAGACCCCCTAACACCCGCAACCCTTTGACTCGGACACAGGGGGAGACCTATGGGTCTCCCCAACACAGTCATGTACGGTGCGGATGACACCGACGCGTACCCACTGTAGGGGGCACAGTTGTTCGAGACGTACCCATTCAGTCAATGGGAGCACATGTACGCGTCGTACGACCGGCTCCCATTGACTTCTATGGGAGTCCGACCCAACCGAGTCCAACAGCATACGTGCGCATCGTACTTGCTCGGTCGGACTGTAGGGGTCCAGCTCGGTCGGAAAACACTCTGGATCCGACTCGGTCGGAGTGCTTTCCGACCTGGATTGGAATCGGCCCCTAAGTGTTTATGAGCTCCATTTCAATGGCTTATGGCAATGTTCCCACTGTGTGTAATTAACAACAGGTCGTAATGTATTAGTCTTATGTAGGTTATGATGCCCATAATGTTGATAACAGAACAAATAGGCATAATTGGCAGAATTGAAATATAAATCTTCATCATTAAAGGCAGCATAATACTTCAAGTCTGAAAACAATGATTCTATTGCATGCACATCCCAGTCATCCGAACGTATGTCCTGTGTTAGCACATCACCCATGGAGACACGAAAGACGTATGGCACGTTGATAAAATCCACTTTATCCCAAACGATGCCATCCGCAACTGGGAATGCTGAAATGTTAACAAGAGTCTAGTCACACTTCATGATGTGGGAAGGTGAATGGGGAGCCAAAATACCATTAACTAAGTTCACAGCAGAGCGTTCTGGTAAGTAGTGACCATTGATGAGTAGTAAAAACACAGTCACAAACCCAATTAACATAAAGAGAAAAATCAGGATGAGTACTAACCAGATGTATGTCCAAGGAGGGACTAAGTAAGTCTGTTTAAACCAGGAGATCAAAATAGTCAATTTGGTAGGGCAAATTGAGGTGGTGGAGGATGAGTCATAAGGAAAGCTGCAATGGTGTAAAGGACTTTCGGGCAATCCATGCAAAGACTCACTCGTGGGATAAGCATATTCCACTTCCTCGTTGGAGGAGGAAGCAGTAGGGACAGGCAAATGGTCAACAATAGGGTCCATCCCGATGACAGTGTCGTGTGGTGAGTTGAAAGAAGCGCCAATCCCACGATTCCGCAACACTGTGGGGCATGAAACAGCAGGTGTCACACTATTCAGACTGGCCAGATGTTGCAGCTTGACATTGTCTATTGAGATGTATCTGTTGTCCTTGCGAACAGGAAGCGGTGGTGAAATGACTGTACGAGTACCCTTCAAGCCAAGCACTGGAACCGGTGCACAATAAGAGGGACCAAATTAATGTTTTTGTTGCTCCAACTTCTCTCAGACCAAATCAACATCTTTTGGAAGCCAGCCGGCCACCAGAATCAGCAGTGCAGCATCAGAGGCAGAGGGCAAATGTTCAGTTGCAAGACTGTCACGTGTCTCTTGTAGGTCCTGTAACATAGTAGAATGATTATCTATGTTAAAGGTTGCGGCAGGTCTGGCACAAACATCTTGATGCCAAAGAACATCTCATATGGGGTCCGCAAAACCACAGGTCTTCTAGGGAGATTATTTAGTGCATGTTGAACCCCATACAAATGGGCTAGCCAATTCCTGCCAGTACCTAAGACTCTAGCTGTCAAAGATTGCTTTCAGTCACGGTTCATCCGCTTCCCAACTGAATTGCCCTCAGGCCTCTATGGAGACGAAAACTGCATTAGCACCACCAAAGACTTAATCGCATCCTTTTACTCCTTAGAGGCGAACGCTGGACATTGGTCTGAATGAAAGGTGCCACAGGCAAAGATTCTTACAAACACACGCAAATCTCTGATGACATTTCGAACGTCAGCACTGCGTTGTGGCCATACCCAAAGGAATTTAGTGCACAAATCAACTGCAACCAAAAATGTATATATGCAGTATCTGAAGAAAATGGACCGCAGTGATCAAGATATACACAACCAAAAGGTCGGTTAGAAATGCATAGCTGTGTTTGTGGTGGACATGTTACCGTAGAGGGCTTAATTTGCTGACAGATGCCACAAGAAAGTACATAATTACGGGTCTGTTTATATAAACCACGCCACCAGTAATGTTGCTACAAGATAGAAACTGTCGCAGACACTCCGGCATGGGCCGAAGCTATGCCTTCATGTTCGGCTTTGATCAAAGAGTATCTGTGGTCCGCGTTGGGAATCAGCCAATCACCAACATTCAGTATTCTTGCAAAAGTAACTTGTTCGGGAGTTAACTGATAAGAATACTTTGAAGGGAAGCCCTCTGGGTAATTAGTGACTTCGTAGTAGCAGCTATAGCTGCAAAAATCTCATTATAAATCTTAGTCATGGACCTTTTAACGGCTGCTACGGAACACGTGGCTAATGCAGATTTAGCTGCTTCATCAGCCAAAGAATTACCAAGAGCATGCGCTCCCACATGCTGATGGCCAAGAGTATGTATAACATGTGTGAGGGGCAGACGTTGTTTAAGATCTGCCACTCTAACCCAAAGCATTTTATGCTTAATTGCCCTGCCTTCAGAATCTCAATAATCATTTTGAGACCAAAATAATAAGTTGTCATTGAAAGACTGAACACAGTAATAAGAATCACACACAATGACAGTGGAAACATTTGGATCTGCAAACTCGAGAGCAAGAACTAGAGCACGCAGCTCAGCCAATTGGGCGGTACAGTCTCATAGCGTCTGTGTATGCACTGTATTAGACATGAATTCTCCATTCACTATTGTACCCGCCACAATAACATAAGCCACTGAATAAGCATGTTTAGAGCCGGTGGCCGGTTGCGCCGAACCATCGGTGTAAATAATACAGGTATACTCCTATAAAGGAAACAAAGACAGAGGAGGTGGATGAATGTGTTCATACTGCAAGAACTCTTGTGTCTGAAGAGAGGGGACAAAGATAAACGTGACATCAGGAGACGTCAAAGAAGTAGCCCATTGTATCAAACGGGGATGTAATGCTTTAGAGTTTGGTACACTCGCCTTTGTCACTGCTTCTAAGGCAGGGTAAGGAGTAACCACCAAAATGCGTTTCCCCTGCGCCAGCACGTGTTTCTTTAGGACCGCCATCTGCACAGCCATTAAAACATTTTCAACAGTGGAAAAACGCATTTCGGCTGAAGTGTACAAACGCGATTTGTATGCAATAGGTACTGTGTCACCTTCATTGTATGTCAAGTAAGTGAAACCCTCTGTGCCTGGCACGATTCATATCACCAGGTTTGTGTGGTTATCATGTGTCAACAAGTACTTAGATTCAAGTAGATCCATAATCGATAAGGTAAGACCGCCCGAAATTTAGAAATCCCAGCAAAGACTGAAGTTTCTTGAGAGTAGTTGGAGACCGCAAACTTGCGCATTTCTCCAGAAAGTGGGGTGCCAAGCCCCTACCTTCATTATTGAGCTCATAGCCCAAAAAGAGCACCCCATTGCAAGCGATGTGTGATTTAGCAAAGTAAAATTTGTAACCATAGTCCGCAAACATAAGAATGATGCGGTCAACACGGCATAGATGCGGGCAAAGTTCGTCGTCCGTCAGATAAATGTCACCAACGTACGAGTATGCCTCTGGGTCAATGCTGTCTAACAAAGAGACAACACGTGCTGGCGAAAACCCCATGGCTATTCTTATACCCCATAGGTAAACGCCAAAAGAATTTCTGTTTTCCACCAGCCGTGAATGCTGTCCATTGACTGTATTCAGGGGACAGGTTATGGCTATAGAAGCCATTGGAAATGTCAAGTGTCGTTTTCTATTTCTTAGGAACAAGACTGTTTACAAGAGCAGAGCTATGAGTATTCTGTACCGCAAAAGTACGACAATGAGAGTTCAAATGCCGGTAATCTAACACTATGCAGTAAGACCCATCAGGTAGGGATATTTTAAAAAGAGGATTATTCATCGGTGACACATACATGTCTCAATCACACCTTGATACTCCAACTCGGCTAGAGCATCAGAAACTGGACCTTTAGCTTCCCGCCGGATGGGATATTGGGGTTGTGGTTGTGGCATAGACCGCAATGGAATCTCATGTGGCGGAGAATCTTTATCCTAGCCCACTTAATTTCGGTACACCGCCAGTGCAAGGGCCAAAGCCCACTCAGCTGCAAAGGCCTCTGCATGCTCCTTGGGGATGTAATGCAAAAAACTCGGAAGTATTACGTTCTCCCCCTTGATGCGGCCAGAACAAATGGTGAGGGCCAATACACCTCTGCCAACAAAATATCGTAAGAAGAGGTCAGATTCTCCCAAAACATTCCTGTGATTACACGCTCAATGTCACCTTCAATTTGAAAAACTATATTATACAGTCTATCGGGGGGGCAACTCGGGTGTCAGCTGTCTCTACTGTAATGAAAGTTTCAATTGCTGTTGCCTCCAGACAAGGATGCAGTGCCTCCCGCACTATGGTAACTTCCGCTGCACTGTCGAGCAGAGCCACCGCCCAAGTCCAATCCAGCAGTCGGGTTCTCACTGTCTGAGGCATATCTCGCTGTCAAAGCGGCAACTTTTTTCTTTGGAAAAGGAGGTCGAAAACGAGGTTAGTCCTCTTTTTTCCTTTGATGTCAAATTGACGAGGCTGGATGACTCTTCCCACGATCCTGGCGATCCCCACCACCGACTTGAGAGCCAGATGTGTCCTGTGAAGAACGAGGAGAACGCTGATCGGGGACTTGAAATCTATCAGGAGTCTTAATTTTCACGCGTCGCGCAAGTCATAAGAACGCTCAGAAGAGTCAGGTGTCGGTGAACCAGCATGCGAACCTTGCTTTTGTTGGTGCTGACCCTGTTTTTTATTTTTCCAGTTTTTTTTAGGAAAGACTGGACAACCGTCTTTATCAGACTGAGATTTTTGTTGTGTTTGAGATTGAGTTTGCGTTGGAGTAAAAGGCTTAACTCCCAAACTATTGCGGCCTATGGTCTTATAAGCCTTTGCAATAATCTTTGGTAATTTGCATGGTTTGTCTGCCTCAGGGACAGCCTCCAAGCAGTTTGCCTCTTGAAAGCTCACTGGATCGCCCTTGACATTGGTGAGGATAATATCAGCAACCAGGTCGAACACCCCCACTAGTCTCATCCCTAGCTCGACAGCGGCTTCGGCTCTGTGTTCATCTTGAACACATTTAATCACGGAGGGGAGTACAGTCATGGAGGGAGTGCCGAAACACTTCGAATATACGATCAGCCAACTCAGGAAGTAAGTCTTTAGGCAAACTAATAGTCAAGATCCTGCGTTTATCCACAGCAGAGGTATTAGGAAAAACAGCTTCCAGCCATCCAAATTTTTCAGCAAGCCAATAAGGCAACTCATCCTTATTCGGGGGTCGCTTGCCCATTACCGAATTAATCATAACGGGACTGATAGTCACACCACCTGGTCCCGGAGGATGCGCAGCAGTGCCAGGTGGATCCACCTGAACGTCACGTACTGTATAACAGCTCTATACATGCGTATCAAATACATGAGTAAGACACGAAGGTACCCAATTGCAAGTGTTAAATAACGTGGGTGTGGGGTGTACCCACCCAAAATGGGCCAAGTGGCCCCATCAATCGATAAAGGACCTAAACGGACCAGTGATACTGGGTGAGGAACGGTGCCATTAAACCAAATATGGTTTTGCCAAGCTGTAAGCGTAACTTCAAGAGCCCTATAAGGCTGATAATTATGAGGAAGGGCCGTGGCGGTGTATGTATGAAACAGGCCATCTGTTCCATCCACCGCCCAAAAGGTGACCCAAGAATAAAACACCTCGAAGTGGTAGCTGGGTTCACTTCCACCATGAATATGAGCACCGCACCCTCATTAGGCACTCCATATTAAGCCAGATATGTCTGGAGGGCTGCGTAGTTGTGAGGCGAAATATCAACCACCATCACGGAAAACAAAGAGCAACAACCGAAAGCGGGGCAGCACAATAATGGGTTAAGAAGATGGAGAAAAACCTTTATAAAACTTCAAGCTTGAAAGAACATATAAAAACATCAATATAGGAGGCTACACCGTCACAGCTGTTTCCGGAAACAGAAGTGAGGGGATTGCGGACAAGCACAAGCACTACTCAAGCGTCTCGCAGATAAGAACCAGATCAAACGTTGGCGGCGCCATGTTGCAGGGATTCTGCACATTTACAGAATTATGTGCAGGAAACCAGTACCTCAGTAGATAGTGGTGTACCAAACTATCACCTCAGTACCCAAAATCCCAAAAACCGACCAGCAATAGTGTCTCATTTGTTCTCCGACTAACAGCGAAGCTACCAATGATTAGACAACCCAGAGCACGACACTCCTGATTCTCTCAGGAATCGCAGAAGCAAGACAACTCTTTTGCTTACTCACTCCTACTTGTCCACAATAAGAGTATTCAGAGTCACGGTATAGTTCAAAATGATTATTTTAACTAACGCTCTCTATGCTACAGTATCGGTGCCAATACTAGCAAGAAAATACATAAAAACACAATATAGTCGGCATTGCCACAATCCCATAGAATACAAACAGGGATATCATTTTATAAAGAAAGTGATAAAGGGCTACAGTGCCTAACCACCCTCCCGTGGTAAGATATAGGGCCAGATGTAGGTAAGTTCGAAATATCGAGTCCTTAATAGCGATTTTTACCGACATGCTATTAAGGACTCAGTATTTCCGATGTAGGTAAAAAATCGGTAACAAATACCGATTCGGTAATATTCGCAAAAAATGTGGGATTTCCTACAAATCACTAAAAAAATTACCGATTCCATATTACCGAAACGGTAAAACCGATTTGGTAATACCAATTCAGTAATTAACGAATCGGTAATCCAAAAAATCCGTAATTGTCGAATCAGCCAATCCTGTGCATCCACATGACCTCACAACCAGGAAGTGGCCCCACCCATGCAGGTGCACTGAATCTGTAGCTGTTGGAGAGACAGGGAGCAGGAGCAAGAGCAGAGGAGCTGCACAGCCACCACCCAGCTAACACAGAGGAACTGCACCATGGCCTCACAGGAGAAGAGGAAAGATGCTGCCGGAAGGAAATGGAAGCACAAGTTCAGTGAGGGGGAGTTGGAGGTCCTCATAGAGGAAGTAGTCAAAGAGCACGACCAGCTCTTTGGCAAGAGATCACTGAACGTCCCTGAGTCCCAGAAAAGGAGCATTTGGCTGGCAATCCAGGAGAAGATCAACGCTATTGGCGTCACACATCGCACAATTGAGGACTTGAAAAAACCGATGGTACGACCTGAGGGCACATGCGAAGGAGAGGGTGGCTGACCGGCAGAAACAAGCGGGGAAGACAGGCGGGGGAAGCTCCACAGCGCCTGCACCAACTGCCCTACACCAACTGGTAGTCCACCCTCCTGCCAGAGAGCGTCAGTGACGTCGGGGAAGTGGATAGCTCAGCAACAGCATCCAAGAGACAAGGTAAGATGCATGCACAGCATGCTGTCTCCCCTCCCTAACCCCAATCCCCCTGCAAAAATCCCACTCCAGAACATGTTTTGTGTAAGATCAGCAATGCATCAGGGGAAATGTAGTCCCTAACATCTGGTAGCAAATCAGCCAGCCCCCAATAAGCATAGGTATGTCACACACAGCAATAGATGGGATAGCGGAAGATAGACAGCTAGAATGTCAGTTGTGAAATTTATTTGCAGACAGATGTTGGCAGAAAAGTGAGTAATAGTACATTCTATATCCACAGGCGGAACAGCGCCCCGGGCTGCAGAAGGGGAGACTGGCAAGGCCTCCAGGGAGGAACACACAATTGAGGAGGAAGTCATGTCACCTGCAGACAGTACACCAACATCCCCACCACCACCACCACCGCAATCAAAGAGGTATACTGTGGCCACACTCCTGGAGATAGATGCCACAGAGGAGGACAGGCAGGAAGCCCAACAGACCACACCGGGCGATGACACACAGACATCTGGGGCAAAGTCCCCCGTGGAGGCAACCACCACAGGTGCTCGTAGATGGCGACAGAGGGAACAGAGTCGTGACGCTGATGGATCCAGTGTCTTCTCTGGACTGGAGGGGCAGATGCTCAATGTGCAGCGCCTGCAGGGGAAGAGAATGAGGGCCATTCAACAACAGATGGTGGCTAACAACAGGAAGGTCGACGACATGAAGGAGGCCATCTACTGCCTCAACAATGCTGTGGCAGAGGGATTGAAGGAGGTGTCGGAGGCAGTGAGGCAGTTATGTGGCAGGGTGGATGGTGAGCACGCTGCAAGGTGGAGAGACAGGTAGGTACTTGCAGGCTCCACCAAGTCTGTGAACAGGCTGTGCAATGCAACCCATGTGCTCAGTCGCAGATCTGTGGCCATGCAACTTGAAATGGCAAAGTGCAGCCGTGAGGTTACTCAGGGCCTGGTTACAGTCACCAGTGCCGTAGAGGTGATGCAGACTCACCAAATTGCTGCCACTGCTACAGGGGGTGTGGATGACAGTGAGGAGACAAGCAGTTGCAGCACTGTAACTTCCCCCTTGCCAGAGAGCAGGAGGCGCAGTGTAAGGCATGGGTCTGCTGCAGGACACAGCGCTGATGAGGACAGTGAGCATGCTGAATGCAGCAGTGGTGTGCGGGGGCGCAGGAGATAGGCACAGCCCTCCACTTTCATTCGGTTGTGGGTGACGTAACCCATTGGACACATAGCTGGTGTTACGGTGTGCTGGACAATTGCCTGCTGTAAGGTCTATTAAACACTGTGACACAAATGCTTTAACAGGCTTTGTCTCATTCCTTACTCAGAAATAATTTTGTGTGATCTCTGACCGTCTCTGTATCCCATCTGCTGCAGCTGCACTGCCTGCTGCGCTGTGCTGTGGCTGTGTACCTTCCTCATCCTCATCCTCATCCTCCTCTTCAGAATCACACATTTCCACAGGTGTCCCCCTCTTAGTGGCAAGGTTATGCAGCATGGCACTTACAGCTATGATTTTGCAGCAGACCAGGGGCTGGTACTGCCGTGCACCTCCACTTTTGTGCAGGCAGCGGAACCGGCTTTTGAGGAGTCCAAATGTTCGCTCAACCACATTGCGTGCCGATCTATGTGCAACATTGTATATCGCCTTTCACTTGGGGTGGATGGGTGCAGGTACGGAGTCAGAATGAAAGAGCACACCGCATAGGCACTGTCACCTGTGTGTGAGAAGTAAGTAAGTAAGTCACAGTCTACAATCGCAGCAACAGGTGATTACTTGAGGGGGTGTCACATGTACTTACCTAGCAGGTAGCCTTCTCCAAATTCCCCTGCATGGAGACGGGTATAGATCCCACTGTCCCTGAATATGTATGAATCATGGGTGCTCCCTGGGAATTTTGCAACTGTGTCGGTGATAATGTAAGACGCATCACATATGACATGGACATTAATCGAATGTGCGGATTTACGATTGCGATAAATGTACTCAGTCGCAGCAGGGGGGCAGAGTGGTATATGTGTCCCGTCAATGCAACCAATGACGTGTGGGAACTGGGCCTTCTGATAAAAGTCCAACTTGGTCTTCAGCAGTTCTGCCTGTGTGCTGGGGAATCTGATGTAGTGTGGCATCCTTTGCAACATGGCGTCCAGGAATCTCTTGAGATAACGCGACAGGCCACTCTGTGAGACTCCACCTGCCACAGCTATTACCCCTTGGTAACTGCCAGATGCCAGGCAACAGAGTACCTGTACATGAGTGGGCATTGCGTGCGCCCTTGGTGTCTGGTGCTCCAGGTCCCGTATCAGGTCCAGGATGGTGTTAGGGTGTAGCCTGTACCTCTCATGGAGCTCAGCCTCAGTCAGTTGGAACAGTGGGATGCGCACTCTGTACACGAGCTCCTCCCGTCTCCAGGTCCTCAGTCCTGCTGCTCTCAAACGTAGACACCTTGCTATCGCGTAGAGGGCCACCATTGTGTTCACACTGTTGCATTTTGGGGCTGTTTATATGCAGCGCACCTGATTACCACCTTCTTTGAGTCAGTGCTAATTACCGATTCTTAAATACCGATTTTTAGCAAATTCGGTATTACCGATTTTTGGTACATGGCATTTGCAATTTTTTACAGATTCCTTATTTTCCGATTCGGTATTTTTGTCTGCAAATCGGTAAATAAGGAATCAGTAACTGGTTTCCCTTATTTTTACAGATTCCTTTTTTTCCGATTTGGTATTTTTGTCTGCAAATCGGTAAATAAGGAATCGGTAACTAGTTTCCCTTATTTCTACCCATTCCTTATTACCGATGGCGTTCGGTAATTTCTACATCGCACATGGCTAAATACTGGTCGGTAACGCTGAAATTTACCGAATTTCGGCATTACCGACCGGTATTTAGCCACCTACATCTGGCCCATAGTTTATTATAAAAAGGAAGACCTCTGGGCTTTGTCAGCAGACCCAATACCTCAAGGTCTAGATGAAAGGTTTACAACTCTTCTCTCTGGGATAGGTCTCTCGCCAAGTGTGTGTACAACATTCTTCGCTTGCAATATTAAAGCATACGACTTTCAGTAGGGCAGCTGTGTGTCATGTTATGTCTAGGTGCGAGGGACTGACCAGAACAGAATAACAAGGGGCATTGCTTATCGACCTTGTACATCGTGTGCAGACGAAACCTCAGAGCACAGGAGAGAACGCGATAAGCAGACAGTTCTCATGTGAAAAGGGCACAAACAAAGTCTTGCTAAATAAACGCATGTAGTGTTGTGCGCAAAAGTAGCCTAATGGCAACAAAGTGCATGCTAACTTAGCAATGTCGACAATGAACCCACCATCCATACTACAGTATGTGATGTGCGTTGCTGCTCAGAAGGTCCCATATTTTGGTTGTGTGTTTGCTGAGTGATCGTGTGTTGAAAAGCATGCATGTGAGTAGGTCTCGACTTGCGAATTTCCTGTGGCGTGTGGTGTAGGGTGGGAATGTATGCGCTGGCGGTGCTTGTGTGGTGTGTGTTGGTAGGGGGTGTTGAGGGCATTGTTAGAATATGCATGGGGTAAGGGTGGGTGACTGCTGGAGAACAGGCAGTGGGTACAGATGAAAACTCCTACCATGGTGTGAGGTGCTGTGCGACAGACGTTGGGGGAACGGCGTCTGAAGTCTAGCAACCTAAGGAGTGCTGCAGAGTATTGCTGGGTGGTGATCGGACAAGGCTTCCTGGTGCTGAGTGCGGTCCAGGCATGGACTGACACAAACAGGCTTGCCTTTGGTGCACCTTCAGCCCGCCAGCGTAAGTAAGTCCTGGGAGGTAGGATGAGTCCAGGGTGTCATGATGTCATTGCTTATGGGTGGTGGGAAATTACATCCTCTTGGTTGTTTTTTTCTTTTTAAAACGGTTTTGGTGGGAAAGCCAGTAATGTCACTTCCTGTGCAGGTGGACCGAGTACAAATTGCACCTTTTTGCAAATTAAGTTCACGAAGTTCACCAATTTCTCATTGGCTTACAATTTTTTTTTATCAAATGCTGGTACATCGAAGATCTGAAAAATACAAATACGTGAGATAGGAGGTTAAAAAATATACGAGATATAATATCTGGAAAAATAGCACACCACCTGTCAGTTCAAACTAATAATTCGGATAAAAACAGAGGGTTCTTCACTCGCTGCAAGACCAGGGGCTGAGTGTGAAATTGCTGACGAGGAGTCACGGGTTCAAAATCTAGGCCTCCCCCTCATCCAGTCACTTAATTATCTGTAAACATCAGCACACGGTCTCTCAGGTTTCCTACTGCCTTAATTCAGTTCGGATGTATAGCTTGAGAAAACTATTTCTCATTCAGAAAATGAATGAAATGCACCGCTGGTGAGCTGTAAATCATGTTAGTACCATGCTTTGTGCTCCACATTAGCTGGTCACTGTCGTTGTGTTAACATTTGAAACAAGATGGTTAAAAATAGGCATTATGCCCACTGGTAGGTTGTGATTCTTCCAAACATTTAACCGTACCAGAACTGCCTTATAGTTTGGCTGCCTCGATTTGCTCTGTTGTGATACTACACTGCCCACTGGTGCATCAGGCGCACGTGAAAGCACTACACAGTTAGTTGCATGTGGGTGTATGGGTGATTGTACTTCACAATACAAGGGGCCCTGGCCCCGCTCCTGATTGCATCCTCCCGCCATCTCCCTGCTGAGTGTGGGACACACACATCCATTTAATTCTGTCTGAGGTGACTTGCTTTCCTATGAGATCCGTGGCATGGTGCAATTAGGCCAGCGCTGGTGCTGCACGTATGAATATTCAGGAGGTGTCAATTAATTAGCAGACAAAGGGCGTTCATTAGAGCACTTCCCTTCCCTGCTCCGAGGCTCTTCCTCTGCTTGATGAGTGCGCCCTGCAGGAGCCCCGGCTGCAAGGAAATCCTATGAGCCCCTCCACCCAACACCCCACACATTGTCCAGAGCTGGAATCTGCAATGTGTCCAGATTTGAAACCGCACACCATCCTCTCAGGCATTATGTGTCCGGGGCTAGAACCTCACACCCTCGTCTGCATAATGTGTCTAGCGCATAGATCCGCACACGCGGTTCTTTGTATCGTGGCTAGTGCTGGGACCCTGCACTCTGCTCTCTCTTGTGTGTCCTGATCTCCGCCATCACACCCTAGTCACTGCAATGTGTCCAGAGCAGAAAGTGACATGCCCTGCTGTACGCGGTGTGTCCAGACCAGGAACCCCCACCTCCCACCGTATGGAATGTGCTTAGGCCTGGGATCCCTGCACCCTATGCCCGGTAACGTGTCCAGAGCTGGGGCCAAACACCCCAACTCCAAGCAGTGCACCCCGAGCAGAGATTCCACATGCTGCTTCCTGTAAAGTATCTGGAGCTGGGACTCCTGTAGTCTGTTCTGCGAGGTGTCAAGTGATGGGTTCCCCACATCCAGTGCAATACACTGTGTCCAGAATTGGGGCGCCACACCCTACTGTCTGATGTACCCAGAGCTTGGACCTCACCCCGCTCACTGTACAGAGCTCAGAGCCGGACCCCACACTCAGCTCTCTGGCATGTGTCTAGAGGAGGGACCATGTGCCCTGCTTTCTGTAGAGGATTCACCTCTGGGATCCTGCATCCAAAGTGTCCAGACCAGCAGCCGCCACCACCACACCCCCGCAACTTGCCTCGAGGCCTCCACTCACTGTTCTCTGTGTGTATCCAGCACTGGGGTCCGTGCTCCCTGCACTCTCTATTTCCAGAGCTGCGACTCCACACTGTGCTGTCTGTCATGTGTCTAGAGCAAGGACCCTACACCCTGCGCTCTGCACGGTAGCCACAGCTGGGACCCCTAGACCCCGTTCTCTCCAAAATGCCCAGACCTGGGACTGCCAGCCCCCCATGTCCTGTGGCTTGCCTAGAGATGAGACAGAGACCCCTATACCTTGCTCTCTGTAATGTATCCAAAGCTAATGCCCCTGCATTCTGCAATGTGTCCAGAGCTGGGCCCCCACACACTGGTGCCTTCAGTGTGCCCAGAGCTGTGACCCAACACCACACTATCTATAATGCATGCAGAGCTGAGACCTGCACTGTGCTCTCTGGATTGTGTCTCTAACGGGGACTTCATTCCCCACTCTCTTCAATGTGCTCAGTTCTGGAACTCTAGATAATACTATCTACAGCGTGACTCTAGCTGGGCCCCCGCACCCCATCCTGGGACCCCAAGATTGCTGCTGCCTGCAATGTGTCCAGATCTGGGACTCAGTTTCAAGAGAGATCGTTTGTTTTTACTAAATTGTACCTGCACTTTGCCGACTGCAACAAAACACAAAATTCGTGTGTCTGCTCTGTACAAGATGGCAAAGACATCACTGCTGGAAGCTTGACCCACAGAGGACTGTACTATTTATAATGAACCCCTGCCCACACCTTCTGATTCTTCTCTTCCTGAAACTCCTCACAGTGCAATCCCGGTGATGTGAAAATACTTCAGTAAGACTGTGATACACACATAAGGTAAGGAAGACTCATTTTGACAAATCTCGCCATTTATGAACGGGACTACATGACAGTCACTAAGCTCCATTTCTAATGCCTGGAAGTGTTAACAAGATGCATGTTTAGGTTTTCTCTGCTCCATCTAACTTTTTTATTCTGACAGAGAATCTTTTCAGGACAAAGGCAGCTTGCCCCACCCCCTTTTCCCTGAGACGCTCATCCACAGTATGTGAAAGTAGAGGACTGGGGACAGTGTTTATAACGACCTGGAGTGAGGGGGTCACTATAAGGGTAACTTAGGCAAAGGTATAGACATTTATTAGGTACAGGTGCAGATTAATATCAGTTACCCAATGGATAATTTGTAGGTCACTTCAATAGCCTTTTGCCCACAGAGTTCGGTTTGGCAAAGCTTAGTATTCTAGCAATACGAATCACCTTTGCACAAATCAGGCACCGTCTCTCAGTTTGTGAAAATTCTGCGCCATCTGACCTGCTTTAAGGCATTGTGGATTAGTGGTGCTAGCTGGTTCAGTCAGCAACTTCACACCCTTTGGCTCAGCATCCGCGATGTAGTACTGCAGGCAGCAAATTCGCTCCTCCCTGGGCCTCTCTTGTTGAACAACGGATCAGGTCTGTTTGGGAAGCAGCCATCTTTTTTTTTTTTTTTTTTTTTTGAAACCGTTTATTACAAAGTTCAAAGAATATACAAAGATGGGCCTACAACCTTCAGGCCGGCCGCTAGCAAACAAGAGGAGCATCAGATACACACAGTAGACCGCAGGCTGCGGCAAAGGGAAACGTACAGGAGTTAGACGCGTTGATGGCCACACCATCCAGACCCCACATGACGGTTTCTTTTTAACATAAATAACAACAAACAAAATCAAACCACAAGGCAACCCACGATCGAAAACAGCAGCATGTGCTCCCCTAGAAGGGGGACCCTACCAATCCATAGGAGTATCAAGGGGGGGGAGAAGGTCAGAACAGGGACTGGGTGGACTCAGTGCCCGGTACCGGAGAGCTAAACCGGCTAAGGGGACGGGGCAGGCGATGGATCGGGCAATAACGGCGGGGCACAGAGTCCCCCGCGGTAGGCGTTCCAGGGGCCCCATACTTTCACCCATGTCCCAGGCTTACCTCTCGCTACATACACCACCTTTTCCCGAAACATGCACCAGTCCATATTTTCCTTCCAGGCCGAAACAGTCGGGGACCTCTGGGAACCCCACAGTTGAGCAATATCGCGCTTAGCCACCATATATCCCAGAGTCACCCACCACGTCTGTGGCGCCGAATAGTCAGTTGGTTCCCACACGTTCAACAGGCATCTCCTCGCTTCGGGCAGCAGCGGCACACGCGTAACCACCCGCAGGACCTCATGCACACCACGCCAGAATCGCTCCACCTCTGGGCATTCCCACAAAATATGAAGAAAGGTCCCCAAAGAACCACACCCACGCTTACACAACCCGTCCACAGCATAGCCCATACGCAATAGCCTTGGCCCCGTTATATAGACCCTATGGAGTATCTTGAGCTGGACGAAGCGAAGGTGGGCCGGTATGGCCACCTCTTTCGGGGAGGCCACCGCAGAGACCCAGTCCTCGTCGTCCAGCTCCAATCCGTCGGCAACCCAAGCCTCGCGAAGATCAAGCAGCAATCCCGCGCGGTCATTGATCAGTTTTTTTTATAGATTAACGAGATCGTGCTTTCCGGTACATGTCCATCCAGCACTCTATCCTCCAGAGGGGAGTACTCCGGGATGGAGGCGACGTCCGGGAAGGCGGAGCATAGTGCATGACGGATCTGCATATACCGTAAGTACTCCCTGTCTTGCAACTGGAATTCCATCTGCAGCATCCCGAACGTTTTGAATCCCCCCCTCGTCCAGAGATCCCCCACCCTGCTGATGCCTATCATGTCCCACTTCTTGAAGCCCTTCGAGGTCCACAGGGAGCCCAACTGCTCAGATGCGTACAGTGGTGACGCCCGGGTCAAACGATCCTTCCACCCCATCGCTACATTAGCCGCGTGCCACACTCGTACCATGACACGCGTGGGGCCCGTCAGACGTGAGTCGAGCGAGCTGGAGTAGAGCGCTCGATTATAGTCACCTCCCGGCAGTAGCATCTTATCCATTTCAAAGGCCGGGTTTAGGGCGGGCCCGTATAGGCCGTGATTAATCGCAGCCAGCTGGGAGGCCCAATAATACCGTTTAATATCCGGGAGGGCAATCCCCCCGTCATACCACGGGAGCGTCAGCTTCGCCAGGGCGATACGCGGTCTCCCGTCCCAGAACAGGCGGCGTTGCAAACTCTCCACCTCGCGGAAGTAGCGCGCCGGGACGAGGTCCATTGTATTCTGCAGAGCGTACAGGAAACGCGGCAGCGACATCATCTTAAACAATGCCGCCCGGCCGAGCGGCGAAAGCGGCAAACGCCGCCAACGCGCGACATCCTCCTTCAGGCGCTGGAGGGGGGGGAGCAGGTTTCGATCATACCGGGCCTCCGCGTCCAGGGTGATGAAGATACCCAGGTACCTAAATCCCTGCGGGGCGATCTGGATAGGACAGCCCCGCGGAAGAATAGGAGCCTCCCCAGAGAGAACATACACGCACGATTTAGCCCAGTTGATGACAAGGCCGGAGTTACGACCAAATGATTGCAATACATCAACCAGTACTATCAGTGATTTACGTGGGGAAGCCAGGTACAGGAGAATATCGTCAGCATATAGAGACACGCGGTCCTCATACTCGGGGGTCCAGCGGAGACCACGAATAGAAGGTTCCCACCGCAGCCACTCCGCCAGGGGCTCCAAGGCAAGCGCAAAAAGGAGCGGCGATAACGGGCAGCCCTGCCGCGTGCCCCTGCCCAACTCAAACGGAGCCGACACTCTACCGTTCACAACCACCTGCGCCAGTGGGCCAGAGTACAACAATTTAACCCAGCTGATAAACCCTGGGCCAAACCCAAATTTCGCGAGCGTCGCCCAAATATATGGCCATTCAAGTGTGTCAAACGCCATAGTAGCGTCCAAGGATGCCAAGTTGGCCGGCTCCCGTATGAACGGGACACGTGCGAGCACCCCATGCAAACGCCGCAGGTTGAGGGCTGTGTTACGATGGGGAATAAAGCCGGACTGGTCCTGGTGGACCAAGTCACACACCACGCCGACCAGTCGATTGGCCAAAACCTTGGCGAGAATTTTGGGCTCCGCATTCAATAACGAAATGGGTCGATAGGATGTGACCCGGTCCCGTGGCCTCCCCTCCTTGTGGATAACCACGATGGTAGCCAGACGCTGGTCTAGCGGGAGGGAACCCACCGAGTGGGCCGCAAGGAACATAGCACGGAGATGCGGCGCCAGCGTATCCGGTCGCAGCTTATACAACTCGATGGGAAGACCATTAGGACCCATGGCCTTGCCGGAAGCGACCGAGCGTATGGGGAGGGCAATTTCTTCGGAGGTTGGAGCGGCGTCCAACAACACTCTATCCTCCTCCGAAAGGGAAGGCAGCGCGATATCTCTGAGCAGGGCATGGGAATCCTCTTCAGAGCGGGAAGACACGGGGGAATACACCCCACGGAAATAGTCCGCGAAGCAGGAGACAATTTCCTCCGGTTCAGTGACACACACACCATTCGTTTTCTCAATCAACGGGACAACTCGACTCGCTCTCTCTTTTTTATCCAGCCACGCAATCAATTTACCAGCCTTATCACCCACATCATACAGTCTCCCCTGTTGCTCTCTACTGAGGCCCCTGGCCGCCTCCGTGACGAGGGCCTTATAGGCCGCTTGCTTGAGTTGGAGAACATGTAATTTGTCATCCGTCACCCCACATTCTAGATCACCCTCCAACTCGGTTATCTCAGCTTCAACACGGGTCACCTCCTCCCGCTCTCGCCTCCGGGAGTGGGAAATAAGGGACAGGGCCTCTCCTCGGAGTACTGTCTTGAACGCCTCCCACAGTGAGACCGCCGATGACACAGACCCCACATTCTCGTCAAAATAGCGCTTAAGGGATTTAATCAGCTCTGCGCGAATGGTGGGGTCACGCAGGTACCAGGGATTGATCGGGGCCACTCTACCCTCTCCCCTCGGCAAAATATCAAAGTGCAACAAGAGCGGGGAGTGGTCCGAAATACCCCGTGCCAAATGGCGCACCTCTCCCACCCTCCCCACATAAGCCGCTGGGACCAGGACATAATCTAGCCGTGAGAGACTACCATGAGCCCCTGAATGGAAGGTGTACTGTAGCTGCATGGGATGCTTTAAACGCCAACAATCCACCAGCCCCAGGGTATCCAAGAGGCCAGATAACCATGCTTGGGCCTGGGGGAGATCCCTAGGGGGGTGACGATCCACAGTTCCGGAAACTACAGCATTAAAATCCCCCCCCCACCACCAGAATCCCCTCCGGAAGGCCAAGGAGGAGGCGCCCCAGGTCCGCAAAGGTGGTCGTCTGCAGCCCCGGTGGGACATATACTGACACAAAAACGACCACTCTGCCCTCCATTCTGCCCACCAAAACCGTGTAACGTCCCCTATCGTCATGGCGCACCTCATCAATCTCCAACGGGAGCGAGTTTTTAACCATAATGCCCACACCCCTTGAACCAGACGTGAAGCCCGAATGGGCCACAAGGCGGTAGCCCCGTCGATTCATAGCGCAAAAGGAGTTGCCAATGAGGTGCGTCTCCTGCAGAAAAACTATATCGGGCGAAATTCGCTTCAAGAACTGCAGGACCACACCTCGTTTTATCCTGTCCCCCAGTCCATTAACATTCCAGGACAACAAACTCAGTCCCCTACCCCCCATCATAAACAGAAGTCATCACTCGTCCCCCAGAGAGCACTGTAGAGGTAACACAATGATACGTTTGCCTTGTGGTGTAAACGAACAACACCCCACCCCAACCCACCCACTCCAACAAAACTCCCCCCTCCCTGCACCCCTGCATGAGCCCGGACAGCCCCCCCAACTTGCAGTGTGCCTCTCGCCCCTATAGAATGAAACTAGCTAGACCCCCTAGAGGAGGAAAGAGTACCCCTTCTAGACCCCACACAACCTCCATGGGAGGGGAATGTACAAAGACAGACGCTTGATCGAAAGTAGCATCGTATTCGTCCAGAGTGAGGCCCAATATTGACCCCTCAGTCCCAATCCAGTGGGCCGTCTCCTCCCGCCGCCCCCCCCCCGCCATCTCGATCACGATCCCCAGACAGAGTGTCCAGCCAGTCCCCGGCCGCTTCGGGACGATCAAAAAAGTGCGTGCGACCATCCACCTCCACTCGCAGCTTGGCCGGGAAGAGCATGGCGTACTTTAAGTTCAGGTCCCAGAGTCGACGTTTGACGCCCAGGAAGCTCAGTCTTTGCTTCTGGACCGCTTGGGTGAAATCAGGGTAAAAGTTCACCTCCATATTTTCCAGCTTAACCGGCCCATGTAATCTGGAAGCTTGCAGGATAGCGTCTCTGTCCCGAAAGTTAAAAATCCGGGCAATGAGAGGTCGCGGAGGGGCTCCGACCTTCGGCCTTCCCCCGGGAACCCTGTGGGCCCTCTCCACAGCAAAAAATGTACTCAGTCCCCGAGGCTGGAGATGGGTAGCGATCAGGTCCTCCACAAATAGATCCGCCGCCGCTTCCTCCCGTCCCTCGGGTACTCCGATGATTCGGATGTTATTCCGCCGGGCCCGACTCTCGGAATCCTCGAGGCGCCGATCCATAAGTGCGCTCGCCTGACTTAGCCGGCGTACCTCCAGTTGTAGTGCCGCCACCTCAGTCGTAAGGCCCGATGCGGTTTGGGCCAAAGAATCAACTCGATCGTTGGTCTTGGAAAGATCGGCCCTCACCAGGCCAACATCCACAAGGACCGCGTCGATCTTCTGTGCCAGGGTGTCGAACCGCTGGCCCACCGAGGCCTTCATCTCGGAAATGGCGCCCATGACGTCGTGGAGAGTCAGATCCGTGGGCAAGTCCGGGGCATCAGAAGGGCCCTCAGGGGACTTGTGCGGTCCGCCGGGAGATCCCCTCTGGAGGGTGTAGCGGTCCATGCTGTTGGCCTGATGGACGGTGCCACGCCGGGTCGACTTGGTCTTTGACCGATCCCCATCTTGTTTCGCGGCCATCGCCGCTGGTCCCACAATCGCACCAGCAACGCCGTAAAGGGCAGGCAATCAGGGCCACGAGCTCCGGGGGGGCCACCCCAGATCGGCGGGGTGGGCCACAGCAGGCAGGCAGGCAGGGTCCCCCAGCGAGGCCACACCAACACAAAAGGCTCCGCGATCCCACTTGCCGAGACGGTGAGAAAGCGAAAGCGAAAGTGCGGGGTACGCGACTCGCCAGGCCCGGCCCGCCGTTGTTGTTCACTTTGCCACTGGGTCACCCCCCAACGCAAATCCGGGGTTCGGCGAGAAGAAGGCCGCAAACTTCAATCGGTGCTCACTCCGGCACCCGAGGTCCGATTCGAGAACGGAAAACGGGTACCACCTCAGCTCAGGCTCACCGACACAGTCCCCTCAATCGAGGCAGGATGAATTCAGGATAAATGTAGGCGGTTGCGGAGGTCCTCGGGAGCCTCGCACCTACGCGGCCATCTTGGTTGCGCGCTAGGCTCCTCCCCGGAAGCAGCCATCTTAAGCAGTTGAGAACTCCAAGCCGGTGCTGATGGGCTGTCATTTTGGACAGTTATGGCCTCCAGGCCAGTGCAGATGGGTGCTCTTCTTTTGCTGTTGCAGCCTCTAGGCCAGGGCAGACGGCTCCTCGCAGGTGAACATCTCGGGCGGGCAGACGCAACACCAGACCTTGGGACCTGTGGTGGGGATGCCAGACCCCACACCCTGAAGGTAGTTGGCTACCTCTAGGTGTTCCACATGCCAGGATCAGGCTGGGTCTCTCCTCCTGGACAGTCTCTCCTTCTGCAGGGCTGGGCACTGTCCTTCCCTCTCTTAACATGCAGGCAGGCTTCTAGACACTAGGCAGGCCCTCATCTTCTCCAGCAAGTTTCAGGCTTTAGGTGATGTCCCTCACCTCTCGTAGACTGACTGTCATGCAGACATCACCTCTGGCACACTGCTGTCCTTTGTGTACTCTGCCAAGCACTCTCTTCCACTTTTATGCTTTTTTCGAGGCAGGATATATGGACTCAGTGTCTAAAGTCTCAGAACTGGTTAGGGTTGGTTATGTAGTTTTCTAGCTCTTCTTCGCACACAAGCTTAGTGTAAGGTAAAGACTTTCTCAGCAGGTAACAATGATACTTGCTCCAAAGAAGAGTATCCAAAACATGTGCACAATGGAGTAAGAGATCTCTTGGGTGTCATCAGTCTTCCTGAATCAGTAATAAAGGACAGGCAAAAAGGCAGGCCCTGCCATAAAACGGTCTCACCCTGAGCAATGAAAACTGCAGTTCCACCCCTCACCGTCACTATCTACTGAAAGGCATCGCTCAGGAGAAACTAATCAGTAGTCCATGGCTAATAAGGTCCTTATTTAATTTGTAAAGGTATCTCTAAGTTCATCCTCCCTCACTTCAGTGTCTTGCTCTCTACCCTGTAGTCAGAGGAATGCAGGCAATACACCTCAGTGTCTGAGGAAGCTGTATCCACCTACCAATATTGTGCCATGCTAAAGCAGGGGATATCCAAAATGGATCCCACTGGTCCCAGTATTAAAACGCTCACCATTCTTACCTAATATTACATGTATTACACCTCCCCTGCACATACACTCACTCAATACGCCCGAGTAATGTCAGTCCGGAGGCCTGGGCTCTTATGCAGAAAAACTTTACAGGAGTGGGGACAGTAGACCTCTCTTTAATCTGACTAACAAAAGGTCTGGTCATAACTACTGATGCACAAAACTTAGTACTTTGCTACCACTGCTTTATGTGACACACCCAGGGTATGGTCAGTAGTTCTACACCAGCTATGAAGGCATAGTTAGTGTCTCCCTACAGGTCAGAGAACAGGTACTGTGCTTTACAATACCACAGACAGGCCTCTGTGTACAACTAGATTATTGTGGTTTTAGGGGCACACAATAATCACAACACCAGTTTTATATGCAGTTGGGCACTCAGGCCAGGGGTACATGCCTACTTACCTATCAGGGGCATTCCTATCCCAGCACCCATCATTCCTGTCCCAAGCCCACACTCTACATCTACAACCCTTGTCTCTGAAACTGGCCATCCCTAGACTGGCCAGTCCATGCACCTGGACCGACCTGTCAGCATCTGAAGTGTTATCTTTGCCCGAACCCTGAGGCTTATTTACAAGCCCCTTGCATTGCAGGTACTTCACTTTTACCCATATTAGAAGTGATGCACTGGTGGCGCAAGGGGCTTGTAAATACACCCCCTTTCCCCGAATACATAAACCATCCCTTCTGCACTTGACCCTCTGTAACGTAAGCCATCCTCTCTAGACTCACTCATTGTCTCTGCACCTGACCTGCCCTATCTACAGCTGAAGTGTCATATCTCTATCTGATCCTTTACCCAAAAACCTAAACCACCACTTTGCACCTGACCCTTTCTACATTGGCTCACCCCCCTCTACAACTGACCCTCTCTATACCGGTCCAACTCTTCTACAACTGACCCTCTCTAACTGATCTATTCTCTGTACACTTGGCAATGGCTCATTCTACTTAGCGTCTCGGATGGTGTATGCGTGGAGAAGTGTGGCTCAATGGTTAGAGCGGCAGACCCTGATGCAGAGATCTGGCCCAGGACCAGGGTTCAATTCCCGCCTCGGCGGGTCTTGGGCTCAATTTCCTCAGACCTGATAATTCTCGCCTCGGTGCCTACTCTAATCCTGGGTCCCACTCTGCAACTCTGGGCAATAGCTTGCTTAATCTCCACAATGGCCCCAACAGCACTGGGGATGCCTGGCTTCACCTTGGGGGTGCCCAGGAGTGGACATTTCACAGGGAAAGCTAGGAAGGGTTCCACAGCGGTATGAGTACAAGCGCCAGGACGCCCCGTCGCTGGGGCAGCAGTGCGCTATACAAGTACAAAATTTCATTTCATCTGCATGGTCCTAGAGGTCTTGATGTCTAACCACCACTTCAGGATGTCTTTTCTTTGACATTGTGCTGGTGGAGTGTGAGTTCTGTAGTAACGCCCTTCCTTATCCAAAGTAGGCTATCTAGTGTTATATTTCTCCCCACTGTAGGATGCGTTTCTCCTTCCTGTGTATTCCTTTCCAAATAATTTTCCCATATTGCACGTCTGCCCAGTTGTCGCCATTCTCTATTTTTTTGATGCACACTAGTGATGCATGTGGCCTCTCTCCCCTCCCATCAATTTCTCCCCCACTACACCTCCCACCTGTATGCAGAAGGGACGGGCAAGGGTCATAAGTAACCCTGGGCGTTCCACTACTCTTCGCCCACGTAGTGTACGTAGCGCTGCCTGCTTCGCAGTTATCGAAGTAGGCAAAGCAGGCAAGCGCTACGCACACGCCAGGGCGAAACGAAGCTGCCTGACGCCCGCCACCCGCCTCCCGCCCGCCCTCCTTTTGAATCATATCTTGCATGTTAAATAATTAAAAGTAAAGAGACTTACCTGAAGCGCGGCGTCTCCGGGGCTCCCTCTTCCTCGTTTTCAACTTCTTGTGACAAAAGCGCATGCGCGGACGCCCGCGCATGCGCTTTTGTCACAAGAAGTTGAAAACGAGGAAGAGGGAGCCCCGGAGACGCCGCGCTTCAGGTAAGTCTCTTTACTTTTAATTATTTAACATGCAGGGTATTATTTAAAAGGAGGGTGGGCGGGAGGCGGGCGGCGCGTAGTGGGGCTACGTGGAGCACGGGAGTGTGCGTAGATTTGGCCACACTACGAGCTGCTTCACGTAGCCCCACTACGCCCACTGCGCCCACCCTTAGTCATAAGATCTGGAGGGCAGTCCTAGTTAGCAGGGCATCAACGCCACAACTAAATAGTATAGATTATACTTGCTATTTTAGCAGACTGCCATCCCTCATTGTAATAATTGCAGGTCCCCACACCTTGATGCTGAAACCTCTTTTGTGGTATCAGTCAACATCAACATGCTGGCCCACTACATCAAATGTGAAAAAGGTTCTTTAATAATTCGATACACAATAACTCAATATAGACCTTATGCAGGAAATCCACCTCTCCTCTCCCATGTCATAAAAGCTCAAGAGGTATTGACTGGCAGGGTGATTAGAAGCAGTGTTGCACTCAAACCTTCAGAAATTATCAACCATATGTTCAAATAATGTTTGCTTTTTTTTTTGTAACCCTGGGCGGAGTTTGCTTAGTCGCGCTACACAAAATTCTGCAAAGTCGCAAAAAAACTCAGCGAGCTATGCGGAGTTCCACAAGCTTGCGGAGTTGATCGTTCCACCCGTTCGCGATGCGTTTTTCCTGTTCGGCAACGCATATCGCGTGTTCAGGGATGCTTATTGCGTGCTTGGGGGGAAATATAGCGCAATCTTTACCACGCGGTCGCAAATGGGCACGGGCATCTTGTTTTTCACTTTTTGCTATGGTTCTGGGCCTGTTTTTCTATCCTCCCTATATATTTTTCTATCCTTTGTTTCTAGAAACTTTTTTTTAATCTTTTTTAGTTATTATCTATCCCTCTCTAATCCTGATTGTATATTTTGTGTTTTTCCTACTTTTTGTGCGTTTTTTAGTGCGTTTTTCACTCTTTTTCTATTACTTGCTTTTTTCATTTCTTTTACTTACTTTCTTAATTCCTACCTTTTCTTTTCTGCCCCCGCCTACCCAGAGCCATGGCAAAGAGCCTTAAGAAAACTAAGGGCCAGGGGAAGAAGAGAAGTGAGAGCCGCAACCTCCTTCCTTGCAGAAGGCGGCACCCACAAGGGGTGCAGCCACGGGCCTTATTCTCGGAGGTGGAGGTGGCCGCACTGTTTTTTTTTGTCCAGCGCCACCTCCCCTTAACCCTGGCAGCAGGCAGCACGCCTGGGTCTGGGTACGGTATCCGGGACCATCACCAGCGGTGGGAGAGGCAGTGTTTCGCTGCTCTGTAGTCCGGCACACCTGTAACCAATTGGCGCACCGGTGGTCCGACATCCTGAACCGGGAACAGGACCGGCTGGACCTACTAGGTGAGGTGTTGAGGTCCCGGGACTTGGTGAGTAGCTAATTATATTACTATTGTGTTCTTCTGTGTTATCACGAATATTATTTTTCGCAAATAGCTACCATGCTGCTGCTGCTTACATGAAGGTAACCTATGTTTAAAAATCTTATTATTATGTGATTGCTACTTCCAGACATTTGCTCATGCTCGGCGCTAATAACTAATCGTACTTGTTTACAACTTTGCGCTCTCTTGGGCTGATTATGTAAGAGAGGTTTGAGAATTTAAGTTAGGTAATGCATATAGGAAAGATTCCAGTCCTTTCCTTTGTCCTGTCAGGCTGGCCTGTCTCCTGTCACTAAGATAGTGGTAGTAGTTAGTTAGCATTATTTGGTAATTTAGCGGCCTGCGTGACACCTCCTCTCACATGACTTCAGTCCTAGTAGAACCTTTTGAAGTTCGTTCGTATAGTGAGTGAATAGAATAGCAACCAACCAATTTGGTGCATGCAATATGCATGCGTCCATCTATACATAAAGAAGAATAAAAATGCAGACTTAGTAATTGGCCCATCAAAGGGGGTTTGAGTTGAGACTGAGAGATGATTGAGAATGAGATCGGAACTTAGTAGAAGCAAATATAAATTTTTTGCAATTCATTCCAAAGTCTGGAATAGGCAGGCTAGGTATATTTAGGATTCAGGAATCGGAATTGAACTGTGGAATAATAATGATCGGATGGTACTCGACTGCAATACATACTAGTTGACTACTACTAGTTGTATAAGTCGATCTGATTTAGGATAGGTCAATGTTATTGCAATTGCTGTTTCCTCTCAAAAAATATTTTTGGAGCAATTATATTTATTTATTTATTTAACAACACAAATCATTTTTTGTCTCTTTAATTATGTCTTACATGATCAGCATCCGGGGGCAAGAAGAAGACTGGGTCTGCTGGCAGTACAGAGGTTGCGGGAGCTGGAGGGGCCTCCCAGGACTGGCTCTTTGACTGATCCGGAGCACCCCCCCCCCCCCCCCAGCGCCTTGAGACCCTCACGGGTGAGTAGTGTGCTTTACAAGCCCCTGATTGATTGATTGATTGATTGATTGACCAGCAGGAAGCGGCCTCAGGCGCAGATGGCGCTGCTGCTGGCCCCAGTAAGTCCTCCTGGTTTTGTTATATATTAATATTTCCCTAACTTTTACCACTCTATTGTTTCCATTTCCTAATTTTAATGTTTCCAAAATCCTCTTCAATCTATCTGTTTCTAAATTTGTGTTTTTGCTACACCGTTACCTACTACTAACTAAGTACTACTACTAACATTGTTTCTAGTGTCTGTTTTTTTTTAACATAAAATCAAACTGCATGTGCCTAACCCATGCTCTGACTCTGTATTAGTCTGTCTGTAGCTTTCTTTCTTATGGGTTTCACTCAGCTTTTCCTCTCCCCTTATATATGGATTGCCTAGTAGTGGTACTGTAAGACTCAGAGAATCCATTGGTCCCAGGCTACTACTAGTACTAGTAAGGACTCCTTACTACTACTAGTCCTAGTAGCACTAATCTGCTGTGCAAATTGCATGCCCAAGTAAGGTATTCTCTGCAGGTTTGTGAGATGAGAAGGCTTTAGTTTATTTTACTGTCTCATCATGCTCAATCAGTAATGGTGGTCACTCATGTTGGGCACCCCAAAGTGGTGTAATTTTTCTAATCCAGGCCTAGTACTTTTTTTAGTAGCTGCAGTTGATGGTGAACACTGAGCAACTGATTACCGTGCACCATGGCTGGAAGGAAGTATGAGGAGTAGGAGAATGGCATCATGATTTTCCAGCTAAGAGAGACCTCATGTCCGGTCAGTTAGCCACTCTTTCTTCTTTTCACAAAATGAGATGCACCAATAGCTCTAGTCACTGAGTCCAGTCCTTTGGGTTGTCCTCTTCTTGAGAGGCTTTTCAAAAATTACCACCAACAAAATGCCCAACCGGATATTATATTGTTATTTATGATAGGACAATACTGTCTACTCTAATCTACCGAATTGTCGATAGTGATGTGTGTGGTGTGTGTATTATTAATTATGTATTATTTTCAATCTTGCTAATGAAAAACAGAAATAGGGGAGGTGTATATGGCATTTAAAAAAATGTGAAAGGTTTTTTCCAGGTGTACCGACCACCAGTACTGGGGACAGCGTTGAGGACCATGCCACTCCGGAGGGAGCGGGTGCAGCAGCTGCAGGTGATGAGCCAGCAGCAGTGGTGGGCGTTGGTAAATCATATTACTTACTTATTGAGAATGATGAATACACTCGCTGCAAGGGTGTACGCTCAGTATTACACAGTACTTCTGCTGAGACTAAGTTGTTGTGAACACTGAACAGTTGAAGAAAACACCCTTTACTTAACATTAGCATTAGCGGCGGGGTTGAGTAACTGATGGCCTATTCTATTCTATCTTCAACTCAGCAGAGACAGTTTTATGACGAAGACAAAGAGTCAGACGACATGTATGACTGGCAGAGAAGGATGCGTAGGGGAAGGAAGGGGCCACAGGATGTATATAGGTGGCAGATGAAGATGATAGGATGCATGAGTAGTTGAAGGATGGTTGAAAGGTGAAAGAGAAAGCAGAAAGGATGCCTGCCTGGGGGGGGGGGGTGAAACTGTATGAGTGAAAGGAATCTTCTGGGGGGTTTGAGGGGCTAAACTCTAAGGTAAGCAAAGATGCATGGGTGGTGGTTGGTTATATAAATGACAAATGTATGTTGACAGTGAAAGCCGGTTTATGATAGCCATGTTTGGATGGATGGATGCCTGGATGGTATCATATATTGTACTAGTAGGTGAAAACAGAGACAGACTGGATGAAGAGAATGGAAAAGAAAATTAAACCATGCCAGAGTACCGAAGCCAAGTGTGAAGAATAAAATAATAAAGCTAGAAGAGCAATGCACTGATAAATGAAAAAAGCCCTAGGAAGAACAAGGACTGTTTTTTTGCAAGGTTTTTGATTCAAAGGTTTGAGGTTGAATTTCAGAATGGAATACTCCCTTATCTCACAGTAGTTTGCAAGCACAACATATAAATTGTACATGACTATTATGTACCCTACCCACCCATCATTAATTGCCTCCCTCCGACTCCGTGGCCCACTTACGCTCCAGTCCCTACTCATGTCATTTTTGACTGTGTCAGCCATGGGTGACCTATCAGCTGCATTGTAACTAGTACTTACAAATCACTCAGTATGTCATCATCATCATCATCACGCGAGTGACATGATGTCGTGCCAGCGTATATCATCATTCATAAGCATGTCATCATCATCATGTGCCGTGTTGCAGTAGTCATGGTGAAAGTGAAATTGACTGAGCATTTGCATTGATTTAACAGAGTATGGCCATAATGAAAAAATATATAATTGGGTAGTATAGCTACCCCACGTGCAGACAATAGTAAAGCAACATGAGTCTGTGACACAAGTATGCCTGTCTAGGGCACAAGCTGACTGAGCTGGTATGCTTACAAGATTAATTGTGCTAAACAAGAGAGAGAAGAAGAATACTCCTACTCTACTCCATAGTGCCTATTGCCATAAAGTATAATCATCATCACATCCAAATCTTAGGGGCAGAGGAAGTGAGGAGTATACCACAACTGCTAGTGCTACTGTGCCACTATAATATTTATGTGTGTAATTTTGTGTTTTGCTAAGAGTATTGGTTACAATTGTCTATTTTCTTTCTTGATATAGCTACTCCTTCCCAACCCAACAGGCAGGAGTTAGCAGCCAGGCCCCGGCAAAGGGAGCTGGAGGCCATCCGGGATGAATATTGCTGGATGGTTGTGCTGGCGGAGGAGGAGGAGGGGAGGAGGAGGAGGCAGCAGCTGCAGCTTCTTCCTCTAATGCCCCAGGCACCAGTCAGTCTCCCCCCTGCCTCCAGTGGTACGGCGCTGGGTTCCGGCAGCCACCCACCACCCATCAACTTCAACATCATCATCTACTGCTGCCCACCCCTGTTGTTCCTGCAGGAACTTTCGGCGCCACATGCTTCTCCGGATGGCGTGCCTAGATGCCAAACTGGAGGAGGTCCTGGAGTGAACTACCCAGCACCCCTCATGCTAGACCTCAGTCTTCGACCCTTGCCCCTTTTTAAATCTTTTTGGTGGGTGGGATGTTGGGAGTTGGGGAAACTTGGGGTTTACATTTTTGTCTTCAACTTCGACGTGAACGGACATTTATTTAATTTACTGGACATTGGTTGGGGTTAGGGAGAGGGGTGGGTCAGGTGTTGTGGGTTTTTCTTCTTCCAGTTTATATTTGTAAGGGTAATACATTATTTATAGTTTTACAATACATATGATGCAAATCTTTTCTGCGGGGGTTACTCTTTTACATCACCTTGTTTGTTTCCTTCTTTTGCTTCAGGGCCGCAGCCAGTTTTTGAAGTCTGCCAATAGTGTAACATACCGACAGATAGATGCAGTACCCTCACTTGTCCTACTACTGTCAGTCTCTCCTCCTAGTCTATGCATTCTGCAACTAAAACCCCTTTGTAGTATGTACTTGGAAGGATGTGGGTGTGTGCATTAATTAATTTCCATAGTATATACATTATTGACTTCCCCACACTTCTCTTACCAGTGATTGATGTTTAGGTGTAGTGATGGCTGCATGGTGATGGTTTGGTTTCCTAAGGTGCCATGGTGGGTGGTGGTAGCAATAGTAGACAGTTGCATTTGCTAAAAAAGAAAATGAAACAGTCAGTCACCTGAGGGAGACTAGGGAACAAGTAGTAGAAGTACATTAAGTAGTAAGTACACAAGAAGAAGACTGCCAAACAAGAAACCAGATAATGAATGATAAGAAATGCTAAAGTAAAATAAAACATAATGGTGGCAGGGATGACCTAGTACAGGTTACAACAAATGGAAGTTGACTCGACCTATGAAGTGGACAAGCGTAACCTTTAGTGCTGGAAAGATGATACATCGATGCCGGCAATTAATAATTAATAATGGATTAATAATTATGTTGCTCTCGAAAAAAAAGAGAATATCGAATACTACTGAGCATGGGTGGGCACTGGGTAATCTAATCTGTTGCCAGTGTGGCCGATATATATTTATTTATGTATATACTTAGAGCAGAAGAAGATCCTCGCCCTGCGTTGAGTTAGTGTTGCTTTCACCACATCCGCCCCAGCAAGTGTGTGATCAATTATTGGTGTAAATTTAATTTAGTCACACCTCAATATGAATCACACAGCCCAGTGGATGAGGGTTAGAGTTTGATGAATGGTTGGGAAGGGGCATTTGAGGGAAAGGTTTGACAAAGACAAACACTACACATGGACAACACACAATCTTGGCAGGCGACCATCATAAATCTGTTAAGGGAGAAAAAGGAAATGCATGCATGATGATGACTTGATGGTTAATGATGAGTAGTACTAGACTAGCGGTACAAGGCAGCAGTATATTATTAATTATCATTTTTATGCAATTGCCTTGCCTGTCTGCCCTCTAAGAGACTCAAATTACATACATTTTATGTTCTGTTGTACCGGGCTTCCTTTTAAAGCTTGCACAGAAAATTAAAAAAATAGCTGTAGAGGTCAAATATATAAGCAAACATAATAAACAACAACACACACAGTCGTAATGATTGAAGAGAAAAAATGAATCAAATCAAAAGATAATACTAAGTTACTATGTTATGGTCAAATTGGGGAGTTGCATCTCGGAATTCCTCTTGGTACTTCCTTCCATGGACGCTCCGTCCGTCATTCTTGGGTGCCACTGCCTGTCTGGCAGATGCGGATTGGTAAGGTAAGTGTGAGTTGTTTTTCCCAGTATCATACAGGGTAAAGGCTGGCCTGTTAGTGTAGATGGAAAAACAAAAGGGATATTGAAAACTCAAGAAGAAAAGTAAAGTTAAAATGCATAAATTAAGGAGGAGTGCAACAAGAACACTTTCAGAGGCGGCATGGCTAAATCATTTCTACTCTGTTTCCAGCATTAACCTACAACAACCACAGGACAGAGCAGGCCCGCGGCGCCCACCCAACCTCCACTAAGCTTAGATTTAGACTTGAGCCAGACAGAGCACTTATATAGAGCAACATAGCATTTTCCAAATTAAGTAACTAAATCAATGCACCGCTGTCAGTCATACTACTACACTTGCCTTCACCACTATACAGACATGTAGATCTGCTGTGGTTGTTGTTGACTTATTTACCTTTTAGGCCACTTCATGAAATGCCCCGAGTTATTCCATCAATCATCTGTGATCCTACTGACTGACTGCCAGTATGGTATGGTCATCAATCATCATGGTGTCCAACTCTGTAGTGTACCGAGTGATTCCAGAATCGAAAATGCAATGGATCGTCCTGCAGTAGTACAATTTTGTTATTGAACAACAAGAAGGGAAACATTGACTCGAGTCACTTTTTTGTGTGTATATTAATACTACTAGTAGACATAATGCACAACAACAACACACACACCAATCACTCTGAGTCAGCACCCAATGCATGCCATAATTTACCTGTTCTTATGGGGCAGTCACTTTAGGCACGGATAGGAGGATAACTATAGTCAGGTTCTTTGGAGGGACTCGACGAGGCAGGCGCACATTTCACAGTTCTCGTACTATTCTCCATCCAATTCTGGTTTGAGGAAAATGGATTTAGGGCGAGTGAGGACTGGAACAGGACTCAGAGGAGTGGACTTAATTCTTCTTCACTGACTGCATACATTTGCAACTCTGATCCACAGAATAAAAAGGAAAAGCCCCTAGTCTGGTGTACGGGTCATGTGTACTGCAATCATATAAAATACTGAACCAAAATGAGGCATAAGTAGTGTTTACCATAGACATCAGTAAAATACAACTAGTAGTCAATGAGAACAATGATGCAAAAAAAGTATTTTAAAAAAAAATACAAATCAATTTTAATCGTTACAGTTGAAAATACATATCCATTGTAAAATATTAACAAGCATTGGCATAGCCAATAGGTCTCGCCTTTGGGACGTTATAAGTGTTTCGCCATGCAACAGTTGCATAACTAAATACTTATAACGTCCCAAAAGCGAGATCTATTGGCTATGCCAAGCGGCTGTGCGGCAGCGAAAGTGAAAGTGAACGCGATCAAACATCAAAGCGGCTGCGAAAGTGAAAGTAATCGCGGTAAAGCGCGGCACGCGCGCCCGCGCACATGCACTGAAGCTCTAGGCTCTAGCCCTCTCAATAAGTCTCGCGAGACCAGTGCATGCGCTGGGTCAGGCGAGACCTAAAAAGTGTTAAAACCAATCCATTTTTGCTACATTCTCTTGTTGACCATCTGACAAAAGAACTACACAAAAGTCAACGCGGCGTTTTGGTCTATTAAAGATCAGGCACCTTCTTCAGGACACTGTATTTATTTAAAAATAAAGCATTAAACAAATATCAAGATTCATTAATAATTTTTTCTTTCATTTACATTACATTTGTTATAGTTCAACAGTTTAGTACATCAATGTTTCTCTATAAGTCTATTTTAGGTCTTAGTCTTCAAATCCATTTACTAAATCATTGATTAAAAACGCAGCCTGCGGGAAAATACGCATTCTACAAGGTTTGTACAGTATTAAAAATTGTTAAACCATACAGCTTTTTTTTGCAAAAGCACAGTCTTTGACAGATTTCTAAAATGAGTACAACACCAACACATGATCCATTTCTCTGTTAACCTACCTAATGAAAATAAACTCCTTATCCCATGTTTGGTTCAAATGGGACACGTTCTTTCCGACTTGTATATAGACGGGAAGAAAAGTAGCCTACAAAACATTTTTATTTTTTAGAATCTTTCGCGTGCTAAAAAAGAAGCGCAAGTACATGTGTTATTCACTTCTCATTTTCGTGTTAATTAACGATGCACGGCTAGCTACCTACCTTTTTATGTGGTACTATGTTCAAATATGCAACGTTCGTAGGAGCCACCGTTTAGAGCTTGTCACTGTTATGTTAGCATCCTTAAGAGAAACGAAACATAACTTTATCGAATTGCAAATAATCTTTCTGACAACAGGATTCAACTAAAAAGGATATTGTGCTTACCAAATATCAACTTTATCCCAAAAATAAGTGAGCCGTGATTGTGCTTGTCAATATCACTATATCGGTTTTGTTCTGGTAAAAGTATTCCTGAACTGCCCCTATGATTTCCTGAACTGCCCCTTCTTCGGGAGGAACAACTACGATTGTGGGGGGTGGTTGCAGCTGCTGTTGCGGCTGTTGTTGTCCACTTATCTGAGTTTCCTGCGTTGATTGGGTACTACTTTGCGATAACGATAAGTCAATTTCAACATTGCTGCTCGTTGGCGTCGTCGTAATTAGACTGGCTGCCTCTGCCACAGACATGGGCTTGGTCCTAGGTTAGTGGAGTCGGTCCACTGATGCAAGAGTGCTGCTCCCAACTTGATCCCCAGACACCGCTGCTGCAGGCGCAATTTTTTTAACTCAGTTATTAAAAAAACATAACAGTGTAGCCATTTGTGAGACTTTGATAACAAGGGCTTTCATGGTGTACTGTCACTGTGTACACTCAGGAAGGATAGGAAAGAAAGAACAAAAACAAAAATACAAATGTAATGGAACCTGTTTGGCATTGTGCATCACGTGGGGTGCAGCATCATTCAGGAAGCTGCAGCTGGCAATGGGGATGGAAGCAGTAAGCCAAGATAAACAAAGGAAAGACATGCAGGCCTATGGCAAAAGCAGCACACTAACTACCACCACAAAATGGCCACCAGCCACATGGACACTCACAACAACAAGTAGGAGGCCTGGAAAACAATGAACTCAATCAGGCCTATATGGTCAGACAAAGGAGGCGTGCTAAACAACGCAACTTTAATGCAACAAAGCAAAAACAAAAATCCACAGGGCTAAAAAAGGTTTGCAAGTTACACAACAACCACACCACACACATCCAACAAAGGCATTTATTTAACAGACACGAAAAAAGTGAAATACCCCAAAAAACAAATTTTACAATTCAATCCAATGCCATCCATGCCCTAAATGATGTTTAAATTCAACAGACACCACAGAAACAGTTGCTTCATGCAGCCCTGAGTAGCTCTGTGCCTATTGGTTGGAAAACCCATTGGCAGAATAGGCCACATAGTGAATCAATTCAGATCAATAACATTGCAAATGTATTAGAAAATGTAGTGAACTGTGCTGCATTTTTTGCTGGGTAACAGAAGAAAAAATTGCATGCAAATCAACAACAAGGCATGGGCAGCACCACAAAGAAGGCTTGCAGGTATAATGTACAAGCACACTGGCTGCCTTCGCAAAATGGCTGCCAGCCACATGGCCAGGCCACCACAACAACAAGAAAAGGAAGACAGACAATGCAGGTCTATTGCAAAAGCACACTGGCTGCCTTCACACAATGGCCGTCAGCCACATGGCCAGGCCATCACAACAAGAAGCAGTAAGCCAAGAAGAACAAAGGAAAGACATGCAGGCCAATGGCAAAAGCATCAAACTAACTACCAGCACAAAATGGCAACCAGCCACATGGTCCCTCATAACAACAAGCAAGAGGCCTGGAAAACAATGAACTCAAGCAGGCCTATATGGCCAGTCAAAGGAGGCGTGCTAAAAAACACGGTGTTAATGCAACAATACAAAAAAACGAAAATCCACAGGGCTAAAAAGGTTTGCAAGTTACACAACAACCACACCACACACATCCAACAAAGGCATTTATTTAACACACACAAAAAAAGTGAAATACCCAAACCAAACATTTTGCAATTCAATCCAATGCCATCCATGCCCTAAATGATGTTTTAAATTCAACAGACACCACAGAAACTTTTGTTTCATGCATCCATGAGTAGCTCTGTGCCTACTGGCTGAAAGGACTTGGCTGACTACTGGGCTAGTGAATTAAATAAATATTACAAATTAATTTCAAAAGTTGGAGAAAACGCAGTGAACTGTGCAACATGTTTCCTTTATAAAAGATGAAAAATTACTTACAAAGAAACAAACAACTAGGCTCCTACTGAACTACAGGCCACCCACCACAATAAATTATTTAAAAGAAGATGAAAAGTAGAAAACAATGTAGGTGCAATGCCCCAATCAAACAAACATCACCAATTTCCCAACTTACTTGTGAAATCTCAGATTCAAAAGTCCTCAAATCCATTGCTATATGATGCAGCAGCCACAAAGAGTGATCCTTCCAGCTCCAAATCCAAATAAAAAGTTAACAGGAGAAGGACAAAGCACTGGGAGGAGCCAGCTAGATAGGAACAGGAAGTTGTAGACTCTGGGGCACTTCCTTCTGATTAAAAAAAAAAGTTAAAAAAGAAAAAGGACTCCTTGCACAAAAAAGTACAGCCAAATGTCAATCTGAGGAGTTTTTTTATCTAAATCATCACTTCGAGGAGATTTTGATGCTGCTCGAGAGAGAGATTCTTCTCCAGATTGCAAATTTTGCATGTACGGGATTGCGATCTTCACAAAACTTCTGCCGGAAGTCTGATGGCGTACCTGAATGACGTGTTCGCAATCGCACTCTCTCGCGGGACCGTGTGGCCGGCTACCAAATATCGTGGCGCTCACAAATGGATGGGAAATCTCATCACCAATCACAGGCATCCCGGTAAGTCGCTCCCGCGAAAACTCATTTTGAGCGTGCAAACAGAAAAAAAACTCCGCTCCACTGCAGAGTTTTCGGTAACTCCACATTCTACATGCAATGCGGAGTTGTCAAATATCCGCAAACTCTGCGAGCGGAGCGGAGTTTACGCCCAGGGTTACTTTTTTTATGTACAAAGAACAAATTGCGATTCAGTAACATGTTACTGAATAGCAATTTGGAATTGCACATACACACCAATCCTTTCCAAAATCAGATCCGCAGTGGTATGTATGAATGTTTTGCAACCGAATTACAATCACTAAGCATTCCTTTTTTATCGACTTCTGAAAGGTAGTGGTAACCATTCGCAAGTGGGAAGGGGTCCCCAAAATGTATGGTAAACTTTCCTGGGGGGATGGATTTAATGTTGCTGTGGGGCAGCTGCATTTCCTAGTGTCCCCCACAACATTAAAATAAATGGTTGGTGCTATCTATGCCCCTTCTACGGATACCACCAGGAATAAAAAATATAATTGAATAAAGTCCTAGGACATTATGGGGTGTTCCTTGCACGGAGCAGTGAATAATAAATGAGCATCTACACAGTGCCCGCAGTTGCAGTTGAGTCTGTAGGGCTTAAGAATCCACATGTGGGGGATATGGACCCTTTTCTCGCGGAGGATTGCTAACCCAGACCAACTCCCCTGAGTAGGCCTTGGACTAATCTGCTTCGCTTTCTTAAGAGAGCCAAGTGCTAAAATGGGGGACTTGTTTCCCAAAAATAAGACAATTGTGGACTTATTACTTCTGTATGACACACATCCTTCACAAGTTATACTCCAAGCAGAGCTTTTTCTACTGAAGCAAGTACTTTAGGAAGCACAACATGCACCGTGATGATTGCACTAGGAGGTTCATAATATGGATGTGAAAAAAATAATAGAGTGGTTTGGTACCAACACAAAGGAATACTCTTTTAAAGAAATCAGTGGACTACATGCGTTAGATGTTCTTAGTAATTGAATAAAACTGAGCCATGATGTATTATTTATGTACATATGTATTATTCCTTTTTTGTATTATTTTTTCCAATGTTGGGAGCCACGGGAAGCCCCAAGGCCTCCACAGCCCCTGCCAGCTCCCCATCCCGGACCCATACTGGGTACCGGTGGAAACCACATTTGATTTTTAAAGTGAGTGCCCCGATGCCCACTCAAGGCACCCACAACATATTCCAATGTTGGAGGCTGTGTGGGGAGTCCAAAGGCCCCCATGGCGTCTGCTGGCTCCTCAGCCAGCACCCTCTGCCAAACCCTATGGCCCGCCCAACCCCATACACAGCCAAAGGCCGTCCACAGCAGGGAGTTGGCATACTTACTAATGGTAATAAAATCTTACTTTATGTAAAAAAAAAACTGAGAAATTCACTGAGAAAAATGTATGGGTTAAGGGACTGTATAGTTAAGTATGGCAGTAATATCTTAATTTACAATAAAAAACAACTTAGACAATCAAAAAAACTAAAGGTTAAAATAAGTTTATAATTAGGTGAAAATGTCAGTTAAAACGTAATATTTTAAACACTCAAATTTCCCAATTACAGTTCTTTGAAGAAATAGCAACTCATGCCGACGCCATGCACTGCTAATGACCTTTCATATTACATCACTCATGACTTGTTAAATGACAACATTGATGACATCACTTATTAGATTTATACTAGGGATGGGCAGAACTCGTGGACCTTCATACAGTGGAATTCCGCAGAGTTACATAAAAACTCTGCGAGATTCCATGGAGTTCCTCGAGCGAGCAGAATTTGACATGTCGCACTGATGTTTAGCGCCGGGAGCTTGTTCCGCTCTATAAAATCAGTGCGAACAGCACCACAAGGTGCGCCAGAGGGCACTGCTTGCCACTCAAGTAGATTTTCTACTTGAGGAGCACCTTTCTCAACACAAATGGTAGCGACCTGCCGGGACCACCCATGTTGAGAACTCTCGTCAGGAGGCCTTCTACTACCAGAAAATCGAGCTAGGGGATGCAAATTCTGGCTCACCAACCAAACATTGGTGAGTCGCACGCAAGAGAAACCTGCCTGAGCCCTGTGGGCCTCTGCTGGAGTAAGTCACTAACTCCAAAGAGGTGTCTCCCTAGGTCCTGGAGCCTTGGCTGGCATCAAAGTGTACTTCTCATGGAGAAAAGGTTAAAATCCTAAAGTTTGGGCTCCTTGTGACTTCAACGGGCCAATTCACACCAAGACTCTGTCGCCTGCAATAACCGCCAACGTGAAGCTCCAGACCTGGTCTTCGCGTTGACAGCGACTCCCAGTGATGACCGGCAAAGTGAGACCTACACTTCGTGCAACAGCAACCACAGCATATGACGCCCAACCTGCTTCGCACACTACAGTGACGACCATCCGCGATGCTCAGACTCCTCCTCTCGGCCTGCTCCAACATGAACAGAACTCTTTGTGCCGCACTTTTTCAGCTGTCCCTGTATCTGACCTGTGCCCATCGGAGTAGCCTTGAGCTTGCGGCTTTCCCCCGGTCTAGCTAAACCAGATGATCACTTGTGGCGCTTTGTGCTTTTAGGAACTATTTTCAGTAAAAAGTATAAACTTCCATATCTGATTAATTCTTCTCTTTCTGGTATCAGCAGTGGCAGCTCGCCGAGGGAGTGCTGCGGGATGGTGGGGCGAGGGAGGGGCAAGGTGGGGGCAAGGTGGGGGGGTTATGGAGTCGGACATACGACGGACAGGAGTAAGGTAAGTAATTAAATAAATAAAACAATTTACCTTGCGTGCGCTGCATCACTTAGCTAGAGATGCAGCGCCTGCAAGGAAAATTGTTTTATTTATTTAATTACTTACCTTACTCCTGTCCGTCGTATGTCGGACTCCACTACCCCCCCCCCACCTTGCCCCTGCCCCACCGCCCGCAGCACTCCCTCGGTGAGCCACCACTGGGTATCAGTAACGGGTTCACAGGTTAATTTAGTGACTTTTGTGGTTTCACCCTGACAAGGATTGTGCTTGTTGCCTAACCCCCAACTCCTCAACCAATATCCCAATTGTTTACATTGGTGTTCAGTGGTTGAATCCGGTACTTGTGTTTGTGCAGTGCCACTCAGTGATTTGTGTAAAACTAAAATCCCATATACATAATCAGACATCAGGTTCAACCTCCTTTTAAATTGTCTTTAATTTACTATTTTCACTTTTTCTTCCAAATATAATCCGTACCTCAATTTTGCACCTGTAACTCTTCCCTGCAAGCATGGAGATGGATGTCAGCAACTGGGAAAGCTACACTGTGGAAGAGCTGAAAGGATCTTGCCAGGAGAGGGGGCTACAAGGAATATGTGACTTTACAACGCATGCAATTACAACACATGCTTTTACAACGCAGTCTTTACATCGCAACTACCATTACATTGCATGTTTTTGCAATGCATGCCATTACAACGCATTTTAAAAAAATAACATAACAACGTATTCCATTACAACGCATACCATTACAACTCATAATACTTTTAGGGCAACAGTAAGGGAAGTGTTGGATAGTGTAGGGGTAAAAATTACTATTCCCCCTCCAGTTAGCGCAACAGTAGGGTAAGTGTTGGATATTTTAGAGGTATAAATTACTATTCCCACTCCAGTGAGTGGAACAGTAGGGAACATGTTGGATAGTGAAGGGGTACAAATTACTATTCTCATGTACCCCAAAACCCATACCCACCCTAATACTAAAAAAATATCCATTACTTACCTTATATTGCGTTGTAATGGCATGCGTTTTAATGGTATGTGTTGTAATGGCATGCATTGTAGTGACATGCGTTGTAATGGCGAGCATTATAATGGCATGTGATGTAAAGGCAATTGCGTTGTAACAGTTGCGTTGTAAAGGTAGGTCGTTGTAATGACTGCGTTGTAATGGATGTTTCCCGCTACAAGCAGCCAGGAGCTCAAGGAAGCTCCAGAAAGCCCTGAGGATCTGAGAGGAGGCCCACCAGCTTCTTACTACAGCGTTTGAGCAGAATGAGGATGTTGAGGAAGAAGTAATAGCAGAGGAGGATGGAAACGCTCTGACCATGGCCTCTGAGGGCAACATCTCACTGGAGTTAGCTCCCTTCCCAAAGCAGGAAGCAGTGTCCTCCCACAACCTGTCCCACAAGGAGTTAGAGGACTGGAGGACTGAGAGGGAGTTTCAACGGCAGCTAGCCAAATTGAAATTTGAGGCAGTCAATGAGGAGTATGCTGCCAAGGTGGTCTTAGAGGAGATGAGATTGGCCCTGGCAGAGTGAAAAAAGGTGGAAAGAACCTTCCTTGGAGGAGAGAAAAATCTTATTGGCTCATGAAGTGAGTTTTAAAGAGATGGACCTAAAAGCCAAACAGCACACAGAATCCAGCAGCAATAGTGGCAGCAACAACACAATGTTCAATGGAGATCGAAAGGTCCATATTCCTAAAGACCTGATGCCTAGTTCTGTGATGGGGATGATATCGCTCAGTGTTTGGCAGCAGATTGTGAGGAAGCCCTGCATACGCATAGGGCCCCCTAGGAGGATTGGGTACTAGCCTATGGAGGAACATGACCCCTGGTTGAGAGAGATACCCTACTGACCCTAGAGGTAGCTGGCCAGATGCCCCTATGAAAGCTGCCCTTATCACCAAGTTTGGTCTTTACACAGAGAAGTACAGGCTAAGGTTCAGGGACAGTCACACACTGCCTAACCAGTCTTGGGTAGATGTTGAAGATTACTCCAGTAAGGCACTGAATAGTTGGGTGTAAAGCAGCAATGTGAGTGATGTTGATGGGTGGTTTAACCTGATCTTGAGGGAGCACATGCTAAATAACTGCTTTATGGCTGTGCCAACGCCTGATCGATAGCAAACTCACTTCACCCAGAGAGTTTGGAAAGGAGGCGTCAGCATTAGAGTGTTCAAGAGAGCACCTGGGGGGGTAACGTCACATATAGGATGGGCAGAGTCCCCACCACAGGAAAGGGGGGTTGAAGACTGTTGGACTTGGCCCTTTTTCCCAGAAATTTTTCGCTTTTCTGGGAAACCACATGTGTAAATGCAAAGATTGAATGTGTGCAGACTGAGTTTCCCCATTTTAAAAATGTAACTTAAAATGGATGCCAAAGCTGTGTGGTTGCGCCGTTTGACTGGGCCAGGTTGACAGTCTAGTGGTTATTTCCCAGCAGCCCCAGCTTTTGGAGGGAAGCCTGGCACCCAGGGTGCTCTACCCCTCCCCCTAGGCCAGTTAGAGCCAGTTTCCCCAGACGCTTCTAGAAGCTTCTGGCACCGTCTGGAAGGTGGGGTGAGGGGCGTATAAAGGGCGGAGCTGGGTTGCCATCTGCTCAGTCAGTCAGAGGGTGGACCTGAGAAGAGGGGACCGGCTGCCAGGGGTTACCGCCACATCGGCCTGTGTGCTGGGCCCTGAGCCTACCTACCCCCCCTCTACTGTCCCCAGGGCGAGGGAAAGCTATAGTTGGGACAACGCCGTCCTGGAGAAGCCTTCGCAGGAGTCTTAGGCGGTAGGGTTAGTCAGGGACCTATGCCTCTGGAAGTGACAGGGCTTAGGTGCTGCCTTTCAAGTGAGTGAGGGATCCTGAACTGCCCACTGATCTGGCCTGGCGAGAGGAGAACCCAGGGGCGACCGGCGGTGACTAGTTAGTCTACCGTCAGACCCCAAAGCAACTTCCCCCCCTCCAGAAACCCTCAAACAAGGGGCAGGAACCAGAGAGCGCTATTTACAAGCTGCCCCTGGAAGGAGAGCGCTATATCCAAGCTGCCCCTGGAAGGAGAGCGCTATATTTGGTGAGCGCTATCTTTGAAGTGACTGTGCACTGCTCCTAAAGCTGGTGGGACCGCCTAGCGCCTGCAAAGCGCTATACAGCCCAGCCCAAAGGAGGTGAGGAGCGTGTGGCCAGGGAGAGCTGGGCGCTGAAAGTTATAACGGGAGCCTACCCCGCGTGCCAGCCTCATTAGAAGCCCAGCGGGAGCCCACCCCGCGAGTGTGCCCTTCTGCGTGGGTGCCAACTGCACCGGCGCCTATTTACAACAGCGGGAGCCCACCCCGCATTGGAAGATTGCCGCGGGTGCCCACCCCACTTGGGATCACGAGTTTGGAGGGAGCCTACCCCTCATCGCCGGCCGGGATCACCGCCGCCGCCAGGGCGCTGCTAGGAGGAGGTACGGGGCCTGGGCCACACGAGTGCGCGTTGCCCAGCAACAGGGACACCGGCCGCGTCATCGGCCGCGCCCCGCAAAAGCCGCGCACGGATTGGCTGCCGGACGGCAGGAAGCCCTGAAGCAGCCTGGAGGCCGACGCTCCGTGGTGGGGGCCCTCCGGAGCCGGAGGAGAGCCCCGAGAGCAACAAGAGCCCCGCTGGGGCCATGATCAAGTCCCGGGCCCCAGGAGAGGGACCCGGGTGAAGGGCGACATCGGGGAGAGCCGAGAGGGAGGACGGGAGCCTACCCCGCCTCCCCCAGCCGAGGACTCGAAGTCCCGGGTCCCAGGAGGGGGCCCGGGTGAAGCGGGAAGAAGCGCTGCTGTGGTCGGGGCTCCCAGGAGCTGAGGAGAGCCCCGCGCGCTACACCGACTGCAAGAGGTGGCCAGAGGAGTCCCTCCGTGAGCCTGGTGAGTGGGGCTCAGCTTATGGTTGGTGGGGGTAAAGTCGGGGTACATTGCCAGTGCCCGCCCCCAGTGCCTGGACTGGTCCTCCCCGCTGCCCCGTCTGACAGAGGGCAGCGGCAACGAAGCAGGAGGCATTGTTGCGCCCAGGAGTTCCAGGGGTCGATATTCCCTGACGGGCTGCGCCAGCTGGGCTAGTCTGTTTGTGGGCCACACCACTGCTACTTCAAGAGTCCCTGGAGAGGGGCTCCCATATCTCACGTTTGGGGCCTAACTTTGTATGGAGAATCCCGGAGGAAGGACTCCCATGTTCCGTGACTGTACTGTAAGGGACTGCTAACTTGAAAGGGGGTAGCGCTTTGTTCAGAGGCCATATTTCGAGGCCCTGTTGAGTGGCTATGCGCTATTGATCCCCCGGGTACAGCGCTGGGTGCAGATGCCCTGTTCTAAAGCGCTATGTTGAACTGCCATATTTCAAGCACTCATGATTGGTGGATGCCCTGTTTTAACGCTCTACTGCCGTGCTTTGTGCAGCGCTATGGTAAATGTACTGTTTTAACGCGCTATTGCATCGCTATGTGCAGCGCTATGTTAAAGGCTATGTTTTAACGCGCTATTGCATTGCTATGTGCAGCGCCATGTTTATTTGCCATGCTCTGAGCGCTAATGCCTTGCTTTGTGCAGCGCTATGGTAGATGCACTGTTTTAACGCGCTACCGCCGTGCTTTGTGCAGCGCTATGGTAAATGTACTGTTTTAACGCGCTATTGCATTGCTATGTGCAGCGCTATGTTACAGGCCCTGATTTGAAGCGCCAGTCAATTGTTATGTGCAGCGCTATGTCCACATGCCCTGGATTGTAAGCGCTGTTTACTTGCTAGGTGCAGCACTGTGTTGAGATGCCAGGGTTTGATGTGTTGATGCACCGCCTACCTTAATTTCTGCCTCAGGCCCAGGGGTCACTCATATTGGTGATGCATAAGAGAATGTCAGGATGTTTTTATTTCAGGTGTTCTAGACCTTCGCCTAATGTTATGCCCTGAGGTATTCTATTGCAGGATTGAGGCTGATGGACTTTCCCTTTATTCCGCACGTACATTTATGTTATCTGAAGGTTGCAATGATTCCGGCAGGGGCCCGATTAGCCCTGCCCTGTATATAATTCCCCCCCTGTCAATTTGAACTGAGCGCCAGTTGGAGCAGTGTAGAGATTACCTGACATACTGTGTTTGGACAATACAAAAGCTGTTTTTACCTAAACCGGTGTAGTGTCTCTTTTTTTAGTGTGCCTTGTGTGTCACTTGTGTGTACTGCGTGGATGCTTTGCACACTTCCTCCAGAGTTTGGCCCGCCCGCTCTGCACCACGCTACCCGTTTCCAACAAAGACAAACATAAAAAATTAAGTTCTCAAAAGGCTTCCAAAACAGTTCTCAAGTGAAGGATTCCTAGTCCCAACCTGACCAAAGAAATTGTGGCTATCCTGAGACTAAATACTCATGAAATTTTTCACCTAAATGCTATGAGTGCTACAGGTACAGGCACATCAAGGGGGACCTCACCGGCGCTAAAAGCTAGCAGCCCCCGCACTGGTGAGCAGACACCGGGTAGGCCAGTGTAGCGCTCAGGGAGAAGGTTGCCCCAGTTAATATGGGAAGAAGTGCAGAGGTTACCTCAGTGTCGCTGGGTGGCAGGGAGATGGTAGGTAAGGCTTACATGCCTAGTAACACTAAAAAATATAGGCAGTTGATCACCATCAAGGTGCAGCAGGTAGAGGCTCTTTGGGACACAGGAGCCGGTATGACTACTGTCAGGTGTCTTCTGGTGTTCTCAGAGCAGGCAATCCCTAATACATTCCACCATTTATTTTATGCTTTGAAGCAGACGCCATGACAGACACTATTTAAGAGACCAACATTTTTCAATGCACACACTACATAACTTGACTACTTTTGGGATGTAAACAGCGCCAATAGATACTATAGATTTACTGAATCCCACATACATGTAAGAGCCCTGAAGAAGTCCTATGTGGACAAAACGCGTCGGCTACTGGATTTTATTTCATTGATGTATTTATATTTGAGAAGATATTTAATAAAGAACAAATGAAGAAAGAAAATCTTGACATTGGAAGTTCTTACTCGCTTACATAGAGAATTTGTTCTCTAACTTAATTGCTATACTCAAATATCTTACAGTATAATACGACTACTGAGTGCTGAACCACTATTTGTTTTTTTGCATTTTGGAATTTTTCCATTTTGGAGTAGCGAAGGGTTGTACTCCCTGGTTCATTGCACCTTTGAAAATTCTTTGTACTGATCCCGGAACATTATTGTTGGCAGGTGCAGTCTCTCTTTGCCTCAACCCTTCAGTTCTGTGTAGTATTTAGGTTACAGCAGCTGACAATGACAAGAGTCAGTATCCTGTGGCTCTGGTTCTCTTTGAATAGGTGGGGGGTCGCAGGTTCCTTAAGGGTAGCTGTGAGCTTAGCCATGTCTGTGGATTGTCTACTTGGTAACAACATAGAATTCACCATCTGGAAAGAGGTGGAGTTCAGGCCCCTCCTGGAGATGTTAGGGTTGCCTGAGTAGGTGTACCTGATCACACGGTCCATGTCAGTCTGAGAGGGACATCAAGATGACCTTGAGCTTAGAAAAATGAGCCAAATACATGCCAAAAAGATGAAGGGCACGGGTGCGGGAAACCTACTACTAAGACTCCCATGGTCCAGGAGGAGGCTGAGCCTGGGGGTAACACCCCAGAGCCTACATAGAAGGAAGTTGCTGCCCTGGGGAACCTACCGGGCTGGTTAGCAAACTGGAGGTGGGCCATCATGAGAGGAGTTCTACAAAGCCCAGAAAGAGTGTCCTACTCTTGAGCGCCTACGGCAGCAGGCCAAGGCACTAGCTGTTTGCAACACCTCCCATGATCACCTGATCTTTTGGGAGAATGACCTCCTGTACAGTGAGCCTAAGGTTCCTGATCCCGGTGCAATCCATGTGTTGGTGGTCCTTCCTATTGAGTTTGGCTCAAGATGTACCCCTGGCATGACATCTGGAACAAGACAAGACCTTTGCAAGGCTTATTGCCCACTACTAATGGCCCCGGATTAGATTGACCTCAGATGCATTCTGCAAGTCTGGTCCTACCTACCAGGCCAGTGAAAAGACAGGGGGGAAGTGAAAGGCTCCCATGGTTACCCTTCCTGTTGTAGGCACCCGCTTTGAGAGGGTGGACATCAACATTTTTTTTTCTAAATCTTTTTATTAAGCATTTACACACAAATACAGTCGGCATAATTGACACTGTTGAACAATTAACCAACATCTCATGCCTCTACCCCCACACCCCACTGCACCCTTCATTCAGTGTGTGCATAGAGTGTGTTGTCCCCGAGACCGGTTCCCACCTCCTTCGATCAGTCGTCATTTGTACATATAGTGCCTATACAAGTATTCCAACCAGTTCAGATTTTCCTCACATTCTGGAGCACCCTCTACCCTCATAGACCACCCGTTCCACCATCAGACACCAGTCCATATTTCGTTTCCATGTCTCTAGATCTGGGGCCTGTCCGGTTCCCCAAGCCTTTGTAATGTTCCTCTTTGTCACTGCCAGACCCAGCATCATACATATCCTTTGTGCCGTAGTGCTATCAGTCTCTCCCCAAATGTTCATGATATATTATTTTGATGAGACACTTATGCCCTCACCCCCAACCACCCTCAGGCATTCGATCACCATTACCCAGTACTCCTCCAGCACCGGGCATTCCCAGAGGATGTGGAAGAAGGTGCCTGTCAGCCTGCTACTGTGCAGACATTGTGCATTCCCCATCCGCCCCATCAGAACCATTGTTGTTTGAGCATAATAGGAGTGAAACAGAATTTGAATCTGGATTAAACGAAATTCTGAGCGTATCTCCATCTCTTTGAGGGCGGCTAGGGCCTCCTCTCACTCTCTATCATTGAAGCCTTCTAAGTCTCATTCCCTCTTTCCCTTTAATTGCTTTAGGACATCTGGAGAAGGATTAAGTAACTTTGTTTGTGAGGCATATACTCATCCAGTAGACTATCCCCTGGGGATGAGACCTCTGGCAGGTCTTTCCCCTTCAGGAGGATCACACGTTGTGTGTGTCTGATTTGCAGATATCGGTAAACTTTGGAAGGTGTTAGCTCGACCCAAAATAGTGTCGCATCTTAGGTGACATAGATCCCTAAGTAGCGGAAGCCTATGGCAGGCACTGTCGCCGTGCACTCTTGCGACAGTCACAGCACTTGGCCTATCAGGGGGTATAATATGAATGTATTCCAGTTGATGGTATAGCCTGCGTATCTACCAAACACTGTGGTGATCTGCATCAGCTGGGTTAGGGTCAGTTCGAAGTCGGTCACATAAAACAGCACAACATCTGCATATCACAATATTTATTTTATCCTCCCACTGCCCCTCCCATGCACGCCCTTCACCAACAGGTCCTAACGGATCCATGCAGACAACAGCTCCAGAGCCACGAGGATATAGCATTTTTTCTGAAACACTATAATACTATTTAATGACATAAAAATGGAATGTGAGAAGAATGGTTCAGTGTGCACATGAGAGGTTCAATGAGGTCAAGAATGGCAAAAAAAAGGACCAGATGTTTGTCTGCAAGGCGATCTACAAGATGTAAAGAAACACTAGATGGTTTCAAGATAATGAAATGTAAACCTGAACCTAAAACACTTTTTTATATAGAATGAATTTTGTTATAGTAAGTTGTAGTATAGCTATTCTGTTGTAACGAGCTAAAGAAATGTGCTACAGGCAGTATTGTAGGGGAGGGAGCTGTGTCACATTTTACTGTTAAGTTGTAAGTAGCTGGCAATGAAATCGCTCCTTCTAGAACAGAGAATGACAGTGGAATGTTTATTTACGAAGGGAACTGGGGAGATGAGAGAAGTCCGCTGCTGGCGTACTAGGTGTCTCTGTTGGGGTCATATGATATAACTTGCAATTTAAGAGAATATAAAAAAAGAAGCTTCCCGGATTATGCTGTCTTGTGGGATTCTTCACTTTCTATTCCTGACCCATCTTCTCTATCTTAGTCAATCCTTTCTGCAACTCACTGTCCTTTCTGCCGCTGGCCATCCTCTGCCCCAACTTTTCCTGCCAGCCCTTAACCCATCCTCTTTACCTCAAAACCCTTTTTTCTGCCCCAGATTATATTCTGCCCCAGACTCCTCCTCGCTGCACCTAACATGAAGCCACCTTCATCTTCTGTCACTGCTGGACACTGTTTACACACCCTGGGCACTGCAGTTGTATTTCAGAACTCCCATCTGCACCTATCCATTCACTCAGGCTTCAAAGAGGGTGTGTCCTTGCATACAGCAGCTGCACTATCCAGGTCTACAAATATTGAATCCATAATTCTGAATGGTAAAGGCGCATAGGTTTTCAAGCTTGAAGGTATACGCACATCTCCAAGCTACGTGGAGGTGTAGTTAGGAATAGTAAATCTACACTTCCTCTATATGAATTTACCTTTCGATGTTTTGTTCTGTGATGTTTTGTCCACAGAAGGCTTGTATTGAGTCTTGTATTCAGTGCACCCAGAACATCCTTGCTGCCAATATTGTGCCACTGTCAATGATATAAAATAATATGTTGTGCACTTTTCACATTTCACTGTGTTTCACTTGCATGGGGGCGTTCCCCAATGCAAGTGAAACATAGTGAAATGTGTATGTTACAATAACTTTGTTCTTCACAGTACATGCTTATGTTACCTTTGGAACGCCTCTTTCATTTAGTGGCATGAGGGGTTTGCATTCGCTCTCATCGAGGAGGCTCCCGAAGATAAGAGTGCATCCGAATCAATCCAGAAGGAACAGTGGGGTCGGATGTACTTTTGTATACAAATGCACATAAGAAACGTTGCATTCAATGTTTATGTTTGTCAGTCCTCACTAATGCAGCGATAGAACAAAGCGTCACTAAACCGGAGTTACAAAACTGTGCCTACGAGACAGCTCGAGACACCTAGTAAGAAGGCCCCAGGGATCGCGGCTCAGTCTGCGCCAAGACTGCTGTTAAGATGCCCGGCACCCTACCTGCGCGGAAGGACACACTCCGGTAAAGCGTCCCGCGCCTCACTGTAGCCCTTAAATGTAAAAACAACATAGCGTTGTTATGGACGCTATCCCTGGGATATTGTGATTCATAAAAACAAACAGAAAATCCCTCCAGAAATGTGTAATATTAAATATTCATCTAAATTAAATTCAAAGAAAGCAATCAATCTAGCAAACACGTAGATATTTATCAGCGTATATTTTAAAAAGAAACGAAGGCACCCGTGTGTATAGAACAAAGTCTCTTTTTTTTTTTAACTGGGGAGGCACGTGCTCTGAGACAGTTCCGTTCCGTTTTGAAAAGTCACCTCCGCGTGAACAATCAGCGCGGATATCCTCGCAAAGATTAGGAAAATAAATATTACGTTTGCTTTCACAAAGGGGAGCTGCTAAATAGATCCTGAATTAATATGCATGCGAAATTAATTAGACGCAATTCGTGACATCGAAAGCAGTACCTGGGACGGAGGACACCTTCTGGGCATGTACAGCATATGTTGGAATGCTACTTAATTGACTCATTACATAAATTAAGCATTCGTTTTTAGAGCACACACAGCCGAAAATATATCTCAATTAACAGAGTATAAATTACGGGGGTGGGGGGAGGAGTCGAGGACGGCATTGCCCCCCGCTGCACCTCCCCGTGAGCCAAATTGAGCGGACAGGAAAGGGAAAGTACCCAAATACGACATTTTTTTATTAAGATGGGGTATTTACATAATAATATTAACCGTAATCATAACGCTAATATTATGTTTTATTATTGTTGTTGTTGTTATTTCCAGTGTTATTGGCATCGTCGTCATCTATGCAGCAATTCACAAGAATGAGCGACCCCGGGCTCTCTTTGAACTTGGTACTCCTTTTCTCTTCCTTGGTATGTGATATAGACCCGCATATCAGCAAGGCGCGCGGAGAACGCGGCGAAGAATATTTTGTCACGGCAGAAACCTGTATTGCGTGCAGCCAGCTGGGCTGGGTGAGCTGGCATCCTGCTGGCACTGTGGGCATTTCACAGATTCAAACTACAACTGCGCGCCAAGGAATAGTTTCTGCGCACTTCGAAGTGAAATACAGATGATCGGTTACATTCGACGGCAGATTATTAATAATGTGAATCGTCTACCTCGCCCCCCTCTCCCCCGCCCACCCCATAGAAGGATAAAGAATGAATCGCTTACCTTTCAGGTAGCGAGGTAGTGACAGGTAAATAATATCGCAAAGAACACAAAGTACACGAACGCCCCTCCACCCCCCCCCCCCCCTATAAAAAACCGCTTCCAGGCGACACACCTCACAGTCAAATATCTCATGTTGAAATGTACACAGGAATATCATAAAATCGTTTTTACATCCCCTTTCTCTGTTCGTTCTACAGAAAAATACGTTTTCGTGCGTTCGTTTTCATTCCTGATTTTGAACCTTCTGCGCGGATCGGAGTTCCGTGCAGATTGTTCAGCTGATGCCCGAAATCGAGCTCTTTTGTGCTCCTATATGATCATTTTCCTAAATTGGTATTTAATCCTCTATTTATCTCGAATAACCCGTTTAACGGCTGGCTGGTCGCGTGAGGTCTCTCTTCGCATCGATCATTGCGGGAGTTTACGTAGATTGCAGAATCGACACCGTGCACGTGTTGGACCTGAAACTGAAGGCTGATAGATGTGCAAAATCAGAGTTCTATAGCGCTGTATCGCTACTAGTGGGACCTCGCGGCGCTACCGCGTCAGGCTGCTTCACGCTTTGGCCATCGCCGCAGATGTCCAATTATGCTGTGTGTTGGAGCCCTAATGTCTGTAAACAGAGGGATTCAGGTAAAACGAGGGCAGCGCGTAAGTCTAGGCTGGAGGCTTTTCTTCGACCTGTCAGCCACTGCCACATGGGCTGGAGGGCTGCACTGGGCCCCTCTACTGTATGTGGTGAACAGCCTTCTGCACAAGAGTATAGACATGACGATTGGGGATCCCTTCACGGGCACATTTTTCCTAAAATTATCGAAAAAAACGCATAATTACTTGGGTGCGTCTGTCACGGTCCCGAAAGCACCGCATTATTAATTCCAGGGGTGGGTCTGCCAGGGTGCTGGAAAGTACCTCATTATTCCAGGGGTGAGCCTGCCACGATACTAGAATGCACCGTTTTAGGTCTGCCTGCCAGGCACCGGCAAGCACCGCATTATTCCAGGAATACCTCTGCCACTTAAGCGTAGAGCATCACATTGTTCCAGGAGTCTCTCTGCCACGGTACCAGAAAGCACCGCATTATTCCAGGAATGTCTCTGTCACGACACCTTGAAGCACCGCATTGTTCCAGGGGTGCTCCTGCCACGGTATCGGTGAGCACCGCATTATTCCTGGGGTGCCTCTGGCACGGTACCCTGGCGCAGTATGCTCCCCGGAGGAGCACATGGGTGTGGGTGCTGGGCTCGCACATCCACCCCGCTCTGCTCTCTGGCGGGAAGTGACCTGCCTTTTACTTCTGGACTCTATGCTGTTTCTTTCCGACTTGGAGTGAAAGCCGGACCCTTTGCGCACAGCTGAGTGGGATGGATGTTGCATTTTTTTCTGCACCTCTATAGTTCTCTTATGGCTCAAATATTATTATACCTGCCTTAACACTGATATAGTGCCGCGGAAAAACGGGCACACTATCAGTGTTTCCGCTGAAGAACTGGATTTTAAAAAATACAAGTCTTAATTATTGTTACATGCGAACGGGAAGGGACGTCGCTTCACTGTCGTGCATCCCGTGGTCTGTGTCTTGCGGAAGAATCCTTAGCGCCCCAGGCCCACTCATGTAACAACAGCTGAGACATACACCGGGGAAGGCACTTTCAGCTGCTGGAAGCACAGCGAGGAGGGACAGCTGGAAGACAAAGAACTGAGCGCTAGAAGAACGAGAACTGACACGGCAGAGGGAACAGAAAGTGTGCAAAACAAAAGAACAAAACATAGAAAGAAAAACAAAGCAAAATCTGAAGGAAGGAAACGAAGAGCACCCTGGGAGAATGAAAAGACCAGCGAAAATGGGAAGCGAACGAAGCAGTAAAGGCTTTGAAGGGAAGGAATGAGATCTCTCAGGAAATAAAAAGAGTGCAAAAGAAACAAAGCACGAGAAAGAAACAAATAAACAAATTAAAAGTCGAAGAGGGAAATAAAAGAAATGAAAAGAAAGGATGAACTTTAGACAGAGAAAAAAGTGAAGGAGGACCGAAGATAAAAGAAGCAAATGAAAGATACATAGAACAAAAATAAATTAAAGTGGAAAAATAGAAAGTAAGGGGAGAATGCAAAGGAACCAAAGAAGAAATTGTAAGGAAATGAAGAACATTAATGATAAAAAGGAAGAGTAAAGAAAGAAATGAAAAGAAAGGAGAACAAACGGAGGACAGAAAGCTGAGTGGGAGGAGGGGGAAAGAAGGGAGAGATGGGGAGTAAGAAGTTATTATTATTATTATTATTATTATTATTACTGAGTTTTGTATCGCGCCTGGTTACCCTTGGGCATCCCCGCGCTCTTCCAGAAATAAAAAGGCACCATAACACAAGACAACGGCATTAAGCAGGGAACAGGTGGGTCTTTAAAAGTTTTCGGAAACGTAAAGTACTCGTTTCAGAGCGAAGAAATAACGGAAGGGAGTTCCACAGAGTTGCAACGTTTATAGAAAATCTTCTGCCGCCAGTCCTGGCCTTCCTCACTCTCGCGACTTGCAGCAGATGTTGGTGATCCGAGCGCAATGTACGAGGGGCCTTGTAGGGTTGAACCATCTCCCGTAGGATGGGTGGCCCTTTACCCTGCAGGATTTTGTGGGCCATGCAGAGTGCTTTAAAATTCACCCTCTCTCTGATAGGAAGCCAGTGAAGCGCCTTAAGCGCCAGGCGGGCAGATTGACGCCTGGGAAGATCCGTCAGGAGCCTAGCAGCAGCATTTTGTACTTGCTGCAGTTTGTTTAGGGTTGTTTCTGGGGCCCCCAGAAACAGCGCGTTGCTGAAATCCAACCGTGAGATGATGAGTCCCTGGATTAGCAGCCTCCTCGAAGCCATCGGGAGAAGAGGTAAGATCTTCCGGGCAGCCCGGAGAAGGCCAAAGCACACGCCTGCTGTTATTTTAGCATGTGTCCTAAAAGAGAGGTCCTGCTCCAGCCACACTCCCAAGCTCTTAATCTCCTGTTTGGGGTGGGTGCCACTCCCAGGCAGCTGGGCCAGCTGCTCGGTGAGAGGGAGGGACGGGAATTCCCCAGCATCATCAATTCGGTTTTCGAACCGTTAAGTTTGAGTGCTGAGCTGCACATCCACGTAAAGATCTGAGATAAACAGGTGTGCAGCCGGTCGGGTTGGTTAGCCGACTGGGGGAGCCCTACCACCAACTGGGTATCATCAGCGTAGCTGATGATCTTGATACCCAGTGGCAGCACCACACTCTCCAGTGGGGCCATATAAAAGTTAAACAATGTAGGGCTCAACGATGAGCCCTGTGGCACACCACACTGGAGAGGGACAGATGTTGATTTCTCCTGGCCTTCCCAAACCTCAAACGTCCGGCCCTCCAAAAATGACGCGAACCATTTCAGGGCCATCCCGGAGACCCCCACCGCCGACAGCCGTTGGAGTAACACCTGGTGGTCTACGGTGTCAAATGCTGCACTAAGGTCCAGGAGGATCACTGCCACCGATCCCCCTGAATCCAAAATGCTCCTGGCATTCTCTACGACTGCGAGCAGGGCAGTGTCCGTCCCCTGACCAGGGCGAAAACCCGTTTGGGAATCACCCAGGAGGGAATTGGATTCCCAAAAACCCGATAGATGCCTGTTCACGAGTTTCTCCACCACCTTGCTAATGCCAGGGAGCAAAGAAATAGGCCTAAAATTAGCAAGGTCGGCGGGGTCCAGGCTGGGCTTCTTCAAAAGGGCCTTAACAACCGCTCCCTTCCAAATGGGGGGCACCACTCCTTTGGAGAAAGAAAGATTTATAAGGTCAGTCACAGGGCCGCCGATGATAGAGGCGACCTGCTTCAGGTATTTCATCGGTACAGGGTCTCTCGGTGACCCACTCTTCACAGTCGCCAGAACCCCAAGAGCTTCCTCCACCGTAACTAGACCAAAGGAATCCAGCTCCACTGCCCGCGGCCCAGGGCAAAGCCCTGGGCTGCCACCCAAGTGTGTCTCCTGGGCTAGCTGAGGAAGGGATGCCAAGATGTTTTCAACTTTGGTCTTGAAGAAAGAAGCAAGTTCGAAACATTTCTCACGTGGGTTGTCGTGAGTAACCAGGGGTTCAGGAGTGTGCAGGAGTTCTCTGATAACCCTGAAGGATTCCTTCGAAGAGTTGGAAGAGAGACCTATTCTCTCCTCGAAAAACACCGTCTTCGCTGCCTTGATGGCAGATTTATAGGTACCGAGAGCCACCCGATATTCTGTCCAGCTGTTTTTACTCCAGTCCTTCCTCCAAGTCCGCTCCATCCTCTTACAGCCCTTCCTGAGTGTTCTCAACTCTGGTGAATACCAGGGGGCTGATCCCACTCTTCTACCCCTGGCAAGTAATCTTTTCTAAGGTAGAATGGCATCGAGCGAATTAGTCAACCAGGTGCTAAGGTACACATCGGCTACCAGCGGATCGGACCCAAGAAGGGGCCGGGACGACTCCAAATGTGTTGCCCAGATGTCATCTCACGGTTGGATTTCAGCAACGCGCTGTTTCTGGGGGCCCCAGAAACAACCCTAAACAAACTGCAGCAAGTACAAAATGCTGCTGCTAGGCTCCTGACGGATCTTCCCAGGCGTCAATCTGCCCGCCTGGCGCTTAAGGCGCTTCACTGGCTTCCTATCAGAGAGAGGGTGTTCTGTTTTTAACTAAAGACCTACTCACCCCTGCTCCTGAACAGCGTTCTCAGCGCTGCAACGATTCCTTCATCGCCATCACTGAGGGCGAGGCGCGTCCTTAGACACGCCCACCTCAGCTGGCCACGCCCCCTGATATCACTTTAAATAGCGCGCACAGCTGACAGCGCGGCATTATAGAATTGTGAGTCTCCTGAGGCGGAAGCCGGGAGTGAACCCTACGCTTTTTAAAAAAACTTGATTGTGTTCTGTTTTTAACTAAAGACCTACTCACCCCTGCTCCTGAACAGCGTTCTCAGCGCTGCAACGATTCCTTCATCGCCATCACAGAGGGCGAGGCGCGTCCTTAGACACGCCCACCTCAGCTGGCCACGCCGCCTGATATCACTTTAAATAGCGCGCACAGCTGACAGCGCGGCATTATAGAATTGTGAGTCTCCTGAGGCGGAAGCCGGGAGTGAACCCTACGCTTTTTAAAAAAACTTGATTGTGTTCTGTTTTTAACTAAAGACCTACTCACCCCTGCTCCTGAACAGCGTTCTCAGCGCTGCAACGATTCCTTCATCGCCATCACAGAGGGCGAGGCGCGTCCTTAGACACGCCCACCTCAGCTGGCCACGCCCCCTGATATCACTTTAAATAGCGCGCACAGCTGACAGCGCGGCATTATAGAATTGTGAGTCTCCTGAGGCGGAAGCCGGGAGTGAACCCTACGCTTTTTAAAAAAACTTGATTGTGTTCTGTTTTTAACTAAAGACCTACTCACCCCTGCTCCTGAACAGCGTTCTCAGCGCTGCAACGATTCCTTCATCGCCATCACAGAGGGCGAGGCGCGTCCTTAGACACGCCCACCTCAGCTGGCCACGCCCCCTGATATCACTTTAAATAGCGCGCACAGCTGACAGCGCGGCATTATAGAATTGTGAGTCTCCTGAGGCGGAAGCCGGGAGTGAACCCTACGCTTTTTAAAAAAACTTGATTGTGTTCTGTTTTTAACTAAAGACCTACTCACCCCTGCTCCTGAACAGCGTTCTCAGCGCTGCAACGATTCCTTCATCGCCATCACAGAGGGCGAGGCGCGTCCTTAGACACGCCCACCTCAGCTGGCCACGCCCCCGTGACGCCCTCCCTCTTAGGTATAAATCATGTGCCTCGCCAGGAAGCGCAGCGGACGGGCGCAGCGGGCGCGCCGTCTGCGCGCCGAAGGCGCGCCAAAGGCAAGCCCGTCCGGGCCTGGACTGGGCCTAGGGCCTGTCCCCCTGTCCATGCTGCTTATTCCGCACGTATGTGCTGGACTAACTCCCAGCTCCACTCTCTTAATCCCTCCCTCTGCGCGGCCACTACCCCCTGCAACCCTATCCATCTTGAATCAGCTCCATTTCATTGCCCTCAATGCAACTTCACTCTCCCGCCCTTCCTTTCCCATTCGCTACCTTATTCCATGCCGCAGCTTTCAACCCCTAATCATCGGACGCTGAAAGCAGGCTTAGTCAACTGCCGGTCTCTCCCCCGTCATGCCAACGACATCTGGTTGTTGATTTCCTCCGAGGAGTGGGACATTTTATTCCTCACTGAGTCTTGGATGACTGACTCCTCCTCTCCGGACATCTATTTAGCCATTCCATCAGGCTATGACATAAAATGTGTTAATCGTGCAGGGGGAAAATCGGGAGGCGGATTAGCAATCATCTTTAAATCTTATTTTCAGCTGACCATTACCAAACTTACCAACATTGGTATCATTGAAGCCCTCTATTTCTCAGTATCCGATTCCGCGGCTGTTATTCTTGCTGGATCTCTAGTCTACAACCCCCCCTCGGCGGCTTCCCTTTCTCTTACCGCTCTCACTCACCAGTTAGCTGATCTAGCCTTGAAACATCAATACTTTTCAGCTCTAGGTGATTTCAACCTTCATGTCGATAATTCCCTCTGCGCAAAAGCGAATAATTTACTGGAAATCATGGACAGTCTTAATTTTACTCAACTCGTCACCGGTCCTACTCATGTGGCGGGTCACACCCTGGACCTTATTTTCGCTAATTTCCCCACTATCACCGTCTCCCCCTCCCTTCCTCTTACATGGTCCGATCATTACCTTATCCCTTTTTCTTTGGCCTTAGACTGTAAATCTATCCCTCCTGTGCCCAGGAAAGAGCTGGGAAGGAAGTGGCACAAAGTCACTTGCGCTTCCCTGGACCCGATCTTTCATTTCCAGACGGACCATCTATCCCCGGATATCGACTCTAATATCGCCAGGCTCAACTTCGCCCTCATCAACGCTATTGACCACATTGCCCCCCAGAAACTCATCACTTCCACTAGATCCCGTCCTTCCGCTCCCTGGTTCTCCACCTCCCTTCGCGAGGAAAAAAGTAGCTGTAAAGCACTCGAACGGAAGTGGAGACTAAATTACGATCTTGAAGCTAAGCTTGCCTATAAGGCGGCCTTGAAAAAATTTCTCAAACATAAAAAAACAGCCATGAAAGATCACTTTTCGCTCCAAATTACCAAAGCCAAAAACTCTTCAAAAACCCTCTTCTCCATCGTTAAAGATTTCATTACCCCTCCGGCCAGGACCACTCAGGTCTCAGCTAGCCAGAAACTATGTGAAGGACTCTCGGACTTTTTCCTCGATAAGATCGATAAACTCTGCGTTTCCTTCCCTAAAGGGCCAATGCCTCGGCCCCCTTCTACCGATCCCCCCACCTCTCTGTCCTTCCTTGCCTTCAATAAACTTGCCCATGAGGATGCTATCAGACTACTCATTCATTGCAAGTCTGGTTCACCCTCTGACCCCGTTCCGGCCAAAATTATGGGTGAACTGGCCCCCCTGCTAGCCGACCCTTTCCTCTCCGTCTGGAATGCCTCTCTGCACCATGGCTTTTTCCCTACCACCTGGAAGGAAGCCTTGGTGATCCCAATTCTAAAAAAGGCAGATGCCGATCCCACTGTTTTCTCCAACTACCGCCCTATTTCCCTCCTCCCCAAACCTGCTAAGGTTTTGGAAAAAGCCGTGCAGCTGCAACTCTCGGAGTACTTGGAGAACAACTTACTACTGCACGACTCGCAATCTGGATTTCGGGCGGGATACAGTACGGAGACGGCTCTGCTGGAGGTCTCGGAGACCATTCGGGAGTGTGTGGACAGAGGCGAGGAGGCCATGTTGGTCCTCCTCGACCTGTCCGCGGCATTCGATACGGTATCCCACTCCATCCTCCTTGACCGACTACGGCATATGGGCATTGGCGGCACTGCCATCAGTTGGATCGAGTCCTTCCTCTCTGGAAGAAGTCAAAGGGTGCTGTTGCGACCTTTCAGATCGGAGGAAAAACCCTTATCTTGCGGTGTGCCACAGGGCTCGGCCCTCAGCCCTCTGTTTTTCAACATATATCTTGCCCCACTGGCCGGCGTGGTGGAGTCCTACGGAGTCAGGGTGGTCTCTTATGCTGATGATACTCAGCTAGTGTTCTCCTTTAGAGGCCACTCTGACTCCGCGTTCTCTAACTTCCGCCGGTGCCTTAACAACATCAGTGATTGGATGTCTGAAAACCATCTAAGACTCAACGCAGACAAAACAGAGGTGCTGTTTTTTAACCAGAAAAATTCCATCCCCTCCTCCTGGTGGTGGCCCACGGCACTCGCTCCCGCTCCCTCTCCCGTCCATTCGGCCCGTAACCTGGGCTTCCATTTCAATGACTCCCTATCATGTAAGACTCAGATTCAAAAAGTGACCTCTGCCTGCTTCCTGAAGCTACGCATGATCAGGAAAATCCTCCCCTACCTCCCTTTGGATTCCCGCCGGACAGTTACCCACGCTCTCATCACGTCCCACCTGGACTATGCTAATAGCCTCTATGCCGGAGCTACCCAATACCTGATTGACCGGCTGCAGATTGTCCAGAATGCGGCGGCGAGGCTGATTGGCAATATTTCTTATCGTCAGTCAGTTGCCACATATCGTAAGGAACTGCACTGGCTACCTGTGGCCAGCCGTATTCAGTTTAAGATCCTCACTCTGACTCACCGAGCCATTAATGATCACGGACCATCCTACCTAAAAAAACGAGTTTCAATATCCCGGTCCATCAGATCTCTGAGATCCAATGACCTACGCCTTCTGATCTCTCCCCGCTTTAGACTATCTAGAATGGGTGGCAGAGGATTCAGTGTCATTTCTGCAAAACTATGGAACTCCCTGCCAGTCGATCTCAGATTCTGCCCTTCCGAATCTATCTTCCGGGCCAGACTCAAAACCTGGCTCTTTTCCAGACTCTGATTTATCATGCCATTTCCCCTGTTTGTTCCTTCTCCCCCCTCTAAGACTCAGGTTCTAGCGCCGGGACACCCCTCCGGGGGTAGCTGTGCGCTTTATAAGCTACATAAAATAAATAAATAAAATAAAAATGTCCACTGGAAGCCTAGACCAGGCTCTTCCAGCCGTAAATACCCTGGGAGTTGATGCCACTGCGACGTCAAGCTGCCATTGGGCCGGGACCATAAAATGGTCTGTCCAGGGCAGAGCCAGCGCGGGCAATATTTTGAGGCGTTCCGATTTCGAAAATATGGGATCAAGCAGATGTCCCTTTGCATGCGTTGCACCCGAGTTGGCCAGGCTGATCTCAAACGCCTTGATGTCGAACTGCAGATCTGCACCCAGAGAGCAAGAGGGGTCGTCAAAGTGAATGTTGAAATCACCCAATGCCACAAAGTTGGCAGTAGAGGAGGCAAGGAGCGCGACCATTTCAAGAAAGGAGTTGATAAAATTGCCCATAGTCCCAGGGGGGCGGTAAATCAAAAGGCCAGCCAGGGACGCCGTAGGTGACAGATGTAGGGAGAACTGACAGAAGTAAAAAGAGAAGGGGAGGTGGCGAGCAGTGGTTGGACCTAAAAAGAACACCAACAACATTTATAAAGGAAACAAAGAAAATTAAAAGAGAGAGTGCATGAAAAGGAGAATGTGTGAGTGAGTGTGAGAAGAGTACATTCTGTATGTGTATGTGAGAGAGGCAGAGAGAGAGAAGGGCAGTCAGGGGGACAAGGAAAGGAAACAGCTCACTGGTGAGTGGCCATCCTCTACCCTCATACATCCACTGGGTGCCCTCCGCAGGACCGGCGCCACCACCAATATATATACCATGTATGAGAGCATCGCGTGGCATCAGGGATGGAGGGCTGGCCAGGAATGTTTCCATTCAACAGCTGAGTTTCAGCCTTGGCCAGCAAAGCCCGGAGTCCCCTTTTGTTATCATTATATCTTAGAGGCTCTAATACAGGATGCACCTCTGAACTTGCGAGTGAAGAACTATCTTAAATTGGCACACTGGCGACGAGTGGACCAGAACAAGAGGGGGGCTCAAAGCCCAATGTGATAGGCATTCTGATAAAGAAGAGGAAGGCGCCTTCATTCACATCTGCCAGCCATTCAGAGTCTGTTGGGCACAGGAAAATATTTATATGAGGAAGCTGGCAGAGGCAGCAAGAGAATTCGATATACTGAAGCCACAGAGCCTATCACACCCCCCAGACATGCTACAGCTCGAAAGCTGGTTGGTGACCACAGGCCGAACACCCCCCTTGAAACTAGTTTGCTGCCAGTGGCCTCAGCACGACAGATACCCTTTCCACCTATCCACTCCTTGAAGACTGAAAGCGACTTAAAGTATTTTAATTTGTACTAGTCTGTTTATTAATGTAGCCATTCAGACGCTGTACTGCAGTAGGCCCAAAGACCCCTCTTTGGAAGAGCTTTGTGGGCTTATCAAGGCCCAAAAGGACAGCATCCCAATGTGCTTACTTTGGAAATGGTGCATGCACGAGCCTGAGTTCTGATTAAGTGACTAGTGAAAATAAGTCTGTGTGATGTTAGCAAACAGCCCTTCCTGGTAGCGGGCCAGAAGTGATCTATATATCAGTGTAGGAGCTTGTGTGTGTTCAAGCAAACATATGAATTATTATTAATAGCTCCTCACCTTGATTCACATGTGCATACTGACATGGAGCTAATGAAACAAAATGATTACAACGTATTAAAGTATGTTTTCTGGCTTATGTTAACAAGGTTTCACCTATGGCCTCAACGCCATCTTGTCTAAAATGGATACTGTATTATAATGTTCATTCTATGTTTATATTTCTTGTCTAACATCACATGCATCTAGATGTAGATTGTTTATTTCACAATAGCAATTTACTCCAAGAGCCCACTAGAGGAAAACCTTTGTGATAAACATTGAGGTGCTTTTACTTTCACGCTGTATTGCATTCATTCTCGATGGTTTACTGCTGTTTGTGTAACTAGTTTGTTCTAATACTTTCAGATCACATTATGTTATAAGGAGCAAATCAATATTCATAGCTGGGGTAGTGCTAAGGTGCTAGGGTTATGTGACAATTTATAATGTGAAATGTGATTTGTTAGAGCAATGATCATACCATGCTGACTGCAGTTTAGGTACTTTTCTATGCAAGAAGAATGTATATAAACCCTTGAATTTGGGGGTGATCCACAACTCTTTTTGAGACCTTTCCTGAGCCTCTCTGGATGTCGTCCAGTTTCCTACGAGGGGGCATATTATCAACGAAGGTGTTAAAATTATCGTCGGTTTAGCGGCAGAAAACTGCCGCTAAAGCGGCGATAATGGGCTTGATAATATGCCCTGGAGAATTCCAATAGAAGCCCATGTTCACACCAGAACATGGGCTTCTATTGGAATTCTCAAGGGCATATTATCAAGCCCATTATCGCCGCTTTAGCGGCAGTTTTCTGCCGCTAAACCGACGATAATTTTTAACGCCGTCCTTGATAATATGCCCCTAATTTTGCTGCACATTTGAGATTTTGTTTATTTCTGAATTTGTCTGTTATTTTTGTACAATTCCTACTGCCAACCTTAAGGGCAAATGATTTTTATGTAATTCAATGAGTTTACTGCTATATTAGAATTTATTTTTTCTGTATTGTACCTTTTGTATTTTTGAGAAAACCCTTCATGGTTTTACAAAATTTCTGATTTCAGTCTCCGTTTTGACAGAGTACTTTATTATTGATTCTATTGTTGAAATGCTGTTTTTAAACTAATCTCTAGGGACATATTGCCTCACACACTTTGAGGTTCACACCGTCCCGATCCACCTAATGTTTGACGCACCACCACTATAATACAGATTTCCCAGGCCCCTGCACGTTGGTAGCAGAGGATGATTTGAGAAATATGAGAGTAGTTTTCTCAATCAGGATTTATTTCTTTATATTCCCAAGAGTCCAAATTTGATTATTTGCTGAGTCCCGGTGCTCCAGTGCTGTTCCTAGGCAAAAGGAATGTGAGAGTAAATAAGTTGAATGATTCTGAATATTGATAGTGTATTAGTATGTTAATGATGCATTGTGGGGTTTGTGGTTGAAAGTGCCTGTTTATTTTGAGTCATGAATTGTTACACTGTGTGTGAGATCTTTGGCTTTGCATTGCTGATTCTTGGTTCAGTTGGTAGTTTGATTACTGTGATTTTGATTATTTGTCATGTTACCGAAGTGCATTAAAAACGTTTTAGTTTTTTTATTGGATATCCTGAGATACTGTTGGATTTTCTGCAAAATGGAGTGATTTTGTGAGGCACCTCATTCACACTGTCGAGGACTTTTTCTGAATGACCCAAAAGTTTTATTTTAGGAATTTTATGTCTAATCTATATTAGTACCGTTTGCCGTTCTGTGCATTAGAGTAAATGCGCTAATCAGGGTTGGACTACTGCTCTATGAGAATCTGCCTGAGAGCGATTTGTGCACCAGTATCTCCATACTATATTTCTGTTCTTTATTTTATTAATTGCTTGATTGTCTTCATCCACCTTTTGATGTTCTCTCTTTTTTTAGGTTGGGCAGACAAGATTTTATTTTTGGTTATTTGGTGGTTAAAGGCATTTGTGTTGGTGTGCAATTTATGAAGAAGCCGCACTGTCATTGGTTGGTTGGCATTGTAGCCATGCTATGAGTGATTGACCTTTCTCTTAGCCGCACTGGGATTGGTTGTTGTTCGTTTGTTTATTTTGTGAGTTATGGGTTTATTTTTTAGTGAGAATAATGGGTGCTATATTGAAAAAGTCTAATGCACCTAGTGTATCTGTTATAGAGAGTGAGAAGATTCTTCACAAAGGTTCTCTTGCATTCCAAATGCTGACAGATGTTGGACTTTATACTTATATGTGGGTAAAAGATACTGGCGGATTTGCTACATATGATGTGGACATGTCCGCACTTAGTACACTTTTGGGCACATGTACTAAAAATACTGAATGAAGTGGCTCCGGTGGCAGGGGGTGATACACTTGACTATTGTATTTTGGGATTATATACTAAACGTAAGAAACAGAAGGTGCAGGTCCGATTTGTTGATCAAGTATCGATCTTAGCAAAACGGTCCATCACGATGCGCTGGAAATCTGCATTGCCCCCAACAATGTTGGGATGGCATAATGAGGTTGTAAGATGAGGCAGACCCGAAAGTATGGAGATCAAATAAGAGGAAAGCAGAGGACTACGTAAGAACCCCATTTCATTGGAATGGAATGCGATGTTGGAGTGGTTTAGTGCCACTGAACTTTCACTACACAGAGAATTGGTAAAATTAACAGACTGTATAGCAAATATATGTGAACGAATATATAACAGACCCTGAGTATACCCAATTAGTGCCATAAACACAAAAGCCTAAAAAGGTTGACAAAGATACCAGCAGGACGGAACTTTATGGGCCTGCCGACCTACAACCTATGTTAATACAGTAGTGCGTCTGGACCAGGGAGGGGGGTGGGACATGGCAGTTATCATCTTAAGGGAGGTGGGTGGGTTACAATATTTTCTTAGTCCTTTGTTTGCATTGGGTCACTCTGACAATAGAGATGTGTACACAGAGTGTCCAGTTGGCTGCCGGGATTCACTACTGGAGGTGCTAATGTATATATTACTAAAGACCCCTATCAAAGTATAAATGCTGTTAACATTGCCCATCTATTGGTGATTTTGGCACTGACATTTTGTATGCTTCTAAAGTATGATTTGTTGTTCTTGAAAATTAATTAAATATGTTTAAAACAAAAAAAATGATGTGGTTAAAAGACTGGCAAGAGTATACGTCTGGTGACAAAGACATACAATTTTCTTTAGAAGGTACCTTTAATACTAGAAAACTTGAGTTCCTGACAGATGCAATGTGTGAGAGAAAGACGCAGCCTTGACCTACACAATTTAAATAAATGAATGGGATCGGATGGCAACAGAGAAAGAGAGAAGGAAGATGATAAGGCAGTTTAAACATTCAGGGCCATATGTAGGTAGCCTAATACCGGTCGGTAACGGCCGATTTTCGGTAATTATACCGTTACCGACCGGTATTTAGGCTTTTGCTATGTAGGGGGAACATTTCAGGATTCGGTAATTTACCGAATCGGTAAAGTTACCGAATCGGTAATTTTACCGATTCGGTAAATACCGAATCCTGAAATGAGATGTAGGTGACACTCAAATGAGTGATGTGTAGGGAAAATAATTCGGTATTTAGCACCAAATATATGTTGGTGCTAAATACCGAATTCATTGCAAAAAGCAATATTTTGATGGACTAACAGTGCCATGTGGCAGACATACATGCCCTTAGGGCATGTATGTGCGCCACATGTGCACACATGCAGGAATCAGGGGTGCAACAGGGTGTCAATGTGACACCCTGCCACCCTTGAATGTGCTCCCCCCATTACCGAATCGATATTTACCGATTCGGTAATGAGGCATACCTTCCCATTGATTCAATCAATGGGAAGGTATGCCTCATTACCGAATCGGTAAATACTGATTCGGTAATTACCGAATTTCTCCGATTCGGTAATATTTACCGAATGATTACCTACATACGAGTTACCACTTCTTAAATATCGAATCGGTAAAGTTCGGTATTTAAGAAGTGGTAACTTGTATGCTACCTACATATGGCCCTCAGTGAGCTATTGGTGAGAATCTAAATGGGCCCTTTGGAAACAGGCTTGCAGAGAGGATACAATGCAAGGGGGCAGGGTTTATCCTGCAATAGTTAACACATCAGATAAAAAGAACATTGATGAATCTGAAGATAAACATTGAAAAATAAATGAGGAATTTGATTCGGACGAGGAGAGTAATTTCTTAAATGACTTACTAAAAATCTAGACCTCCTCCTTATACAGATGGCACACACGCACATACACAGGCACAGAGACCACCAGTATCTGATGTGGGTGCAGGCACAGCAGGCGTGATAACAGCGCATGGCGCCACAAGTGCTCTGCCTGGTAGTGCATTGGCAGCTTTACCTGGTCCTAGAGTGTTTACAGCTGCTGTTGTTACAGTGGTTACTGTTGCTGAAGCAGTAGTTGCCACACCTTCTGAAAATAGAGAAATTAGTATTGCTGACTTAAAAATTGAATTTTGAGAAATTCTGTAGGGATATTTGATATAAATAAGATACTAGTATGTAATTTAGATTAATTGAAATATTTGATCAAATAAGCAGTGAAATGCAAACGAGGCTCACAATAATCTTGACAAATTAGCAGAAGAATTTGGAGTGGATTTACACAAAAATAGTAGTTTGTGGAAAAATTATATAAGGGAAATGAGTGAAGCAGAAATAGCAAACATCGGTCTAATGACTCTACACGCTCATGTCAAAGATTTAGTTGAGAATATAAAGCACTGGAGAGTCTTGAGGAAATAAAAGGATACTACTCAAGAAACCCACAGCAGATAGTGCCGACCTACAGAACTATCGTCCGATCTCACTCCTCCTAGGCTGCTCGAAAATCATGGAAACTCTGATCAACCGCCAACTATCAGACCATCTGGAGAGATTTGATCTCCTGGATCCCTCGCAGTCGGGTTTCCGCGCGGGCTACAGCACAGAGTCCGCGCTGGTTGAGGTAACGGACACCATCAGAATGCTGCTTGACGAAGGGACCCCTGTGATACTAGTACTTCTGGATCTGTCAGCAGCCTTTGACACCATCTCTCACAAAACTCTGTTGGAGAGACTGCGAGAGATTGGTGTCACGGGAAGGGCATCAGAGTGACTGCAGAGTTTCCTATCGGATAGATCGCAATGTGATCAACTGGACGCCTTCGTCTCACAGACCTCGGAGGTAGATAAGGGGGTTCCTCAGGGCTCGATTTTAAGCCACACCCTGTTCAATATCTATGTCTCGTCCCTGGCCACCATTATAAAATCTTGTGGGTTCCAAACCATCTCCTATGCGGATGGCACTCAGGTGATAATTCCCATAGAGAAGGACCCCAGGGTGACCAGAGACAGATTTAAGAGCTGCATGATGAAAATCTCCGCATGGATGAAAAACAACTATCTGCAGCTTAATTCCAACAAATCGGAGATCTTATTGTTTGGAAAAGCAGCAGAGATTTGGACAGATGAGTGGTGGCCAGATGAATTAGGTTCAGCCCCACCTCCCCAAAAACAGGGTAAAAACCTAGGTATCTTAATGGACAACAATCTATCCATGGAAGAACAGATTAAAACCCTTTCGGGTAAATGTTTTGGACTGATGCGTATGTTAAGGAAGGTCTTCCCATGGATTCCCATCTCCGCTAGAAAGGCCCTGATCCAGGCACTTCTAGCAAGCAGACTGGATTACGGGAATGCTCTCCTGGTGGGGTCTAGGGAAGACCTACTTTCCAGGCTACAAGTAGTGCAAAACACGGCCGCCCGTTTAGCTTTAAACAAACCTCCGCGGACGGTATCCATGCCACTATTAAAAGAGCTACATTGGCTGCCCATCAGAACAAGCATTGGCATAGCCAATAGGTCTCGCTTTTGGGACCTTATAAGTATTTAGTTATGCAGTGCAATATCCTTGGTGCAACAACATCAACTGTTGCATGGCTAAAGACTTATAAGGTCCCAAAGGCAAGACCTATTGGCTATGCCAATGCTTGTTTATATTACTACTGTGTGTGGGGTTGAATGATTGTAATGATATATACAAGTGGTAGTAGGTATTCCCTAGATACACATTGGCTTTCTACATGTATTTTTAAACGTGACAGGGCATATTTTTTTGCTCATAAATACCTTACAGAATCTGTGCAATAACTGCTATACATTCAGAGTACAACAATAATAGGCTTTCTCATAAAAAAACTGTATGTAAAATAGTACGATAGGGGACTGTTGGGCTTATTTAGTGACTGCCACTTATAGCAATAAATAGTAACATTTTGATAGCGATGTGGGGCCTAGATTGGCTCCAACCGGTTGTCTTCAGAGGGTGGTGTCTTGGTATGCCGGTGAGTTTAGGATGAGATGCATGGGTAATGTGGCCTGAGAGGGGCGTGCGGCCACGGCTATAGAGTGAGGAGACTTTGTGAGACCACTGGAGAGGCTCTGCAGGGGCTGATGAGGTTATTGGCAGTTGCACGGGTAGTAGGGAGCCAGTGAGGGACGAGAGGGGGCCCAGTGTGAGCATATGAAAAATGTGCTAGGGCTAACAGATTCCCATGGGTGTTGTGTTGCATTTGGCACATGTGATTTTCTCAGCAAGCTTTGGTGGGTGGCGGTCGACTGAGAGTGTATAGGGGGCACACGTGGGATATGGTGGGCAGCTTGTAGTTTTATAACTGGACGGGAGGTGAGCAGAAGTGTTTGCGCATAGCGGGGAGTTGTTTAGCATCGGAGTAGCAGTTTATGAGGTAAGGCCCTGCAAAGTGATGGAAAGGGAGTGTGTGGCTGCATGGCGGGCAGAGTTTTGGGACCTGTGCTTAATGTGCAGCCGAGTCCTTTTTCCTGTGCTTGCAGAAGCGGTGTTGCTGAGCGGTTGATACACTTGTGCCATTAATTAGTGCGGCGGCTCGGACTGCGTGAGTGAGGTGGAAAACAGCAAGAGTTTGCCATCAGATGGGAGGCCTGGTGGGGGAGTTGGCTAGGCTACCGCTGTTTGAGAGCAGGGAGGCTACCTGTTGCGGTGAAGGTTCACGGTGGATTTTGATGGGCAGGCTTGTGGTATAGCGATACGGAGCATTCTGCAGCTTGTGAGCCAGAAGTGCGGTGGACCGGATTTGGGGAAATATTGTAAGTATAGGATGGCCGTTTTGTAATAGTTATTGGTAACATATTTAGTGCTTATGGCGCTGTGCATAGGTAGCTGCGGGGTAAAAGGATGCAATTATATGGGTGTACGGTAGAGTGGGGAAAAGGGGGGGGTAGGGGCAAACAGTGGGAAACTTGGATAACGAGCATTGGCCGCGAGCAGCCGTGAGACGCGATATGTGGTGGGCGGTGGAGAGAGAAAAGGCAGCTTATCAGCCTAAAAGCACGAGGGGCTCTTTCATCCTGAACGTTCCCTGCCATCCATTAGCCTCAATGTGCCCCATCCGAACTTCCTATCCGAAATAGAGAGCGGAAGCACAGAGAGCGAACGAAATATGGGTGTAAGTGAAACAAGCAGCATGCACTGCCCACCCCTCGCGCACACCGGCTCCTTGCGCATGCGCCGCTGCCATGTTTAGGTCAGGCAGTGATGCGCAAGACAAACAAAAAGTCCAAACAGCACGGACTAAAACTGTAGTTGGTGGCCGCTGCTTCCGGAATACACAGAAGTCAGTTGGGCCACGGAAAACAAAGGTAAGAAACACTAAGCCAACACTAAGGCAATGGCAAGCAGCAGGAGAAACTACCGGCTGCTTGCCAACATATAGAATTTACTTTAGGTCTCGCTGAGACAGCGCTTGCAGCGCATGCGCTGCCAAGGGGAGACCTAAAAATGAGTTTGAGAAGAGGTGGATATTACCTATTAACTTCTTAAGTTAGGAGAGTTCACAAACTCACAGGGCATTCTAGCCTTGAAAGTACCACTTCTGTCCACTTTTAGGCCCTGGGCGTATATTTGGTCATATGAAAATCTCTGTGAGAGTAAATCATTTTATGAAAGTCAAACCAAGATTTGCACATGTGAGCTAAACTTACACTTGTAAATGCTTTGCGAATAGCACCTATACTAATTTGACTCTCAAAAGACTTTGCAGAGGTCATCTTTTAGAAAAATACAAATGTCCAGACATTAATCTAGTGCTTTTTATATGCTTATCATTATGGCAAACCTGAGTACTGGCAGGCAGTGAGATGAAGTGATATGTCCAAGAATTAACAGTGTGATTATGTGGAGAAAAGTCAGTATTTAAAGGGTCATCAGTTGGCAACACAGGCACTATACCACAAGTGTAATCTGTGTTTATTTACAGTAACATTTTATGAAACCGAGTGCATGCCTAAAAGAAGCAAAACTACAAAAACAAATCAGAAAATGCTTCCTCGGAAAGTGAGAAGGAGTGCAATGGTACAATTGTAAGACTTGTATAGCCTTAACTCAGTTATAATTAGAACGCTTGTCGGATAAAAGTGCTGGCATATGCAGAGCTCTAGAGTTAATATTACTCTGGCATAACAGAGCATCTGCATATGCAGAGACTGAATATTTAGCCACCGGAAACACAGAGTTCTGGTAAGTACAGTATAATCAGAAAGGTGGAAATATCAGAGCTTTGCTGGAACACAAACTACGAGCCGTGGTGTAAACTGAGAATCTAATATCAGAGGTTTAATGTAATGACAACTCTGCTAAAATGTGTCACCTCCGTGCATGGCAAGTGTTCAGTTGAAACCTAAAAATGATTATAGGTATAGCTTGGATATCTCCTCTCACTTAATGAGTACCCACATCATACTTCTCGCTTTATTTAAATAACCTCGCAGGCAACCTGGTAAAAATGAAGATAGAATCTAATCTTCCTTGGGCTCTTGCAGCGTGTTGACTGGATTGTATTAACAATAGCCATTTCAAAGAGTACTTCATAAAAAACTAGAACTTGCAAAGCAAATAGGTCTGGCATTCAAGTTCCACCCTTTGGGCTTAGATCAGGCTTGATTTGTTTTGCTGGACTTTTGTAAAAATGTATTCGAGGGGTATCTGACAGGGCCTTAACAATCTATAAAAATAAATAAACATCATCTAAACCCACAATTGTTCTTGGTCTCAAAAAGCACACATTGCCATGGAAGCCCTTGGCAATGGAGGGACGTACATGGTGTGTGGACGTGCTTCTTGTGAAAGAGAGGAACGCCATCACTCACAGTGAAAATATCCAATGACTGAAGTGGGCTGACCAAGAGTTCCTTGCTGTATGCAGTAACAGGAGGAAGAAAATGTAAAGGACACACAACAGATCAACGGATGAAGAGGCTTGCTGAAATCCTCTGTAAGTACATTGTATAATTCTAGTAAAAACAAAAGGTCTTGGCGAAGGCTAAAAACATCTTTCAGGATACAAATAAAGTAAAACACACACAGAAATGTTACCACGATATTATTTGTCCTGGCAACAGCATGCATGTTTTTGCCAAACCCATAACCCGAAAACTAAATGTCTCAATAAAGACTTTTTTGAGCCCATTTCGAAATGAAGATTTATTATTTTTGTTTCAGTTTCTTTTATTAAAAGAATCCATTACTTTTAAAAGTATATTTGGTTACGCATTTTTGCTGTCATACCTCGAATGCTCAGACCATTTCGATCTGTTTCTGTTAATTTCAGAGTTACATCCCAAACAGAACAGTTCGCAGCATTGCAGAAAAAGCACTTCAAGAAAAAAAGTCACAAAGCGAGTGCCGCGTCCCCGCAAAACATAAAATTCAGGGGCAGGGGTGAGTGGGGAGAGAAGGGGCGGAGGGTGAGTTATGGTTCCATGCTCCGTCAGGTCCTGGCCTCTCTACTGATCCCGTCCACAAAGGAGCAATATATATTACCCGACGTGGTGATATTTCGGTGTTTGTATGTGGGAAATGGACGGAGGCAAGCACTCACTTAGCAGCCACCGTCTTCATGGTCACCGGAGCCTAGGTGAAATTTCATTAAGCATGAAATTTCGGGCGCCCAGTTACACAGTGACAATCCATGTACATCCTATCACAAGTGCCACTGACTGACCCGTATTTACTGTTTAATACAAATATAAACAGATTCCACCAGCTCTGAGTGCACAGTCGTGGTCATAAATGGAGAAACAGGGGAGTATCACACAGCACGTCACATGGCTCATCCGAGACTTTCACTGCGCCGGGTCACCCTAGCTTTGATGCACACGCTGCGGTTGCTGTACATGTCATGGAGCCTTCCACCAATGAGGTCACATGAGATGAAGAATCGCGGCACTGCCCTGAATGCATGTCTGCAGGAAGCCATGTTTTCTTTCTCTGCTTACATTTGGCAAAAGAGTGCCTTCTGGGAGAGAAAACTGAAAGCAAGCTGTCCACCAGTTTGTCTCAGAGACAAGCAACAAAAAGACAGACGCGTTCTGTGGTGGGGGAGGAGCATTGAGGGCTGGCGAGTGGTGTGCGATGTGCGCGCACCATGACGAGAGAGGAAAGCCATATGGCGCCTCTGCTCGTCATTGTGCGCGTAACCGCACGCCCGTCGCCAGTGCACGCGCCAGTGGGCTGAAGCGCTTCCCCAAAAGTGGATTGCATGGCGGCACGATGCGCGTGATTGTGCGCGTGCTCGCCATGCAATCCGCTTTTCGGAGCACTTTTGGGAGCCCCTCACAATAGTCTCGCTTGCGATCGCTTACGCGATAGCAAGGCGAGACCTTAAAAGGGCACTCTTCAAACTTTTGTGCCTAGTATTTAAGGCACTCCATGGACAGGGACCTAAATACCTCTTGGAAAAGCTGGAATGGTATACTCCATCGCAACTCTTAAGGTCCAGCAGCCAAAAGCTTCTCCTAGTGCCCAAAATCAAAAAAGCAAAGATAGGGGGCCGTGCCTTTTCCTATATGGCTCCGAAACATTGGAATGCATTACCTCTAGAACTGCGCTCCTGCCCCTCACTAACCAGTTTTAAGAAACTTTTAAAAAACCTGGCTATTCAACTGATACATGTCACTGTAGAAGCCTGCCGCCCAGGCGCCGAGAGATCCTCTTGGGGATGATTTGTGCGCCATATAAATAAAAATAATAATAATAATAAATAATAATAATAATAATAAGTGGAAGAAGAAAGCTAATTCTAAAGTGATGAATACTAGTACAAGAAAAAAGCAAATAATGTTGTATGTGAACCAGAGACAGAATCAGTGACAGAGTTTCCTCTATGAGACGTACATGAAGGGAATTAATAATTATGTTCATGTTTCTTGAATCTGGGGTGATCTCTATGCTTTGAAGACAAACTTTACGAAATCCAGAGAGGAATCCGATAAGTGACATAAGGAGGTTCACAGATTGGTGACAATTTCGATGGGGCTTTTTTTTTTGGGATATGTTGTTTGAAATTGCTGTTTCCAAAGATTTGTGGGCAAAATGAAAATCTGCTGTCTCTAGACCCACACAAGAACCAGAAAGAGTTCCACCTAATAATCACCAGCTGATTTGGTGCTGGAAAAATATAGAGCAGTGATAGAGCATTTGAAAAAGAAGGTGGTGCTGGAGAAAAAGGTGAATTGGGCAAAGATAATGAGAGCCACATAAGAGCTGAAGCACTCAGTGTATGCTTACTATGAGAGACTTAAGAAGATCTTTAGTAAGTTTAGTTGACTCAAAGAGCCCGAAAGAGAAGGCATTAGCAGATTCATACCAGCTTTTATTTTGGATTTGGGTCTTGAGCTTAGTTCACATATTCAGCAGAGTGTAATGTGCTGGCAAGCTAAGAGTATTGATGAAATGCTCAAGTATGCCAAGTTCTGTAGTGACTCGTTTGACTAGTTTGGGGAGCTTTCTTTTGCTGCTACTGATATTTGCGGACGGAGTAATCCTTGGCATTTCACATTAGGAGGTGGGCTGTCTAAGGACGCTGTGCTGCCCGGCCCGGCCCCGTTAACCTGCTGCTATTTTGGGTTTCATCTCCACAACACCCGGGGCGACTACTACAGCCCCCAGGGTGCACCAGGCAATCTCCAGCTGCCGCGAGTGAGGGGGAGGCGTGGCCATCGCGCTTAAAGCGCTGCCTCTCCCCCCACCGCGTGGGAGCTTTCTTTTGCTGCTACTGATATTTGCGGGTGGAGTAATCCTTGGCATTTCACATTAGGAGGTGGGCTGTCTAAGGACGCTGTGCTGCCCGGCCCCGTTAACCTTCTGCTATTTTGGGTTTCATCTCCACAACACCCGGGGCGAGGACTACAGCCCCCAGGGTGCACCATGCAATCTCCAGCTGCCGCGAGTGAGGGAGAGGCGTGGCCATCGCGCTTAAAGCGCTGCTTCTCCCCTCGCGGCATTGGAGCTTTCTTTTGCTGCTACTGATATTTGCGGACGGAGTAATCCTTGGCATTTCACATTAGGAGGTGGGCTGTCTAAGGACGCTGTGCTGCCCGGCCCGGCCCCGTTAACCTGCTGCTATTTTGGGTTTCATCTCTACAACACCCAGGGCGAGGACTACAGCCCCCAGGGTGCACCAGGCAATCTCCAGCTGCCGCGAGTCAGGGGAGGCGTGGCCATCACGCTTAAAGCGCTGCCTATCCACCTGTGGTGCGGGACGCGAGCGGGACAAAGCACAGACGAAGCCCCGACCAAGGGAGGGCCCGTCTGAGTCCGTCTGAGACCGGCTGAGACTGGACTGGGCCACCTCCCTAAAAATTCAAGTTGCAAGTACGTACCTGTAGTGTTTTATTTTGTGGTTTTCGCTTATTGAACTTGACTCAACATGAATAGGCGCAAAGTGGGCCCTGGGGTTGTGGGTACTTTGGATGCATTTCTCTTGAGAGCGGAATCTGCTCTGATACATGAAATACAGCTTACTGAACGCAGATTATTGCTAGAGCCACTGCAACCCCTGATCAGTCTTGTGTCATCGACCCCCCCCAGAGAGTACCGTTGGTAACAGCACTGCCCTATCGAGCAGTTCCACTATTCCACCCACCTTGCTTACAATGAATTCAGAAACTGCGGATACGGGTAACGTATCATCAGCCCCAGTCCCCTCCATTCCCACGGTAAATACGAGAAGCCATAAAATGAGGCAGTCTCAAAGTGGGGTCCCACCCTAAAAAAAAAAGGAAACTCCGGGCTCCTCCCAAGCCCAGAAAATTGGCATCTAAACCTAGTACACGGAAGATGGGTGAAAATGGGCGCGATGAAAGTATCAACTACAGCACATCCCGCAATAACACAAGTATGACTCTTGACACACCCGTTGAAGAAGCTTTAACCACCTGCACGCCTGAGAATGATTTCCTTACTGAGATTGGTAACAAACTCGTGGCCATGATCAACCCACTACTGGACAAATTGACCCAGATAGAGGGTAGGCTGACAAAAATAGAGCAGACTTTATCCAGTGTCAAGATAACCAACACCCATTCCAATGAGGGACAGGGAGAAGGATTGGCTGCCCAGAATGAGAACCGAACATTCACCAGGGTACGTGATGCTACTCTGCCATGCCCCGCCTCAGCCACAGTGCCAACCAGGTCCAATCAATTTCTCAATAACACCAAAAGCGGTAGTAGCTCGAATTGCCCTTCACTTGTCGGGGATGGGCGTCCGAGGGTGTCATTGAGTAGGAGTACCAGCTTCACCCCGCACAATCATAACACGCTGCATTTGCCACCGGAAGCAACACCCTACACTGTGGTCCTAGCCAATGTTCCAATCACCCAGCCTGCGGCACAGGAACACTGGTCCTCATTGAGGAATAGGGCATTACACCTCCTGACAGCTAGGACAGGCATCAAGCATGAGCTATTTTCCAACTTCAAAATGGTTCGTAGGGTACCATGGATTGGTAGTTCATATAAATTCCTACCAGGGGATTGTGTGGTGTTAAGCTTTGGGTCCCCAGGGTTGGTCCAACATATTCTGGATAGGGCGGGCAATTTACAAATTAAGGAGAGGGATATTAAAATCTTTCCCTTGGGCTTTTTCTACCAACCAACCTCAAACCAAAGGGTTATAAATGTGGGGTTGGTGCAATCAGCTCATGGAACACCAAGTTATCCAATCCCCACATTCAACCACTATGGGGTGTTGAACTCTCTGGAAGATATAGACTGTCTTGGACTTGGTACCGACCGACTACTTCAAGGTCCAAATAATTGTATGGGTGCTTCGAAGGATGGGACTACATTCTATCATCCCTCCACTAAAACGTCTACCCTAAATGGGAACAACAATCACATAGAGAATGGGCACGAGGAGATTACTTTAGGCAGGGCAGGAAATGTAGAAGAAGGGGTGTCCTAGAGAAGCGTAGCAGATGAGGACCGCTCAGCCTTTCTACCCTGTTTCGAGCCCCAAGTAGGGGTTATCCATTTTAAAGATGGAATCATCCAAGGGGCAAGGGACTACACTGTTAAATCCAACCCCCCTGATGTATTTAAAACGTCACTACTTGGACATGGCCAACCCAATCTCATATTGGCAAGTTGGAATATTGCTGGTCTTTCCACCAAAACTCACTCCTCCGAATGGCCAACATTTATTGATAAATATGATGTCTGGGCTTTTCCAGAAACCTGGGCACTTGACCAAATTTGTCACCTAGGTTTGTTTTTTTTTTAAACCTGCACAGAAGGGACAAAGGGGTAGACTCAAAGGGGGTCTAGTTACTTGGGTTAAACAGAACACGGGATACATAGTAGAGGAAATTAAGATAGATAGTGGGGACCTCATGGCCATAAGATTGCGGATGGGTAAGGTTCTGAACTTACTGCTCATTAATGTATACGTAAGAGGGACACCTGGAGGTAAAGAATCAAGTACAGTTACGATACTGGATGGGGTTTTGGATAGGTACAGGGGACGTAGTAGCCTGATTATTGTGGGGGACCTCAATTGCACCTTCGAGACCCTTGACTGTGAGGATGGCAATCTGAGTAGTGAGGAGGATGTACAATGGCATATCCCCTTGCTTTATCTTCCACCCATCAAAAAGTGGACTGAACTGGCACTACAGCTGGAAGGGCTGTGCCTAGAATGGGGCTTAAGGGCAGCGAATGGGAGGTCAAGGTCCGACAGGAGGGGTACACACACCTTTAATAATGGCACGAGAAGCAGTAGGATTGATTATATCTTCCTTAGCTTGGAACTATGGTCGTCCTTACAGGACATGGAAGTTTATGATCGGCTCAAAAGTGACCATAACCCCTTAGTATTAACTATGCTGGTCCCAGGCCTACATAATCACGAATCTCAGGAAATAGTAAAAGCCATAGCAGAAGTGGAGTCTGCCAATGATTGCAGGAGAGTCAAATGGGTCAGGGTTGCAGCCAATGAAGGGCACCTAAAACCGATGGAGGCACTGGTTGAGTGTTCCATTTAACTATCCAAAATTGTGACACTCAAGAGGACATCAACTCAATTATTTTACAGGTCCACAATGACTTGTTCTCCAAACTTAAACCTTTTTTTGTAAAAAAGCCAAAGAAACTGGCAAGGAAGTTAAGTCCAAAGGCAGCCCCTTGGTACAACAAACTATGTAGAGTGGCATATAGCAGATTAGCGAGAGCAATCAGGCTAAGGAAAAAGGAAGAGATTAGAGTGGCAAGGGCTGGATATAAGTAAATTCTATTACGAGCCAAGCAGGAGTGGGATGACCAACATTGGCAAAACCTGCTCAGCGCTAGCCAATGGAAAAACATGGCTAACTTCTGGCACCTTGTTAAATGGGGTAATGGTATTTTGAAACCACTTCCCATTAATCACGTTGCACCAGATGCGTGGACCTCTCATTTTGAGGCCCAGTTTGCCGTTAGCAGCGATCACACAGCCCAATTCCCAAAGCCTAATCCTATTACTACCTTGCACTTTTCCATACAAGAGGTAGAAAAAGCCCTCAAGCAGATCCCTAAAGGTAGGGCACCCGGATTGGACTGCATTCCAGCGGACCTGTTCATGAACAATAATGATAAGTGGGTGAGTTACATTCAGACCCTAGCTAATGCCATAGCAAGTGAAGCCCCCACCCCAGAGACGTGGTCAGGAGCTGAGATTATCCCGATCTTTAAGAAAGGAGATCGATCAAAACCTGGCAATTATAGGCCCATAAGCCTTGTTGATTGCATTCAAAGATCTTTGCCAGGCTGGTATTAAGCAGAATCCAGACATGGGTGGATGAAACAGGCATTTTATCATCCATGCAGGCTAGGTTTCGGACGCATACAGGCACTATTGATCAGGTCCTCAGGTTTGCGATCATCTACTGGAGGGTGGTAACCTTAGGGGACGGCACGCTATTTGCAGCCTTTATCGACTTAAAATCAGATTTCGATTTGGTGCTCCGAGATAAAATGTGGAGTACCTTTTATGATATGAATTGCTGGCCGTCCTAATCACCCTGCATAATTCTAACTTTGCTCAGGTACGCTGGGGTGTGAATGGGGAAGTCACAAACACGTTTCCCATCGCCCAGGGGGTACGTCAGGGGTGTGTGCTTGCCCCAACCCTGTTCTCCCTCTTTATTAACAGGGTCATGGAATACTATACGAATCACCCAACAGATGCTCCATCTCTAGCTGGTCAGAAAATACCATTGTTAATGTTCGTGGACGACACTTTAATACTATCAAAGACACAGAGAGGGCTGCAATTAGCCCTCACAAGGTTTGAGGAGTTTTGCCGCGACCATGACCTCGAGGTCAATGTGGAGAAAACAAAGTTCATGGTCCTCCACATCCGAAAGGCCATCAACAATGTACAGCTAGAGCAAACTGACGTTTTTACATATTTGGAAGTTACCCTTGAAAGTAAATTGAAAAGGAAACCCCAGATTAACAAGTTGGCTCTCAAACATGCCCAATTGGCAGGTGCCCTTGTGAAGGAGCAGAGACTGTCCCATACAAACCTGTGGCTCCTGTACTGAAGATTTATAATTCCAAAATTAGTACCTCAGTTCTTTAAGGGGCAGAGCTATGGGGCTTTTCAGATTTAACACCACTGACTGTAGCCCAGACCAAGTTTATGAGAACTCTGCTTTACCTTCCTCCATCGACCCCCCTGCTGCCCTTTAACTTGATTTGGGTTGTAATCAGTTAGAGGATATTGCTCGCTTTAGACCAGTGGCATTATGGAGAAGATTATGGGCTACTCCCGAACTGTCCATTTATGCCCGGGCTCTGCTAGAAATCAGGCAGGCTGACACCTCATGTAAGATTTCTTGGCTGACTAAGATTAAAACCACCTTGAGCGACATGGGGATGCATGGTTTAAGTTTAAGACAGCCTATTGAGACATGGTTAGGATGAAATGTTTTTCGTCCATCACAAGTCCAACTCTGATGAGGGATTTCCTGGAGAGGAAACATGAGTACCATTATGAACCCTATTGGGATTATATCAAGGTACCTCTCGACAGGAAACTGTACCACCAATACAGAGTGGGCTCACTCCCAATAAAGACCTTCACCTGCAAATGGCACCCTCAGAATGATGATAAATGTAACACATGTCCATCGCAGCGGGAAACCATAGCTCACATTCTCTTTGTCTGTCCAGCCTACAAAGCCCCTCGCCACAGATGGCTCAAACCAGTCTGACTAAACCTTGGTACCAGGGAGGGTTCAGAGGCTCTAAGGATTTTAAAGACAGACACAAGCGAGCCTATAATAATTGCCCTAGCAAAATGTTTAGGCTGGATGTGGGCTACCCGCAGTAAAATTGTTAAGGCTCGGAACTTAGTCAATATGTAATGGGATAACCCCATTATAACTAGGCCATTGCAGTTATTATTTTTATTTTTTTAGAGACATGTTAGTCTTCGGTACGATTTTAATTATGTTTCTATGTAAGTGATTTTATATTTCCCCATTTTCTCATTTGGAAATATTAATGCATAGCAGGATGGATCAACTTACGGTTTTATGTGAAATTTTTATACTGGTTTTATCAATCTCAAATATTTGTATGATTGGATTGCAATAATTTTTAGTCTGTGATGGAATTTTTTATAACATGAGTTTATCGATGTACTGCTGTCTTTAATGATTTGACAAATCGAAATAAAAACTAAAAAGAAAACTCGAAGAAAACTCGACTAGTTTGACGTAAAGCTGTAAAAGGTCAAAAATAAGTTGATGATTGCGCAGACAAACAGAGTCAGGGAAGCACTTAAAATCAAACAGTAAATTTAGACAGATGTCATGATGCCTGCAGGTCTTGATGTAAAAGGTAATTCACATTTAGAAATGCAAGAAGCTAAAACTAGGAGTGATATGGTACAGATGCACGTGCAAGGTAGGGTTAGAATGGATGGACTAGATGTGAGTGGCAATGCTAACATAAATTTTCTTGAGATGAGCACTTCTTGTCACATTTGTTGGAAAATAGGGCAAATGTAGACAAATCCCTGATCAAATCCAAAATTATTTTGTTCCAAAAATACAGCAGAGTGAAAAGCAGATGCAGAGTTTGCGTCCCCAGCCCAATAGACTCATATGCAGATTGTGCAGAATCAGGGGCAGTTGAATACGAACATGCCTGTAGCTCCAGTGGTGCAGCAAAACATGAGAAACAAAATGCCATACAATCCAGGGTACCAACAAAATTCATTGATTCTGAGGAATGATTTTCCCCAGCTTCTAGCAGATGTGACACATTTGCAATCACAGTGCCTTGGAGGCGATGAGGATTGCATGGTTGGTGTAGTCCTAGAGGTAGATCTGAGTGCCTCATATATAGATAGTGAGGTGAATGGCCACCCTATATCATTTCTAATAGATACCGGTGCTACCCGCTCCACAGTTTGTTCCAAGAAGATTCCAGACCCACTCGTATATGGAAGAGAAGGCCGAGTTGTAGGAACAAGCAATACACAGATTATTAACCGGGTAACAGCCAATGTCCCAGTTAAAATAGGGTCCATGGAAAGCAAGCACAAATTTATATTGTGTGATTCAAGTCCTGTGTATTTACTTGGCAGAGGCTTGCTTTGCAAAATTAATTTTGTGATTTATTGCACACTGGATGGTGTTGTGATGGAAACCCATGACGAGGATTCAGTGTTTAAAATAAAAACAAAAGAGTGGAGAGTCCAGCTATTCCCAGTTCTTACAAAAGATGACCTGACTCTTCATTTAAGACACACAGTGGAAGAAAAGGGTTTGGATATTACAGAGAAAAAAACAGGGTTTAATACAAAGTGCAAAACCAGCTAGGGCACAGATTAAGCCAGATTTTGTTTAGTCTAAAGTCAACAGTGCAAACTTTCATGAGACGTAGAAGAGGAAATGAAGCCAATCATTGTGAAATTGTCAGAACAAGGTATTCTATCAGAGGTGCTTGGTAGTCCTTGTAACTCTTCGGTGATGGGCATTAAAAAAACAAAGTGAAAAATGTACTGTGGTCCAAGATTTGAGAACCTTTAACAAAATTGTGATCCCAAGTTGTACAGTGGTACCGAAGATTGCAGTGACTTTGTTTTAAATATCTACGCTTGCAGAAGCCAAGGTTTCTTTTCTATTCCTCTTGTTGGACTGAAAATGCATCTGGCCGACTCCTTTTAGCATTGTGCTGTTTAATTTAGCATTTGGGGCACCATTTTGTATTAGCCGCCATTTTGAATAATGATCGAAACTAACGTCTGTCTCACCTTGTGTCTGCCTCCTCGAAAAACAGCTGCCAATGTGTCCTGTGTACGTGTATTTCTTCAAGGTTGAGTTTGCTGTGCTAATGAATAAACTGCCCATGTTACTGCATACCTTTCTGTCTAGATAGGCCTGCTCCCACTGCTCAGAATGGTGTGGGCAGGCAGAGTAACCTTGAGTGCAACATAGTGTGTGCCCGGTCCCAGGATCGTAGCTCATCAATCTGTATCTCATTTGTTCATCAGTACCCAGACTGGGAAATTAATGTCTGGGCGGGTCTTCAGGGGTTTCAGAAATGTACTTCATGCCTTACCATGTTGCCTAGAGTCAGTCCCTCTACAGCAATCTGAGGAGGCTGGCCAGACTGGACTCCACTCAAGCGTTTACTAATAAATAACTTTGGTTTGCATTCTCTACTGTCTGACCAACTATTCATTTGCATGGAAGGCTGATAGGTGGTCGCGAGTGACCTGGGTGGCCTTAATCGGGTCCCTTCCTTCAGTTTGGTACCCGAACAGGGACCCCATTGGGTGAGTGACCCTTCCTTGCCCATGGACGGGGAGGAGGTCGGGGCTGTCAGACTCTAATTACGGTACTCAAACTTACACAGGAACAGAGATGCTAGTTCCCAAATCCACCCCGACAGCAATCCAGAGCTTAGTGTGACAAGTCTCTAGAGTGGCTATCTAGGGGGAAAGTGGATAAAATAACAAAAGAGAGAAGAGACTGTCCTGCGGCTTCCTTCAGGAGTCCGTCCAGCAGACTTCTTTTGCTGATGAGATAACCTGTAGACAAGAGTTATTGTTATCATAAACTTTTAGTCCTTAACCTCTCTTATCTCTTAACCCCTATTGCCTTATTTCCTTACCACGCCAATTTCAGAACTCTGCTTCTCTTCTATTTCTTTTCTGTGTGTGCTTTTATTTCCTTAACTATATTCTTCGTCTGCAATTAAAAAGGAAATAGCTAGAACCCAAGGTTTATCTGCCTCATATAAATCTTTCTCTCTGAGCTTCTCACTTACTTCCTATTTTTCTTTTTACTCTCCTATGCTTTATCTTCCTTGGTATCTGCCTTAATTCACAGCTTCTTTTTCTTTTTTGCACACCTGTAATATAGTTACATTTATCTGTTTAGAACTTCTGCTTTCTTGTAAACTAGATGTTATCTATTTTAATTTGGTATTCTACTTACTGAGTTTGAGGTCTTTTCCTATTGGTAATTATTCATCTGTGTGTTTAATGCTTTCTTCTCTTTTCGTGGTGGTATTTTACTCTCAGCTACTATTCGACGACTTATTTCTGTGGTAAGTATGGTTTTATCTTATTCTATTATTTGTAGTTGCTCAAGAGTTCTAACCTATATTGCAATTCTCTCTTCGATCTTTTTCAGGACTTGCCGTTACTACTCGTTACCTCTGTGAAGAATTACAGTAAAGCCACTTTCCTCACAGTAAGTTCTATGACTATTCCTTTCAGTAATTTACTTCAGTTCTCTGACGTGACAAATATACACTCGTTAACTTAGCTTAATTTTTCTTGTTCTTCCTTCAGATGCTCCTGTTGACGCTGCTTCCTCTCCCTGACGACTCGGTGCGAAATCTTCACAAACTAAGATTTGCTGTTCTCCTCAAAAGTCACTTTACTTCATGGAACTCGGATTTCGAACTTGTATCTACTGACTTCCGAAAGCCCTTCAGGGTAGATTCTGAAAAGCCTTCGAGTGAAAACTGAAACACTTTTAGTCAGCGCGCACTGGAATGCGCACCTGACTCTCTAGAATTCTTGGTGAAGTGCGCAGTTCCTAGGCAGCGCGAGCCTCACCTAGGATTCCAGCGCGTTCTCTGCCAAACACTAGAACGCTAACAGCTACTCGGTTCTGGTGGCCTTTTCTGGCGCCATTTCCGAGTCAGCTCCACCCATGTACCTTCCATTGCTCGGGGCGTACAAACTTTGAGTCTTCGATGCGCGATTAAACCTATCTGTAATCTTGGGTTCCTGACAGTATCCTCCAACAAGGTAGGTTCTCTCCTCTGGGGTTTAGTTGGTGATCGTAGGTGAAAGGCCTTAACTAATCTTGGAGCATGGACATCTTCTTCTCGTTCCCAAGACCTTTCCTCGGGCCCATAACCCTTCCAGTCCACCAAATAGTATAACTTCCCTTTTTGTATTTTGGAGTCTAGAATTTCCTTGACTTCAAATTCAGTACCAGTCTCTAGCTGAAGAGGCCTTGGAGGCAGGTTTTTTCGCAGATCATCTGGAGCCTTCTTCAACAGGGATATGTGGAAAACTGGATGTATTTTCAACTTTGGTGGCAATTGAACTCGGTAAGTCACCGGATTTATTTTCTCCTCCACCTGATATGGACCAATAAATCTCGGTTGAAACTTCCGATTACCTTTCAATCTCAAATTCTTAGTACTTAACCAAACCTTGTCTCCTATTTCCAATGAGGGGCCTACTCGTCTCTTTCTGTCTGCATAACTCTTATATTTTTCTTTAGCTTGTTCAAGATTTTCAATTGCCCTCTTATGTACCTGATCTAACTGTGTTACAATCTCCTCCACCGCCGGAACTGAGATCTCGGTTTGCCTGAGGGTCGAGTTGGGATGTATTCCATAATTCATAAAGAAAGGGGAATACCCAGTGGAAACATTCTTTGCATCATTATGGGCGAACTCTGCTGCCCACAAATAATCCGACCAATTTCCTTCTTGTTTCAAAAGAAACAATCTCAGATACTGTTCAAGTTCCTGGTTCACCCTCTTGGTTTGACCGTTAGTTTCTGGGTGGTAACTGGTGGAAAAACGGACTTCTGTACCCAACCCTTCCATGAAAGATTTCCAAAAGTGGGAAATGAACTGTGGACCCATATCTGTGATTACTATTTTAAGGATTCCATGTATTTTCACTATTTGAGCACTAAAATGAGTCGCCAACTGCTTAGCTGTTGGCACTCCCTTTAAAGCTGTAAAATGAGCCATTTTAGAAAGGGAATCTACTACCACTAAGATGGTATTGTAGCCCTGACTAAGGGGTAAGTCAGTTATGAGGTCTAATGTAACAGTGTGCCAAGGATAAGGTGGAGTGGGTAAGGGCATAAGTAAACCTTTTGGGGCCTGCCTTTCGGATTTTCCCTGAGCACAGATCTCACAAGTCTTAACATATTGCTCAATACTCTTCGACATTTCAGGCCACCAGTAGTGTCGCTGGATCAGTTCTCTGGTCTTTGCCTCTCCCTTATGTCCTGCCAACCTTGCATCATGGCATTCCTTGATAATCTGTTGCTGCAACTCTTTAGTGGGAATATACAGAGCTCCTTGGTAGTAGGGCAACTGATTACGAACCTCCCTTCCTTCCTCCTTCGCCCACTCTTTCAAGGTCTTTTTATCCATTGCGTCAGTGATACCCTGTTCAAGATCAACTGAAGTGATTGCTCCAATAATCTTCTCACTTGGGATAATGGATTGATTTCCTAGAGGTGTCTTTTGATTTTCTGTGTCTATCCTAGACAAGGCATCTGCTTTTCCGTTCTGGGCCCCTGGTCGATAAGTAATGACAAAATCGTAATCAGCAAAGTACAGCGACCATCGCAATTGTCTTGGTGTTAAGGTTCTGGCTGTTTTTAGAAATTTTAAATTTCTATGGTCTGTATATACTGTGACTTGATGCTGTGCCCCCATTAAATGATGTCTCCAATCTTTGAATGCGTCTTTTATGGCCAATAGCTCCTTCTCTGTGATGGTATAGTTTATTTCTGCCGGAGTTAATTTTCTTGACCTATAGGCGACTGGATGCAGCTGCCCCGTTTGCTTGCTTCGTTGGGACAAAATTCCTCCCACCGCCTGATCAGAGGCATCGGTCTCCACATAAAATGGTTCAGTCGGATCTGCATGTTGTAGGATTGGGGCTGACGTAAAACTTCTCTTTAGGGATTGGAAGGCTTCTTCAGCTTCAGTTGTTCATTCAAATTTTACCCCTTTTTTCAATAGACGGGTGTGTGGCAAAATCTTATGTGAAAATTCTCCAATGAATCTCCGGTAAAAATTGGCAAAACCAATAAAGCTTTGTACTTCTTTGACGCTCTCGGGGGACTTCCAGTTTATCACCACTTCGATCTTCTTGCGGTCCATAAGAATGCCTGTTGGTGAAATTACAAAGCCCAAAAATTCAACCTGAGAGACACTGAAGGCACACTTCTCTAGCTTTACAAACAGTCTGTTTTCTCCCAGCTTCTGTAAGACCCTTCTAACCTGATCCTGATGTTCTTCCTTGTTCTCAGAGTAGATAAGGATGTCATCGATGTACACCAGTGCACACTGGTCGATGAATTCCTTCAATACATCGTTAATGAAGTGTTGAAAGGCAGCGGGAGCGTTACATAGCCCATAGGGCATAACCTGATATTCAAATAGGCCGAACCTCGTTCTGAAAGCTGTCTTCCACTTATCGCCCTCCTTCATTCTCACCAGATGATACGCTCCCCTCAGATCCAACTTCGTGTAAATTGTTGCTCCTTTCACTTGATCTAGCAAAACAGATATTAGCGGCAATGGATAACGGTTCTTTTTTGTAATCTTATTGATGGCTCTGTAGTCGATGCAAGTCCTCAAATCTCCTTCTTTCTTTGGCACAAAAAATAGGGGCGAGGAGACTGGGGACTGCGAGGGACGAATGAAGCCGTTTGCTAGATACTTATCCAAATACTCTTTTAGGTGATGGTGTTCTTTTTCCGTAAGGGCATACACACGGCTGCAAGGTAGATTTGAACCGGGTTCTATCTCAATTTTACAATCATAAGGTCTGTGGGGTGGTAATTGTTCTGCCTCCACTTCATTGAATATGTCTTCAAACTCTCGATATTCCTCTGGTATGTCTTGCACATGGATTACACAAATTGATTCTCCCGTCTGGCACAACGAATGTGCAGGATTCACCTCTTGCTCCTGCAGCTGGCCCCTGAAACAATTTCCCAAACAATAATCTGATTCCATCTTAATGGCTCTGGTACTCCAGTTGATTGTTGGATTATGTTCAGTCAGCCAGGGAAGCCCAAGGATCAACTGGAATTGGGGGGGCATCGATTAAGTTAAACTGGATCTTCTCCTCATGTCCGTCATCCGAGATCAGATGAATTAATTCTGTGTGACTGATTATTGGACCAGAGGACAGGTTGGTTCCATCCACTGCCCTAACGGGCTCTGCTTTTAACTTTTTGATGGCTTTGATTCCCACCTTGCTCGCAAACTTTAGATCGCAAAAGTTTCCGGTGGCTCCTGAGTCGATCATCACTGAGACTTCCCTCAGCGTCACGTGTCGAAACCTGATTTCCATTGATAAGGTTAGATGTGGCGCTGCAGACTGTAGAGTATTGGCCACCCTATGTTCTTTTGGAGTCTGATCGAAAATCGCATCCACCTGTTCAACTCCTCCAACAGATGGTGCCTTTAGTTTTCCTTCGGCTTGAAACTTCCCTTGGGTTTCTTTGGACACGCACGTACAAAATGACCTCCCGATCCACAGTACATGCATAGGTTGTTGGTTCTTCTCTTTTCCTTCTCTTCTTTGGAAAGAGGACCCCGTATTGTACCAATCTGCATTGGTTCGATGCCCTGCTGACCTTCATTGCTTCGTCCTCCTTCCGACCTTACTCGATCAAATCGTGGAATCACTGACTTGAAATCTTTCCTTTTTTCACCTTTTCTTTCCCCATGACGGAAATCGATTTCCAGCACTAAATCCACCAACGCGGAGATTTCTGTGGGTCTATTGGGTATTCCGGCCAATGCATCCTTTAGCTCATCTCTTAAACCTCAATAAAACACCGCTGCTCTCTTACTCTCAGGCCAGTTGGTTTCCACCACTAGTTTATTGAATTGAGCCAAATAAGAGACCACATCGCGGTTGCCCTGTTTCAGGTCGAGTAGTTCGTTGTCTACGGCTTGGGATATCCGCCTTCTGTCAAATATTCGAAGGAACTCTTCTTTGAAGTTCTCATAATTCCGCAATATGGGATCGTCTTTTGAAATCAGAGGCAAAGATCAGGATGCTGCATTCCCACTTAAGTATGACAACACAAAGGCCACTTGAGACTGAGCATCTGGAAAAATGGAAGGGCGGCACATGAAATGTAATGAGCACTGCGTAATGAATATTTGAGCCTTCTGAGGATCCCCACTAAAACGCTTGGGTGCCGCTAATGGAATGACAGGTGAGAGGGAGTGAATCACCTGAGTTGTCATCCTATTAGTCCCTTCTGTCAATGAAGCTTGAGCGTCCGAACCTGAACCAAAAGGTTGTCTAAGCCTTTGCGCCAATTCTGTGGTTTCTTTTCTAGAATTTACTACTTCTAATCTGAGGTTCTGGTTTTCCTCTCGGACTGCACTTAACTCTTTTTGTATGGTATCTAATATTGTTCCTAAACCTTGTACGTCTATTCCCTCAGCCATCTCTGTTCGGGTGTAAAATGCAACGTGGGCACTTCACTCTGTCAGACTCTAATTACGGTACTCAAACTTACACAGGAACAGAGATGCTAGTTCCCAAATCCACCCCGACAGCAATCCAGAGCTTAGTGTGACAAGTCTCTAGAGTGGCTATCTAGGGGGAAGGGGGAAAGTGGATAAAATAACAAAAGAGAGAAGAGACTGTCCTGCGGCTTCCTTCAGGAGTCCGTCCAGCAGACTTCTTTTGCTGAAGAGATAACCTGTAGACAAGAGTTATTGTTATCATAAACTTTTAGTCCTTAACCTCTCTTATCTCTTCACCCCTATTGCCTTATTTCCTTACCATGCCAATTTCAGAACTCTGCTTCTCTTCTATTTCTTTTCTGTGTGTGCTTTTATTTCCTTAACTATATTCTTCGTCTGCAATTAAAAAGGAAATAGCTAGAACCCAAGGTTTATCTGCCTCATATAAATCTTTCTCTCTGAGCTTCTCACTTACTTCCTATTTTTCTTTTTACTCTCCTATGCTTTATCTTCCTTGGTATCTGCCTTAATTCACAGCTTCTTTTTCTTTTTTGCACACCTGTAATATAGTTACATTTATCTGTTTAGAACTTCTGCTTTCTTGTAAACTAGATGTTATCTATTTTAATTTGGTATTCTACTTACTGAGTTTGAGGTCTTTTCCTATTGGTAATTATTCATCTGTGTGTTTAATGCTTTCTTCTCTTTTCGTGGTGGTATTTTACTCTCTGTACTCAGCTACTATTCGACGACTTATTTCTGTGGTAAGTATGGTTTTATCTTATTCTATTATTTGTAGTTGCTCAAGAGTTCTAACCTATATTGCAATTCTCTCTTCGATCTTTTTCAGGACTTGCCGTTACTACTCGTTACCTCTGTGAAGAATTACAGTAAAGCCACTTTCCTCACAGTAAGTTCTATGACTCTATTGCTTTCAGTAATTTACTTCAGTTCTCTGACGTGACAAATATACACTCGTTAACTTAGCTTCATTTTTCTTGTTCTTCCTTCAGATGCTCCTGTTGACGCTGCTTCCTCTCCCTGACGACTCGGTGCGAAATCTTCACAAACTAAGATTTGCTGTTCTCCTCAAAAGTCACTTTACTTCATGGAACTCGGATTTCAAACTTGTATCTACTGACTTCCGAAAGCCCTTCAGGGTAGATTCTGAAAAGCCTTCGAGCGAAAACTGAAATACTTTTAGTCAGCGCGCACTGGAATGCGCACCTGACTCTCTAGAATTCTTGGTGAAGTGCGCAGTTCCTAGGCAGCGCGAGCCTCACCTAGGATTCCAGCGCGTTCTCTGCCAAACACTAGAACGCTAACAGCTACTCGGTTCTGGTGGCCTTTTCTGGCGCCATTTCCGAGTCAGCTCCACCCATGTACCTTCCATTGCTCGGGGTGTACAAACTTTGAGTCTTCGATGCGCGATTAAACCTATCTGTAATCTTGGGTTCCTGACAGGGGCCGCGCTGGGTCCGATGGGCGGACGGGGTATCCCTGCATGTGAGAGTCTAGTACTTGCAGCTGGCCTGTCTGGCTGACCAGGCAGTGCCTCAGCCAGTGGTCATCCTGGCTGGGGTCCTGAGCGGTGAAACCCTTGGATCTGGCAGTTTGGTTAGAAGAGTTGGCAGTGGAGAATAAATTGGTTCGACCTGTGTGCACCAGGTGAGTTTGCGTTGGTTTGTGGTCGCTACGGCGCCATTTTGTTTTGTGTTTGGTGCGATCTGAGGACCATTTTTGGATAAGCTCTTGAATTCTTTATGAACATGGTACTATTTTGATTTATATTTAATGAGGTCCGAGGACCAACTTTGGTGAAGATATTTGCAAATATCTGTTTGGCATAAATAGTGAACTTGTTTTCTCTTAAAATGCCTTGCTTGAGTAAGTTGTTTTGTGTGGGGTGTCGCTGTTGTACTACTGATGCTCGTTTGGAAGAAACTAGAATTAAGTAAGAGGGTGCCTACAAGGGATTCTGTTTCTGTATTTGATTCAATAGTTATTTGTATAGAAGTAACTTTGTGTTCAACCCTGCTCAGCGATGAACTAATGATTAATCAAACAAACAAAACAAAACACATTTCTTTTACAAGCAGACAATTTTCTCGCAACCATAAAATGGGAGTACACGGTGCAAACCTTTCTTCAAAAGAGCATATATTTTATATATATATATATATATATATATATATATATATATATATATATATATATATATATATATATATATATCGCAAAATTCCTCTCGCTTCTCCCTCGGTTTCTCGAAGGTTCGTCGCAGGTAAGGATCACAGCACCACGAAGGACACTCAAGATGATATTTATTTCAAACGAAAACAAGGCGTCACACAGACAGGAGACGGTCTACGCGTTTCGGCACTTGGCCTTCGACTGGACCATAGAGTCTCAAAGCCCAGAGTGTCCATTTTAAAGTGTCAGTGCAGATATTTTCAAATAAACAGTGAAGACATACTGGACATTTAATCGCAACGACAATGATTTTAAAGTAAAAGTGATTTTGTCTCAAATTATACTTCAAATTAATCCATTGTGAAAGGCCAAAAAAGGAGACAAGTAATTACGAATTGCAATTTGTGTTCAAAATGAGTACAAAGTAAATTTAAACTTGAACTAGAGGTCATGGTAAAGTACCAATGTTTTCTTGGGAGGAATAGAGGAATGATCGATTTAGAATGTCTCCTAATTAGTAGTAGTCACTTCCCCTCTTGTTGGAAGTGTGTGCAATTTCTTCCATATGCATGAAAATGTATTTATGCACATACTTTCCCTCCACACATGATAATCGAGGTGCGGAATTCTCTTTGGTCTGTGATTGAAAGGCCAAATTAGTGAACATGTCTGTTGTTAACAGAGATGAAGAAGGTAAAACATTTAATGGAATTTCCGGTTCTCGCAAGATGTGTGTTTCAATAGTGTCCTAGTAAAGTACATGACGTATTGCACTAATGTGTGGTAAAGGTGACATATATCGTTATTAAATGAAAAGAATTTCATTGTCTAACAACCTTCCTCCCTTATATGAACCAAATTGCAAATGAACGTGATTGGTATGATCTATCACAGAGAGTAAAGATAGCAGTAGTAAGCTGTTCAAGGTTCAGTCCAAAAGGAATTCAAAATTCAAGATTTAGTTCAAAGTAAGTTGTGAAGTTGAACCTGGCGAGTATCGTCATCCTATTTTCATCCATGTTCTTCATTTCTTGGGAGTTTATATTGTTTATAAATGAACATGTAATTCAGCGTCCAGATTGTGAGCCCATGGGTTTTCCGTACCTATCGATAAAATCATTCTTGACTCCGCTCTTCTTAAACCAAGAACTCTATTTCCACCCCTCTCTTTTGGTTTGACGATCTTGATGCCAAAATATTTCAGTTGGTTACAGTCACAGGAGTGGAATTCAAAAAAATGTTTTGCCATAGGATATGTGAATTCTTTGTTTTTAATGGCACGTAGGTGTTGTAGGATGCGAAGTTTGAGTTTGTTGATAGTACTTCCTACGTATAGTTTTTTACATGGACATTCCAGGATATAGACGACAAATTTTGATTCGCAGGTTATGTGGTCTTTGATTCTTTCCTCGTGGTCATTTTGTAGTTGAAATGTTGTTGTCTTTTTACCATGTTCACATGCTTGCACTTCGAGCACTTCCAGAATCCCGGAGTATTCAGCCAGGATGCAGTTGTTTCTGGTTTAAGTTCGAAGTGACTGTGTGTTAATAGATCGCCCAGAGATGCAGTTTTTCTATAAGTAATCCTAAGTCTTGAGGATAAAACTTTGTGGACAGTTTCATCTAGCAACAATATTTCCCAATGTTTCCGTACAATTCTTTGGAAGTCATTACTCTGGTTGTTAAAATCAACAATCAGCCTGGTTGTAATCTCAGTTCCTCTGTTGTTTGATCTGTGACTTTCTAAATTAGTTTGTAAAAGGTCGGTCTTTTCTTAGAACTGACTCTGTTTACAGCAGTGGTGATGATGTCCAAGGGATATCCTCGTTGTAGGAAACGTTCACTCATTTCTTGTAGTTGTAATTTAAAATCAGAGAGTTCAGAGCAGTTTCTTCTTGCTCGCAGCATTTCCCCATAGGGGATGCTCCATTTCAGATTTTGTGGATGTCTGCTATTTGCCTGTATGATGCTGTTACTGGCAGTTGGCTTTCTGTGCATTCTAGTGCAGATTTTTCCATTCATTATGAAAACTTCGACATCCAAAAATATGATGTTTGTGGCACTTATGGTGGAAGTAAAGGTTGGTTTGTACTTATTGAAGTTGAGAGAGTCAAGGAAGTTCGTGAGGCTGTCGTTATTGCCTTCCCAAATGATGAAAAGGTCATCGATGTATCTAGATCAAGATCTTATGTTCCTTGATTTCTCTTCTTTCAAGACGTCTGTCTCCCATATGGCCATGAAGAGATTGGCGTATGTTGGGGCAAAAGAAGTCCCCATCACAGTCCCTTGCTTTTGCAAGAAGAGATCCCCTCTGAAAAGGAAAACATTGTGTGTCAGGCAGTATGTGAGCATTTGTAATAGCATGTCTGTATGTTCCAAGAGGCAGATTGGTCTAGTATCCAAGAAGTGTTTAACCGCTGCTATTCCATCAGAGTGATGAATGGAGGTGTATAGAGATGATACGTCAATGGAGGCCATAATGTAGTTCTCTTTCCAATCCATTTTTTCAATTTTTTTCAGGAAATCCATTGTGTCCCTCAAATAAGATGGTAAGGCTGTGACGTAATTCATCAGGAAAATGTCAATGAATCGGGATGTTGGTTCCAACAGGGAACCGATGGAACTGACAATGGGTCTGCCTGGTGGGTTGATGGTAGACTTGTGTATCTTCGGAAGAAAGTAGATGGTTGCCGTGATAGGATGATCCGTTTTCAAGTACAAATATTCTTCCAAGTCAATTAGGTTTCTTTCTTTCCATGTCAGCAGTTTATAATGATATTCCTCCGTCCAGTTAGTGATAGGATTTGTTTTGAGCTTCTCATAATGTTCCCCAATGTTAAGTTGTCTGTAAGCTTCGTTGATATAGTTATCACAAGTTTGGACAACAATGTTCCCGCCTTTGTCTGAGGCCTTTATTATTATGTTCTGATCTTCTCTTAGTTCTTGCAATGCCTTATATTCTTCTGGTGTGATATTCCATGTCTTTTTCTTTTTAATTTTTTTCTTTGGATTTGACATGGGATGGTTTGTTGACATTTTATTAATTTCCTCCACCATGATCTCTTGGAATAAATCTATTTTGTTTCCCGGGGGAAGTTGTGGACAGAAGGTTGATCGAGTTTTGAGACCACTATTTCCACCTCTGTTAGTTTCATATCCCATTGTTTGGCAAAGTTGTAGATCAGACACTGGAGAGGATTCGCTCATCTCTGCATGTGTATTTGACGCAGTTTGTAATGAAATTACTGTTCTGAGAGCTGGAATATCTTTTATACTCAGTGATGGAATTTCTTGACTTGTGAGTATTGGCAATTGTTTGGACTTTTTTTCTTCGAAGTACTTCTTAAGTTTGACTTTTCGGCAGAATTTGTAAAGGTCAATACGTATGTTAGCCAGATCCATGTCTTTATTGGGGCAGAATGTTAGTCCTTTATTGAGCAGTGAGATTTGTGCTTCACTCAGGATTTTGTTAGAGATGTTGACAATCAAATTGAATATATATATATATACAAATGAAAACAAGGGATGTGGTCAGAATCAACCAGACATAGCGCTGGAGGTATGTCACCTTAACCTACGAAGCAACTACATCTATTCCATATGATGACCAAGGAAATGATCTGAACAAAACAGCAAACAATTCCTTAAAACCAATGGATGTGTAAAGAAATAGATGTGGCTGTCGACATTTCGGTCTGTGTTGGCAATAAGTCCGTCAGACCATCTTCAGGACGTATGGTTGATTTTGGAGCCGAAAAATATCCTTCTGTAATTTCTTTAGAAAGATTTGAACCCAAAGGAATCTAATTAGACGGAGGCGTATTCTGCGACTGGTATTTAAGTGTGTACACGAATGGATCATGCACGCAAAAAGTTTTTTATCCTAAGGGGTCTTCCCACTATTTTGTTACAATACGTTTGGAAGAAAGGCAGCCTGCACCTCCGGAAGGCACTCCTAACTTCGATATGTATGTGAAACACGGCCTTGGACCTATTATGTTTAGTAGGTTATGGCATAAATATACAAGGGACAGCGCCGAGTTGCAGTGGACGCTGACTGGCACCTTTGATGATCAAAAAATGAACTTTTTGCTGGGCAAATTGTTTGCAAAACGAAGTCGGCAGTCTATGTTCGATTCTCTTCAAATATGGCAGAAAGAGGCTAAACAGAGGTGAATGAACGCAGAAAAGGAGGCCTGGAAAGGGAGAATGCAGACAGTGACTCAGAAAGGTGTAGCGTATGATAGAGAGAAAATAGAAAAAGGAATAGAGTGTGCTGATTGCAATGTGACAAGTCTTATGTTGCTCAAGAAGAAGGTGATCCCTGTGTGGAGGAATTGTTAGAGACTCGACCTCCACCTCCTTACGCCCGCAAAAAATATACCCTGCTTTCCCGCAGTCTCAGCCACCTGTTCCTTCTGTCTCTGCTTCTCCTGCTCCTGCTACTGCTACTGCTGATCAGACTGCCTTGGCTTCAGCACCTCCTGCCTTTTCTCTGCCCTTGCCGACTGTGACGACTATGACTGTTAGTACCTCGACTATGCCTATCGTTTCAGCGTCTCTTTTGGCAGCCCTTGCACTTACAACACAATTGCCTGATGCCACCGTCACTGTCCCCACTGTGCTCCTACATTCTCCAACTTTAGGGTTTAGTGAGGCACCAGTGCGTAGACCCACAGACAGAGACTGGATGAACTTTAAGGAGCGACTGGGACGGACGTTGGTCCGATCAGATGTGGGGGAGGAGTAGAAAAGAATGGTGGCTAATCATGCTTCTCAGTGGGCCCGGAATCCCATTTATGATTTGGATGATGTATGGACTGTGATGAAAGATTATGAGCTATTTGTGCAACAGCATGCTCTTAATCATATTTCGGCTACGTTAATTGGTCTTTGGGAGCAGTGTTTTAAAGATGCGGCCCCTCAAATTCTGTATGACATTAAGGATCATGTACACATAGCTGATATAGGCCCGGCTCAAGTTTATGGTAATGTGGAGATGATGATTGCTTATAGACAGAGGTTCCTTGAATAGAGCCTCACTCTGGTATCCCAGTTCCTGATGCAAGAGGTCCACCCCATATCTCACCCTGAAATACCAGAGTTACAGAATCAACTGAATGAGGTTGTTAGACCACGTGTAGCCGCTCGTTTTCAGGGGCAGTGGGACTATACTCCATGCAAAAGAAGTGAGGTCCTAACACTTAAGACTCAATTACCCGACCCTAGGAAAAGTCCTACCGCATATTACAAGAAATTGATAGAGGCTGCTTTATTAACAGTGATGACGCTTGCGGATATTGAAATGTTCTTTGGGTTACTGGTGCCCGCTGATATTTGGCAGCTAGTGCATACGCAGGACCACGTTGTGGAATTGGGTGCTACTTGGGACGAGATTAGAGCATGGGATGAGGAGAGGAAGCCTGGTGAGATGCCTATGGCCGAGATACTAGCTTTACCCAGCCAAATTATTACCTATATGCACTCTCTTATTCCACCAAGAAGGGTAAACTGGGACAAGTTAATGGCATGCCATCAGAAAAAAGATTAAAGTGTTTCTGATTTTTTTTATCCAGTTTGAAGGTGTGTTCTTGGAGTTTAGCAGACAGAATTTGTCGGAGGAAGGTGGTGTCCGATTGTTCGTTAACAGAATTATTACGAACCTGCTTCCTGAGATCATGACTCGGTTGCAGCCTTCAGAGAGCACTTGGACCACCTCCTCTCCTTCTGTATTATTGAGCATGGCACAGTATTATGAACACAGGGAAAATGAGGAGAAGGAGAAGGTGGAGAAGAAGCACAAGGGGGTTGAAGACGAATGTGTTGAGGCAGCAGGCATCTAAGGGAAATGGTAGAGGATATGGTGCTGGTCCGGACCGGCAGCTTCCCCGTACTAGCAGGAACACTGTGCCTGTAGGGCCGAATCAGTGTGCATATTGCAAAGAGGAGGGGCACTGGCCTCGTGAGTGCCTGGTGGTATTACAGAAAGTCGCGGCCCCTAGAGAATGGAGTTCACGTGGACGGTGTCGTGGAGCAAGCGATCAAGACAGGACTGTGTATGACACTGCCTAAGAGAAATATTGCTAAACACTGGGGAGCACGTAACACTCCCACTGTAACGGAATGGTGCAATGATATAGATAATAATATAGATATGGCTATGGTGGCAGAAAAAGTGTATACATACACAGAGGCTGCCCCAAAAAATGGGAACGTCTATGGGGCTGTTGGAATACTTACAGGGGTGGTATATGTACGATTCCAGTGGTAAACTTCTCAGTGGAAGACAGCCAGCAGGGTCTAGATGGCAACTGGCATGATTAATGAGGATGCAAAGACAGCAAAAATGTTGAATGATAATTACATGATGCAATCTAACGAAAAGACAGGGTTCAGCACGCTGGGACGTCGCAGGGTCGCTCTGACCAGAACAATTTAATGACCCTTGAGGGAGACAGTATTATCATGACGACTATGATCTGGACGAGGTGACAGGGATGTCTCACAGCTAGGACAGCCATGGACAGGCTTCAAGGACCAGCCCAGATACCTGTAGATCAGCGCGGTCCTTATGTTACCCCAGATTCGGAAGGCTCAGCTAAGAAATTCTTGGTGGATACAGGTGCAATGAATAGCCCTGTTTCTCGTTCGCTGGGCCCGGGGCTACTCTGTCTGGCCCAAAAAATAAAATCGGTAGGCATTTCTAGTGTGCTGGTTGTGAGCACCATTTCCAAACCTTTTGCCTTGACTATAGGTCTTTTTACAGTGGATTGGGTGCCGCTCGTATGCGTGGAACTTGGTTTTGGCTGCATTACGGACCCTTGAGGAGTCGCTGGGGAACCTGCCATCGCGCAATCTGCTCCTGAAGTTTGCCATCCCCGCCGGGACTGCGAGGCCCAGGGTGCCCTGCAACGCCCTGACACACCGCACCTGGTGCCTCTTCCCGGCCCCTCCCCTTCTTACCTGTGCCTTCTTAACGCCTCGCGGCCCCCGCTTCGCGGGAGCCGCTCGTAGGTGTGGAACTTGGTTTTGGCTGCATTACGGACCCTTGAGGAGTCGCTGGGGACCCTGCCATCGCGCAATCTGCTCCTGAAGTTTGCCATCCCCGCCGGGACTGCGAGGCCCAGGGTGCCCTGCAACGCCCTGACACACCGCACCTGGTGCCTCTTCCCGGCCCCTCCCCTTCTTACCTGTGCTTTCTTAACGCCTCGCGGCCCCCGCTTCGCGGGAGCCGCTCGTAGGCGTGGAACTTGGTTTTGGCTGCATTACGGACCCTTGAGGAGTCGCTGGGGAACCTGCCATCGCGCAATCTGCTCCTGAAGTTTGCCATCCCCCCCGGGACTGCGAGGCCCAGGGTGCCCTGCAACGCCCTGACACACCGCACCTGGTGCCTCTTCCCGGCCCCTCCCCTTCTTACCTGTGCCTTCTTAACGCCTCGCGGCCCCCGCTTCGCGGGGGCCGCTCGTAGGCGTGGAACTTGGTTTTGGCTGCATTACGGACCCTTGAGGAGTCGCTGGGGAACCTGCCATCGCGCAATCTGCTCCTGAAGTTTGCCTTCCCCGCCGGGACTGCGAGGCCCAGGGTGCCCTGCAACGCCCTGACACAACGCACCTGGTGCCTCTTCCCGGCCCCTCTCCTTCTTACCTGTGCCTTCTTAACGCCTCGCGGCCCCCGCTTCGCGGGGGCCGCTCGTAGGCGTGGAACTTGGTTTTGGCTGCATTACGGACCCTTGAGGAGTCGCTGGGGAACCTGCCATCGCGCAATCTGCTCCTGAAGTTTGCCATCCCCGCCGGGACTGCGAGGCCCAGGGTGCCCTGCAACGCCCTGACACACCGCACCTGGTGCCTCTTCCCGGCCCCTCCCCTTCTTACCTGTGCTTTCTTAACGCCTCGCGGCCCCCGCTTCGCGGGAGCCGCTCGTAGGCGTGGAACTTGGTTTTGGCTGCATTACGGACCCTTGAGGAGTCGCTGGGGAACCTGCCATCGCGCAATCTGCTCCTGAAGTTTGCCATCCCCCCCGGGACTGCGAGGCCCAGAGTGCCCTGCAACGCCCTGACACACCGCACCTGGTGCCTCTTCCCGGCCCCTCCCCTTCTTACCTGTGCCTTCTTAACGCCTCGCGGCCCCCGCTTCGCGGGGGCCGCTCGTAGGCGTGGAACTTGGTTTTGGCTGCCTTACGGACCCTTGAGGAGTCGCTGGGGAACCTGCCATCGCGCAATCTGCTCCTGAAGTTTGCCATCCCCGCCGGGACTGCGAGGCCCAGGGTGCCCTGCAACGCCCTGACACAACGCACCTGGTGCCTCTTCCCGGCCCCTCCCCTTCTTACCTGTGCCTTCTTAACGCCTCGTGGCCCCCGCTTCGCGGGGGCCGCTCGTAGGCGTGGAACTTGGTTTTGGCTGCATTACGGACCCTTGAGGAGTCGCTGGGGAACCTGCCATCGCGCAATCTGCTCCTGAAGTTTGCCATCCCCGCCGGGACTGTGAGGCCCAGGGTGCCCTGCAACGCCCTGACACACCGCACCTGGTGCCTCTTCCCGGCCCCTCCCCCTCTCTTCACCCCACCATAAGAACTACTCCTGCTATCGCGTGAGCGGGACGCGTGCGGGGCGCACACCGGGGCGAAGACCGGGCAAAGAGCGGGCCGTCTGAGGCCGTCCGAGGGTGACCGAGGACGGGACGGGCCACCTTATTAACTTCTACCGTGTGGTAAACGTTACACCTTCCTATATCTATTGTCATCTGTATCCCTCATTTTGTACTGTGTACTCCCTCCATCTTGGATTTGCCTAATCGGAGTCTTTGTACAGTATTTTGCCGGTTATTTTATTAGCATGCCTTCAGAAGCAGGGAAATCACGTACCCTAACTGTTAATACTTCGAATGGACCCGTTTCCGGCACAATAGATAAATTTTTTAAACGAGTGACTACTGTTCTGGAGAAGGAAATTGCGGATACCGAAAAGCGCCTATCCCTTGATTTGCTAACTGGCAAACGTTCCTCGTTGGGTATAATTGGGAAGGTACTCTCTCCGGGGGCGATAATTGAGAGATCAGGCTCTATTCCTGAAAAGGAGGATATAATAACTTTCCTGTCAAATTCCCCAGGTACGCCTATCTTGTCAGACCATCTAATTAGCCTAACTACATCAGGGCTATCAGATTCACCGAACCTGGATATTTCTCCCCCATCGATTATAGGGATTCCTGAGAATAGACATACTCCAAAAAAGAGACGAGGCCTTTCTGTCAAAACACCCCTAGCTAAAAACAAGAAGACTAGATCCCTTGTACAATCCTCGACTCTCACTGGTCCAGCAGTGTCAAATAACCCTTCCCCTAGTTCTAACACCATAGGAATCCCCACTGATCAAGATCTGATGGGTGAATTATTCACCAAAATTGAGACCATGATTAAGTCCCTCCTACTCCCCCTCTTAGAGAGGACAAGATTAATAAGTCTGCATTTGGATGATTTGGCCAAACAAATCCAAGGGAATAATTTGACCCTCTCCGAACTCCTAAAAAACCAGAATAAAACTAGTACCATTGATCTAGCTATCTCTCCCTCTACCTTGTCAGAACAACCATCAATCAGTGGTATTCACAGGAAAATGCGTACCGCTCTGGGGGGGAAGTCAGTGGAAAAACCATCCAAAAAAACTACAGACACGGGTGGAACTATCCCCCCACCTAAAGATAAAGAAACAGGTAGGGAGACAAGGGTGGACAGTAGACTCACACCCGGAATGACAGGAAATGCTGAAGACTCAAAAAAAGAAAGCAAAAGCAATCCTGTGGATGCAAATAATATGAGGAGAAAAGACATTATGGATGCTAGGAATGATGAATGGCTAATCCAGTCCAAGAATACTACATCAAGTAGAAGGGTGGACCTACCCCCAGAATCAGCCCCGTATACTATCATTATGACAGGGGTACCCGAACTTCCAGAGGGCACCAGAGAGAACTTCTATGCTTTAAAAGACAAAATCATCTATTGGTTAAATCAAAATCGACCACTTCCCGCCCATATAAATGGGGAAATTTTAATGGTGAGACGCACCAGCTGGGTGGGAACTAGACCAAAAGAAAAGAAGGGGGACGCGATAATTATAAACTTTAGGGACCACAGAGCTGTGAGATGCATTGGAGACTGGTATGAAGCCAGAGGGGGAGACGCTATCTCGACGCATTATGTCAACTATTTTTACCCACGAGAACTGGCTTCCCATTTTAAATCCTACCCCGCAAAAAACCTTTTCACAGACTGGAGAGAAGTAGACCAGCAAACTCCCTATCAAAATGCTCGTAATCACCTGTTTAACCCGCACCCTATGGGGAGGCGCTTGATTAATGATCATCACTCATTCCAGCGCCTAAATCATCTACCTCAGAATAACTACTCTGAGTCACATCATAGGTTCAATCTACCCACCCAAAACTATTATTTAGTTTTGAGTGATCTGGAAAATGTAGATTGACTCAGCGTAGAACAGGCACGATTACAAAAACTTATCACGGTAAATCAAACTACCCCTAAGGATATTGTTCTTTGTAGCGAAAGCGTAGAAAGGCAAGTAATGGAAAATAGTAACCTATCACCAGTTAGTGCAGAAATGCAAACAATGGAAAATAGTAACCCTTATCCAGTATCCATTTTAACATCGCCTAGAGGACCCGACATTATTACTCCGGGGAATACTTGTGTCCATCAATTTTTGGAGAAGGGAGACGTAGAGTACCAATTAGTCGCAGAGGTAGTCCGTATAAATAAACGTACAAACAATGACTTAATAATACAAACTATGTCATGGAACATTGCCGGCCTATGTACAAAAATAATGAATGGGAGTCTGTTTGACTTTGCTCAGGATTACCACATAATCTGCCTACAGGAGACATGGTCTACTGACGAACAGCACATGATAGGCTACAAAACCTATTTTTCATCGGCAGTGGCTAGCGCCCATGGAAGGGCTAAGGGGGGTCTGACGGTGTTCATAAAAAATACCATAGTGGGGTTAAAAATAACACCTCTTGGCCTATATTCTAATTATCAGATATTGAAAATCTCATTCCCGAAGAACGGGACAATAATTCTAGTAAACATGTATGATAATCTACCAGAAAATGAGAGAGTAAACTTACTTGGGACTATCCGTAATAAACTTTCAATTCTGACAAAAAAGATGCAAGGATTAGATGTCCCAAATATCGTTTGGTGCGGTGATTTTAATCATCACCCCTGCGACAAACAAAACACCAATATCTGCGGTATGGCAGAAAAAACAGAAAATAATATGATCCACTTCTGTCACACCAAGGTAGGAGACCTGCTAAATGAAACATTGTCAGAACTTGGTCTAGTGATTTTAAATGAAATTAACACCGCTACTAGGCAGCTACAGGCTACATATCTGGGTAGGGGATGGGAGTCGACAATCGACTACATACTGGTCTCAACAACATTTGAGAACAAGGCCCAGAGTTTTAGATTATTAACCAACACTCTAAGCGACCATGTCGCATTGGTCTTTGAATTGGTTATTGATCAGGTGCAACTTTCACCCCAATTGATGATGACCGCACTCGCCCAGAATAATATTTACCTCACAAAAATAAACGGCTACGCCTTAGGTTGGGGAAAGATAGACCCAGCAGCCATAACAAACAAGGTAGTCCATGCGGTATACTCCGCAATTATGAAGTGCCTGGATATCGACACTAGTGAAGAAGATCTTCTTCACAATTTCGGCCTAATTATGGAGAAAGTAAAGGACCTCTTAACCGGTAACAAGAAAGGGAATAGGGGCGGGAAAAAAGGGTGGTTCGGCCATGAATGCACCTTGGCACATAAATCCTTAAAGAAAGCGCTGACAAAACCCGTAAGAGATCAAGAGGAGATCCGTACCTTAAGGAGGTCCTATCGACTAGCCTGCAAAACCAGAAAACAAGAACTGAAAAAAGCGCTCTGGGATCAACTATATGAGAGTTCCCAGAACAGAGATAGCGAGCAGTTCTGGAAGGTCGTAAAGACCCCCTTTCTGAACGATCCTTGTGATCAGCCTATAGTAGAAGCAGCAATTGAGGGCCCAACATGGGTAAACCATTTCTCCAAAGTTTTTGGCAAAACATTAGGAACTGAATTACCAGAAGAAAGTGAACAGACCCCACAAAATAGTTTATTTCCGATCCTTTTAAACTTTGAAATGAATGAAATTATAAATGCTGTTAAAAAAAGTAAACGCGGAAAAGCCCCTGGTCCAGATGGCGTACCGGTTGATTTTTTTTAAGTTTCAACTAGATTTATGGGCTCCAATTTTAAAACGAGTGTTTGACGCAGTAATGAAGTGCGGGCTAATCAAGTCTTGGACCCAATCGATTATGGTCCCTATTTTTAAGAAGGGAGACAGGGAAGACGTGACCTGCTATAGGCCAATCTCATTATTGGACTCGCTCGGGAAAGTCCTGGGCAGAGTGGTTCTTCAGCGTCTCCAGGAATGGGTAAATGATCACAATATATTATCTGACATCCAATTCGGCTTTAGAGAGGGGTTCGGAACAACTGAACAGGCATTGAACCTATCCCTATTGGTGGGAAAATATGTATCTGCAAAGCAAGGAGGGTTATACATGGTCTATGTCGATCTTTCTGCGGCATTTGACTGTGTCTCCCATTCGAAACTTTGGTCAGTGCTCACTGATATGGGCATAGACTCTGACCTAGTACACCTCCTTCGTGCACTTTATTCCAACGCCTCATCCAGGGTTCGTTTTGGAACACAGGGCGAACTATCCGACTCTTTTAAGGTAGAGCGGGGCGTGAGGCAGGATTGTGTCCTGGCCCCCTTTCTATTTTCTCTTTACACCAACAGTCTTGAAGCTGAGATGTTGAGAGGGGCCCAGGACCTCCCACGAGTAAAAAATCGCCTCGTGCCTGCGCTTTTATACGCGGATGACGCCGTAATATTGGCACGTACCCCGCGAGAGTTGCAGAAAGCCTTAGATAGATACTCAAATTTTATGGGCAGTCTGGATCTTAAAATAAACACCAAGAAAACATATGTGATGGTGGCAGGAAAGGGAAAGAAAAGAGGAAGGACCACCATTTGCCTTGACAAAGAGAGAATTGATTCGACTACACAATATCCATATCTTGGGGTCATGATAGATGATAAACTCAACTGGAAGGCGGCTATTGAAGCTCGCAAACACCAACTCTTGCGAGCAATAATCGCTCTCATAAAATTCTCACAGAAGCTAGGAAAGAGACCACCAGCAGAGCTTCTCCGCATTTATAAAGCCAAGTGCCATTCCATTGCACTTTACAGGGCGGGCCTCTGGGGATACAAAAACACCAATGCTCTGCAGGTAGCAGAGAATACATTCATGCGATTTCTTTTGATGGCACCAAAGCGAGCATCGATCTTTGCCTGCCACGCAGAACTTGGAATCCCCCACATTGAAGACCTGGCTAAGATTCAACCCCTTTTGTTGTGGCGCCGCATTTGGACGTCAACAGATAACTCATTTACAAAAGACATAGTGGCCGACTGTATGTCCCTAGAACACATGGGGAAAATTGAGTGGCTGCTTTATGTGAAAAACCTTCTTACAGATCTAGGCCTTAACAAATATTTTGTTAACCCCGAATTGATTGCAGAGATCTCGAAGAAAGATTTAAAAATAAAGGCCCTTAGCTATATGGAAGAATCCCGGTTGAGCAAGGAGCTAAGTAAAACATCTGTTCAACACTCCTTAATAGTCATGACCACATTGGAAATAGAACCTTATTTGGCCTATGTTGAGTCACAATTTGAACGTTTTTTGTTGACACGATTTAGACTGAATGTTTTTCACAGGCTTGTAGCCTTTCCTAAAAATCCAAATTGGAATGAGTGTTTAATGTTATGCCCCTGTGATGAGATGTCGGAACAATCAACCATGCATACTGTATTGTTTTGTAAATACTATTCTACCCATCGTAACCTCTGGCTAACCCCACTGCTGAGAACTCTCGGTTTTAGAAGGTGTCGCCCTGCCATGTTGTACTTGCAATTCCTGAATACTACATTGACCACGAAATGCGTAAGCACGTTTTTAAAGTGTATTTTTAAACACAGAGCGAACCTTGGTTAAAGCATTTTAGTCAATATAAGGAGCCTTTTATAACATGTATATTCTTTGTGATATGTTTTATGTATGTACTTTAATGGTTATTATTGCTTTATTAAAACCGAATAAAGATTTACTTACTTACAGTGGATTCACTGTTCTTGTTGACATCAAACTGTGGAGAAAATTTACTTGGCCTAGACTTATTGAAAAAGTTGCATGCAACCATTGTTTGTTCCCCAGAAGGTGTTTACATTACAATGGGCCCCAACAGTAATTACTAAACAATGTCTGTCCAAAAATGCACCCTCCCTGCTGAATTTAAAGATGTGCCGTCCACTTTGTGGGCAACAGTTGACACAGATGTAGGACTATTGCAAATTCCCCCTGTTTCTATTAAAGTTAAAGACAATGTCATTTTGCCTCGAATTCCCCAGTATAAAATTCCACAGGCAGGGGAGCGGGCTCTGTTGGAGATTATACAGGACCTGATTAAGTCAGGAGCTGTTGAAGAGATGACTGCGAATGTGTGTAATAGCCCTATTCTTCCCAGCCTTAAGAGGGCACCCTCGGGTTCCTCTGATGACCACCCTGATGTCTATCGTTTTGTGATTGATTTACGTGAAGTTAACAAGATTGTGGTTCCTCAGTTCCCGGTGGTCCCTGACATTACTGCCCTTCTGACAATGATTCCTTCCTCTGCTAAATTCTTCTCTGTCATTGACTTGAAAAATGCATTCTTTAGTATCCCGATCCAGCCTGACAGCCGACATTTGTTCGGTTTTGCACTAGCGCTCAGAAGATTTAGATTCTGTCGAGCTCCTCAGGGCTATACTGAGAGCCCTAGTATATATAGCCAAGCCTTGAAAGCCCAATTGAACTCCCTCACGTTTCCCTCAGGTAATGTATTACTTCAATATTTCGATGATATAATAATTGCTTCTGACACTGAACAGGGATGCAAAGGCAGTACGGTTACGTTGTTTCTACATTTGGCTCACCATGGACATAAAGTGTCACTTTCTAAATTTCAATATTGTCGACAGGAGGTCACCTACTGTCAAAGGAGGGTAGAAGATTGACCCCCTGGGTGCATTTGCACCATTTTGAAAATACCTATCCCTAAAACACAGAGGGATGTACGCGCTTTCATTGGCTTCACTTCCTACTGTCGCCATTGGATTCCTAATTATTCATTACTAACAAAAAGCTTGCTCGCGCTAACCACTAAAGTTGTGCATGAACCCCTGCCTTGGACGCCTGATGTCAGCAATCTTTTGAGCAATTAAAAGTTGCGCTTTGCTCTGCACCTGTGCCTGGTACGCCTAACTACATGAAGCCATGCGAGCTGTAGGTACACGAGACGGCCGGTTGTGTGCTTTCTGTCTCAACATAGGCCTTGAAAGGTAATCAACAGCAGTGTGCTTATTTTTCTGCTCTTTTTGACCCTGTTGCAAGAGTCCTCCCGAGCTGTCTAAGGGCGGTCACGGCAGTGGCCATCTCTATAAGGCAATCGGCTGGGCTCATACTTGATACTGATCTCACAGTCATGGGGCCCCATGCTGTGGATACACTTTTGAATAAGACAAAGACATAGCACCTTACCAGAGCACGTCTGGCCGGTTATGAGTTAACTCTCTTTGCACTACACATCCCGATTAAAAGATGTGCCACTCTGAAACCAGCCAAGTTACCACCCCTCCCTTCCGAGAATGAGGAAATTGACATACATGATTGCATTTTTTTGACTGAGGAAGAGACGAAGGGACGGGTAGTTCCCTTATCTGACCCCCAAGGGGAACTATATGTCGATGCTCTTGTTTCAAATTACCGGAAGCACCACCACTGCTGCATACGCGATCACTACACTGCACACGGTAGTTGAGACATCATGAGTTCCCTATCAATCAGCCCGAGCTGCAGAGCTAGTTGCCCTTATCCGAGCCTGCAAGCTAAGTGACGGACTGACTGTCAATATTTATACTGACAGTCTGTACGCCTTTGGAGTCACCCATAATTTTGGACGGCTCTGGGCAGAGAGAGGATTTCTTACCTCACATGGGATGAGAATCCAACATGGCCCTTTGATACACAGACTTTTGTTGGATTTGACACTCCCCAAGAAATTAGCGATAGTGAAGTGCAGCACCAACAAGGAAATTACTGATGACCTGGGTAGGGGTAATGTATTTGCAGACCAGACAGCTAAGGAGACAGCTTGAACAAAGATGAAAAAGATGTTTGTAGCGGGTCCCGCTAGGTGGGTGCCCGAGGTAACTATGTTTGAGGATACGATGGACAATGTGAAAGAGATTCAAAGTGAGGCAACAATTGAGGAGTTAGCAGTATGGCAGGAAAGCACAGCATGGTTAGATGAGGAAGGGTGTTGGACGGATAAGTCAGGAAAACAGAGATGGATGTTACCAGACGCATATGTCCTCCCTGTATTTACTATGGTGCACAGGTCAACCCACATCAGTGCAAAGGGCATTTGTAGACTGTTGGACCCTGTATGGCAGAATGCCAAAATTCCCAAGACCGCTGCCCATTTAGTTAAATACTGTATGGTATGCATGATGTACAATCCTGGAAAGGGCACCCATACACCACCTGGACATTTTGCACCTCCTTCTTTCCCCTTTGAGGTCCTTCAGATGGACTTTATTGAAATGGAGCGAGTCAACAATCTGAAATATGTGTTAGTGGTTGTTTGTGCATTCAGTAAATGGGTTGAGGATTACCCCACTAAAGAAAACACAGCCATGGCGACTGCAAAAGCACTTCTAAAGGAGTTCTTCCCTCGTTTTGGCTTGCCCCGTTTGATTTGGAGTGACAACGGGAGCCACTTTAAGGAAGGTTATCCAGTTAGTGTGTGACGGTCTACATATCAAACAGCAACCCTAGTCTGCAGGCTTAGTTGAGAAGTACAACTTTACTCTCAAACTGAAATTGGCAAAGATTCAGGAGAGCACAGGGTTGCAATGGCCAGATGCTTTACCATTAGCTCTTCTGTCTACGAGAGTCACAGCTCACTCTGCCACCCTACGAGGTTGTGTTGGGCACCCAGCCAATGTTTGGAGTGTCCCGTGACCTCAAAGGTTTTCTGACATTTAATATCCTTTGCTGGTGGACCATTTGTATGAGTTAACTAAAAGTCTGCATTCTATTCACCAACAGATCCAAGATGCGCTTCCACCAAGGGAGGGGCCAGGACATGATATTCGGCCCAGTGATTATGTCTTGGTGAGACACTTCCAGAGGAAAGGAAGTTTGAAGCCCTGGTGGAAGGGGCCTGCACAGGTGCTCCTTGCCACCCACACTGCCGTGAAGGTGGCAGGCCAAAAGAACTGGATTCATAGGAATCATTGCCGCCAAGTGCCTTTGCCCCTGCCTTACGACCAGTGGGTCCTTGATGGTATCGGGGACTCAGAGTGGGAGCAGGTACCCCGCTTTGTCCCTTTTTCAGATGCCCAGCTAACCTGGACCCAAACTGAGGATGAGAATGATGCAGTATTGAATGCAGCAGTGCCCCCTGAGGCCCAGGCCATTCAGGAGCCCCGTTCTACTGGCCCATCTGTGCTTGAGTCCCAGCCCACTGGCCCCTCTGTGTCTGAGCCCCTTTTTCCTGACCCTTCTGTGCCTGGAGTAGCTGGGTACAATCTGCGCCCCCGTCGGAGGAACAGTGCACCAAAGGAAAAGTCAGATTAGCAGGGACGGACTCGATAAGTCAGGCCGCAGTAGAACAGGGAGAGGTGAAATTGGTGCATTGTTCAGACATTGGACAGGATCAATAGAGCGTGCTCCCTTGGAAGGGGGTATCTTATCCTGAGCGACGTGGGATTTTTTCAAAGAGCTGGGATCGCCTAGCTTCACCGCCGGTGCTCAACAGTGCCACCGTTGATGAACAATAGGAGTCTGCCAGCGGACACTGGGAACTTTTGCCCACTTCTTGTCTTCTTGTCATCAGCACCATTGCATTTCCTTAGCTTTGGTTACAATGTATCTGTTTGCTCGCCCAATTATTAAGGAGGAACAGCCATTTGCAGTATCACGTTTTGGGCGTAATGATTCTGGTTGGTCCAGTTGGTCCACAAAGAGTAAAATAGTTTTCATGGTGTTTGTTCTGATTTCCCTGATAGCGGTACTTGGAATAGTATGGTTCCTTGAGGAGAAATATCCTGTGAATTCTCTGATTGGTACAATACCTGTTCCTCCTGAACATGTTTGTCACTTTGGCCCTTCATTGAGGTGAACACAGAAAGACATATGTAGATTATGTGTTTTTGCAAACGATCCACCAAGCCCATGATACGTCTAAAGTCACTAATTGTTGGATATGCGGACTGCTCTCTTCAGTTACGCATAAGAGTGATAGCCTGTTATCCTTGCCCTTGTCATACCTATGGAGCTGTGTGGGTTGGTTTGAATTGTTCTCTATGGTACACATTCATAATCATTCTTGTGCCATAAATATGACATCTGCTGATTATCACACAGTGTTAGAATATATACGGGTCCACCAAGGGTTTACCCTGGGAGAACAAGGGACCACTGATACATTGTCCTTGACAGCTTACATGAATGTATATGAGAGAGAGAAAAATGTAACATGGCTTTAAAATTAAATGATTGACTTCCAGGGGTTCCACATCACTGAATACTTTCCCTCATTTCAAATGTGCAATATTACTCAGGATGAGGCAATGCAGGTGCCATTGGTCAATACAACAGCTGTTTTTTGTGTTCGAGGGCTTGTGAAGGTGAAAGTGGGAGAGAGTTATTGCAATTATACATATACGTTGAGCACGAATAGTAGTCCGCCTTTGCTCCCCCAGCATAATATCTACTTTGTCTGTGGATCTCAAGCTTATGTTTGGCTTCCTAGGGGATGGTCGGGTATATGTTACCTCTCTTTCCTCCTTCCCCCAGTGTACATTGCACCGTCTAATTATTGTAAGGTTCATCGATTACAGCGTAGGAGTGCTCATCTGTTCCGGATAAGAACGATCATTCATACAGAAGATATAAATCAGACAGACACTACTCTGCAGCAGTTCACAGATGCTATGAAGGGTATCATACCCTTTTGGGGCCCTATGTCTAATAGCCTTAATATGCTTCGGCTCACCAGAGTTGTAGACAAGCTCATTAATACCACAGCAGGAATTTTGACTGATATTACGGCTGAACTCCAGGCTACGAGACTTGTTGCTTTACAGAACCGGATGGTGTTAGACGTCATCCTTGCTGATCGGGGAGGGGCCTGTTGCATCATTGGCAGCAGTTGCTGCGTGTACATACCAGATTACACCCCTAATGTATATGCTGCTATACAGAAGTTGCATAGGCTCGCATCTGACATCCACCAAGAGAATGGTACTTGGACTCTTTCTGATTGGTGTCTATTAACATCTTGGGGGTGGAAGATCCTTATCTTTCTGGTGGCAATTGTGGGTATAATTTTCACATGTTGCCTATGTGTACATTGCCTTCCTGCTTGCTGTGCTTACTGTGTTGGAAAATTGACACCCACACCGAAGACCCCAATACATGATACTAATCCTACGGCTATGATGATGCAGGCTGTCCAAGACCTAATGTCCATAGATGAAGGTATTTTTGAATACTGATAATGTTTGATTAACATGTAATTGTAGTCTTCCTACTTTGCAAGAAGCTATTCGTTTTCTAACACTAGACAAAATTGTTAGCAAATGCTAAAAGGAGGGTCTATTGGACTGAAAATGTGTCTGACTGACTCCTTCTAGCATTGTGCTGTTTAAGTTAGCATTTGCGGCACCATTTTGTATTAGCCACCATTTTGGGTAATGATCTAAACTAACGTCTGCCTCATCTTGTGTCTGCCTCATCAAAAAACATCTGCGTGTATTTCGTCAAGGTTGAGTTTGCTGTGCTAATGAATAAACTGCCTATGTTACTGCATACCTTTCTGTCTAGATAGGCCTGCTCCAACAGCTCAAAATGGTGTGGACAGGCAGAGTAACCTTGAGAGCAACATAGTGTGTGCCCGGTCCCAGGATCGTAGCTCATCCTTTTCTACCTCCTTTGTTCATTAGCGCCCAGACTGGAAAATTACTGTCTGGGTGGGTCTTCAGGGGTATTGGAGATGTACTTTATGCCTTTCCATGTTGCCTAGAGTCAGTCCCTCTGCAGCAATCTGAGGAGGCTGGTCAGACCAGACTACGCTTGAGCATTTACTAATAAATAACTTTGGTTCGTATTCTCTACTGTCTGACCAACTATTCATTTGTATGGAGGGCTAAGAGGTGGTCGCGAGTGACCCTGCTGGCCCTAATCGGGTCACTTCCTTCACTCACCATGAGGGCAGTCAATATCTCTTCACATTTAAAGTCCGTATTTGGTGTAAAATCCCACAAGGGTATATCCTTAGTTAGATTCTAAAGAAATATAGAGAGAGTCTGAAGTTGCCTGATATCTAGGTGCTAGTGCAGTATTAAGATGGTTTACTAGTGGCATCAAAGACTAAGGAGGATTGCAAATTGATACAATTGCACTCCTTAACCATTTTCATGACAATGGTCATAAGGTTTAACCTACAAAGATACAGTGCCTTTTAAAAATAAGTAATATATTTTGGTCACCTCATTGAAAAAGGGGCATGGAAAGTGTCCAAAGAACCCTTTTCTGCAATCTTGATGAATAATCTTCCAACTACTCAAAGGGAAGTTTGAATGTTTTGGGGAATCGTTGGCTACTGTTGTCAGTGGATTCCAAACTTTTCCCTGATTGCAAAACCTTTACTGAGCCCTACACTAAGTGAAAAAAATAAGATTTGGTACCATTTGACAGTGAATGCATGACAGCATTCTGAGAGCTCAGAGAAAATGAATGTACCACACTCTCTCACGGAATGCCTGATTATGATGAAGAGTTTTACCTTCCTTGTCATCAAAAAGAAGGACGTGGGCTCTCTGTCCTGGTTCAAAAGAATGATGAGGTAAGGCGGCCTATCACTTACTTCTCTGCTAAATTAGATCCAGTAGGTGCAGCTATTCCTGGTTGTTTAAAATCAGTTACATCAGTTTGCCTTGCAATTGAACAGCACAAGGAAAATGTTATGGGTCATACCCTCATTGTGTTTGTCCCTCATTCTGTCAAGGGTTTGAGTACTCAAACTCATCAGATGATGAACAGCCACTTTACAAAGTATGGACAAACAGTACTGGCAGCTGGGAATATTTAATTAAAAAGATGCAACACTTTGAATCCTGCAGCATCCCTTCCTATTCCAAAAACGATAAAAATCATGACGAAGATCCCGGCCATGATTGTATTAATGTAACAGAACTATGTACCAAACCAATGGCAGATATCAAAAATATTCCCCTTGAAATGGCTGATCCGACTTTTTATGTGGTGGTTCTTGCTGGAGAGACCATAAAGGAACACAGAGATCAACCTATGTAGTCTGGTCAGTATCTGAAATCATTGAAGAATCATGTTTGTCTAGCATAATTTAAGCACACATGGCAGAGCTAATTGCCTTGACAAGGCCAAAGAATTGAGTGTGACAATTTATACAGACAGCCAATATGGATCTAGAGTGGCACATGATTTTGGCATTTATGGTCCCAAAGAGAATTGATGGCATCCTCTGGTACTCCTATCAGAAATGTGTCACATATTCTAGATTGGAGGCTCTTCAGCAACCTAGAGATATTTGTTGTAAAGTTCATTGCTCATAAGTCTGATGATGACATGATCGACATGGCTAATCACTATGGCTACCAAGTTGCAAAGTACTTTGCTCTTGAAATTGTAACTGCCTGATCAAATGAGCGCAAGCCGACACAAGAGTCAGCACAATGTAAAATTAATGGGAAAATTGATGATTTAACTAATGTGAATTGTTTTTTGTTAAATCCAATACAGATCACACTTAATGAACTCAGTTAATTTAACAGGAGGCAGTACCAGATAATGAAAAGAAAATATAGTAATTTTCTGGTTATTAAGGGATATGAACAATATATGGGTACCTCCAGGTTATCAATATGTTCTTCCTGACCATGCCTCAGAATATGGCCTGGTACATGCATGGCCAGACTCATGTCTGAAAAGATGGAATTGTTAAGTTTTCCAGACGTACTGGCATAACACAAAGGGCCAGATGTACGACCCTTCCATTTTGAAACTCACAAATTGCATTATTTTGCGAGTTGCAATTTGCGAGTCACAAAATGGAATTTACAACAGTGTCTCAGACACTGTTTGTAATCCCAATGGGATCGCAAACAACCTGCCTCATTAATATTCATGAGGCCGGTCGCAATTTGCAACACCATTGGGAATGGCTAGCACTCACAGGGATGGTGGCCTGCTGGGTTCAGCAGATCACCATGTCTCTGACTGTTTTTTAAATAAAGCAGTTTAAAAAAAATGCAACCTGTTTTCCTTAAAAGAAAACGGGATGTATTTAAAAAATAAAAATAAAACGTTTATGTTTCATTTTTTAAGAGTAGGTACTAGGGACCATGGGAGCACTGCCTGCTCTTAAAAAATATTTTCGCTACCAGTCACAAAGGGGAAGGGGTTCACTGGGGACCCCTTGCCATTTGGGAGTGGCTTACCACCTTTTTAAAATGGGTGGTAAACTGTGAGTGTTTTGGTGTGGCTTGCTATAAGGAAGGGATGTCCTTGGCACGCCTCAATAATAGCGAGTCGCAAACCTTATTTTGCGAGTCGGTAATAGTTTACAGACTCGCAAAATAGGATTTATTCATAGGGCAGACCTGTTTTGCGGTCGCCAATGGGCCGTTTTCTCGTTTGCAACCACAAAAAGAGTCGTACATCTGGCCCAAAGTTCAGAAGTATGGCAGAAGATTTATGTAAAAGATGTATGACTTGCCAGAGAGTTAATTAGGATAGGCATATAATAGTTACCATGAGTCACATAGGCAAATTGGAAGGCCAATTTACTAGACTTGAGACAGACTGCATAGTGATGCCTGTAGACAGTTTCTTTCAATAAGTCCTTTTGATTGTCTGCCTGTTCTTTAAATAGTTGGAGGCCTATCCAATCAGGAGAAGTGACCGCATGAATTTAGCCAAACTCCTGCTAGGGGGAGTTAATACTCTATTGAGACAGATGGAGGAGTTCATTTTAAAAATCCATCCTAAAATTATTGTCTACTGCTCCAAAGATAGTGGGAAGGTTTCACTGCAATTATAGTCAAGAAGCATCAGGTGTTGTCGACAAGATGAACGGAGCCATCAATTCCAAACTTGTAAAGTGTGTGCCTCGACAAATTTAAAATGACCAAACGCTCTTCCACTTATTCTGAATATGAGACGTACCCCAAAAAAAAACACCGGTCTCTTGTCTCATTAAGTTCTTATCTGCAGAGGTATGCAAATCCCATATGTTCCTTCAGCAGCCTATGTCTCAATAACTGATGACGTTGTGTTGGATTACTGTGAAGGTCTGGCTAATGTGGTGAATAATGTTTTTCATCAGGTTAGTTTGGCAACCCCATTGACAAAAGACGTCCAGTGCAATGCACTCAGTAGCAGCTACCCCTAGAGGGCTCCAGGGCATCAACCCACTTCCCCTCTTTGACACTACTGCATCGTACATTACAGTTTTTATATGAAAGCAAACAATCTCAAAGATCATTTTTTGCATGTAAAAGTTGTAATCTTACCTTGTCAGCAGAGGAGGGCTTCACTAGATGCATTGCGTATGTATCAGGTGGGGGCTTTTGCAGCCCGACCTCATACATACACAGTTCCTATCTGAAATGCTGCACTACTGTCACATAGTGCTGCATGTCCGACAATGGAGCTTCATGCCTTATCAATAAACGCTCTCTTGCGCAATCAGAAGCTGGAACAGCGAAAAAAGGTCTTCCTCAGCACCTTCAACCCTATCCCAGCTTCTGATTGGATGGAATCTTGTGTGTGTTCCTCTGGTGCAAACTGTGGGCCTGCTTAGGGAAGCTTTTGTGTTTAAATGTGTGAGCGTTGGTTTGTCTGTGCGCTTGGGAGTGCAGGTGTGTGCACATGTGAATGTCTTTGTGTGCGTACCTGCAGCTGTATAAGTATGCATGTCTGCTTGTGTGCGTTGTGAAATTCTGGCCCGAGGGTTGGCAAGCTAGGCCCGAGGCAGAGTGCTTAATAGTGCTTTTCCCCCACCTCTTTAATAATCCACCACCACCACTGCACGCACTGCAACCTGGTTAATGGATCCTGATCAAGACATGTGTTTGTAAAAAGTATTCCGAACCCAGAGGGATGGGGCCACACCAATTAGTGCTCATGACTAATACTGCTGTAAAATGCTCAAGAATCCCATATTGGATCCATTCAGTTCATACAAAGAGGGTGAAGATGGCAGATGAAGTGGTAACAACAACCACTGATTCACAGATTCAAGTCAAGATCGCTGTGTGGATCCAGAGAGGGGAGAAGGAGAAGAAGATGATCCTGGTGGAGGTACAATTTGCTAGTTTTGAAAATTAGCAGTGTAAAAATCAAGGAGAATCATTGCAGAGTTGCAAACTACAAAAAGAAAAGAAAACTGTTCTAATTCGCTAAAAAGTGAAGCTGAAAATCTGAGTCCCAAGAACCCAGTGAGCCAAGTTTCTGATCATAGTACAACTTCAGCAGTGAGTGGAGAATGGTTAGCAGTGTTCACAAGTGAAGACACCAAGAATGTGCGTCGAGGAGATGGCCACAATCAGTGAAAAGAAGCAGTAAAAGACTACACTGGAAGACTCAAAGACCAGAATCGATCAGAGAATGCCCAGAGACAATTGAAATTGATTCTGAGAATAGTGAATCTGAATCATCTGTTACCAAAAGACCAACAGGAGAAAAGGTGCTGAATAGAAATACCTGAATGTACCTATCTAGCATTTCTGTCAGATCGGAAGATGAAGAATCAGATGTGGAAATCTATAATCTGACAAACTATTGGGAATTAATTTTTGGAAGCAAACCAGTTAAAGGAATTCTTAAATCCGAATGAGTCCAATCCAGTTGAAGGAACATGCCTTAATTCTAATGAGGTTTTGAAACTAAAAGTTTTGAACTGTGAGAAATATTGTATTTGTGTTAAATATCCAGAAGAAGACAATTGAGTTCCTGAACTCCATATACTGAATCTTTCAATAAACACAAAATAAAAAAATAAAAAAAGATTCCTCAAGTCTGAGTTTCCTAAGTCTAGTTCCTGATTTTTGTATTTTTTTCCACAGTAGAAGTTGGCTTTCGGAAGTTTGTCCTGTCTGTAGGATCACCCCAGATATTTTGCCTTCTGTAACTGAAACTGTATTTGTTGGCATTAGGACTCTGTGCACTTTATCCCTACCTACCAGTAATAAAGAGTGCATACTCATTCCTTTAAAAATGGTAAAACTGGCATAAGCATGATCAACACATTTAATTTGCTTATAAGTCCCTAGAATATGATGCTATCTGTATCAAGGGCCTGTAAATTAAATGCTCATAGTAGACTGCAGCACTCATTGTGTCACTCACTAAAGTAGCTCCCCAAAACATGTCTCAGGCCTACTATTGCAGCCTGCAGTGCAGTTTTAAACTGCCATTTCAACTTGACAAAAGAACCCTTTTGCCAGACCTAAACGTTCCTTTTTAATACTTACAAGTTATCATTAAGGTAGGCCCTAAATGTGCATAAGGCTGGGTACAAGGCAACTACAAAGTAAGGCATGTATCTTTATGTTTTACATTTCTAGATAGTGAAAAACCTCCAAAGTTGTTTTTCACTGTGACATGGATATCCTCCCATACACTAAATAATGATTTACAGTGTTACATTTAATAAGAGATAAATTCAGTTTGGCAGCATATAAATACTTACCCCACTCATTTTAACTTTAATTTAAAATACTCTTTAATGTACAGTCAGGTTTAAAAGTATAATTTTGGAATTGCTACATTTAGAAAGCTGGCATTTCCCTCCCAAAATAGTTTGGGGCCCTTCAGTGACTGGCCAGCTGGCCATCGACTTTTGATGGATCCCCAAAAAGGAAATGTGTACTGAAGCCAGACAGTGGACAAAAGGCCTCTGTGTAGAGGGGAATGGGTCTTCCTAGCAAGATGGTTGGGGAGGAGTTGTGCCCTGCCGTGATTACATTTCAGAGGGACCTGCCCAATCACACATAGGAACCTGACACCAGGCCTGCCCCTGTCTTTTATTTCACTAGCCAGACTGCAGCCATACACAAAGAAGACGGGAGAACAGACAATTAATTCGTTTTGGCCCCAGACTAAGGATTGCCCCCCCACTCAGGCTGGCACTAGATATAAATGATGACTTCCTCATAACACTCAAGACCTGACAAGATTCAGAGGAAGGACTTGCTTGCTGTCTGAAGACGGAAAACTAGACTTGCTTGCCTAGGACCTAGGATCTCAGAAGTGAATCCAAGGGTCAGTTGGCTGCGCTCCTGTTAAATCTACAAGGACACAACAAGCTGCTAGAGGGCTTTTCCTGCAACTGCCCCGCTGATCATGATTGGACCCTACTGTGACCTCTACCTTCCACCCTGTGAGTCTCTTAGTGCCGCCACTGAGATCCTGTGGGGCTTTTGAAGTGTACTCCTGTGGTGAATTTGGACTTAAAGGACTCAAGTCAGAAGGTAAAACCTTTGACCAGGATCGACATGGTTGGTGTATTTGACCTGTGCTCCCTCGCAGTCAGCATCAAATTGCGCCTAGGGCCTGTTCTACCACTACCATTGACTATCATTAGCACTTTGTGCTCCTTGGTACAATTTTTACTCAAACCTTTGAAAATTTGTAACTGCTTGAAAATTTGTATCTGCTTGATGATGTCTGTCAATTTAGGCGGCAAAACAAGGTTCATCAATACCTTGTGCCAACTGAGGTAATCAGGCTGTAACTTATAAAGATAACGGTAAAAGTCAAAGTTACCAAGGGCGTTTTGCTGCCCAGCAAAGTTGGCGGACATGTACTAGAGACACAAGAGGAATCCCTCCTGCCACATTCATTGCTATCTTGTCACTATGGCTGACTAATAAGTCTGTGGCTCTGTAATTCCGCAGATCCCGCGCCCCGGCAACACTGCTTTCCCGAGGAAGGGTGGCATCGCTTCTTGGCTGCTGGTGTAAGCGAGAGAGTCACTCAGAAAACCAGCGGCTGTGCAAGCAGGCCTTAATGCTGAGAGACTGGGGTCATGGTGATGCAGGGACCAGAGGTAGGAGGGGGGTGGTGAGCACAGGGAGGCCTGCCCAAGGGTGCCAGTGTGGCGCAGTAGCCTTCCACTTTCTGCCTTGCCTCGGACACTAAACCCGGTCTCACCTTGTGATTCCCTCCAGGGGCGGCGAAGTAGTAGAAGCTGTGTGGGCCCTTCCAGCCCTGTTTTGAGGACCTGCTGTGTCCAGATGGCTGCATGTGGTGCACAGGGGTCTCCAGCTGCTTGTGCCAACCCCTGTCTCCCACAGGTGAGGAGGCAGCCGTGGGGTGGAAACACTTCTCCCTCTTCTCCTTGGATCTCCCGGCTCGTGGGACCGGAACGCACTATTGAGAGATGTCCTGGGGGGCAAACGGGGCAGTCACAAAAGGGTCTTGGACTTGGGGGACGACCCTTCTTTCTACTTTGGAGAGCAATGGGGGGCTGGTGGAGGTGATGGGGGACCCCCGGATGCTTGTGCTGCCTCTGCTGTCATCCTGAGCTTTGCGGGCCAGAAGGAATCCAAGGGGAGCACTTATTCCATAGGAACATATATGGTGGGGACCCTCATGACCCCTCCCTTGTGGCACTGGCCTACTTGAGGTGAATTAGCAGAGGGACGGACGGATCTGGGAAAACCACTGGGGCTGATATCTGCCTCACCATAGGGGGCTGTAGGCCCACCACCCCACCATGGACCTTGCATTTACAGCGGAATACTGGGGCTAGTCTTGTTACATCCAGGGTCACCATGGGGAAAGGCAAAGCCCCCTAGACACACACCCAGCTTAACATAGACAAGTATACCACCAGCTCCTCAGAATCTGTGAAACTATATGCCGGTCCTCCCAGGTCCCAAGACTACCTGACTCTGCGGAAGTTTAGCAGATTCTACAAACCATCCAAACATCCCACAGAGTGGTGGAAAATAAAATTGGTGAGATGCAATTGGACGTCACCCGTTACCAAGACCTTTGTAGTATGGCTGTAAGGGTCACTGAGGAAGAGGAGAGGGTCTCTACCCTGAAGGATGATGTGAAGGCCCTAAAGGCAAAGATGACAACATTAATCTCTACTGCCCGCATATTGGAGACCCGTGCAGAAGATGCAGAAAATAGGTCTCGACTCTACAATCTCAGATTCTTGGGATTCCTGTAGGACGTCAAAACTCCCAACCCAGAAACTTACCTCAAGAGTTGGATTAGGTCTTGCGTCCCTGCGGGAACCTTATCGCGGTGGTTCAGGGTCAGCAGGCTCACCATGCTCGTAACCGAAGAAAAGAAAAATTCCCTTGATCCTACAATTTCAATATCAGTATATTATCACTAATGATGAGACATAAAATACTTTGTCCCAATTCTATATGGAAATAGTTTTATTCAGACAAATATTTGTCTTACTGTTTCAAAACAAATAAAATGACATATCATATAAAAAATAATTAAAATAAAATTAAAAACATCATACAGTACATATCAATTACATCTAAATTTAGTTAGACAAAAAATCACAATTATGACCAGCATAATGGAGACAGACATATATGTAAGACACAGCTTCTATTCTTTACAGATGCACATCACATTAGACTCAGAATCACAGCTCGTTATACATTGATTGAATCAGTCTTTAATTTGTCTGTGTTGGTCCTAGGATTGAGCTTTCAACAGCATCGACGCGTTTCGATGGCTTCAAATTAATAGTACCATCTTTATCAAGACACAATTATACTGTCTCCCACCTTCCTTAATCTTATTTCCTTTTTCCTTATTATATGATAAAATCATCTCAGTGCGTGCTCATAACTTGCACTTCCTATTCGTTGCGCAAAGGGAATTTATGATCCATGTACCCCACGTCCTTATTCTTTCTGTTTTATTAATCAAATATTCCGCCTCTCAGCGATCTTATTATCCGTGTTGGGAAGAACTACTTTCTGTGTTGCGTTCTTGGTATTTGTTAATAAGAAGTACCCCCACCACGAGGCTTTCCGTCCTCTTCTTTTTACGGGTGGGTCTCTGTTTTCCGATCTGACCTCGAAAGATGCGGGTGTTTGGATCCAAGTTGTATCACCATGCTCGCACACAGTGCTCTCAGCTGGGTGCATCCCCGCGCTGCATGATAGCTAAAATACATAATTATCGAGACTGAGACAAGTACATGCACAAGGAAAGTTGCTTTTCAAGTCAGCTCGCATTATGATCTTTCGGACTATACAAAGCTGATTCAGAAGCAAAAGAAATCATTTGACACTGTCAAAATGAAGCTAAGGGAAATGCCCTTTTAATAATTACTGATCTTTCTGCCGAAATGTAAAGTGATCTACAAATCCCGCTCTTATTTCTTCGAGATTCCAGATGAAGTCTGGGAGTGGGCCGGGGAGAAACATGACCTCTGCTGCCATGACCCTCCAGGTATGGCCACTGGGAACAACCAACTACAACGGACAGGTGGACCAAGATTGCCCAGGTATTGCTGGGGGTCAAAATCCCATAGGAGGCGCGGATCACACTTGTGCACCCTGGACTCATAGGACAATGACAGTGGTGAGAATGAGAGGGGCTCAATGGTATGGCCCCTGAAGCCCACCCTGATCAGGACATGCAGCCCAAGGATGCCTCAATGGTAGAGGTGTCCCCGCGTGGACTTGTGTTATGGTCTGGGATGAGCCCAGTGTCTGGCACTGATACGGAGGCCCGGTGACTTGGCTTCTATTCAAACTCGTAATCACTTTCTCAGCCCTACGTAATGGGCTTCCAGCAGCAGGTGGCCTGGTATCCTGTTCAGGAGTAGGTCCACCTCTAATGCCCCAATATATACTATGTATTGGTTACATTGTTTGTAGGTTCCCAGATGACAGATACTTTTAGGGTGGAAGTGTGGGAGTATTGGGTGGTTTGGGGCAGTTTTCCGTTTTCGCTTGTTGCATTTTGTTGCACCAGATCTTCTTTTTACACATCCACTTTCAAGCATTGCCCACCTCAACTGACCTTCACAGGGCCCTGCGTTCTCCTGGATGGTTTCCACATCATATTTCCTCATTGCCCATATAGCTGATTTTCAATTATTATCCTGGAACGTCAATGGCCTCCTTGACCGTATCAAGTAAACAGCCCGCACCAGCTATCTTACTACTGCAAGAAACCCACCTGCTAGAGTCCCACTGCTGCTTTCTGTGAAGATTCATCTATGATCGGGTCTTTCAAGCAGGCTTTAGTAGAGGGTTCGGAGGCGTAGCCAAATATAATCCACAAGCATTTTTTCTTGGTGGTGACACGGACCCCCTGCATGCCACTTGGTCGCTATGTGGGGATAGAGGGGAAATGCTACAGCGTCTTCAGTGTTTATATTCTGCCTCTATTGCCTGTACAGGCCTTGAATGAGCCTTCAGATGTGGTTGTGGGGTTACCGTCTGGGATAACGATCTTAGGAGGCAACTTCAATGCCACTCCAAACACTGATATAGATGCATCAGGCACCACACACCGACTGGTAAAATGTAAACGGCTTGTCACATGGATGGACTCTCTGGGTTTGTGTGACGCATGGAGGGCCTGGCATCCGGGTGGGAGGGCATACACACCTATCTCTGTCTGACAAAGGCCAGTCCTGCATAGACCTCCTCCTCCTTCCTGTCACTGATATGCAACACACAACAGCAGCAAGTATACTTTTCAAAGGGATCTCTGATCTCTCACCAGTCACTCTCCATGTGGAGGCACCTATGCACCACCACCGACCGATCTGGCATCTCGATGCCTAATTCCTGGTGGATGACCAGTTTACAGATTATGTAGTAACAGAACACCACGCCTATTTTGAGATAAATGACGGGTCAGTAGCCTCAGTGGGCACGCTGTGGGCAGCCAATAAAGCTGTAATGATGGGCCTGACTAAAAGGAACCTTAAGAGCATGGAGAGAGACAAGCACAGCCAAATGGCAGAGCTTGAAACTCGTATCCTATAACTGGAAGCCAAAAATGTATCTGATGTGTCAGATTCCCTCCGTTGACAGCTTGAACTTGATAGAGCATCGATGCGGCAACTCGTGTGTAACGAGGCTTTCCAGTCTTGGAGGGAATTCCCCCAGCAAGTGTATGAGCATGGGGTTAACAGTGGGAACTTCTCTACTGGTTAGCTACAAAAGAGATGGGTTCCAAACTGGTCGCCTCTGTCGTGTATTACTCTTGACGTCAACTTCACACATCTCTCACGGTAACGGACATGTTTGTGGACTATTATGGTCAGCTGATTGCGCATCACCCTCGGCCTGCCCATGAATGAGCAGGTCCTCTTCTTACTGAGATACCCCTCTCTCAGCGTATGCAATCTCAATGAGAAGAGCTAGATTCCCCCCTTATGGTGGATGAAATAGTGAATGCAATACACGAAAGGAACACAGGGAAGACTCCCGGCTTGAAGGATTTGTTCTTGAATACTATCATAAATTCAAATACATTGTTTCCGCACAGCTCTATATTGAAGCAATAAAAAAGGTTCCGTCCCATCAGACCTTGACTTAGCCACCATTGTGGTACTTCCTAAAATGGGGCACTGACAAGACAGCTGCACCTCATCCCGGCCTAAAATGCTGGCAAGCAGGCTCCAAAGAGTCCCGGACACCTTAATATACTCTGACCAATGTGGTTTTATGCTAACTGTGGCACCTGATACTGTATCAGGCAAGTCCAGACTGCATTAACCCACGTTTAGGTTACACCTGACCCTACCCCACTATTACTCATAGACTTTGAGAAAGCCTTTGATACGGTTGGCTGGAACTACTTGGACCAAGTCCTTCAAGGTATGGGATTTGGCCCCATTTACCAGATATATGTTAAACTCTTGTACCTGAAGCCATCGGCACAAACAAGTTCTGATTAATGGGATGTTATCACATGCCTTCCAGATTCGATGCGGGACCAGGCAGGGCTGCCTGTTATCCATCCTCCTCTTTACCCTGGCCACTGAGCCCTTAGGTAGAATCATCCATGTGGGGGCTGGAAGACAAGGTCACATTGTATGTGGATGATGTTCTCTGCTTCCTGGCAGACCTTCAGACGTCTGGTCCTTGAGTCTGGATGATCTTAAAGGTCTATGAAAAGACTTCTGCAACAACTGGAGTAAATCACTTTTGGACCTACTGAAAGGAGATAATCCAGCGATCACCTGGCTGGAAAAATTCCTGAACCATTGTCTTAGTTTTAAATATCTAGGTGTCCACATATCGACTGTGCCAGAACTAATGCGTAATCTCAACCTTACCCCCTATTAAATAAAAAATAAAAACAATTTATATAACTGGATCAAACTACCTTTAAACATAATGGGACGAGTAACACTCATGAAAATGATGTTAATTCTGCATTTCGTGTCTGTGCTGCAAAACGTCCCACTTTCCATCACTCACTCCTGATTTACAGGCATTACAGCTTCAATCCAATCCTTTATGTGGAGAGGTAGGCTCCCACGTATCACAGTTGATAAATGCCGCAGGTCGGTTTATGACGGAGGGCTGGGAGCGGTGGACATCCGGCTCTATTACTGGGCATCCCAGCTCCTTGTTATTATCGACTGATTGAATGAGGGCTGGAGTGATCCAGCACACCAATTGAAATTAGCCCTGCTAGAACCTGGGCATTTTTGGACAGTGAATCCGTTCCTTCCCGCACAATGGAGGTTAAGAAAGTTGTATTCTTTACCAGGCAGGCCGCAAACAGGTTTATAGGATGGGCTAAAAAGCTAACTTGCCAAATCCCTCTATGGGAGTTGGTTGGTTGAGTCACACAGCTCATTTGGAGGGAATTGGGAAATGGTACATATTCGGATCAGTTTGCTGCGGGATGTCTGTCGCGGAGCACACTTACATTAATATCAAGATCTACAATTCTAATACAAACTGTCGCACACCCAGTTCATTAAATGCTTTGCAACTCAGACATGCGCTAGTGGGGTATCAGGCTCAACTTGTAAGTTTACCAGAATTCAGCCCGATGGAAGCAAAGCTGCTGATGGGCCGCATCTCCCAGATTTATAGCTCTTTAGTCTGTAACGCACCTGACATGCTTGAAAATATCAGACATGAATGGGAACAGTGGGTGGGTACCATAAAGGATACAGAATGGCGAAAAGTATGCATGGCTCCCCATGAAATCACTACATTTGTGAGCCTGCGGCTGATCTCTTAGCCCTTTTGTGCCTGTAGCCTGATCTGGGTGACTGGGGAGGCCTTAACTGGTGCCCGTATTCAACCTGCACTCTATCACAGTCAGTCTGAAAGTGTGACTTTGACCTGCTTCAGCACAGCCAGCGATCCCGAGTTGGCTCTTTGTCATTATTTTTACTAAAATCTCTACTGACTGAAATTTTGTCATTTTAGTAACGCATTATTAATTACATTATGCTCTAATTTTTTTTACTTGGTGTGGGATCCTTTTTGTGTGGTATTTTCACTTTATTATTGTTTGAAATGTTGCAGAAATACTTTACACATTGCTTCTAAGTTAAATCTGACTGTTCTGTGCCAAGCTACCATGGGGTTGAGCACAGGGTTAATTTGGGGTTTGCTTGTGCCTTACCATGACAGGGATTGTGGTTGCTGCTGACCAGGACTCTCACCCAGTCGACCAACAATCCAATTTCTAACAGTATGGCAAATTGGCTTTACTGGGTCTCTTGGAGGATGTGGTGGGCACTCGGGGGGGACCATACACTTGTTGGCATGGCAACAATTGTAGCCAATGGGATATCTCACGATAGTGGAAATCTCTAAACACGCCAACACTCTCTGAATGGAAACATGAGAATGACTGATGTGCAAAACAGGAAGAACCCATATATATAAAACCAGAGGCTGTCCTCAAAAATACTGTAAGATATGGGACAAGTGGTGTGCGTACTAAGGACATATGGCAATCCAAGTGCTCACATGGGTCCAGATGAGGGTGGGATATGGGATGGATGCTATGTTATTTCATTATGTTGATGTACTCTATTATTGTAAAATCAATCAAATTTGATCTGCATCCTGGGCTGGTTCCCACACACAGCCAAGACTAAAACGAACGCAAAATTCCAGGACCTAGCACTAGTACTAGCCAAACGCGAGATCACCAGGAACTGGAAATCAGCAAGGGGACCGAGAGTAGGGGCATGCAGACGGAAACTAGAACAAGCATTTACAATGCAATGGTCTCGGCATTGGTAAAGTTAGAGCTATTGGCATTGCTCATGACATTATTTTTGTTTATGTTTTTGTTTTTAAAACATTTAAAGAAACGGCATTGTCATGAGCAATGCCAATAGCTCTAACTTTAACAATGCCGAGGCCGTTGCATTGTAAATGCTTGTTAGCTGATGGTCACTGCTCAATACCTGGGCATGCACCCTTTTTTAGTGGGAAAAACTTAAAACATATCATTCCTGCACTGTAATATAAGGTTTAAACGTACTACTGTAACCAACTGGTTTCACCTGCCCCTACTATGTAGGCAAAAAGAGTACTTTGCAGAGGTGTCAACTAATTCATGGGACCTTAACTTCACGAACACCTACTTCACAGCAGGGCTTCGAGCTAACAAAAACAACCCTCGTGTTCGCAGCGGAGGGTGTCACATTCCAAACCCTCACAACCAACTCATTGCCTTCTACAACCAGGTAAAAGTAATCTACACATAACTCACAAGGCTGGGGTAAAAATAGTACAATTGCTAAAATATTTAAAAAATGAAAATATAGCAGCGACTTCCTTGTACGGACTTCGAACACCGCTGTCCAGAGGACCCCCAGGGATTAACTTTCTGGCTGCAAATAAACAGAGCAGGTAAGGCGTAGGGCAAACATCCGGGCCTGTGGCGGGAGCAGGGTGCAGCCGCCCATTCCCAGCCAATTAACCACTTAGGGAGCAGCTGTGAAGGAACCCCCGGGGAGCCGCCGGCACCAGACCCCGGCCGGCCGCAGGTAGCGCTGCAGGGCGCCGAGGCGGAGACTGGCACCGACGGTGCACGCTCCAGCATGCCTCACCCTGGGGGCGATAAAGTGCCCCCCCAGGGAAGCCCTCTCCCAGCCCCTTAAAGTGTACTTATCCCTCAGAGGGGGAGCCCTGAAAACTAAACCAGGGCCCAAAAACCTTTTAAGAGCCATGCGCCTCGAAGGAACCACGTCCTCGCTGCATGTAGCGCTTTAGGGCCATTAATTTAAGCCGAAACTAGGGAACCGAGAGAACTACCTTACAAAACAGTTAGCACGTTTTAAACTACATGAGCTAGACGTCAGACAACCATTTCTTTATTTCAAATCCCATCTGTGCAGCCAGCCACACATTAAATTATGACGTTAGCATCGTACGATAGGCTGCAATATAATCTACATAGAGGCAGAATATTACCATTCTCACACGTCGCTCCACATCCGGGGAGTTGGGAAACACCTGGAGGAGGTTGACCAGAAATCAATGCACCCAAAGCCCATTATTGGCACCGAGAAACACAGACGTTTTAAAAGTGGTTCACATGAGGGCTCTGAGGCCCGAGATGTCCGTGGCCATAAACCTGACACTACTGCCCTGGTTTCTTCTGTGTGGGGAGGCAACCTTAACTCGTAACGATACGTTGCCCCTGCTGAGAAGGCATCACATTAAACCAGGCGTGGGACCCCGCCCCCTCTATAGCACGAGCCCTGCAAACACCGGGAGTTTCCAACTTTGACGCTCAAGTCTCCCCAGCGTGGCTCGAAACAACACGAGGGTCAGTGCACTCCCCGGGACTTACTGCAAATGCCTGCGTGAGAAAGAGGAGCATTGCTGCAGCTGCCACCGCTGTCCTGGCCATGGTGAGGAGTCCCGGGTCCACGGCGCCCCTTCTGCTGTCTGGAGCGGCTCCTCATGGGCTTGGTGTCTGCTGGGAGTTAGGAAGGGGCACTGGCTTCTAAAACATTTTATCCAACCTTCACCTTTAGCTCCCCAGTGAGCAGCTTCTCCCTCCCAGGGCGGCGCCTCCCCCCGGCCCTCCACGCTGCGCCCAATCCCAGGAACGCCACAGCAGGCACTCCCTCCCGCCCGGCCCTCGGCCTCATTAAAGCGGACCCCTCTTTGCAGCATGCCCCGGCCACGCGGGCCCCCGCCACGGTAAGCGGAGGCGGCAGCGCTCCTGGGTGGCAGACGTGAAGCGTAAAACAAAGAGCACATGTTATGGAAACCAAAAATTACTCAGAGCCGCGCTTCGTAGCCATCTGAGATTTACTGAACTTTACTCACTACGAGAGGAGTTTTCAGGGACATCATAACCCCGCATTCGAGCCCCATTTATATACGTATAAATGACCCTACCTCTGTACTTCTTCACCTGAGCTCTCTTTTAAGTATTAGGCTTGGGGATTCATAACCATATTTTGTGCCGACACATGAGGTGACGTCACACAACCTCTGAGGAAAAAAAGATATGGGCGCGTCGCTTGAGTTCCCTCTATCTCCTTTGTCCAAGTAATTTGAGGTGACTCCACATCCAAGACAGGAACAAGCACACCACTGCCTTTCTCCGAGGCGAAGCAGAAATGCCTCGGAGAAAGGCAGCGGCATTTTCGGATTCGGGGGTGTGTTTTTCTTTTCTCTCCTCCAGCCATTGGCTGGAGGAGATAATTAGAAAAGTTGCAAAAAACACGCCCCGAATCCGAAAAGGACGGGGCCTGTTCGGAGTGACTAACCTCTTCTCCAATGGCTGGCCAGCATTGAAGAGGCTAGCCAATGGAGAAGAGGAGAGAAGAGGGGCGGGTTCAAGCCCCTCTTCTCCAAGTCTTTAAATCTCGCGAGCGAGACTGCGCAAGCGCAGCCTTCGCTAGCCGAGACCTAAAAAAGGGCAAGTGCAGAAGGAAGATTATTACTGGCAGAGGCAGAGAGAGGCATAGGCACCATTGACAGAGCCAGAGTATGGGGACAGTTAGTAGATGACCTGACGGCACTTGAGCAAGAGCAGGAACAACCAACACCGGACGGCACCCCTCCGCGAAACCAAGTGGAAGATGAAGTACAGGGCAGCTAGAGAGGAGACAGGGCCCCGCTGGGAAGATCCCTCCTTTCCCCCCATGTTGGGCAAAAAGCAGATGGAACACATGCTCAGTAGATCCAACTTCAGGGAGGTACCTGTCGCCAATCATCATCAGAGGAAAGAGATTAACTAGCAGACGCAACTCAAGAGAGAGGGAGGGAGGGGGGAGGGATGGGGGCACCAGTTGGGGAGTTTGAATTTAATGCAGCAGCAATACACCGAGAATACTGTAAGCAATGCTTGGACTGAACAGTATGTAAAGTGTTGATATACTAAATGCCAATAAAATCTGGTTTAAAAAAAAAAGAAAATGTCACAGTTACCTTCTGGTGAATGGCAGGCTGGACACCGCACAAAGGCTACATGTATGGCAAGGGATCCTATCAAACTTGAAAAATCAATGAAGGTTAATCATGCAAGGTGGTCACAAAAACTCAGAAACAACCTATTATATAAATGCAGGCTGTCCCATTTTCAGTGTTTATTTGCTGTGAATTTCAATGGTGTTTTCCAAGTGTTTTTCAAACTTTTGAAATCAGTGCTTATCCGTGTTTATTCAAGAACTCAACCCCTAAAATAGGCAGGAAGTGTGTTTTTCCACTATTAAAAAGACATGTTGTGGTTTTTATTGCAGTTATTCTTATAAAGTGCAGATTATGCCCACAGTGGTGGACCATGAGGGGTGCACAGGGATGGAAGAAAAGGAAGCACTGGTGTCTCCTTTCTTGTAGAGATTCTGTTATGGATTATGTCTCCTTTCTCTAGTTGACTTCATTCCTGGGAACACAGAGTCACAGACCTGGGACTAATTTTCAGTAGGGATTTCATGGTAGTTCAGGACTCCTTTCTGGGCCCTTACCCTGAACTTTGTAGCACAAGAATTGTGTATAAACTGCAATCGAGCACTTCTCCACAGCCAGCTGATTCCCTGGAAGCCATTTGGAGTAACGCAGCAACAATATGGGATCAAATATATGTTGGATTGAGGACGAAAAGTTACAAATCGGTAGTCTCTTATCGATTATATGTGACCTTTCACAGTGGTGTCATAAGAGGAACGAGAGACCTGAGGAATAATGGGCAAATTCATCTCAAAAGAGACAGGAGCGTGTTAGTCATTTTGTGCAAGTTAGTAAACCAAAACATGCATTACACAGGCTGGGCCTCCTTTTTAGACAAAATGGTGTCTAGAATGTATCGTCATATGTATTTCATTATTTGAAACAAACTAAAGTGCAAAGTTTGATTGACAAGCTCATGCTGAAAAAATAAAAAATAATAAGGTGCACATTTAATGTAAGGAGGAAGCAATGAAGGTCATATAGTGTATTCACATTAGAAGTGTGCCGAAAGGACTTATGCTAGACTGTTTATGAATAGAAAGTCTGTGTATTGCACTTTCACTCACATCCAATTCCCCTCTCTCACATCTCATTGCCTCTGACACTCACTCAGTTAGGATTGGTTGGTTTACAGGACTAAGGGCCAGATGCACAAAATTTTTAGCGAGCACAAAACGAAAATCGGGCCGTTTGCGACCGCTAAAATGGGTTGTAGCATGTATGAACCCTATTTTGCGCGTAGGTAGCCTATATTACAGACTCACAAAATAGGGTTCGCAAGTCACTATTAGGAAGGGGCGTGCCAAGTGCATCCCTTCCTAATAGTGAGTCGCAGTGGGAGGTACGATTGCTTTGTGACCACAAACGTGGTCGCAAAACAATGACAGTTACCACCAATTTCAAGTTGGTGGTAAGCCAGTCGCAAACGGGAAGGGGTCCCCATGATACCCCTTTCCCTTTGTGTTTGGCAGAAAAAATATTTTATATGGACATGGAGTGGTCCCATGGACCACTGCCTGCCCTTAAAAAATGAAAATAAATCTTTCCATATTTTCCTTTTAAACGCATCCCAATTTCCTTTAGGGAAAACTGGCTGCATTTGAAAAACTAAAACGTTGCTGAATTTAAAAAGCCAACACAGACTTGCTGGTCTGCTGTCCCCATCAGGCCACCAACCTTGTGATTGTAGCCCATTCCCAATTGGTCGCAAATTGCAACCTGCCTCATGAATATTGATGAGGCACGTCATTTGCGACCCCATTGGGAATTGTTAAATGTGTTTGACATTACTATATTCCTTTTTTGAGAGTCGCAAATTGCGAGTTGTAAAAAATCACAATTTGTGACATGCAAAATGCAATGGTCGTACATCTGGCCCTAGGAGTGCTACATTCAAATTTTTGAACAATAAATTTCCTAGGTACCATTGCGTGTCGTTTACCTGTTTCTTACTGAATATTATGACATTATAGAGTAGTCAACCCTGCCAACAGCATAGTACCTTGTGAAGCCTCTAAAAAGTAAAATTACGCCAGAATAATTTGTAGCACTGAAACCTAAGGCCAGTGAATTGGAATGCATTAAGCATGCTTGTAGGAAGCTGGCTCTGTATATACTATAACAAAGTAAGGTATAGTGTGCAAAGAGTTCAGTGGATCCCTAAAGGCTTACAGAGGTAAAAGTAGACAATACCTCACTCTCTATTTGTGGTAGAGAGGGCGAGCAGTAAGGCTGTATCAGAGGGTAGTGTTAAGCATGTATTATTCACACTCAGGCAAGAAATGATGTCACACACTTAAAGATGGAACTCAGACCAATTGTTTGCATGAAAAATATGTCTTTAGTTGTATTTTATTTATAGAACCAAGCAGGACTTGGTTTCAGGTAAATAGTATTGTACTTTTCAAGACAAATTGGTCAACAAGCAAGTTGGATGAGAATAACTTTTGTTACAGGTTTTTAAAATATTTGAATGCAGTTGAAATCACTTTTGGATTACTTTTGATTACTTTTTAGAGTACTTTTTCGATTACTTTTTCTACTCAGTGTGATATGCCTAGATATCACACCGGGACATTTCCTAGATAAAAGGTAAGTAAAACAGTTTTCATAAAAACACAGTTTCTTATGTTTCCCTACAAACACCCTCAACACAAGTTTTTCAGAGGAAAACAGCCAATGCAATCCTATAGAGAAAAATGAGGTTATCGGTTTGCAGGTAGTAAACAGTCTAGAGGGTTGAGTTTCTGGGGTTAGAACAAGGGTTCCCCCAGGGTCCAGGATGCACTCAAAAAGCAACTTGAGCGGCACTAGGGCGGGTGGGTGCAGTGTGCTGAGGCCCAATGTTAGCCAATGGGGCTAGGGGGCTGTCGGTTGGTGGCTGATCCCAGGCAAGCCACAAGGTTGAGGGAACAAAGCTCCCAGGGGTAAGCACAGGACAAAGGGGGCTCCAAGTAAGCATACAAGGTGCACCCACAGGGGCACAAGGGCGGCCGGGTTCAGGGTGCTGGATTGGCATTGGGTGCCCTGTTGTTTTAAATGGGAGATCTTCGGTCAGAACAAACACTGTAGGTTCTGGCAAGGAGGCTTCCTGGAGATGACCACTGATCGGAGTGGTAAGATGGGATGCTGGGGGTTGCCTGGACACCATCGGTTGGGCTACACAAGGCCGTGGGGCATTGGGTGCAGGGGTGTCTTTAGGCGTCAGGTTTACTTACCCGCTCTGGTTGCAGTCGACGGGGACCCACCAGATAGAGGCTGCAGGTGTGGTCGGAAGGCTTGAGGTAGGTCAGTGATCACCAGATCCCAGGTCAGGATCGCTGGGGAGACCTCATTGTGGTGTTGGGCCACTCAAACTCGGGCTTTAGGCGTAGGGTCTCATGGGAGACAAAGTCTTTGTAAGGAACGCAGGGCAGGTCCTCCGGGTTCTGAGGGAATACTGGCTGCATGACACACCGGGTTTCTGCTTGAGTAGATCGGGACAGACCAGTAGGACTGTGGCCAAGGCAGTTGGTGTTCCCCTATTCTTCCTTCAGCACAGCTCTTCAGTCCGTCTTCTTCTTCTTGCCTGTCTGATGAGGCAAAGTTTGGGGTTGCCCCTAAATACTACATTTAGGGTGTTTCAGGTAGGTACAGGTCAGGACCATTGGGTCCCTCCGTTGGGGTGGGTAGGGTCCCTATTATGCCACCCTCCAGTGGGAGGGGGGCATAAGCCTCACTCTGGTTGGTTGGGTCCCCCCATATTCAAGATGGCAGGTACTAAGAGTTGTGCTTCACCTCGCCTCCCCCACCCGAGGGGGGGAATGGCAAAGGTGGGCACACCTCTCCTCCTATCTTGGTTTCCCCCTGATTTTCCCTCCCAAAGTAGGGGTTAGAACTGGTGGAGGCCAGTTGCTGGGAGCAGCAAATGGCTGAGTCAGCTCACAAAGGCGGCAAGCCTTTGAAGCTTCCCCTTCGAGGACCCCACCCATCCTGGGGAGGAGGCTTGGCAACTCTACAGAGGATGTGTTTAGTTTCAGGACCCCGAGAGTGAGAGGCTCTAAACCCAGGGGTCCCGAAACATGTCTGGGGGAGGCAGCTGCTGAGCAGGCAGTCAGCCAGGACACTAGGGTTAGGTCATTTTTCAGGGGGCATTTCTAAGATGCCCTCGGAGTGCATTTGACATTAAATCCCACACTGGCATCAGTGTGGGTTTAATGTGCTGAGATGTTTGATACCAAATTTCCCAGAATTCAGTAATGCCATTATGCTATGGAGTTTGTAATGACAAACTCCCAGGCCATATACACTTTATGGCCTTACTGCACTTAAAATGTCTAAGAATGGACTTAGACAATGTAGGGGTACAGGGCTCATGCAGCTGTACCTTCACCAGTGGTATAGTGCACCCAGCTAGAGGGGTTTCTTAGCTAAACCACAGGCAGTGGGTTGTAGTGCATGTCGACTTTTCACTTTGTTCTGCACCAAAACATGAAGCCTGCAAGGGCAGTGTGTGTGTGCGTTAAGGTACAGGGCCTCTAAGGGTGGCACAGTCCTGAGAGGCCTTCCCTGATCACAGTGCCCTTGGTACCTATGGTACCTTTTACAAGGGACTAACATGTGGCTAGAGAAGTGCCAATTGGGGTTGTAAAGGTACAATTTTAAGGAACAAACATAGGCCCTGGGTACCTGGTTAGCTGAAACCCAGGGCACACTTAGTCAAAGTTCATCAACATCAGGCAAAATGTGGGGGGCAACCATGCAAAAAGGGGCACGTTCCTACAATGCTCACCACTTATTTTCTGCACTCCTTGTCTGACTCTATTATGGTGGTGCGGATGTTTTGTGGGCTTTCATAGCTGCCATGTGTCCCATTGGCAAATGTTTCTGTTTATGTCAGTCCCTACTTTTTTAACAGACATCCCATTATATTCTAAAAAAAACGGTAGTAATGTGCAGTTGGGCAAAAAGACAGGATTAACTAAAGGTATCACAAATAATAATGGGTCATCTTGCAGCTTTAAATTATGGTGATATGTGGAAAGCCCTGTGCCATGTTTCCACCACTGTCTCATGTTCATGATGACAGCATGTTTTACACAGGTATCTGTCCCTTCACCTTGCATTGAATGTTTAAAGCCTTAGGGTGTTTGGCATGTGACCTATTACTAATATATATTATTGGAAAAGGGTGCTGATGTATTGAATGGTATTACCCATTCTGTGTTTGTGGCTAAATGTGATAGTGCATTTCACTACTCAGTGAAAGAATTAAACACTGCCAAAAGATCAAATATGATTTTAATATTCCCAGATATTCTCTACAGTGTATACAATAATTAGATCAGACCTAAAACATGCTTTCAAACCCTGCACCTTTAATCCAAGCAAACAAGAGTTAGGGAAACAAAGGATAGAAGAAACAGTATTTTAGAAGCATTCATAAACATCAAAACTCAAGCAGAATAACCTTAGATCAGTCTTTCTTGCTGCTATCTTGTAAAACAAAGGTACATAGTGTTGGCTTCTTCAGAAAGAAAGAAAAATTATGCCTTCCCTATCACTTTCCTTTCTTTGAATAGCAGATTAGTTTGTGGTTCTGCAGGCGTGTATCAGTGTTTATATATTTAAACTGATGATGGCTCTTTCCCTTCCATGGGGTGGTATCTGTTATGATAAGTTTAAACTTAAAACAGGATAACCTATCTAAATGCAGGGAGAAAATCAATACACTATGTCCCAGCATCCCTACCGGTGATATTTTGCATGGTAAGGAACTGTTTTGGGAAATCGTTAGACTATGGCCTCTTACCAAGTTTATTTATATCCAAGAATAGAAATTGGCAGCTTTCTATCTGCTTTCAAATGTACTGTGCCAGTGTAAATGTAGAAAATGTATGTTTGCCAGATCTCGCTTGTCTTACCACTGTGCTCATCAATATCTATATAGTCACAGAAATTGTCCCACAGAAACTAGAAAATCAAACACACGACTGTTGGGTACTTCTAAATATGTCCAGTTGAGTACCCTAGCTAACTCTAAATCCTGTATCAGTCAATCAGGGGCTTTTAAAGTGCGCTACTCACCCGTGAGGGTCTCAAGGCGCTGGAGGAGGGGCATACAGCTCTGGGTCAGCCGAAAAGTCAGGTCTTGAGGCTCTTCCTGAAGGTGTGCAGGGTAGGGGAGCGTCTGATGTTGACTGGGAGCTCATTCCAGGCCTTGGCTGCGACTTAGGAGAAGGCTCTTCCACCTGCTCTGGTTCTGTGGATGCGCGGGGTTCCTGCTAGGGCGAGGTCAGCGGAGCGGAGGTTTCTTTTGGGTGCGTGGAAAGAGAATCTTTTGTTGGGGTATTTGGGTCCGATGGTGTGGAGGGATTTGTCTGCGTGGGTGAGTAGCTTGAAGGTTACTCTCTTCTCGACTGGGAGCCAGTGGTGGTCTCACAGGTGTTGGGTCATGTGCTCATGTCATGGGGTGCTGAGGACGAGTCTGGCCGCGGTGTTCTGGATGGTCTGGAGTTTGTGTAGCAGGGATTTGTTGATTCTGTAATTCTACAAAGCTAGCTACAATAGATAGAGAGATGAAGGGGTCCCCATTCTCACAGTTTTACATTTCTGCTTTTATCATGTATGGCGTCCAATAAACTCATTGCCAGATGCTTCATGATGCTGTGGTTTAGGCTTAAAAATATGAATGGATAGACATTGCGCCAATATAGTTATAGTATTGTGCTGCAAAATAATTCACATTATTAGTGAACGCATCAACTGTATCCACCTAGCCTCAGTGGAGAAAAGCCCTCATCAGAGCAGGAGAACCTATGGTTTATTCCCCAGCAGTCTGTAAAGTCAATTAATTTAACCTAATATTGTTCAGAGTTGGTGTATTATTTTAGACAGCACAGCTCAGAAACTGCTGGTGTTGCAGAGTGCTCTATACAGAAGCTGCTCTCCACCTAAACTTGGGAAATACCCAGAGTTACAAGACAGAAGGGTACGAAGTTCCTTTTAGTGATGTATTAGCCACTAAATGTGTACTCTAGGTGGTAAGGAGGTGGGGAATACCTCCTTTCGGAACTGGGACCCTCACACACCCAGCAAGCTAGGTGTCATGCTTCATCATATGGGTCTGCTCATCGTCGGGCCGGCGCTGCAATGCTCGACGGGCACCCATAAAGGGGCTCTTTTTCGGAGATCTTTTGTTCCTCGCCGTATCGGTGCTGTGGGTGTGAGGGGCCTAGGAATGTGTAGATGTAGGATGTGAATGTAAAACAGGTAAGGGAACCCTTTGTAATAAATTGTATTCTGTTAGGGTCCCACCCTGGTTAAAAGTATTAGAGGGGGGCAACTGTTTTGTTATAAGGTGACAAAAATTTCGCTCAACCCCCAGATGGTCAACATGTTTCTCGCCTCAATAAGTCACAGATGTGATCAGGTGGTGATTCCTCAGGACCGTGTGAATGATACAAACTATTTACAGTGAATCGTGTGGTGCAACGCTACCTACCACTTACTTATCCTTACCACCTAGAGTACACATTTAGTGGCTAATACACCACTAAAAGGAACTTCGTACCCTTCTGTCTTGTGGCTTAAGTTAGGGCATGTACGTTGGACCTATATCAAGCCCTTCCTGTCCCCCCTTTTGTTGACGAACTACCCAGAGTTATCTGCTTTTCGTTTGCATAATTTATGTGGCACTCTGAAAGGGTATTGCTTCCTTGTGTCTGGACAAAGCCTCTCTGAAGAGCTACAATGATAGCGAAATATGTGTCAGGGGTTGCCTTTACTCATTCCAGGTTGTCTTGGATGGTGTTTTACCAATCCAAAGCTGTAATGGTCCGACTGGAGTGGTAAAATACTTCTGTCATTTTACAACTCGGTGTGGATGGCACTGTGCTAATCCTATGTAAAGACTTTGCTGTAGGAATGCAAAATACTTTGTCCCCTTCTATCTCGGCGTGGAAGGCACTGTGCTAATCCTATGCTTGATAACTCTGATAGAAAAGCAGACATTTGAGGTGAGCAAATTTAAGGTGTTGCTGGTGTTGTAGGGTGTTCTATACAGGAGCTGCTTTCCACTTAAACTTGAGAACTAGCCAGAGTTCTCTGCTTCTTTGTTGCATATATATATATATATATGTATATACATATACATATATATATATATATATATATATATATATATATATATATATATATATATAGAGAGAGAGAGAGAGAGGGGTGTGGGGTCAATAGATCTAGAATTTGGTGAGACCTATTGGGTTTGCCAAAGCATGTTTCATTAATCAACAAGTGGATTCCATGTCACCAAAGTCTAATTTGCCCCCAAACATCTCAGCTTTGCCCAGGATATACTTTTCCTGCAAACTTCAGTGCAGCGCAGCTCACAGCTGCCATGGAACCCTAATTGCAGAGAGGACACCAGGACGGCTGTCATGTGGCCTGGGGCTTCATATTTCTCATGCTTTGACAGCAGAAGAAGGGCGGGCGAAGGAGATAGCGTCCACCATGTCCTATTCACAATTAAGGCACCGGACAGCATCCCTGGCCTTCTTGATGCGTCAAAAGCAGGTGGGTGACGAAGGCCTGGAGCAGCTGACAGCTGTCCCGGTTTCGTTTCCCCATTTGCGAGCAGGTGAGTCAGTAATTCCATCTGAAAATGCAAGATCTTGTACTATATTTTGTTTGTAGTTTTAACTATCGAGTCAATTACTTGTGTGTTGTTTGACTCTTCTCTGCTCAGATACCCTGGACCTTGTGTGCACTTCATGAAAGGTAAATAAAATGCATCAGATAAAGTCACGCTGGCATCAGACGCCAGCATAGAGCATTGCCGTAGCAACAGCGGAAGCCTCGCGTGGCCTCCTCCAGGTGGCCGTGCTACTTCTGGTCTCAGTGGAATTTGTTTGGGAATGCGCTCAGGGGGAGGAGCATGCTTTATTGCCAGGGGGGCCCGCCTCTCCCAGGCCTACTTCCCTCAATGGAAATGTGCATCTGTGTACACATTATTTCCTGCAGGGTATTGTTTCATCTGAGTTTTAATAGTTTGTTTTTGCTCAAAACACAGTGAGTCTCAGGGTTCCTCCAGTCATCTATTAATCAATTATAAAAAAGAAGCCAGCTTGTATAATTCAGGGTTCCCCGAGGGATTAATTTGTAAAGCACTATGCATGCCTACCTTACTGCGGAGAACACGTTATTGTTTACAAGAGGAGTATTTGAATATGAAAATTGTGTCCCCAAGAGAAAACCTTGTTAGGATGCAAAGTGTTTTCCCTGTCATATCCATTTGAACACATAAAAACACAACAGAGATTTTAAAGTACAGAAATATAAGCGAATATTTTTTGGGGCGGACGGGGAGGGGTTTGGTGGGGGGATGTTAAAAAATCCTGCACCATCCACTCAGTCACCATTTTCTTAATATCATAATATTTGCCATGGCAAAAATAGGAAGAGGACAATTCTCCTGTAATTGAAAGTAAAACAGCAACCTATTCCACCATCTCCAACAGAGCTACCTGCCCTCAGAGCCCTCAGAGAAACAGCACAATTAAGAGACTGCTTATGAAAACTCTCCTATATTAACGGCCATTTTCAAGTCATTAATTCCAAGTAAAAGTTGTGGGGCCATTAAATCAAGAAAGGCGATAACATTATCGCCGGTTTAGCGGCAGGAAACTGCCGCAAAAGCGGCGTTAAGGGGCTTGATAATATGCCCTTGAGAATTCCAATAGAAGCCCATATTCACACCAGAACCTAGGCTTCTATTGGAATTCACAAGGGCAGTTTATCAACCCCCTTATCGCCGCTTTAGCGGCAGTTTCCTGCCGCTAAACCGGCGATAATGTTATCGCCGTTCTTGATAATATGACCCTCACAAACTTTTTATAGTTTGAAATTAGTGTGACTTTGCCAGCCGAACACAGACATCTCTCCTGCCCATGTGTGTACCTGTCTGAGTAAAGTGTAGGGGCCGTTGGTGAGGCCTGCCACTGAATCAGCGAAATGATTGGCTGGTTTCCTTTCACAATTTGAGCGCGATTCTTCCCACCATTCCCTGCGCCCTCTCAACAAGGGACCAAGGGGCATATTATCAAGAACTGTGTTAAAATTATCTCCGCTTTAGCAGCAGGAAACTGCCGCTAAAGCGGCGATACTGAGCTTGATAATATGCCCTTGAGAATTCCAATAGAAGCCCAGGTTCGCACCAGAACATGGGCTTCTATTGGAGTTCTCAAGGGCATATTATCAAGCCCATTATCGTCGCTTCAGCGGCAGTTTCCTGCAGCTTAAGCGGCGATAATTTTAACGACGTTCTTGATAATATGCCCCCAATGCTCCAAAAATGTGGCATTACTTTGCGAGCCTAGCAAGAGATACTTATCTCGAGTTCCTGGTCTATTCGCAGCAGGGTGCAGTTCCCGCCCACATTACGCAAGCAAGCAACTGAGCCAATTAGGATGGAGGTTTATCTCAGAGTCAGGGACGCGATTGGCTCATTTATATTTAAAAACTTTTGTGGCCATTGTGCGGTTTGTCCCAACCTCGCTCTGAACAGGGGGCATGAAGTAGGCTTGGAGTGGGCATTGAAGTCTAGAAGGACTTGGTGGTGGTTCCTATTTTTAGTTTATATCAACATTCAGGGGAGAGCGGTTAAAAGAGAATTTAATAAGGGCCCGTGTGTCCCCTTGAAGACAGATGATAGAGTAATGACGGTGCACGAACATACCTGTATTAGCTAGATTAATAATTCCTTCCTGCCCCCCTCCTTCTCCCTCCTGATGACCTTTTAGGTCTCGCCTGACCCAGCGCATGCGCTGGTCTAGTGAGACATTTTGTGAGGGCTCCAAAAAGTGCTACCAGGCCAGCCTAGACCTACAGTGCATGTGTGCGGGCGCGCGCATCGTGTTTTACCGCGATTACTTTCACTTTTGCGGCCGCTTTGATGTTTGATCGTGATCACTTTCGCGGCCGCTTTGATGTTTGATCGTGATCACTTTCGCGGCCCCTTTGATGTTCTCCGTGAGGCTTCAATAGATTGCAGCAGTTAAAACAAGCATTGGCATAGCCAATAGGTCTCGCTTTTGGGACCTTATAAGTGTTTAGTTATGCAACTGTTGCATGGCTAAACAATTATAAGGTCCCAAAGGCGAGACCTATTGGCTATGCCAATGCTTGTTTTTATTGCAGCACCCTAAACTGAAAATCGCATGTAGGTGGTGGTTAGCATTACCTCATTTTACTGTTGCCTCCTTTTCAAATGATTGAAAATGTCAAAGTTATGTTATAAACTCTTTCTGTCTAAAGTGTAGACATGTTTCTGTCCTTAGGGCCAGGGGCATTCTTCAGGAATGGACTTAAACGGGATAATGCCTACTACTACGAGTCAGGCCTAGATAACTTACTTCAAGCAAGGTAAAACGTTACTTTTAGTCCTGCTCTTGAGAGCAGAGGGATGTGTCCAGAACGAGTAGATCAGCTTGTGTTCGGGTGCTCTTTGTTGATTGGATGGAAACAAAGAAAGTGAACAGTGACGGTCTCCAGGTGTTCCATGTCAGATGTGAGTAGTAGCTCGCCTACAACAAAAGGTACTACAGTGCAAATATTTTACTCGTTCAGTCACTGACACTAGACATGAAACATTAGACCTCTAAATAATGAATAATCCAGTTCAAGGTGAGAAATAAGGCCACCTTTTTAATACATATTTCTATCTGAGTACAGTGCAATACTGTTTTTTGAAGCATGAGAATAAGCAAACACCGTTAATACAGCGATTTCTAAACGCTGGAGAAAAAGATAAAACATAAAAAGAGGAAAAAAGGAACCCATATTATCCTTGTTTAAATCGTGGTCTGTGGAGAAGGAAAGCTTCTACACATACTTTGCAATACCGCAGGATGACAATGACTAGATAATGCATCGCATTTAGTAACCTTGCTGTACAATAACCGTGAGTATCGGGAATGATTTAATATATTTGGAACCTGCAGTTGTCATTATCATTTCCCACGAGTCCTTCTTTTGGACTATGACAGCCTCAATCTCTCAGTGCAATCAACAATTTATAAGTGGGTGACTTAACTTCCATGCTGTAGAACTTCTTTCTTCCCTCTTCTCTGCCAATTCCAGCTAGGCCCTCCATCCTGTTGGCAAACGTAAAGATTCCAGTAGGACCTACAGAATAAACTCACAGCAACTGACTAATATAAACTCCACATACTGCATCTCTCTCTCCCCTTCCTTCAACCACACTACTGTTGAGCACTGCAACCCAAGACAAGATAAAAGCTCCACTCTTCCAAATGAACCCTTCCTCCATGGTGTTGTGTGATACCCATCTGATAACGCGCTTTGGTGTCGCATAAGAGGTATTAAGAGTGCTAAACAAATATAATCACAGATACTTGTCAATCACCATTAATCACAATACCCTAATGCGAGTAAATCGTAAGACACCTTGTCTTTGGTAAGATTTGCATAAATAAGAGTAAATTAAGTAGTTTGACCAAAAACTTTCGGACATTTTGGAGCCGATTACGATGTCGGTCGGAAACCCTCCTAACGCTGGTCGGAAGCTTTCTGACAGCGGTTGGAGGCTTTCCGACCAACACGGTTGAAGGCTTTCCGACTGACACGGTCGGAGACTTTCTGACTGACATGGTCCATTGCAGTCCGACCGCTGAATTACGATGTTGGCGGTCGCAGCGTAAACCTACCGGTCCTTTCGATGCGATTCCAACCGGCTCTCAGAGTCTTACGGCCAGTTGGAACCACACCGCAATCCTCTATGGACAGCGTTTCTGCTGTCGGGATTTCGAAGTCAGTTTCCAACAGCCTTTCCGTGCCAGTCTTTCCAACACAGAAAGGCTGTCAGAAAGCAACTTTGGAAGCCACTAGCAGGACCCCCTTGCCTCTGTGGCCTATAGTTCGTGGCCGAGGGGGTACAAGCTCCCATAGAGAAATGGGAGTATGCGACCGAACCGTGTTCAGTCGCTTCATAATCATGCATTCGGAACCGCAGAACAGAGGTCAGTCGCCCAAGACCGCGATGGTGTCGGTCCGAGGCAACTCCAACTGACATTGTAATGAGTCCCTTTGCCTCTTTGGGAGGGAAAAGTGGCTGGGTATTCAGGGTTCAATTTTTACGAATTACCTAATTTTTCTCAGAAATTTCTCCCCTTATCCAGACCAGTTGCTCCCCATAGAATGACACCTGCAGTTCGTGTGGATTTAGGAATCATGTAATATCCTAAAGGTAAGATTTGTCCAACAACAGACTATTGCAGGCTCCAAAAGCTGAATTTAGGCACAGGCCAGGCACTAACATTCAAGGCTCTTGGTAATTCAATGTGTTAGGCTGATTTTTTGTGACCACCTGTTTTCCCTCCAGCGCAAGGATTCACGTGACATTTAAGAAATGAATGAGAAGGGGATTAGCAATATGTTTTTTTGATACTACAGGTTTTTCAAATATGGTACCGAATTTCTCAATGTTTTTGTATCCATGAACATGTTGCATGTAACATTCTGTGGGAGAGAGGGGTCTAAATAAATTTCCAGCCCTTTTTTGGCACATTTGTCATTATTTCGGTAAGTGTATTATGTCTTTTCAAATGTATCAAGTATTTTCAAATAATTATTTTCTGCAATTTTTTTCAGACCCCCTTCTCTTTTAAAGAGATTAGAAAAAAAAGACAGGACTTTACCACACAACAGCAATTGACAACTTTTGTTATCTCTTGTGTTTCTTTGTGATGTTTCTGCTTCACAGTTGCAATGCATACCATCTACATAACACTTCACTGCTGGTGTAAAAAACCCAGGATTTACAGCACAGGAATGGAGTAACCCTTTGCAGGGTATCGGATTGAATGCTGTGGAGGAGAAAGAGCAAAGTCTTGATGTGAGCTATTAAAGATGTCCAACAAAGCACAATCTTGTCCACAAATGTAAATTGGTCTCGGTGAGAATTCCCTCGTTCACACTTGGTAGTTGAGCACAAGCAACCAGCCCTTTCTCAAAGAAAAGTAATGTATTATTTGTGCCTCAAACAACCAAAACAACAACACAATTAACAAATACAGCATTTAATAGCTCCTCATCACCTTAATGAAACTTATAATTGGGCATGAAGCTTAATAGTTGTAAAAATAAACCACCTTAACAAAGCATTGCAAAAAGGCATGTAATGTCATTCTGCGGAGAAAAAAAATAAAATAAAATAAAGGTCATAGGGCCCGATTCACAAAGGGCCTTGGCACTCGTGGTGAAGGCCTTGCTGTCTTCAGGGCTGGACTGGGAACTGCAACCGGCCCTGGCAGATTGCTGCTCGACCGACCCCGTTGGGGGGTAGGGATGAGTGGGGTGCTAATAAGAAACACCGCTTACGCTTTTGTTACAGGGGGCCGATATTGCAAAACCGGGCTCTAGTGACAAAAACGGCCCCCACTCCTTCGGCCCACTGAGAAAACGCCCGGTACCCGCTACAGCCAGTCTGGCCCTGGCTATCTTGGTGGGGGCCCCGCACTTATGGTGGGACCTCTGCATTGTAGTTTCTCATTGCGGAGGTCCCACCATGAGCGTGGGGCCCTACCTCCTGACTGCGGTGCTCTGCCATGTTTGTGGAGGCCCCATGTGAATCGGGCCCTCTGTGTTCACCGGGGCCTAGCCAGCTTCTTTGGCTGACACATAAGTGACTATGTTGAAAGTCTTCAGTGGAGCCAACCTGTACACTGTAGCTGCGAATGGCTCCATAAAGTCGAAAGCATTGTCGAAGCAGTCCCATTGTAGTGCTGGTACCTTGTTCCACTCCCCATGCTGAAAATGATTTCATTCTCAACTTTGCAGAAAGTGTGTTTTTTTAGGGAATCTCTCCACCTGAGGCAACACTTGGCCCATACCGCTTGTGGTGTCTAATTTAGTGAGACTGGGAGGCAGGGACATCTTAAAGACTTGGGGGGCCCTCGGCCAGACGTACTTTGGGGGCCCATGTTCGAAACTGCCTTGAAATTATGAGCCAATTTCAGCTCTGTCATGCCCTCCTTGGCCAGGTCATTGACAGTGCACTGGCACACTCGTCCAAATTCTAAATGTGTTTACAGATAGAGATGTGTGTTTTCAGTATTGTAACATAGAAGCAGCTCACTAATATTACTGCAAATAATCTCTGTGACACACTCTTACACATCACCCACATTAAAAATAAATTAAAAAATGGTGTTCAAAACAGTCTGTTTAAGAATTATTCAATGTCATTGAGGCAAGACTCTCTGCAGAAGAAAGCTGGTTCTATCAGGGGCTCCCCTCAAAGGCCCACTTTGCCCGTGCCTTAGTACGTCTCTGCTGGGAAGGCCTCTCCAAGAGAAGGTGCTACAGGCATCTAGAACGCAAATGTTCCACTTGGCAAATATCCGGGATCTGCACTCCTCTTCCATGGCTATAGCATAGCCCGGCTCACCCAGCTTCCGAGAAGGCATGAAGGATATATGATCCGAGACAGACATACCTATGCCTTTGGAATTAACTCAGCTGAGCACAGGCAGAATACAGTCAGAATTGCCAAAGTAGTACAAAGTTAATAGGCAGCAAGAGTAGAACTTCATTTAAGGTCTTATTAGCCCATAATCACCGTATACAGCCAATGTGGTTTTGGTAGCACTTTACTATCACGTTAAGCAACCCAACACAGCTGCGTTCTGACATCACATCGTGTTTCATGTGTCAGTGGCCCTTCCTCTGACTGACACCCGTCCGTGCCAGAGGCATGCATCTCCAACAGACATGGCGGGATTCAGCACAGCGCAGAAACCAATGGCAGAGGGACAGCTCCATTCCCTGGGCCGCGCGCCAAGTACATTGCAAGAGTGCATCGAGCAAGCAGAGTCCGAAGCAAATCCCCTATTGTTTTTTGCTTTTTCTAGACTAGTGCTACTGCATGAAGCATGAGCCTTTTGTTTGTGTTCTATTCAGTCAATTAAGAAGCTATACATATAATATGTAATTTATCGACTGCAGTATATGTTTTTCAGTTAAGGGGTTGTTCTGAGCACATTGCTTCTTCTTCCACAAGCCTACTCCATCCTTATTCAATCGTGTTTTCACAGTAATCGCAATTATAAGTACGGATCGCGCAATAAACAGACCACACCGTGTCTTTAGCGTAAAAGGCCATTTATTAGGACCAGGCTACACAACATTAAACAATAACCAACATTATATGAATAAACTTTCCCCCAACACTCTACCATCCTTCACTCCTTTCACCCACTCCACACTCCCCTTTTGTACCACTCCATGCCCCTTCCGTTCCTCACCATTCCACAAACCTCCTTGCATCCTCCCGGCTCTCCTCGGCCATTTCACTCACGCCTCCAATACCCCCACCTCGTTCATTTTTCCCCCCCCCCGAGGGATGGGTGTGCCCGCTAATGACTCCCCCCACCCCTCCAAAGTACCGCCACCCCGCAGCCTGTCCTAAACTGGCACGCTGTAGCCAACCCTGGAAACCCCAACCCTCAACTGCAGGGCGGGTGGGTGGCCTTTTCTAAACCCTCCCGATGGTGCCGAGCGCAGGAAGAGGAAGTCGCCTTCCTCCCCTGCGCTCATATACCCACCCCCTAACTCCACCCCTTGACCCTACCTGGTCCTACCCTCGTGCGAATGACCCCGGGGGAAGACTAGTCTGCGACTCTGCTTCCCCCGGGGCCCGGCATCGCGCAATAAACAGACCACACCGTGTCTTTAGCGTAAAAGGCCATTTATTAGGACCAGGCTGCACAACATTAAACAATAACCAACATTATATGAATAAACTTTCCCCCAACACTCTACCATCCTTCACTCCTTTCACCCACTCCACACTCCCCTTTTGTACCACTCCATGCCCCTTCCGTTCCTCACCATTCCACAAACCTCCTTGCATCCTCCCGGCTCTCCTCGGCCATTTCACTCACGCCTCCAATACCCCCACCTCGTTCACTCTTCCCCCCCCCGAGGGATGGGTGTGCCCGCTAATGACTCCCCCCACCCCTCCAAAGTACCGCCAACCAGGTAGCCCCCTGTAGGGAGGGTACCTGCCCCACCCCCTAGGCCAGGACCCCTCACACATCCCTGCGACACCAGATTGCCTCATTCCAGAGCTTGCTGACCACATCCCTCATCTCCATCATATAGTAGGCGTTCCCCAGTCTAGATAGATGCACCCTGTAGGACTTGGCCCTTTTTCCCTCATTTGTTTTCGTTTTTAGTGTTGAGGCAGATTCAGGGAGCCATTTTACCTACCCCTGAAACTTCTGTCTGAGGGCCTGGAGCACAAAATGGTGGCCACCTGTGACATCATCAGCATCCACTGGAACCTACCAGCACCTTCCAGAACATTCCAGAACCCTGTGACAGTTGGAGGCGGTTTAGAATGTTGGGAAGCTGAGACAGAGAGTTGGCAGTTGGAGCTGGCAGTTGGCACCTGACTGGTGAAGAGTGAGCAGCACAAACGTGAAGGAGGAAGGAGTGAAGCAGCAGGGGTGGAAACTTGTGCCTGGAGTGGGGTCCATAAACCCACCCTTGATACTAGTCCCTACTGACGGAGCCCAGCCTAGAGCCCTGTGTGGGAAGAAGTCAGAAAAACCATTCTGAGGACCTGGACAGCAGGAACAGGCCTTAGAAACAAGATAACAGCAAGATCATGACCTGGAAGCTGGTTTCCCTGAAGTCCGACGTCGAGTAGCCTAAGACCTGGAGCCAGAGGTGGAGAAGCGGCGCTGACTGGAAAAGCAGACGTCGTACCCGGAGCCGCCAGAGGTCGAGAGAGGGCGCCGTCAGAGGTCGTGAGGAATACCAGAGGTCGAGGAGGAAGTCACCCGAGGTCGAGTGAGCGGCGTCATCGGAGGAGTGAAGTCCGCCCTCCGGAGTCGTCGGAGACCGAGGTGAAGGGTAACGGAGGTCGGGAGTGAGGATCGCACTCCGGAGCCGCCGGAAGTCGACATCGAGGCAAGGCCGGCCGACGTCATCGAATCCGAGGTCGCCATCGGACCGGAGCCGCCCGAAGTCGACATCGAGTAAAGACTGCCCGACGCCATCGAATCGGAGGTCGAGATCGAACCGAGGCCGCCGACATCGAGACCGGAGCCGCCTGCCGGCGTCGTCAAAGAACTGACATTGTGCCGAGGCCGCCGACATCGAGCTGGAACCGCCTCACGGCATCGACACGACTCCAGCGGCGTCGGAGCATCAGAAAAAGGGCAGTAAGTGGAGTAGAGGGCGCCTAAGGCCCTGTGGAGACCTGAGAGACTGCTCTAAGGGGCTAGGGAGGTGCTGGAACCAACCTGACTGTGCCAGGGGTGAACTGGGACTAATCTAGAGAAGTTGTGTGGAGAGAGAGAGCCAGGTCTCTGGTATTTCCCCCTTTATCTACCTCAGTTTAGGCCTCAGCCTTGACCAAGCCAGGGAGTAGACACCCCCAAGCCTTCCACATCCCCACAAGCTGTGCCTGGGCCAAATCAGCCCTTAGGAATTCAAAAGTGATCTGATTCCATGAGTGTCACTGTCAGCTTTTAAGTATTTATTAGGGGCACTGTATTTATTGTATTTAACCTATTTATTGTTCCACTGTATTTATTGGTCCACAGTATTTATTGATGCACAATATTTATTGGTTACAGTATTTATTGCCTCAGAATATTTAATTGCCTGTCTGTATTGCACTTTTATTTATGCCTTCAGTATTTATGATCACCCCTATTTATTGGATCATTAAGCCAGTATTTATTTGTCCTGCACTTTCTAAAAAGTTTGTATATTGTGATTGTTATTTATTTTCCCCAATCAGCAACTAAGAGAAAAAGCAGATAAAGAAAGTTATTTTCATAATTTTTACGGTGTAGAGTCGTTTTTGGAACGGATGCACGCATGGTTATTGTTTGGGTATGTTGTATGCTTAGCACGGAGCCTGATTCCTGACCACTCGAGCCAAGCTACCACAGTGTGTCCGGAAGACCACCACCACCCTTTCAGAGTGGGAGTGTGGTTTTCCAACATAAATTGGTGTTCAGTGGTGGGATAGAGCTGTGCCTACGTATACTCAACAATAACTGTGGGTAGTCCATAGGCCTACACCGGGAGTTTTCTCAAAGCGGCCTTCCTAATTGTGGGTTTTTGTTTTTTCCAAATTTACTCTGGTGGTGGGAGGAGGTATTATTAAAGGTACCCCCCTGCATTGTTACTGCAAATAACTGTCCTCTGACCTGAGTGGGCAAGATGGAGTTTGTACTGGAGAATTTAGAAACGTACACTGTGGCCCAACTCAGGGAGTTTTGCCAGCGGGAGGGGGTGTATTGTCCCCCAGGAGCAAAGAAGGGTGCACTCCAAACCAGCTTAAGGGCTTGGGGGGAGGCACGCCGAGAAAGCAAGGCTGAGGAGGAGGACAGGGATAGAGAGCCTGACCCCGAGGGGGCTGAGATGTACCAACCTGAGGTGGGGAACCTGTCAGCGGGGCCCAGAACCATTTCCAGGAAGGGCAGCAGTGCCTCTAGCGGTGGCTTGTCTAAAGTGGAGTTAACAGACCGGAGGGAGAAAAGACAGCTCACATGGGACTTAGCAAGGCTGGAGAAAGAGATGGAGGAGAGAAGGATGGCGCACGAGCTTCGGATGAAGGAGTTGGAGCTGCGTGCCCTCCAGATGAGTGTGTCCAGCGAGGACACTGGTGGCAGCATACCGGAAGCTCCACAGGAGCTAGAAGTTTATTTACCCCAGGATGACATCACCAGGGTGTCTGAGGAGGCATTGGGGTGGGAACCTGAAGGGGGTAGTGCAGGGATCTCCCAACCCAGCGAGGTGAGAGAAGTGGCAGATAGCCCAGCTAGGTCCCAGGGAGAGAGGGTTGTAGGGCCTCACGACCTATCTGTAGGAAGGCGTGAGACGGGGAGGTGTCCCGAGGTGCCACAACCGAAGTCTCAGGGCCTGGAGAGTTCCGCAAGGGAGCCCCAGGTTGGGAGCCTAGGCTGTCCCGATGTGCCCTCCAGTGCAGGGGAGCCCCTAGTGTCAGGAGGACCCAGGGCGACTGTAACCAGCGCGCCTGAGGTTCTAGGGTTGGCCCAGTTTCAGGGTTTAGGTCCTGGGCTGGGATGCCAGGCTCAGGGGTTGCCTGACCTGGCGGGTGGGGCCTCTGTTAACCGGGTCCCCCCGAAATTGACTTCCAGGGGTACTTTTCCCGTTAGGAGGGTGCTGAAATCTGGAAGGGGGTGCAGAGGGAGGAAGGTCTCGCCTCGGGCACCGACTCAGCCTAAGGGTTTAGACCCTAGGTTGAAGGATCAGTTGAGGGGTCAAGGCCCTAGACTGAGGAGGAAGTGTTGGTCTGAGGGTGCCTCGCAGGGTAGGGTGAGGAACCCCAGAAGGAGAGTTAGGGGGAGGAGAGCCTCGCCCCTGAAGGCTGGTCAGCCTAAGGGTGTGAACCCCAGGAGGAAGGACCAGAGGCAGTTTAGGACTGCAAGGAGGAGGACCGGAGTGGTCAACGGGCACTACAGGCCTGGGGCTACTGCCCCCCACTCCACGAGATCACCCGGGCCAGAGACATCTGGACGGCCCAGGGGCCGGTCCTGGCCACAACTAGCTAGGGAGCCCCAGTGGGGTGGTTTTGTTGGTCCAGGGAGGCTTGTTAGGGAACCATTGGGTTCCAGAGCGGAGGAGAACTTGCGGGTGCTCCTGCCGTTGCGGGCCTGCGTCCACCTTTTCTCGCCCCAAGCAGGGAAGACCATCAAGGCATTGATCGGTCTACCCTGGCTTTTGGCTGGAAGGGGGTTATGTAGGACTTGGCCCTTTTTCCCTCATTTGTTTTCGTTTTTAGTGTTGAGGCAGATTCAGGGAGCCATTTTACCTACCCCTGAAACTTCTGTCTGAGGGCCTGGAGCACAAAATGGTGGCCACCTGTGACATCACCAGCATCCACTGGAACCTACCAGCACCTTCCAGAACATTCCAGAACCCTGTGACAGTTGGAGGCGGTTTAGAATGTTGGGAAGCTGAGACAGAGAGTTGGCAGTTGGAGCTGGCAGTTGGCACCTGACTGGTGAAGAGTGAGCAGCACAAACGTGAAGGAGGAAGGAGTGAAGCAGCAGGGGTGGAAACTTGTGCCTGGAGTGGGGTCCATAAACCCACCCTTGATACTAGTCCCTACTGACGGAGCCCAGCCTAGAGCCCTGTGTGGGAAGAAGTCAGAAAAACCATTCTGAGGACCTGGACAGCAGGAACAGGCCTTAGAAACAAGATAACAGCAAGATCCTGACCTGGAAGCTGGTTTCCCTGAAGTCCGACGTCGAGTAGCCTAAGACCTGGAGCCAGAGGTGGAGAAGCGGCGCTGACTGGAAAAGCAGACGTCGTACCCGGAGCCGCCAGAGGTCGAGAGAGGGCGCCGTCAGAGGTCGTGAGGAATACCAGAGGTCGAGGAGGAAGTCACCCGAGGTCGAGTGAGCGGCGTCATCGGAGGAGTGAAGTCCGCCCTCCGGAGTCGTCGGAGACCGAGGTGAAGGGTAACGGAGGTCGGGAGTGAGGATCGCACTCCAGAGCCGCCGGAAGTCGACATCGAGGCAAGGCCGGCCGACGTCATCGAATCCGAGGTCGCCATCGGACCGGAGCCGCCCGAAGTCGACATCGAGTAAAGACTGCCCGACGCCATCGAATCGGAGGTCGAGATCGAACCGAGGCCGCCGACATCGAGACCGGAGCCGCCTGCCGGCGTCGTCAAAGAACTGACATTGTGCCGAGGCCGCCGACATCGAGCTGGAACCGCCTCACGGCATCGACACGACTCCAGCGGCGTCGGAGCATCAGAAAAAGGGCAGTAAGTGGAGTAGAGGGCGCCTAAGGCCCTGTGGAGACCTGAGAGACTGCTCTAAGGGGCTAGGGAGGTTCTGGAACCAACCTGACTGTGCCAGGGGTGAACTGGGACTAATCTAGAGAAGTTGTGTGGAGAGAGAGAGCCAGGTCTCTGGTATTTCCCCCTTTATCTACCTCAGTTTAGGCCTCAGCCTTGACCAAGCCAGGGAGTAGACACCCCCAAGCCTTCCACATCCCCACAAGCTGTGCCTGGGCCAAATCAGCCCTTAGGAATTCAAAAGTGATCTGATTCCATGAGTGTCACTGTCAGCTTTTAAGTATTTATTAGGGGCACTGTATTTATTGTATTTAACCTATTTATTGTTCCACTGTATTTATTGGTCCACAGTATTTATTGATGCACAATATTTATTGGTTACAGTATTTATTGCCTCAGAATATTTAATTGCCTGTCTGTATTGCACTTTTATTTATGCCTTCAGTATTTATGATCACCCCTATTTATTGGATCATTAAGCCAGTATTTATTTGTCCTGCACTTTCTAAAAAGTTTGTATATTGTGATTGTTATTTATTTTCCCCAATCAGCAACTAAGAGAAAAAGCAGATAAAGAAAGTTATTTTCATAATTTTTACGGTGTAGAGTCGTTTTTGGAACGGATGCACGCATGGTTATTGTTTGGGTATGTTGTATGCTTAGCACGGAGCCTGATTCCTGACCACTCGAGCCAAGCTACCACAGTGTGTCCGGGAGACCGCCACCACCCCTTCTAGTGTGGGAGTGGTTTTCCAACACACCCCGTCATCCCTAAATAGCAGTGGTTCCTCCAGTCGTAGTCCAGGGTGACTGATCACCTTAATGTCTTTCTCCCCACAAAAAACTCGCATCGCTCTGTTCAATTTCCGACGCGCCTTTTCAATTGCCCCATGCTTAACAGCTCCCCTCCAGATCCTCCTCGGGACAAACTCCGTCCATGCAATGCAAGCCCCTGCCAGTCTGTGCTTTAGTACCTCCAAGTCTCTCTGCATCAGCTGTAAGAGCGCCAAACCCGACAGCCGAACCAAGTCATTTTCCCCCAAGTGTATAATCAATAGATCCGGGCAACCCTTCTGTGGGACCATCTTCGCGAGCCAGGGCAGTAGTGCCCCCCATCGCATTCCCCCTTTCCCCCACCAGTGCACTTCGTGAAGTTGTCCTCTGAGTCCCAGGTTACGGCCGTACACCTGTTGCTCCGCATATTTCGACGCCCAGTGCACAAAAGAATGCCCCACGATCCATGTGACCGTCTTGGCCCCAGGGCCTCCCACGCAACCTAAGAGAGAAACAGAGGTTAGAGACGCACAAAGAAAGCCAAACCCCGCTCCATCCAACCCCCCACACCCTGCACCCCCCCGTCACTTTCGCACGTAACGCTCACAACACCTTGACCTCCACCTCCCAATCTGTCGGATCCTATCCCAAGACCACCCCAGCCGGGCAGCCGCTGTCGCCGCCCCAATCCGAAAGGAGTGAGTTCCAAAACCCGCCGGCTCCAAACCCACACGCACCAACGCCATGCGCAACACCGCCAACAACTGGCCAGCCGTCACTCATGCCCCAGACATGTGACAAAATATTTCCCCCACCCCAAGCTGCCTCGCCCTCGCAAACGCCTGCCACTCAGCCACCGGGCACACACCCCCTCCTTGATTCTCATTCAGCCAAACCCACTTACCCCGGCCCAACTGGTCTGTCTTCGACCGACCGAGCCAAATCCCCAGGCGCCCCGCATCCAATCTGACGTCCTCATACCTCCGCCCCTCCCCAGCCCGCGTGCCCAGCAATTCAGACACCCGGAATGCCCAAAAAAACATCCAGACCATGCACAAGCGAAAAATCCGAACCTCAAACTCATCATAGCAACAGAGCGGCAACGCCGCAACCAACCGAACCAACACCTCAAACGTTATGGCCTCCCGTGGCACAGTGCCCCCAACTCGCTCCCTACCCCAACCCCGCAACACCCTACTAACAATCACACTTTTTGTAGGGTCAAAACCAAAAAACAGACAGCAATAAAAGGACACCCCTGCCAGTTTTCCTGAAATGGTTGCCGCCGACAACCCCTTATCCATGCAGTGCAGCACAAACTGTAATACTCCCCGCTCCACCCCCACCTGTCCCCCAGCCCCAGAAACCCCGCTCCAACCCATAAAGGCGACAAACTCTGCCCACGCCCGTCTGTAGGTCCGCCTGGTGGTAACAGCAACAGAATTTTCAACTAGGTCAACCACCCTCACTCCCCTAGGGCCCAAATGCCATCCGGCAGCCCCGTCTTGCACAGATCCGCTCCAGGTGCCAGTCGCCGGAATCGCTGCCACTGCGAACGAGACAAAGCATCCGCAATGTCATTATTCGCCCCTGGCACATGCTTGGCTCGAAAAGTCACATTCAGCCGCAAACACTTCAGCATGAAACTCCTCAACAAGCGCAACACCCTCAGGTCCCTTGCCCTCTGCCGGTTGACCAACTCGACCACCGTCATGTTGTCCACATGGAACAACACCGCCCTGTTTTGAAACTCAGAACCCCACACTTCCAGTGCCACCAACAAAGGAAAGAATTCCAAAAAGGCAATGCTCCTCCCCTGCTTCCTCCAGTGTTCCGGCCAGGTCTCTGCACACCACCTCCCGTCCCAGAAAATGCCAAAGCCATCCGCCCCAGCTGCATCCGAGTAAATTTGGATTTGCCAAACCGTGTTTTCCTCCACAAAGTCCAATGAGACCCCATTGAAATCCATCAAGAACAGCAACCACGTCCGCAGATCCGCCCTCACTCCCATGGAGATCCTGACCCTGTGGTGTGGAAGCACTGCCCCCGACATGGCCATGCCGAGCCGTCGGCAGAACGTCCGCCCCGCCCTGACTACCCGGCACGCAAAGTTCAAGAACCCCAGCAGCCTCTGGACCGCCCGCAGCGCAATCCGTTTCTCACCAATCGCCCACTGGAGGCACTCCTGAATTTCCTCTACCTTCGCGGCCGGGAGCCTCGCTGTCCATTGTATGGAATCCAGCTCAATGCCCAAGAATGTCAGAACGCAAGCCGGCCCACTCGTCTTTTCGGGCGCCAACGGAACCCCAAATCCCTCCGCCAACTCCTGGAACCCTGACAGAGCCCTGCCACAGTCCCCCGAACCTGCCTTCCCCAGAAAGAGGAAATCATCCAGATAGTGCGTGACATCCCGGTGCCCAGTTCGCTGCGTGAAGGCCCACTGCAGGAAGGTGCTAAACATCTCGAACAAGGCGCAAGAAATCGCACACCCCATGGGCAAGACTTTGTCCACGAAGATGGCCCCCCCGAACTGCATCCCGAGGAGCGCAAAATCCGCCGGGTGTATAGGCAGCAAGCGGAAAGCCGACTTCACGTCACATTTTGCTAATTCCGCCCCCGGCCCACACACCCGCACAAGGCGGATCGCATCGTCCACCGACGCATACAGCACCCGGGAATCCTCCTCCGCGATGAAGTCGTTCACTGACTGCCCCTCTGGCCACGATAGGTGATGAATCATCCGAAGCTCACCCTCCTCCTTTTTGGGCACCACCCCCAGTGGAGAAACGATCAAATCCTCCATCGGCCAGTCATAAAAGGGGCCCGCAATCCTCCCTTCCTCCACCTCCTTCAAGAGTTTAGCCGCCACCACCCCCGGCAATTCCTTCGCTGACTTGAGGTTGTCGGCCCATCTCCGTGATCTGGGACCTTGATACCCGACCCGAAAACCATCCGTAAAGCCCCACTGAATCTTTAAGGCGGCCTCCCTGTCCGGGTAAAGGGAGAGCCACGGGGCCATCTCCTCCACCCTAACCGGTGTAGGGGCCCTTCTGTCCAGTCTGCCCCTTCCCCTTGGCATTCCGCCATTGTTCGGAAGGAGTGGTGAGTGTAAGGCATTGCGTAAGGGGGTGCTTCCCCCCGCACTTAGAGCACTCGTGCTTGAACTTGCACGGGTACCTGGAACAATACCCCCTATTGTAACTCCAACAGGCCCCGGTATTGTAAGTGCCGGGCTTGCTAGACTGTCCGGCCCCACCTGTGGGTGCTGTGGTCCCCCCCGCCCCAGTATGGGCGGGACGCGACTGAAAAGACCGATACGAGACCGGCAAACCACTCGCCGTGTGAGTTGATGCGGATGAATGCGTAGACGCCATCCATTGCATCCACAATTCCTGGTCCACCTCACCCCAATGCTTCTCGGGGTTCGCACTGACCCGCGCCCTGAACTCCTCATCGTAACTCAACCACGCGAAACCCCCAAACTGCATCTGAGCCTTCCTGATGATATCCATGTATTTCAGCAATGCGATTGCCCTATCGGGATGCTTCTCGCAATAGATACTCGCGTAAATGAGAAAGGCCGAGGTCCAATTCTCCATATTTACCGGCACCCTCGGCCGCCTAGTCAGCTCCCACTCCTCTTCCTTGGAGCCCTCTTTGGCCTGCACCTCCCTATGCAGTAATTTAAAAACGTCCACGTACTCATGCTTCCAGATCTTTCCCTTTATTTTGTCGGACAAGTGCGACCCCAACGGCATAGCCAGGCCCATATAGGGCAGTTTTTTCGGGAGCTTACTCCCCGACGCCTCCTCCTTACCCCCATCCTTCTCTGTCTGCACCCCTGCCGACGCCACCGCCTTGCCCCCAACCGCTTTGTCCTCATTCGGGAGCCCACCCTTGGGAGCCCCCACCACCTCCCTCACAGAACCGTCCCCCACCCCAACCGACCTACAAGCCTTCTTCCTTCCCCCATTGCGACCCCCGTCCCACACCGACCACCAAACCCGCTCACCTGTCAAAGTCGGCTGTCGCTCGCTGAGCCGTCCTCCTGAGGGGGTCGCCCGCCGCGTCTCTACCGTCTCCTTGTCCGCCGATCTCCGGGGGACCTGTAACACACCAACCTCTCTGTTGTCCTTGCCTGCACCCGTCTCGTCACAGTCATCCCGCACCTCCCCGTCCTCCAGCTCATCACTTTCTGCCTCATAATCCAACTCCACATCTGCCTCCACACCTCCAGGCACCCACAACACCTCTCTCACCGCTCTCTTCACACCCTTGCCATTCAGTTCACCAGACATGCGTGACCCCTTCCCCCCCGCTGCCACTGCCCGCTCCCGCGCTGGAGGGACGGCCGCCGCGGACCGCCCTACTGCTTCTTGACGGCGGTAAGGGGCCGTCTTGCGCCCCACCGTACTCCCCTTAACTCTGCCGACAGCCGCCGGCTTGGATCCCCCCCCGCCCCCAGGTCGCTCAAACCTGGGCGGGCCCCGGCACCATCGGGCCTCAAAGCCGTCCTGGCCGTCCCTGCCTGCGTCCGCGGACCCCTGACAGCCCCCCCCACCCGCCCCCTCGCCCTCTCCGCCCTCCCCCGCTCCTCTTGCTCCGCCCACCGCTCCTCCTCCGACGTGGGCGACGGGGGCCCCTCCGCCTCGGCCTCCCACACCGCCCCCACCCACCCCTCCTGCTCAGCCCGCCGTGCATCCTCCACTTGCGCCCAGAGGCGCTGTTCCCGCAGCCCGTCCTCCCAAGTCCACGCACACCAACCCGGAAGCCGTGGGGGGGGCGAGTACCCAAAGACCCCCCCTCCAAAATCCCCGCGGCAGACTGTCCGAGCCCCACCGGCGGCACGACCCCTCCAGGCGGAGCCGCGGGAACCCCCCCTCCTGGCCGCCACGCGCCGCCAACCGACACACCAGGGGTCGACGCCCGGGACCCCCCCGAGACAAATCAAGGGGCCCCTCAGACTCCAAAGCCCCCCCCGCTCCCTCCCCACTAGCCAGCACGTCCACCGCCCCGCACGCAGGCCCCAGCCCCCCAGCCCCCACCCCTGACACAACCTCCGCCACCTCGCCCCCCCGAGCTGCCACGAGCCCATCCCCTGGCCCCCCCACTCCCCCACCTGCCCCACCCTCCACATCGCCGGCCCGCCCGGCCGCAGCCGCAATCACCGGGAGCCACTCCTCCGCGGCCAACGCCGACGCCACGCCCCCGTCCGCCTCGTGGGCCTGGAACGTCAATTGGGGAAAACGAAGACGCGGAGGCAGGCTCCTGCGCCGGCCTCCGCGCGCCTGGCTCGCTCGGCCCGCACCCCGCCCCCTCCCCCGCAGACCCGAGAGACACAGAGGTGGCGGCAGCGGCGGCTCCTCCTGACACGCCAGTACCGCCGCCGCCACCCCCGCCGAGGCCGCCCGCGGAGCCCTCTCATAACCCACCCACGCCTCTCCCAGCACCCCGGGCCGCAGAAGATCCTCCCTCCCGGCCCGCCCCAGGACCAACAACGCCCGCCTCACCTCCTCCGATGCCACCGTCCCGTCACAGCCGTCTCGCTCCATAACCGCGACGCCCGCCGTACACAAACCGCCGACCCGCAAGAAATCTTCCCCGGCCTAGCCCTACACTACTCCACACACACTCCTTTTCTAAACCCTCCCTATGGTGCAGAGCGCAGGAAGAGGAAGTCGCCTTCCTCCCCTGCGCTCATATACCCACCCCCTAACTCCACCCCTTGACCCTACCTGGTCCTACCCTCGCGCGAATGACCCCGGGGGAAGACTAGTCCGCGACTCTGCTTCCCCCGGGGCCCGGCATTGCAATGTTTATCACACCTAGCAATTGATGGGTGCGATGACGATCTCACCGCTCATTCAATGTCGGGGATCAAACCTAACGGAATTTAAAGAGGGAAACATGTCAGGTACATACCGGGTGCAGTAAGCATCAAAATCCGCGTTATGCCTCATTTTGATGACAAAATGTGCAATAAGTGATCATTAGGGCACCGGATAAATTCCTTACACACATTGGTGTAGGCTTTTATCTGGCACGTTAGTTACCGACCAGGCCACTCGCAGTGAGGGCCGAGTTTATGTCCTTCCTTTTCCAGCCTCGGATGCTGTAGTACAGTAACAAATCATGTTCTCTCAGTTTTTGCAGATGATTGCAGGAGGAGAATATACCAAAATCTTTGGTGCAATAATTGGAGGAAGTATTTAATATATTTGCTTGTTCTCGGGCAAAAGTATTGTTTTGCAAAGTAACAATGGAAAACCAATTCTTTGTAGGGCCGCAGTAGTATGTGATTCTGCCCCTGCTTGGAAAAGCCGAACTCGTCACTTTTTAACCTCTGATTGCTTTAGTAAGGTGTTAAAGTTTTACCAATGGGGTGAAACTTTGCCCTGGCTGTATTATTGGTGTTAAAATGAGAAAATGATGCCACATAATTTGCCTTTTTCTGCTGAATAATTTAGTAAACCTGACACATAAATTGGTGGCCCTGATCATATGGTTGAAGTGCACCGGGATTTGGACGATTCAAGAGATGTGTTAGTAGTTTCACATTCATATACAGGGCTGATATAACACACGGTGTGAAATCTTATTATTAAATACCATGAATTGCAGTTTGGAATCCAGTAAGCAGGCCACTAGGGGTCTATTGCCATGTAAACGAATCAAAGTTAATATTTTTTTCCTGCTGCCATGTTCAATTTGGACTTTTAGAAAACACCTACTCTCACCTCAGCCGAAAAGCGAATCGATTCCTCTCAAACGACCATCATGTAGTTCTAACATTGATCCACTTGACATCGAAAGTAGGGACTTACTAAGAGTTTGGCAAATGTGGCGAGTATCATGTAGACCAAACTCGCGGTTCCCTAACTTTGGGAGTTTATTGTTGAGAAACAAGTGCCTTCAGAGGAGCCGCTGTGGTAAATTGATTGGTGGGGACGGTTATATGATGCGGGAGGTCTCTTTGCACGAAGGACAGGCTGCCTAGAAAACGAGGACTATTAGGAGCTGGGGCACAAAGAGCTGAAAGCAGCCCACTTAGTCCCAGATAAGAATCTGTAAAGCTTGTCAACTGGCGAGCCTTGAGACATTGGTGCCTCTGGACCATACCCAGAAGCAGACGCGCATGTGGCAACTTGATGCTTATAGAAAACGCAAGATCACTCAACTGTTTTTTTCTGAAAGAAGACAAAACACCTGCGATGGCTTGGCACTTAGAGAGTCGCAACTGCATTTGACGGTCTTAACAGAAGCAACAAGCACGTTGAAAATTTGGTGTAGACCCAAGGTAAATACCACAAGACAGTTTCTTCAGCTTCCGCTTTGATCCCCACTGCAACCATTGGCGGGGTCCTTGCTTTGTTTGGCTATTGAGTTTGTGTTTGGGTCCAAGGCTGAACTTCCCCTGCCCCGATTGGAGCAAGTGGAGTGAGGCCTCCTCCTTTAACAGTGTCTACGCCACCCACCGCTATCAAACTGGCCTGCGTACACCAGATGGGGAAACCAGTGCCAACAGGGTGAAGACAGTCTGTACGGTGCCCACCAGTGGGCCTTGTAAGGCAACACACTACTAGGAGCTGGGTAGCCCCACCCTGAGCAAGAGGTATAACTGCCTACCTTCAGAGTACTAAAAAGACAAAGGGTACAGTGCAAGGGGGAGACATGGTGGGGAGAACGGTGACCTTGGACAACTCATGCTCTCCCTAGCCACAATCATTTGGGAGGGATTGATGGGGAGCCCAGAGAGGTGTCACAAGAGCATTACCATCTGCTTTTCCCGTAAAGGGCAATACATGGTGTGAGTCTACACAATACCAACAGCAGCAGCCTAAGCAGGTACTAGCTCATTCCCTTTCACAATAATTATTACATTGATAAATGTGGACCATATTGTTGCCATCTGATTTTTATGTACAGTGTTGTATTGTGCTCTGAAAGTAATGCACCCCTGTTTTTTCAAATAATAGCACTGGCTGCATAATGATTTATTTAATCATATTGTATATCTCATTGAATTCTTAATTTTTACTCCAGACAACTTTCCCAATTAAGCCTTTGACTGCCCTACTTTGCTGTCCTGGTAATCAACTGCTAGGTGGGTGTACTTGATGTTCTGTTTTGGGCTTCTTAGCAGGGTAAAGCTGTAGGACATCAGTGATGAAAGGCTAGCATTGGTACACTATCAACACAGTAAATGGGACTTCTCAAAAAGATCCCACAGGCACATACAAATCAAAATGTGGACATGAAAAATAAAGTAACTCCTTAGGGTAATAGCTGTAAACATAAGAAAGCATAGCTTCATTTTTAAATATTAACTTTAGGAACATTGGCAGCTTAAAGGAAATTTGGGAGATATTGATAAAAACAATCTAACAGTCCAATCTGTCTTTCGACACTAAGGCAGGAAGGTAAGGGGAAGGGAGTTGTTACTAACTTTTCATGCAAATCATGTAATTATTTCCCAGCATAAAAGTAATCACAAGCTTAACCCTACTCTGATCAAATGGAAGATTGTCAATTTTTCACATAGGAACCTGAGTGAATTCCAGTAATAATGCTAGTGCCCCTGTGGAATAGCAAGGATGCCATAGGCCATAAAGGCAGCCCAAGCACCTTGGAGGTGGTAATAGACATAATTTGGGGGTAGTTGTCAGCTCGCTATTCTGGGACCCTGTACCACTGCACCTACTGCACTATTGATAGTTATGCCTCTGGAGGGAATAATTAGCCTATAAATAAAATTTGCATTGGCCTGCCGTTTGTGTTTCGTTCTATGCAACCTTTAAAATTCTATAGTGTTCCCAAAATCAATGCCCATAAGCTTAGGTATAAAGGCTGCAAAAAACTGGGCATATTGTAACTTTCTTCAGCCTCTGGCAATCCGTAGAAATGCACCTTGAGCCTTTTGCTCCTATTCTTTAGGTCATTCACTTTCTTCTGTAAGTCTGGAGCATCTAAAAACCTCTTCCCTAAGTTTGTTAGCCCATTTTCTGGTGTGTTTTAACTGTAGTTTGAATACAGACATCTCCATATCCATTTTTCTAAATTTTTTATTGTATCAGCAGAGGCCAGTTCCACAAAGTTTATCAAGGATTTGATCTCTTTGAGCTCCTTTATAACAGAGCCCAACATAATAGACACCTAGGTGTGTTTTGGGGCAAAATATTGTGTTTTTACCCCTTTGTGCTTCCCAAGGCCTCTGAGAATAGAAGCTGCATTGAGTACTTGTTTCCAAATATTTATATGGTCAATGATACAGAAAATATAAAGTTATCACCTGTAGGGATATCTGTACTATAGTATGGCAGAAACATCAATACTGCTCAGATTAATCAGAAAAACTGAGCCTTGTTGTGAAAAAGGCATTCTGTACTGTGTTGGTGCTTCTAGGAGGCATCGATGCTGATTTATGGTTGAAAACCAGAGGGAAATGCCCAAAAGTAAACAAAGACTGCGACGCCCTGGTGATGATAAGACATCATTCAAAAGGGATGATTCCAATCTACAATGGCCAACAGCCAAGATTGCAGAGGGCAAATTACTGGTAAGTCCACATTTCTAGCACTCCCAGTATTTGAAAAATGCCTGGTACAGTTTCAGGAGGTGGAGACAACATTGTTTGTTTCTGCTGGAGAGTTGTCATCACCCTATGGTTGGGCAGTGCTGCCACACGATTAGCTGCAGAGGAGGCTTGGCACAGATAGACAAGAACAGCAGTGCCAGTATATCTGTAGGTAAGATTTTCCCCAGCTGCTACTCACACAGGTGCCAGAGTGGTAGTGTGGTATCCGCATGTCGTCTTTGGGGTCAGTAGGCTCTTCAAGGGAAAACTGCAGTCTATGGCCGGTGGTGGATGTATCTGGGTATGAACTGGGCAAGTAGCAGCTTTTCCCTATAGCAATCTGCATTACTTCTGCAGTGAACACATTGCGTTGGCAATATTTCTAATATCGTGCCGCAGAAGTCAAATAAGTATGAAATGCAGGAGTGGCCACAGATTGAGTAAATGAAGGATTCCCCTCCTTCATTGAGGGCTACAGGGATATTATCAACATCATAGAATTCAGATTTTCCACAGGGTGCAGCATCCCCCCTCATTATAGCTTCCACCGGTCAGCATGTGGGATAACACTGTAATACCGTTTGTCTCAGCCCATTCCTAGTTGCAAGAATATTGCTGCACAAATTTCGGCACACAAAATGTGTGCAGGAAAACGCTTGGGTCTGTCTGGTCATTTAAGACAATTTGTAACCCAGGGCCTTCAAAACAAAGCCATATGTGCGGAAATATGTTCCAGGTCTTTGTGCTAGGGGAGGGCTTGTGAAATTCTAGTCTGTTTTTTAAACTGACTGACAAACATTTAAATAATTGCCTTTGGATTTCTTTATATCTAAATTGTCCTCATACAGATTGAGCATATGTTCCCTTAATGCCTAACTGGATTTTAGTTGGTGGTGGTTCAACAAGCGAAATATTTCTTTGTGCAGGCGACTCATGAGTTTTGTTCACTCGACTCGATTACAGTGTTTGCTCACAGGAGTCATGTGGTAATACTAATTAGGTGTTAACGGTTTCATATCATTTGAGATCTCTGGTTGGCCTATTACCAGGTAACCATCTCCCACTAGTATGTTTGTTTGCTCATAACTGTATTTGCCAGTGAAGGTCAGTTTGTGTGTGTTTTCCTATTAGTTGCTCATCATGATTTTGTGTTCCCATTTTTCCTGATTGTGACTATCTCTGACGTTTAGACAACAATGTCCAACAACTCATTTTCTGCAACTAGATTTAGTGGAAACCAGTTGCAACTCTCTAAGTCGCATATCCACCTAGGAGAAAAACAATCAATACCGGCCACGGCCCATGCAGGTAAGAGCAGTGGGGCGGTGGGGTAGGGTGGGGGGTCATTTTGACGGACGATGATGAGCAAAAATTCTTTATTTATTTAATTTCCCCCCCCCACCACCCAGCCCCACAGCTTTTACCTGCACGGCCTGCGGCTGATCAGTATTGCACTTTCATATGAACAATAAAAGTATATATAGCAATGCACGAACACCCGTTCCCTCACACCCGAAAATAATACTTGATCTCACTGTTCAGACTCTAATAGTTTGCCTCCTGTCTTTGTCTGCTCCTCTCTTCAGGGAGCTCCACTGGCTCCACATTCATAAACAAAAGCCATTCAAACTCCTCACGCACACAAACGAAGAGCTACACAACACAGGCCCCGCATACGTCAACAGCCACATACATTTTCACAACCCATCAAGACACGTATGCTCAGCCTCACTCTCACTCGTACACACCCGCACATTCACAAAAGAAGAACAGGAGGTCACTCATTTTCTTACATCACACTCAAAACATGGAACGACCTCCTAAAACGCATTAGAGCCGTCTCATCTGTTTCACTACTTGAGTTTTGCAAAAGTTGAAGAACTGGCTCTTCAAATAATTCTGCGAGTACCACACTCTTACACACTTGCTCAACCGACTGGATACCCTGCATGCTACAAATCAACATAACAATCGCAGTACACATATAAACCTCAGAGTTTTTCTGGCTTGAGTTTTAATTTCATCCCAGTTTCTGCGTCAATATTTTAATTCTCTTTTAATTCGCATAAAGATGTACTAAATTGTCTGGGTGAGCCAGAGTGGCAGGCTGCAAGCAGGCCGCCACTTTGTGAGGCTCTGCTGGCTTGGAGAACAACCCATCAGTAATCTCTTGCTAAATGCCTCATCTGTATTCTATGACACTGGGGTCTGCCTTGCGTAGCATCGGGGTTTTGGCCTGTAGCCCCTTGGAGCCTCGACGGTCTGTCTTGTGTTGTCTGGGCTGACGGAGGTTGTTTGGTGGTATGGAGGCTGGCCAGAGGCCTAGTATTGGGAGGCCCTGCAGGTATTGGGCGGCGTTGTCATTGGAGCCTGTGGATGCACCCCCTAACCCGGTGGAGGATGCATTGAGCGGCCTGATGCAGGTCAAGGACTGCCCATATTTGCAAGATCTTTGTTGTAGCCAGGAGCAGGCTTGGCCGCCACGGCGTGGAGAGGAGACTGAATTTCTTTTTTCTCCGTCACAGTTGTGCAGGTGGGGGACCATGGGATGCACATTTTTGGACTGCTGTGTGGCTGCCCCCCAAGTCTGTCCTGCTGGGTGGCCTGATATCAGGGGCCATTTCCGATCGCCTACTCTGCCTGCTTGAGTTGGGCCTGCTGGCTAAGGCAGGAGACCTGGGAGAGGATGTGTCCCAGCTGTCGTCTGCCTCCCCGACCGCAGCTGTGCTGGCTGGGACTGGGGTTGCCCCGCTGGGGCCCACCCTGACTGATTGGAAAACTGAGGCCTGCTTGTGCCCCCTGAGTAATCTGGGGTGAGGTGGGGTCTAGGTCACGGCACAGCGGGCCCAGTCTCTGCCCCCCACCCACCTATCACATCTCCTTTGGTGACATAGCTGGCCAAAGTCAGAGGAAGCACTTCAATTTCATATATCTGCATAGCCGACCACAACAGACACCTGCCTTTATGCATATGGGACTCTCTACATGCCCAATGGCTTCTACTATGGGAAAGCCAGATAAGCGTCAGCCCAAGGTAGTCTTTGAAAAGCAGTACACCTTGAAAGGCTCAGAGTCAGATGCCCATGGAGAATCTGCTCCTGATGAGGCCAGAGCAGGCCACCTGATGCCATGCAGTTGAGGGCTGTATTCGCAGAGGTGCACAATGGCCTCAAGAGTATTACCTCCAAAATAGATATGCTAGTCGCCTTCACAGAATGACCAATCGTCTTGATGGCAATGATGAACACCTTACTAAACTTGAACAACGCGTCTCTGGCTCAGAGAATGGAGTGAAGTTGAGTAGGGAGCAACTTCTACAAATGGAAAAGGTGGTGGTTTTCAAGGCAAAAAATGAGGACCTGGAGGTGCGATCGAGATGTAACAACATTAGAGTACTTGCCATCCCAGACTCTACCACTATGACTGCCACAGAGGATTACATGCAGATTCTCCTTCGGGCGCTATCTGATGACTACTTTACCACCATGTTTTCAGTTGAACGTGCTCATTGCTCCTTGGGACTGCACCCACCACCAGGCGGGCCTGCTCCATTACAGCGACACTATCCTGTGCCTTGTATGTAAAATAGGGAAGATTCAATATAAGGGCAACAGACTATCCATTTACCAGGGCTTTTCCCTGGTTGTCCTTGCCACCTGCCTAGAGCTACTTCCTGTTAAGTGCCTCTTGATGAAGTCAGGCTTCTCCTACGCCCGCCTCTACCTGGCTAAGCTTTGCTTTACCCTCAATGCCAAAACTCAATTCTTCACAGATCCCAAATTAGTCAAAAATCTCTGCCACAAGCAGTCCCGCAGGCCCTGGACACCATCTAACGACTGACCCAGACTGGGATAGCTCTCTCAGTGATAATGACTAAACTTTCTCACAATGCAGCCTTTGATATGCCCTCCCCAGTCACTGACCCCACTGATGGGACTGGAGACCACCCCCTTCTCTGTCTTGCTTGAGGGATATCTCCAGCTGAGTTTTTTGTCTGTTTCTTTCTTCAAAGGGAAAGAGCTTCTTTTCAACAAGTTGGTACTTTTGAAGTGGATGGGGCAGAAATATTTGGACCTATATTTGAAGTTCACATGCTCTCCTTCCTGTTGCCTTATACATCACATTTATCTAGGATAGGATAGGATAAAATGTATAAAGCACACTAATACCCAAGGGTGTCAAGGCGCTGGACAGACAGAGGGGAGGAGGAAGGCACAGACCATCCAACTAGGATGAAAAGAGCCATGTTTTCACCAGTTTTCTAATTTGACCAGATGGAATTCTGTAAACCAAATACAGCATCTCGGTTTTATCAGCATTGATCTTTAGGGAATTATTCTTCATCCAGCAGATAATGCTTGCCATGCACTAGTTAAATGTTTCTGCGACCAATTGCAAATCATTGGAGATAGAAACAATGATTTGTGTGTCATCCACATAGGAAATCACCTGGAACCCAAATGATCTCACCAACTTACCTAGAGGGATCACATAAATGTCAAAGAGGGTGGGGCTCAATGAGGAGCCCTAGGGAACCCCACAAGGAAGGCTGAAGGCCTTAGCTCTGAAACCTCCGCAGCTGACTATGTTCGTTCTCCCTGTCATGAAAGACTGGAGAAGCTGCAAGGCCTTTCCCATAACTCCCACTTCCTGCAGACGTTGAACCATGTGCACCGGGGAGACGGTGTTGAATGCCGCCGAAAGATCGAGCATAATCAGCACCGCTGATCCACCCTGATCCACCTGCATGCGGATATGATCAGTGGCTGTAATGAGGGCAGATTCGGTGCTGTGACCGGTGCGGAGCCCATTTTGAGAATGGTTGAAGATCTCATGGGATTCAACCTGATTCATCAGCTCAGTGTTGATGAATTTCTCCAAGAGAATGGGAGATGGGGTGAAAGTTCTTCAGATCTAACGGGTCAGCGTTGGGTTTGTTAAGGAGTGACGAGACGATAGCTTCCTTCCAGGTAGCCGGATAGCTACTGCATAGAAGAATGTTGTTAAACACTCTGCACAGGAAGTCTGCAACAGGGTCAGGAACCAGTTTAAATGTAAGGGGGGTATGGGGATCCGAAGATGCGCCGGATTTAAGGCCCATTTGGAGATATTTGGTTTGCTGAACAGTAATTTACTGGAAGGCGGTAAGAGCGTACTTCTTGCGGTCCTGGATGACCTCCTCAACATCAGGTTCTTCAATTTCCATATGACTGAACTCCTGAAAGATTTTGAGGACCTTGTCCTGGAAGTAAGTGGCTAGTCTGTCACAAAGATCCTGGGCATACACCCGAGTGCAGAGGGGTGACATTGTTTTTGAGCTGCAACAGCTCAGCCTAGTAATTCCCCTCCATATGATGCCATAACTAATGTCACGCTGCTGACATGGAATATCCAAGCTTGAATAACCCCAGGAAAGTGAGGCAGATGATAGCATACATCTGGGGGCATAGAGTGGACATTACCTTCTTGCAGGAAGTTCACCTTAGCTCTGGTTGATCAGGGAGGTGCACATCTCTACATACTCAGCTTATGCACAGGTTCGGCCGTGATTGTTCAAAGGGGAGTCCAGTGGCAGACATTAAAGACCCAGATTGGCACAGAGGGTAGCTGACATGTAATACTGCATGGTATTCTCCTGGGACACTGCCTCACACTTGCTTGCATCTTTGGCCCTAATGTCGAATCCCCAGACTTCTTTGCAGATGTATGAGGCAAGATAGTTTCCCTTAGCCACTCAACAGTGATTTGGGAGGTGACTTGAATGCTATCCTCGACCCTTAGATTCACCTCCAGCTGGTGTCCACATCCCCACGGAGTGGCTCAGATATACTCCCTCATTGATGATTGTGACCTGGTGGACATTTGGCATGCTAGGAATACTGGTGCAGTGAAGGGCACCTGTGTGACCACCACTCGCAGAGACTGATTCTGGATCACTACTGGCTCACGATCAAAAACATCTGTGGGCGCATTATGAGTGTTGAACGATTAGCCCGCCCACTCTCAGACCATCCGCCAGTGGAATTGACCCTGACCTTGGGATTACCTTGCTGTCCATGCTTTCACCTGGCGACTTCATCATGGCACACTCGGTGACGCTCTCTTTCATGCAGAGTTAGGAAGTGCAAATTGCTGTCTACATTGCACACAACACTGGCTCGGTTGATTCTCCTGGGGTGCTTTGGGAAGTTTTTAAAGCATTCATTCATGGCATATGCATGTCTAAACAGTCAGGCATTCTTTGCGACATACTCAACCGGTTGCATGTAGTGGGGTGCCTACTCCAACACCTTGAATCGGGCTATTTTGAAATGGCCGACACCAGCTATTTAGCACAATTTAGAGACACACTAACAGAATATGATAAATGCTTGGATAGTGAAGTACATTTCTTGCATAAGGAAGCTGGTGCCCACCAGTTCGGGAGGGGACCAGCGCTCTACCCAACAAGCAGTGAAGCTGTTCCTACATTACTGAATTATTCGACTTGGCTGGAGTGTCCCAGCACTCTTCTACTGAAATCACCCAGACTATGCTTTAATTCTACTCTGGCTTGTAGACATCCAGGTAGACACACTGCCAGAGGCCCTGATAGAATACCTTGATTCTATCCACCTGCTCTGGCTTGACAATAACCGCTGGCTATACCCAGACAATCCCTTCACAGTAGACGATGCAATTCAGGACATCTGGGACTTGCCCGAGGGCAAGGTCCCTGGCGTCGATGGCCTGACTGCCCAGTTCTATAAAGCCTATGCAGAGGACCTGGCACCGCACCTGCTGGCGATGTACAAAATGCTAGGGGGACACCTCAGTTATGCTATTGAAACCTGAGAAGCCATCAACCAAATGTAACTCCTATAGATCCCTCTCCATGATAAACTTGGATAACAAAATCTAAGCTAAAATGATTGCCACCCGAATTCTGCCCCATGATTGTGCGCCCTGACCAATCGGGCTTCCTCCCTGGCCACTCAACAAATCTTAACCTCTGTATTCTTTTCACATTGATCCACACACTGAATCTGCACCATCCAGCAGTTGCAGAATTTCTTGACGCAACCAAGGTTTTCGACTTCCTGGAGTGGTCTTATCTATCTAGCTCTTGCAGCAATTAGGTTTTAGTACTAGCTTCCTCCAGTGGATCAGGCTCCCGTATATGCACCCAACAGCCAGACTCTGTGTCATGGCAAGGTCTCCGGTCCATTTGCCTTCAAATGGGGCACCAGACAGAGACGCCTACTTGCCCCAATTCTATATGCTATCACCATGGAGCTCCTAGTCGCCCGCCTCCCACAGCACCATGCCGAGATTGGCCTCAACTGCACTTCCCATCAACTGCTAGTCTCCATGTAGGTGGATGACGTTGCCATCTATGTTAGGGAGCCGGCTACAAACCATGCACTTATACTCAGCAAATTCACCTGCATATAGCTGTTAATTGCCCAAAGTCAACTATTTTCCCCTTCACACAGAATACGCACTGCTTCATCGCTGATTGCACCCTTGAGTGGGTGCACAGTAGTCTATGCAACCTTGGGGTCCAGATCGGTAGAGAAATTACTCAGATCTGGCTGGAGAATTATGGAAGGGCTGTCATGGGGCTAGAGGAGCTGGTCTCCATGTGGACTCGACTATCGCTATCTATCGTTGGGCTGTTTGTCCTCATGAGGAGAAGGGTGGCGATACACTGGGGAAGGCGAACACGCCCTTAGTTTGACGAGTGGCTAAAAGACCCAAGGATACCCGCTCAGCTCCTATTTAGCATTTGGAGATACTCCCTCAGGGCTGGACTGGCCATGCTGGGCATCGGGTATTTCCCTAAGAGGCTGGAGTGGTGGGGGCCAGTTTTTCAGTGCTTCATACATGCTTCCCGGGGCTGGTCCAACCATATTGCCAGGCTGCTTTGGGTTCCTAGTCCAGCCTTGGACTCCCTCTCCGACATTGTTGTAAATGCAGGTATTTTGATTTATGGAATTTGGACCTTATTTATGAGGCCCCTTGCGCCACTTTTGCACCACCGGAACATCACTTTTTTGACGTTCCGGTGGTGCAATGTGCGGTGGCACATTTATAAGGCCACGTAAAGCCACTTCACGTGGCTTTTCATTGCCTTGAAAATATGTGCCCCTTTCACGCAGAACAATACATGAAAGGGGTGTTCCATGGGTGTTGCTGTGGGTGTTCCCAGGCAACACCCTTGGAATCTGAGGGCCTTATTTATGAAGACCTTGTGTAAATATGGTGCAGCCATCGTGTCGTAAGAATTGCGCAATGAAAAGTGTTGCCTTGCTGTTTTTCTCTAGCAATGCACCACTTTTCACAAATTAGGCCCTTAAGCATTCCCAGATTTATGACAAATCGTAAACCTGGGAATGCGTCAGAATCTTACGTCACCACAGGGGTGGTGTTAGGGAGGCGCAACGAGGAGAAAGGTTTTCATTCCTCCTTGTTTTTCCTTTTTCTATGTGTGCTGCACTCTGCAGCACACATATAAAAAGGAAATAGCCTGAATTGATTGATTTTGTGCAGGAAGGTGTCCCTTTCTGTACATAATCAATCAGCTCCACAAAGTAGGCACCCTTGTATCATGGTGCAAGGGTGGCTGTGTTGGCGCATGGCACCCCAATGTGCGCCAGTGCAGGGGAAAAGGGCAGGAATGTGTCATATCTTATAGATATTTCGCATTCCTGCCCTTTTCTGTTGATGCAGGGCAGCGCAGCAAGATTATCAACAAGAAGCTTCCAACAGCGGCTGACCAGAGGTTCAGCACCTCAATCCCTATATACAAAAAATAAGTGTCCTGTGCATCCACTTCTTGAGCCTGCCGCAGTTGCTCAACTGGTGTCCAGCGGGACAGATTCTGTTGACAGAAAGAAGGTGCACCAGGAATGAAGGCAGAGTCATCAAATCAGTCCAGCAGTTTCTTTTATTGTAGAAAATTTCTAAAAATTGGACATCAGCCAACGTGTTTCATTCCCTAAGGGGAACTTCATCAAGGCTTAAATGTAATACGAAAAACATTGCCTTTTCACTCCTCACGGATCAAGTGAGAGTACATTTTTTATTTCATATAGGTCGAAAGTATAGAGGGTGAATTTGGACTTGCGGTGAATATAGTCTTCCCTTATGAAGGAGACTGATTGGGGTACTGTTTACCCTGATTGTGGGGGATCCCCTCTATACTTTCAACCTTTGTGAAAAAAGAAATTTACTCTCACCTGATCCGTGAGGAGACTGGATCAGTCAATTGTGGGCGCATGCCTGAGAGGTTACTCCCTCTAAAGGATTACATATAAGTGAAAAGGCAATATTCTTCGTATTACATTTAAGCCCTGATGAAGTTCCCCCAGCGCAGCAAGATTACTTGCGGTGCTGTCCTGTGCCAAAACCTCATAAATGAGGCCCTCGGTCGTGAAAATGCCCTGCCTGTACGGGAGGGCTGATATATCCCTTGACTTATATGAGACTGCTGTATGCCATGTGGACCTTCTATGTCACGGGTACTCATAGTACAGGGGTAGGCCGCCTGCGGCCTGGCAAGCCTTTCTTGGTGGCTCGCGGACCTTGCAGACATCGTACCTGTGTTTGTTTGTTTTTTTAAAGAGTGTCAGCAAACACCGCCGGTTGCAGCAGCGCGGACTCCGAGAGACTTTGCTCTATGGGGGCCGGGCGATTCCAGCAATAGTCAGAGTGGAGATGCAGGGGCGCTAAGAAGAGCTGAAAAACAACAAAGCCTCATTAACAAGTAAATGGTATTTTAAAGACCTGTGAAGTACTTGGGTGTGGCTGTGTGTGTGCCCAGGAAGCTGTCTCAGCCCGGGCTGCAACACACACACGGGGGGAGGGGGAAAGCGGGGGGGGGGGGTTGCCGTTTCAGCCTAATGGGCGTTGTACACCTGGGTCTGGGCTGGCGTGGGTGCACACTTACAAGTGCAGGACTACGCACATCTGCCAGTAGGGCTGCCACCTTTCCACAAGAAAAAACACTATTTGTTGCTGTTTTAATAGTCTGCAAAGGCCCGTTTGTGATGCTAAACAGGACTGTAAAAGAAATCATATGTATTCCTCTGATATTTATAGGTTTCATTTTGCTTGATTTTGCTTGCAAAAAAGTGTTACATAGTCGTTACAAGGTTACAGTACCACTTTGATTTGTTTGGGAAAGAGTTTGATTTTTTCTCTAGCCCCGCCCCCAACTAAGCCCAACTGGTGCGGCCCACGTAATTTTGGCCCTCGAGCGAAAGTTTGTGAGTATCAATTGTTCTATGTAATCACAGAGATTTTCTTTATATGTTTCTTTTCTCTTCCTTCTCCTACTGTGCTGTGTTGTAGTAAAAGCCAAATAAACAGATTTAAAAAAAAGGATTTATTAAAGCAGCTAAATGAATTCTTGCCTTCATTAGATTTTAGCTGGCCATGGTCTTCGAATGAGACACAGTTATATTCAAACGTTAAAGGTAACCTGTAAAAAAAGAACGTAAGAAGTGTTGCTCTTCAGTCAGTTTTATGTTTCTTTTTGCTCGGGACTTGGCACGAATCTTAGACTCCCTCGCTGCGTTATTGTATTAAGTGCGCATTACTGCTGACAGAAGCGCATTTTCGGGAGGTAAAATTCTGGTCTGAAGTTCCAACTACAGTCCTCGGCGTGGAACCGCTGCAGGTTAATCTAAAACATGGTGCCATTTATTGACCACATCCGCCTCTGGCATCTGTCAGACCTGGCGCGTCACCACCGCTTTGTAAGACCATCCATTCCCAGTAATGTCGCAATCCATCATCGCGGTCGAGGAGTGAGCAACATTTTCTCAACTGCAATGTATTATGCAGGGGTCAGCAGGCTGGTGGCGCGGCTGGCAGCACAGACACGGGCCCCGGGTAGCACACCCATCTCTCGAGCTGTTCTCGTCCATATGGCTCCAGCGATCTGGAGAGGGCCCGGCCCGCTTAGTGAGAAGAAGGCTGATACACTGTTTCATAATAAGCGACTGCGGGCTGAGGTGAAGGCAGCCCGTCTGGAGCGTACCTCCCGGGCACCTGCGGACAGATGGGACGCATACTGGCACTGCGCGCGTGGACAGCTGTGGCTTCTAGGAATGCAGATGTTAATGCCTCAAGAACGCTCGCCCATGAATTATAGGGCAGTGGATGAGATTTTGCCTACAAAGGATACCTTGAGAGTAACTTTCAGGCGCAGGATATTATCTGGATTAACACTGCGCTCATCATGCAGTATCACGCTAATAGTCACTTCCTTAGGGGAAGCTGTATGTGCTTCGAGGCTTTACTTTGTAGTGACGCCGTGCACTCTGTTTAACAACAACTTCTGTTCCATAGGCAGATAAGAACGATTGCAGTTGTCGATTACTAGCGGCTCAGCAAGGGTGCCACAGTCCCTAGTGCAAGGAATAACCACTAGTTCACTAGTAAAATATAGGATTCCGTGGTCCCCTCAGGCCTCTGCTTACTGGTGTCACTGCACCCTCTGCATCATTGGTAGCTCCGCCGCTGTCCATGGGTTTGTAAATAGTACACTCTGGCCAAGAACTGATCATTGGATGGTTCATCTGAGATCTGCGGTATTCCTCCCACATCCAGAAGCTGGCACTGGTGGCTCACTTAAGTTCCAAACAGCAGTGGACTCATTGATGGATGGCTTAAAAAATAGTATCTAGTAATGCACGTGTCCACTGACGACAGTCTTTCTTCCCTATCACATAAACGCTCAATGAATGAGTTAATGAATATGCTTGCATTCTACAACATTACTAACTGAATAACATCAAGGCACCTCTGGCTGAGAGAAGTGTTCATTATATCAAATCCTGAAAATGTGGATGAGAGGACGTCTAGTGGCAAACCAGTGGACCTCATAATGTCTCTCTGGGATCACCGGTGTGACTGTGGTTTTCTATCTGGTTTGTGTAGTGGAGAGATCTTTGAGGTTCACACTATGAGGAAGGCGGGGCCAGCATCGGCCCCGCCGCCATTATGGTGGTCGGCTGTGCCCCCACCGGAACTGTGCCCCCCAGTCCTGGTCACTCGCTGGCGGTCGTGCCCCGGAAGTGATTGAATCACTTCCGGGTCACGTGAGGCTCCCCCGCGCCCCGGAAGTGATCCGATCACTTCCGGGGGCGTGGGCGACCCTCGGGTCTTTAAAACCGGGGGGAGCTCTGGAATCATTCTCTTTTTCCTCCCCCTGGTAGCACATCGGGTGCATGTGCGTTACCTCCCTCGGGAGGCTCTTTAACCGCTTTTTGACATCAGAGGTTTAATAATATAGCATTATACCAAGCATTTATTAATCACCTTGTTCTTTTCCTGCATCATAGGAAGGCACGCTGTTATACGCACTACGCAGATCGGGTAAAGGCAGCTCCAGGCGCAGGAAGGTGCCTTCTCATCGGTGGGACGCGGCAGTAACATCGGAGAGTGCCTGAGGACACAGTCTGAGGACTGCACCCCGGCGCTGCTGGGAGCCAAGCGGGTTGGAGCCTTTTGCCCACCTGCCCTGCTGGGTTAACAAGTAGTGAGGCTCCGGTAGCGAGGGTGAAGTGGCCCGCGTGTTTTCTCCATCAAAATATTTAGTAAAGTCTGGTGCAGGTAGTAGTGTAGCCATGCCCCCAAAGGCTAAGCGCGGCGAGCGGCGCCCAGGTATAGCGACTGTGTTAGACGCGCTCATGAGGAAGATTGGGGAGATGGACAGTACCATGGCACAGCTGGCAGAAAGGCTGGATGCGCAGGAGGGGCCATCTGGGAGATCGCGCAGGGACGCTTTACCTCCAAGGGAAGCGTTTCCTCCCTTGGCAAAGAGGAGTAGAGTTAAGAAAGGCCCGCGGGTTGTCCCCGGTAGTGGTGGGGCCCCAGTTTTGCCTATACTTCCCGCATTGCCTAACGCACCGGCGGGCGAGCCCCTGCCTGTTGACATTGATAGAGATCAGGATGTGTATAATATTCCCACTATCACAGATAGAGTAATCTCACAGTTACACGCACATACATTCATCATACGCTAGGGCCCATTTCACTAACATACGCTCAAATACTCTACCAGCACTAAACCTGTGGAAGGAAAACTCCTAAACACCCTGCATCTGTATCGAGGTCGATAAGACCTGATTATTATGACTGTCCTGATACATAATCTAAACAATCCATACAACAATAATCAAATAGTGTACACAATAATCGACAAGAAATGATAACCAACACCGTATTCAAAAGTATGGTACTTTATCTAAATTAGTCAAGGAAAATAAATCAGAATAAATCATTTTTCTCATAGTTACCTATTCTAGCTAAATGTCAGAACGGGTCAGGACAAGTCTCTCGGTAAAGTCTCTCAAGACGAAGTCCCTTCAGCATCGATCCTCACCAACGCAGATTCGGTACGCGGCAAAGGCAAATGGCAAGTGGCAAAAACCCTCTCTAGGCTAACAATTCTTATAGCAACTCTAACAAAGGAAAGATACATTGGAAACATACAAAGTTGTAATGTCCGCCGGACCTGCTGAGCAGAGCGAGAAGGAAAGGATGTAACATCGCTACATTTGAAAATCTCCGCTCAGGAAAAATCAGAAAATAAAGACTACGGAACAGGAACCAAGAAGCAAAAAATGTATCTTGTCAGTTTTACTTCTCCTCGGCAATCAGGCCACAGTTCAGAGTTTTTCTCTATGACTTCTTTGTTTCCCAAGACTGCCAAGGACGTTCCATTTCACTCGAAGATTACCCAGGCTGCTGTTGTCCTCATGGAAATTTTGACAAGGCAAGCAAGGACTGTGGTCAGCTGACTTCAGGACCATATTCAGCAGGGCTCTCTCCCATCACGGTTTTTTCTATTACAAATCGAGGCCAGGCTTACAAAATCGGCCATCTTTATCTAGGCCTCCATAGGCCACAATAGACCATCTTAATTAAAAGAAACAAAAACAACGTTACTACAGCATAGTGATTAAACAGTGTTAACCCCACTAATACCCTTATGTGTATGAATTTATCTAGCTCTTGCAACATAAAAAAGCATTAATTCGGAAAGCGTTTTGTGCTCAAAAATAAACAGCACTTAGCAACGTTTAAACATGAAAACACGCACGTTATTATTAAACAGCACATTTATGCGTACCCACGTGTAACTCTCTCTTATTAAAACAAACGGATTGATTAGTATAAACACACTTGCACAAGACAAATAATTAATAATTAGTTATTACTAAATTAGTATGACAAATAGACATGCCAGAGCTTCAAAAGCCAACGAATTTTCAAACTGAAAACTCTGCTCCAGCAACCCGCTAGGGGGGCCTGTTCCTTTGCTCCCCGCGACGCCTCTTGTCCCGCCTGCACCCCCTGTCCCCATTCTCGCGCCAGCGGTGCCAATACCAGTGGTTCCGGTGCCAGCGATGCCAGATCCTTCTCTACCTGTTCCCCCTGCACCGGCAAATCCTACCCCGGCGCCAACGCTGCCAGTCCCGGCGCTGCCTGCGCTTTCGGTACCTCTTCCCCCCGCACCTGGGGGGGTGCCAACGCTGACTCCCGATTTTGTTTCCAGTTTAGCAGCTGTGCTTCCCTGGCTGGGGGGCATGGGTTTGAACGTGAGTGCGGCGGGTGTTGTCGGGGCGGACGCGTTGGAAAGGGCGAAGCAGCTGGTCGAACTAGCAAAGCCTAAAGACGTGCCGGCGGTTGGGGCCCCCAAGGAAATCCCGGGACCTTCGCAGGGTAAGCCACAGACGTTGCCAATGTTGGGCATGGGTGAGGCACGCACGTCTTACGAATCACTCTAGCGCCACCTGTCGCAGGAGGTGAAGGAACGCATTTGGAAGGGGACCTATATCGATATTTTTTCACTCCTGATAGATGATGTGGAGAGGGAGGAGATGAGGAGAAAAAAGGATTATATGCCTGCGCGGGAGTGGGCTAATGAAATGTCAAACTATAGGGTTGAGGAAAACATTAGGCATTGGATGCTGGCATATAACATCTACATGGCGGTGGTGACAGAGCGTTTTCCTGAGGAGGCACCGGCGATGGCATGCTACATGTCTAGGATTTCAACGGCGCAGGCAACAAAAGGGGGCTCGGGTGGTTGGAGTATGATAAGAAGTTCAGGCGTATCAGGGCTTCTGATCCAACGTTAAAGTGGAATCAGGTAGAGGGGATCTCATGGTTGGATCATGTGGGCGGCCTTTCAGCGGAGGCTGTCAGTGACTCGCCAAAACCTCAGCCCTTTCGGGCGTTCCCCCCAGCTGCGCAGGGCGGGGGGGGGCGGAAAGAAGGGATGTTGCTGGGATTACAACAGACGCTCCTGCGTTAGGGCACCAGGGACATGCAGGTTTAGACATGCATGCAGTTTCTGTGGTAACGCAGGGCATGGCGAGGCAAAGTGTCTTAAGAAGCAGAAAGATAGGGGGGGGGAAGAAACCAGACGGTAGGGGTTTCCACCAGAGCTAGGACTCCCATCCTCCTCCACACCATGATGCCCTGGTTAAATCGATATAGGTGCGCAACCTCTGCAAAAACCTTAATTGGGGGTTTCAGAGATGGTTTTAGAATTCCGGTGGTGAATTTTGTGGGTCCCTCGTTCTGCAGGAATCAAGTATCGGTCACCCAAAATGCCGGGGTGGCAGAGGCCAAGATTGCAAAGGAATGTCGATTGGGTAGAGTAGCAGAGCCCTTTGACAGCATTCCAGTGCATAACTTCGTGTGTTCACCCCTGGGGGTAGTCCCGAAGAAGGAACCTGGAGAGTTCAGGCTGATTCATAATTTGTCGGCGCCACGGGGGCAGTCTGTGAACGACTCCATTGATGATGATTGCTGCTCGGTGCGTTATGCATCTATTGATCAGGCGGTTGAGATGCTGAGGGGTCTGGGGCCGGGCGCACTGATGGCGAAATCAAACATAGAGTCTGCTTTCAGGCTCCTGCCTGTACACCCGAGCGATTTTCACCTCCTGGGCTTTCAGTTTGGGGGCAAGTTTTTCATGGACATGTGCATGCCAATGGGGTGTTCGGTGTCATGTGCCTACTTTGAAATGTTTAGTACGTTCTTGGAGTGGGTTTTTAGACAGGTGACAGGTCATGGGCATGTGCTGCATTACCTTGAAGACTTTCTCTTCCTGGGGCCTCCAGGGGGCGCAGGGTGTGGGCAGGCACTGGAGCAGTTCTGCGCATTCATGAAGAGCTTTCAGTCACATAAGCAACTATGGTTGCATGTTGACTCCTTCCTTACCCTTACACAGTAGGCAATAAGGTCAATGGGTGTAACTGAAATAAATTACTATACCTCGCACCCTTGCCATGCACTGCTTATGGCCTCACATATTACATCACTCATGACATAATTGATAACATCAATGCGAAATTCGAAATATTTACATCAATGATGACAACACTATGCAAGTGGCGCAAGTTATAGCCATAAGTATTTCAGTTACCCATGACTGGTGAATTTCAGTGTTTTATTAGTTTAAAACGTTATGTTTTAACTGGCATGTTTCACCTAACTACAATATCACTTTAACCTTTGTTTGTTTCAGGAACTATACATATATCACTTTATTGTTTGTTGTCATCAGTGTATATATATATATATATATATATATATATGGGGAAAACGTGTTTTGGGACCCCCTTTTTTCTCAGCCCCCGCTTGACGAATCCCCCCGAGACTTTTAGGGTAGGAGCGGAGCGGAGCGGCCCACCTATTTTGAAAATTTCGCGAGGATACGTCAACCTGCGCCAAAGTTATTCCAAATAGAATGTTGCGGATTTCCTATGGAAACACGGTCCTAACTATAACTATCCACTGGCGACCGCCAGTAGATAATATATATATATATATATATATATATATATATATATATATATATATATATATATATATATATATATATATATATATATATATATATATATTTATACTTATTTATATGAACAATGTCTTTGATGTAAACCCACAAAAAACAACAAGCCAGAACTCCAGGAATCAAATCACCAATTTATTTAATCCGTAAGCAGATGCATTTTGAATTTGTGGTCTTTGTCAAAGCCAAAGGTTAAAGTGACTTTATAGTCAGGTGTTGTAATATTATAAAAACGTTTCAAAAAAACACAGATTGTCACCAGTAATAGCATACTGAGCTAACTCCCACCATGCTCTACTTATGAATTCACATGCTACCTCTCTCATGACATGCTAAATGACATCACTGATGACATCACTGATCATATCCCTGATGGCTGCTAAAAGCTTTTCATACTGAAAGGCATGCAGCAGGGTACACATTCACTCAATGTTCCATAACCTCTGCAGAACTTATGGGAGTATCCATTGGCAGTAAGCAGACCATGGCCCTGCACCTGGCCCCCCGCTAGCAGTCAAATCCCCTGCCCACCGCCTTCGCATGTGCACAGCAGGGGTTGGGGATTGGATGCAGAACTTAACTATCTATATATTAAACTAATCATATTAGCCAATGACTGTTTCTCTGTCTTTTGCAGGTACAACAGTATCAGTTATTGGGCACCGCGGACCGTGACACCTAAAACATTCCGCTGTTCGTTGTGTGGGGTTGGCCACAAGTCCTGGCCACTGATTCCAACACCTAGTGAGCAACCTATCCCCTGACACCCACCCCTACCCCCAATCTTTCATATTAATTGTTTTAATGCTTATGATACCGCTATCCTCCATCAGTACCAACACAAAGTGCCAACCCCCGGTATCGTGAGACCATGCAATCTTCCGTTTCTGAAGCTTTGTTACTTTTGCGGTACCAGTCTCCTGAGGAAGTAATGTTTTTAAAAATTTGGCCTTTGGGGGTGTCACTCTGGGCCCCCCTAAAAGTGCCAGGGGCCAGGATACCCTATCATGTCCTCTTATGTGTGATTTTTATTTTAACTTCATGTCACGGGGAACGAGTCTCCTTGTTCTGAAAAAGCGGTGCAACATTTCTCTTTATGCTGCAGCTAGTCAAACTCATTACTCGGTCTTGTATGTCTGAGGGGATCTACAGGAAGGAAAGCTTCCTTGTTCCATCTGAGGGCTCTATTTTTTAAATTTGCAGTACCACAGGAGAACCAAGGAACTCCAGTGGGACCAGCCTTCCATCCTTCCATATGTCACTATATTGAGAACCTTAATTTCTTAAATATGGGTAAACGGATGGGCACCAAATCACAAAAGCACACTTTCTGAGTAAAGAGCTAGTATTCTGGTAAATTTGGTATAATTTCGATCAGTTGTTTTTTTCTGTATCACTTCCCAAAATTCCTGTGGGAAATTGTTTGGGAAAAATAAGTTTTGGAACCCCCCTTTTTCTCGTCACCAGCTTCACGGATCACCCCACAACAGGAAAGAGGTGAGGGGAATTATCTTTGTGTTTGGAAAGTTTTGGGAAGATTCATCAAATGGCACCAAAATTATTAGCAAAACAAAATGTGCTCTTCCTTATAAAACTCGCACTGCCAGTGTGTAAAAAATGTTTGAATCCTTCTAAATAAATCAGAAAATTTGTGTTGAATCCCATAGCAAATGTATGGTTACTGAACTCTCAGGGGCATATTTACGAGTCGCTTGCGACACCAAAGCGTCACTTTTTGTGATGCTCCAGCGGCGCAAATCACAAAATCATATCTATGAGACCACGCAAAGCCACAATGCATGGCTTTGAATGGCCTCATAGATATGGAGTAAGAAAAGGCAGCGCAAATTTCGGCTTTGCCTTACTCCGCACTTGGGAGCCCTTCCATGGGCATTGCAGTGGGTTTTCCCAGGCAACACACATAGATTTTGACACTTCCCCAGATTTACAAGAGCATACAAACCTGGGAAAGCACCACATCCTTACGCCTCCCGAGGTGAGGCATAACAAGGAGAAATTTATTTATTTATTCTCGTTATTTCCTCTTTCTATGTGTCCTGCATTCTGCAGCACACATAGAAAGAGGAAACACCTCTTAGGATTGTTTCTGTACATAAAGGTGCCCCACGATAGTGCAAGGGTGCCTGTGCTGGCCCTAGCCTGTCAAAACCACAACAGCACAGAGGAAATGACAAGAATGCACAAACGTGGACAAATATGGAGCATTCCTGCCCTTTCACTTTGGCGTAGAGCAGCGCAGCAAATTGACTTGCTGCGCTGCCCTACCCCAAATACCCATAAATGAGGGTCTCAGAGTTCACATATGAAATATATATGATATATATATGATATGTATATATATATTTTTTTTTGAAGAAGAAGAAGGCATTGTGCCGAAACACGTCTGTTCGGTGTCTTTTGTCGTGCTGGCAAGTAAACTTTAAAAAGAGCATTCCTGGTGTGTGCCTCGAATCCATGATCATGACAGGATCATTCCCCTGGGAATATATATCTATATATATATATATATATATATATATATATATATATATATATATATATATATATATATATTATCTACTGGCAGTCGCCAGTAGATAGTTATAGTTAGGACCGTGTTTCCATAGGAAATCTGAAAATTCTATTTTGAATAACTTTAGCGCCGGTTGACGAATCCTCGCGAATTTTTCAAAATAGGTGGGGCGCTCTGCTCCGCTCCTACCCTGAAAGTCTCAGGGTGATTAGTCAAGAGGGGGCCGAGAAAAAAGGGGGGTCCCAAAACGCGTTTTCCCCATGCATTTTTCCATAGGGACCTTTAGTCCAAGGTACAGCCCGAACGGCTGAACAGAATTACTTGAAATTTGGCAGAGAGGTAGTCCTCAGGTCAGGGATGTGCCTTTTGAATATCTGGAGTCAATCTGTTCAGTAGTTCCTGAGAAAATTTCAGTTAAAAGTACATATATATCTATAAGCGCGCACCGTGCGCGCACCGTGCGCGCACGGTGACGTGAGCGAGCGCAATTCTGATTGGTTGTTTGATGTCAATAAACATTCGAATCGGTCGAAATCAGAAAGTGGCGGCCGCCATTTTGTCTCTCGCAGTCTGAGGCAGTGAAAAACAAAGGTGGAGAACGTGAAAAGGGGGCAGGGTGGACAGTTCCTGACCCCCTAGCCTTTGTCAGGGGGTCACTGAAGGACACCCAAGGGTGTAAAAAACATTTATTTTTTTGACAAAAATGCGCGGCGTGTGCGCACGGTGCGCGCACGGCACGCACACGCTTCGTGGGCGCTCGGTGCGCAAAGCGCACTGAGTGCCCACAGCGCGCGCTCGGTGCGCGCACGGTGAAAAACCTGAAAAAAATATATATTAATAAATACATAACTTAGCATTTAAAAAACCGTACAAATTCACTTAAAAAACCATAGGTTTCACACACGTTATAGTTAGGAATTAGCATTTAAAAAACCTTGCAAATTCACTTAAAAAACCATAGGTTTCACACATGTTATAGTTAGCTGGACATTTCCCTCGTAAAAAACCAATGAAATTCCCCCGTTATAGTTAGTGCAGGCAACTATAACTCACGCGACCGCAATCCTCTGCTGATGACTTCAGATATTACATCACTGATTACATATGTGTCTTTCTGAAAAATAAATATTTGTAATATATGTATAGCTAAAGATTAATGGAAGAAGACATGGGTAAATAGGTGTCTAAATACAGTGATGTAATAGCTGACGTCATCAGCAGAGGATTGCGGTCGCGTGAGTTATAGCTGCCTGCACTAACTATAACTGGGGAATTTCATTGGTTTTTTACAAGGGAAATGTCCAGCTAACTATAACATGTGTGAAACCTATGGTTTTTTAAGTGAATTTGCAAGGTTTTTTAAATGCTAATTCCTAACTATAACGTGTGTGAAACCTATGGTTTTTTAAGTGAATATATTATATATATATTACCTAGTTATAGTTAGGACCAAGTTTCCATAGAAAAAGCATTTTTTGATTTGCTTATAACTTTGACGTTGTTTGACAAATCTTTACAAAACTTTCTAAAAAAATATTTTTCAGATCAGCTCCTATCTTGAAAGTTTGGGGGTGATTCGTCAAAGGGGGGGCTGAGAAAAAAGGGGGGTCCCAAAACATGTTTTCTCCATCCAATTTCCATAGGAAACTTTAGACAAGGCTACAGGTCAAACTGCTGAACGGAAATACGCCAAATTTGGCAGGGAGAAATGTCTTGTTCCAGAAAGCATGCTTTTGTTTAAATGGTGTAAATCCATTTTGTAGTCTTTGAGAAATATCAAAATTTACAGATATCGATAGTTGAGAATTCTGACATCTGATTGGCTGAGGCGTTACGAGCACGAGCTTGCAGCTCATTGGCTGTGAACGGTTGAAACTAGGAAGTGGTGGCAGCCATTTTGTGACTCAGTTGAAAGCAGTAGGGGGAAGAAAAGAGAAAAATTGTATAAGAGGGTATAGTAAGAACACTTTGGACTTAGTTTAAGCAGTCTGTACGGTGCAGAGGCAGGGAGTTTGAATGTTGCGTAGGCCGTGGAAATCACGTCCGCAACGGTGCATGGTATTGCAGCAAGGTTGCGTTGTCTCTGGAAATCCCGTCAGGAAAACAATGCGCCGTATTGCGGAAAGCAGTGTGTAGGGTGCCCACACAGGTAGTGTGAATGTTGCGTAGGCCGTGGAAATCACGCCCACAAAACAACGATGCATGGTATTGCGGCAATGTTCAGTAGGCTTGTGGAAATCATATCGGGAAAACAACAATGCGCCGTATCGTGGCCTTCCTTAATATAATGCGCAGTAATGTTTACTTATAATGTGGTGTTCACTTTTATCACGGATAGTGTCACTTTGTTAGAGGAAATGTAATATTATGTAGGAGGGCGTGTTCTGTTCCTGTGTGCGGAACAAAATTAACGTTTAATTGGCTGAGGTGTTCCAACAACGAGCTTAATGTTCATTGGCTGCGAACCATTGAAAGTAAAAGTGTTGCTGGCCATTCCCTCCCCCTCCGCGGAGTAGCAAGGACATCTGATTGGCTCACATGTTCCAAGCAGGACCTTCCAGAGCTTACTGTTCATTGTCTGTGAACCATTGAAAGTAGAAGTGTTGCCAGCCATTCCCTTCCCCTCCGCGGAGTAGCAGGGACATCTGATTGGCTGACGTGTTCCAAGCAGGACCTTCCTAAGCTTAATGTTCATTGGCTGTAAACCATTGCAAGTAGAAGTGTTGTCAGCGATTCCCTCCCCCTGCGCGGAGTATCAGGGACATCTGATTGGGTAACGTGTTCCAAGCAGGACCTTCTCAAGCTTAATGTTCATTGGCATTGAAGCATTAAAAGTAGATATGTTGGCAGCCATTCCCTCCCCCTCTGCGGAACACCATGGACATTTTATTGGCTAAAGGGTTCCGAGTACAAGTTTGCTCCTTATTGGCTAGGAACGGTTCACTGTTGTCAGCCATTTTGTGATATACTTCAAAGGAATACGGGGAAAAAAAGTAGTAGAGGGGAGGGTAGGAACACTATTAACTCTGTACAGTGGTCACAAGGTCGGGGACAGGGACTGTGAAGGTAAAAATTGTTTTTTATATCTTTTAAGGGCCATTTATATTATTTGCGTGAGGCCTACAAATCACGGCGGGAAAATAACAGAGTGTGTTGCGGTCTTCTTTTTATTAAGTCCGCGGGTGGGATATTTTCTTAGAATGTGGTGTTTACTTTTCTGACAGGGAGGTGTGGTTGCGCTGCAAAAATGTCAGTCTAGGTTTGAAACAGTTTTTATTAAGCAATCACAAATATACTTTCTTAGGAAAGTGAAGCTGTATATATCAGAGGGGTGACAAATAAAAACGCAATTCATAAAATATACCTTAAGCGTGGCCACACCCTGCCTTTTTTTGTCACCTATAGTTTGTAAAAGTGTTGCCCCATATTCTTGTTAATATAAAAGGGCATCAGTTACTTTTAGATAAAGTAGAAAAGAAGTGCTACAAGAAACACTCCCGCACTACATCATCTCAGGCCACAACAACAATAAGAAGTAAAAAACAGTTAAACACAAATGACGTCATATTACATAGAAATGTACGCTTTTATCAAAATATTAAATGAAGCCCTATGTATACAAGTTTTTTTTTTTTTAGCAACTACTATTTTATAAAACATTAGCAGTGTTACAAACTGTGAGGTAATACTGTAGTATATGTTGTCAATTTCTCTCACAGATAGATCTCCAACCCCTTTGAACTACTATAGTTACAGTATTAAAATATACAGGGGGAGTTTATAGTATTCCACAGGAGAACAAGAATAAGGACCACAACAATTTTCTTTTTTTTTTTACAATTTCTAAAATGTTGAACTCGGGAAAGTTCTGTCGTAGTGCTTAGACGTCGCTCACTGCTCCGCTAAGAGATCACGTACTCCTTTAAGAACATATACGATACACTACTATTGGTATATATTCTATAAGGAGAAGGCAATAGGAACCACAACAGAGAAAAAGAGAAATACCAAAATATCATTCAGAAAGGTAGGGTTTATCAAAGGCATTCAGTAAGAAAGTATCTATGCAAACAATCTTTTTTTTAAAGTGCAATTCCAAAAAATATTCTCACTTTAAAAAATATCTGATCAAGTAAGTTATAAAGGTCAGTAAGCTGTATTTCAGATGGTTTACTCCTGGCGCCAACAAATCTTCAACTCTTGTTGTCTGAAAAAATAACACTGTACTACAATATACAGAGTGTCACTGATGCCAGACAGTAGGAAAATGTAAAGAAAGTTATGAACACAAAGCAAGATGAATAACGAAATATTTTCCAGCGGTGAATATGTTCAAAGCTTCTTTTCTCCGGGACTTCGACATTTTTCATCTTTGCGTCGATGGGTCATGAACTCCACTGAGGTCAGTATGAATGTGAATATTACAATATACATACTCATACTATATGATCCCACGGGGGAAACAGAGTAAGAACCAGAAGCTGCTGATGTTACATATAAATCTTTATTCTTCGTGCCCACGGGTCACCAACACCTCTGAGGTCAAGTATAGTGTCAATATTATAATATACAAAGTCACACTATATGAGCTCAAAGGAGTTAGAAAAGGAACAGTGTTTTCTCTATTCTGTCTGTTTCTGAATACAAGCTGCTGATGTTACATATAAATGGCAAAAACAATCAATCACACTTTTTTCTAAATACAAATCTTTAAATAATCAAAAAGAGCTAAGTATTATAAATATCTGCTATGCCATAATCAAACAACTTACAACTCCGTAATATGTTTTGTTGTCGCAAAAGAAGAATCCGACACTAGAAAATGGAACCTGCATCACAGAATGGACACGTGTAAATAACTCGCAAAAACAAAACTAATCGATCAACGGGTGTGGTTTATATACTTTATGGTTATTGAGTATTCTATGGAAGGAACATGCGGATCCGCCCATTTAGATGTCACGTTTTACAGTTGAAACGTGCTCATGTTTTCACTGTTTAACTTGTGCACGTGTTGGGAAAAGTTGCAAAATGTGAAGCGGTAAAGGTTTCGATTTCGATACCCACACGTATAAGCTCCTTAATATGTACATACATTGGAGAGCTTAAAAACTGTTACCCGGCAAACCGTGTCATTTCCTTTCTCGTGACTAAAAACATCTAATAATTGCCGTAATTGTAAACAGAAGATATAAAAAAAATATCGTTCAGAATAGCAGAAAAAAAACATACGTGCTAATATTTCTGATCACTATGGTTTTAAATTTAAAAAATGCCAGTACTTGTAAAGAGTACAGCTACCTCCAGAGAGGTGTCCCGGCGCTCAGGGGCATCAGGAAGATTAAGCAAAGTATTGCCCACAGTGACATAGTGGTAGGCTAACGTGCCGCTGGAGCCGGGAATCGAACTGTGAACGCTGTTGTTCGAAGTCAGGTATCATAGCTGCTGCGTCACACTTTTTCCACACTTAGGGCCCCATTAGTATGGCGGGCGTACTTTGTCCGCCCGCCATACCCTCGGGAAATGGGACCGCCCGCTGAGGGTGCGGCTGTCCCGCACTCGTGATTAGTATGCACCCGCCACATTGGCGGGCGCATGGCGCATCTGCAAAATTGCGGCGGGCAGTGCAGAGAGCACCGCCCGCCGCAATTCCACAAAGGCAGGTAGTGCGTTTCAATGCACAGCCTGACAGGCACCGCGCGGTGCTTGCCACGTTGTTCATTGAAAGGCAGGGGGTACCTCCATGTGCACCCCCCCACCCCCCAGAATCACTGGGGGCCCGCTACAGGCCCCAATGGCAAAAACCACCTGCCTTTCCGTGGCGGCAACGTGCATAGTAATATGGATGGCGGTGTCTACCAGACACCGCCACCATATAAACTGCTATTCCACCCGGTAGGCAATCGGGCGGATTGCCAACCAGCGGAAAACCGGCGGACGGCCTTCCCACCCGCCGGGGTCCCCCCCGCCATGTTAATGTGGCAGGGGGAAATATGTAGCAGGCGGAAGTTTTTGGCGGGTGGATCACCACCGCCATACGGGCCGTGGTGATCCGCCCGTTCTCCTAATGGACCTCTTTGATGTTAATTAGTGCTAATTATATTTTAAACATTGTTAAATTATAACTTATACTACTGTTACAGTTAGTTGTTCACTGCAAAAAGTATGCACTTTTTAAAAAATTTCTTAAAAACAATATAGGTTTCAGGGACATTGTAGTTAGAAATTAGTATTTATAAAACCTTCGAAACTCACTGAAAAAACCCTAGGTTTTAAAAACGTTATAGTTAGAAATTAGCATTTTAAAAAATCTTAGAAATTCACTGAAAAAAACATAGGTTTTAAAAACGTTATAGTTAGAAATTAGCATTTAAAAAACCTTAGAAATTCACTGAAAAAACCACAGGTTTCAGACATGTTATAGTTACTCATACAAAACCAGAAAAATGTGTCCGTTATAGTTAGTTCAGCTAACTATAACTCGTGCCCCTGCAATGGACTGCTGATGACGTCACATATATCATTCATGATATGGTCAGTGACATCACTGATGACATCACTGGTGGCATCTCAAATGACATAACTGATGACATCACTGATGACATCATCCATGTGATAATCCGATGCACCTCTTCACACTCTAATATAACCTTTGATAAACCCACTGTAAAATGCAGACTACCATTTTTGAAACCATCGACACACCAATACCAGTTACTACATACGCACTCACTGATTCCTAGGTCTACACACACATCCACATTGACCCATACAATCACTCATACATGCAGTGACTCATCAATACAACACTATCACTTGCACTTATACACCTATACAGACACTAACACACCACCACTCATCCAGAGTTACTCATACACCTAGTCAGTCTTGTAAAGAATCAATCACACTTCCATTTACTGACCTATACAGTTATACACACACCACATCACGTTTACAAACAGATACTAACACATACTTACTCTCTTATACAATCACTGATACAGGTACACACTAATCCATACAACCACTCTCACAATCACTGACTCTCATGTATAGTCATTTATATACTTCAACTCTCACATACACTACCTTTCACATATGCAGTTACTGAGATATCCATTCACTCACCAACACACCCATACACACACTGACCCACCATTCAGCTGTTTCCACATGCACTCTTGAACCTATACACCCAGTGAATCAATCACTCACACATCTATGCACAGAACCTTCCACCCACACACACACACACACACACACTCAGTCTTCCATGCAAATACTCAGGCAACCAATTAATAACCCATATAGACACTCACGTAGCTACTGACCAACCCATGCAGCAGCTTACACAACAACAAACAAACTGATACAGACATTCACACAGTTTAGTCACTAACCCATGCATTCACTAAGACACATTTCCTCACTTACTTATACAGTCAGTCATGCACCTACTAAATCCTCCATCCAGACACTTATACACCCACTCATTCTTCAAAACACATTGGCATATATATAAAACATATTTAAAGGTTAAACAAACACACAATCACTGGATGATGTCATCAGTGATGTCATCAATGATGTCATTTGAGATGTCATCAGTGATGTCACTGACCATGTCATGAATGATGTAATATGTGACGTCATCAGCAGTGCATTGCAGGGGCGCGAGTTATAGGTAGCTGAACTAACTATAACAGCCACAATTTTCTGGTTTTGTATGAGTGAAATGTCCAACTAACTATAACGTGCCTGAAACCTGTGTTTTTTTCAGTGAATATATATATATATATATATATATATATATATATATATATATACATACATACATATATGCAGTAACAATGGATTTGAAACGACTGGCGAAGAGTAAAAACATCGCCAAAGCACAGTACAACATCCCCCCTGCCCAATGGCAGTCCATACAGTCTCTAAAAAGTGATGAATCCATAATCATAAAACCTTCAGACAAGGGGGGCAACATTGCCCTGTTTTCTAGAGAACACTACTTAAAAGAAGCGATGAGCCAACTAGAGGACAAGGAATGTTACCTACCAGTGAAAAGAGTGGATTATGTGAACTGTATCTCCAGATTTCATGAGCGCTTAAAATTTTGGAGAGAACAGGGATGTTGGACTGAGACGAATATAGGTTCCTGCTCTGTAAATATCCAGTTCTTCCATCCTTCTATCACCTTCCTAAGGTGCACAAGGACGAGTTGAATCCACCAGGAAGGCCAATTGTGGCATCCATTAATAGTCTATTGGAAAATTGCTCAATTTACATAGACTCCTTCCTTGCACCATGGGTGAAATGTCTTAACTCTTCTATCGAAGACACACAAGACTTTCTGAGACAAATTAAGGGCATAATGTGGGAGGACGACATGTGGCTCATAACTCTTGACATCACAAGTTTGTATACCTGTATTAATCACCAACAAGTCATAGAAGCGGTACAATGGTTCTTAGACAAACATCCCTTAACATTTCATCTGCATAGCTAAATGCTTTTAGAAATGGTGCAATTTTGTCTTGAAAACAATATTTTTATCTTTGCAGGTCAGCTCTACAGGCAACAAAGGGGAACCGCAATGGGCACGTGCTTCGCCCCCGGCTACGCAAATTTGTTTGTGGGCTGGTGGGAGAAGCACGTGGCCTGGGGGATATACCCAACAACGGGTTTGACAATATAACACTATGGACCCGCTGCATTGATGATTTTTTCATCACGTGGCGAGGCAGTTACTCCTCGGCTGAGGAGTATATAACATTTCTTAACTCAATCGACCTTAATTTAAAATTCAGTGGACAGAATAGCAAAACCAGTGTGATGTACCTAGACTTGGAAGTATATGTAGCTAAAAGACAGATATTGACAAGACTATACCGAAAACCCACAGCGGGCAATTCCGTGGTACACGCGTGCAGTTTTCACCCCAAAAGCATGATTAACAACATCCCCTATGGGGAACTACTGCGATTAAAACGGAATTGCACAACACCTCAATAATAAGTAATAGCTAAAAATGATGCTTTCAGGTGCTTTAAGGCTAGGGGCTACTCACACCAGATACTAGATGCAGCAGGCAAAAGAGTAGACATTGTTACAAGAACTCAACTACTGATACCAAATACCACACATGCTACCATGACTAACAACATGACCTAACCCGCTAGAATGATTACTCGCTATAATTCTAAATCCTCGCAATTAATGGGTATTTTCAAAAAGATTTGGCATATTCTCAAAACTGATTCCCTAATGAAGGATGTCATTCAAGTCCAACCCTTAATCACCTATAAATGATGCCAATCATTTGGTGACTATTTGGTTTCAAGCCACTATCGTGCACAGACACACAGGAAAGACTGCATTAGCGGATTTTATCCATGTATGCAATGCAAGGCCTGTAAATTTAGCAAAAAAGTCAACAGTTACAGTACCAATGAGGGATCCACAGCACAGAGACAAATCAGTCGTTTGTTAAACTGTAACTCAGATTTTTGGATATACTGTTTAGAATGTCCATGTTAGAAACGACACGTGGGGAGCACTAGTCATCCGACAAAAAAGCATGTGTTAGAACATATACGCGCTATTGTGAGAAAGGACCCCACGTACCCAGTGGCTCGCCACTTTGAGACAACACATAACAGTAATCGGGACCTGTTGACTTTCTTTTGCATCGATCAGGCCCCCAAACAAGAAAGAGGAGGGGACAGGGTCAGGTCTTTCTGGAGAATGGAGTCCAAATATATCATTGACCTTAACACCATGGCACCGACAGGTCTGAACATAACAGAAGAGCTTTGGACCCACCTAGATTGATATGTTCAGTAGTATGAGTTACATGTATGGCCTCTGTTTGACCCCTGACCTTTCCACTATGGCTGTCTGCGGCTAATACGTTCTTACTTTACGAGGTTTACTTATCGCCCATTCAGGGCTTGATTGTTTGTGCTTGTTTGAAAAATTAAAACAGTTTTTTTTGTTACAACTGTTCAGAGGACAAACAAGCATTAGCTTTTATGAACAAGCATGACACTCTGATATGTCGCTTTATATCTTGTATTTGATAATTGCATTTGCTGATATATGGATTATTTTGCAAACAATAACCTGTTTTCTATGAAATAACTGTTCTGTAAATAGATTTGTATATATATACAATTGCTGCCAGACATGTTAAAAGATGGCCTCTCTGATAGTCACCGTATTGAGGTGTAAAGAGTGGATCAGGCCGTTTTCACCGTTCATGACCTGTTTTTAACGTAAGCACTTTGCACTTTAAAATGGTGGCTTGTATAGCTTCTTGCCGACATCGAGTAAGGCGACAATGCCGAAACGCGTCTGTTGGTGTAGGGGAAGTTTTCAAAAAAATAAACCACACGCAAAAGAATTCCTGTGAGTGCTGCCCTTCTTTCGGATTGACCTAAATTGCTCACCATTGTGACAACATGTATGTGTATATAAATACATATCGCGGAGGCGATCGAAGCACGTCTGAGGCGGACATTCGTCTGATAAAATAAAAGGATTGGAAACTTTGAAACCGCTTGTGGAGTATTCTTTGGAAGATAACATTGACTGTGGTCCGTACCTGTCTTAAACCCCTCAGTGATATTGGAGGGTCAGGACTTTGTGCTTTATATATATATATATATATATATATATATATCAAAACACAAGGTTGTCCCACTGAAGCCATCGCACACAAAGGGGTTAACACACATATGCCTCAGGTGGCAGCAGGCACAACGTTCCTCCTCCGCTCCAAATTTGAAAGCCAAACGTGTTTCAGGTATCCCAGTACCCTTGTTCACTGGCAAATTACTTTCAGAAATGTGCGCGGACAAGCAAAACTGATTTGGGACGTTGATTTATTAAATACACAAGCCCCGCCCCAATGGGCGTCACAGTGGCATCATGGTAATAGTAGTCCACATCATTTCCGCCATGCTTGTAATGTCCCATCAAAACCCCAGTGGGTGTTTTGTGAAGTTCGTAAATTTATCAAGCACATTTAAACTGAAACATTATTGAAAATCCATGGTAGGTGAAGCGCTGAGCAAGTTCGCTGTGGTACTAACCAATATGTACCTCGGGCTCTGGCCCCCTTTGTTCCAAAACAAGTTTGCAGTTGCGAGCATTGAGGATCCGCAAATCCGGCGGCAGGACGGCTTCGCGGCTGGACAGGCCGCATTACATCAAAACACAAGGTTGTCCCACTGAAGCCATCGCACACAAAGGGGTTAACACACATATGCCTCAGGTGGTAGCAGGCACAACGTTCCTCCCCCGCTCCAAATTTGAAAGCCAAACGCGTTTCAGGTATCCCAGTACCCTTGTTCACTGGCAAATTACTTTCAGAAATGTGCGCGGACAAGCAAAACTGATTTGGGACGTTGATTTATTAAATACACAAGCCCCGCCCCAATGGGCGTCACAGTGGCATCATGGTAATAGTAGTCCACATCATTTCCGCCATGCTTGTAATGTCCCATCAAAACCCCAGTGGGTGTTTTGTGAAGTTCGTAAATTTATCAAGCACATTTAAACTGAAACATTATTGAAAATCCATGGTAGGTGAAGCGCTGAGCAAGTTCGCTGTGGTACTAACCAATATGTACCTGGGGCTCTGGCCCCCTTTGTTCCAAAACAAGTTTGCAGTTGCGAGCACTGAGGATCCGCAAATCCGGCGGCAGGACGGCTTCGCGGCTGGACAGGCCGCATTACATCAAAACACAAGGTTGTCCCACTGAAGTCATCGCACACAAAGGAGTTAACACACATATTCCTCAGGTGGCAGCAGGCACAACGTTCCTCCCCCGCTCCAAATTTGAAAGCCAAACGCGTTTCAGGTATCCCAGTACCCTTGTTCACTGGCAAAGTACTTTCAGAAATGTGCGCGGACAAGCAAAACTGATTTGGGACGTTGATTTATTAAATACACAAGCCCCGCCCCAATGGGTGTCACAGTGGCATCATGGTAGTAGTAGTCCACATCATTTCCGCCATGCTTGTAATGTCCCATTAAAACCCCAGTGGCTGTTTTGTGAAGTCCGTAAATTTATCAAGCACATTTAAACTGAAACATTATTGAAAATCCATGGTCCACTGCGAACTTGCTTTGGAACAAAGGGAACCGGATCCCCAGGTACAAATTGGTTAGTACCACAGCGAACTTGCTCAGCGCTTCACCTACCATGGATTTTTAATGATGTTTCAGTTTAAATGTGATTGATAGATTTACGGACTTCACAAAACACCCACTGGGGTTTTAACAGGACATTACAAGCATGGCGGAAATTATGTGGACTACTATAACCATGATGCCACTGTGACGCCCATTGGGGCGGGGCTTGTGTATTTAATAAATCAACGTCCCACATCAGTTTTGCTTGTCCGCGCACATTTCTGAAAGTAATTTGCCAGTGAACAAGGGTACTGGGATACCTGAAACGCGTTTGGCTTTCAAATTTGGAGCTGGGGAGGAACGTTGTGCCTGCTACCACCTGAGGCATATGTGTGTTAACCCCTTTGTGTGCGATGGCTTCAGTGGGACAACCTTGTGTTTTGATGTAATGCGGCCTGTCCAGCCGTGAAGCCGTCCCGCCGCCGGAGTTGTAGATCCTCAATGCTCGCAACTGCGAACTTGTTTTGGAACAAAGGGGGCCGGAGCCCCAGGTACATATTGGTTAGTACCACAGCGAACTTGCTCAGTGCTTCACCTACCATGGATTTTCAATAATGTTTCAGTTTAAATGTGCTTGATAAATTTACAGACTTCACAAAACACCCACTGGGGTTTTAATGGGACATTACAAGCATGGCGAAAATGATGTGGACTACTATTACCATGATGCCACTGTGACGCCCATTGGGGCAGAGCTTGTGTATTTAATAAATCAACGTCCCAAATCAGTTTTGCTCGTCCGCGCACATTTCTGAAAGTAATTTGCCAGTGAACAAGGGTACTGGGATACCTGAAACGCGTTTGGCTTTCAAATTTGGAGCGGGGGAGGAACGCTGTGCCTGCTGCCACCTGAGGCATATGTGTGTTAACCCCTTTGTGTGCGATGGCTTCAGTGGGACAACCTTGTGTTATATATATATATATATATATATATATATATATATATATATATATATATATATATATATATTACCTACTGGCGGTCGCCAGTAGGTAGTTATAGTTAGGACCACGTTTCCATAGGAAATCCGCAACATTCTATTTTGAATACCTTTAACGCCGGTCGACGAATCCTCGCGAATTTTTCAAAATAGGTGGGGCGCTCCGCTCCGCTCCTACCCTGAAAGTCTCGGGGGGATTCGTCAAGCGGGGGCTGAGATAAAAGGGGGGTCCCAAAACGCGTTTTTCCCATGCATTTTTCCATAGGACCTTTAGACAGGGCTACAGCCCGAACGGCTGAACAGAATTTAATGAAATTTGGCAGAGAGGTAGTCCCCAGGTCAAGGAAGTGCCTTTTGTAGGTTTGGTGTAAATCTGTTCAGTAGATTCTGAGAAAATAGCCTTTAAATCAATATATATATCTGTGGCAGCTTACGGTGCGCTTACGGTGCGCTTACCGTAAGCTTACCGTACGCGTACGGTGGCGTGCGCAAGCGCGATTCTGATTGGCTCTTAGATCTTAGTAAACATTCGAATCGGTCGAAACCAGGAAGCGGCGGCCGCCATTTTCTCTCTCGCTTCCTGAGTTGGGCAGCAAAAACGAACCCCAAAAATGTGTAAAGAGGCAGTTTCATGAGATCCTAACCACCCAGCATTGATACAGGGGTCCCCAAACCACCCCCAAGCCCAAAAAAAAAAAATTTTTTTTTTCGGAAAATCGCCGATTACGCTTACCGTACGCGTACGGAAAAAAATTGAAAAAAAAAAAAAATTATCCATATTCTCCCCACCCAGTGTGCAAATGGTGCCCGAAGGGCACCATTTGTGCATGGCATATAACATCTAAGAAGTTAACAAAGAATACATTTCACAAAGATGCGCAAAATATGTCCCCCATGTGCGCACGGTGCGCGAAGCGCATCGTGCGTACATGGCCCATCCCGCTTAACGTGGGCACGCGGTGCGCACAGCGCACCGCGTGACCACTGTGCGTGCACGGCACTAACTGCGTAAAGTGGGCGCGCACGCCACGAATGGCGTAAAGTAACTTAGCATTTAAAAAACCTTGCAAATTCACTGAAAAAACCATAGGTTTCACACATGTTATAGTTAGCTGGACATTTTACTGATAAAAAACCAATGAAATTCCCCCGTTATAGTTACTGCAGGCAACTATAACTCACGCGACCGCAATCTTCTGCTGATGACATATGTGTCTTTATGAAAAAAAAATATTTGTAATATATGTAAAGCTAAAATTTAGTGGAAGAAGACATGGGCAAATAAGTATCTAAATACAGTATTAGCATCAGCAGAGGATTGCGGTCGCGTGAGTTATAGTTGCCTGCAGTAACTATAACGGGGGAATTTCATTGGTTTTTTATCAGTAAAATGTCCAGCTAACTATAACATGTGTGAAACCTATGGTTTTTTCAGTGAATATATATATATATATATATATATATATATATATAAAAAAGGTTGCCCATTGCTTGAGGACGCAACTCGAAAACAAAGACAGGACCCCATCATTTGCAACAGAGTCCTTTATATGCGAAAACCGGCATTTTTCTTCAGCATACATTAAAAGCCCTACGCGTTTCGAAGACTCTCTCTCCTTGCTCACGGGCTGGCATAAGTGTTTGAGGCAGATATACGGGGAAGCAAGTCCCGATTCTTTAAATATAGTTCACGCCCCCTGGTGGGCTTGCTCAGGTGCAGTTCATTTGCAAGCATCATGGGACTTGTATTTCTCCCTCGTAACATTGTATCCTTCGGTGGATTCTGACAGCAAAAACTACATAGCAATTGATTCTTACCCTCCAGTGGGTCACCAAGAAAAAGTCGGTTTACAATACCGCTTTGAATCTTGTTTTCCTGCGTTGAGCGCGATGCCAATATCGCGCTGCAGCCCAATATATTCCTATGGCGGTGCAGTCCTCACGGCCAGGACCGGCCGTGGAGTTATCCATCAAAAAAAGGTTGCCCATTGCTTGAGGACGCAAACCGGAAACAAAGACAGGACCCCATCATTTGCAACAGAGTCCTTTATCTGCGAAAACCGGCATTTTTCTTCAGCATACATTAGAAGCCCTACGCGTTTCGAAGACTCTCTCTCCTTGCTCACGGGCTGGCATAAGTGTTTGAGGCAGATATACGGGGAAGCAAGTCCCGATTCTTTAAATATAGTTCACGCCCCCTGGTAGGCTTGCTCAGGTGCAGTTCATTTGCAAGCATCATGGGACTTGTATTTCTCCCTCGTAACATTGTATCCTTCGGTGGATTCTGACAGCAAAAACTACATAGCAATTGATTCTTACCCTCCAGTGGGTCACCAAGAAAAAGTCTGGTTTACAATACAGCTTTGAATCTTGTTTTCCTGCGTTGGGCGCGATGCCAATATCGCGCTGCAGCCCAATATATTCCTATGGCGGTGCAGTCCTCACGGCCAGGACCGGCCGTGGAGTTATCCATCAAAAAAAGGTTGCCCATTGCTTGAGGACGCAACTCGAAAACAAAGACAGGACCCCATCATTTGCAACAGAGTCCTTTATCTGCGAAAACCGGCATTTTTCTTCAGCATACATTAAAAGCCCTACGCGTTTCGAAGACTCTCTCTCCTTGCTCACGGGCTGGCATAAGTGTTTGAGGCAGATATACGGGGAAGCAAGTCCCGATTCTTTAAATATAGTTCACGCCCCCTGGTGGGCTTGCTCAGGTGCAGTTCATTTGCAAGCATCATGGGACTTGTATTTCTCCCTCGTAACATTGTATCCTTCGGTGGATTCTGACAGCAAAAACTACATAGCAATTGATTCTTACCCTCCAGTGGGTCACCAAGAAAAAGTCCAGTTTACAATACCGCTTTGAATCTTGTTTTCCTGCGTTGAGCGCGATGCCAATATCGCGCTGCAGCCCAATATATTCCTATGGCGGTGCAGTCCTCACGGCCAGGACCGGCCGTGGAGTTATCCATCAAAAAAAGGTTGCCCATTGCTTGAGGACGCAACTCGAAAACAAAGACAGGACCCCATCATTTGCAACAGAGTCCTTTATCTGCGAAAACCGGCATTTTTCTTCAGCATACATTAGAAGCCCTACGCGTTTCGAAGACTCTCTCTCCTTGCTCACGGGCTGGCACTATATTTAAAGAATCGGGACTTGCTTCCCCGTATATCTGCCTCAAACACTTATGCCAGCCCGTGAGCAAGGAGAGAGAGTCTTCGAAACGCGTAGGGCTTTTAATGTATGCTGAAGAAAAATGCCGGTTTTCGCAGATAAAGGACTCTGTTGCAAATGATGGGGTCCTGTCTTTGTTTTCGAGTTGCGTCCTCAAGCAATGGGCAACCTTTTTTTGATGGATAACTCCACGGCCGGTCCTGGCCGTGAGGACTGCACCGCCATAGGAATATATTGGGCTGCAGCGCGATATTGGCATCGCGCTCAACGCAGGAAAACAAGATTCAAAGCGGTATTGTAAACCGGACTTTTTCTTGGTGACCCACTGGAGGGTAAGAATCAATTGCCATGTAGTTTTTGCTGTCAGAATCCACCGAAGGATACAATGTTACGAGGGAGAAATACAAGTCCCATGATGCTTGCAAATGAACTGCACCTGAGCAAGCCCATCAGGGGGCGTGAACTATATTTAAAGAATCGGGACTTGCTTCCCCGTATATCTGCCTCAAACACTTATGCCAGCCCGTGAGCAAGGTCCTGTCTTTGTTTTCGAGTTGCGTCCTCAAGCAATGGGCAACCTTTTTTTGATGGATATATATATATATATATATATATATATATATATATATATATATATATATATATATATATATATATATATATATATGGATATAGATATATATGTGTATATATGTATATATATATCTGTATGTGTGTACTGGGTGGGCACCCCGGGACGTAGCAGGAGCCAACCATGGGGGGGGGTGGTCCTCAGGGCCATCTATGGCCCCAAGAGTGGGGCCGCGTGCACCCCCATTCATTGTTTGATTGGCCTCAGGGTGGTGGTGGTCCCCAGGGCTGCGGGGGTGGTCTGCATGAAACCGCATTGTCCAAAGAGAAATCCCTGGAAGAGGCTCCCCCAATTATAATTAAATACGCCCTAGGGAGGTGGTGGTTCCCAGGGCAGCAGAGTACGCCATATGGGCCTCCTCCAAATGTTTTGATTAGGAAGCCCTGGGGAGGGTATGGTCCCCAGGGCATCAGTAAGCCCCAGGAGGGGCCTCCCTCCTTTATCATTTAAATGCCCCCAGGATCTAGTCCACGCCGGGGATGATTAGAAACAAAGTGCTTCATCTTTTAAAAGCATTTTGGCAGTTTACAAGTTATTCATCCCATTGTTCCTTTATGTAATGTCACACAAGTTTATTGTCTATGTCCACTGTTAGGCTGTTTAGCGGCTTTTCACATAATCATCTGTATATGACTCACCTGATTTTCAGCCTGTCGTGAGCCCAACGTAAAAATGTCAACCACTTGTAGAAACAGAGGAGTCACTACATGTCTTCTCTATATATACCTTGTCATTCACTGCAGCGCGCTATGAGATCAAGGCTGCAGGCTTGCGGTCGAAACGCGTCAACTTGACATGCATATGCAATAAACTTCACTTTTTAAATTTCCAAGGAGTCTGTGCCCGTGTTTGACCCGGCGTGGTTTTACCTTGGGATCCTGTTGTGAATATATATATATATTCACTGAAAAAAAACATAGGTTTCAGGCACGTTATAGTTAGGAGTTAGCATTTAAAAAACCTTATAAATTCACTGAAAAAACCATAGGTTTCAGGGGCATTATAGTTAGCTGGACTTTTCACTCGTACAAAACCATTGAAATTCCCCCGTTATAGTTAGTTCAGATAACTATAACTCGCGCGCCCGCAATGCACTGCTGATGACGTCACATATTACATCACTCATGACATGGTCAGTGACATCACTCATGACATCACTGATGACATCTCAAATGACATCACTGATGACATCACTGATGACATCATCCAGTGAATGTGTGTTTTTCTGAAAATTACATATGTTTTATATATGTATATCTCAAGGTCGATGGAAGAATAAATGGGTATATAAATGTCTAAATGGATGATTTGTTTTTTAAAAATTGATTGTATAACTGACTGATTAAGTGTATCTTAGTGAATACATGGCTTAGTGAGTAATGTTTAAATATGTAAATATCTGTATCAGTCTCTCACTTTGTGTATAAGTTGCTGTATGGATTGGTGAGTAGCTACATGAGTGTCTATATAGGTTATTAGTTGGTTTTTTGAGTATCAGTATGAGTGTCTGAGTGTCTGTATGGTTCGGTGGGGGTATTACGTAGTGCATAGGTGCATGAATGAGTGACTCACTGCTTGTATGTGTTGAAGACAGCATGTGTGCCGGACTGTATGGGTGGATGAGTGTGTGCATGGGTGTGTTAGTGAGTGAATGACTGTCTCAATAGTGTCTTTATGAGTAACTACATATGTTTTAAACTAGTATATGTGACTATTGGTGTATATAAGTCAGTATATGTGAGAGTGAGAGATTGAAAGAGTTCCTGTATGAATAAGTCTGTGTTTCTATAAGTGATTGTTTAAAAGACTAAATATGTGTAAGTTTCTGTAGAAGTAAGTGTGGTTGTGTGTGTATAACTGTAAATACAAGTAAATGGATGTTTGATTCTTTCTTAGCATGAGTGACTATGTGTGTGAGAAACTCTATGGATGAGTGGCATTGTGTAACAGGATGTATAGGTGTATGAGTACATATGATGAGTGAGTACATGTATGAGTGACTATATAGGATTGTTGGTGAATGAGTGGATGTGTATGTGGATCTTAGAATTACTGAATAGGTTGTTGTAACTGATATTGGTATGTCCATTGTTTTGAAAATTTTAGTTTCTATTTTTGAATGTGTGTATCAAAGGTTATATTAGGGGGAGAGGAGGTCTGCCACTCTATAACAAGGATGATGTCATCAGTGATGTCATTTGAGATGTCATCAGTGATGTCATGAGTGATGTCACTGACCATTTCATGAGTGATGTCCTATGTGACGTCATCAGCAGTGCATTGCGGGCGTGCAAGTTATAGTTAGCTGAACTAACTATAACGGGGTAATTTCAATGGTTTTGTACGAGTGAAAAGTCCAGTTAACTATAATGCCCCTGAAACCTATGGTTTTTTCAGTGAATTTCTAAGATTTTTTAAATGCTAATTCCTAACGATAACGTGCCTGAAACCTATGGTTTTTTCAGTGAATTTCAAAGGTTTTTTAAATGCTAATTTCTAACTATGCCTAAGAGATAGGACATGTGAAGAAAGAAGAAAAAACGCACAGAAAGAAAAAAAAGAAATGCAGAAAGAAGCAACAGAAGTCCTCAAAGACGAAGAAAAGTGCAGGGAGAAGGATAACGTGCAGAAATAACAAACAGAAGAGCAGAAAGAAGCCTTGTTGCAAAATCATCCTGTACCCTCAACTTTTTCAGACGGATACTGGTGGTAACTGAGTCTGACTAACCAGTCCTAGAGCCAGTGCTATGTTAAAAGACACTCATAATAAAGTGAAAACACCTACATACACTAGGGAACACTATGCGTTGGGGTCCCCCTGTGATCAGCATGACCTCCTCTGTAAGCCCCTAGTATATAATAGGGCAGGGGATTAAAACTACCTCTTAAAACGCGCAACAGGGCGTGTTTGCACACGTCACCTCAGGCCCCGTCCCCTCACTTCCCCACTGTGTAAACACGCCCTGTGGCCGTTTTAAGTTGGGAGATTAAGTCCCCTTGAATCCTGAGGGTCCCTAGGGTCCAACTAGACCACTAGGTACCTCCAGTAAGTGCCACAGAGCTGCGTTGCAGAGAGATGTAAAAAGGGGCATGGCCTAGACCACCTCTCTGCAACGCAGCGCTTACTGGAAGCACCTGGTGGGCTAGTTGGGCCCCAGGGTCCCTCAGGATTGAAGGGGAATTATTTCCGCCACAGGGCTTGTTTGCACACGTTAACTCAGGCCCCGTCCCCTCCCTTCACCACTGTGTAAACACGCCCTGTGGCCGTTTTTAGTTGGGAGATTAAGTTCATTTGAATCCTGAGGGTCCCTAGGGTCCAACTAGCCCACTAGGTACCTCCAGTAAACGCCACAGAGCTGCGTTGCAGAGAGGTGTAAAAAGTGGCACGGCCTGGACCACCTCTCTGCAACGCAGCTCAGTGGCGCTTACTGGAAGCACCTGGTGGGCTAGTTAGTAGGGGTGGGCGGAATTCGCGTAATCGTGTTACGCAAATCTCCGCGAAACGGTAAAAAATCTCCGCGAACACGCAGAAACTCCGCGAACACGCGGAATTGCTTGTTCGCGATACTTTTTTCCTGTTCGTGATCGCTGTTTGCGTGCTCGGGTTGAAATATCTCGCGAACACGCATATTGAGAACGCGAACAAGCAAAAAATTTCGCGAAGTCGCGGAACGCAGATTTTGGGGCAATTTCGCGTTCTCCGCGGAACGCGAAATTACCCAAATTCCGCAAATTCCGCGAACGGAACGGAATTTACCGCCCTGGCCTACTAGTTAGCCCCCAGGGGCCCTCAGGATTGAAGGGGAATTATTTCCCCAACTTAAAACGCGCCATTGGGCGTGTTTGCACACGTCACCTCAGGCCCCGTCCCCTCCATTCCCCACTGTGTAAACACACCCTGTGGCCGTTTTTTAAGTTGGGAGATTAAGTCCCCTTGAATCCTGAGGATCCCTAGGGGCAAAATAGCCCACTAGGTACGTCCAGTAAGCGCCATTGCAGAGAGGTGTAAAAAGGGGCACGGCCTGCACCACCTCTCTGCAACGCAGCGCTTACTGGAAGCACCTGGTGGGCTAGTTGGGCCCCAGGGTCCCTCAGGATTGAAGGGGAATTATTTCCGCCACAGGGCTTGTTTCCACACGTTAACTCAGGCCCCGTCCCCTCCCTTCACCACTGTGTAAACACGCCCTGTGGCCATTTTTAGTTGGGAGATTAAGTTCATTTGAATCCTGAGGGTCCCTAGGGTCCAACTAGCCCACTAGGTACCTCCAGTAAACGCCACAGAGCTGCGTTGCAGAGAGGTGTAAAAAGTGGCACGGCCTGGACCACCTCTCTGCAACGCAGCTCAGTGGCGCTTACTGGAAGCACCTGGTGGGCTAGTTAGCCCCCAGGGGCCCTCAGGATTGAAGGGGAATTATTTCCCCAACTTAAAACGCGCCATAGGGCGTGTTTGCACACGTCACCTCAGGCCCCGTCCCCTCCATTCCCCACTGTGTAAACACGCCCTGTGGCCATTTTTTAAGTTGGGAGATTAAGTCCCCTTGAATCCTGAGGATCCCTAGGGGCAAAATAGCCCACTAGGTACGTTCAGTAAGCGCCATTGCAGAGAGGTGTAAAAAGGGGCACGGCCTGCACCACCTCTCTGCAACGCAGAGCAGTGGCGCTTACTGGAAGCACCTGGTGGGCTAGTTGGCCCCCAGGGTCCCTCAGGATTGAAAGGGAATTATTTCCCCAACTTAAAACGCGCCACAGGGCGTGTTTGCACACGTCACCTCAGGCCCCGTCCCCTCCCTTCACCACTGTGTAAACGCGCCCTGTGGCCGTTCTAAGTTGAGAGATTAAGTTCCTTTGAATCCTAAGGGTCCCTAGGGTCAAACTAGCCCACTAGGTACCTCCAGTAAGCACCACAGAGCTGCGTTGCATAGAGGTGTAAAAAGGGGTGCAGCCTCAGAACACCTGTCTGCAACGCAGCTCCCTGGCGCATACTGGAGATACCTGTTGGGCTAGTTGGCCCTCAGGGACCCTCAGTATTGAAGGGGAATTAATTCCCCAACTTACAACTGGCCAGGGGGCGCGTTTGCACAGTGCTGCAAGGAGGGGGCGTGACCTCCGGCGCGATGCCGGTCTTTTATTTATTATATTTTTTTGACAAGGAGGGCTGTGTGGCCCCCCATTCTTTTTCTAATTTACTGGCCCTGGGGACCCCATCCCCCAGGGCCTGCACCCTATTTTTTTTTGTTGAAAAAAATTAATTTGGCCCTCCCAAGGCCTTAATCGGCCCCGGGGACCCTAACCCCCGGGGCCGGCCTTTGTTTTTTATTATTTAAAAAAAATATATATTTATAGAAACACCTAGGACATGCTGGACAAACCGTACGTACCTATCACCATGACGATTTGCGTGATATTCATTAAAAGGAATGTATTTACACCGCTAGTGAAGCTCTGACGTGTCTGACGCCCTACCGTGCCTAATCCCGGCGCCCCCGCTGGTGGGTACTCTCCAAGTAGACACCCTTGTCGTTTATTTATACAAACATGGGTAGCTATTGACCGGCACATTTAATATACACGCACACCAAGCCATTCAAAGGGGATTCGAAAAAAATTCGACCAAACTATGCAAGAAACCTCCCTCACAGTTAATAAAATACACATCCACCGCCGGATGTGTGATACTTTTTATTTTACTTTCTGGAAAGGAGACGAATTGGAACCGAGGGAGAGAGACAAGATGGCGGTCGAGTGAGACCGTAGCTCGCACCGTATCAAGAGCCGGTGATTATCGTGTCGGATGCGTGTCGGATGCAGAATTACTATTGAACAGAAGCTGTGGGATTGTTAAAAATTATGTTGTCAGATCTTACCTGGACGTCACGTATTTCGCAGGAGCGATCTTTCCAATTGATGGGGACTTGTATTGGTTTAGCCCTGTTCAGATACTGCCGGAGTCTAAGGAAGGCGTTCCTGGCGTCCTCGCTCAACCTATGCTGGACGTGGAAGCAGGGGTGGATCGCTGCGTGACGGACATAGTGTTGGATCGGACAAAGGCGGCATCGGGAGAGGCTGTTGCACGGGTGACTGCCCTGGATGCAGCTGAGCTCATGAAGGCTGGTAACGTTGATAACGCTGATAACCCTGATAACGCAGAAGAAATGGCCCCAAAATCGGCGGCAGCACTCACAAAAGCTAAGGCGAGGCTGGCCTTGAAGATTCCCACAGCATCCACAGTGTCTACAGATCTGGGTCAGGCTGAGGAGCCAGTCACAACGCCCAGGCGTAGGGCAGAAGGAGCCGGTACTCGAGCTGGAACAGCCTCTGGGAGGAAGAAAACAACTGCAGGAACAATAGTAAAACTAACTTGTCCCACCGTAGTGGAACTGATGAAGGGGGGAGGGGGAGGGAAAACTCTGAAGGAACTCTTACCCACCCAGGATGTAGAAGATCCCCTTGAGACTGACATGGGGGGTCAGAGTGGGTCAGGAGAGGTAGGCGAAGGAGGAGTGAGTGGTATAAGACTCCCTCTTGTTGAGGACAATCTTTTTGTTGAGGGTGCTAAAAATGCTAACAAGGGTGATAATAGTACAGTGGAGATTATCGAAGCAACTACTATATCACCGTACCCCCCGCTAGTAGAAATGGAGAACCAAGGTGTAGGGGTAGGGAGGAGACCCGGAAAAGATTCAGAAAAGGATTTGGATTTTTTTTCAGTTTCGGATGGGGGCGATTGGTCGGATGTGGGGACAGATAGTAGTAATCCTGACCTAAGTGACTGTGAAATTGACCTTTCAGACACTGCTAAAGCTGGGACAATCCAGAGGAGAAGGAGAATACGAGAGAGAGATCTCACATTTTCCCCCCAACTGACGTTATCGGGCATCCTAATCTATCGCCCCCCTGACAAGCCTACACAGTGGCTAACCTCATTCGCTGAGTGTGTAGCCCCCCATGCTATGAAGGCAGCGAATTTCACTATCCTGGGAGACCTAAATCTCCATCTAGAGGATTCGCAGAACGGACTAAGCAGAATGTTTTTATCCGACTGCGAGGCTATCAACCTAATACTGCGCAACCGAGGCCCTACCCATCAGGCAGGCCATTTACTTGATCCTGTCATCTCCAATATTCTGTTTGACTGCACCTCCCCTGCCCTCCCCCTCGATTGGTCCGATCATTATGCCATTCATTTCACTCTGCCTGCTGATACTACAAAGTACATGCCTCTTCCTGGCACTAGGAATAACCATAGAGCCTGGTCTAAGCTGAACATCTCGGCGTTTAACGCCTCTCTTATGGCCACCTGCCCCGATACCAATCTTGGGTGCACCTCTTTGGCTCAGGAAGTATCCTACTGGTTAACTTCTAACATTAATCACCATCTGCCGCCGCGTCCTAGACTACCGATCCCGCATCTCGCCCCTGCCCCATGGTTCACGGACGATCTGAAAGTAACTAAATCCGAATGCAAACATCTGGAGAGATCTTGGCGAAAAACCTACGCCCTGAATGACAAATTAACCTATCGTTCAGCACTCAGGCAATACCACCAAGCCTGTCGAAAGGCAAAAGCCCTGTTTGTCTCAGAGTCTATTGAAAAGGCCATTAACCAGCCGAAAGCCCTCTTCTCTATGGTCAAGAAGCTGGCTGGCTCAAATACCGCCCCTACTCCACCTGCACCAGGGGAAGTGGAATGCAATGAAATTGCTGACTTTTTTATATCTAAAGTCGAAACCATCTACAATGCCCTGTCCCGAGCCTTCCCCATACCCCCTCCCGACCCCTCTACTCTGGACTCACTGAGCCCGCAATCTCAGGAAACACAGATCTCTGAATGGCCCCTGCTAGACTCCAACTCGCTGCTCGCCTGCATAACAAAGGTCAACTCAGGCTCCCCCCTGGACCCAATTCCTTTGAACATCCTTCGCCAGCTTTCCCCTGACGCTCTACTAATCATTCAAGAGCTCCTGAATTCCTCATTGCGGGAATCCATAGTCCCGTATGAATGGAAAAGAGCTATGGTAGTGCCACTTTAAAAAAAACCCGGTGCAGACCCCAAGACGCTCGCCAACTTCTGGCCCATCTCCTTGCTGCCTATGTTCTCAAAAGTCCTGGAGAGGCATATCAACATACATCTCACATCTCATGTGGAGACTATAGGTTTTTTACATCCGTCCCAATCGGGATTCCGCTCCCACTTCTCCACCAAAACAACCCTCCTGGGGATTACCGAGAACCTGCGCACCCGTCTTGATCACGGTGAGACCGCGGCGCTTATTCTTTTAGATTTAAGCGCCGCATTCGACATGGTCTCACACTCCATTTTTCTGAGAGCTCTGAGAACGGCTGGAGTGACTGGCCCTGCCCTTGCTTGGCTGGCCTCTTTCTTAAATCACCGCAGTTTTCAGGTTGTTTCTTGCGGCTCTTCCTCCTCTGTTCGCTCATCTGTGTATGGTGTCCCGCAGGGGTCCTCAATGAGCCCTATGCTCTTTAATATCTACGTGAGACCCCTAGCAACCATCGTGGAAGACTCTGGTCTCTCCCTCTACTCATACGCAGATGACACTCAGATTCTTTTTTCCCTCTCTTCGGCCGCAGCAAACGCTCCATCTGCTCTTAAACTATGACTTAGCCGAGTGGCAGAGTGGATGCAGGTGAACCTCCTGAAACTGAACGGAGATAAGACGGAGGTTCTCATTCTGGGCAAGCAAAAGCACCTCTGGAGCCCTGCACACTGGCCATCAGAAATGGGCCCACCAGCCCTCCCAGTGACCCAGGTTCGCAATCTTGGCTTTGTCCTGGATGATTCACTCTCCATGCGACATCAAGTGGTTAAGGTGGCAGCCACCTGCTTCTCCATCCTGGGGTGGCTCTGTAAAATTTTATGGATGCTCCCAGTATGGACAAGACGCTCGGTGGCCCAGGCTTTAATCACCTCTCGCCTGGACTACGGCAATGTGCTTTACCTAGGAGTTACCCTGGAGCTTCAGAGGAGACTTCAGCTTGTACAGAATTCAGCCGCTCGCCTCCTCTGCAAGGTCCCGTGGAGATCTCCAATTTCCCCTTTTCTTAGAGACCTTCACTGGCTCCGTATCGCTAACCGTGTCAAATTCAAGGCCCTCTGTTTTCTGCATAAAATCAAGCAAGGGTCGGCCCCAGGTTACCTCAAGGCCCTTGTCCAACAATACTCTCCATCCCGCCTCCTCAGATCATCAGCTCATGGCAACTTTCTGATTCCGCGCGTCAAACTGACGAGAATGGGCGGATGATTTTTCTCCTGCATTGCCCCCAGGTTGTGGAATTCTCTTCCGGCTACACTGAAACTCGAACCATCTCTGTTAAAATTCCGCAAAGACCTTAAAACCTGGCTCTTCTCTCACTAACAACTGCGATGCGTAATCATTAACTCTACTGGCGCCGGGAGACCCCTTGCGGGTAGCTGCCCGCCCTATAAATTCAATTACAAATACAAATACATGGGACTATTCTCCGTCAGTACAACTTACAGGCGCTCCAGCAAAGGAACCAGTAAAGGAACCAGTAAAGGAACTAGAGGGGGGAGAGGGAGGAGACCCCAGCCCACCTACACCTGAGACTATCCTCCAAGCAATATCTACTCATCGAGAAGAGACGCGGCAGGATGGGCGTAATGCTCAAGCTGCACTAAAGAAAGTACAAGGAGTGGTCCGAAAATTGTCAAAAACTTGTAGTACATTTGGGGACCGGATGACAGACTTAGAGTCAAGAATCTGTACCACAGAGTCAGATCTGGCAGGCACCCAAGAGCAGGCTAAGTCACATGAGGCACAGATAGTGGATATCCAGTGGAAACTGGAGGAGCAGGAGAACCGCCTACGGCGGAATAATCTCCGCGTTATTGGGGTGCCAAAGGGACTGGAGGGGGGAGGATGTTCGCAGGTATATCATTGATCTGTTTAGGGAGTCGCTCCCTGAGCTTACGGACTGGAATTGGCCACTAGAGGTTCAGCGGGCACATAGGCTCCCCTTTGTGTGAAAACAGCCAGTAAAAGCAGGGTCATTGCCACGGGCTATTTTGGTTTATTTTGGCAGCTTTTTGCTCCATCAAGCTATCTTTGAAAAGGCAAGGCCTGAGGCTAGACGTGTTAGGAATGAGGTAACTTATTTTGTTCGTCCAGACTTCTGTCATACTTCTGTTGAAAGACGGTGGAGGTTGAGAAAGATGATAAGACCTTTTCAGGATAAGAAAGCTCAGGCTTTTCTAAATAATCCTGCTAAGCTAAAAGTCATATGGAATGGACAGACGCGGTTTTTTATGTCTGAGATAAAGGCTAAGGAGTATTTGGATAGTCTGACAGGATGAGTAGGAGGACAGACATTTAGGTATTAGAAAATTGGGGGGGGTCTCTTTCTCTTTTTCTCACTCTGGGGGGGGTGGTTTTTTCTTTGTTTTCTTCTGCTCAGTTGTACTATCTTTCAGCTTTCATTTCCTTTTTATTTTTTTTATTGTTAATTTAGTCGAAATCTTGAAGCGGGGGGCTGGTATAGCAACTGCATTGCATCTGTCAAGTAATATTATGGTTGTTCTAGGGCTTTTGGTTATGTGTGAGGCATTCATCACACACAGACTTCTGTCTGAGTGTCTCTCAGAGGGGATGGGGGTTGGGCGGGGGTGTTCAGAGCTGGGTGGGGGGTGGAGGAGGAAAAATGTAAAAATAACTTATCCAGAGTAGAAGATGAAATAAGCAGAAATCTAAAAAACATATATGTAAGCAAGAGAAATGTGTTATGTGATTTGTATAGTGGTAAAGAAAAGGGATGGAGAGGGGGGAAAGGAGAAGAGGAAAAGGGAAAAAGGGGATTGTTTGCCATGCAAGGAACTCTCAAAACAGATTTAAATGGGGAGACTAAACATCTGCTCGATTAATATAGCGGGATTGAGCGATGTGATTAAGAGAGGTAAACTGGGGGAGCTGGTAAAATTATACTCTTTTGATGTTGTATGCCTGCAAGAGACCCATCTCCCCTGGGATAAAAGACATTGGCTCTCAATTCAGGGCTATAATTTATTAACATCTACATCCCAAACTTCAAATATTCGAGGGGTAGCTATTCTTGCTAAAACATCCTTGGGTCAAGCCAAGAGGAAGCTAGCTGATCCATTAGGCAGATGGGCAATAGTTTAACTCGGGATTGGGACTTACTTTATGTTCAATTTATGGGTCAAATTATGATGACCCCCAGATTTTTGAGGATCTTGAATTAGAATTGGCAATGTGGCCGATGCCCTTAATTGTTTGTGGAGATTTTAACATTGCCTTAGATGTACAGCCAGGGCATAATAAACAAGGGGGGTATCAGGGGCGGAAACCAAGGGTTTATAGGGCACTAACGTCACTCAATAAGAGCCATGGTTTAGTGGATATGTGGCTGGCCAAAAATACATCCCAGAATACAGGAAGTACATATTATTCATTCCCGCATAAAAAATATGTTAGGATCGATTACTTTTTTGGATCAACAATCCTTCTTAATAAACCTAGCATTAGGATCATGCCTAAGATCATATCGGACCATAACCCATTAATCTTGGAGGTGGAAGTTCCGGGCTTTACAAAAAAAAGGGGGAGATGGTCATTTGATAAAAAAACTGCTGGTTAATATAGATTACGCCGAGCATATTAAAAAATGGACAACTGACTACTTTGATATAAACAGATACAGCACTTCGAGAATAGTTGTCTGGGATGCGTTTAAGGCAGGCTTGAGAGGGGAAACTATTAGTTATGTTGCCAAGGCACGAGCATTACGTATGGGGAGAATCCAGAGTAGTTAATGAGTAGGCTTAGAATGGCAGAAGAGGAGCATTCTCTACTTATAAAACATGGAAAGGAGACAACGCATAAGCAGGAACAAATATTGGTTCTCAAGTCAGAAATTAATGGATGGCTGGCGCAAAAATCTGCGGAGGAATTCCAGTCCCGTCGTGGTGGTTTATATGAGAGTGGAGAATCTGTTGGGAAGAGATTAGCTCTTCGTACTAGACAAAAGTCAGCGCAGAATCAAATCTTAGCTATCAATGTGGGGGGGGTGGTATACACGGACCCCGATGATATAGTTCAAACCTTTCAACAGTATTATCAAACACTATATTTGGAAGAGGGGGCTAGGGAGGAAAGGCTATCACTGGAAGATAGTATCCAGATAACAGGGGATATGGGAGAGATCTTGGATGAAGAGACAAAGCAAGAGCTAGAATCAGAGATCTCACAGGAAGAGACTCTATTGGCCCTACAGAGTTTGGCCTCAGGAAAGGCCACCGGCCCCGATGCTATACCCGTTGAGATATACAAAATATTGGGAACATCAATTATACCACTCTTATTGGATCTCTTTAGAGGGATCCAGTACGATGGGAAAACGCCAGAGTCATGGAGGGAGACACGTATTGTTATTTTCCCAAAAAAGAGCAAACCCCCAGATAATCCAGGGTCTTATAGACCAATATCTTTAATTAATATAGACACGAAGATATACTCCAAGGTTTTAGCTACTCGGTTGGAAAGGGTCATTGGTTGTCTGGTTTCCCCATGGCAACATGGTTTTATACCAGAGAGAGGAACAACAGATCATATACGGAGAGCAATTTAATTATTCAACATTGTATCCGAGACGGGGGGCCAGATGGCCATGATCCTTCTCGACGCTGAGAAGGCATTTGATCGCGTAAAGTGGGAATTCCTCTGGGGTATCCTGGAGTTAAAGGGGTTTGGCCAGGGATTTATCAGAACAATTAAAGCTATGTATCAAAACCCGAATGCTCGGATACAAGTGATGGGAATGGAGTCAGGGGAGGTCTTTGTCTCCAGGGGAACCCGACAGGGATGTCCCTGCTCACCTATTTTATTCGCGCTATACATTAATCCATTAGTTGAGAAGTTCCTACGTTCAGGCAAAATTAAACCTATACACTCCAACGGGTATCAGACGAAAATATTGGCTTATGCCGATGACTTGGCAATTTTGACATCAGATCCTAAAGAGGCCTTAGATTAAATCAACTGTATAACTGAGAGGTTTGGTATGTTATCTGGATACCGTTTGAATAGAGAGAAAACCATTATTTTTTGTACGGAGAATGTGGAGCTGGATGACCCAAGGCGAACAGAATCGGCAGTCTATCTGGGGGTGTGTATTATGGCAAAAGTGGAAAATATAATTAAATTGAACTATGGGTCACTTATTAAGACCATAGCTCCAGAATTGAAGAGGGTTAATGGAATGCATTTATCAATTATTGGAAGGGGAAATTTTTTGAAGATGACTGTTTTACCCAAGTTTTTATACCTATTTAGGTCAATTCCGCTTGTGTTGGAGGATCAAATACTCAAAAGCATTAATTGTTTGTTTTCAAATTTTATGTGGCAATACGGGAAGGTGAGGAGATCTATGAAGTTTCTGTCATTGACACAGGATCGAGGAGGGCTAGCTGCCCCAAACATTACATTATATTATTGGGCTGCACTATTACACCAATTAGCTTTTTTATTAAAGATAGATAGAAATTGTGATGAGGATACAAGGGAGAGGATTCCAACAGTTTTTGAGTTGGCAATAGGAGACAAGGCTTATGGGCTTCTTTTAAAAGAATTGGAGCAAAGTTATTATAAGAAAGTTAGGTTTAAAATTTTAAAGAGTGCATGGAGGATCTGCAAGCAGATATCAAAATTTATGGAAATTCCTAAGGTCACGCAATATACCCCTTTATGGTATATATCATTTTTTCCAAAAGATGCTTATGACTCTACGGGGCGGGAATGGGAGAATAAAGGGGTTACTATTATTGGAGCATTCTATGGTGGAAAACAACAACCCCAATTTTCTGAATTAAAATATCATTTTGGGGTATGCCCTAAACAGTTTTTCAAATTTATTCAGATTAGGAGTATACTTATGGCTTATAGACCAAGGGTGACGATTGAGAGGATTCCCCTGATGGATTTGTTAGGAAGCGCCTCTTGTAGAATTCGAGGCATATACAGTCTCTTACTAGCAGCATTGCCGGATGACCTGGAAACAAATGAGACTTTATGGGCAACGAAATTGAATAATCCAGACGTAGATATCTACAGGAGTTTAGAACTTTCTGCTGAAAGTTTTATATCCTCTAATTTAAAAGCTCAGTTATATAAGACCATATTTAATCTTTATTTTACACCCGCAAAGCTATTTCTATGGGGGAAAAGGTTGAATGATAAGTGTCCTAGATGTGGGGTGGGTCCTGCTACTTTGATACATATGCTTTACGATTGTGGGAAATTGGCCCTTCTAAAGTCTAGGATTATTGGTTTTTGGAAACATCTATTGGGTAGGAACATTGACCTTACCCCTACGTTAGTAATATTAGGGTATGATAGTAAGCTGGAGTGCAATAAGGAGCAGGAATATTGCCTTTTTGTAGGCATAGCTATTTTTAGAATAATGTTAACAGCTCGTTGGAAGGATAAAGATCCACCCACTTATCAGATGTGGTTAGCTAGATTATTAGGGATATGGAAACAAGAGGCAGCCCTGTATGCTTGCAAAGGGAGGAAAGCCAGGAGTCGGGGATTACAAATCTGGGCATATATTGCAAAATGGAGTGGGAAAGTTGGAGGCTTATGAGTAATAGGAATATGGATATTCAGACAAATCTATCTATAAAAGGAAGCTTAAATCAGTAAGAATAACCTTGGTTTGTACAATGTATAATAACACCTGTTCTTTTCTTCCTTCTTTTCTGTATACCGTTTGTCTATAGCCTTTGGAATATTCTTAAGGTTTTTTTTTTTTTTCTCTTTGCTTTCTTTTGTTGATGCTCTTTTTGATTTATCTGCACATTGAATCTGATTTAATATGACGACATGTACTATGGTCAAGTTTATATGAATTATGTTCTAATTTTCTGCTTACTCCAGGTATGACTAAATAAAAAAAAATTAAAAAAAGGAAAAGAGACAAACCTCACTTGAGAGTCACAGCGTGCTCCTGGCTGAGCCCAATGCTGTGTTACATCCACCAGTGCCCGCCGAGTGCCTCACACCTCTGTGTTGTATTCCACCAGCTAGTGCGTATGCTATGACACTCTCTAGCCCATGTGCACTGTAACACCACCCCGTAAATATGTCATGCCACACTTGCCTTCGCACGGGTTATATTGCCCCATCTAACGTGCCTTCCTCGATGCCTATGTTATAACGCACAGCGCTATGCCATACATATTACAATTTGGGATCCATATCTTTGTCACAGCGCATATGCAACGTTACACTCCCCAGCACATATTTTATATTACAACTTTAGAGACTAGTTAGGTTACACAACACTGCCATCTGCATATTACACTCCAAGGCGCATATCGCATAGCACGCGCTAGTGCCTGTGCTATCTCGCGCTCTCCAATGAATCTGTCATTGCGCACAATGTATTGCATATTATATTTCATGCCCCGGTTCATCTTATATCACACTTTTGGGTGCATAGTTTATACCATATACTATATCTAGTTTTCATTTTCAATAGTGCTCTCAGGACTATGTTCTATATAACACTGCGTCCACCTACCCTTTTCACGGGCATTATATTTTGCGATGGGGGGTGGATGGTCAGGGGGTGTTTCTGCCAAGTGAGCCCGGAGTCACAGTCACAAACGTCCTCTTCTTCCTGAATAAAAGTGAGATTATGCTGCATACTTGTTCATATTTTAAGTAGTTCGCACAGACACACGTTTTAAAAACAACAAAGTTCCTAATACCCACCTGCTCTGAACAGTTAGCTTGCTGCCCCATCCACCTCCTCTCTATCCTCTGTTGTCTGAATCCATGGACTAGCCTCCTCCCTCCTGCCATGCATGGTCTGATGTGCTGCCACTGCCCTCCATTTAGCATGATGTACCAGTCCACTCCTCCTGACCTCCATTGCCCAATTCTATGGCCCATCATTGACGTCCTGCTTAGCCTCTGTGCTTAGCTTGCTGCCCCTATTCTCCTTCCCCCTGCCCTCCGATGTCTTTGTGCATGCCCCTGCTCCTTTTTGCCCACCATGTTCCATGGACCTGCCACTCCTATCTACTTTGAGTGTTCTGTTGAGCTGCCACTCCCCTCCCACCTGCCTAGCATTGTCAGATGACTGTAACCTGTCCCTGCCACCTCCACCCTGCCTGCCCACATGCCATGCCCCTATCCCCTTCCTCCTGTCCTCCATGGTCCATTTTACTGCCACACCCTTCTGCCCTCCCTGGTCTGTTGTGCTGCAACTGCTCCTCCTGCCTGCCCCGCGTGGTCTGTTGTGAGGCCACTTCCCCTGAACGCTCTTGTCTGTGCCCAGGTCCTGACCCTCCCTTCTATCCTCCATGGCCCTTTGTGCATGCCCCTTCACCCTCCTTCTTGCCCATCATAGCCATTGTGCTGCCACTAACCCTTCTGCTTGCCATGCATGGTCTTCTGTGCTGTCATGGCCCCTCCCACCTTCTCTGTGTGGTCAGTTAGCTGCTTCCCTGGGCTGTGTGTATGCCATCATAGTCTCATTGTTGCTCTCCATGATGTATCTTGTTTCTAGCGCCCAACCTGCCTGACCTCCATGGTCATCTTGCTGCTCCTGCACTGCCCCCTTGCCCCCAGCCCTCTGTTTCCATGTGTAGACCCCTATTCCCTCCCTCCTGGCTTGTCTGTTCCATTGTAATGCCCCTGATCCATCCCTCCTGCCCTTTATGGTCTGTTATGCTGCAGCTTTCTCTCCTGTCTGTCCATTATGGTCAGCTAGCTACCATTGCCTCTTTCCCCTCTGTTCTCTGTTGTCCATGTGCATGGTCCTGTCCCCTCCCTATTGCTTTCCATGGATTGTTGTGCTGCACTTCCGTCCCGCATGCGCTGTGTGGTGTATTGTGCTGCTGCAAACCCTGATGCCTGCCCTGTAGGGTCAGTTTGGTGCACCTCTCCATGTCCCTCCTGTCCTCTGTTTTCCGAGTCCATGTCCCTACCCCAAATCCTCCTGCCTACCATGATCCAATGTACCATACTTGCGAACATTTTGAAGTTGGTAAGAGGGAGATTTTGAAAACAAACTGGGGTATTGATTTTCCCCTTTGAGTTACATTGAAAAAGAGGAGATTGTAGACAGGAGACAGATCAAATAAAGCCCATTTGAGCTTAAAAATATTGGACGTTTCCTGGCTGAAACGGGTCTGTTGGCATGTATGGTTGTACTACCACTGCCTCTTCCTTCTGCCCACAATGGTCTATTATATTGCCACAGCCTCTCTTGCCAGTCCTGTATTGTTGGTTTGTTGCCCCTGACCCCCTTTCCACTGCCCTCCATAGTCTGTTGTGCTGCCACTGCCCTTCCTGCCTGCCCAGTGTGGTCAAATTGTTGCCTCTGCACTCTCCTACCTGCCTTCAATTTTCAGAGTCCGTGCCCCTGGCTTCTGCCTCTCAACAGTATCCCAATGAACAACTAGATTGCTAACATTCTATATTTATTACAAAAGCGTGGAACGCCTGACGTCATCTTGATGTAATCAAAACTGTAATACCTAGAGTATTTCCTTTAGAAATTACATAAATAAGAGGGTCTTATTTGCATCAAAATTATGGTTAGTGCTCTAAAAAACTAAAATGAGGACATATTTTCTGAGTTTTCAAATAGCGACAAAGAACTTTTTAATTATTTGTAATCTTTATGTTTTTTTATCCAGTTGACCACTTGATTAAATGTTGCACCTAGGGGAGAGGATGTGGTGTTACTTCCAGAGCTGCAGACTTTGCAACTGGGGAACCAGGTTGGAGTTTCTGCTTCAGCTCAACATTCTGTGATTCTGGTCAAATCACTTAATCTCCCCATGTCTACAACCAAAATGAATTTGATCTTGTGTGATGTAACCAATGCTCATGTAAAGCACTCCAATACCTGACAAGTCTGCACTATATAAAACTGCAAATACACCAAACATAAGTGTTTTGCACACTTCTGTCATTGGGCTACATGTGGGCTACATCTGGGTGATATTTGTGCTGCATTTGGGCTCTTTTGTCTCTGGTGGCCATCTTGGGAGATTTATTTGTTATGAAGATTCCTAATTTCCTCATTTACTGCAGTCTCCTCAGTAGGAAATGCTTTCAGTTTTTTACTTTGATTCCATCAAGAAGGTATTCAGATATGTCACACATTTGCCATAAATTCTGAATGTTAGCACTCTAGTTGCTCATTAGGTCACTGTAGTAAAGCTACTGCTCACCACAGAAGTCTGCTGCTGGTATTAAAAGTGCATGTTTCAGTCTGCATATCAGAATTTTTTAATGAAATAGAAGAGGATTTGAGAAGTCACTCAAAATGTGCCCTAATTTTTCTTTCTTCAGCACAGATCATAATTTCTATGGCAAAATGAACCCCCTCATTGTGTTCCTTTTTAAATTAAATGTTTTAAGTGTTACCAGTTTATTCCAATCAAGATGGCTTCAGGTGTGCCATACTTTTGTCATAAGTAAGATAGTAAGCGCTCTAGTTGTTCTTAAGAACACTCTGGGATATTCTATCATTGGGCTATACTTGGGCTACATCTGGGTGATATTTGGGCTACATTTGGGCTCTTTTGTCTCTGGTGGCCATCTTGGGAGATTTATTTGTTATGAAGTTTCCTAATTTCCTCATTTACTACAGTCTCCTCAGTAGGAAATACTTTCAGTTTTTTACTTTGATTCCATCAAGAAGGCATTCAGATGTGTCACACATTTGCCATAAATTCAGAATGTTAGCACTCTAGTTGCTCATTAGATCACTGTAGTAAAGCTACTGCTCACCAGGGAAGTCTGCTGCTGGTATTCAAAGTGCATGTTTCAGTCTGCATGTCAGAATATTTTTATGAAATAGAAGAGGATTTGAAAAGTCAAAATGTGCCCTAATTTTTCTTTCTGCAGCACTAATCATAATTTCTATGGCAAAATGAACCCCCTCATTTTGTTCCTTTGTAAATTAAATGTTTTAAGTGTTACCACTTTATTCCAATCAAGATGGCTTTAGGTGTGCCATACTTTTGTCATAAGTAAGACTGTTAGCGCTCTAGTTGTTCGTTAGAACACTCTGGGACATTCTGTCATTGGGCTATACTTGGGCTACATCTGGGTGATATTTGGGCTACATTTGGGCTCTTTTGTCTCTGGTGGCCATTTTGGGAGACTTATTTGTTATGATGTTTCCTAATTTCCTCATTTACTACAGTCTCCTCAGTAGGAAATACTTTCAGTTTTTTACTTTGATTCCATCAAGAAGGCATTCAGATGTGTCACACATTTGCCATAAATTCAGAATGTTAGCACTCTAGTTGCTTATTAGATCACTGTATTAAAGCTACTGCTCACCAGGGAAGTCTGCTGCTGGTATTCAAAGTGCATGTTTCAGTCTGCATGTCAGAATTTGTTTATGAAATAGAAGAGGATTTGAGAACTCAAAATGTGCCCTAATTTTTCTTTCTGTAGCACTAATCATACTTTCTATGGCAAAATGAACCCCCTCATTTTGTTCATTTTTAAATTAAATGTTTTAAGAGTTACCACTTTATTCCAACCAAGATGGCTTCAGGTGTACCATATGTTTGTCATAAGTAGGACTGTTAGTGCTCTAGTTGTTCTTTAGAACACTCTGGGAAGCTGCAGTAGAACACAAAGGAATCAACTGACAGTATCTGCCCTTGTTGGAAGTACATGTTTTACTGAGAATGTCAGACTTCATTCTCACATGACTGAGAAAGATAATGTGAATTTACAGAAAATATGCTCTCAGTTTAGCTTATAGATCACCTTCCAAACCTCTGTGGGAAAAGCATGAGAAAATAGTTTTCTCTCAAACATGATTCATGATATCACAGCAGAAGGCTTTTTCACATGGTAAAATCGCCTTAGAACACACCACAATTCCTAAAATGAGTATGGTACCATCAACAAATGATTTATAATGTAACTAACGTCTTAAAACCTTCTGTTAACTGCAATGCTTTTTAATTAGGTGCTATCATGTATATTGGTCCCAAGATGGCTGCCAACACTTCTTGGATGAAGTGCTGACAGCCAATCAGATCTCACAATGAGATGTGTGGTTAGGCTCCGCCCAGATATATATGTGATTTTACTTTTGATTCTCCCAGGAACTACTGAACGGATTTACACCATTTAAGCAAAAGGCACGAGTCTGAACTGAGGACTACCTCTTTGCTAAATGTGGTGTAATTCCGTTCAGCACTTCGGGCTGTAGCTGCGTCAACAGGTCCTATGGGAAAATACATGGGGAAAACGCGTTTTGTGACCCCCCTTTTTTCTCGTCCCCCGCATGACGAATCACTGTGACATTTTCAGGATAGGAGCGGACCGGAGCTGGCCAAAAGTTTGGAAATTTTCGTGAAGATTCATCAATCGACGCCAACGTATTCCAAATAGAATGTTGCGGATTTCCTATGGAAAATAGGTCCTAACTATAACTACCTACTGGCGACTGCCAGTAGGTGATATATATATATATATATTACCTACTGGCGGTCGCCAGTAGGTAGTTATAGTTAGGACCACGTTTCCATAGGAAATCCGCAACATTCTATTTTGAATAACTTTGGCGCCGGTTGACGAATCCTCGCGAATTTTTCAAAATAGGTGGGGCGCTACGCTCCGCTCCTACCCTGAAAGTCTCGGGGGGATTCGTCAAGCGGGGGCTGAGATAAAAGGGGGGTCCCAAAACGCGTTTTTCCCATGCATTTTTCCATAGGACCTTTAGACACAGCTACAGCCCGAACGGCTGAACAGAATTACTTGAAATTTGGCAGAGAGGTAGTCCTCAGGTCAAGGAAGTGCCTTTTGTAGGTTTGGTGTAAATCTGTTCAGTAGATTCTGAGAAAATAGCCTTTAAATCAATATATATATCTGAGCCAGCTTACGGTGCGCTTACGGTGCGCTTATCGTACGCGTACGGTGGCGTGCGCGAGCGCTATTCTGATTGGCCCTTAGATCTTAGTAAACATTCGAATCGGTCGAAACCAGGAAGCGGCGGCCGCCATTTTCTCTCTCGCACTCTGACAGGGGGTTGAAAAACAAAGTGAAAATCATGTAAAGGGGCTGTTTACACAGCTCCCAAGCACCTAGCCATGTCGAGGGAGTCCCCAACGATCCCCCAAGTGAAAAAAGGCAATTTTAATTTTTTCGAAAATTTCGCCGATTACGCTTACCGTACGCGTACGGTAAGAAATAATAATAAAAAAAAAAAAAATCCACATTCTCCCCACCCCGTGTGCAAAAGGTGGCTGAAGGGCACCTTTTGTGCATGGCTCATCAGAGATAAACAAAACATATATTTTACCTGTCACAACGATGCTCATCATATGACCTCCATGTGCGCACGGTGCGCGAAGCGCATCGTGCGTTCATGGCTCATCTAGCGTAACGCGGGCACGCGGTGCGCGAAGCGCACCGCGTGCTCACTGTGCGCGCACGGTGCGCGAAGCGCACCGTGCGCGCACGGAACGAACTGCGTTAAGTGGGCGCGCACGCCACAAATGGCGTAAAGTAACTTAGCATTTAAAAAAACGTATAAATTCACTGAAAAAACCATAGGTTTCACACACGTTATAGTTAGGAATTAGCATTTAAAAAACCTTGCAAATTCACTGAAAAAACCATAGGTTTCACACATGTTAAAGTTAGCTGGACATTTTACTGATAAAAAACCAATGAAATTCCCCCGTTATAGTTACTGTAGGCAACTATAACTCACGCGACCGTAATCCTCTGCTGATGACATATGTGTCTTTATGAAAAAAAAATATTTGTAATATATGTATAGCTAAAATTTAATGGAAGAAGACATGGGCAAATAAGTGTCTAAATACAGTATTAGCATCAGCAGAGGATTACGGTCGCGTGAGTTATAGTTGCCTACAGTAACTATAACGGGGGAATTTCATTGGTTTTTTATCAGTAAAATGTCCAGCTAACTTTAACATGTGTGAAACCTATGGTTTTTTCAGTGAATATATATATATATATATATATATATATATATATATATATATATATATATATATATATATATATATATATTATCTACTGGCCAGTAGATAGTTATAGTTAGGACCTATTTTCCATAGGAAATCCGCAACATTCTATTTGGAATAACGTTAACTATAACTACCTACTGGCGACTGCCAGTAGGTGATATATATATATATATATATATATATATATATATATATATATATATTACCTACTGGCAGTCGCCAGTAGGTAGTTATAGTTAGGACCACGTTTCCATAGGAAATCCGCAACATTCTATTTTGAATAACTTTGGCGCCGGTCGACGAATCCTCGCGAATTTTTCAAAATAGGCGGGGCGCTACGCTCCGCTCCTACCCTGAAAGTCTCGGGGTGATTCGTCAAGCGGGGGCCGAGGAAAAAGGGGGGTCCCAAAACGCGTTTTCCCCATGCATTTTCCCATAGGACCTTTAGACACAGCTACAGCCCGAACGGCTGAACAGAATTACTTGAAATTTGGCGGTGAGGTAGCCATAAGGCCAAGGAAGTGCCTTTCGCAGGTCTGGTGTAAATCTGTTCAGTATTTCTTGAGAAAATAGCATTTAAAAGCATATCAATATCTATACGTGCGTACCGTGCGCGCACTGAGCAAGCCCTGTGCGCGCACCCTGCCGTGCGCGAGCGTAATTCTGATTGGTTGTTAGATGTCAGTATACATTCGAATGGGTCGAAATCAGGAAGTGTCGGCCGCCATTTTGTCTGTTGCACTAAAAAAGAAAGGTGGAGACCGTGAACAGGGGGCAGGGTAGGGAGTTGTAGACCCCCTAGTCATTGTCAGGGGGGCACAGTAGGACCACGAAGGGCAAAAAAAAGATTTACATTTTTTAAAAAACATCACGAGGTGCGCGCACTCTACGCGTACCCGAAAAAACCTTAAAAACATCACGAGGTGCGCGCACCCGAAAAAAAACATTAAAAAAAAAAAGAAATAAAAATCACTTTTAAGTGTTTAGATATTAGGTGGCTCTAAAAAGAGCCCTTGTGTTCATTGAGTGTTTTTCGGTACCTACAAGTAAGTACCGATGCAGAGTCTAAAGTTCAAGAGGAAGACTCTGTTCCCTTCATCATTGAAATGTACACCGTCTCCTCTATAAATGTCTTGCATGTTGTAACGCAAGTTGTTGTGGTATATAGAACCCATACCATAGTCTCTGAGGAAAGCAGAAACAGACTTATTGACGTGCTTTCTTGCTTTGTCAATCTGTGGACAAAATTGGTTGGACCAGTTCCACTTTTGCCTTTGGCATATGTTAGAATATACAAAGGCAGATTGAGGAAAAAGCGACATCAATTGCACAAAGGTGTCCTTAATAAGCATTTCCAGACCTACCCCAGTTAAAGTGCCTAGGTTATTTCCACCACAGTGCACAATAATAAGGTTAGGCTGTGGGAGATGTAGAAAGGTTTTCACCAAAGGCATTAATTGGTGCCACTTTAACCCTCTCTGACCAATCCATTTAATGTCTACATTTGGCAAAGCAAGGTCTCTCACCATACCTCTTTTTTCTGCAAATTTTTCACTCCAGAAGACATAGCTATGACCTACAATCCACAATGTGAACATGTTTCAAGGAGATCTGGATGCACTCAGAAGGTGTCTTTCAGTAGAATGGCAATATGAAAAGAAACACAGTTGGAAAATGGAGGCATACACACTTTTTTTTGATAAAAAGAACTCATTGGCTGATTTAAACCATTTTACAGTTAAAACTAGGCTGTATGTTTAAATTTTTAAAAGCATGTTTTGGATTGGTACAGAAAAATGTGTTCCCACTGAACATTACTTCGGATTTGCTGCTAGGTTTGAAAAGTCAAGCACTCTTGGTGTTTTGATTTGAAACAATGTCTGCTGAACTTCTGACCTCTCTGCTCACACCAGTGTTCCATGAGCTGTTGCTATGGTAGCAGGCAGAAGTCATGTTGGGGGAAGGGATGATTTGCAAAGGGGTTGAAAGTTGCAACCAATAGAAATGTGTGATTCCATTTGAAAAAATGTGGGAAGGACTGTGATTTTACATTAACATGTATATGTGGGAAAAAAGAGAGGGAAAAATTGCCATTTACTGGTTGTTGAGAGAGGAGAGAGGTGTACAGCTCTGAGATTCTGGCTCTGATAATCTGCTGTTTGAGTCCCACATTTCTTTCTCAACTAATTAATTTTAAAGGTGAGTTATGAGTTTGAGAGGGGAAGTATGTGGTGTATTTTGATATAAATATTAGAATTGACATTCTTGTTTTTAAGTTGTGTTTTACATTTTGTGATTTAGGAGAACTTTAACTGTCTTGAACGAGTAAGATATTATGGAGTATGTCTTCACTGGAAGTTAAGGTGTAGTGGTATTAGTGAGGAATATTGTTTTGTGACTAGAATTACATCATGAGTCTGTCTGCACACAGGATTTTTTGACAGAGATTTAATTTGTGTTGCTTTTGTTCTGTTAGCCTTGCACTCGCAGAAAAGGGGTATCATTTACTGATCAGTGAGAGGCAAATGCAAACACGTTTGGAAATAGTCTGGTACATTTTCCTACCACTTTAAAAGTTGTGTTTACATGTTAAGGAAAATATTTAAGTGGCTTGAACATGTTATATATTATGGAGTATGTCTTCATTATAAGTTAATGTGTACTGGTATCACTCAGGAGTACTGTTTTCTACCTAGATTCATACCATGAGACAGTGAGCACATAGGAAATGTAAAGAGAGATTTCATTCCGGTTGGTCTTGCTCTATTACCCTTGCACTCGCAGGAAAGGGGCAGCTTGTTTTTTTGTAACACTCTAGTCTAATCAGTCACTCTCTAACACATGGTCATGGTCTCAAGGAGCTGTTAGGACATGTGCTCCTTTCTGCCTGTCTAAACTGGAAGGAACATGTGTCAGTCTGTTACAGTAATTATCACTTGCTCTACCCCAGTAGTAAATGTGCTTTCAAATTGCCAAAGGAAATATTGCTTTCTGCCTAGAATGAGAGCATGAGTCTGTGTGCATACAGGAATTTAGCGTTTTAATTTGTGTTGCTGTTGTTCTGTAAAACTTACACATTCAGGAAAGGCTCAGCTTGTTTTCTTCCAATGTGTTGGTTAGCAATCAGCAGAAATCAGTATCTCAAAAAATGTGATGCAAATGCAAACACATTTGAAAATAGCATGGTAGAGTTTTCATCAATTCTTGCAAAGGCTGAGGTGGTTCCTACAAGTTGAAAACTCCAATTAACCCTTACCACACATGTACTCTTACACACATGTCTGTAGTCTTCATGCAGTTGTGGGAGTCTCCATGCAGATGTCTCTTGCAGCTGACAATACACAGTCTCCAGAAACACACTCTTTGCACACACGCAGCAGCTTCTGCTACACTCCCATGTGTATTAGTCAGCTCTGTGTGCTGTTTCAGATAGCAGTGTGTAACGCAAACAGATTCTAAATCACCAAGGCTCATTTCCTTTGCTCTAGTCTAATCAGTCACCCTCTAACGGGGAACAACCTTTACAACGCAACTTTTACAACGCACTACCATTACAACGCATTTTTTACAACGCATAATCCATTACAACGCATGATATTACAACGCAGGACACTACAACGCATTTTTAAAAACTACCTTTACAACGCATTCCATTACAACGCATACTACCATTACAACGCATACCATTACAACGCATAATATTACACTATACTATCCAACACTTACACTACTGATGCACCCCCTGGAGTTAGAATAGTAATTTTTACCCCTATACTATCCAACACTTACACTACTGATGCACCCCCTGGAGTTAGAATAGTAATTTTTACCCCTATACTATCCAACACTTACACTACTGATGCACCCCCTGGAGTTAGAATAGTAATTTTTACCCCTATACTATCCAACACTTACCCTACTGATGCACCCCCTGGAGTTAGAATAGTAATTTTTACCCCTATACTATCCAACACTTACCCTACTGATGCACCCCCTGGAGTTAGAATAGTAATTTTTACCCCTATACTATCCAACACTTACCCTACTGATGCACCCCCTGGAGTTAGAATAGTAATTTTTACCCCTATACTATCCAACACTTACCCTACTGATGCACCCCCTGGAGTTAGAATAGTAATTTTTACCCCTATACTATCCAACACTTACCCTACTGATGCACCCCCTGGAGTTAGAATAGTAATTTTTACCCCTATACTATCCAACACTTACCCTACTGATGCACCCCCTGGAGTTAGAATAGTAATTTTTACCCCTATACTATCCAACACTTACCCTACTGATGCACCCCCTGGAGTTAGAATAGTAATTTTTACCCCTATACTATCCAACACTTACCCTACTGATGCACCCCCTGGAGTTAGAATAGTAATTTTTACCCCTATACTATCCAACACTTTCCCTACTGTTGCACCCCCTGGAGTTAGAATAGTAATTTTTACCCCTACACTATCCAACACTTACCCTACTGTTGCACCCCCTGGAGTTAGAATAGTAATTTTTACCCCTACACTATCCAACACTTACCCTACTGTTGCACCCCCTGGAGTTAGAATAGTAATTTTTACCCCTATACTATCTAATACTTACCTTAAATGTAATTTAATATTATGCGTTGTAATGGTATGCGTTGTAAAGGTAGTATGCGTTGTAATGGTAGTGCGTTGTAAAGGTATTTTTTAAAAATGCGTTGTAGTGTCATGCGTTGTAATGTCATGCGTTGTAATGGATTATGCGTTGTAAAAAATGCGTTGTAAGTGCATGCGTTGTAATAGTGTGCGTTGTAACGTCATACATCCCCCTCTAACACATGGTCATGGTCTCAAGGAGCTGTTAGGACATGTGCTCCTTTCTGCCTGTCTAAACTAGAAGGAACATGTGTCAGTCTGTTACAGTAATTATCACTTGCTCTACCCCAGTAGTAAATGTGCCTTCAAATTGCCAAAGGAAATATTGCTTTCTGCCTAGAATGAGAGCATGAGTCTGTGTGCATACAGGAATTGTTGTTAGCGTTTTAATTTGTGTTGCTGTTGTTCTGTAAAACTTGCACATTCAGGAAAGGCTCAGCTTGTTTTCTTCCAATGTGTTGGTTAGCAATCAGCAGAAATCAGTATCTCAAAAATGTGATGCAAATGCAAACACATTTGAAAATAAGATGGTAGAGTTTTCATTAATTCTGGCAATGGCTGAGGTGGTTCCTACATGTTAAAAACTCCAATTAACCCTTACCACACATGTACTCTTACACACATGTCTGTACTCTTCATGCAGTTGTGGGAGTCTCCATGCAGATCTCTCTTGCAGCTGACAATACACAGTCTCCAGAAACACACTCTTTGCACACACGCAGCAGCTTCTGCTACACTCCCATGTGTATTAGTCAGCTCTGTGTGCTGTTTCAGATAGCAGTGTGTAACGCAAACAGATTCTAAATCACCAAGGCTCATTTCCTTTGCTCTAGTCTAATCAGTCACCCTCTAACACATGGTCATGGTCTCAAGGAGCTGTTAGGACATGTGCTCCTTTCTGCCTGTCTAAACTGGAAGGAACATGTGTCAGTCTGTTACAGTAATTATCACTTGCTCTACCCCAGTAGTAAATGTGCTTTCAAATTGCCAAAGGAAATATTGCTTTCTGCCTAGAATGAGAGCATGAGTCTGTGTGCATACAGGAATTGTTGTTAGCGTTTTAATTTGTGTTTGCTGTTGTTCTGTAAAACTTACACATTCAGGAAAGGCTCAGCTTGTTTTCTTCCAATGTGTTGGTTAGCAATCAGCAGAAATCAGTATCTCAAAAAATGTGATGCAAATGCAAACACATTTGAAAATAGCATGGTAGAGTTTTCATCAATTCTTGCAATGGCTGAGGTGGTTCCTACATTTTGAAAACTCCAATTAACCCTTACCACACATGTACTCTTACACACATGTCTGTACTCTTCATGCAGTTGTGGGAGTCTCCATGCAGATGTCTCTTGCAGCTGACAATACACAGTCTCCAGAAACACACTCTTTGCACACACGAAGCAGCTTCTGCTACACTCCCATGTGTATTAGTCAGCTCTGTGTGCTGTTTCAGATAGCAGTGTGTAACGCAAACAGATTCTAAATCACCAAGGCTCATTTCCTTTGCTCTAGTCTAATCAGTCACCCTCTAACACATGGTCATGTTCTCAAGGAGCTGTTAGGACATGTGCTCCTTTCTGCCTGTCTAAACTAGAAGGAACATGTGTCAGTCTGTTACAGTAATTATCACTTGCTCTACCCCAGTAGTAAATGTGCTTTCAAATTGCCAAAGGAAATATTGCTTTCTGCCTAGAATGAGACCATGAGTCTGTGTGCATACAGGAATTGTTGTTAGCGTTTTAATTTGTGTCCTTACCACACATGTACTCTTACACACATGTCTGTACTCTTCATGCAGTTGTGGGAGTCTCCATGCAGATCTCTCTTGCAGCTGACAATACACAGTCTCCAGAAACACACTCTTTGCACACACGCAGCAGCTTCTGCTACACTCCCATGTGTATTAGTCAGCTCTGTGTGCTGTTTCAGATAGCAGTGTGTAACGCAAACAGATTCTAAATCACCAAGGCTCATTTCCTTTGCTCTAGTCTAATCAGTCACCCTCTAACACATGGTCATGGTCTCAAGGAGCTGTTAGGACATGTGCTCCTTTCTGCCTGTCTAAACTAGAAGGAACATGTGTCAGTCTGTTACAGTAATTATCACTTGCTCTACCCCAGTAGTAAATGTGCTTTCAAATTGCCAAAGGAAATATCGCTTTCTGCCTAGAATCAGACCATGAGTCTGTGTGGACACAGGAATTGTTGTCAGAGATTTAATTCATGTTTCTTCTATTTTGTAAGAGTTTGACTCGTAGGAAAGGATCAGCTCATGTGATAGGATTTGAAAAGTTTTTTTAAAAAAAATGTAATGAATTTAAATTACATAAAGGTATTTTTTTTAGTTTTTTGCAGGTATTGGTGAGGAACAGTGAACAAATATAAAGATGCCTATAAAGTCAAGAAAAACAAAAGAAAAGAAACAACAACTATATTTGAAGACGACTGATAAAAAAAAATAGGAGGCGAAGCACGTGTTGGAAAACAGAAAAAGTCTTCTGGTAAGCAAACTAAAGATTTTTTTAAAAATATCTTCAAAAAAAAAAATGATCGGAAGATACATTCAAACAGTGTTTCAAGTACAAAACAACAACAGAGTCGACAGCAAAAACAAAATGCTAATATAGACTCAGAAGTTAGGAAGAGTGACTTAACATGGAAAATAGATTTTAAAAACATTCGTCGAAAAATGTTTCAGAGAAGAGTGATGTTAAATTTGCTGAAGGATATGAAAAAATATAAGAAAAAAACCAAATTTTATAAGAAAAAGAAATTAATTGAAAATATTGTTACCAAGGCATTAGAAATAAAAAAAAACTATTCATTTTAATTTTGAACAGGATGCGTAGATTAGATAAATTAGTGAATGCAATGAAGTCACAAAGCAAAAGGAAAAGAGAAGTCAAAAAAAAAAACTTTTGTAAAGTGTTCTTAGGAGAATGGAAGCATAGTTCAAGTACTGAACCATTTTTTAATGAAGAGAGTTATCTTCAAAGTAATAGTTTGTTGCATGCAGTTGACACCAATGGTAGAGCTTATGAAGTTAAGGATGGTTGTGTAATGGAAAAGGAGAAAATGGTTCCAAGAAATGAGGAACAAGTGATGGCTGATGAGGTTATGGGGAGACGTCCTAAACCCCAGTGTACACTTGGAATTGTAGTAGTATTTGTACTGTGCGTCAGGAATCTATTGATAAATTACATGACTTTCTAAGAGAATATAGTAAAAAGAGTGTTAAACAGAAAATTAAGGTGCTTCAAAGACTAGATCCATGCAGAGTGAGAGAGAATACTGGTTTGCAAGGACATTCTCTGGCTTGTCTATCTCGGAAAGTGTGTCAAAGTGTTTTTCACCATTTTAGGATGCTGGCTGTTCATCATACTGAAATGAGAAAGTTTGTGAGAACATTGTATTTTGTTAAAAGTCCAGCACTAAAGTTAAATGAGTTGAATAATGCTCTGTTCCGTGGATCTGTATCAGATGTAGTGAAGGTTACTGATGAAATTCAGTTTTGTTACTTTGGTCCAGAACAAGAAAGTGCAGAAAATGACACAGTTATTGATGAAAATGTGGAAGAGAATGTAGAACTCACTGTTAGTAAAAATTTTGATGATGAAATGACAAAATTTGCTATCATCTCTAATGAAAGACCAAATATTACTTGTATATGTTGCCGGAGAAGCCATTACAAAAATCAAACAAGGAATGTTGATCTGTATAAAAAAAGTGAAAATGAAGATAATTATAAGTGGAAAGATTTTGCAACATATATATTTCTGGAAAATTGTTTTGATTTGGGTGAAGATCAGCGTATTTGCAAATACTGTTATAACAAGTTAGAAGAAAATAGAATGCCAGCTAGAGCTGTACATAATAATTTAGAATTGGTTGATATTCCTCCAGAACTTTCTGATTTAAATACGTATGAGTCTATACTCATTCAATGTGTCCATCCGTTTCAGACCATAGTGCGTATGGAGCCAAAAACTGGTAAATTACCTCCTTCGGATTTACAGAGAGGTTTAAAAGGAAGAGTTGTCTATTTGCCATTAGATTTGAAAAAAAATATGGAAACAATTGATGCAGATACTTTGGAAACTGAACCATTAGTTATTCTGGTTAATGGTGTACCTACAAAGAATAAGACAATTTGGCAGGAGCTGGTGGATGTACGAAAAGTACAAAGAGCAAATTTGTATTTGAAAAAAAATAATAAATGGTATGAAGCCATTTATATGGATGAAGAAGAAATACTAAAAGACACAGGAATACCAACTGGGCAACTTGAAAAAGTGGATAAGTCAAAAGAAGAAGAAATTTATGAACATTTCAGCATACATCCTCTACATTCTAAAGAAGTTATGGGAAACGCTATTGGTCTGTTTCAGATGAAGAAAGCACAAGGAACTCCCGTGAGTGTATGGGAGGAGAGCTTGGAAGCTCGTTGTTTTCCCCAGCTGTTTCCTACAGCAGAAGGAGGACGATATGATGAACGTCCAGTACAGATTCCTGCTTCTGAGTATCAGACCACAAGACTATATGCTGAAGATCCGAGATTTCATCAAAGTATTCCTTATTTGTTCCATCTTTTATTTGAAAGTGACTTGTCAGCACTATCTTATGCAGTAAATCACATTTTGAAAACTGGAGTACATCTATGTAATGTGACTGCAAAGGATTTTATGAACAAAGTGCAACAGCGAGATGATCATTTGGAATCTCAATTGATCAATTTGATGGCTTGTCAGCGTGGGACGAATGAATATTGGTACCGACGCCATGGAGAATTGAAATGTATGTTACGGAATTTAGGAACTCCTACATGGTTCCTTACCCTAAGCTGTGCTGAGTACGCTTGGGATGATCTTCTGGATTTTCTTCGAGAGGCAAATTCAAATATTGAAAACATCCAATACAAGACAGCAGGAGAATTGTGCTCATTGGATCCGGTTAATGTTTGCAGATATTTCAATCATAGATTTGAGGCTATGATGTCCTTCATCTGCAATAAAAAAAATCCACCCCTTGGAGAAGTTGTGGATTTCTTTTGGAGAAAAGAGTACCAAGCCAGAGGTGCTCCTCATATTCATATGCTGTTGTGGATCAAGGATGCTCCAAAATTTGGAACAGATTCTGATGATGCAGTTTTAAGTTTCATCGAAGGATATGCAACATGTGCTATACCTAAAAGCACAGAAGAGAAAAATATAAAAGAGCAAGTTTTACGATTCCAAAGTCATCGGTGTGGAAAATACTGTCGACGGAAGTACAAGAGTAAATATAAATTCTACACAAAATGTCGATTTGGATTTCCACGACCTGTTCTTTCAAAAGGAAGAGTAAACAGTTTTATGTCAGCAGTGCGACATACTATTACAAGAAAATCGCCTAAGAATACCTACAACCTAAGAAGAAAAGAAGAGTCAAAATATATAAATGACTACAACCCAGTCATTTTATCCATGTGGAATGCTAACATGGATATACAGTATGTGGCTGACAATTCTATTGCTGTTGCTCGCTATGTCACATCTTACATCACTAAATCTGAGAAAACGGAATTGAAAGAAATGTGGGAAGAGATTTCTCACGAGAAGACTGTCAGTAAGAAGCTATACAGTTTCAGTTTAAAGATGTTATTGCATCGAGAAATTGGATCCTACGAATGCTCAGATAGGTTATCATCTGCAAGTCTGTACTCGAAATCCAGAAGAATAATTTGGGCAAGTTTAGGCCTTGCAGGAATGCGAAATCGGGTTCTGAAATCTATTCGAGAAATTGAATATTTAGCAGAGTTCAAACCAGAAAGTACAGACATTTTAAGAACAAACATGTTGGACACATATTACCCACAAAGAAGTCATCACCTTGAGAACATGTGTCTTTATGAAGTGCTGCAGAACTTTATTTTTAAACAGAACGTCACAGAAGATATCAACAATGGAAAATATAACACAAGTTGATGTATAGTGTGCTGCATTGTCGCTGTTGTCCCCCACTCATGAGAGAGCAAGTTCCTGCTAATGGAGTTCCTATGCCTGGTCTAAGTTTCTTTTTGTTGTCTTTTTTAAGAAAAAAGTTAATAAGAAACCTTTTTGTAGTGTTGGGTTAAGTTGTGGGCGTCTGCAGCTGTTACACGTGCAGTTTGCTCCTGCTCTCATGACTGCTGTATTATTGTTGTCCTCCTTCTTCTATGTTAGCGGCCGGCCCAGGCGGTTGTAGGCCCGTGACTGTGAATATTTGATGTGTAAATAAAGGTTTAAAAAAAAAAAAAAACAATGGAAAATATAAAGTCATTGGTGAGGAAGGATGTTTGGTTAAGCAAACAAAAGGAAGTTTAATAAATCACCGGAAGCTGAGTTGCGACACTCCTGATAAAAAGGAATTTTACTACTTGGCACTTTTGCAGCTGTTTAAACCATGGCGTTCAGAGGAGGAACTACTTGGAGAATTTCAGAGCTATGAAGATTCCTTCAATGCTAGCAAAGACAGCGTTGAATGCAGTACTTTCACAACTTATGTTCAAATGTTAAATGAAGAAATTGAACAAGAAGCAACAATTGCAGCTGAAGTAGCTAGAGACAGTTCTCAAGACAGTCAAAGTTCTGGGACATTCAGTCAAGATCCTCTAGGACAACCGATCATCGAAAATGAAGCAGCAATAGCCATGAACGAAGTGGAAACAGCTATGAATCAAGCTCAGGAAGATTTTGTAGACTTAACATATTTGGAGGAGCAACTGAATGAAGAACAAAAACAAATTTATTAAGAAGTCAGACAAAAAATTGATCACGGATTACTACATGAAAATAAAGAGTGCTCATGCACATCTTTTGAACCAATGAGAATGTATGTAAGTGGACAAGCAGGAACTGGAAAAAGTTTCTTAATTAATGTAATTAGAAGCTACCTACAGAAGAAAATGGATTCCATTTTGTCTTGTGTTGTTACTGCTCCAACTGGGTTAGCAGCGTATAACATCAAAGGAGTTACCTTACATCGTTTGCTAATATTACCAGTAGAGCATGAGAACAAAATACAGTACCACAAACTAGCAGGAGAAGCATGCTTGGAAGTTTCAAGAGTATTGAAGAAAATGAAAGTACTCATTATTGATGAGGTAAGCATGGTATCAAACTTAATGCTTGCCTTTGTGCATTTAAGAATGCAGCAAATTCTGACGACAGACTTTGACGTCCTATTTGGAGGAAAACACGTCATAGTTTTTGGAGATCTTTTGCAACTTACTCCAGTTAAAGGACAACCGGTATTCCATACACTTACACATGAAGACACAAAAAAGTCATTAGGAAGTATAGGCAATGTAAATATTTGGACATATTTTGAGTATAAGGAACTCATTACCAATATGAGGCAAGCAAATGATGAGGACTATGCAAGTATTCTGAAAGATATAAGAATTGGACTACTGACAGAACATGGCAGAAAAGCATTACAGAGTCGATTGCTGAGTAATTTGTTTCCAACAGAACAAATTGTTCCAGAGAAAATATACAAGGAAATTGCAGAAAAAAATACTGTAATCTGCTTAATGCCAACACTACATGAATGTTCTGTATTCAATCAAGAACTTTTGAAATTGGAAAATGAAGAGATTATAAAACTGGAAGCTGTGGATAAAATAGAACATGAATGAATAACTGTTATATTGACAGGCAATTGGGTACTAAATTGGATTCTCTGGAGAAAAACATTTCAAAAACAGCAGGTTTGGAAAAGAATCTTTATGTGTGTATGAACTGTAGAGTAATTTTAAGACGGAATTTGGATGTAGAGAAAGGTTTAGTGAATGGAGCTATGGGAAGAGTTTTGGGTTTTATTAATTACCAGAAAAAAGTTGGAATTGAATGTTTAAAAATAAAATTTGATCAGATACAAGAGGTTAAAGACATTTGTCGTTGTTCAGTTCGTTTCTTGCTTGTGAAAGACTTATATGTGCATAGGAAGCAGTTTCCGTTTTCTCTAGCATATGCTGTAACTATTCACAAGTCTCAAGGATTAACTGTTGATAGTGCTTTTGTAAACATTGGATCTAGTGTGTTTAAAGAAGGTATGGCATATGTTGCTTTGTCATGCGTGAAAAAATTATCTGGTTTATTCATGATAGACTTTGATGACTCAAAAGTAAGTGCTGATGCAAACTGTGTAAAGGAGTATAATAGATTAAGAAGAAGCTATGCTCCTCATTTAGGTCAATATCCTGTGTTTGAAAAACGTGTTGTTTGTCGGAAAAGGAGATTTGAGAATATCTCTAATGAGGATGTACGGAAGAGAAAACAAAAAGATAGTGATGTGACTGCAAGCAAAAAGAAAAAGGACAATGCTGAAGAGGTTGTTGGTTGTCATTTTGAAAATAGCTCTGGTGTCAACTGCTACGCAAATGTAGTGCTGAATGTTGTATTTTATCTTGAATTTTTGCAAGAGCAGATAACACTAAATCATGAAAAAATATTCTGTTCTTTGCTGAGTCTCCTCTATGAGAAGCTGAGTAATGATAAAACTAAAATAGAAAGTGCTTCTGATGTTAGAAATCTTTTAGATGTATGTTCTGGACGTACACTGTTTACACAAAATGTCCAGCAAGATGCACAGGAATTCTTGATGTATATCCTGATGGTACTGGAAGATGAAGGGGTAGAAGTAGAAAAAGTATTTGGTGTCTCTTATAAATGGGAACATTGTTGTGATAACTGTATGAACACAAGCAGTAGTAATGTTGATTCTGAAAGGTTCATATATTTACCATTACCAGAGAGTAAAACAGTGACTTTTAGTAAATTAGTTAAAGATGTTAATCACAACATGGAATGTTCTCAATGTAAATCAGACATGTTGTCAACGTTATTTTTAAAGAAATATGGACAGTATGTAATTTTAATGATGCAACGTTGTAGAGCTGATGGAACAAAACTGGACACTTTAATAAAGAAGTTTACAGGACAACAATTATCAATATCTGGAAAAACTTTTGTTGCAGTTGCAATAATTTTTCATGATGGGCCTTCTATAACTTCTGGTCATTACACAGTTTATCTTAAATGTGAAAAAGGATGGACACTGTTTAATGATTCTCAATTGATTTTCAAGCAACGTTTGCCTTATGATTTACCCAATTGTTACCTAATTTTTCTGAAACCCAAATTTTAAATACTAACATCATCATTGGGAGAAAGCATTATTAAAATTTTAAAGGATTTAAATTGGATATTTCGCTCAAAAGAGATTTTAAACTTATCATTTGGCCATAAGGAAAGGTAAAACAAACAATTGTGGACTTGTTTGACAGATATTATTTTGGAAAATCTTCTTTTGCAACATGGTTGACAGAGGTTATTTTTTAGAAATTGTTATTCTTCTTAAAAGGTATTTTTAACATTTCTATTAAGGTATGTTTTAGTGAGGATACATTTGGGGCTTTTTTAAACAATCTTTCAGATTGTTTTTTTTTTTGCCCGCTGTGAAATGATGAATACAATTGATTTCACTATTTTCAGTGAAAATCAAAACATTCTGAAAACAGCAAAAAAAGGGCAACAAATTGCTTTGCTAAATATGAAAAAACATGTACTGTTTAATAAAGTGTATTGTTGAATATTAATACTTTTTTTCTTTTTTTCAGAACTAGAAAGAAAATTTAGAAGATGTTATTCAGTTATCTTTGCAATTAAATAAAAACATTTAAATCTAAATTATTTATTTTGATGGTCAGGTAAGTTTAACATATCTGTATGTGTCACTGGTTTCGTTTCATGCTTCCTTTTCTTCACCTGTCCTTACTCTACTTTTCTCATTTCTCTTCTCACTCTCTCTTCCTGCTTTACTACTCTTTTGTAACTTCCTCACTCCTTCTATACTACTCCCCTACCTTTACTACCTCTATCACTAATTTTTCATCCATGTTTCTTTTTCTGTATCCATATGTCTTAGTCTTTTTAACTGCCTTACTCCGTGTCAGTTGTTTGCTCTCTGTGTCTGTATCTGTCACTCTTGATTTCTCTGTTTCACCCTTAATTTCCTTAACATCTCTGAGGCACATTTACAAGCCACCTGCGCCACCACTACGTCAATTTTCTTGACGTACTAGTGGCGCAGGGTGCTCCTCCATATTTACAAGGAGAGGATAAGCCTCTCTGTGTGTCTTTTCCTCTCCTTGTAAATACAGCCAATTCAAATGCAGCACTAAAATGAGCTATTATGTTTTTTGGGTACCTATACATAAATACTGATGCAGAGTTTAAAGTTTAGTAGGAAAACTGTCTTACGTTCATCTGTGAAATGTACACCATCTCTTTTTTAATTACTTTGCCTCTCCCCTCTCTTTCTCAAGGAGTTCCTGAAGGTTTAGTAAAGGTGAAAAAAAATGTTTTTTTTTTGTTTTGTTTTTAAAAACCCATTGGGTGCGCGCTGGGTGCGCGCACTCTAAAAAAAAAAAAAAGGAAATAGATTGTAAAAAACAAGTTGTGGTGTTTTGATTTTAGGTGGCTCTAAAAAGAGCCCTTGAGTTAATGTAGGGACAGAGGAAGAGAAAAACGAAAAAAAAAAGAAAAAAAGAAAATTATGGCCTCTCGCAAGGAAGCTCATCAAATTTTCTTTGAATGAGATCAATACTGCTCTCACCCAAAGTAATAAGACATCCACAATCCATGCAGTGAGTACTCATCCTCAAAAAACAAGGACGAATATCCAGAGGTGTGGTAGAAGGTGAAGGCACCACTGCAGAAGAAGTGCTTGCCTGAGCTTCCGAAGATGTGCTCGGCTGAGCTGCTGAAGATGTGCTCGGCTGAGCTGCTGCAGATGTCGTCGGGTGAGCAGGTGGAGGGTTTGCTCCAGAAGCTCGACGAAAAGTCACTGGATGCATTTTCTCAACGTGTCTCGTCATAGTATGAATACTAAAAGATTACTTCTTGTTTGGATTCCCACGTGACAAGACGCACTGACAAAGTTTGCAGGTGACCTTTGGTGCATTCACCTTCTTTTGTCCCTCAGGAAAAGTGAAAAACTGCCATATAAAGGAGTCTTTCTGCTTCCTCTGCCTCTGTCTCTCAAGAGTGTCCTGCTCACTCTCAGAAGGAGGCTGCTGCTCTGCCATTGTATCTCAACACACAGATTAGCTCCTTCTCCTAGGGAATCAGAACTAATATTGAGGGGGGGTGGGTGTGATTTTGGAAGAATCTGGAACTGAAAGTACTTTGAACCAATGAAAAGTGATGTTTCTGGATCGCATGACTTGCCATGAGGGGATTGGGTGTGGTGTTGAAACAATCTGAAACTGAAAGTAATGAAAACCAATTAGAAGTGTTGTTTTATTCATCACATACCCCGAGGTGCACGCACCGAGCAAGCTGCCTGCGCGCACGGTACAATTACGCATGCGCGAACGCGTATGCGCTCATGCGCTTACGTACTATGCGCGTACGTAACGCGCATACGCAGCACGCGCGTATGCGTAAACGTCAGCGCGCGTACTCTACGCGTATACGGAAGTGTACCGCGTGGAGTACGTACGACGCACGTAAGCGTGCGTACGTACGCATGCGTACTAGGTGCGCGCTCCGAGCGCACAGTAATACGTATGTATGCGTACGTAAATAACGTACGCCGGAATTCATGAAAAATGTACGCAAACGTACTAGGTGCGCGCTCTGAGCGCGCACCCCAAGAATTTATATTAAAAAAAAAAGAAAGTGGACATAACTTAATAGAAGATATTAACTATGCTGTTCAACTTTAAATTAAATAAAACTTAAAAAAAATAAGCCACACCAAATTAAAGGATACAGATAATATATAAATGTATGCATAGGGAAGTTTTTTAAAAAGAAATATTTCAAAAATATAATAAAAAAATTAAAAAATTAGCATTTAAAAAACCATTGAAATTCACTGAAAAAACCATAGGTTTCACACACGTTATAGTTAGGAATTAGCATTTAAAAAACCTTGCAAATTCACTGAAAAAAACAGAGGTTTCACACACGTTATAGTTAGCTGGACATTTTACTCGTAAAAAACCAATGAAATTTCCCCGTTATAGTTAGTTCAGCTAACTATAACTCGCGCGCCCGCAATCCACTGCTGATGACGTCACATATTACATCACTCATGACATGGTCAGTGACATCACTGATGACATCACTGATGACATCTCAAATGACATCACGCGACCGCAATCCTCTGCTGATGCTAATACTGTATTTAGACACTTATTTGCCCATGTCTTCTTCCATAAATTTTTAGCTATACATATATTACAAATATTTTTTTTTCATAAAGACACATATGTCATCAGCAGAAGATTGCGGTCGCGTGAGTTATAGTTGCCTGCACTAACTATAACGGGGGAATTTCATTGGTTTTTTATCAGTAAAATTTCCTCTAACTATAACATGTGTGAAACCTATGGTTTTTTCAGTGAATTTGCAAGGTTTTTTAAATGCTAATTCCTAACTATAACGTGTGTGAAACCTATGGTTTTTTCAGTGAATTTGTACGTTTTTTTAAATGCTAAGTTACTTTACGCCATTCGTGGTGTGCGCGCCCACTTAACACAGTTCGTTCCGTGCGCGCACGGTGCGCTTCGCGCACCGCGCGCACAGTACGCAGTTAGTGCCGTGCACGCACGGTGGGCACGCGGTGCGCTACGTGCACCGCGTGCCCACGTTACGCTAGATGGGCCATGTACGCACGATGCGCTTCGCGCACCGTGCGCACATGGAGGACATATGATGCGCTTCGTTGTGAAAGGTAATATTTTAATTTTTCTTAAATATAATATGCCATGCACAAACGGTGCCTTTCGGGCACAATTTGCACATGGGGTGGGGAGAGTGTGGATAATTTTTTTATTATAATAATTTTTTACCGTACGCGTACGGTAAGCGTAATCGGCGAAATTATCGAAAAAATTAAAATTCCGTTTTTGGCCTTGGGGGATCTTTGGGGACTCCCTCAACATGGCTAGGTGCTTTGGAGCTGTCTAAACAGCCCCTTTACATGTTTTTGTCCTTTGTTTTTTAATCCACACTCTCAGTGCGAGAGAGAAAATGGCGGCCGCCGCTTCCTGGTTTCGACCGATTCGAATGTTTACTAAGATCTAACAGCCAATCAGAATCGCGCTCGCGCACGTCACCGTACGCGTACGGTAAGCGCACCGTAAGCGCACCGTAAGCTGGCTCAGATATATATATTGATTTAAAGGCTATTTTCTCAGAATCTACTGAACAGATTTACACCAAACCTACAAAAGGCACTTCCTTGACCTGTAGACTACCTCTCTGCCAAATTTCAAGGAACTCTGTTCAGCCGTTCGGGCTGTAGCTGTGTCTAAAGGTCCTATGGAAAAATGAATGGGAAAAATGCATTTTGGGACCCCCCTTTTATCTCAGCACCCGCTTGACGAATCCCCCCGAGAGTTTCAGGGTAGGAGCGGAGCGTAGCGCCCCACCTATTTTGAAATATTCGCGAGGATTCGTCGACCGGCGCCAAAGTTATTCAAAATAGAATGTTGCGGATTTCCTATGGAAACAGGGTCCTAACTATAACTACCTACTGGCGACCGCCAGTAGGTAATATATATATATATATAACACCTACTGGCGGTCGCCAGTAGGTGGTTATAGTTAGGACCTATTTTCCATAGGAAATCCGCAATATTCTATTCCCAATAAGTCTGGCGCCGGTTGACGAATCTTCGCGAAATTTTCCAAACTTTTGGGATGATTTGACAAGCGGGGGCCGAGAAAAAAGGGGGGTCCCAAAACGTGTTTTCCCCATGCATTTTCTCATAGGACCTTTAGCCGCAGCTACAGCCCAAACTGCTGAACGGAATTACACCAAATTTGGCAAAAAGGTAGTCCTCAGTTCAGACTCGTACCTTTTGCTTAAATGGTGTAAATCCGTTCAGTAGTTCCTGAGAAAATTAGAGTTAAAAGTACATATATATCTATGGCCTCAGAGGATCCGCGCACCCTATGCGCACCCTAAGCGCACCTTCTGCGCACCGTGCTCGCACCCTCCTGATCACGCGCTGAATGCTAATTGGCTGTCAAGTGTCTGTGAACATTCGAAACCAGGAACTGTTGGCAGCCATTTTGTGCCTCGGTAGAAGCGAGGCTGAAGAAGTAAGGGAAATAAGTGTGTGAAAGATATAAAGGGGGCAGGGTAGAAATACTCTGACCCTCTAAAGTTGCTTAGGGGGTCCCAAAAGGACTCCCAGGTCCCCTTTTATTTATTTTTTAAACTGCAAAATGAGCGCACGAAGCGCGGATCCGGACGTAAAAAAAAGAAAAACCGAAGCGCGGGCTTCCGCGCTTCCTTAATAATTAACCTTATTGATTAGCTTTATTGATTGAGGGAGGGGGGCTGCGTGGCCCCCCTCCTGGAGCCCTCGAGGGCCCTGGGGACCACCACCCCCCAGGGCCGGCTCCTACAGTGTCCTGGGGTGCCCACCCCCAGGACACTGTTGTTTGCTATGAGAGTCTCCCGCCCTCCCATAGCAAACTTCGTTTGGATTTTGCAAGGAAACCTGCTCTCTCTTTCAAAATCCAAACCATATTGCTTTTCCACACGGGGATCTGCATGCCAGCAGCTCCCCATGTGGAAAAGCAATGCCGGCTCCCGAAGGACGCGGGGAGCCGGCTGGGACCGTGGGGGTGTTGGGGCTCCCCCCAAGGTCCCCAACGTTTTTTTATAAGCCCCGGGGGATGGGGTCTCCGGGGATAATAAAAATTAGTGATAAGGGCTATTTTTTTTTTACGGTAAAATTAGGAGTCGCGCATCCTAACGCGTTGGGTGCAAGATTTCTCTCGTGTAGGGTGCGCGGTTCCTAACCCGTTGGGTGCGCGACTCCAAGTAAAAAAAAACTGACATTTTTTGGAGATAAACATCAAGCTTATGTGTTTCGTTCTTGAGTGGCTCTAAAAAGAGCCGTTGTGTTCATTGAGAGTTTTTGGTACTTATAAGTAAGTACCTATGCAGAGTCTAAAGTTGTTGAGGAAGACTCTGTTTCCTTCATCACTAAAGTGTACTCCATCTCTCCTATACATCTCTTGCATATGAAAATGCAGATTGTTATTGTAAATGGACCCCATTCTATAGTCTCGGAGAAAAGCAGAAACAGATTTATTCACATGTTTCCTAGCTTTCTCAATCTGTGGACAAAAATGATTGGACCAGTTCTATTTCTGCCTTTGGAATATGTTACAATACACAAAGGCAGTTTTGGGAAAAAGTGAAATCAATTCTGCCAAGGTGTCCTTCATAAGCATTTCCAGACCTATCCCAGTCAAAGTGCCTAGGTCATTGCCACCACAGTGCACTATTATGAGGTCAGGGTGTTGGAGATGTATTAAGGATTTTACCAATGGCATCAATTGGTGCCACTTTAACCCTCTCTGTCCAATCCATTTAATGTCTACATTTGGCAAACCTAGGTCCTTGTGAATGCCTTTGTTTTCTGCATACCTTTAGCTCCAGAAAATATTACTGTGTCCCACAATCCACACTCTAAGCATCTTGAAAGGAGGTCTGGATGCACTCAGATGGTCTCTGGAAATGAAATGGCAGTTTGAAAAGTAAGATTTTTCTAAAATGGTGGATAAGATGCAGTTTTGAAAAAAGAAAAGAAATGAGTGGTTGTTTGACAACCTTCTACACTGAAAACTAGGGTGCATGTTTCTGTTTTTTAAACGCATGATTCTTATTGGTTAACAAAAACTGATTGATAGGAACATTATATATGATAAGCTGATATGTTGAAAAGTCCAGCACACTTGCTGTTTTGATTAGCAACATTGTGTGCTGAACTTGTGACCTGTGTGCTCAGTTCAGTGTTCCAAAAACTGTTTCTATGGTAGCAGGCAGAAGGCAGATTGGGGGTAGGGTTCAAATTTATGTCATTTGGAAAGGGTTGAATTGTTTAACCAATAGAAATGTGTGTTCGCTTTTGAATTAATGTGGGAAGGAATGTGATTTGATGTTTACATGTATATGTGTGCAAAATGAGAGGGAAACTTTGCCATTCTTTGGTTTTGCTGACAGGTGCACAGTGCAGAGATTCTGTATAAGAAAATCTGGTGTGCGACTGACATACTTCTTAATCTACAAAACAACTTGAAAGGTGAGTTATTTAATTGTGAGGGGATGTATGTGGTCTATTTTGATTTTAATCAGACTAATGTATTTCTCCTGCTAAAGTGCATGGAGTACTTTTTTTTGTCTACAATCTTATTGTCAGTGTGTGTGCATGTAGAAACCATTCTGTGATAAGCATTTGTGTTTTTCATGTGTTTGCATACAGATAACTGTGCTGTTTTTATGTTTTGGTAGAATTAGAAACCAGTCATTGTTTATGTATTTGCAAAATGAGTCACGTTTCTACACTAAAATTTAGTACTCCTTCTAGATTAAGAAATGTGTTTTGGTACAGTGCAAGGGATAGTGTTGCTTGTCTAGAATCACACAGTGAGTCTGTGTGCATTTAGGAATCATTTTGAGAGAAACATTTTAGTACTAATGTGTAGCAGAAGATTTTCTGCAATGTGTGCAGTCACCTTACATCTTGTAGACTAGTAAATGTATTTTGTACAAGGGATAGTTGGCTGTCTACAATCACACTGTGAGTCTGTGTGCATTTGGGCAATTATTGTGAGAAAAGCATTTGGTAACATCATGTATTTGCTGGCAGATAACTGCTTTAAACCTGTTTTCTTGCCAAGTTTGAGTAGCATTAGAGGCCAGTCATTGCTTATGCAATTGCAAAATGAGTTAGGCTTTCACAGTAGTGTGCAGTATTGAAATATGTAGAATGTGTGCAGTTACTTTACCTCTTCCAGAGTAGTGAATGTGTTTTGGTAAAGTACAGGGGATAGTGTTGCTTGTCTAGAATCACACTGTGAGTCTGTGTGCATTTTTGGTAACCATTGTGAGAGAAGCATTTGGTAACATCGTGTATTTGCTGACAGATAACTGTTTTTAAACCTGTCATGTTGTAAAGTTTTAGTAGCATTAGAAGCCAGTCATTGCTTATGCATTCATAAAATGACTTAGGCTTTGACACTAAAGTGCAGTACTGAAATATGTAGATTGTGTGCAGTCCACTTACCCCTTCCAGAGTAGTGAATGACTTTTGGTAAACTCCTAGGGATAGTGTTGCTTGTCTAGAATCACACTGTGAGTCTGTGTGCATTTGGGTAACCATTGTGAGAGAAACATTTGGTAACATCATGTATTTGCTGACAGATAACTGTTTTAAAACATGTCATGTTGTCAAGTTTTAGTAGCATTAGAAGCCAGTCATTGCTTATGCATTGATAAAATGAGTCAGGCTTTGACACTAAAGTGCAGTACTGAAATATGTAGATTGTGTGCAGCCCCCTTACTCCTTCCAGAGTAGTGAATGTATTTTGGTAAAGTCCAAGGGATAGTGTTGCTTGTCTAGAATCGCACTGTGAGTCTGTGTGCATTTGGGCAACCATTGTGAGAGAAGTATTTGGTTACATCATGTATTTGCTGATAGATAATGGCTTAAAAACCTGTCATGTTGTCATGTTTTAGTAGTATTAGAAGCCAGTTATTGCTTATGCATTCACAAAATTAGTCAGTCTTTGACACTAAAGTGCAGTACTGAAATATGTAGATTGTGTGCAGTCCCCTTACCACTTCCAGAGTAGTGAATGAGTTTTCGTAAACTCCAAGGGATAGTGTTGCATGTCTAGAACCACACTGTGAGTCTGTGTGCATTTGGGTAACCATTGTGAGAGAAGCATTTGGTAACATCGTGTATTTGCTGACAGATAACTGTTTTAAAACATGTCATGTTGTCATGTTTTAGTAGCATTAGAAGCCAGTCATTGCTTATGCATTGATAAAATGAGTCAGGCTTTGACACTAAAGTGCAGTACTGAAATATGTAGATTGTGTGCAGTCCCCTTACTCCTTCCAGAGTAGTGAATGTGTTTTGGTAAAGTCCAAGGGATAGAGTTGCTTGTCTAGAATCACACTGTGAGTCTGTGTGCATTTGGGCAACCATTGTGAGAGAAGCATTTGGTTACATCATGTATTTGCTGATAGATAATGGCTTAAAACCCTGTCATGTTATCAAGTTTTAGTAGTATTAGAAGCCAGTGATTGCTTATGCATTCACAAAATGAGTCAGGCTTTGACACTAAAGTGCAGTACTGAAATATGTAGATTGTGTGCAGTCCCCTTACCACTTCCAGAGTAGTGAATGAGTTTTCGTAAGCTCCAAGGGATAGTGCTGCTAGTCTAGAATCACACTGTGAGTCTGTGTGCATTTGGGTAACCATTGTGAGAGAAGCATTTGGTAACATCGTGTATTTGCTGACAGATAACTGTTTTAAAACCTGTCATGTTGTCAAGTTGTAGTAGCATTAGAAGGCAGTCTTTTCTTATGCATTGATAAAATGAGTCAGGCTTTGACACTAAAGTACAGTACTGAAATATGTTGATTGTGTGCAGTCCCCTTACTCCTTCCAGAGTAGTGAATGTGTTTTGGTAAAGTCCAAGGGATAGTGTTGCTTGTCTAGAATCACACTGTGAGTCTGTGTGCATTTGAGCAACCATTGTGAGAGAAGCATTTGGTTACATCATGTATTTGCTGATAGATAATGGCTTAAAACCCTGTCATGTTGTCAAGTTTTAGTAGTATTAGAAGCCAGTGATTGCTTATGCATTCACAAAATGAGTCAGGCTTTGACACTAAAGTGCAGTACTGAAATATGTAGATTATGTGCAGTTCCCTTACCTCTTCCAGAGTAGTGAATGAGTTTTGGTAAACTTCAAGGGATAGTGTTGCTTGTCTAGAATCACATTCAGTTAATATCCAAGTAGTAATGGAGTGAGGCAGGCTTTGCACATGGATTGATTCAAACGCCAATCCACTATGCATGCAGTCCTCTAACCACCTACACATTTGTCTTTCACATCTTCAATACCCCAGACAGTATTCATACAGTTCCTACAAACACCCTGTCACTCCTCTTACACTCCTTCAGTGACTCATTCAGCATCATGTAGTAATCCATTTACTGCGCCAAAACCTAAACACTTATACATTCACCCAGGAACTCTCCTTGCAATGCTGTAAACATTCAGTTAATATCCAAGTAGTAATGGAGTAAGGCAGGCCTTAGCACATGGATTAATTCAAATGCGTATCCACTATGCATGTAAGCCTCTAACCACGTACACAATTGTCTTTCACACCTTCAATTCGCCAGTCAGTATCCATACACTTCCAGCAGACACCCTGTCAATCACCTTGCTCTCCTCTAGTGACTCATCCGGCACCATGTACTAATCTTCACTGCACAAAAACCCAAACCCTGAAAAGATTCATTCAGGTACTATCCTTGCATTACTCTAATGTTTCAGTCAGTATTCAGGTACTCATGCAGTGAAGCATGCCTTTTCACAAGGACTGTTTTAAGTAACTATCCACTATGTATGTAGTGGTCTAACCAGTTTTACACTTGTGCATCAGGCCTACTTTTCCACAGTTACTATGCATACACTCTAGCAAACACACTGTGACTGCTGTTGCAAACCCATAGTGAGTCTTTTAGTAGCATGTAGTGATCTATTCAATGAAGTAAAATTCAAACAACTGTGAATTCACCCAGTGTCTCTCCTTATAGAACTGTAATCATTCAGTCAGTTAGCATGTAGTCTTTCAGTGAGGCAGGCTTTAGGGCATGAACTGCTTCAAAGTAGTATGCACTATGCATGTAGTGGTTTAACCATCATCACACTTTTGCTTCAGGGCTATCATTTCTTAGTCAGTATTTATATAAAATGTGTTTGTATAGTAATAGAAAAATATAAATTATAAAGATATTAATATACATTTATTTGTGATTATTTTTTACAGATACTGTTTATCTCCATTAAAATAGAGAAATCATGCTGGAAAAAGTAAGAAAAAGAAAAGAACAGAAAAAGGACAGTTACTTGAAGAAAAATCATCCACAAGTATTGAATGAACAACATAATGTGGCTAAAAAAAAAAAATCTTCTGGTAAGATCACAAAGCAATTTATAAAAAATGTTTGTAGGACCAGACAGAATGTACAGAATGCTGAAACCTCTGAGAATGCTTCAACTAGAAAAAATATTCAAAATAATAGGAAAAGCAAAAAAGCAAATGGACAGTCAAAGGAGACGAAGTATGGTAAAAGAAAGCAAAATCAGTATAAGGAAATACACACAAAAATATTTTACAAGAGAGTAGTACATAATTTGCTGAAAGATGTGAAGAAATATAAAAAGAGAGCTCTATTTTATAAAAAGAAGAAGCATATTGAAACCATTGTTGAAAAGGCTTTTGAAGTAAAAAGGAAACTATTCATTTTAGTATTAAACAGAATTCGATAACTAGAGAAACCAATCCATTTAATGAAGGCCAAAAGTAGGAGGAAAAGAGTAATTAACAGAACACATTTTTGTGATTTTTTTGGGGAGAATGGAAACATAGCTCAAGTTCAGAGCCTTTCTTTAATGAAGAGAATTATTTACAGAGCTATAATTTATTGCATGCAGTTGACACCAGTGGTCGAGGTTATGAGGTTAGAAATGTTTGTCCAATTGACAAAGAGAAAATGGTTGAAAGAAATGCAGAAGAAGTGATAGCTGATGAAGTTCTAGGGAGACGTCCTAAACACCCTGTGTACACTTGGGATTGCAGTAGTATTTGTAGTGTACGACAAGAATCTATTGATAAATTATGTAGTTTCTTACGAGCATATAGTAAAAAAAGTGTTAAACAAAAGATTAAGGTGTTGCAAGGACTAGACCCTTGCAGAGTGAGAAAAAATACTGGTTTGCAAGGTCATTCTCTGGCTTGTCTTTCTAGGAAAGTTTGTCAAAGTGTTTTTCACCATTTCAGGATGTTGGCAGTACATCATACTCAAATGCGGAAGTTAGTGAGAAAATTGCATTATGCAAAAAGTCCAGCACTACAGTTAAATTAGTTGAACAGTGCTCTTTTGTGTGGGTCAGTATCAGATGTGAAGAAGGTTTGTGATGATATTGAGTTTTGTTACTTTGGTCCTCAGCAAGAGAGTGCTGAAACTGACACATTAGTAGAACAAAATGTTGAAGACAATGTAGAACCCATGATTACAAAAATATTTTAAGATCAAATCACAAAGTTTAAGGTAATTTCAGGTGAAAGACCAAATGTTTCTTGTATTTGTTGTCGGCGAACTCACTATAAAAATCAGACTAGGAGTGTCAATCTGCATTTAAAACGTGAAACAGAAAATAATGATAAGTGGAAGGAATTTGCAACTTATTTGTTGGTAGATGATTGTGTTGATTTGGGATCTGAGCAGCGTATTTGCAAATATTGTTATAACAAATTAGATGAGAATAAAATGCCTGCTAGAGCTATTCATAATAATCTAGAGTTGGTTGCTATTCCTCCAGAGTTGATAGATTTAAATACCTATGAGTCTATTCTCATTCAATGTGTGCACCCGTTTCAGGCTTTTGTTCGTATGGAGCCTAAATCAGGTAAATTGCCTCCATCAGAGTTACAAAGAGGATTGAAAGGAAGAGTTGTGTATTTACCGTTAGATTTAAAGAAAAACATTGAAACTATTGGTGTAGACCATGCAGAAAATGAACCACTAGTTATTCTAGTTAATGGTGTTCCTACTAAGAATAAGAAAATCTGGCAAGAGTTAGTGGATGTTAGAAAAGTGCAAAAGGCATCATTGTATCTGATAAAAAATAATGAGTACTATAGAAATGTGTTTGTAGGAGAAGAAGAAATAGATTTAGCGGAAGATACTGAAACATCAAGTGGACAAATTGAAAAAGTGGACATGTCCAGATGTGAAGAAATCTATGAACATTACAGTGTACATCCACTTCATTCCAAAGAAGTGATAGGGAATATGATTGAGTTGTTCCAAATGAAAAAAGCAAAAGGAAGTCCCATGAGTGTATGGAAAGAGAGCTTGGAAGCTCGTTGTTTCCCACAGTTGTTTCCAACAGTAAAAGGTGGATGATATGATGAACGTCCTGTGCAGATTCCTGCATCTGAATATCGGACAACAAGATTATATGCAGAAGATCCAAGATTTTGACAATGTATCCCTTATATGTTTCATCTTCTGTTTGAAAGTGATTTGTCTGGACTTTCATATGCAGTAAATCACATTTTAAAAACTGGAATGCATCTGCAAAATGTAACTGCAAAGGATTTTATGGATAAAGTGCATCAGAGAGATGATCATTTAGAATCTCAGTTGATTAACCTGATGGCACATGAGCGTGGGACTAATGAATATTGGTACCGTCGTCATGGAGAACTGAAATGTATGCTACGGAACTTAGGAACTCCTACATGGTTCCTTACACTAAGCTGTGCTGAGTACGCTTGGGATGATTTACTTGAATTTCTTCGAGAGGCAAATTCCAATATAAAAAATATTGAATACAAGACACCTGGAGAATTGTGCTCTTTGGATCCTGTTAATGTATGCAGATATTTCAATCATAGATTTGAAGCTATGATGTCTTTCATCTGCAATAAAAAGAATCCTCCTCTTGGAGAAGTTGTGGATTTCATTTTGAGAAAGGAGTATCAAGCAAGAGGTGCTCCTCATATACATATGTTGTTATGGATCAAGGACGCCCCCAAATTTGGAGCAGATTTAGATGATACTGTTTTGTCTTTCATTGAAGATTATGCCACATGTGCTGTACCCAATAGCAGAAAAGATAAAAACTTAAAACAACAAGTCTTACGATTCCAAAGATATAGATGTGGAAAATACTGTCGACGAAAGTACAAGTCTAAGGATAAGGTCTATACCAAATGTCGTTTTGGATTTCCACGTCCTGCATTATCCAAAGGAAGAGTGAACAGTTTTATGTCAGCTATGCGACATACCCTTACAAGAAAGTCTCTGAAAAATACCTACAACTTAAGCGAAGAGTCAAAATACATAAATGACTACAATCCAGTTATTTTATCCATGTGGAACGCTAACATGGATATTCAGTATGTTGCGGACAATTCCATTGCTGTTGCTCGATATGTAACGTCCTACATTACTAAATCAGAAAAGACGGAATTGAAAGAAATGTGGGAAGAGATTTCTCACAAGAAGACTCTAAGTAAGAAATTATACAGTTTCAGTTTGAAGATGTTATCGCATCGTGAAATTGGAGCATATGAATGCTCAGATCGGTTATCAGCTGCGAGTCTATACTCCAAAAGTAGAAGAATCATTTGGGTGAGTCTAGGTCTTGCAGCAATGCGTAATCGGGTACGGAAATCTGTTCAAGAAATTGAATATTTAGCAGAAAAAGAACGAGAAAGTACAGATATTTTGAAAACGAATATGTTGGACACATATTACCCAAACAAAAGTCAACATCTTGAGAACATGTGTCTCTAAGAAGTGCTGCAAAACTACACTTTTAAACGGAATACTACAGAGAACATCAATGATGGAAAATATGCAGTGATTGGTTCCGAAGGATGTTTGGTGAAACAAAGGAAAGGAAATTTAGTTAATCACAGGAAACTGAGTTGCGACACTGCTGATAAAAGGGAATTTTACTATTTAGCCCTTTTGCAAATGTTCAAACCATGGCGTTCAGAACTGGAATTACTTGGAGATTTTCAGAGCTATGAAGAATCATTTAATGCTTGTAAAGATAGCATACAATGCAGTGCTTTTGCAAATTATGTGAAAATGTTGAATGATGAAATTGATCAAGAAGCTACAACTGCAGCTGAGATTGATAGAGACAGTTCTCAAGACAGTCAAAGTTCTGCTGCACTGAGTCAAGATCCACTAGGACAACCAATTGTTGAAAATGAAGCAGCAATTGCCATGAATGAGGTGGATACAGAAATGCATCAAGCTCAAGAAGATGTAATGCAGTTAGGAAACTTGGAAGAACAACTAAATGTTGAACAGAAACAAATATATCAGCAAGTGAAAGAACAGATTGACCATGGATTACTTCATGAAAAAAAAAGAGTGGTCATGTACATCATTTCGACCTATCCGAATGTATGTAAGTGGTCAAGCTGGAACAGGAAAAAGTTTCTTAATTAAAGTAATTACAAGTTGTCTGCAGAGAACAACTGAGTCTCATTTGTCTTGTGTTGTCACTGCTCCAACTGGGTTGGCAGCACATAACATTGTCATGTTTTAGTAGCATTAGAAGCCAGTCATTGCTTATGCATTGATAAAATGAGTCAGGCTCATTTAAATACCTATGAGTCATTTAAATACCTATGAGTCTATTCTCATTCAATGTGTGCACCCGTTTCAGGCTTTTGTTCGTATGGAGCCTAAATCAGGTAAATTGCCTCCATCAGAGTTACAAAGATGATTGAAAGGAAGAGTTGTGTATTTACCGTTAGATTTAAAGAAAAACATTGAAACTATTGGTGTAGACCATGCAGAAAATGAACCACTAGTTATTCTAGTTAATGGTGTTCCTACTAAGAATAAGAAAATCTGGCAAGAGTTAGTGGATGTTAGAAAAGTGCAAAAGGCATCATTGTATCTGATAAAAAATAATGAGTACTATAGAAATGTGTTTGTAGGAGAAGAAGAAATAGATTTAGCGGAAGATACTGAAACATCAAGTGGACAAATTGAAAAAGTGGACATGTCCAGATGTGAAGAAATCTATGAACATTACAGTGTACATCCACTTCATTCCAAAGAAGTGATAGGGAATATGATTGAGTTGTTCCAAATGAAAAAAGCAAAAGGAAGTCCCATGAGTGTATGGAAAGAGAGCTTGGTAGCTCGTTGTTTCCCACAGTTGTTTCCAACAGTAAAAGGTGGATGATATGATGAACGTCCTGTGCAGATTCCTGCATCTGAATATCGGACAACAAGATTATATGCAGAAGATCCAAGATTTTGACAATGTATCCCTTATATGTTTCATCTTCTGTTTGAAAGTGATTTGTCTGGACTTTCATATGCAGTAAATCACATTTTAAAAACTGGAATGCATCTGCAAAATGTAACTGCAAAGGATTTTATGGATAAAGTGCATCAGAGAGATGATCATTTAGAATCTCAGTTGATTAACCTGATGGCACATGAGCGTGGGACTAATGAATATTGGTACCGTCGTCATGGAGAACTGAAATGTATGCTACGGAACTTAGGAACTCCTACATGGTTCCTTACACTAAGCTGTGCTGAGTACGCTTGGGATGATTTACTTGAATTTCTTCGAGAGGCAAATTCCAATATAAAAAATATTGAATACAAGACACCTGGAGAATTGTGCTCTTTGGATCCTGTTAATGTATGCAGATATTTCAATCATAGATTTGAAGCTATGATGTCTTTCATCTGCAATAAAAAGAATCCTCCTCTTGGAGAAGTTGTGGATTTCATTTTGAGAAAGGAGTATCAAGCAAGAGGTGCTCCTCATATACATATGTTGTTATGGATCAAGGACGCCCCCAAATTTGGAGCAGATTTAGATGATACTGTTTTGTCTTTCATTGAAGATTATGCCACATGTGCTGTACCCAATAGCAGAAAAGATAAAAACTTAAAACAACAAGTCTTACGATTCCAAAGATATAGATGTGGAAAATACTGTCGACGAAAGTACAAGTCTAAGGATAAGGTCTATACCAAATGTCGTTTTGGATTTCCACGTCCTGCATTATCCAAAGGAAGAGTGAACAGTTTTATGTCAGCTATGCGACATACCCTTACAAGAAAGTCTCTGAAAAATACCTACAACTTAAGCGAAGAGTCAAAATACATAAATGACTACAATCCAGTTATTTTATCCATGTGGAACGCTAACATGGATATTCAGTATGTTGCGGACAATTCCATTGCTGTTGCTCGATATGTAACGTCCTACAAGAGATTTCTCACAAGAAGACTCTAAGTAAGAAATTATACAGTTTCAGTTTGAAGATGTTATCGCATCGTGAAATTGGAGCATATGAATGCTCAGATCGGTTATCAGCTGCGAGTCTATACTCCAAAAGTAGAAGAATCATTTGGGTGAGTCTAGGTCTTGCAGCAATGCGTAATCGGGTACGGAAATCTGTTCAAGAAATTGAATATTTAGCAGAAAAAGAACGAGAAAGTACAGATATTTTGAAAACGAATATGTTGGACACATATTACCCAAACAAAAGTCAACATCTTGAGAACATGTGTCTCTAAGAAGTGCTGCAAAACTACACTTTTAAACGGAATACTACAGAGAACATCAATGATGGAAAATATGCAGTGATTGGTTCCGAAGGATGTTTGGTGAAACAAAGGAAAGGAAATTTAGTTAATCACAGGAAACTGAGTTGCGACACTGCTGATAAAAGGGAATTTTACTATTTAGCCCTTTTGCAAATGTTCAAACCATGGCGTTCAGAACTGGAATTACTTGGAGATTTTCAGAGCTATGAAGAATCATTTAATGCTTGTAAAGATAGCATACAATGCAGTGCTTTTGCAAATTATGTGAAAATGTTGAATGATGAAATTGATCAAGAAGCTACAACTGCAGCTGAGATTGATAGAGACAGTTCTCAAGACAGTCAAAGTTCTGCTGCACTGAGTCAAGATCCACTAGGACAACCAATTGTTGAAAATGAAGCAGCAATTGCCATGAATGAGGTGGATACAGAAATGCATCAAGCTCAAGAAGATGTAATGCAGTTAGGAAACTTGGAAGAACAACTAAATGTTGAACAGAAACAAATATATCAGCAAGTGAAAGAACAGATTGACCATGGATTACTTCATGAAAAAAAAGAGTGGTCATGTACATCATTTCGACCTATCCGAATGTATGTAAGTGGTCAAGCTGGAACAGGAAAAAGTTTCTTAATTAAAGTAATTACAAGTTGTCTGCAGAGAACAACTGAGTCTCATTTGTCTTGTGTTGTCACTGCTCCAACTGGGTTGGCAGCACATAACATTAAAGGAATTACTTTACATTGGTTACTAATGCTACCAGAAGAGCATGAGAACAAATTGGAATACCACAAGCTATCTGGAGAAGCTTGTTGTGAAGTTTCAAGAGTCCCGAAGAAAATGAAACTTCTCATTATTGAGGCATGGTCTCAAACTTGATGCTTGCCTTTGTGCATTTAAGAATGTAGCAAATTCTTAAAACAGAGTATAACGTGTTATTTGGAGGAAAACACGTCATAGTTTTTGGAGATCTACTGCAACTGACTCCGGTAAAAGGACAACTGGTATTTAAAACACTTGCGCATGAAGATACCAGAAAGTCTCTCGGTAGTGTTGGAAATGTGAACATTTGGACATATTTTGAATACAAAGAACTGACGAAAAATATGCGACAGGCAAATGACGCTGAATATGGAAGTATTCTTCAAGATATAAGAATTGGACTTCTGACAGAACATGGCAAACAAGCTTTGCAGAGTCAATTACTTTCCAATTTGTTTCCAAATGAAAATATTGTTCCTGAGAAAGTGTACATGAAAATTGCAGAAAATAAATCAGTGATCTGCTTAATGCCAACACTGCGCGAGTGTTCTATATTCAATGAAGAACTATTGAAACTGGAAAATGAAGTAATTATAAAAATGGAAGCCATCGATAAAATAGAGCATGAAGGAATCACTATTATTTTGACGGGAAAATTGAAAACAAAACTGGATTCTTTAGAAAAAAAGATATCTAAAACGGCTGGTTTAGAAAAGACTCTATATGCATGTGTAAACTGTCAGGTAATTTTAAGACGTAATTTGGATGTAGAAAAAGGTTTAGCTAATGGAGCAATGGGCAAAGTGGTGGATTTTGTTAATTATCAGAAAAAAGAAGGAATTGAATTTTTAAAAATTACATTTGATCAGATTGAAGAAGTTAAAGAAACTTGTTCTGTTCGTTTTTTGCTTGTTAAAGATTTATATGTCCGTAGGAAAGAATTTCCATTTTCTCTGGCATACGCAGTGACTATTCATAAATCTCAAGGATTAAGTGTAGACGGTGCATTGGTCAACATTGGATCTACTGTGTTTAAAGAGGGTATGGCATATGTTGCTTTGTCGCGAGTCAGAACATTATCTGGTTTGTTTTTGATTGATTTTGATGACACAAAGGTTACTGCAGATGCAAACTGTGTAAAAGAGTATAATAGGTTAAGAAGGGCGTATGCTCCCAATTTAGGTCAATATCCTGTATTTGAAAAGCGTGTGGTTGGTCGAAAAAGAAGGTTTGAGAATATCTGTACTGAAGGTGTAGAGAAGGGAAAAGAACAAGATAATGTTGTGATAGCAAGTAAAAAGAAAAAGGACACTATTGAAGAGATTGTTGGTTATTAGTTTGAAAATAGTTCAGGTGTCAACTGCTATGCTAATGTAGTGGTCAATGTTGTTTTTTATCTTGAAGGTTTGCAAAAACAAATTATGCAGAATCGGCAAAAAAGATTTTGTTCCTTGTTCCTTGTTCTGTTTATAAAAAATTGACAACAAATACAAGTAAAATACAAACTGTTTCAGATGTTCGTAATCTTTTGGATGTGTGTTCTGGTTCTACACAATTTATGCAACATATCCAACAAAATACTCAGGAATTTTTAATGTATATGCTTACCATTTTTGAAAATGAAGGTGTAGAAATAGAAAATATTTTTGGCCTTTGTCACAAATGGGAACATCATTGTGAAAATTGCATGTATACATCTAGCTCTAATGTAGACACTGAAAGATTTCTATATTTCACATTACCGGACTGTAAATCAGTGTCTTTCAATAAATTAGTTAAAGGTGCAAATCAAAACATGGAGTGTAGCCAATGTAAATCAGAAATGTTATCCACATTATTTAAAAAAAGATATGGACAATATATAATTTTAATGATGCAACGTTGTAAAGCTGATGGAAGAAAATTGGATACTTAAATAAAGCAATTTGTAGCAACACAACTATCAATATCAGGAAGGACTTTTGTAGCAATTGCAATAATTTTCCATGATGGTCCTTCCACAACATCTGGACATTACACTGCCTAAAATGTGACAAAGGTTGGACACTTTGTAATGATGCCCAGTTGGTTTTCAAACAACGTTTGCCTAGTGAATTACCAAATTCCTACCTAATATGTTTAAAGGCAAAGTTTTAGGAAGATAATTCACTCTCTGAGGAATTTATTATTATAATTTATTAGGATTACCATTGGACAATTTACATTAAAAAACAGTGCAAAAATACCATTTGGCCTCAAGGAAAGGTATATGTTTGAATTATGGACTTTTTCTTACTCATTGACTCGGTGAATATTTTAAAGCAACAACATTTACAGTTTTTATAAATTAAAATTATAACATTTTGTTAGCAATAAGCATTTCATATATGTGTGATTTTTATTTTCTGGTAATTTACTGAGAATAGCATGTTGTTTTTTTTTAAACTATCTTTTTGATAGTTTTTTTTGCCTGCTGTTATGTGATGAGTACGATTGAAATCACTATTTCTAGTGAAATTCAATATATTCTGAGAACAGCAAAAAAGGCAAACAAATTATTTTGTTTAAATTATGTTGTGTTGTTAAAAATGTATTATTATTGTTATAACTATATTTTCTTTTATTTCACAGATCCTAATTCTAAAATAATCAATTTACCACAATTTACATGACAAAAAAATAAATGAAAAAAATGTGTACCATTTTTTATTTCTAATACTGTGAAGGTAAGTTTAACTAAGTATTAATATGGACAATGGGCACATCTGCAAGAAGGTACAAAATTTTATTCCGTTTTTCAAAACACCCTGTTTATACCTATGTAGTTTTGAACTCTCTCTGTCATAGGATATCATATGACTTCCATAAAAACAGATTTGAGTGGTTCATAATATTTCCCATTCTACGTATTGAAGGACTGCAATCATTTCAATCATTCTTCTTTGAGCACCTTTGCAGACAAACATCGGTACTTACCTCCTATCATTCACAAGCAATTTTCCAAACAGAAATATGTTACTTTTTGTAACATATTTATAACGCAAGACACACTTTTATATTTACAAATACAGGAAAAGGCACTCTGTGTACCTTTTTTTTCTCCTTGTAAATAGACCTCATCATACACACCACTTTGCGTTGAAAGGGTGTTCTATAAGTGTTGTTGTGCGTGATTCCACAGAATACTCATAGAGGAAGACACATCTCCAGATTTATCAAAAATCAATAAATCTGGACATGAGTGTGAATGCTGCACCATTCTCCAATTGGTGTAGCAAAGCACAACAAGGAGAATTGTTTTCATTTCTCCTCATTTTTTAACCTTCAATGCATGCTAAAATGTTCAGCATACATTGAAGGAGAAAAATGCCTTTACTGGTTTTTTTTGTGCAGGAAGGTGTGTCTTCCTGCACAAAAACAAACTCCACATGACACAGATATCCTTGCACCATGGTGCAAGGGTGCCTGTGTCACCATATGGCTGCAGTTTAAGCAGCCGTGCAGAGAGAAGCATAGATTTGCAACATATTTATGTACATATGTTGCATCCCTGTGCTTCGGAAGAACTACAGCACACTGCAGTTAAAGAGGTTACTGTGTGCTGCTGCAGCACTTCCTCATAGTTCTGCACTTATACATTCACCATACGCTACTAATGCATTCATTCAGTCAATTACGCACTACTCATACATTCATCTAAACTTTCACACACTAACAAACACTAACAAACAAATATAGCTCTTTTTTTAAACTAGGAAAGTTAGTTCTTAGAAGAACTTTTTTTCTTCTTTTTTCTTTTATATTTTTTTCTTTTGGGGGTTTTTCTTGAAAAAAAAGGAAAAAACAGAACTGGAGGAGCAAAACAATGAACTTCAGGGAAAAAATAAATAAAAAAATAGCAATGATAGTTTTCTTGCTTTTGACAAATGAGTTCAATGGACTGCTCTCCATAACAAAGGACAGAGTTGCATTTTATGCAGAGCACTTTTAATGTGGCACACTGTGGACGGATGTCCAAGTTTTGTACAGATGGATCCACCCTCGAAGTACTCAGCTGTGATGTGTCTGATGGACCAGGAAGAACTCGCATTCTTCGGCATTCCTCACGAGCCAGGTTGACCGGATGCATGGTCTTCAGGTGCTTCTTCATACTGGCTGTACCACTTGAATATTTTTTGGTGGGATCCCCACGGGAGAGCACTCGCTGACAGATCTTACATGTCACTAAGGTGGCATTGGTTTTGGTTTGCCCCTCAGGAAAAGTGAAAAATGTCCATACCACGGATGAGTATCTTTGTGCGCGTGGTGGTTCTTCCAAAAATTCATCCTCAGATGAATGAGCAGATGCTGGAGATGCCTACTGCCCTGAAGAAGTTTGATCTAAGTGTAAAGTTAGTAAAAAAAAAGTTCTTCTCAGCACAGAGATGCTCCTCCAAAGAAGGTCAAAGAAGAATGATTGAAATGGGTGGGGTCTTTCAATAGTTAGAATAAGAAGTCTAATGAACCAATCAAATCTCTTTTTTTCAGGTCACATGGGATCCGCGCACCATGCGCATAGGCAGCACGCACCTAGCGCAAATTCGCGAAATTGTATTTAAAAGCAATATAGGAATTAGAAGTAAAAATATATTAATTTTATGAGTAGCTTAGATTATGTCTTCCTCTAATATTTACATGAAATACATATATATATGTTTTTTGACATTTAAAATGTTTAGCGGGCTTCGCGCACCCACTGCGTCAAACACGCCCATGATGTTTCGCGGAAGCGCACGAGCGTCGCGTGACGTACTTTGTACGTGTCGCGTATGGGCTTGGAGTCGCGTACCGGTCGCAGAGCAATCACACACGAAAATAAGTACCCAACGCATACCGTACGCAGATCCTACACTACAATCGTAAAATGGCGACTATGTTCCGCGCAGGGATCAAGAAAGGTGCGCATAGGGTGCGCGAATCCCAAAAATACTTGTAAAAAAAAATGAATAACAAAGTATTAAAATATAGTTTAAAAAATATAAAAAATAGTTTAAAAACATTTACAATTTTTTTTTTAGCAATTAAAAACAAATAATATTTTTCAATTTTTAAAATAAATAAATGAAAAAAAAACTTTCAAAAAGGGGAAAAACAATATAAAAAAATAATTAAAGTAATTGATACATTGAAAAATAAAGATTTAGAAAATCATTAAAACTCATAGGTTTTAAGATAAGTTATAGATAGGAATTAGCTTTTAAAAAACCTTTGAAATTCACTTAAAAAACCATAGGTTTCAGGTATGTTATAGTTAGGAATTAGCATTTAAAAAACCTTTGAAGTTCACTGAAAAAACCATAGGTTTCAGGCACGTTATAGTTAGGAATTAGCATTTAAAAAACCTTAGAAATTCACTGTAAAAACCATAGGTTTCAGGGGCGTTATAGTTATCTGGACATTTCCCTCGTACAATACGATTGAAATTCCCCGTTATAGTTAGTTCAGCTAACTATAACTCGCGCCCCCGCAAGCACTGCTGATGACGTCACATATTACATCACTCATGACATGGTCAGTGACATCACTGATGACATCACTGATGACATCTCAAATGACATCACTGATGACGTCATTCATGTGATCATTTGATGCATCTTCTCACAATCTAATATACCCTTTGATACACCTACTCTAAATTACATACTGCCACTCTCAAAATCATAGACACTTCAACACCAATAAGTAAATACCCCACACAGAGTTTTAGGTCTAAACACCCATCCAATCACTCACCCATACAGTCACTCATACTTATAGTCACTCAGTATAGGACTATCATATGCACTCATACACCTATATAGACACTCACACACCACTACTCGTCCATAGATGTACTCACACACATACTCAGTCATGCAAATAATTAATCACACTGCCATTTACTCACCTATACAGTTATACACACACAAGCTCAATTACTCGTACAAATACTAGCACATTCTTATGGTCTTATACAATCAATGATACAAGCACACACTCATCCATACAGCCACTCACACTATCACACACTCTCAGTTATAGTCATTTCTGTACTCCAACATACATATATACTGCCGTTCGCATATGTAGTAAATTACACATGTACTAATGAAATATATATTCACACACTAACACAACCATACACATATTCACCCACTCATACAGTCCATTACAGACCTAGTGTTGAAACCATGCACCCAGTGAATCACCCACTGGCACATCTATGCACAGAGTCACACACATCCCACCCACACAAACACTCAGGCACCCATACAGATACTGAGACAACCAATCAATAACTTATATAGACATTCATGTACCTATTCACAAAACCATGCACCCGCTTACACACCAACAGACAGACGCATACAGACATTCACACAGTTTAGCCACTAACCCATGCATTCAGTAAGATACGTTTAATCACTCACTTATACAGTCAGTCACGCACCTACTAAATCCTCCATACAGACACTTATACACCCACTTATTCCCCATTACAGCTTGGCATATATATGAAACAAAATTAAACTTTACAGAAACAGACAGACACTGAATGACGTCATTAGTGATGTCATCAGTGATGTCATTTGAGATGTCATCAGTGATGTCACTGACCATGTCATGAGTGATGTAATATGTGACGTCATCAGCAGTGCATTGCAGGGGCGCGAGTTATAGTTAGCTGAACTAACAGGGGTATTTCAATGGTTTTGTACGAGGGAAATGTCCAGTGTCGTAAGTATCAGAAGGAAGGTACCACGCACCTGAAACTCTTTGACTTCCACAGGAGCAGCAAACGTCGGAGAACCAGGACTCAAATGTGATGAAATATTTCCCAACTCCCCTGCCCCGCTACAGCGAATGGATTCACTTCCAGCAGGACGGGGGAAGGGGGAAGAGGGGATAACAAGAGAGACTCCACTGAAATGCCTGCTTCCTCAATTTCTATCTAGGACTGCTCTGGCATCTGTAATTACAAATATACATATTACTAAAGTAATTCTCCGGACCCCAAGCTGCCTCCACCCACGTTCACCACACCCTTACCTTAACTAACAGCGGCTTAGCCTCTCTCTGAATACGATGCTGGAGATATAGTAGATAATGCAGAGCTGAAGAAGTTGATGTAGATACTTTCTAGGCTGGCAGTTGAAGATTGTTGGTAAGCATAATATATATATATATATTTCTACATACATGCGGTATCAATTCAAGTACTGTCTCTGCCTAGAGATTCTAATTGCCTTCCTGCGCTGCAACAGTTCTATGTTCAAAGAAGACTGCTCTGCCCCAAAACCTGTCAGTCACATCATTGCAAAGTTCAAAGTGACCAGGACTTAATATTCAAAAACGTTCACTTGAAGCGCTGTGAATTCTCACTAAAAATACGTTGAGTATCTGGAGCTAGCTCCTACGCGCTGTCTTCCAAATTACCAGGCGAGCATAAACAAAGATAGACTCACCGATAGCCAGTACATAAACAGGACTCTAGACACACCACAGATTTTGCCTGAGTTATAGTTGCCTGCACTGACTATAACGGGGGAATTTCATTGGTTTTTTACGAGGGAAATGTCCAGCTAACTATAACATGTGTGAAACCTATGGTTTTTTAAGTGAATTTGCAAGGTTTTTTAAATGCTAATTCCTAACTATAACGTGTGTGAAACCTATGGTTTGTTAAGTGAATTTGTGCGGTTTTTTAAATGCTAAGTTATGTATTTATTAATATTCTTTTTTTTCAGGTTTTTCACCGGCGCCAAAGTTATTCAAAATAGAATTTTCAGATTTCCTATGGAAACACGGTCCTAACTATAACTATCTACTGGCGACCGCCAGTAGATAATATATATATATATATAGATAGATATAGATAGATATAGATATATGGGCACCCCGGGACATAGCAGGAGCCGGCCCTGGGGGGTGGTGGTTCCCAGGGCCATCGATGGCTCCAAGAGTAGGACCGCGTGCACCCCCTCCTTTGTTTGATTGGCCTCGGGGAGGTGGAGGTCCCCAGGGCTGCAGGGTGGTCTGCATGAAACTGCATTGTCTAAAGACTAATCCCTGGAAGGTGGTGGTCCCTGGGGGTTCCAAGAGGTCCCCCCAATAATAATTAAATAAGCCCCAGGGAGGTGGTGGTCCCCAGGGCAGTGGGGGAGGCCATTCGGACCTCCTCCAAATTTTTGGATTGGGAATCCCTGGGGAGGTGGTGATCCCCAGGGCATCAGTAAGCCACAGGAGGGGGGCTGGTGCGCCCTACCTCCTTATCATTTAAATGCCCCCGGGACCTAGTCCACGCCGGAGCTGATTAGAAATAAAGCGTTTCGTCTTTTAATGCTTTTTTTGGCCCTGCAGGACCTCCCAAGAGGCCTAGGGGTTGAGGGTGTTTCTACCCTACCCCCTTTTCTTTTCTTTTTAAAGTTGTTTCTGTGGCTCTGTTCAAGCGGAGTCACAAGATGGCTGCCAACACTTCTTGGTTTGAAGTGTTGGCAGCCAATCAGATCTCAGCACGAGATCGGAAGGGGTTGTGGATCCTCTGTGTCCAAAGATATACAACTGGAGATTTCTTTGAATTTCTCCACAACTACTGATTAGAATTACACCAAATCACAAAAAGGCACTTTCCTGAACCAACATCTACCTTCCGGCCAAATTTGGTGTAATTCCGTTCAGCAGTTCAGGCTGTAGCCATGTCTAAATTATGGAGAAAAAGTGTTTTGGGACCCCCCTTTTTCTTGGCCTCCGCTTGATGGATCATTAGTTGTGGAGCTATTAACCGAAATCTTTGTATTTATAGAGAAACATGCTCAAGTGTGATTGTCTGCCAACACCTCACGCCAGGAAGTGTTGGCAGCCATCTTGGGACTCAATTTGTCCCAGAAAAAATGTTTTAAAAAAAGAAAAGAGGACAAAGTAGAAATACCCACCCCCTAGGTCTCTTGGGAAGGCGGGCTTTATCTTAAAACAATGAGGGGGCCATGCAGACCTCCCCGCAGTCCCGGGGGGCACCACCTCCCCTGGTCTTTAATTTGAATGAATGCGGGTAGCTGCTCAGACCCCCTGCAGCACCCAGGACTGCCACCACCCTGTTGCTTTTCTTAAATTGAATGCGAGAGGGGCAGCGTGGACCTCCCTTCCCTGCTGCCCCACGGTACACCACCTCCCCGGGGCAAGATTGAAGAAAGGAGACAAACATGGCTCCGGGGACCGCCACCACCCAGGACCAGTTCCTGCTATGTCCCAGGGTGCTCAACCCTGGACATAAGTGCTTGCTGTGGCTTGGCGGGAGCTTTACCGCTCTCGCCAAGCCAAAGCAAACGCTCCACTTCCAACAAGGGAGAGCATTTTTAATGCTCTCGTTTACTATAAGCGGAGCAGACTTGCTTTTAGACAGAGGCAGCTGCATGTTTAGCAGCTCCCTATGTCTCCCGCAAGAGGTGGGGAGCTGGCAGGGCCAACAAGCGCCTGGAGGCTCCCCCTGTTGTCCCCAACAGATGTGAGTGAGTGCCTTGGGTGGGACCAGGGCCCCCAAAATAGAGGCCAGGCCTTAAGGGTGGGGTCCCTAGGACCAAAATCAGCCTGTGGAGGGGGCTGCACGGCCCCCTCCCCCATTTCAGAAAGGCTGGGTTCCGGGGGATAGGGTCCACAGGGCCGAAATCGGCCTGTGGAGGGGGGCTGTACGGCCCTCCTTCACCATTTCAGAAAAGTCGGACCCAGTTTGCAGCCCTATCCCTTAATAAAGATTTTTTTTTAAAGCAGGCCCCGCAAGTCAGAGACCCGTCCCCTTTCACCACCATTCTGCAAACACACTCCCTGGCACAGTATTAGTTGAGCGATGAAGTCCCCTTGACTCCTGAGGTCCTTGGGGACCAACTACCCCTCCTGTTACCTCTAGTACGTCACACACAGCGGGATTGCTGAGAAGTTGTCTGAGGCCATGTCCCCTTTCTCCACCACTCTGCAAACGCGCCTCCTGGCGCACAACTGGTTGGGGGATGAAGTCCCCCGGCTCCTGAGGGTCTTTGGAGGCCAACTGCCGCTCCTGTTACCTCCAGTAAGTCCCACACAGCTGTATTGCTGAGAGGTCTCCGGAGCCCACGCCCCCTTTTTCCACCACTCTGCAAACGCACGTTCTGACACACTACTTGGGGGTTGAAGTCCTCTTGGATGCTGAAGGACTTTGGAGGACAAGAAGCCATCCTGTTACCCCCAGTAAGTCCCATACAGCTGGATTCCTGAGAGCTGGTTGGAGGCCCGTCCCATTTCTCCACCACTCTGCAAACGCAACTACTAATTAAAAAAACCATAGATATTCACTTAAACAAACCAAAGGTTACAGGGACGTTATGGTTAGAGGATAGAATTTTAAAAAAATATAGAAATTCATTGAAAAAAACAAAGGTTACAGAGACCGTATAATTATGCTCATATTGTTCTCGTACAAAACCACTGAAATTCAGCAGTTATAGTTAACTGAGTTAACTATAACTTACGCCATCACAATCCACTGCTTATGACCTCACATATTACATCACTCATGACATGTTCAGTGACATCACTCATGACATCACTGGTGACATCTCAAATGACATCACTATATATATGTCCAGCAAAGCAACCTTCATCGATGGGGGCTCCCAATCCTGCAGGGCGGCTTCAGCTACGGGGATGGAGCATCCCGTTAGAGCAAATGAGAAGCAAAGAAGAAAGGGCTGAAATCCAATTCTGAAATCAACCAAGTGTTTATTTGATGGTAGAAATGGCAGCATGCTCACACTCCTGACGTGTTTCGGCTTTCACGTTTCAGCCTTGTTCACAGGTGAGCAGGTTTACATGTACTAATGTAACGCAACTGGTGCTTTGTAAAGCACTCTGATACCCGAGTCGGGTCAAGTTTGCGCTATATAAAACTCTGTAAAATAAAAAAATTTAAAAATGTAAGATACCCAAGTGCATTTAAATCCAAACTGACACATGACTCAACAGCAAAAGGCATGCAAACACCAGAATGCACTTGGAATGTTATTACACATATCTCTGAACTGCAGTGGAACGTTTTGAATAATGCTCAATGGCATCAAACCACTGCAGTTTTATTCACCCATGATACTTTGCAAATGCATATTTTTCCATTAAAATAAAGTAGCCATGTGCATGTTTAAAAGGTAAGCCTGGTATGTAACTTTATAGTCTTGAATCCTCGCTTTTAATTAGGGCTCCCGGTTTTCCATTTAAACGGATATTTACATATAAATACAGACGGAATTTTTTTTTCCTTTGTATTTATATTTAGTAGCGGTAAAATACTAGCAAATTTTGCGTGCTACCGTGCTCCAGCCCAGTTGACTTGCCACGCCCCTCAGCTGCAGGGTCTTACAGCTTGTGATTGGCTGGAGTCAATTGTGGTTGGGGCTGGATTGTTTACGTGTTTGTGGCCGGGTTGCTCTTGCAGTGCAGTGCACTGTGTACTGTCACATAATTTCCCAGTGACTGCAAAAAATGAATGTGTCCTTGTATTATGTAATTATTGCGGAAAGGTAAATCGCTCAAGTACCTCCATGCCGAGTTCGCGCTATATAAATCTGCAACAATATGTGGCTGCAAGAACAATCCGGCCACAAACTCGTCAAACACTCCAGCCACTTCATCTTCAAAGCCAAGCTGTAGCGATGCGCTCTAGTGTTTGAGAGCGCCCCAGTGCATGCTGGGTAGCGGCGGGCGTTCGCGCCAGTTAGCCGCAAGGAGAGTTAGCGGGCAGATGCGTCCCGGTGCTCGGAAATTAATAAAGTTAATTACCTTCACCACGAAGCGTAAGCGTCATATATATATTAACCCGGCTTCTTACAAAATGGCGACGAGGATGGGATGTCACCACTGAGGGAGTTTAGAAACTACAGGACCCAGACACCCAAGACCGGGGAAGAACCGAGCGTAGCAGAGGAGCATCATCAACACAGGCCGACACACGGAACAGAGGAGTCCGGCGCAGTCACCGGCGCCCCGTTGAACTGCGAGTGAGCAGGAGGAGCGACAGAAGGAGTGGCCAGGCACACCGCAGGGGTGAGAGTCACGGGGGGGCCGCGCAAGCACCTGAGGCCCTTGGCCTGGAGGGAAAGACCCAGGCAACACCCCAAATGAGACAGGACTCCCCGAAGGGAGGGGGCAACACCCAGAGAGAGCAAGACCCGACCGAATAAGGGCAAGACTCACAGCGAGGCACGCAAAACGACACGGGGAGCAAGAAGGAACGGAAGTCAGAAGCGGAGCTACAGAGCGCGCCATCTAGTGGGTAACCTGCGTCCGGCCAGCTAAGGGAAGCAACAGATCTGGCGACCCCAGGGTCATCGCGGAGAGGGCAAGGAAGCCTTTCACACACCCAACCCGGCAGATCAGGCGAGAGGCAGGCTCCAGGGAGTCCACCGGAGACGGACGACAGACGCAGCCTAGCCAAACGCGACAGGGGCAGGATGTGCGCCCAAGCGACGTCTCTCACCAACCTAGTTCCCTTCCTACCCAAGAAAGGAGAACGGGCGATGCCCTTGGAGGATTGGAAGCGGTATTTCCTGAACTATCTTGAGGCCTTAGAAGAAGAAGGGGAAGGAGGATTCTCAAGTTCAAGGAAAAAGAAAATACTACTACACAACCTAGGCCCGGAGGGCATCAGGGTATACGACAGCCTAGTGAAGATGACCAGACCAGCGGTTGATGCAGAAGTGTTCCAACACGCGCTGGAAGACCTAGACGCTCACTACCGCCCAGTCGTGTGCACGGCCATAGATAGATGCAATATCTTCCAAAGAAAACAGAGCAAGGGAGAGTCTATAGATGAGTATGTGTCAGCTTTACGGAAGTTGGCGTTGACATGTAGATTCGGCACACTTCATGACGAACTCATCAGAGACCAGATCGTTATGCACACGGCCAACACGGCCATACAAGAGAAACTATGGGTCAACGGCGATGCGCCGCTGAAGGAGGTGGTGGCGTTGGTGAAGAAGGCAGAGCTATCAAAAAGGTGCGCGGAAGCGGCCAAAAGAGAGAGTGGCGACAGAACACCGGTCTGTAGGATAACAGACAGAAGCAAACCAGAAACTCCAAAGCAGCAGACGCCTACCAACACAAAGTACCAGAGAAGATACCCTCAGCAGACCACGAGAAACCAGAAACCACAGGGAGAGAGCAAAAACGTGTGCTACAGGTGTGGCAGCCAAACACATGCGGGCAACGACAGAGCATGCCCTGCATTTCGAGCCAAATGCTCCTACTGCAGTATTATGGGGCATTACGAGAAAGTATGCAGGTGCAAGCTCAGCAGGTCGGAAGTGAAGTACGTTGCCCAAGAACCAGAGGGTGAGGAGGAAACTGAAGAAGAGGGAGAAGAGGAAGACGAAGTACTATGCATTGACGATCAGGTGTTGGAAGTAAACTGCACGCGTTCCAAGAAACCAGCGTTACAGATGGAGATCGGCGGGGTACAGGTGAACACGGTGGTGGATTCTAGCTCCCCATACACAATCATCCAAAGGACCATATGGGAAAATGAGTTCAGGCCCAGAGTAGGGGAAGAGCTACTACCCACAGACATCCACCCAGTCACGTTCACAGGAGAACCCATACCCAGGGTGGGGTACCGAAGGCTACGATTCGAATTCAAAGGATGTAGAGCAGAAGGAAAGCTGTATGTGGCAGAGAAGGGACCGTCCGTTCTAGGATGGATGGACCAAGGAAATTTAGGGATACAACTCAACCCGGGCGGGTCCACACAAGTGCTGATGATCGAAGCAAAACAAGTGCACAAAGAAAGCAGATGGAAGACAGAATACCCGGAAGTGTTCAAGGGTACCATAGGAACGATGCCGAAATTCACGCACAGAATCCGCCTCAAGGCAGGAGCAAGGCCAGTGAGCCACAAAGCTCGCAACATTCCCTTCAGAAGCAGAGAAGCGGTCCAAGAAGAACTTCGACGACTGGAGAAAAACGGAGTCATAGAAGCGATCGAAAGTGTGGAATGGCTCGCACCGCTGGTGGTAGCCCAGAAACTGAATGAGAAGGTACGCCTGTGCGTGGACTTGAGGGAATTTAACAAGAACATCCTAGTAGACAAGTTCCCGTTGCCCCGGATAAATGAGATGTTGGCGAAAACGAAAGGAGTCAAGTGGTTCTCAACAATAGACCTCCCCTCTGCATACCACCAAATCGCACTACATGCCTCCTGCAATCATCTGACGTCATTCATCACGCCGTTTGGGTGTTACAAGTTCCTCCGGATGCCATTTGGCCTAGCGTCAGCTGCAGCCGTTTTCCAAAAACTCATGCATCGGCTGTTCCAGAAGGTGGAAGGAGTCCAGTACTTCCAAGACGACATCCTCATCATGGGGAAATCCAAAGAAGATCACGATGAGAAACTGCACGCAGTATTGGCAATCTTAGCCCAAAACGGGCTCACGGCGGAATGGCAAAAGTGTAGATTTGGAGTGGACTCGGTGACGTACCTGGGTCACGAAATCAGTGGGAGGGGAATAGAACCAAAAAGAGCGAACATGGCGGCCATCAAAGAAGCACCAATACCAACAAGGAAGGAAGATGTTCGATCCTTCCTAGGCATGGCGGAGTTCTACAGTAAGTTTGTCCCTCATTTCGCGACCAAAACGCACCACCTGAGGCAACTCTTGAAAGAGAAGAACACTTTCAAATGGACACGGGTGGAACAAGAGGAGTTCGAGGAGATAAAACACGACATCTGCACAGCAATTCCCCTGGAAGGGTTTGATCAAGAAGCTTTATCTATACTAACCACGGACGCCAGTGACAAAGGCCTGGGGGCGGTCTTAATGCAAAAAGCCAGGAGCGGAGATATCACCACGGTCAGCTTTGCCTCGAGATCCTTAGCGACCAATGAAGAGAAATTCAGCGTCATAGAGAAAGAAATGCTGGCGACTGTCTGGGCAATGGAACGATTCAGACAGTTCTTGTGGGGCTCGAAGTTTCTGCTCCGTACCGACCACAAACCACTGGTGAAAGTCCTGACCTCAAGCGGACATGCGCATGCGACACCTCGCATAGCGAAGATGAGCCTGAGGCTGTTGGATTATGTGTATGACGTGGAGTACCTCCCAGGGTCCAAGAATAAGGTAGCAGACTTCTTGAGTAGAGCAGCTGCAATGGAGCCAGCAGACAATCTGGAACCTTCGGAATGGGAGGAATACATGGTAGCGCTCACGCAGGGCCATGAAGGAGCCGTCAGCGCACAAGAGTGGGAAGAGGCGTACGCGGCAGACAAGACCCTAGGTACAGTAAAAAGCTACGTGACCCAAGGATGGCCTGACAAACGGCACCTCGACAGTGAGCTGAGGAAATACTGGGAAGTCAGAGAAGAACTATCCCTTGGAGACAACCCCGTATTCCTACTGAGAGGGGACAAGGTGGTTCCACCGCAATCCCTGGTGAGCCATCTCCTCACCATTCTACACGAAGGACATCTGGGGATCATGAAGACCAAGGCGAGAGTGAAGCAGGCATACTGGTGGCCAGCGATAGATGGGCACGTGGAGAGACACGTCAGAATGTGCGAACAGTGCAGTAGGGCCGATAAAACACAAACCTTACTCCGCCCGCCACTGGGAAAATTCACGGGGCTGTCTAGCCCATGGGAAGCGCTTTCCGTGGACATACTGGGTCCAGTCCTGAACGCAGAAGGTGTGCCCAAATACGTCATAGTATTGATGGACAGGTACTCTAAATGGCCGGAGGTGGAAGTATGTGAAACGGCAGACACCGAGGCAGTGTTAGCATTTCTCATGGCCACGTTCCTGAGGGAAGGAATACCCAAGGTGAGAACGTGCGACAATGGCCCACAATTTGTATCAGCGAGATGGAACTCCTTCATGACCAGAAATGGGATAGAGGTCAAACACACCCCAATATACCACACAGCAGGGAACGGACTCGCAGAAAGGTTCAATGGGGTAATAATGGGATCCGTACAAGCAGCAATAAGTGCAGGAATAAACTGGGAGAAGGAACTCCAACGCATGCTATGGGCGTATCGCATCACCCTGACCAACACCGGGTTCAGTCCGTTCAAGATCCTACGGGGGCGTGACACTTTCACGAAGGACAATGTAGCGTGGAAACACCTCCTGGTGCAAAGCAAATGGTCGCCCGCAGGGGTGAGGCTCAACCTAGATAAAGCACAAGCCCTGTACACTGAGTACTATAACAAACGACGCAACGTCAAGGAGGTAACATTAGCAAAAGGGGAGTGGGTAAGAGTAAAACAAGCTACGCTAAAAAGGAATGGAGACAGCAAATTCAGCCCACCTCTACAAGTGATAGAACCCTATGCCAGGTCGGCGTTGTTGAGTGATGGGAAGGTATGGTCGCAAGACAGGATGGCGAAGTGCAATAAAATCATGAAGTGGGAAGATCCGGAGGACAGAAGAGCACTGAGTACAGAAGAGGGAGATGAGCCTGAGAGAGAGGAAAGTCCGGAGGTCAGAGAGCAAAGCCCTACTCCTCCCAGGAGGAATGGGGAATGTCAGAGAGCATCAGGTGAAAGCAGAGAAGGAGGAACGAACAGACAGGGCTACCCTACAAGCGTGGGGGCCCAAGTAAAGGAAGAAGAGATGTGAGGAGAGTTGGAAGCAAGAGGAGAACTCCTGACCAGAGGTCAAAGGTCGGCTCAAGAGCAAGGACAGAACTGTACGAGATCGGGCAGAGTGATCAAGATGCCTAGAAGGTTCGAGGACTTTGACATGCAAAGCAAGTAAGACTGTAAACGTTAGGCCAGCTATGGGCCTTGTGTTGTAAGGGGCTAAAGGGGGGAGATATGTAGCGATGCGCTCTAGTGTTTGAGAGCGCCCCAGTGCATGCTGGGTAGCGGCGCACATTCGCGACAGTTAGCCGCGAGGAGAGCTAGCGGGCAGATGCGTCCCGGCGCTCGGAAATTAATAAAGTTAATTACCTTCACCACGAAGCGTAAGCATCATATATATATTAACCCGGCCTCTTACACAAGCCAAGCTTGATGGCACCTTCACAGTCTACACGCAGGGGCTGGAGTGTTTGCCGAGTTTGTGACTGGGCAGTTCTTGCAGTGTAGTACACTGTGTGCTGTCACTTAATCTCCCTGTAACAATCAAAAATGAATATGTCCTTGTGTTACATAATTGGTGCACATGCTTGTGTATTTACTTGTGTGGTTAAGAAGAGTGGTAAGAGAGCTGAGAAACTTCACAATTGTCATGAGGATAGGGATTGACGCTAATAAAGGTTTGAAGAGCTGAGCCTCCTTTCACTCATGCCCTTTTAAATACTTTGTGAAAAATTCTTTAGGAGGATTAAAAAATCTACATCGGCACATTTAGCAGAGTTAAGCTGAATTATGGGCATACGATAAATAAGCAACAACTACGGCTTTGTTCTATATAATATTAACAAGCATTGGCATAGCCAATAGGTCTCGCCTTTGGGACCTTATAAGTGTTTAGCCATGCAACAGTTGCATAACTAAACACTTATAAGGTCCCAAAAGCGAGACCTAGCGATAGCGATCAAACATCAAAGCGGCCGTCGGCTGCTAAAGTGAAAGTAATCACGGTAAAAGTGGCGCGCGCGCCCGTGCACATGCACTGTAGCTCTAGGCTGGCCTGGTAGCACTTTTTGGAGCCCTCTCAATAAGTCTCGCCAGACCAGCGCATGCGCTGGGTCAGGCGAGACCTAAAAATGCTTTAGTTCTGACATGGTGAGATTGTGAAAGAACTATAACAAATCTCTTTTCTGTTACATCAAAGCAGCGAAGGGCGATACTGCTGTTAAGATTTTTTTTCCCACCCGAGGATCAGGGGAAAAATGGAGAGCCAGATAGGGACCCGTCTCAGCATCTACTTTTTAGAACTGCTGATGCTGAGAGCCGGTAGGACCCAGCTTACTTAAAGCCCTGGAGTTAGGTGGATCCCCTCCTCTTGTGATACATTAACTGGGGCAGTAGTTGTTCCAGGGGGGCAAGGCGCCTCAAATGAACCCTTTTCAACAGCTGCACAAACAAATTGAATGTATTGATTCCCTGACTTTTTTATTTTGCTTGGCTGGGCGGCATGGGGGGGGAAGGGGCGCGAGCACTTTGCCAGGGCCGGTTTTGGTTCCCAGTCCGGCCCTGGTATCCAGCAAAGCAGTCCACATTAGACATTAAACCATTCAACAATTAAATGGCCAAAAACATGTCACTGGCACGTTACGAGAAACAGAACACTCAAACCAACAAAGTTGCATTTTGAAAGAAGCAAATGCAGTGGCGTGATGCAAAATGAAAGGATCCCCCTGCAGAAGTCATAATGAGGCCCTGAATGAGTGTCTCCTGAAGGGTTTGGGCCCCTAAAGGAGTGGGGATCCCCTGCGCTGCAGGGGCTTCAAGAGTTTGTATCATGCCTCTGGGCAGCACAGCACAGCAACAGAGTTCAATGGGAAAAAACAAAACTTTTTAAAGAAAGAATGCTTAGAAATAAACATAAGACACACACTTAAATCATACATTGAAGTTAATTGAAATGTAAGATTGTTTTATGTGTCATTGACTAAAAAAAAAAAAGAACATTAAGTTAAATGATACCTTTAGATACGTTTTAAGACAGACATGGGCAAAGTGGGCTCTGGCCTAGGGCCCCAGCCTTTCAGTGGGCCCCTGATAGAGCCAACCCTGTTCTGCAGAGTCTTTCCATGATGACCTTGAATAATTCTTAGATTTTTTCAAATATCGTTTTCCTTTCATTTATTTTTAATGTGGATTATGTGTGAGTCTATTACATGCATCATGAAGAGAAATGTTGTGTTTATGTTTTATGATACATCCATAAAGAAATTTTCTTTCAGATCAAAACAGAACCTCTAATATGAGAAATTGGAGGGTGTCACTGAGTTTATTTGCAGCAATAATAGTAAACTGCTGCTGTGTTACAATATTGTTACCATCCTTGAAAATTAGATGAAAACACATTTAGAATTTGGACGAGTGTGCAGATGCACACAGTGAAATGCCCAAAGAGAGCCTGAAAGAGCTGACATTGGAATATAAATTCAAAGTTTTTACAGACAGGGGTTCCCAAAATACGTTTGGCCCTGGTCCCCGAAAATCCTTAAGATTTCCCTGGATACCTTTTAAAAATTCAAAAATCTAGCATTAAAAACATCAGCCCAACTTGCAAACAGTCAAACTGTTCCTTTTACACTAAACACTATGCACTAGCACATGGCAGCAACCAATACCTTTTACCTTCACTTGGTGAATAAAATAATTTATATATTGAAACACCTTCAGGTACTTCCTTATAGTTGAACAACATTACATCAGCCACAACGTCTTGTGAGAATTGGAAAGCTACCTTTCATTTTGATTAGAGTCTGACCAGTAGCGACCAGTAGCAGCCGGTAATTTAACCACATGGGATGGTGGGCGGGCCACACACACACAGATGCACACACATGTATGCTCACTCACCAATCTACATGCACACTCACTCACTCACACCCATACATTCACGAGCAAGCACACATGCACACACGATTCAAAATCGCAAACCCATGCACACACCCAATTCCAGCACGCATGCACCAATACACATATATTCATACATACACAGACACATGCACAAACTCCGCAAACTTTAAAGAAAAGAAAAACTTTTCAGCCTGCAACTGTGATCTCGGATGACGAGAGGTAAGCTTCAGAGATTCCTGGAAGGTTGGGACTACTGCCGCCTCCAATTGGCTGACCCTGCATCTGCCAATGAGAGCAGGCAGCAGTCCCTCCCATGTCAAATTGTGAGAAGGGGTCTGTGAGACGGCTGACCCCACCCCACTCTGTGACGAGGCATCACTGATGGATACTGATCGCTGGACACTTCAGGCCTTAAAACGGAAATGCCCAGGTCCGAGTCTATCAATGACGCACTACCTCGTCATAAGGAGGAGGACCTCAAAGTGTTTTGCCGGCTGAGGAGTTCACACCCACTTCCTCGAGTAAAGTTCTATTTCTATTCCATGCTTGGTGTAATACTCTTCATCAGTTTTTTTAGGTCTCGCCTAGCTATTGCGTTTACGCTATCGCTATGCAAGACTCTAGTAAGAGGGGCATTTCAAAGTGCTCCCAAAAGTGGATTGCATGGCGAGCACGCGCACAATCACGTGCATCGTGCCGCAATCCACTTTTGGGAAAGCGCTTCAGCCCACTGGCGCGTGCACAGGTAGCCACAGCCTCGGCATCATACTTCAAAGGGTCTGCTCCCCCGCCTGGAATGCGCTCCCCCGCCCCCGCCACAGCATGCCGAGAGATTGTTTCCTCATGGCGCCAATTTAGGGCGGTGCATGCCGAGACTCTTATTTCTTTAAGTTTTGTTTTTAGTATTTAAATGCACGATTCAGTTTTGTTTTTAGCAAGAATTAAATGCGTTTATAAACCAATACTTTGAATACATATGTTAGAACTGAGAACCCGGAGATGTTCTTATGATGGGAATAGACTAAACATTTTGTGATAAAAGAATTGCCTTTACAAAAGCTGCTGCCATTGCTTAAACTGGTATCTTCTTCCTAGAAAATTTACATTTTCCGGTGTTTGTTTACTGCTGTCCTCCCTTAGGATGTTTTTACGACCACCTTTTAACTTGTCGACACATGTTTGTAGTCTCCAGACTTTTTAGAACAACAAATAAGGCTGTGGAATGGCTCCAAGACAGTGTCTGCTTAGTTTCACCACAAACCCCCCACCTCCCCACCCACTTAGCCTTAGGCTGTTTCTAGGCAGTCAGACGAGGTGTTTGTAAACAAGGCTGCGTCTTCTCCATCTTTGTAAACACTGCATACTCCTTTGTAATCCTATTTTTTTTTTAACAAGTTTTATGCCAAGTTTGCGTTGTATTAGGCAAAACTGTTGGGTCGTAGTCAAATTAGGTGCATAATATTAGTACGTGCAAGGAGCTTAGTTTAGGGTGATGTGTGCCGGGACGCTTAGCACTGTTTTAAGCTTTTCTCATTTAAACATTGTAGGCACAAAAGGGCTTATATTTTTAAGGTGCTTAAGCATGGAAACTTATACAAGCCCGTAATGTTAGCGCCGCCAAGCAGGGACAGGTTTGTTAGAAATTCCTTGGGAATAGGCCTGCAGTCGCTTTGTATTTCCAGTCCGGGACATATATATATTTTTTGGGGCCTATGCGCTGTTAACATCCAAAGCCTGTGCACATATTTACTACACTAAAGCACACGCTGTGTGCACCCATATACATAGTGCTTCTCGCCGCTCCCTCTTCCTCTGTTCTCCCCCAACCCCCTGCTTGCCTCACATTATTACGTAGTTCTCAAATAAATCTTCTAGTAGGGCCGTAATGTTATCGCGTTCAGGGGCCTTATATGTTATCACGTGTTATCACGTGCTGTAGCATACTCCTCCATAATCCTATTCTGTTTACCATTTTTATTATGATTTTGCGGTTGTTAGGCAAATCTGTTGGGCTGTAGTCAAATTAGGGCCGTAATATTAGTACTTGGAAGGAGCTTAAGTTAGGGTGGTGTGTGTGGGACGCTTTGCATTTTATTTTATCTTTTCTCCTGTAAACATTGTAGGCTTGCAAATTTTTTTTTTTTTTTTTTTTTTAAACATCTTTTTTTATTAACATAGCTCAAGATCATATGCATGACAAAGCAGTGAGCAAAAGGCACATAAACCAACAGTGGTACATTACAGAGTTGAGGATCGGGAGAGTTACCCAAAGGTCCCGCTACAGCTGCCCCCCACCGCCTCTGAAGGTTCGGAATCTGCACCATGGGCCCCACACCCTCCTCCATTTCTTCACACAGCCCCTGGATTTATAGACTGTTTCCTCCGCCCTCTGACACCAGTCCAGGTCCCTGAGCCACTGGTCCCATTGTGGAGGCGCAACCGCCCCCCAGGAAATGTTTTTATTTTTAAGGTTCTTTGGCATGGAGATGTATACAAGGCCCTAATGTTTGTGCCTGTAAGGAGGGACGGGATTCTCCGAATTCATTTTAGGATAGGTGCGCATTCGCTTTGTATTTTGCGTCTGGGACATGTTTTTTTTGTTTGGGGCCTAACACATGCGCTGTTAACATGTAGTGCTTGTGCACACATTTATTTCAGTAAAGCACACGCTGTGTGCACCCATATACATAGTGTTACTGCCTGCCCTTCCTCTGCTCTCTCCCCCTTGCTTACCTCACATTATCACGTAGTTTACAAAGAAATCTTGTATGAAGGCCAATGAAGTCAGTATGCAGACGATATGTTTTGGTAAAACTGTTAAATGTACAGCTAGGTCAAATATAGTTTAGAACATGTGGCCTTTTAACTAAATATTCTCCAACTTAAAAAATGCTCCGTTAAAAAACCCGAAATATTGGTACATGCCCAAAATGCACACTCGCCAGTTAAGTAAGTGTGCAAACAAAAGTTTTAAAATAATTGGAGGGTACCCCACTGTACAGCGTGCATATTACACACAAATTACGACAATAAACACTCTACTCACTAACATATCCTACCAGCTGTAAAAATGCATTACCTTATTAGAAATAACTGTATGCAAAGCATTAATTAAAATTACAATAAAATTACATGCGCTTTCGGTCTTTAGCTGAAACAACCTTACAAAACTTAATTACAGCCTTTTTCTTATCGTAGCATTAGATTTTCCCAACTATAGAACAAATCCTTACATTATGCATTACTGTTACTGCTACTACATCCCCCCTCAAACAGCATACCTTATTTTAGCAACAGGTCGCCGTATCCTGCCGAGCGATTCCTTTGATGAAAACGCCTACAGACGAATTCACACTCAAACATCTACATTTCACTAACATCCACCTAGCTGTCTGTAGGTCACTGGCGCCACCTAAAATAACATACGAAACTAGATGAAAGAACGCAACAATTGACAGGATCAACCGACTGGCATCTAAACACAAGTATTGGCATAGCCAATAGGTCTCGCTTTTGGGACCTTATAAGTATTTAGTTATGCAGCACAATATCCTTGGTGCAACAACATCAACTGTTGCATGGCTAAACACTTATAAGGTCCCATAGGCGAGACCTATTGGCTATGCCAATGCTTGTCTCTTTTGAAGAGCAAAGAATCTTATTGGAGTTAAGCAGGAAATGTCACTTTTTGTGACCCTCTGTTTTTTGGCTACCGCTTGACAGATCTGCACTGAACTTTCAATAGTAAACCCAGAGCGGAGGAAGGTTTATGTTTTTTTTAAGTGTCATCCAGATTTATCAAACGTATCAACAAAACAAAAATGTCATTTAAATGGAAAGTCTAAACTAACCACAACTACATAGGTACTATTCAGCCTCTGTACATTATATAATTATTGTTTCCCAGTGCAAGTGTTCGAAATTCCTTATTTATTAAATGCACAGAGGCTAGCAGATGTAATCGAGTTGCAATAACCCACCCAATATTATTTCTCTTTACAGCTACATCAAGACAAATGGCCAGTGCCTAATTTCAGCCAGGGATGCAGGTGGTTCCCACCTTCACTCGAGTGGAAACTGGAACTTATTTTTCCATCATTAAATTAAATCAGGACAAGATAGAGAAAGGCAGAAAAGTGGCAAAGGAAGATAAAGAGAATAATGGGAAAACAGTGACAAAGAGAGTCTGCAGGAATGCAAAAGAACATGCAAGAGTGATGTAAAGGGCAAGGTATGTAGTGTGGTGGAAGAAAGTGGCACGAGATAGGATAAAAACCAGGCTGCCTTGGTATTCAGCAACTCCATTATTTGGGCTTCTGAGAAAAAGATTGGGCACTGGTACTTAAAATGTTTACAAATTAAATACTGCCAATGATCCCTGCACGTTAATGACAGATAGTGGTCCGAGTATGAAGCTAGAGGATGTGAACAGCAAACAACAGACCTCTTTCTCATGTACAGCTCTAAATGAACCCGAAATAAATATATCAAATATCCTGTGAGGTTTTTTTTTTTTGTCTTGGAGTCAGTCCCCAGAGCAACGTTTCTGTGATTGAGACATAAAGAAGCAGTTAATAGCGGCCCATAATCTATTCCACCCAGGACAAGGGAGGCCTATTGATTTTGTGTCACAGAAATGTAGGTAGAGCGTCTAAGCGTTAAAATACACTCCCAGGGTACTTTTCAGTGCGGCCAGCTGCCTCACAAGAGCACAGCGTATTTAACGATCTGCGGTGCTCTGCCTCCTCTGGGTCAAACGTGTGTACTTAACCTCTGGGCCCGCCATGTTGTCAGCTTGTCCGGCTAGTTTATGAAGTGCGTGTTAACATGATTGGGAATTGGGGCCGGTGATAACTTGATCTCTCAGACATCAATGCAGAGCAGCACACCCGCTAGCCTGGCTTCCCCTGCAAAGCCTCTCTCTGACAGAAGGATCAGCGCGCGCTCAGAACCTGGGCTGCCAATAAAGACATTAGCTAGGTCAAAAAATATTCCGTTCGTTCAAACCTTTTCACTCTTCTTGCCCTAAAATTTTAATCCAATATTTATTCACTGAGGCTAAATTACAATTAGATTGTCTGTGTTGTTAAATACCAAGTGCTTGCAATTTAATGTTCAAGAACCCTTACATTTGTTCTGACGTTTGTAGTATTTAAAATATAATAATAGCACCAATTATAAAATTTACATCCACCTCCCAGAGCAAAAATAACATTTGCCCTATTCACCTGGTGAAAAAAATGACATTTTGCATTGTGTCCGCATTGCTTTGCAATTGTATTTCCGCGCTGGTTGGCAGGTGAATTGTGATTTTTGGGGCACTTGCTGGCAGGGTCGAATTGGTAAGGCGTGCACTCGGCAAAGATTACTGGATGCATTAAACATTTACAACAACAACAACGAATTACGAGTGAATGCAGGAAAGACAACGATAGTGATATTTGGAAAATATACCAACAAACTCAGACAACAATGGAGACTGGGCAATTTAAAAATAGTAACAGCCACCAAATACAACTACCTGGGGGTGTGGCTGATGAGCAACGGGAAGCCCACAGCACATATCGCTTCCGTTGAAACAAAAGCCAAAGCAGTGACGTTTGCTCTGTGCAAACTGTACTCCAAGTTAAGCAGCCGTCGACCAAACCAATCAGAAAGGTTATAAACGCCAAACTGCTTCGGTCAATCACATAGGTCAGATAGTATTCCCGGCGGCTTTCATTAATATTATGGAACATGTCAACTGTCGTTCAGTTAAGCAAATTTTTTCTCAGATTCCCGCTCACGCCCGAAATGCTCTGGTGCGATTGGAATTTGGGATGAATAAACAGAGCTAAGAGCATTGGGCCTCAATGGTGCGGCTCCATCGAGGGGTTTGCGCAGCCCCCCCGCACACAATGAAGTCAATTTTAAAGATAATATTTATGAAAGATAATAATCCGTGGAGTGAAGGCCTGCACACTGCCTGTACTGAATTGCACCTCGACACGACCAAACTGCAGTACCTTGACGCGCGGCATGCAGGGCCGCGACCGCTGCTTACGGCTCAGACGCGATCTGCTGGTGGAGGATGAGCGGCTGAAGGCTCCAGAGTGCTACGAAGAACGAAGTGAGGCGCTGGAATCGGGTCGGCTGCGGGCGTCGTGGGCCCTCCTGTGCGCGCCAGGCCACGTTCAATGAGGGAGCTTGGAGAAGGTGCCTGGTAATGTACTGTGCCACCGTGTGCTGTGAATTCTGAGGGCCATATCCACTGTGACTTACGACGCACTGAGGGGGTCCCGGCTGTCCCAATCGCTAAAGGAGGTAATCCCCTGGAGGAGAGGTCACAGCAACGATTGTAGTGCGGAGGGTCCATCATATTGAAGCGCCATCCTAGCAGTATGTCCTCCCCGTGAGCTGCCTATGAAACGTGGCCCTCGTCACTGGGCTGTAACTGTAGGCTGTGTGCTAGGACTAACGGCTGAAGCGCCAGCATTTAAGAGTGCATGCTCAGATTGGGGAGATACTTAACCGGCGCATCATCTGCTTGCAGTCGCCGTGTGCTACAACACATACCACTAATCCCTGAGGACACTGCGCTCCAGTGGTGAAGAATCACGAAAGGAACTCGAAGCTCCATAATCACACTTATCCTGCTTAGACTTCACAAGCACTGGCTAATCTGAACTTTACAGGGTCTGCCCCAAGGATGAGCGCCTCGACCAGGGTCGGTGTGGCAGAATTAGGCAAAATGGGCAAACCCGATCGTAGAGAATGGTGGGGCGACAGCCGATGTGCAGGCTATGTTTTCAACAATTCAAGCCACCCTTGCAAGTATAGACGGGAAGATAGATTCTTTAACGTACAGGGTGGACTGAATGTCTGAGAGACTGGACAAGCACACAGAACGCATTGATATGGCAGAGCGCCGTATCTCAGAAGTGGAAGATGCACACCAGCAGATGGAAGTGCGCCATGGGAAAATGGACAAAAGCTTGACTACCCTACTTGCAAAGGCTGAGTGTTAGAAGGTGGTTCTGACACAATGGGCCGCCCGGATTTTTTGCTTTTTGAGCACCTAATTGTTGAGCTTTTACTGTGGGGGAGCCTCATAAGTTGGGACTCACCCACAGTGAACTCAGGATGTAAGAGACTGCATGGGGATTTTACTGGTGTTCCCCTGGCTCGACCAGGCCACTGCGCAGCAGCTGGAGTAAGGGACACTGGGCTGGTTACATGCAGACACATGTGTACATGCGTGTGCACACGTGTACGGGCTGCGCAGGGGAGATTCCTAGCTTGCGCAGTCCAGGAGCAGCTACAAAGTGAATGGTGTGGCAGGACTTATGCAGTATTGGATGGTGATATGGAATAGGCTTTATACGCTGGAAAGAAACATGCCAGGGAAAGTCAGTGTGTTTTACTGTGTTTTCACTTCATTATTTCCCTAAGGGAATGTGGGGCCCATGGCTAAATTAACTTCCACAAGGCCTACAGTTTCCAGACATGTACTAAAGTCCATTGTATTGGAGGTGAAAAGAAGTATTCTGCAGAGTCCAAAGTCATATTTGTACTGCTTTTGGGTCATCCAGAAATGTCATATTTCTGTGAGCCAGCCAGGACCAGACCCAGGCTGAGGGCTGACCTCAGCTGGATGGATTGATAACCTTTCTTCCACAAGCTAGGGCCTCCTCTCCACGAAGAGAAGATGGGAGGGGATACAGGCTCATCAATTAGCAGCTGTCACTGGGTGCCAGGCACCAGGCTGCACCAAGGAGGGAAGGCAGCGTGGGGGATGAGGCTTCAGACATGTGGCCAGAAACCCTGGACGACACCATTTTGAACAAGCTCAGAGGCTGGACAAGAAGGAGGGAGCAGGGGCAGGGACGTGATGTGTCGCTGTTTGATAGGACCAACAGAGACTTCCTGCCAGCCCCCTACTCAACTTTTAAAAAGTGCTTGCACAGGAAGAGAAGGTCTCTCTGGGGTGTGTGCTCGGCTGAGGCTGAAGGTGCTGGAGCCTGGCGCAATGGGCAGTTGGAAGGAGAGACCCCCTGACTGCCCCCAGGACCCTATCAGCACCAGAAGAAGAGCCCAGGACTGGTGCACAGAAACAGGGGCCTCTGCGCAGGGACAAGAGGGGCCCAGACAGAGAGCCTGGCGAAAGGCTGGCGCAGGGAGCCAGTGAAGACAGCACACTGCTGAATCTACGCTCTCAGAGTCCCAGAGGGCAGAGGAGAGTGTTCCCAGTGGCGGGGGCTGGTAAAGAGGAGCATGAAGCGCCCCATAATGCGTCGCCAGGCCTTTGGAAATCTGCCGTTTTGGTGCTTTGTAGCCCCCAGAGGAGGGGGGTCACCCTCACTTGTGAAAAGGTGCTGGGGGAGCTGTTGGAGAGGCCAAGTCTTCCCCCCCCCATGACGAAGAAATCTGCCATTTTGGGGCCTGGTGGCCCCCAGAGGAGGGGGGTCACCCTCTCGTGTGAAAAGGGGTGCAGGGGGGGCTGCAGGAGCAGGTGCAGTCTCCCCCAGCATAAAGAAGAACAGTCCACCCTTAAGTTTCACGGGGCATCTGAAAGAATAACCTCTCAAGGGCTCAGCCAGCCTTTAACACCTTCTAGGCTGGAACCTATGTTCTACAGCTGAGGGTGTACTATGAAGTGCATCACAGAGTGAAGGGCTAAGTTGGGGGATGTCTGGAGAAGGGCATCCCCTGGAGGTGAAGTGGTGTAATTGCACCGAAATGCATTTACTATTGGTTATTTCTTTTTAGGTGGACTGAAAGTCACACGTGTAAAGTGAAGTACCTGTGTAAGGTGATGTTAAGCTAAATGGAGTTATGTTGCTGGACCTTCCTGCTAGGGGGTCTGGCTGTATTTACGTAACCCCGTGCTTTTACCTGTGATTCCTTTTAAAGTGAAGAGGCTAACTGCAGGAGAAGTGTAGTTGCCAGGAATACTTCTTTTGAAGGGACTGTAAGTCACATGTGTAAGGAGATGTCATAAGCCAAGTGGGGTTATGTTGCCAGACAGTCCTGCTAGGCTGTCTGGCTGTAGATGCGTAATCCTGTGATTTCATCTGTGATGCCTTTAGGGGCTGTAATTGCCATGCATTCAAATGATCAACCAAGGTGATGAGTACTGTCATTCTAAAGTGTGCGTAAACATGGATTCTTGCTGCTGCGCTAAGGTGAAGACCCCAGACTGCTAGCCCTTAAGATATAGAGGTGCCTACTGTATGGTCAGTAGGAGATGCTCAGTCAGGGTCATGTGTCACCAAGGCAGGTTTACCCCTTTTTAATGCTTGTTGAGGTAATGGGGTGGGTCGCCACTGGGATGGTGCCAGTGCGCAGGGCCCTCGCTCCAGGTTATGTTCAACTATCTGCATTGGGGGCAAGTTGATGTGCATACATGGGAGTGGTGGTACTAGACCCCACCCCCCCTTTGCGGGAGGGGTGGAGATGTTATGCAATGTCACAAAGTAATTCCAACAGCTTATGTATATTTGTAAATTGGTGCATAGTATTGAGTAGTGTGTGTGTTTAATAAATGTACTCTTACTTTTATAAAGCAAATTACAGACTGGACAATCAATTATTGAGTGTTATTTTTGTGCACCTGCAAATGGCAATTACTAGCCCACACCACCTCCCTTGAGTAAGCCTCAGACTGCTCTGCAACGCTACCCTCTGAGAGTCAGGCGCTACAATTGGGTGTTTGGTTCCCAGTGAAGGACAAATGTAGTCATGTTATTTGTGCAGGCCTCACAGATGCTGCCTCGTTTTCCAACATTGGTGTCTAGCGGCGGGAAACATAGTATCCCATTCTGGTGTGCATTTATAGCATTTGATAAGTCCAGTTTTGCCAAACATTACCTATGCAGCAATGAGCAAATGGAAGAGCGCAAGGCTCCTAGAAAGGTTCAACGTTTTGGTTATGTGAACTAAAGGTATGGTAAAGGAAAGCCCCGCGCCCATATGTATCATGTGAAGTTATTATGGTTTAAATGTAAGCTGTATTGATATGACCGCGCTATGTTGATTATAATGTGCTAGCGGGATGGTGCTTTCCAGGAAATGATTGCATACAAATGTTCTAAGCCATATTGTACACCTTTGAACCCTAACACTACATATACTACACCTGCATGAGGAGGGTGTCTCCTCAAGAGATAGGGACAGCAACTGATACCTACATCACAGGTGGGGGTGTAGGGGTGGATTGACCTTCAAGGGGGACAGGAGAAGTAGGGGTCCTGGGAGGTTCCCGGGCTTTTTAAGGGCAGGGAGGGTTTCCACAGGAGGGGCCCCAGATATCCTTCCCCCACTGGAAGTTTCTTGCTAATGGCGCAGGCCAAAACCACTGGAAGGGTGGGGCAGGAGGTTTCTTTACCCCGGGTAGTAGCGCCCCAGGGGTTCCCATGGTGGCGACCCCAAGAAACTTTTCCCACAGTGGGAGGAGGGTGTGGTAGAGTTGAGTGTCAGGCAGGTCCCCCAGGTTAACTGGTGGGGAGGTGAGCAACCCAGGGGTGGCCCCTGGTAGTGGGTGGCCCCCAAGGAGGGGAGTTCTTGAGTGATGGTGTGTAGTGGTAGCCCCTAGGTACCTTAGGTGGGCTAGGTAACTGACCCAGTGGAGATCTGAGTGAAATGAAAAATTATATTTATATAGCGCGTAACTGCCCGGTGGCCTCGTCGCGCTTTAAGCAGAGTCCTATGACGGCTCCAAGATGCATTAACACGTTTTGGCGAACAAATGCGTTTTTAGGGCTTTCCTAAATGCCAGCCGATTGTTGATCTGTCTCATGTCCTGGGGAAGGGAGTTCCAGAGTCTGGCAGCAGTGTGAGAGAAGGAACGGCCACCCCATCGAGCTTTTGTGACCTTTGTTATAGTTGCTAGGTGCAGTGAACCGGAACGGAGGGATCTAGAAGGGACGTAGGGCACCACAAAGGGAGACAGAATGGCAGGGCCAGTTTGATTAAAAGATTTGTGCACAATGCACATGGCCTTAAACTGTGCTCTGGCAGCCATAGGAAGCCAGTGCAGCTCCTTTAGAGCTTTCTTGGCTGACTGCCAGCGGGGGATGTTAAACAAAAGTCGGGCGGCACAGTTTTGGGTAACTTGGAGCCTATTGATCACTGTTGCGGGAGCACCCAAGTATAAAGCATTCCCGTAATCAAGGCGGGAGAGGATCAGAGCCTGGATCATAACTCTCCTGGCCTGAAAAGGAAGTAGAGGAAGGACTTTGCGAAGCATTTTCATTAGCCCTACACAAGTGGAGGCAGTTTTGTTAGCTTGAACCGAGAAATCTAGCGCACTATCAAGCCAGACACCAAGGCTCTTTATCTGGGGTTTGGGGAGGGGGGGAGAGCCAAGACATGTAGGCCAAATGGAAGCCAGTGTGGAGGATGGAGGGTTGCCTAATAGCATGATCTCTGTCTTCTCTCCATTAAGTTTCAGACAGGAAGAATGCATCCACTCAGCAACGGCCTCTAGGCATAGACCTAAGGTGTTGGACGACCCCTCAGTGTGGTCCAAAGAGACCACCAGTTGGGTGTCGTCTGCGTAGGTGACAATACGCACACCAAAGGGCTGAACTATGTTTGCTAGAGGTTGCATGTAAATATTAAAAAGGGTGGGGCTCAGGGACGAGCCCTGCGGAACCCCACAGCTGAGTGGTTGCTTAGAAGAGACCATCTCGCCCTCAAATACCTGGAAAAAACGCTCATCCAGGAAGGAGGTCAGCCATTCCAGGGCCGCGCCCGACACGCCCATGCCCTTCAAGCGATGTAATAGAATGGCATGGTTAACAGTGTCGAACGCGGCACTGAGGTCGAGTAGAATGATGGCTGCTTTTCCTCCCTGGTCCAGCACGGCTTTTGTCTCTTCTGTAACTGCTATAAGAGCGGTTTCGGTACCGTGCTGGGGGGGGGAAACCCGTCTGGGAAGCACTTAGTAGATTGTTAGATTCTAAATAGTCTACTAAAATGTTGTTAATGTGCCTCTCAAGTAGTTTACTCATCCAAGGGAGTAGGGAGATAGGGCGGAAGTTGGCTAGATTATTTTGATCTAAGGTGGGCTTTTTCAACAAGGCCCGCACCATCGCACACTTCCAAGAGGCTGGAACAGAGTTCGAGATAATGGAAGCATTAAGGACACCGAGAATAGCAGGACGAATGATGTCAATGGCTCTAGTGAGGGTCTGAGGAGGTGCTGGGTCGTTAGGGGATCCCGAGGTGACTTTAAGGATTATGCCATCCAATAAGGTGGAGTCTAGGAGCGGGAATTTGTCCAATGAACCCGGGATCACGGCATTGGAATCCATTGTGGTGGTGGGCGTCGAGTCATCACATCCTGAGGAAAATGAGGAATAGATGGATAAAATCTTCTGGGAAAAGAAAGTGGCTAAATTATTACAGCGGGTTTTTGCGCCGTCAGGTGACTGGCGCTCGGAGGGAGGGAGAGAGATTAGAGATTTAGCTATCTTGAAAATTTCCTTAGGGGAATTAGCAGCTAAATGGATTTTAGATTCATAAAATTGTGCTTGGGCAGATTTGATTTCGTTTTTGTAGAGCTTTATAGCAGCTCGATACTCCACTTTTTTAAAATACGAATATTCTTGTCTCCAGGCTCTCTCTAATTTGCGACACAGTTGTTTCTTAGTCCTTAGTGGGGGCGATGTGCTCCCTAGTTTCCAGGGGAAGGGTTAGTGGTGGATCCTGAGGTGTCGGGGTCGGGTGGCCGGTGACCAGTCCGGTAGGTCCGGTGGGACTTGAACCCCAGGACCAGGAGCTGGTGGAGGGAACCTGAAGTGGTGGCTGGGGCGAGGCCTAGCCGGTAACCAGTCAGGTAGGTCCTGTGGGACTTGGACCCAAGGACCAAGAGCATGGGGGTGTTCCCCCAGCTGGAGGCAGGAGGTGGACTTCTGTCAGGTAGTACCACCCTGAACACAGGTGGGGCCTATGTTAAGTGAAGGGACCCTGTGTTTCGCGAAGGGGTGGTGAAGGCCTAGCCAGGATCTTTAGGGTCCCTGGCTGATGGAGGTAGTACCGCCCTGAAGCCAGGTGGGGCCTATCTTAAGTGAAGGGACCCTGTGTTTCGTGAAGGGGTGGTGCAGGCCTAGCCGGGATCTTTGGGGTCCCTGGTTGAGAGTGGTAGTACTACCCTGAAGGCAGGTGGGGCCTATCTTAAGTGAAGGGACCCTGCTCTGCATAAGGGGTGGTGCAGGCCATCCAGGGACCATGTGGGTCCCTGGGCAGTCTCCCAAGGCGCTGCAGGGAGACCGGGGAGAGCCATGAGAGGTGGGCCTGGGTCTAGCTAACTCGGGACCCACAGGCTCTCTAAGGGTACTCCGGGAGGAGAGTGCACCTCTCGGAGGGAAGGGTACATAGGCCCTGTTCTCACAGCGGAGAACAAGGAAGGGGTCTAGGTTCCCAGGGTAGTTTCCGGGTGGAGCTACTGACGGGGGGAATGAGCTGTAGGATGTCTGATGAGGCACCCTCAGTGTTCCTCCCTGGCACTGCCAGTGCGGTGGTGAGGCCGGTCTGAGGTCCTATCAGGGAGCCAGGCCAGTGGCCAAAGGATGCTTTTCTGTGTGGGGAAGCACAAGTGGCTGTGCTTTCTTTAGGGAAGACAGTCATCCCAAAAGGGTGGTGGCAGCAGAATGACCTCAGCGGCAGGCTGAGGGTGAGGGTCCAGAGAGATTGCATCTTTGGGGTGCAAGGACCAAACGGAGAGAGGGTACTGGTTGGAACAAACTCTGGAAGGGAGACCAGCTAGTGACCCAGGGGATGGGATTTAGACCTATCCCAGAAGACCGCATCGGTGCTGAGGCACTGGACCAATGTCCGGAGAAGTGGTAGGCATAGTGTTGCATGCCCAAGGGCAAAGGTGAGCATAGTTAGGCTGAGTCCATGTAGACCATGAGTGACCTAGAGGTATCTAACCTAGAGCCCGGAGGGTTCTTAGGGTAGTCCGGGATCCCTGTCATGGGTGGAGATTTCATGGATGGGAGGAGTAGGTGGTCTAAGCGGATAACTGGTCAGTAAGGGGGGGTCTGGTCAGAACCCCTTATAACTAGTTATCGCTGACTACGGGAAGTGTACCCATGTAGAGTGGCTACTTCTTCCCTGTAGGAATCAGCTGGGTGCGGCGTGTGTTAGAAGGTGGTTCTGACACTATGGGCCGCCCGGATTTTTTGCTTTTTGAGCACCTAATTGTTGAGCTTTTACTGTGGGGGAGCCTCATAAGTTGGGACTCACCCACAGTGAACTCAGGATGTAAGAGACTGCATGGGGATTTTACTGGTGTTCCCCTGGCTTGACCAGGCCACTGCGCAGCAGCTGGAGTAAGGGACACCGGGCTGGTTACATGCAGACACATGTGTACATGCGTGTGCACACGTGTACGGGCTGCGCAGGGGAGATTCCTAGCGTGCGCAGTCCAGGAGCAGCTACAAAGTGAATGGTGTGGCAGGACTTATGCAGTATTGGATGGTGATATGGAATAGGCTTTATACGCTGGAAAGAAACATGCCAGGGAAAGTCAGTGTGTTTTACTGTGTTTTCACTTCATTATTTCCCTAAGGGAATGTGGGGCCCATGGCTAAATTAACTTCCACAAGGCCTACAGTTTCCAGACATGTGCTAAAGTCCATTGTATTGGAGGTGAAAAGAAGTATTCTGCAGAGTCCAAAGTCATATTTGTACTGCTTTTGGGTCATCCAGAACTGTCATATTTCTGTGAGCCAGCCAGGACCAGACCCAGGCTGAGGGCTGACCTCAGCTGGATGGATTGATAACCTTTCTTCCACAAGCTAGGGCCTCCTCTCCACGAAGAGAAGATGGGAGGGGATACAGGCTCATCAATTAGCAGCTGTCACTGGGTGCCAGGCACCAGGCTGCACCAAGGAGGGAAGGCAGCGTGGGGGATGAGGCTTCAGACATGTGGCCAGAAACCCTGGACGACACCATTTTGAACAAGCTCAGAGGCTGGACAAGAAGGAGGAAGCAGGGGCAGGGACGTGATGTGTCGCTGTTTGATAGGACCAACAGAGACTTCCTGCCAGCCCCCTACTCAACTTTTAAAAAGTGCTTGCACAGGCAGAGAAGGTCTCTCTGGGGTGTGTGCTCGGCTGAGGCTGAAGGTGCTGGAGCCTGGCGCAATGGGCAGTTGGAAGGAGAGACCCCCTGACTGCCCCCAGGACCCTATCAGCACCAGAAGAAGAGCCCAGGACTGGTGCACAGAAACAGGGGCCTCTGCGCAGGGACAAGAGGGGCCCAGACAGAGAGCCTGGCGAAAGGCTGGCGCAGGGAGCCAGTGAAGACAGCACACTGCTGAATCTACGCTCTCAGAGTCCCAGAGGGCAGAGGAGAGTGTTCCCAGTGGTGGGGGCTGGTAAAGAGGAGCATGAAGCGCCCCATAATGTGTCGCCAGGCCTTTGGAAAGCTGCCGTTTGGTGCTTTGTAGCCCCCAGAGGAGGGGGGTCACCCTTACTTGTGAAAAGGTGCTGGGGGAGCTGTTGGAGAGGCGCAGTCTTCCCCCCCCCCCCATCACGAAGAAATCTGCCATTTTGGTGCCTGGTGGCCCCCAGAGGAGGGGTGTCACCCTCACGTGTGAAAAGGGGTGCAGGGGGCTGCAGGAGCAGGTGCAGTCTCCCCCAGCATAAAGAAGAACAGTCCACCCCTAAGTTTCACGGGGCATCTGAAAGAATAACCTCTCAAGGGCTCAGCCAGCCTTTAACACCTTCTAGGCTGGAACTTATGTTCTACAGCTGAGGGTGTACTATGAAGTGCATCACGGAGTGAAGGGCTGAGTTGGGGGATGTCTGGAGAAGGGCATCCCCTGGAGGTGAAGTGGTGTAATTGCACCGAAATGCATTTACTATTGGTTATTTCTTTTTAGGTGGACTGAAAGTCACACGTGTAAAGTGAAGTACCTGTGTAAGGTGATGTTAAGCTAAATGGAGTTATGTTGCTGGACCTTCCTGCTAGGGGGTCTGGCTGTATTTACGTAATCCCATGCTTTTACCTGTGACTCCTTTTAAAGTGAAGAGGCTAACTGCAGGAGTACTTCTTTTGAAGGGACTGTAAGTCACATGTGTAAGGAGATGTCATAAGCCAAGTGGGGTTATGTTGCCAGACAGTCCTGCTAGGCTGTCTGGCTGTAGATGCGTAATCCTGTGATTTCATCTGTGATGCCTTTAGGGGCTGTAATTGCCATGCATTCAAATGATCAACCAAGGTGATGAGTACTGTCATTCTAAAGTATGCGTAAACATGGATCCTTGCTGCTGCGCTTAGGTGAAGACCCCAGACTGCTAGCCCTTAAGATATAGAGGTGCCTACTGTATGGTCAATAGGAGATGCTCAGTCAGGGTCATGTGTCACCAAGGCAGGTTTACCCCTTTTTAATGCTTGTTGAGGTAATGGGGTGGGTCGCCACTGGGATGGTGCCAGTGCGCAGGGCCCTCGCTCCAGGTTATGTTCAACTATCTGCATTGGGGGCAAGTTGATGTGCATACATGGGAGTGGTGGTACTAGACCCCACCCCTCCTTTGCGGGAGGGGTGGAGATGTTATGCAATGTCACAAAGTAATTCCAACAGCTTATGTATATTTGTAAATTGGTGCATAGTATTGAGTAGTGTGTGTGTTTAATAAATGTACTCTTACTTTTATAAAGCAAAGTACAGACTGGACAATCAATTATTGAGTGTTATTTTTGTGCACCTGCAAATGGCGATTACTAGCCCACACCACCTCCCTTGAGTAAGCCTCAGACTGCTCTGCAACGCTACCCTCTGAGAGTCAGGCGCTACAATTGGGTGTTTGGTTCCCAGTGAAGGACAAATGTAGTCATGTTATTTGTGCAGGCCTCACAGATGCTGCCCCGTTTTCCAACAATGAGGATATTGAAACGCGCTTTAGACGGAGTAACATACGCCTCATGGGTACAGCAGAAACAAAACATACGGGGGCAATGGAACGTTATGTTGAACAACTACTTATATCCCTGATGGGTAGGGAGTCTTTTTCAGATGTATGTATTATAGAAAGAGTACACAGATCGCTGGCATCCGCACCACCGCCTGGAGCCAGAACCCTCCCTATCATAGCTAAGCTATTAAATTATAGAGACCGGGATGCGGCGCTCCGAAGGGCTAGAGAATTAGGCAGCTTGTCACACGAAGGGATGGACATTATTATCTACCCAGACTTTACGCCATTGGTCCAGGAGGCGAAGAAGAAGTTTGTGCCTGTGAAGAAAAAATCAAGAGACCGCAATATATCATACGTAATGCTCTATCCAGCCTGCTTCGGGATTACAGATGGTGGTAAAAATACTGTGTATAATGACCCCAAAGATGTGAAGTTTCTACAACAAAGAGATCTGCGGGGAGCGCGCAGGAGGTCGCCAAGAGGCGAACTGGAGTAACACTTCTGATGTCGAATAAGGAGACTATTTGGACAGCCCACAAGATATCTGAGAGACTACACTTATTGGACTGTGGCAAGAACCGCAAAAACTTGTTTGGAATTGTTTCATGTCAAGTGCCTCGGCGGAAAAGTCTGCTGAAGTCTGTGGCAGCTGCAGAATCAAGGTCAATGATTACGATAGAGTCACGGTACAAAACCTGCGTAGTATAGCTCAAAGGCAGGGTGCTCGACAGAAAATACAGTTCCAAAAACAGACAACAGCTAAGTGTACCCATGTACTATGCAATAGTGTTAACTTAATATGTTTCTATGCCATGAATATGTATAAGCTTCATAGTGGTAACCAAAATGTTTGATTTGTTTTGGTGTAAGTTAAAATTGTCTTATAGCTATTGCCCTGCAGGCTGAGGTGAGCAGAGGACTTATTGATATGCGAGCGACTACCCATGTGATTTTCATATCACTGGGCAACGGTCTGGAAGCTCTCATCACCCTGTGTATACCACAGTTAGTTTTTTCTATGATGGGGGGGAGGGATGAGGGTAGGTTGGGGTAGATGTAACTGTATGGGTATTGTCTTCGCAATTGTGGGTGCAGCGAAGTGGGAGGGGGGAGGCAGGGGAAAAACACAGAAAAGCCTTGTCGGCCATCGGACAGTGTTCTCAGTTGCTCAGACATTAGTGTTCACACACATTGCCTTCGCACTTGCTTTAGACACGTTGTATGAGTACAGAGCGGAAAACTAGACAAACAAGACCCTTAACATTCATGACATGGAACGTACGGGGTCTTCATAACCCACAAAAGATACACAAAGTCCTTGCATGCCTAGACCATCATAGAGTAGATGTGGCATGCCTCCAGGATACGTATCTAACATCTCTTACAGAAAGTAAAATTGGTGCACGCTGGGCAACATACAGGGTGGCGTCGTCGTACTCCACGTGTGGTAGAGGAGTGCTAATCCTGATTAGGCGAGGTACTCTCTTCCAACACATCCATTCACTCAAGGATGACCAGGGGCGCTATGCGCTGGTACATGGGAATTTTGGGGCCCTGCTTTGACAATCGTTACAGTATATGGACCTAATACTGATAATCCGTCCCTTTTTATTCAGATATTAGCCAAACTACGCACGCTCCCACCTGCCGCGATCCTCTGGGGAGGGGATTTTAATACCTGTTTAGACCCAGCCCTGAACAGATCCACGGGAGTCGATAGGTATGGTAAGCAAGCGGCAGGGGTATTGAGAGATGGCATGGAGGACTGTGCTTTGCTAGATGTATGGCGGCTACGCAACCCTGGCTGCAGGGAAGGTACCTGCACGTTCACTGCTCATAACTCATGGTCTAGAATAGACTACTGGCTGGCTACGCAGAAGGTTTGCACATGGACGACCCCCATAGAGCACATGCCCAAGACGCTATCAGACCATGCACCCATCTGGCTGACACTTGACATCCCCACTCACACTACGCGACAGTTCACATGGCGGCTGCAGCAGAAAGTGCTAAAAGACCAGGTGTTTAGATCTGAACTCCGCCAGGCTATTGTAGAATACTTTGAACACAATGCCGGTTCTGTGAGAAGTGCGGGAACGCTATGGGAGGCCTTTAAGGTCACTGTACGGGGTTATTGTATTGGTAAACACGCAGGTATCCTGAAGGATATTCAACGAAAACTGGCAAAGGTAGAATCTGAAATACGACAATTGGAGTTTGAATATGAAGCTATGCAAGATGTTAGGCTACTGCCTGACATTAGATCGAAAATTGACACCTTTCATGAATTTGCCAACACCGAATTAAAATATATATCAAGGAACTACATAGCACGCAAATATGGGGAAGGGGGAAGACCGGGGAGGACACACTCACACAGGATCCAACCGGTGCACTCAGCAACCTACATAACACAGATTAGGACCGAGCAGGGCCAACCCACCTATGACACACCTTCTATATTGAACTGTTTTTCAGAGTTTTACTCTAGCCTATACACAGCACAAACGAACATCACCCCGCCTGAGATCAATCAATAACTAGATGACATTGCTCTAGCATGATTATCAAATGCCCATCGCGAATACTTCAGCCACCATATTATTGAAGATGAGATACGGGAAGCGATTTTCTCCCTGCCTAGCAACAAAGCACCAAGTATGGACGTACTCCCTGGGGAGTTCTATAAAGAATTTAGAGACTTGTTACTCCCGCATCTGGCAGAGATGTATGAAGAAGCATATGAGGAGGGTAAATTACCAGCTTCATTATGGGAGGCGCTTCTGATCACACTTCCCAAGCCAGATAAGGATCCGGTGAGAAGTGAATCATACAGGCCGTTATCTCTGATTAACATAGACGCAAAGATCCTAGCCAAAATAATTGCGACACGTATTCAGCCCCTGTTGTGAAATCTGATTCTGCCAGGCCAAGCCGGTTTTATCCCGACACGATCCACCACACAAAACATAAGGAGAATTTTTGTAATGTTTCCTCATTTACATCCAGAGTTACCAGCGGCGGCGGCCTTGTTGGATGCCGCGAAAGCTTTCGATTCTGTGGAATGGCCCTTTATGTTCACGGTGCTGCGCAGGATCGGGTTCCCAAAACCGTTCCTGGGATGGATAGCATTACCTTTCACAGAGCCCAGTGCGCGCATTAGAGTTAACGGATACACATCAGACCCACTTATGATATACCGCGGAATGCATCAGGGCTGCCTGCTATCCCCACTCCTTTTCACAATGGCAGTAGAACCGCTGGCGTGCAAAATCAGGCAGCATCATGCTGAATCTGCTTTACAATTTCAGCTACGTCCAGTACCTATATCGCTATATGCGGACAACGTGGTCCTATATACACGATATCCAGATCGCTACTTGAACTCCCTGATACAGGAATATATTACGTTTGAACGATATTCAGGTCTTAGTATTAACTGGGACAAGTCTGTGGTAATACCATTAACGCCTCTACAGTGGCAGTCTGAGCCGGTGAAATATCTTGGTATATGGATACACCGGGACCCTGAGGTGGTTATCAGAGAGAATTACGGTAGGGCAATCTCGAAAGTGGAGACCCAGAGAGACCGCTGGATTCACCTACCGCTGTCACTAGCGGATAGGATAGCTTTACAAAAAATGGTGGTACTGCCGAGGTTTTTATATTTGTTCATGAATATACCAACTTGGCTCCCCCAAGCGGTATTTACACAGTTGCGCACTGCCATGTTGCGGCTGACCTGGGCAGGAAAACAGGCAAGAGTGGGCTGGTCGGTCTTGACTAGACCATACCATCAAGGGGGTTTTGGGGCACCTGACCTTCAATTGTACTTTTACTGCGCACAAGCGCAACACACTCACTACTGGTTACACCCGCATGGGCATATACCGCACATAGCAGTTGAACACGACAGTGTACACCCGGTCCCCCTAATAACTTATGTCTCCGACCCCAGAAGACATTTCCAAAGAGAGATAATACATCCAGCACATTGTACATCGCAGACGTGGCATGCGTTGGCCCACAGAGCGCAGAAGCTTCCTATATATTCCTATATTTGCGCCGGCTTTGCCAATCGCACACCATCCAAGAATAACGGTGGCACAGGAGAAGAAGATGCTTTCTTTACTTGGGAGATGGGTCTGACCACACTTGGTGCAATGTTTCCACATGGTCAATTTACATCACGAAACGACCCGTCACTCAATACACATTGTACGCCTTTAAAAATCTTTGGATACCTGCGCCTGCGCGTGGCGGTTAGGAAATTGTATCCCTCATTCCCAGAGGAACAAATCGCACTTAACGCGTTGCAAATTTTACTGACTGTGCCCACACGGCAACGTTTGGTAACGAGGCTGTATGCGGCGTCACAGGCAGAACAATGGCAAATTCCCAATAGGTCGCTCCAAAGATGGGAGAGAGCAGTGGGCAGCCCGATAGCTACAGAGGATTGGGATTACAGTTGCAGGCTAATGAGAATGCTCACCCCCAACTGCAACCTGCATATAATTCATTTTAAATTCCTACATCAAACATATTACACACCTGCAAAACTCCACAAATATGGCTTAAAGCCTGAGGAAAACTGCCATAGTTGTGGCACCCTGGGTGCCGATTTTTTGCATATGGTGTGGGCATGCCCTCAGCTCCAACCATATTGGAGTGAGGTAACGACAGCTATTTCACAAATGCTATCTGAAACAATACCTCACACTCCATTGACATGTCTGCTGGGGACATAATAAAATAAAACTGATTAGAAGGAAGAAACTCCTGGCGGTGGTGCTACTGCTGGCTAAACGCCATATCACGATACGGTGGGGTAATAAGCAACCTCCAAGGTTCAAGAACTGGATTAAAGACATGACATACTGTAAAGAGACACTGGAAGTATATGCGGAAGAATTACCGCAGGCCTTCAGACCTAAAGACTTCTGGACACCCTTTGTAAAATATCTTAGCACCACACAAACCACAAAATGAAGGAATTGGCTACGTTGAATTGTCGGGGGGAAGGTGAAGCTTTATGTGTAATAAAATGGTGGGTTAATTGTGTAACGATTTGTTTTGCAGATGATGTATGACTGTACCGAGCTGGGACAATCCCGTTGTAACTTGTCATGATAAGACCTGTTCAAATAATGAATGTTTCCAAATGTACTTAGAAGTTGTCTACTACGTTGGCCTGATAACACTGTATCATTGTATGACTGTCTTAACCTGGCCAGAATAAATATAAGAAAAAAAAAAATTGTTACCATTTTATTTTACATGTTTTTATCTGCTGACTGAGGCAGTGGGGTGACATTCCTCTGTCATAACGGACGAGCCACTTCTGTTTGAATCACTCAGGGTGCCACTGAGTCGGATCGGCCAATGCTTCCGCTAGGCACGTACATCACTACTGGTCCTCTGGTGCACATCAGCCTATGCTCTCCAGTAAACCACACCTTGGGCTTCCCTGCTGTACATCATCTTCTCCCCCTCGTTTCTGATCAATGGTCGTGTGCTAGCAACTAAATTGTGTGAAGCTGGCATTCTACTGTACTTGCTATATTGTTTGATACTTTTCATCAAAGATTATCATTTTAGGAGAGGATTTCAAATAATAGTTGCAGATTAGATTAGCAAAATTAAACCTGAGTGAATGCAATATAGTATCCATGGAACTTTTGACTGGGAAAAACCTTTTTGGAAGTATCTGAGTGAAGAAGAATAGGATGACTACAGGCCTCAGAAGGTATTTGCACAAAACTATTTGAAAATTTGCAGAAAGAATGTGTCAGGAAGTAGAGGTTGATACTGAGTTTACCATTGTTGGTGAATCCGCTGACTCGGGAACACCATACTCCAAATACCCTGCACTGAGTCTGTTCAAAATTTGAAAGGTTGGCAGCGAAAGGCTTTGCGTGTGTGGAGAAGACACTACACAATGACACTCAACTACAGACCTACATTTCGAAAGAATCCTTTAACTCCCACAGTGTTGAAAGATGGGAGCAGCCATCTTGGATTAACAAGTATATACATCCTCTTGACTCATGGTATCTTTGCTAGGCAATCGTGCTACAAGGTTGCTGCGGCCAGGAACCTTAATTTGGTTCAAATTAGTATTCTAAATATCAGGTTGACTTGGAACAGAAACTATTTTTGCACATAGACTTTAGTAGTCAAATCTTTGGGTATTAAGTGCCTTCCTTTTTGACCTTTCGATTCTTTCAAGAAATAACATAAATAATTCCTGTCCCTGCATGAAGCATTATGTAATATATGTATATATAACATACATTTTAGGTACACATGGTAATTAGTAATTGATTCATGTGTGGCTAAGCAGAGGAATTACAGAATGTTACTAAATCTTCCTTATTTTCCAGTTGTGCAAAAGACAAGTCTGAGCTTAAACTAACAGTGTCTGGAGGTGCACAGGTAATAAGTTAGAAGTAGTTATCCTTCCAAGAGAGAAAGAGGTTGGTGGGTATGAAGGTATATCCTTTCACTATTTAAGTTAGATGCAGGACATTCATCGCAGTGTATTAAAGCTCCCCTGTTTGCCTTTACTTACCCAGTCTTTACTTTGTAAAAAAAAACACACAAAAATCAATGTGTGCAGGCACCCAAAGTCCTTTTAGGAGGCTACCAACCACTCCTTCCTCTAGAGCAGTCCACATCCACCACCGGTGCCATTCAGTTTCAAACTAGTATCACTCACTGCTTGCATGGACAATGTTGAAAATCAGATTGCAGCAAGCCAGTGTGCCTTCCTCGAGGGGCAGACTGTGTGGATTGGAATGTTTCAGAAGGGAGGCAGTTGTTCTCCAAGAAAAGTTTGAAGAAACAGAGTAAAACAATTCACTTTACTGTAAAATTTCTATTACATTTGTTAAAAAGCCTGATGCTCTGAAAGGGCACTCATAAAATTGCCCAGTATTGTCATGGACCTGTTTGAGGATGCCTTTTTGGAGCTCTACTTATTAATAATCATACTGATTCAAATATTGTCTGTATTATGGACTGGAATATCAGTGATGAAGAAGCTCGAGACATTGTGTGCATTGCAAGACATATATGGAAGACATTTTCTTGCTGACATGTGTGGGGGTCAGGAAGGCTGGCCTGTTAGTATAGTCAGTCGTTGGACCGGCCATCAGGAATTTGAGAGGTGGGTACTTTGAACGTGCCGGTGCTCATACATTAGTGCTCATGTATTATGCACACCTAGGTAAGAATACATTTCTCTCTGACAGCAGGACTTCATATAAAATTGAGGTGCGGCATGTAAGGTACATCTATTAAAAATGACACTCATGTTTCACTGATGTGTTAGTAACTTATTCCTCTCAAGATAATCACTCTTTCCGTGTCCCTGCCCTTGTTTTCCATGACATAGTTTCCTTGCCAGCCTTATTGCAATGTACATTGCTTCATTGATCCCCAAACAGATTTGGACAGCACAACAGTGTAGCGTCCTACCAGCCAAGCTTCTCACCAATAGCCATGCCACACACGCACAGTAGTTGTACACGTCTTTATTCTACTGCTTGTAAGTCAGAATTCAACATTCGAAGCCTGCCTTCAACTCACCCCTCCAACGCTTACGCTATAGGCCTATAGTGTACAGTTGGAATCATTAGAGTTCCAGCATATTTTTATTTACAAGACACAACATCTACCACATTGTTAAATAAAAAGTTACAACTTTTCAAAATAGTTAAATAAATATATAAATAAATATTTGAGTAAACACAGAGATGATCATAGGTATATAGGCAATTATAATTCTTCAATTAATCATCATGACGCCTGAATCACATGTCCTGATTGGGTCACTGGAAACCAGGATCTGGTAGTCGAAGTGTCAGTGATCTGCACAGGTGAGGTGAAATCACCAGCAGACACAGAGTCATCAGCAGTCTGTAGGAACCCAGTCTCTACATTGACATTGATGTTTGGTGAGTGATGGGCCACATGTCGAAAATGAGCTGCACCATAAGGGACTTCCTAGGCCGCTGGCCAGTCATCATGTGCTCTTTGGTGTTAGTGATGGTAAATGGTTCAGCCTCAAAAGGAGTATCAGACTTTTGTTTTCTAGGTTGTGTGACAAGCACTCGATCTGCTCTTGTGAAGATGACATCTTTCACATGACGTTGTCTGTCAGCATATATTTTCATTTTCTGTTTGCAACCAAAGTCTGTAGTATAAATGGTTTCCTCATTCTTGGATCTGAGGTTGGTCCACTGGGACAGCTTGGTCGTCATGGCTCTTCCAAACATGAGAGTTGCAGGGCTTTCTCCTACTGCTGAGTGAGGGGTCGAATGGTAAGCTCGAAGAGTAATGTTCAAAACGCCTTTGAGGTCGGGCTTCTCCAATGTAGCACGTTGAACAGCTTTCTTTATAGTACTCATGAACCGTTCTACCAGGCCATTGGCCTGGGGCCAAAGGGGAGTGCTTTTTTGATGTATTATATTGAGGTAATTTAGAAAGTCTTTGAAATCTCGACTATTAAAAGGTGGGCAGTTGTCAGATTTTAAGATTGCAGGTACACCCCATGTTACAAAGATGCCACCTAATCTTTGAATAACCTTTTCATGTGTAGTAGATGAAAGATCTTCTACCAATGGAAAACGGGAGAAGATAATGTCCATTCTCAAGAGGACCAAAGACATGAACAGCAATTCTCTCCTAAGCATGATGTGGCAATTTTGACATGTTTAACCCCTTGAATGCCCATGACGAGCTGGACTCGTCATGGCACACAGTTCTCGTGTGCCCATGACGAGTCCAGCTCGTCATGAGGCATTCCCTGGGAAATCCCTCTGGTGCAGGCACCAGAGGGATTCCCTTTAATTCAAAATAGCCTCGGGAGCTGGGAAAGAGCTTCCCCAGCTCCCGAGGCACCCCCTGCTTTCCCTGTAATGATGATCGGCGCGCACGTTGCGCAGATGTCATTACAGTGAAACTGAAATGAGCCAAGAGGCTCATTTCAGTTTCACTTTCAACGTGCTCAGGGGGCTATCTCAGCCCCCTGAGCACGTAGAAAGACGGGAGAGGTATCGTTGGAAAGGGGAGAATCTCCAGTGGATCCCTGCTTGGGGATTGCCACAGGAGGGCGATCCCTAAGCAGGGATCCACCCACTAGACACCAGGGAGGGGGGAGCGGCCCACTTGGGCAAGGGCCTTTGCTCTCCCCTGATTATTTTGGCACCATTGAGTCTTTTTGCCCCCCCCGGGGGGCACATGGGGGCAGTAGCCCCTAATCTGCCCCCCCGGGGGGGCAAAAAGCCCACTAGACACCAGAAAATAAAAAAAATAAAAATAGGGGTGGGGGCTGCCCAAAACGGGCAGGCCCATGCCCCCACCCCACCCACCAATTATTACAGTCTTTCTGCCCCCCCCCGGGGGCAGATGGGGCAGTGGCCCCTAATCTGCCCCTTCGGGGGGGGCAGAAAGCCCACTAAACACCAGGGATTTGTTTTTAAGGTTTTCTAGGGTGGGGGCTGCCCTAAATGGGCACACCAATGCCCCCACCCACCCGCCACCATTACAGCCTTTCTGCCCCCCCTGGGGGGAAGATGGGGTATTGGCCCCTAATCTGCCCCTTCGGGGGGGCGGAAAGCCCACTAGACACCAGGGATTTTTTTAGAAACTAAAAATAAGGGTGGGGGCTGCCCAAAACAGGCATGCCCATGCCCCCACCCCCCCCACCCCAATTATTACAGTCTTTCTGCCCCCCTGGGGCACACCACTGCCCCCACCCCCGCCACCATTACAGCCTTTCTGCCCCCCCTGGGGGGCAGATAGGGCAGTAGCCCCCAATCTGCCCCCCCAGAGGGGCAGAAAGCCCACTATCCACCAGGGATTTTTTTTGCGCAATTGTTTTTAGGGTTAGGGCTGCCCGAAACGGGCACGCCAATGCCCCCACCCTCCCCGCCACAAAAATTACAGTCTTTCTGCCCCCCAGAAGGCAGATGGGAGCTGTAGCCCCCAATCTGCCCCCCCCTGGGGGGTGCAGAAAGCCCACTAGAAACCATGGATTGTTTTGTTTTATTAGTGTAGGGGTAGGGGATCCCCAAAATGGGCATGACAATACCCCCACCCCACACCCAGAGAAATTCCAGTCTTTCTGTCCCCCCGGGAGGGCAGATGATGGCAGTGGCCCCTGATCTGCCCCCTGGGGGAGCAGAAATCCCACTAGGCGCCAGCGAGTACGCAGGCTTTTTTTATGCGTGGGGGTGGGGGCTGCCCAAAATGGTCATACCAATCCCCCACCCCCACAAAAAATAGCCACAGTCTTTCTGCCCCTTTAGGGGCATATCGGGATGAAACCCCCTTCCCCGATTCCCCCCCAGGGCGACAGAAAGCCCACTGGGCTCCGACTTTTTTTTTTTCTAGCAATGAGCATACCTGTGGATTTTGGGCCCTAGAGCAGTTGGCACGTAGGCAAACCTAGCAAACCTGTACATTTTTTAAAACTAGACACCGAGGGTAAGGGTAAGGAAACGTTGGGGGATCCACGCAAGCCATACCTCTCTGGAATCCCCCGGGTGTCTAGTTATCAGAAATGTGTGGGTTTGGTAGGTTTCCTTAGGTGGCCGCCGAGCACCGGGCCAAAAAACCAAGTGACCCCCCTTGCAAAACCAGGTTGTTTTGAGATAGTCAATTTTCATGTCGCCTCACTACGTTGTGGGCCCTTGCCTGTCGCGGGTACTTGGGCCTCCCACGCGAGTGAGGCACCGTTTTTATCGGGAGACCCAGAGGAACGCTGGGTGGCTGGAAATTTGTGTCAGCCCGGTGATGCCACAACTTTCCCACACAAAGATGTGTGAAAAAGGTGATTTTTTCAGCTAAATTTGAGGTTTGCAGGGCATTCTGGGTAAGGAAACTTTGGGGGATCTACGCAAGCCATACCTCCCTGGAATCCCCCGGGCGTCTAGTTTTCAGAAATGTATGGGTTTGGTAGGTTTGCTAATAAATCCAGACGAAGTGATGATTCTCATGAAGCTTTAATGACTTTTACCACCGACAGGTCTCTTAACAGGTCTTCTCACCAACGTCTCCTCTGCCAGAATGTCCATCTCATTCAGAATCATGAGATGCACATTCTGTCACTAGGACAACAACAAGATTCCATTACAAGACATTGAGGAACATGCAAATTACAACATTTGCCTAGGTGGCCGCCGAGCACCGGGCCAAAAAACCAAGTGACCCCCTTGCAAAACCAGGTCGTTTTGAGATAGGCAATTTTCATGTCGCCTCACTACGTTGTGGGCCCTTGCCTGTCGCGGGTACTTGGGCCTCCCACACGAGTGAGGCACCGTTTTTATTGGGAGACCTGGGGGAACGCTGGGTGGTAGGAAATTTGTGTCAGCCCGGTGATGCCACAACTTTCCCACACAAAAATCTGTGGAAAAAGGTGATTTTTTCAGCTAAATTTGAGGTTTGCAGGGCATTCTGGGTAAGGAAACGTTGGGGGATCCACGCAAGCCATACCTTCCTGGAATCCCCCAGGTGCCTAGTTTTCAGAAATGTGTGGGTTTGGTAGGGTGCCGGCAGAGCTAGGGTTAAAAAACTACAGCTAGGCACTTTGCCAAAAAAGGTTCATTTTTCACTGCAAAATTGAGGTGTGTCCACGATGCGTTTTGCGCAGTTTCCTGTCGCGGGCACTAGGCCGACAAACACAAGTGAGGTACCATTTTTCTCGGAAGAGTTTGGGGAACACGGGGTGGGTGGAAATTTGTGGATCCATGCAGATTCCAGAACTTTCCACCACAGAAATGTGGGGAAAATGTGTTTGTTTTGGCAATTTTTTAGGTTTGCAAGGGAATTCTGGGTAACAGAACCTGGTGGGAGGCAGTCAAGTCACCCCATCCTGGATTCCCCTGGGTGTCTAGTTTTCAAAAATGTATAGGTTTGCTAGGTTTCCCTAGGTGCCGGCAGAGCTATGGTTAAAAAACTACAGCTATGCACTTTGCCAAAAAAGGGTCATTTTTCACTGCGAAATTGAGGTGTGTCCACGTTGCGTTTTGCACCGTTTCCTGTTGCGGGCACTAGGCCGACCCACACAAGTGAGGTACCATTTTTCTCGGAAGACTTTGGGGAATGCGGGGTGGGTGGAAATTTGTGGATCCCCGCAGATTCCAGAACTTTCCCCCACAGAAATATGGGGAAAATGTGTTTTTTTGGCAATCTTTTAGGTTTGCAAGGGATTCTGGGTAACAAAACCTGGTGGGAGGCAGTCAAGTAACCCCATCCTGGATTCCCCTGGATGTCTAGTTTTCAAAAATGTATAGGTTTTCTAGGTTTCCCTAGGTGCCGGCAGAGCTATGGTTCAAAAACTACAGCTAGGCACTTTGCCAAAAAAGGGTCATTTTGCATTATGAAAATGTGGTGGGTTCACGTTGGGTTTTGAGCCATTTTTTGTAGTGGGCACTATGCCTACCCATACAAGTGAGGTACCATTTTTATCGGGAGACTTAGGTTAATTCAGATTTGTAAAGGAACCGTTATTACCTATTGACTTTCAATGCATTTCTGCCTTCCAAATGAAAGACATTGTGTAAAAAAGAAGTCATTCTAAAAAATGACTGATAATTCTCATGCTAGTATGAGTATTCCCAATTTCGGAAATGTGCAAATATCTACTGTCTCTAAACTCTATATTTTGTTCCCATTTCAGAAATACATAGGTGTCTTTCATACCGATTTTTCCATGTACACATTTTTACAGAATAATTACTACATACCCGGTACATAATAAAAAAACATTGCAAGGTACTGCTCAGTTTTTGGCTCTGGGTTCGTCGGGTTCTTGGTGAACCTACAAGTCCTATATATCCCCACAACCAGTAATGTCCAGCGGATGTAACGGTATATTGCTTTCAAAGAGCTGTCATAATTAGAAGAAGTTACAGGTGAAAACGTTGACACAAAAGGCTTTTTTTCAACAAATGTTCAATTTATCCTATATTTAACTGTTAGTTTCTATAAAGAAACCTTGATGGATCTACACAAATGACCCCTTGCTGAATTCAGAATTTTATCTACTTCTCTAAAATGTATAGCTTTCCAGGATCCATTATTGATTTTGTACTCATTTCTGCCATTAACTGGAATGAGGTTGAAAGCACAAAAAATAGCAAAAATAGGCTATGTCCCAGAAAAATGCCAAAACTGTGTAAAAAATGTTGGGTTTCTGCCAAAAGTCTGGTTTTCCCCTAAAAGCTGGGAAAATGGTGATTTCAGCCCCACAAACCCTTTTTTGATAACATTTGCAGGGAAAAACCCAGATGCTTTCATTTGCAGCCTGTTTTTCCCATTTTTCCCCCCAAAAACTAAATTTTGCTGTATTTTGGCTCATTTCTGTGACCCCGCCAGGGGAATCCACAAACCCTGAGTACCTTTAGAATCCCCATGATGTTGGAAGAAAGGGATGCAAATTTGGCATGGATACCTTATGTGGTCAAAAAGTTACAGGGGCCTCAGCGCACACTACCCCAAATAGCCAAAAAAAGGCGTGGTACAGGAGGGGGAAAAGGCCTAGCAGCGAAGGGGTTAAATGATGCTGAATAACTTGAGACGAAAGACATTTGCATGTATGGCAAGTCTTTAATTCTTTTCTTGACCCTTTCATCGAGAAAGGAAACCAGACTCGGTCATGGAGAGCTCTCTTGGTGGCAACTATTCCTCAAAGTCCTTCATGGTTGACTTCAATCGCTTGTTGTTGTAGACTCTCAGGAATAACAATTTGTGTGCCTGACAGAATGAGGACTTCTTTCATCACTGAAAGTTCATCTCCTACATTTTTGCACTTCAGAAATGGGGAGAGGATGTGGCGTAATGGCTAGAGTGGTCGACCTCGAAGGTGGGGAACTGGGATCAAGTCTCGGCAGGGACGCTCAACATCCTGTGATTCTGAGCAAGTCACTTGATCACCCCGTGCATAACAAAAAAAATAATTAATAATTAATGAATGTGTCCATTTGTAATGCAACTGGTGCTCATGTAAAGCTAGTTTGCGCTATACAAACTCCCCCCCCCAAAAATACTCACGGTCATTAACGTGAGGTCTAAAGTCCTGGTTCCACAGTTGATGAGTAATAATATCGTTTAACTCTAACATGTCACTATCTTTGCTACTGGATTCAAGCTGGCCTGGCTGACCAGGGGTGTTACCCTGAAACCGGTCCCATGATGCTTGCTTCCAGTCCAGGGAAGACCTGGCTTGGCAGTTCAAGCTGGACTGTTCCCATAAGGGACAGGGTCAAGACTGATTTGCATATGGCTGGGTCTGAACTAGGGTGGCGAAGTGAGCTAAAGAATGATGATGGATTCAACCCAGATCTCTGACTGGGGATGAGTGTCTGAAAATGCTCAGCGTTCCGTCCTTCATCTCCTTATGTTTGCTCTGTTCGCCCTAAGTTGGCAGGGTTTGATCAGTCGTGGGTCCCTTGCTCACTTTGCCACTGGATTCAAGCTAGCCTGACTGTTGAGGGGTGTTACCTGGAAACCGGTCCCAGGATGCTTGTTTCCGGTCCACGGAAGACCTGGCTTGGTAGTTTGGGCTTGACTGTTCCCATAAGGAGCAAGGTCAAGACTGATTTGCATATGGCTGGGTCTGAACTGGGGTGGCAAAATGAGCAAAAGAATGATGATGGATTCAATCCAGATCTGTGACAGGGGGCTAGTGTCTGAAAAGTTTTAGCGCTACGTCCATCATCTCCTTGTGTTTGCTTTGTTCGACCTAAGTTGGCAGGGTATGCTCAGGCAAGGGTCCCTTGCTCACCTTGCCACTGGATGCAAGCTAGCCTGGCTGATCAGGGGTGTTACCCCAAAACTGGTCTCAGGATGCTTGTTTCCGGTCCAGGGAACACCTGGCTTTTCAGTTCGGGCTGGACTGTTCCCATAAGGAACAGGGTCAAGACAATTTGCATATGGCTGGGTCTGAACTGGAGTGGCGAAGTGAGCTAAAGAATGATGATGGATTCAACCCAGATCTGTGACTGGGGGTGAGTGTCTGAAAAATGTCAGCGCTCCATCCATTATCTCCTTGTGTTTACTATCTTAGCTCATAGCAGTGACAATTTGTTCCCAAGACATGGCAGCTGGTGTGCTCCATTTTACAATAAAATTGATGTAGGCCTCTGCAGTTTTAGATGGGGTACAAGGGCATTGAAAAGGCACTCTTGAAAAATAATCAGCTGGATTCTGATCTTTCCTGGATGATGAAGAATTGTATAGTTGTATTCTTGTAACCTCAAACCCCAACGTTCAATTTGAGGAGTCATCTTGGCTTTGGGGGTTGCCAAATATCGTCAACAGTGCTTGATGATCAGTCACTACTGTGAAAGGCTTTCCGTACAAGAACACATGGAAATATTTGCAATCCCAGACCACTGTCAAACTTTCTTTCTTAGGTTAGGAGTAAGCGCATTCCGTTTGTGACAGGCTTTCACTGGTGCATGTCACAATACATCTCTGGGCATTTGGCTGTCCGTTATGCTGTGCAAGGATTGCACCTAAGCCGTCAGGGCTAGCATCAACTACAACCTCTGTATGAAGTTTGGGATCAAAGTAGGTCATTTCAGTGGCCCGCTCAATAGCTTGCTTGATTTTTTGGACGCTATTCTCACAATCATGTGACCAATGAAAAGTAGGCCCGAGAGGATAGAGGAAACTGCTTTGGCGATAATCCAGAGACACTGGGATTCTCTGAATGTAGCAGTGTACCGCTGATCTGGGCTGTTTCTGTTTGTCCTGCAGGGTCACTTGCCCCAGGGATGCAGGCACTGCTGAGGGAAGGACACTAGCCCTACATTCAATATCCCTAAGGACTCAGAGCCCTGTCAGTGTGAGCACCAGTAATGCTTAACTGCCCCGGAGCCCTGTCAGTGTGAGTACCAGTAAAGCTGAACTTGCCCGCGAGCCCTCTCGGTGTGAGCACACATTGTGCTGACATGCCCGGATACATACCCATACCGCACAGCACCATTATGCGCTTGCACCATGAAGTCCGATGTCCGCATGTTCGCGTTCCGTGTACGTGTTACCACCTCCTGATGCAGCCAGATTTTCAAGTCATAACTTGCTACACAGCAGCAATAAACATGTGTTCCGTATACCTGCCATCAGTATGTGCTTGTACCATGCATGCAGCACCCGTGTGCCACTGCACCCTACTGTACCGTGCCAGTACATGCTTACACCATGCAGTATTAGTATGAGAAGGAACATTGCCCAACAGAACCTTCATGCACCTGAACCTACTGAACTGTATCAGAATGGCAATGTACCAACATGCACAGCAGCGGTATCAGGGACATCTTAAGGATTAGAGGGGCCCTGGACCAAACGTATTTTGGGGATTCCGGTTCAGAACAGCTTTGAATTTAAGATCCAGTTTCAACTTTTTCGTGCCCTCTTTTGCTGGGTCACCAACACTGCAAAGGCAGACTGGTCCAAATTCTAAATATGTTAGGAGGCTCCGATGTGGGCACTCAGAGGAGGCAGCAGTAAACTAAAGGTTTGGGGTCCTTGCCTTTTCTGTTCCTGCCCATTGACAGTGCACCATTGCAGCCAGCATCCAAGATGAGCGTCTCTGGGGTCAGAGAGAGTCCAGGTTCTGACAGTGGCTGCCGCAGGAGGAGACTCCCGTGTCCCGTGTCCACCGGTAGCCAGTATTGCTCCCCACCTGATTACACTGCCTCATTTGGTACTCCTTTATCATGCCACACACCTCCTTTGCAATACTGTCCTCCCCAACCCTCAAGCACTAACATTTTCTTCTCTATGCTCTGCTTCACTCTCCTCTGTTTCCATCAGCAGCACCTGAGTAACCCTGGGCGGACAATTACGCTATGCTTGCATAGTTTGCGTAGTTTGTGCTACTTCGCGCTACGCGAATTGCATGTGGCACAGTGCAAAAATACATAGCGTAGCTGCCATTTTTTGCTCGCTTGCGGTCCTCAACGTCAAGTTGGCAACCGCAAGCGAGCAAAATGACATCCCGGCAAGACTTTTTCCTCATTCGCGATCAGCAACATCAAGTTGCCGATCGCGAGCGTGGAAAATAAACCTCCCGGTGAGATTCTCAACGCGGGGAGGTCAGGTTTCTCATTGCGAGTGGTCGTGTATGCTCACAACCGTTCGCGATGAGAAACTACCAGTCCGTGTTGAGAAAGCTGCTGCTCGAGTAAAAATCTACTCGAGCGGCAGAAAACGACAGCTCGCACTGTGCAAGATGCTGTTTTCAATGATTGCACAGTGCGGACAAGCATCCGGCACTGTGCAATCATCGCGAACAGCACACTTCGCAGTTCGCGTAGTGCTAAGCATAGTGCGAAGTTCAAGGACATGAATGGGTGCTTGCACCGCAGTCTTCTTATGTTTCATTGTGGTTACAAACGAACATTGACTTTTTAAGGGCGTTGTGGCAGTTCATGTGTATAATTTAGTTTTTGACTTCGTAAGTTGTGGTAACAGAGCTAATTCTTGATACTTCTGCTAAGGCATGATATTTATTAACGCACCATGGTAATTCAGGTTCTGACTTCGTAAGTTGCGGTAACAGAGATAATTCTTGATACTTGTCCTAAGGCATGATATTTATCAATGCATCACTGTCAATTATGAATTGTATCAAAAACCCATTTATCTTTAAAGTGATCTTCAGACAATGTATGAATGTTTTTGGTGCTTTTTTGTGTCGATTTTTCTGCACTTTTGAGTTTTCCTCACATTCGACTAGTCCCACATGTGCATGCGTTTCTGAGGTAAACATTGATATTACACAATTGTCATTGTCTCTTTCACTGGAAACTGACACTGAGGAACTCTTCATTAATGATTTAGATGACGGTTAACTGCGTTTGGTGTCAATTTGTCTCTGTTATTGTGACTGCTTGGCCCTGTGAGAGCGCGTCAAACGTTGCTGAGGTAGCGTTTTGCCTTCACACTGTGATGCACTTACTTTTCTCTAGGGGTGGGCGGAATATGCGAAATTCACTTTCGCAAATTATCGTGAAAATGTTAAAAATCTCCGCAAACACGCGGAAATATCACGAAGATGCAGAAGTTTTTTTCCCGCCCGTTCGCGGTATTTTCTGTATGGTCGCGGCTCGCCAGCTTACCCATGCGGTTGCTCGCGGGCGCGGCCATCTTGTTTTCACTTGTCTCGTGGTGCATGATCGCGAGAAGAAAGATGTGATCGCGCGACGAATTACATTACTGCGGGCGCGAACTGTCGCGAGACAGCACAAATGGCTACCAACAATCCAACATCTCGTGGAGAACGCGACCGGACCGTGAAAACTTGTCGGCGAATGCGGAGATTCAGATAAGGCGATCGCGCGCACGCGAGAATGTATTATTTTACAGCGTGAGCCAGCAAAAAATTTCCGGTAAAATGCAGATTGACGAAATTTTGACATTTTCGCGCTCTCCGCGGAACGCGAAAATATCAAATTATCGCAATTTCCGCGAACTGAATTTTAGCCCAGGCCTACTTTTCTCTTCGCCTGATAAGGGGTCACGAAATGGTTCACTTTATCACAGCCGATGCATATTTATCCAATGGTGGGACATTTACCTTCATGTGGAAATGCCAGTCCACATCTGTAACACATTTTCTTTTTCTGTGGAGACATCACCTTCTGTACCTCTGCCTTGCACTCTGACTTCCTTTTCATGCTTATGACTGACACACTTTGGGCGCATCCGGCCTTCATGTCTGTCGCTTGACGATCAGCACTCTCTTCAGGGCGAGCAGCCTTGAGGACCTGTTCTAAGCTCCATGTTTCCTTCAGCATTCGTCATTAAAAGGAATCTGCCAGACATATATCGATCACTCTGAGGGGGGTAGCTTCCTCATCATTGAATTAATCCAGTCTCTCAACAAACTCATTGATGGTTTTGCTTGATCTCTGGCATTCTTGACTGAATATGTATCTTTCATAATCTACATTTGGCACTGGATTAAACTTGACATTCAAGGCTTTTTTGATTTGATCATATGTCACCTTATCTTCTGGTGGCATCTTTTTATGTCTTCTTTCACTCCTTTACGAGTCATGTTCCTCAGATACTTTATAATCTTTTTATCACCTGTTTCCTCTATTGCTGATCTATGAAATCTTCAAAAGTATCTATCCATGCAGACTATATATTGCTAATATTGTGTTTTTTTGACAGTATCAAATGCAGACGGCCGTTTAAAGAATATAGCAGCCATATTTGTGGACAGGAGTGGTCGTTGAGGCGTTTCGCATGGAATTTGATCAGGCAGAGCTTCTCTAGTCAAACCGAAAGTGTGCAGTTCCTCAGGGAAGGGGAAGGGGGGGAAGGGAGAAAAGGGGAGGGGAGAGACAGGTCTCTTATAGAATGCCCTCACACACCTAGCAAGGTGTCATGCTTCATCATAGGGCTGTGCTCCTCGTCGGGCCGGCGCTGCAATGCCCGACGGGCTCCCGCATAGGGGCTCTTTTTCGGAGATCTTTTAAGAGACAGCCGTATAGGTGCATGGGGGTAAGTGCAACAAGTGTAGTGAGTCAGGGTGTGGTGAATTAAAATAGGTTTGGTATTGCCAACAAGGAACAATTTTATTCTGGTGGTATACCAGCCTAATTAAAATAAGTGAGCCCTGTCAGGATAATAATGATCCACAGGGATGTATTAAAAGGTCGACATGTTTCTTGCCCTATGCCCAAACGGGTCGGTGGCAATTCTTCAGGACCGTGGTGAGAGAGTGCTCAAAAATAATCTCTTCTACAGTGAAGGTGAAAGTAACATTTGTACATCACCAGAGGGGGTCCATGGGGTCCCAACGGGTTGGTGGACCCACAGTTGCCAGACCCCCTAGGATACAGTTATTGCTGTACGGGTTCGCCAGTGAAGCCAAAATTAGCTCGCCGGGGGTGGGCGTGCACTTAGCCGTGCTCCTACCGTGGCTCTGGCGCCCGTTCCCTGAGGAACTGCACTCTTTCGGTTTGATTATATGTTTGGAGCATTGTGCAGGACCTAAGAATAAAAGCTCTCGGTTCCTCTTTTTTTGTAGAGCTTCTCTAGTGCCACGTGGCGTGCTGGCTTCGGGGTCAAACTCAATGACTTTTGGAGCTTGGATCTAGCCTTGGCTTTCAATTGGAACTCTCTATTTGATAGCAATCTAGGGAGTTGTTTGGTGCCCTTATGCTGCAGCTTTGGTGGTTGTCGTGCAGATGTCAAACACAACACTGACCCTACTTCGGGGGGGGGGACACTTCACAGCACGTTGTGGTACATTGATTCGTTAATGGTTTTGATAAGTTGATCAACCTTGTATTCTACTATGGATATTGCTAGAGTATGTTGTATTTAGCTTAAAGGCAGTGATGGTGCAATTTGGGAGACCAGCGGGAGGTCTAGCAGTTCTGGTATCAGTTGAGTATGATATAGAGGGGTCTGTCCTCTTTAGGGATTTTGTAACTTTTCTCGTATTATCATTTTCTGATCTCCCTCTGATCATGATGCTTAGGGGGGACCATAAAGGGGTCCTAAACTGATACTAATTGATACATATCTAATTCCGAAATTTAGCAAAGATCAACAATTTATGGAGCTGGCTCTTTCACAAGATAAGATTCAATCAGTGTTTTCCTATGTGCCTATACTTTTGATGGGGGATTTAAACGTAGAAATCCCTTCTAGGCAGCCGAGGGATGTTATCCTAAGAGGCAAAGAAAGTGCACTGAATATCCCCTGTCAGGATTTGGGGAGTCAGAGAAGGAAGGGGCAGGTAGACAACTGAGGATCCCGCTCAATAGTCTCAATATGACAATAATTAATGGTAGGTGTCCGAGGCATCAGCCGGCTCAGACAATATTTGATAGTGGTAGAGTAATGTCCCTGATCGATTATGCAATTATCTTCTCAGAGCACTGTGGGATGGTAAAGGATCTATCGGTAGGTGTTCTGGGGTTAGTGACCATAAAAGCCTCTTATCCTCTCATTGTCTAGGGCAGTTAAGCCAAGACATTTGTGGCCCCATTGTTTGGTTTGCTTCTATACTGTAAAAATTATCTCAGAATAGTGTGGTCTGTCAATCTGAAACGTCATATTATGAGCAGCATGAAGGAGTTGCTAAAGATATAATCCAGCTCACCTTCATACCACACAATACAGGCTTTCGAAAAATGTATCCCTTTTATAAGGGATATGGGGACTGTAGGGTTGGGTAGGGTGAGTAAGGACCCTCTGAGCTTAAACAAATCATGGACCAAAGCAACACTCAATAGGAAAATATGAGAGGCGTTCAGAGTAGGTTGGGAAACAAAGGGGCAGTTTGGTAAGACAGCAAAGGAAAGCCTTTAGGAAAGACATGCAGCAAATCAAGTGGAGGGAGAGAGAGATCCTATGGTGCAAGGCAATCTTTTCCCTGCGTACTGACAACCTAAATGGCTTCTGGAATATTGCAAGCGGCATCCTTGGCCTAACCACACAGATTACAACAGGCTTAATTCCCGAGTAATCCTGGGTCAGTTATATTTCTGACTTGTATAAAGGCAAAGATGAGAGGGACGAGAGCATTCCGCTCCCCACAGTTAGTATTATTGAAGCAGTGATCAAAGGCCTGAAAGGCTCAAGGACGCAAGGGTCAGACGGCACAGATCCTGGCACCGCTGTTTGGAGAAATAATTGAGGGACATAATTTTCCAGAAACCTGGAAAGTCAGCATTAGGGTCCCTCTGTTTAAAAAGGGGGATAGGGCTCTGCCCTCTAATTATCACATAATTACCTTGTTGAATATCATGAGCAAAATGTATGCAAAGAATTTGATGGGCTTATTAAATGATTGGCTGTGCCAAGCTAGAATTCTCTCTTTTGGGTTTTAGGAAAGGGTACTCATCTATGGACGGCAATGCAATATTAAAGCTGTTGGCGGAAGATTACGCCCTTAAAAGAAAGCTGCCCCTTTATGCGTCATATATCGACCTATCAACGGCGTTTGACACCATTAATAGATCACTGTTATGGGAAAAGATGGTAAGATGGAAGTGTCCACTGGGTCTTTTGAAGTTGATAGTCCAACTGCTTGAGGACTCATGGACCAGAGTGGAATTGGGATGTAATGGGGCCTAGTCCAAAAAGATCTGCACCTCCTATGGGTTGAGCAAGGGTGTATTCTGGCTCCGCTGTTGTTCTCGATTCACTTAGCAGATGCCTTGGGACCCCTAAATCAGGCCATTCATTTTAACTATCATCAGAGGGTGCTTAGCTATTGGACCAGGCTTTAAAAAGCTGAAGAAGGTGCCTTGAGGAATCTTATGAAACTCCATTTACAAGGTAAGCACTCAGGTCAATGGGTAAACAATATACAGGCTATTGAGGCTTCCCTTAATTTGCCCGCAATGTATATTCCATTAAATATATCGGTGCTGTAAAAGAGAGAAGCACTAAAACACCTAATAAAATGTCTTTGTTGGTGTCCACAAGAGAAGCAACCTACAGCATCTGTTGGAGGTAGATTATGGGATCTAATCCAGCCTTACAGGAGTAATATTAAGAGCAGATTTGTTAGGTGGTGTGCCCAGAAGATCAGGCTGGGTCGGGTTCCCGCTTTCATTAGGTGGAGGGGGTTTAGTCAGGAGGGTTTGGATAGAGATCGCTGCCCTTTTTAGGTCGGGCCTAGCGCAGCGCGCATGCGCTGCCCTATGGGAGGCTTCATGTAATCACTTCAAACTTCTCCATGTGGGTCAGACTCCTCCCACACATCTGATTGGCCTTTGCATGTGTCTTTCAGTAATGAAAGCAAGCAATTGGTCAGAGGCGGGTGCATGTCCCACCTCTTCTTGAAATGTTCACTCCCATAGCGTTTTGGTGTTTACAATTGTCTAATTTGTTGAAATAGTAAATAACCGGTATCTCTTGGGTTCTGGTCGTGGTGGCTCATATAGCCATGTGGCCAATTCCGGGGATAGGGTTGGCATAGCAACTACCTTTTGAAGTTTTAAGTATGCATTCCTTTTTTTAATTACAGTATTGATTTACAGCTCAACTATTGGGGGTAGAGAGGTGTATACCAGCACAATGTGTTTTTTTAAGCTTTAATGAATTTTCTTGATTATTGTATTTGTATTGATATGCTGCAAGATATGTTGTTGGTATTGCCTAATTGGCATGATATCAAACTAATAAAATACTGCTGCTACTACTAGTCCATGAAAGTAAATAATGTTATGATATTTGGTCGGCACTGTGCTTAAATGTTTCTTCACAAACACCTGGTTAACCTCTGTTTCATAGCACATTAATTTCACTTTGACTTGTACTGAACTATGGCTATGCAATAAAAAGGAAAAGCATTTACTTACCATCTCCGCTGCGCCGCTTCTCCCACCGCCGCACGTCTCTCCTCCATCCTGGAAGGAAGGTCAGCTGGAAGCACAAGAAGCTCCCAGGCTTCCGAACTCTCCCAGCCAATCACGACGCAACAGGAGCAGCGTCGTGGTGGGTCTGAGGGTCCTGTTTGGATGATCAGGCAGTGCCTGGGAGCCTAGGCATGTTCTCCACAGAGCAGAGCTGTGCAACACAGCCCAGTGGAGAACATGCCAAGTGTGCATGGCGGTTTGGATGGCCCTAGAGGACTGGCCAAACCGTCATGTGCACTTAGAGGAGTGCAAACCACTCCTCCCCTGCTCTGGCATCAGAGCCCAGACCTGCCCCTGCCCCGACTCCCGCATAGAAAAGTTGAATTATAATAACATCCTGTTATTATTATTTTCTTTTTTGCACTGCTGAAATTGCAATGGGGCAATGTTGCTCCCCCTTAGCGGGGGAGACGCCACTGAACATATGCAACTGTTTGGGCACTGCACAGTGAATATGGGCTGTGTTTTTGGCTGTTGGTAGACCTGTTTTGTGGTCTGGTACGGTTTTTACTGTTGATTTCCATGATATTACCACAAAAATTTCCTGCAGCAAGCACAATTACATGCAGTCTCCTATGCCTTGCAAAACACCGATACCGTATGCATTTACAAGTTTAAAACTGCAAATGCACTTTTTTAACTATCTGATTCGCTAATGGGACCCACATTTGGTGCCCATACCTGTTTTCTGTCCCAGTTCGACTATACACTTCTTCCTGCTCTAAACTATCCAGTGTTATCTGCTAGACCATAATCTGCACTTCAACTGACACCATCCGACCTTCCGCCTCAATATTGTAATCAGTGGCCTTACCTGTCCAGCCACAAACTCATACAGCTACTCTCAGGAAGATTTTGAAAATCTAATCTTCATTAAGGTCTCCGATGCCCAAATACATAAACCACACGTAGATAGGAATGTCTATATAAACACACACACACAAATGTATCTCTCTACTGCTATTTGCTGGTGTAACGGATATTTCAAAGTAAATTTTCTATCGGGGTTGATGATATGTCTGAACCTGAGCTACTGATCTTGGAACTTGGGAAGCAGGTTCGAGGCCCAGCGTTGGCTCAATATCCTGTGATTCTGGGCAAATCACTTAATCTCTCCACGCCTAAAAGAAATCTGGCCTTGTGTAATGTGCTCTGATACCTTTTGTCCAAGTTCGCACTATATAAAAACCACACAAAAAGGATGGAGTGTGGTGGAAGTCATCCTCTTCAAATAGAAAGGGAAAAGGTCTTGTTAGTCTGTTTCTTCTCACCCACTCTCTCTGGGAACAAACACACAGTGGCAGAGATAGAAGAATAGGTTTAAATATGCATACTACAGCATTCCATGTCCACGGGACATATACAACCCACTGATTTTATTGTATTCGGACAGAATGCAGAAGACTTTTGTTTCTTTCTTCACTTGGAGACAACAGTTGTGGAATGGGTAAAAGGGCACAGATGTATTACCTCTGTCTTCCAGCAAAAAGTGTGACGGGTTGACTGAAAGTGACTGTTAATGCACTTAGGACTTTAACTAGGGCACAAGTCCTAAAAAAAGAAGTGGGGGGATGCTGACGTCACGACAGGAAGTGTAGTCACGAAAGGTGGCTTGCACCTTCAGACTCATTGCCTCCCCTCGCTCACCCCTTAGATGCGATTGCATCACAGAAGCCAGCACGTGAGCAGCGTTCTGAATGAGCTCCAATCTCGCCCGAGAGAGGCCAAAGAGTGAATGTGTGGCTCCATTTTCTCCAGTTATCGAGCTCCCGGTAAAATAAGTGGGGGGACGCCGTTCACCCGCGTGGTACACCAACTCGATCCCAGACTTTAACACTAACAAAAAATGTAAGAACCTGTCCTGACCTGCAACTTACATCACAAGCAGTGTATCTCAACTACAATGGCCAAGGAAGCGCTGCAGACTACTCCACTTGGAAGCTCACGAGAGCCTTCCACTGCTTGATTTTCTTTATTGAGGTATCAGTGCCAGGGCCTGGGGGAAAGTCTGCCTCTTTCTTTGGCACTAACATCCTGATTCCTGATTCTGTGCCGAAAACAAATACATTGTTGCTTTTTTCTCACCCAAAAATAGATGTGTGAGCCTTTGACTGCAGCTACGGTTGTTCTTCTTGATCTCTTTACCATAGGCTCATTTTTTCATAAACACTCTTGAATTCTAACCACTGGCTGAAACTAAGACTCGTGGTCCGAAGGTCAATTTTTACCAGGTCTTTCAACTATGGAATTGCCTCAGGAGTCCTAGATGTGGGTTCCACTGGAAACCAGCTGCACAAATTATAGTACTGTAGATGCTGATTCGGAACTGCAAAAGTCCTCGCCCAGCAGAGTGACGAGGAAGAGCCGTGATGTCCAGTGTTTCTTTTTTCTCTCTTATCCCATTCTCCTTTCCCTGCTTTTGCAAAAATATGTGTATGGTCAGGAGTGGATGTGGTGTGAGATGGGTTAGTGCACTACTCCCATTGGAACCACAGTACAATATTATTTCTTTCTAACACTATGATAACAACCCACATATTATCATCGGAAGATCTAATGCCATCAAAATGAATGTTTTTTCAAAGATTCGCTTTGAATTTGAGAATATATTCCTTGATATTAATCAGGTTTCCTTCTGAAAGTTTGAGTGGTGGTATCATTGTTTATGTTGAAAGGGAAGATTCCTCTATTCTTCTGCATCACCGTTTTATTTTATTTGATTTCGACCAATGGCCTCTACATGTAAAAAGATTAATATATCTCACTTTAAAATGAATACCCAGACAAAAAGAGAGGTGACAAGGAATGGAGAGTAATGTGTTAAAGGTATCATTGGGTGAGAGAGAGAACAGAAGAAAGGGGAATGCATTCCCTGCGTTTCAGTCTTATATTCCAAATGTACCTTTTAGCACTGGAGGCGAGGGGCGGCTCCTCCACGTGGGCGGAGGAGCTTCGCCCCACTGCTTTCTCGCAGAGCCAAAAGCAGAAACATAAAATGGTATTTTAAATACCATTTTATGTTTCTGCTTCTCACACTGCGAGAAAGAAGGGTGTGCCTGCCTGGTTGGGGGCGGGCGGGTGGGCGGTCCTGCAGGAGTCCAGGGGAGGAGTGGCTTGACCACTCTGAGTGCGCTGACTGTTTGGTCGGTCCCAGGGCTGTCCAAACCAGTCATACACACTCTGCATTTTCTCTATGTATCCTGCATACAGCCTACATAGAGAAAATGAACTCCCCATAGACGCCTGTGGGGTCCGCGTCCTAGCCTATCACAGCGCTGCCATTGCAGCCTTGTGGTTGGCTTAGGGGAGGAGAGGGGGGCTGCCTGAGAGTGGAGAGAGGAGACGCGACACAGGACCGGAGGAGATGGTAAGTATTTTTTTGTTGTTGTTAAATTAGATGAACTCCCCGCGCGACCCCCCTGCCCACCCACCTGCGAGTCATGCCGGGCGCGACTGCTGGAGGCATGTGAACCAATGGCTTTAATTGAAAGCTGATGACTCAGGTGAAAACGAACATCTGGATCTCTTCTAGAATGTGAGGTGCAAAACTTGACATCTGATGATCAATTGCGTTTGCACTGCCTTACTCATGTAGCATTGCCTTTACTGCCTTGTGGTTGTATTACGCCCCACACCACTTGAACAATTGCGAAACTAGTTTCAAGAGACTTACAGGGTCAGTTAGGGTTTGGTGGTGTAAAAAAGCTGATGTGTTGCTCTGCCATATGTATGGTTCCCTTGCTTCATTTAGATGGGGGAAATTACTGGTAATCTGTATTACCCCAAGTCATAGTCTTCCACGTCACAATCCTACATTCCCAGCCACTTTTACCCAAAATATATTTTTATATGGCAAAGAATGATAAAATATTGTTTTAAAAAACAGGAAGATCTTATCCTCAGACCATCATTTCTTTCCATGTGAAGGGGGGGTGTCTGAGGGCTAGTAGTTGTCTATATACTTTGTTTTTATTCAGGAGAGCAGGTAGGGTGTAGGTGATGAGGCAGGCCTCACAAGTAAGGACTAAGACAACAAAGACAGAGGAGAAGGTAAACTTTACAGTTTCAACAGTCAACAGCCATGCATTACAGTACATCTGCATGTCTTGACATTGCTCTATGTTCCATTTTCCGAATTATCAATATTTGAAGCACGTGTTGCTCATAGAAACAAACTATTCATTTTATTGATGTAGTATTGTTTTTAAAGTGTGAGGGCAGCAACTGTTTTGTTTTGACTAGATGCAGAAACATCATGGTGGTCTGCGATTCTGCAAGAATTCTTTGCAGAGTAGTACAATGCATGCTGTGCTTTGATCAGCTTCTCCTAAAAGAAAATGACGTTTTTAATGGACTCTTTCAAGGTGTTTCAGTGTGATGAAAAGTAGAAGCTGGTCAGGAAGTTGTTCTTGTGGTAAACCTTTAAAAATGATTCCATATATCGACTATATGTGAAATATACGTGTGTAGAATCAAGCCATCAGATTTGCACAGGAGATGCTAAGCATACTGCATCCGTATCAACCTCTGTAAGACCACCAGACGGGTTCAATTGAAATTTATCTGCATCAGTGCTCAATTTAAGCCGGTGTTTTCCGCTGCTCGGCACCAGCATTTAATTATCAACACCGGCACTTATGAGTGTCTGCCACATGGTGGTGCTTTTTGTTTTACGAGACAACGACGCAACAACAGGTGTTCATTAATCCAAAATACTTTAAAAATGGCTAACCTGCCTTCCAATCCATTTCTAGAGCTTTGGGGGCCTGGACTAATTTGAATTATCACACTTGGAGGAGTGTCATGCTTAATAGGTGTGTGGGTACTTGCATTGGCAGTGCTGGCGGGGCAATGGGTGGTGCAAGCTGCAGTGATCTTGTGGCGAGGGCCCCACAAATTAAGCACTGGGAGCACAGAACTTTTGGCTCATTGCAAAGGATGCCAGAAAACATGACCTATTTTCCTTAAAAATACACATTGACTCAGCAGCCTTGGAACTGAAGGAACTTTTTTGTTGTGATGTGAACATTGCGCACAAGAAGACTGCCATCACCCCCATGGAGTGGAGCCAATGGTTGCAGTGGGCTGGAGTGGAGTCAATGGTTGAAGTGGGCTGGAGTGGAGCCAATGGTTGCAGTGGGCTGGAGTGGAGCCAATGGTTGTAGTGGGCTAGAGTGGAGCCAATGGTTGTAGTGGGCTGGAGTGGAGCCAATGGTTGCAGTGGGCTGAAGTGGAGCCAATGATTGTAGTGGGCTAGAGTGGAGCCAATGGTTGCAGTGCGCTGGAGTGGAGCCAATGGTTGTAGTGGGCTAGAGTGGAGCCAATGGTTGTAGTGGGCTGGAGTGGAGCCAATGGTTGCAGTGGGCTGGAGTGGAGCCAATGGTTGTAGTGGGCTAGAGTGGAGCCAATGGTTGCAGTGGGCTGGAGTGGAGCCAATGGTTGAAGTGGGCTGGAGTGGAGCCAATGGTTGAAGTGGGCTGAAGCATTGCCCCATTGTGTATGCTGTGTTGGCCAGAAGCAAAGTGTGAATAACAGTTCAACAGGCCAAAGGATGAAGGTCACTGACCAAAAGCCCCTTTATGTATGTAAATTATACATCATTAAAATAAATAGTCTGGAGCGACAGAGGACAGACCTAAAAAATGGAGCAGCAAGATGTGTAGAGAATACATCCTACCTCCAAGCGCCTTAAAAGCAACGAGACAGAAATAAGATTGAGCTGTCTGAGGCAACTATGCACAAGTGCTTCTAAGCACTGTGTCTGGAAGGTAAGAGCAGATACAACGTCTAGGGATTCTATTGTGATTTGCGTCAAGGAGTGAGGGAACTCTGGAGAGATAACTGCATTATAGTGGAAGTAATGGCCCAGGACATGGCAATCCAAGGAAGATTAGTCACCAGTGGCATGGAGTGCTCAACTGGCCACAGGAGCATCGTAAACCGCCCTACTGCAAGAGGTGCAGGGTGTGGCAAAATATAGAAGGCCCTGGGAGTTTATGAGAATGTTACCACATTTGTCACTAGTGTATTTGACTGAATCTTCCTCACTCAGTCCTCACAGGGGCAGCGGTGCATCCACACTTCACAGAGTACCTCAGAGTCGAGCATTGGTGAGATCTGCCCTCCACCATGGGTCTGGCTTAGTTTATAGGGTGAAATGTATGAGGGCTAGTGGTTGGCATGTCCCGCAAGGTTACTCCTAAGAACTAAACTACGAGATAGTCAGTGCACGGCTGTCATATAAATCTGACACAAGCACACTCCAGTCGGGAAGAACTGATATTTTTATATCTAATCTTGAAAGTTTGTCGAGCTGCGGCATCTTGGCTGAAAATAATCCTACAGGCTCTGGAAGCAGCTGAACCCTGCACACCACCAGCTCGTGTACCTGCTGCAAATTGGTATCCTCTGTAATTAAAAAGTACAAATGTTTCAAGTTGACTATACCTTATTAGCATGATTTTTTAGGAAAGAAGAATTTAATTTATTCACATTCGATATGGTCTGCAAATGTCAGCATCATCTGCCTTCCTCTGGCCCCTGATTAGCCGCGGATTAATAAAACTTTTATGCCTCCTTTGTCAGCCTTGTGTTGAACTCGGGTTTTGCATACTGCTCCTATTAAATCAATGAATTAGTGCCTGGAAATGTGTCATGCATATTACCTACCAGCAGGAAGCCGAGCTCAGTGGTCAGCCACCGGCGCGCGATATAAATCCGAGCACGCTCCATTACCTGCTCGCGCCGACCCATTAAAAGGCGGCTGATTTAGTGCACCGCCGTATTTGTGCTTAACAATGGGATTTTAGTTAATTCGAGGCAATGTAAATCATCCCCAATTACGGTATTTGAATGTCCGCTGGAGCGGTATGGAGGAGTACGGAGGAAAACATAAATAAGCCCATGCAAAGGTTGAGTGGGGGCTTTGCGGGAGCTTTGGGTACCCAATATTGGAACGAGCTCTCCGGCAGCCCAAGCATATTTGCTTGGACGGGGGCATCATGCTGCCCCCACGTTTTAAGTGTGGCCGACTGCGTGATAGGTAGGCAGATCTTGACGCTTCTGAGCTCGAGAACTGTATGCTGCTTATTGGGGTTTCTAGGATCCACAGACTTTTAATCCTATTCCGGGAAGCGAGTGCTCGGGGGTCCTATAGGGCAAGCTCATTACTGCTTGGAAAGGTGCATAATTTCAATTTTTGGCCTAAACTTGAAATAATTATCATCTTCAGCTCACTCCAGATGATGAAGTCTAAAAAAACAAATGCTCTTCCGAGGTCTGTTTCTGACAGGAGGAACAGAGGTTTATACTGATCGAGCCTTTTCATAGGAACCATTCTCTTTCATGACCTGCGCGTTGTTGTAGAAGTTTTACATTAGATCCATGCTACAGCTCACAGCAGAGGAGCCCTGGAAGCATTGGTGTCATGTGCTAGGTGTGGGCATCATAGCCCCGTCAGGGCTCGGTTGAGCTTAGATTGGAGAGAACAAAGTGTACTTGGGTGAACAAGGGCAGCTCATCGCCTGCACTTGGAATGAGGTGGCCTTCAGGAAGAGCCTTTACCCTCTTAGAGTGTCTACCCAGAAGAGTGGATGGGTTCCTGTCGCTGTCGTAGCAGATACGAGCGAGCCCCATTTCAGTGATCCCCTCTTACTTCAAACTCTGTCCCCAGGCTCGAGCTCCACCAATTAGAAGTTAATAAAGAAGTTAAGGAGTTATCGCTGCCTCTGAGGGTGCCCTCGGAAGGAGATGTGGAGTTGCAGATATATGTACAAGATGACCTAATTATATCTCATGCTGAAGCCATAGTAAAACCTTGCGCGCTAAAGTAACGTGCTTCTGACAGATCCTCGAATGCGCCACACCATGGACACCTCAGTCCTTCACAACAGATGACATTTTGGGGATAAGTGACAGAATTCACATCTTAAAATGTCAAAGTCCTGATTCAGAAACTTAAACACATAAACAAAGCAGTTTATTCAGTCTTTGTGGGAAGTTGTCATCATTGAGAACCCTTTAAGAACCCTGGTGATGATCACATGTGTGCTCCACTCCTTTACCCTAGTTTTCATTTTCTGCCTGGAGCAAAGTCTTTATTATACTTTTCCTTATCTACAGACCTGAAGAAGGGTCAGTGGGGGCTTTGGTGGAATTATGCTTAGTTCTAACCAGGTATTGTTTAGGCTAGGATTAGGATTGAATGAGCGCATGTGTTTTTCCATTTAGCGAGTGTGAGTGAGATTTGAGTTGACACTGGTGAATATATACGTAGAGAGATACCAGTACTGGAGAACCATGTGCCCTCATGCAGCATTTTACACACACAACAATATTCTGCCCTGCTGGCAGACACCATTTTGGGGTTTGGGGTGGACGGTATTGACGTGGCTTGCCCTATCACTGCCACTCTTCACTTCCTGTATTGTTCAGCTGTCTCTTATTTTTGATGCACATAATGTTGGCTACAACGTGCACATTACTAATATTCATTCCCACCTCAAGGTAGAAGTTAGAAGCTACACATAATGTTAGTTCCTATATGGCAGGTAGTCGCCTACATCCCCTGAAAGCCCCAAAATCCCCACCTGCCCCAACATGACCACTTCAAATGACATAGCCCCAGTTCAGTTCTCTTTTTGGATTAGGGGTCGTAAGACCCCAGGCCGTATTTATTATACATATACACACGCACAATTTTGAACATTATTGCACAGAAACCCACAATAATTGCATTTTGTTTACAGAATTGAGACCTACCCTTAACAGAGACGCTAGTACATGGGAGTGACCTAACCATAACTAAGGTTTGTTTCTGTGCAAACAAGAAAAAACGTAAGCATTCCGAGTGAGATCATGACTGGTTTTGGGACCCTTCCTCTTAAGACCCCTCGCCCCTAAAGGACAATGGATGGGTTCCTCCTATTGGAAGGACCCCACCAACCACCCTGCCATATTGGGAGATCTGTGCAGGGGCCCTGGCTGCCCAAAGGATACCTACCTTAGGTCCCCCCTACACCCACATTCCTTGGCCCCCCAAGGACTTGTGCTAGCTTGAGCCAACCGTGCCTGCGTGGGTGGTTGCGAGGTAGGACCGGGTGTCAATGACCATGCCAAATCCCTGCGCGACTGCAACGCAACCTCCTTTCAACTTGCTGTCAGCACTCTTTGGAGGGTCCAGTGATGTCACTATTAATTTGGCCTAAAAGGATGCCGTACATGGACCATACATTTTCCCATCAATCATGATCTCACCTGCCACAGGCCAGCATAGTTCACCTACTATCTGCCCCCCACCATACCGTGGACGCTGCATTAACTATGCCAACAAATTCTCAAGAAACATCACATTTCCTTCCTTAGACAAGTGAAATTCATCCTGCAAGAAAAAACAGTCTCCCTGGATGCACCCATGCAGTATAGATGACAACCAGTCCGTCCTGAGCAACTAACCAATCTTCTTGTTCAAAAGCTTAACAGAGTTGTTGCGGGCTCTGACAGACTTACCACCTCTCCAACTTAACATGGGCACCATGTTGGACCATGCTCTCATGGTTTCAGAAAACCTCTTAGAGAGCCAACCAATCTCAGAAAAAACTGTTCACACAAGTCCCTCCTCCCAAGCTCTGTCAAATAATTTTCTCCCAGATGCATGATTATAACCCCTAGGAGCGGAATCCCCTAAGGCGAGAGTCTGTCCAATGCAGTCCTCATGTGAGCCAAACGTAGCCCTCCTTGGCCACAGAAAGTTAGTGGATATTCTGCTTCCTTCGCCCTGGCTCCATAGTCACCTGTGAAAAGCCTTTCCACCTCTCAGGTACGAGTGGCTCAACACCAGAACTTCGGGAACACTTCCTGCTTCCATGTTGATAGGAGGTGATTAAGTTTCCAGCGGCCATGATAACTCCTCACATCTTCCACCTGCATCACAGGAAAATACTGAAAAGGAATGAGAATTAGTGGCAGAACACCTACAAGAGGTTCAATTGCACGTTGCACTTGTAGCAGTCAGACTTCCACCTGCCAATTCTTTGTACTGCTGACCCTGCCAGGCCTATCCCTGCAGCAGCGGTGGCTGCACCAAACCGAAATGAATGGGAGCTGTACTCAGTAGGGTCCAACACTGCAGCCCTCAGGGCACCACTAAGCACTCTGCACAACTGAAACCTATTGAGTGGTGTCCTCTACTCGTAAACCAAAAGGGGGACCCCAGTCCCTTCCGGACGGTGGGCAGAAAAGCTTCCAAATGCATTAGGGGACGGCACCCATTCCCTGGGGCCCTGTCTAGCAGGATGTGGTCTCCCCTACCGAACTGGTTGGTCTTTGAATGAGCAATAGTGACCGCCAAATAGCCACCCGGCCACTGAATATCTGTCCACTGAAGATCCCCACTTATGTCCCCTTTATTTTTGGCCATTAGCTCCCCAACCCACAATGCCCCATAAAATGTCAAGGAAAAGGCAGCCCTGAAAGTCAGACCTCATCCAAGCTGGCAATGATGGCAGCTAGTGTTACCGTATCTATGAGAGGCCTATTGTCCGACCTGCCTCCCTCCAAACGCTGCCAATCTTTCAGCACCGTCTGAAGCAGGAAAGTTGTGGTACTATCGGTGTACCCCAGCATCTTTGCAAAACAAGATATAGCTGCAATATGGCACCTGGCGTAGGATACCCTGTTATACCTGGCATTGTTTGGCGGCCTTTCCCTTGACTTTTCTCCTTCTGACTGCCTGTTTTGGCTGTGTGCTGAACATCATTTTTGCTGGCTTTAGGACTTTGTGCTGTTTTCACTGCTGACCAGTGTTAAAGTGCATGTGCTCTACGTCTAAAATGTAATGGCATTTGGGTTTTTCATGTTTGGCATATTTGATTTACTGATAAGTCCCTAGTACAGTGCACTACATGTGCCCAGGGCCTGTATATCAAATGCTACAAGTGGGCTTGCAGCACTGATTGTGCCACACACACGAGTAGCCTTCAAACATGTCTCAGGCCTACCACTGCAGAGCCTGTGGGTGCAATTTTAAACTGCTATTTCAACCTGTCAAGTTCACCTATTTGCCACGCACCAAACATTCCCATATATTAAATATAAGTTGCAGCTAAATTAGGCCCTAGGTAGCTACATGGGCAGGGTGCAGTGAATTTCAAAGGTAGGACACGTACTTTTCATTTTTAAATGTCCTGGTAGTATACATTCAAATTCGGATTTCACAACAGCAAGGCCTATTGCTCCCATAGGTTAGCATTGGATCTGCCATGTAACACTTTACAAGTGTAACTTCCAATTGGGAAGAGATAGTAAGAGTAAGTTTGGTGTTTCTGGACTCACAATTTAAAAACACATCATTTAGTGAAGTTAGTATTTAAATTGCAGGTCTTGAAATGCCACTTCTAGAAAGCTGCCATTTTTGTACTTAAACCATTCTGTGCCTCTTCCTGTCTCTAGAATACTCGTCTGGGCTGGGTGATAGCTGGGCTTTGTGCATTCTCTCTAGACAATTGCATACAAAGGGACCTGAGGTGAGCCCTGCATATCCTAATGGCCCATCACCAGGCTGATGGGCCTTCCTGAGCTAGAGTGAAAGGGAAGAGCTGACACTTGCACCTGAATAAGGCTGTGCCTGTCCCCACACTAAGAGCACCATACCCCAGTAGTGTGTCTTTAGCTAGGGCATAGCAGGGTCTTGTGCAATGCAAAGACCCTTCTTTGAAGTCTCCCTACTTCAAAGGCTAAAAAGGGTTAAAGTGCTGGACCTCTGACACCATATACTCAGAAGAAGTTTTGAACTGAGGAAATTCTACCAAGAAGAAGAGCTGTTGTGATGCCAGAAGGGATTGCCATGTTGCTGCTTGCTTTGCTGTGGTGCTTTTTGCCTGAAAGTGAAAGGACTGAACTTGACCCTTTACATTCTGCATCTCTAAAGTTTCTCCAAGGGCTTGTCGGGCTTGCCTCCTGTTTCTGAAGTCTCAGGGATACCAAAGACTTCACCTGCATCTCTTTACCAGCCCCTGGGCTCCTCTTCTTTGAGTTCTACCCTGCCAAATCCATTCCTGGGCACTTGGAAGTGAGTGTTTGGTGCCAAAAACCAAGAAACCCACGCATCAACACCGAAGCATCGTTTGGAACCGGCGTATTCTTTGCAATTTAGCCGCACCGCCGCTGCCTGCACCAAAGCTGTGGACCCCACTCGCCGACTGCATGACACAACGACCTCGACTTACAATGCAGCCCGAGTTTGCCGATGCAGTGCCTTCGAATCACTGCTGCTGCGTGAGTCTCAGACCCCGAATTGCCAGCGTCTGTGACGCACCATCCCCGACACATTCCTGGCCCTGCACGGCTTTGCTTTAATGCATCGCCTACAGCCCAGTGGTTCGACATCATCAATTCGGACTAACGCGTGGTGCACTTGACATCGTTGCATCAAAGACGTTGGCCAAATTCGGAACTGACACATCACCTTTGACAGTGACGCATCCCCTCCATTTTTCAACGCATCGTACCGAGCTTCGAAGCATCCAAGTTACTGTTAGCAGGTCTGTGTGACTCCTGTATCTGGCTCGCGCCACATCAAGGTTGGACTGAACTTTTGGATTTGCCCTCGTCAAGTATGACCAGATAGCCAGAGCTGGTACTATTGATTTCTAAGCACTGCATTTTTATTTAATCCTGCAAAATTCATAACTGGACTAGTGTATGTTGGATATTTGTTGTTTTGGTCTTGTTTTACTCAAATTTTGGCTATTTTTCTAAACTTGTGTGGAGTTCTTTTGTGGTGTTTTCATTGTGTTACTTTGTGTGTGTGCAAAAATACTTTAATAATAATAATAATAGCAATAATATAATTTATAAAGTACACAGCTGCTTCAACCAAAGTGTACCAAGGCTGAAGGTCTGACTCCAGTGATCCAGCACACAAACCCCCCCAGGAGAATTGGAGACAGCCATCTGAATAATCAGGTTTCTGCATTTTTATTAACACAGTTTCTGTCTTTGCCTGTCTTAAGTGAAGGGGCAGAGTATTCCACAGCTTAGCTTCTAGACAGCTGAAAGAACTGCCTCCTATTGAAGCTTTCTTTACATCAGAGATATAAGCCAACAAAGTTCCCGATGACCTGTGACACCTCAAAGGGTAATATGGCTTAATGATGGGGTTGCAGATAACTGGCACCTGTATTCGAAAAAGCCTTGTAGCAGTAGCACAATGCTTTAAAAAACAACGTTTCTTCAGGGGAAGCCAGTACAGTTTACACAGTGCAGAGCCCATTGAGGCCCGTCTTGGAAGATTCAGCAGCAGCCGAGCTACAGAGTTCTGCAGGCACTGAAGTCTCATCAGGCGAGCTTGGGAAACTCCCAGGCATAATATTTTGCAGTAGTCCAGCCTGTAAATAACTAGTGCCTGGACCACTGTTTTCCTGGCAACTTCATGCAGGAAGAAGACGATATTCTTGAGTGTAAAACACTTTTGGCTGTCAAATGTAAGATTTTCATCAAACCAAATGCCTAGGTTTTTAACCCTAGGCGTTGGGTAAGGAAGAGGTCCAAGCGAATCTGGTCACAAGGCTGAAAACCAGATTGAAGGCTGCTTGCCCAGGATAGGCACCTTGGTCATACCTGCATTTAGTTTCGGGCAATTGAGGTTAATCTATTGGGCAACTTCCTACAAACAGGACCTCAATGAAGAAGCCACACTGGCTGAATTCTGATAGTGTGACAATAGGCTGAGTATCATTAGCATACAATATTATATTAAAACTGTAAAGCTTGATGATATGAGCCACTGGCCACATATAAAGATTGAATAAAGTAAGGCTCAAAGATGAGCCCAGAGGCACCCTTGATATAATGGAAGAATCTGAGATTTAAAAGGTTTTGCAGCACCTGAAAGATCGGGTCCTGCAAAAAGGAGGCAAACCATTGAAAGATCTTATGGCCGACACCACAACTCCACAACCTCTCAAGTAAGAGGTTGTGGGATACGATGTCAAAGGCCACACTCAGGTCCAACATCAGCAGCGCAGCAGTTTCACCCTAGTCAAGGATCTGCCGAATTCATTCTGAGGCAAGCAACAAAGCTAACTCTGTACTGTAACAAGGGCAAAAACCTGACTGTGTGTTATGCAGAAGCTCCTTAGTGTCAATAAACTTTGAAAATTGTTGGTTGGCGTATTTTTCTGCACCTTTTGATGAGAACGGGAGTAACAATATTGGCCTGTAATTCTCAGGCTTAGAGAAGAACTACTGATGCATGCATCCAGCGCAGAGGTACCTGCGCAGTCATGAAAAAACTATTAATTAGTTCTCCAAGCACAGTTAAGATCTTTTCTGCTCCTCGCTCCAGAATAGCAGGATAGGCGGGGCAAGTGGAGGACCAGATTTGACAGATGACATAAGAAGGCATAAATCATCATGTTCAAAAGGTTGAAACTGAAGCATACTCGAGAGATCCGCTGAAGGTTCAAACCAAACATCAGGATACGGGGCATTTCTGGAGGCCTCTGGAAAGGAAGAGTAGATAGATGCTACCTTATTGGCAAATAGCTTAGCCAAAGCATTTCAGCTATCCTCTGACCAAGGATTAAGGGCTGAAACTCAGTCCAGTGAGGATAGAGAATTAACAATCGAGAAGATTTCTCGAGATGAATTCTGTGCAGCCTCAATTTTACTAGAATAAAAGTCTTGACGAATGTGTCCGATGTGACTATAGTATGTCTTGAGAGCTGACCGATACTTTGTCTTGCTAGCAGTGTCAAAGACTCTGTGCCAGGCGTCTTCTGAGCACTTGCAGTTTTTTTAAGATCGAATAATTTTTAATTGAACAAAGTGGATGTCAGCTTAGTCCTGCATATCAATCTATCAGCAGATGGTGCTATTTGATCCAACGCCCCAGATTGCCAATCATCCATGTCCATACTGGCTGAATTAAAACAGCCACCAAGACTGGGGCGATTAGTGGCCATGGCCTATGTGAAACTGACAGGGGTTACCTTAGCCCCTTTTATGTCCTGACTACCTGTCCAGACACAGGGGGCAAAAGAAGATTTAAGAACAGGAACCTGAAAAGGAATGGTTAAGTGATCCGACCATAGAAGTGGGTGCAGGAGATCAACCACTAAATTGGTCATATTAGAAAAAATTGAATCAAGCGTATTTCGACAACTATGAGTAGGAGAAGTAACTAATTGGAGCAGATGAAGACCTTCCAAGTCCACCACCAAGGCCGTTGATATGGGGTATTTGGATTGCTCATAATGAAAGTTAAGGTATACAATAACAGTAAATTTGGAAACATGCAGGACAAATGGTGGCAAAATATCAGCTAGCGATGTGATGAAGCTGCAAGCTGGGCCCGGTGGGCAATACATTATCATCCCAGAGATGGAAGAGTTACTAGAAGAGGCAAGAGACAAGAAGGCCACCTCGCAATCTGGAATAGTTAATGTTGTAAATGTGCAAGACAAAGACTGTTTAAAAATGATTGCGATTCCACCCCCTCTTTAAACTTGCCCTGTGGCAGCTGGTGAACTTCGTGGAGAGTGGGGCGCAAAACCAATTACTAAATTTGCCTATATGAGGGATCATAGCTTATGCATGAGTAACTTATCGAGACAAGATATTTACTTAGAATTCTGGGACGTGTTGTTCCAATTTTATAATGGGCTAACTTATGAGACTACAAGTTCAAGAATGAAAGTATAAAAACCTGAACTGGATGATCTGCTCAGGCATGGGCCTTGGGAACTTGAGTTCTGCATTTGGTCACGTCCTTATGGCTCCTTGCAATTGTAATTGAGGAGAGTGTACCACGTGCAGTACCATACAAATGCATGGTCCTGCTCTTGGCTGGGACTGCAGCATCTTTTTTCTTATGCACATTGTTCCTCTCTCCTCCCCAACCCTGACGTCAGTGTCACATCACTCTCTGCCTCAGAGGGGCAATAGAACCGCAGTCCTGCAACTCCCACTAACACTGCAGTGTGGTACACAGTCATGGGACGGTGTACTCAGAATACCCCTAAAATGCATCAGGTAAGAAAAGGTGTAAGGGAATAACAACCTCTTCTACCTGTTCTAGCTAATTAACAAAATAAACGGCTGTCAGGACAGTCCGGTACTATGTCTGAAATACAGTCAGGGACTAGGGCAAGGGCTGGTGGCTTGGTAGAAAAAGTAAGCAGAAAGAGGAGTACCACGCTATTCAGGATCACACAGAGAGTCAGAGGAGAAAAGGAATTCAAAGGGGAACCCTGCACAAGGGAACAAGATGGTTAAGACAAGCACTCATGAGGTGATTTAGCATTCAGAATAACTAACACCCAGGATGGGTGTGCAAGACAGATATGTAACGACATTAACAATAAAGGGAATGTGGGGTAAAGCACTCGGAAGCTCCAGACTGTAAGATTAAAGCTCAGTAAGTTTGTCGCCCACAATTGCTGTTAGGGATGATGACTGCAAATACCCACATATAGGATATCCATGCGAAGGCAGGATCTGTGGAGCTGATACCTATGGTGATGTTATAAATGTATCTCAAAGACAATACTCACAGTAGACAAGAAACACCAGTCAATTGTGCCCATGGATCCTGGCAATCAAGCAGAAACTTGCAAGGCAGTAACAGCATGGGTGTACAACTAAATACACAGCCACAATAGACAAGGAGCTAGCAAGGAGGAGAACTTAACAGGTAAGAAGGGAAAACAAAAGGCACACTTGGCAAAGGGAAGAAACAAAATCCACAAGGATACTTGAAGCTAAAACTACAGGATCAGGAAGACAGCACAGAAGAAACTTGAATAAAAGCTAAATGGTAAAAAAGGCAGGGACTGGGAAAAGGAAATTACAGAGGGAGAGAGACTACAAGGGTGTTCTAAATAGTGCTGGTTCATGAATGAAGGAACAAGGTAGTACAGAAGGCAGTTCTACTTCAAGGAACAAGGACTTAGCTATAACTCAGAATTCAAGGAATCAAGGCACAGGAAAATAAGGAAAAGAAAGGACATGCTTGGCAGAAATCATGTTACAAACATACAAGGAAACTGGAAGCAAGACAGTAGGCATATGAAGACAGCAAACTAGGAACTGGAACAAAGGTAATTGGAATAAAAGCAGGGACTGGGAAAAGGGAAGTACAGGAGAGAGGCTTCAAGGGTGCATAAACAGTACCGTTCAGGATTCAAGGAAACAAGAAACAAGTAAGGGTCAGGAGTCAAGGTAGCACTGAAGGCAGTGCTAGTTCAGGAACAAGAAATCAAGGACTAACTATAGCTTAGGAACTCAAGAAAAAAGGATATCAAAATCAAGAAACAAGAGTCAGTCTCACAGGAACACAGCTACAATGACCAACACTGAACTGAAGGGAGCTGAAGATTAAAAGAGCTCACAATAATCACATCCATCAGATGTGAGCAGGCTAGCAGCTGCCAGTCACAGGTGGGCTGAATTCCTCCACACATCCTTGGCCTTCAGGAGTGGAGACAAAGCAGGGGATTATAGGTAATGGAGTTTCAAGCATGAGCAGGCTGGCTTCCACAAAACCCAGCATGGATTGGGAATGGATGGCAATTTCCAAATAACATCCAAATGGCTGGGTGTCAGGATATGCATGCAGGGGAAGGTCCGGAAGCTTATTAGAACACTGGAGAGTCCCACATTTCAGCCCCCTGGTGGTGGGCATGAGAGCGCAGGGAGCTGTTGGAATCCTACATCGTTATCGGTCAGTCGGAAAAGCTGTCCGTAGAGCTTTACGAATCGGCTCCAACCGACTCACATTCTCCGAATGCCGTTCGGAACCGATTCGGAATGACAGAACGGTTCCCCTTCCTACCGCGAGCATCGTAATCGGTCGGTCGAAAACAAAACTGACCGATTACAATGGGTTCTGACATGGTATAGGGGAACCCGACTGTTGGTCGGAGGCTTACCGAACGACATCGTAATCAGGCCCTAAGTGTCAGGATGGGCGGAGCCAGCACTGCCGAGTGGCAGCAGCAGGGAGCTCTGCGCTTTAAAATGCGCATGTCTCTTTGGCCAACCGCCTTCGGACAGACAGCCAGACATGCATATTTTAAAGTTTTCTAACCGCGCTGTTTTAGACAGCTGGGTTAGAGAAAGCACAGGCCTCCAGTGCTCTTAGGAGAGCTGGGAGAGCCTGCTCTATCCAATCCTGGTGCTGCTTCATGTAGTGAGAGCAGCACTAGGATTAGGTAGTGCAGTTTCCTGCATCAGGACATCGCGCTGTGAAGGTAAGTAAATGAATTCAATAATGTATTTATTTATTTATTTATATATTTTGTGCCCCCAGCCCCCCATCACCCTTGGTAGAAGCCAACCTTACTGTCTTGAACAGGAGCAGCACCCCCTGAAGGTGCTGCCCCACCAGGGCCACCAGTGCTGTCAAGACCACATCTAACAGTAAACATCGTTTACCACGAAACCGGAACCCCGCATGCCATTACAACGCGGTTGTTACAACGACCGCGTTGTTACAATGCATGACATTACTCTGCAAGTCAGAACAACGACTTGCTCTAGGGGTCAGAAGGTGTTGGATTTAAAATCCAACACCTTCCCTACTGTTGCACAGACTGGAGTTAGAATAGTAAATTATACTATCCAACACCCAACGCCCCCCCAGAGCAAGTCGTTGTTCCGACTTGTGGAGTAATGGCATGCGTTGTTACAACTCAGTCATTGTAATGACCACGTTGTAATGGCATGGGTAAAAAAAGCATGCGGGAAAACGAGGCATATTCCATCTAACACCAGAGAAGTAACGAAGGGCCTGCATTACTTCTCTTGTGTTAGGCAAGGCCTTTCACTATTGCAAAAAGCTCTCAGGAGCTCCACTTGGTGTAGCAGAGAAGGGACGCCAGGCCAGTGCTTCAGGTTTTTTGCATTTTGATAATCTCCATGCTCAAAATGAACAAAAAAACACATTGCTGGCCAGCCCCTCTTCTGCTCAACTGAGTGGTCTTACTATATCGTGTGTGAATGTGTGCAAGGCAGAGAGGAGACAACCCTACAGCAAAGCTGGCCTCAGCTTGTTTTTGGTTCGAGGATCTGAGGTGACTTCCAGCCAAGCCAAGACTGGGCATCTGGTTCAACCCAGGCTTAAACCGCTAGTGGTTGGCCCACCTCTAAGTAGGGATGTCCAGGGTAGGCCCAGGAGGGCTGGATCCGTGCCAGATGTCCAAAAAAAAACACTGGCTGTGTAAGTAAGAAACTCCTTGTATAAGTTTTGACTTACCGTGTTCACAAAACTTTCACAGGTTACTCCTGGAAGCCTATGTCAGTCGCAATTGTGTGAATTTCCTTTCTGAGGGCTTTTCAACAACAGTTACTCTTTTTAAATCCAAGTGCCCTTGTGTAACATAATGCTCATTCCCCGGCCCTTGCTTTTGGTTTACTCCAGCATAATATTACACATATATGGGGTTATATTATGCATGAGTAAAAGGGTTTTTGCAAAGCCACCTTCTGTGAACTCCCTGCAGCCGAAATAGTTCGCTCATGCAAGTCAAACTTCCATGCACAAATGAGACTCTGAATCAGGTCAAGGCTAAGTAAGTTTCGCTTAGGTGGATAGTTTGACAACGTAGCGCAGCTCTGACCCTCATAGACTCACTGGACACCCAGTGCTGTAGAGGTATTTGGCAGTGACTGCTGCTTCTTGAGTCAAGCCAAGTGTTTGCATGTTCTTGCTTTTGCGGATTTTCAGTATAGTGGCGTCTGTCGAAATGTTGACTGTTTAACACTGCGTGCACGTGCGGGCTTATTTAAACCCTAAATCCTGTCTGCGTTTTATTCTGGCTAACGGTCTTTCATGTTGGGCTGCCTGCCTTGTGTTCCACGCGGTCGGTCGTGCTGGGCCTGCGCAGAGGGGCCTCGCGCTCAGCAGCTTAAAGGCCTGGCGCGGAGCCCGGCCCGTGCTCAGGCGCCTACACAGGGAGTATTTAACGTTTCTCATTCATCCTGATTGATTGATAATTACAGCTGACAGTTAAGCGATCTGCGCAAATCACTGGGACAAAAAACATCTGGGGCTGGCTTTAATGAGAATACCCCAAACCCTCTTTAGTGTTAATTGCCCTGTGTGAAGAAACTCACATTTACACTTGTGTTTGGAAAGAGCTCAAATTAAGCCATCACAAGGCAATGAAATGCCAAGAAACAAGCAGATAAACATAGCCTAGTCATCTGTGAATCTTATCAGGAATGGCCATCGGAACGCGTTCCTATTATTTATTTATTTATTTATTTGTTTATTTTGCTGGTATGCTAAAGAGTGCAGACCATTCTGACTGGGGCAAGCAGTAGCATCGCAAACATGAGATGTTATACAGAGATGGACTGCATGGCGAATGGGGTTCCTTCTGTTCAGACCGAGTTACATGAACCATGTGTAAAGACTACATGGGTAGTGGAAGTGACATAATGCACCACTGACCAGGCGCTCAAAGGGCTTCAGTATTCCCCCTGTCGTGTGTGCCAGCCCAGGCTGACACAGCTTCCCGGACACACACACAAGTTACATTATACAAGGACACATTGCTGGAAGTATTAGCCCTCCCACCTCCGGAAATTTGGCTCTACATTGCTGGAAGAATTAGCCCCCCCAAAATTTGGCTCTAGTTGCGCCCCTGCCCTGACTCCTCAATTACATAACAGGCACTGACATTACATGATCTGTAGCAAACTTACTATGTCACAAGACCAGTAACCCTGATAATATCACTAAAAGTACAGTCACTAAACTAAAAAATGCGACCAAGTGCAGGGGTAAAAACATAAAAATGTGAGGAACGTCACCTTAAAGAAAGTCCTATCACAAAACCTTGAAGCCTGATGACGTCACTGAAATTTACATCACTAAAGTAAATTAAAAACATTATAAATGCGAGGTTTTGTAAAATTACTCTCTATTTATATTACTGCCTTACTAACTACTAAAGTGCTTCCATAACAAAACAATCGTAAATCCATGATTTACTCATGATTCAACCATCACCTACAATGATCTATGTAGAAAATCCACCTTTTCTGCATAGTCGCCCTGGATTTTTCACCTTTTGCTGGACTCTATATTTTTTCTGGTTTCGAAATGCTGTGCACTTTAACCCTGCTAACCAGTGGCTAAGTGTCTGTGCTCTTCCTTTAAACATGGTAAAATTGGCATACTCCTAATTGGTATATTTACCTTGCCTACAAGTCCTTAGTGTATTGTACAAAATATACCCATGTGGGCCCAATGCGGACTTCCTGCAGGGGAGTGGGAGGTGGAGCCAGGGGGGGCTATTTAGGCTATTTAGGCCCCGTACTCACCTCCACTCTTCCTCTGTTCCTGACTTTCCCGCTCCTGCCCTGGACCTCCGGAGGACAGTAACGATCTACCTACGTTAATCCCGGTGCCTGTGCCCAATATGGCACCGCCGGCCCCACAAGAAGCGCCCCCACGCCCAGTGAGGGGTGGGATGATGTGAGCCTTGTATTGGCTGAAATTAGAGGGGCTATTAAGGCCTTGACGCAGGCCACCAATACCCCAATACCCACAGTCCCAGAAATTATACCAGTAATAACACCTGCACCGATGGTAGCACCGGTACCACAGGGCGGAGCACCGAAAGAAGGGGTCCCCTGCGCGCCAGCTGAAGGGGGGCAGTTAGCCAATGCTAGTATATTAGCGACAGTGGCAACTCTTTTGGCACAGCTGGGGGCTCCAGCACTAGGCGGCACAGCGGTGGCACCATGGGCGTCACAGGCAGGAACAGGCGGGGTCCTAGCCGAGGTGAGCAAGCAAGTGGCCCTTTTAGGAAAAACGCAAGAAAAAGATGTGAACACGCCTATGCAGGTGGTGGGTCAAGCGGCCCCCGCACAACCAGCAACGGCAGGATCCACTGCAGGTAAGGCAGTGGAGAGCTCAAGTAAAGTTTTGGAAGAAGAATGTAAAATAATGAGCGGTACGGAAACTGTGTTATCAAAGAGGGGCAAGTTAGCAGCGCATGTAGCGCTGGACACAAGGGAGAAGATTTGGAAGGGTGAATTTGTAGACATTTTTTCCCTAATTAGGCCAAAGAGGAGGGAAGAAGAAAATAGAGAGAAAGACAGGAAGGATGGGTTCTTCAGGGAGAGAAAACCAAGGGTGGGAGAATCAATTACCAACTGGCTGTTTGGTTTCAATGTTTTTTCAATAGTAATGTTGGAGAAAAAGCCAGAGTTGGCTATACCCCTGATATGCTATGCTAACAAAATTCTAAAGGCTCAGGTCATGTATGGGGGAGCAGCTTGGTTGGATTATGACAGAGATTTTAGGTGGGCCAAGGTGGAGGACCCCGACATGGGCTGGGATCAAATGGAGGTTAATGTATGGTTAAAAAGCGTGAACAATAAGACTCCCATGAGGCAGCCCTTTCAGACCTCCCAAGGAGGCCCAGGCGAGAAGAAAGGGACATGTTGGGCCTTTAACCGTAAAACGTGCACCTTGGCCCCAGGGACATGAAAATTCAAGCACACATGCACCTACTGTGGCCACCCCTCCCATCCTGAGTTTAAGTGTATCAAGAAGTCCAAAGAAAAAGGGAGGGAAGCCAAGCCACCACCTACACAATAAGTTACCTACGCCGGTAAATTTAGGGAAGCTGATTTTCTGGCTAAACCAGTACCCTGACAGGAAAGCAGCCAGAATTCTAAACAATGGGTTCTCTTCAGGCTTCCGCATCCCAGCGCACGGAGTGCCCCCAGTAGATTATTGCAAGAACTTATTGTCAGTACGCATGCATCCAGAAGTAGTTTCACTGAAAGTGAACAAAGAAAAGGCGCTAGGGCGTGTGGCTGGCCCTTTCATGACTCCGCCATTACCAGGTTTTGTATGTTCACCCCTGGGGGTGGTGCCCAAAAAAGAGCCTGGACACTTCAGAATGATTCACAATTTATCTGCGCCACAGGGAGCATCAGTGGATGACGTCATAGACCTGTCTCTGTGCTTTGTGACTTACTCTTCGTTTGATTCAGCTTTACAGAGGCTGCGCAACTTAGGGTCAAATGCTTTCTTAGCGAAAACCCAAATTAAGTCTGCCTTTCGGCTCTTGCCAGTGCACCCGGATGATTACCATCTCCTGGGTTTCCAATTGAATTTCCAATATTACTATGACAGGTGCATGCCAATGGGCTGCGCAGTGTCATGCAAATATTTTGAGATGTTCAGCACTATGCTGCAGTGGTTGTTTGTCTTAAAAACAGGGCACAGCGAGATAGTGCACTACTTGGATGATTTTATGATCATGGGCCCCCCCATGTCAGGGAGGTGCGGGCAGGCCTTGAGCAAGCTGGTGGCTCTGTTTGACGAGCTAGGAGTGCCATTGGCCCCAGGTAAGACGGTGGGCTCAGATACCAGCATGTCCTTCTTGGGCATTGAAATTGATACAGTAGTGGGAGAATGCAGGTTGCCACTAGACAAAGTAAAGGCCTTCTCGCAGGCAATAGACTCGGCACTAGCGGGTCCCAAGGTCACGCTTCATCAGCTTCAGGCACTAGTGGGCCAGTTGAATTTCGCATTAAGGATCATCCCGATGGGTCGCCCGTTCTCGAGATCAATTGCCCGGGCAATGGCGGGACTCACTCAGAAACACCATCACGTGAGGTTACAGGCAGATGTGAAGATGCTCCGTCCATCACCACCCCCTTTTGTACCGCTTTGTTCGCCATAAGTTGGCAGGGTATGCTCAGACGTGAGTCCCTTGCTCACTTTGCCACTGGATTCAAGCAAGCCTGGCTGAAGATGGCTGAAATGCCAGAAACCGGTCCTAGGAAGCTTGTTTCCGGTCCAGGGAAGGCATGGCTTGGCAGTTCGGGCTGGACTGTTCCCATGAGGCACAGGGTCAGACTGATTTGCATATGGCCATGTCTGAACTGGGGTGGCAGAGTAGGCTAAAGAACGGTGATGGATCAAACCCAGATCTGTTGACTGGGTGTGAGTGTTTGATTGGTTCTGATGCTCCGTCCATCACCACCCTCTTTTGTTCCGCTTTATTCGCCATAAGTTGGCAGGGTATGCTCAGACGTGAGTCCCTTGCTCACTTTGCCACTGGATTCAAGCAAGCCTGGCTGAAGACGGCTGAAATGCCAGAAACCAGTCCTAGGAAGCTTGTTTCCGGTCCAGGGAAGACATGGCTTGGCAGTTCGGGCTGGACTGTTCCCATGAGGCACAGGGTCAGACTGATTTGCATATGGCCATGTCTGAACTGGGGTGGCAGAGTGGGCTAAAGAACGGTGATGGATCAAACCCAGATCTGTTGACTGGGTGTGAGTGTTTGATTGGTTCTGATGCTCCGTCCATCACCACCCCCTTTTGTACCGCTTTGTTCGCCATAAGTTGGCAGGGTATGCTCAGACATGAGTCCCTTGCTCACTTTGCCACTGGATTCAAGCAAGCCTGGCTGAAGACAGCTTAAATTTCAGAAACCGGTCCTAGGAAGCTTGTTTCTGGTCCAGGGAAGGCATGGCTTGGCAGTTCTGGCTGGACTGCTCCCATGAGGCACAGGGTCAGACTGATTTGCATATGGCCATGTCTGAACTGGGGTGGCAGAGTGGGCTAAAGAACGGTGATGGATCAAACCCAGATCTGTTGACTGGGTGTGAGTGTTTGATTGGTTCTGATGCTCCGTCCATCACCACCCCCTTTTGTACCGCAGATGTGAAGGAAGACCTAAAGATTTCGCGAAGTTTTTTGAGGGATTTCAATGGGAAGGTAATCTGGCCTGAGCCGGCGTTGTCCAATTCAGAATTGGGCTTGCTCACTGACTCCGCAGGTAGAATTGGTTTTGGGGCAATATTGGGGCCCCGGTGGTGTAGAGGCGACTGGCCGGCGGCATGGCATGAAAGCGGTCTGTCTAGAAACATAGACTTCTTGGAGCTATTCCCGATCATAGTGGCAGTGGAAATCTGGGCAACATTCTTTAAGAACAAGACAGTAATCTTTTGGTCTGACAACATGGCAGTGGTGGAAGCTATCAATAGGCAGGGGGCTACTTGTAAGCACGTTTTGCGGTTGTTGAAACGTTTGGTCTTGGCTTGTTTGAAGCTTAATCTGGTGTTCAGGGCAGCTCATATCCCAGGTGTAAAAAATCAGGCTGCTGATGCTTTGTCTCGCTCCAAGTTGCAGGAATTCAGAGAATACCACCCTCAGGCAGACGAGCAGATGACGGTGTTCCCGACATCTCTGTGGAGGATTGGAGTCCCGGACTAGCAGGGCTGGTGGGAGCATCATTGAGGGAACGCACTAGAAGTACCTACCAGCAGCAGTTCAAAGCATACAGGATGATTGCTAGGCCTACGAGCCGGTCCCCCCTTTTTTCCACAGAGGCGCTTTTCGAATATTTGGTGGCATTGAAAGATCAGGGTAGACCAGCATCTTACGCCAGGGCGCACGTAACTGCGATAAGCTTCTTTGCAAAATTGGCAGGTCAGCAGGACCCCAGGGCAACTTTTGTGGTGAGGAGGGCTTTGTCAGGCTGGGCTAGGCTGGAAGGGGTGAAAAAAGATAAGAGGAGGCCTCGTAGGGTAAAGACGCTAAGGGACATGTTAGGGATATTACAGTCGGTATGCGTTTCCCAATATGAATGCATGCTATTCAGGGCAGCCTTCACCCTAGCTTTTTATGGGGCATTTCGACTGGGCGAATTAGTGGGGGCCTCAAATCGGGATCACACAGGGGGCCTCCAGTGGCAGGACACAAGAATAGACCCAGGGGGCTTCGAGGTAGTGCTAGGGAAATCCAAGACTGATCCACTGGGGAAAGGGTCCTTAATTCACGTGTCCCCAGCTCCAGGGGATGTGGCTTGCCCTGTAGTCAGTATGGAGGTATATCTGGTAGTACGCCCCAGTTGGTGGGGTCAGGCCCTGTTCATACATGAGCAGGGTGACTGTCTATCACAATTCCAGTTCAGGGCCGTGTTTCGGCGGGCCCTGGACTACCTGGGGTTAGATACTACGGGATATTCATCACACTCATTTAGGATAGGGGCAGCAACACTGGCGGCAGGCGCTGGTTTACCGGCCGAGACGATTAAGAAAGTGGGACGCTGGTCATCATCCTGTTTTAAGCGCTATGTGCGACCTGAGTTGCTTTAAGACAATGAACAATTTATGGATATGACCACGCTGATTTTGTTTTTCTTCTCCCTCGCTATTTAGTATGTCGTCAAAAGTGATTTGGGTGTTGGGACACTCGTTCGTGCGGCGGGCCACGGTTCGGCTACGACAGAAGCGAGTGTCGAAACCACCGGGTTTAAAAGGGACATCATTCCTATGGCGAGACGTTGGCGGCCTGCAAATCTGGCATTTGCGACAACTGGTTGAGGAGACGCGGGAACACAAGGGACATCCGTCCCCGGATTTAATTATCCTGCACCTGGGAGGAAATGACATGGTGAAATTAGGTCGCATGGCAGTAAGGGAGGAATTACTGACCGAATTTGCCTGGCTGGGGAGAACATTCCCACGGGCCCGGATTGCTTGGTCATGCATGATCCCTCGCCGGACTTGGGCGTCGGGGGTCAGATCCCGGGTCTTGAACGTATCAGTGAGACGCCTTAACGGGGAGTTGGCCAAGCTGTGCTCAGGTCCGGGCCGCCTGTGCCATATCCCCCACAGACTAATTGCTGGTGACCGGATGTTTCATCAAGACGGCGTTCACTTGTCGGACTTTGGCACGGACATGTGGATCAAGGGGATTTGGTAATTCGTACAAAATCTGTTTTTTGGTGGGGAGGGTGAAGGACCTGGTGGCCCTGGTCACCCTAGTGGCAGAAAAGAGGCCACAGAACTGTGATTTTCAGGGTAACGGGAGGCCCGCTGGCATACTCCCGAGTCCAGCTCTGAGTGGAGAGACGGTAAGCTCTCAGCAGGGAGAATGTGGGACATCGGCTGGAGAGGCAAGGGCGACAGGTCACACAAGCCTCCTTGGCAGCCTGGTGGTGAGGGGTGGGCCCCCCGGAAAAAGACGGACAAGGACCGAGGGCTGGGGGGCTCACCGCTCAAGGACGCAGGTGGGTTGCGCCTTGCGTGATTCTCAATCGTTGGAGATGCGAGCCAGGAGGCCCCTTAGTGCTGGAGGGTTTAGGTGAAAAATAGGGTTATGAATTCTGAACGCTTGTAAATATTAAAAGTGTGGTTAAGTGAATTTGTAATCTTGAAATATAGTTATGTTTTTGCTTGTCATGTTTATGTATATATGTGGGATTAAACATGGCCAATTTTTCTCACCTTGGACTGATGAATGGTATGTGGGTTCACTATGGGTGGAGCAGGGTTCTCTGGGGGGTCCGGGCTCTATGCCAAGCGCGACCCTGGGTGAGCGTGCACTTAGAGCCCAGCCCTCCGTACCCGTGACACACCCCCCCTTAGCCCGGCAAGCAGCCTAATTGGCTGCTGGCCGAATGCAGCACTTCCGGGGCACCACGACGTGGGCCCAACGCGGACTTCCTGCAGGGGAGTGGGAGGTGGAGCCAGGGGGGGCTATTTAGACCCCGTACTCACTTCCACTCTTCCTCTGTTCCTGACTTTCCCGCTCCTGCCCTGGACCTCCGGAGGACAGTAACGATCTCCCACCCACCCGTCCCTAAGAATAAGGTTTTTTGGAGATAGATTAGGAGTGAGGGGGTTTTGCGGAAAAGAAGCCACATAACTGTGATTTTCAAGGTAACAGGAGGCCTGCTGGCATACTCCCGAGGCCAGCACTGAGGGGAGAGATGGTAAGCTCTCCGCAGGGAGAATGGGGACACCGGATGGAGAGGCAAGGGCGACAGGTCACACGAGCCTCCTTGGCAGCCTGGTGGTGAGGGGTGGGCCCCCCGGAAAAAGACGGACAAGGACCGAGGGCTGGGGGGCTCACCGCTCAAGGACGCAGGTGGGTTGCGCCTTGCGTGGTTCTCAATCGTTGGAGATGCGAGCCAGGAGGCCCCTTAGTGCTGGAGGGTTTAGGTGAAAAATAGGGTTATGAATTCTGAACGCTTGTAAATATTAAAAGTGTGGTTAAGTGAATTTGTAATCTTGAAATATAGTAATGTTTTTGCTTGTCATGTTTATGTATATATGTGGGATTAAACATGCCAATTTTTCCCACCTTGGACTGATGAATGGTTTGTGGTTTCACTATGGGTGGAGCGGGGTTCTCTGGGGGGTCCGGGCTCTATAAAAGTAGGACATGTGGAAATCTATTGTTCACATGTCCTTAAAGTGACTATTTTCTTTGTGGCAGGCCAAGCTACCTATGTAGAAAAACAGAGGGCCGTTTAAAATTCTAATACTGTATCCCAGAAAAAGGATCAACTAGAAAAATAATGAAACAGCTATTTTTGACTAATTCAATGATGAATTTGGGGTTTTGCTACATATTAAGGGAAAGTAGCTATTTGAAAGTTAGCTTTTCCCTGCTAGAAGTTCCTGGAGTCTAATTTGCTTGGGCTCTCCAGCTTTTCTCAACCAGTAATTAGCCTTGAATAGGCATGAATAGTGTGAAATGTCACAGCAAACAAATGATGGACGGAATGCTGACAATGCAAACATTCTCCCCCAGTCAATAGATCTGTCACACAGGACAGACAATAGGCTGGCTTGAATGGGTAGAGATGACTCCTCTTAATATGCAGGATGGGGTCTGTGAGCATCCTTTTTGAAACTACACTGTAAAATACTGTTAGAGTATCACATCCTGCATGACAGTTCTACTGGGTTCACATATAACTTTTAGGACACACTTGAATGAGGAGAAAGCAGGATATCAGGACACTTCTGTGAATCCACTGTCTGGTTGCTGAAGGTCTCTTCTTTTGTCCTACCAGATTCCGCTTCTGGGTTTGTTGTGTGCCCTGGGGCTGCCTTAAACTGGATTTTACTTTTTCTTATGTAGGAGGACACTAGTAATACATTAGTAATACATTAGTACCCTATCCACACACACCTCCAGCCCTGCAGATACCAAGTGGGGCCAAAGACGTTTGGCAACTTGAAAATCCCCAAAGTAGGTAGAGCTGGTCATGGGAACTTTTAGCCCATCGGTTAGGGCCTGCTCAGGATTCATTCCCACCTATTGGCTTGTGCCAGGCATAAATGTGGCACCTCTAGGCTCCCACTTCAAAACACTTCCTGGACATATGGAGGATCAGAAAAAGATCTGCTGTCTGTGATCTGAAAGGAGACCTGAAGGACTGGACCTGCTCCCTATTGTACCGAGGACAAAAAAGTGGACTCCAAGGGTCATAAGGCTAATCTCCTGTTCAAGCTACAGGGATACAAGTTGCAAGAGGCCCTTTCCTGGAAGAACCCAGCTGATTAGTTCCAACTGGACTTGGACTGGATCCTCCTGTTGGCCTTAGCCTGATACCCTGTGATTTTCTAGGTGTCTCCCCTGAGGTCCTAGGGGTTTTAAAAGTGTACTCCTATGGTACATTTAGAGTTAAATGACTAAGTTCCTCATTTATATATTGGCGGTATGTATACTCCGTCACAACGGTGATGGAGTATACATACCGCCAATATAAAGGTATGCCCGCCATATTTAAATTTGGGCAGACCTTCAGTTTGGCCACGGTGGAGACTACTCTGTCTCTGCCATGGCTAAACTTCTCTGACAGCCTTGGGGAGTTAGGGCCATTGGAGTAATGGCTACATGTCCTCCTACCCTATTTTAGATGGGCATCCATGTAGCCATCTTTACTGTTCCTTACATCAGGTAAGACCTGGTGGTAAGGGAAAGTAAATTTGTTATAATGCTCCTCCCGCAAGGGGATCATTATATTTTATATTTTCAAAAAGGAAAAAAGAATGCTATTTGCTACAGGGCTGTGCCCTTCTGGTGCAGCCCTGTAGCAAACAGTAAAATGCATTGACAGGAACTGGTGTGACAAAGGTTCGTGCAAATGCCTTTATGAATAACAGCCTTCTTGGTGGTCATTTATAAATTAGGTGGGCGCCCTTCCCCACCGTGAAAACAGTGTAATTTTCCTCGTCCCTATGGCAACCCCTCAGGCTGTCACACCAGATATAAATCTGGCCTAAGTCAGAAGGTAACATTTTTGACCAGGACAAACCTGGTCTGTGTATCCAACAGGCGCTTCATCATAGATAGCCTCAAATTGTGCCTAGGACCCAGTCTACCGCAATCATTGGCTGTCATTGGCTCTTAGTGATTTTTGATGCTATTTCTAGTTAAATGTTTAAAAATTCATATCTCTGGTTCCACTTATTGGATTTTTGTCATTTTTATGTCATTTTGTTTAGTACATTTTACTATAGTTGTCTAAATTGATATGGGATTGTTATTGTTTTACATTATGCTTTTATTAATGTTTTGTTGCTGCATAAATGCATTATACATTACCCTAAGTTAAGCCTGTCTGCTCTGTGCCATAGCTACCGGGGTTTAAGTTCAGGTTAATTTAGTGACTTTGATGGTTCACCCAAGCAAAGTTTGTGATTATTCCTTGAGATGGGAGGTTACCCACCTCAAATATTAATCCAGTTTCTTACTACATACATAAACACAGTCACATGCAGTTAATGCCTAAAATACTCTGGTATAACCATTGCGCATAGGTGTGCAAAGCAGTGAAGCTCAACACTCATGTATTTGATATCTTCCTCAAGTGTGCTCAAGCCCACTGGCTGCTCCACACAGTGCCACATTACTCACCGTCTGTTTTCTTGGCTACACGCTGGCAACATTCCACAACTGCTGAAGTTCCTGGCCCTAAGTGTGGGGACTTCTGCAAATTGAAAGCATGGAACTCAAAAAGCGTGCCATTAGGGCCCGGCACCCTGGGGTCCTGGCCCCACCCACCTTTTACGCCGGGGTAGACCAGTGGGCGAACGGCCGCAGCAAACACTTCCGGGGCATAGGATGACGCACTTCCGGCTGGGCCCGGCGATGGAGGGAGGGAGGAGCAGGAGCCTATTTAGGGCATGGTGCCTGGGCTCTCGTCCTCTCTTCTTCCAGCACCGGCCCCAGTCGCAGTGCGCATCACAAGAATATCCAGGGATATCCAGATCGTCGTGGGCTGCCTTTCTTATCCCATCTTCTGCAGATGGTGGTCAGTGAGCCTTCGGAGTCGAGCTTTGGCATTTTGCAGTGAAGCTAGCAGACGATGCCTGCCAAAGGGGGGGGGGGGGTAATGGAAAGAGAAAGGAGAGCGAATCTGAGCTTTCTCAGCTTTTGAAACTGGTTTTAACCAAATTAAGCCAGAATGAAGAAAGTGATGAGGAAGTAATGGGGCCGGTTCCAGAGCAGGAACAGGTACCTGGGAGGGGAGGATCGCCCCCGCAGAACTAATGTCACCCCTAGGGCAGCATTCCTGCATTAGAAAAGAGGACCAGGACTGGGAGAGTGGGCAAGAATACTGAAACTAGAGAGGAGGAATGGGGGTAGCAGCCTCCCTTCAATGAAGTACCCCAGGGGACACCTAGCGTACCAACCCCTCCTGCGCCACCACCAGTAAACCAACAGGTGGTGCCTAGTGTAACAGAACAAAGTGATGTAGGGGCAGTGTTGGCAGAGATTCGGGGCGCACTTAGAGCATTGGCACCCGCGACTCAACCCCAAAGCACCGTCGCAGTAGCGCAGGCGCTGGTAGTGAATTTTTTGTCAGGAGCTGAGGGAACGGTCCAGGGCATGCGACAAAACGTGGTGCCTGCAGTAGTACAGGCTCCAGCAACACAGTGCGTGCTAAGTGGGGGGAACCAACCCAGGGCACTTCATCTGGGGGGGTGCCTGTTCACGCCTTAGGGATTCCTGGTGGGTCACCTGAGCTAACACAGGGGTCCACAGTCAGCATACTGGCCTCAATGGCGACATTATTGACACAGTTAGCAGTCCCTGCAGCAGGAGTTCAGGTCAGCAGCGGCCCAGTGGTCCCATGGGCATCATCACCAGCCTTGGTGGATGCGGTTAGTGAGATTCATAGGCAGATAGGTCTCATGGCTAAGGTGCAGGGAAATGATGCGAGCACAGCCCCTCCAGCGGTGGTTCAATCGGCCCATGCACAACTTGTGGCATCAGCAGTGGCCCCAACAGGTAAGGGGGCAGAGAATGCAGGCAACAATGTCAACTGCGGGGTGAAGGCTATTGGGGGGCAGGATATATTACTGTCCAAGGCAGGTAAATTGACTGCCCATGTCCCGATGGATGTGAAAGAAAAGATTTGGAAGGCTGAATTCATAGATATCTTCTCACTGATCAGGCCAAAAAGGTGGGAAGTAGAGACTAAAGAAAAGGACGGGTAAGATAGCTCTTCCATAGAAAGGAAACCAAGGGTTGAGGAGTCAATTACGAATTGGCTTTTTGGTTTTAATGTTTTTACGACGGTGATACTTGAAAAGAGGTCTCAGTTGGCAGTACCTTTGACATTCTATTCTAAAAAAATTCTGAAGGCTCACGCAATGTACAGCGCGATGGCTTGGTTGGACTACGATAGGGATTTCAGATGGGCAAAGATTGAGGACCCTGAGATTGGTTGGGATCAGATAGAGGTGAATGTCTGGTTGGAAAGTGTTAACAACAAGACACCAATGAAGCAGCCCTTTCGTACTTCACAAGGGGGGTCAGGCGGGAATAAGGGGACTTGCTGGGCATTCAACTGAAAAATTTGCAGACGGCCAGCCGTATTGTGTAAGTTTAAGCATGCGTGCACCTTTTGTGGCCACCCATTGCACCCAGAATTCAAGTGCATCAAGAAATCAAAAGATAGAGGCAGGGATCCCAAGGCATCATCCCAATAGGACATTGCCCACTCCAGTTGAGATTGAGAAACTGATTTTCTGGCTGAATCAGTATCCCAATTGGAATGCAGCCAATATATTGTATCAGGGCTTTCCCACAGGTTTTCGCATACCCGCGTAGGGGGTGCCACCTGTTAGTCATTGCAATAACCTATTATCGGCAAGCACACATTCCACTGTGGTTTCTCAAAAGGTTAGTAAGGTAAGCTCATTGGGGAGGATAGCGGGCCACTTCGCCACCCCTCCATGGCCTGATTATGTTTATTCACTGTTGGGTGTAGTACCTAAGAAAGACCCAGGTCAGTTCAGGAGGATCCATAAATTATCTGCACCTAAGGGGGCGTCAGTGAACGATGCAATTGATCCGGCATTATGCTCTGTGACTTACTCTTCCTTTGACATGGCACTGCAGAAGTTGCGTGACTTGGGCCCCAACGCCTAAATGGCAAAAACAGGCATTGAGTCAGCCATCCGGCTCATGCCTGTGCACCCTGATGATTACCACTTGCTAGGTTTCCAACTGAAAGGCCAGTATTACTATGACAAATGCATGCCAATGGGGTGCACCATATCTTGTAAATATTTTGAGCTATATAGCTCTCTGTTGCATTGGTTTTTCACCTTCAGAACAGCACACACAGACATTGTGCATTATTTAGATGACTTCATGGTAATGGGCCCGTCCTCGTCAGAAACATGTGGGCAAGCTTTGAGAGAACTCGTGACCATGTTGGAAGAGTTTTGGGTGCCTTTGGCGCCAGGGAAAACAGTAGGCCCTGCGATATGCATGGCATTCCTGGGGATTGAGATTGACACTGTGGTAGGAGAGTGCAGGTTACCAAGGGACTTCTCCCAGGCAATTGATTCTGCACTGGCGGGAGCAAAGGTGACGTTGCATCACCTCCAGGTGTTGGTAGGTTAGTTGAATTTTGCACTGCGTATCATCCCTATGGGGCGCCCTCTTTCCAGATCAATTGCGAGAGCGATGGCTGGCTTGACGCAGAAGCACCACCATGTGAGGTTGCGGGTTGAAGTGAGGGAGGACTTGAAAGTTTGGCACAGTTTTCTCAAGGATTTTAACGGAAGGGTAGTGTGGCCGGCGCCGCCAGTCACCAGTGAGGCCTCAGGTTTGCTCACCGATTCAGCAGGTAGTGTTGGTTTTGGGGCAGTGTTAGGACCTCACTGGTGCAGGGACAATTGGCCGGTGGCCTGGCATGAGAGCGGTCTGACAAGGAACGTAGCCTTCTTAGAATTGTTCCCAATAGTCACGGTGTGGTCTGACTTCTTTAGGAATAAATCTGTGGTTTTTTGGTCAGATAACATGGCTGTAGTGGAGGCTATTAACAGGCAAGGGGCTACATGTACTCATGAATTAAGACTGCTAAAACACCTAGTGCTCTTATGTTTGAGACTGAACTTGCTAATTAGAGCTGCATATATCCCAGGTGTAGAGAACCAGGCGGCTGTTGCTTTGTCTCGCTCCAAGTTGCAGGAATTCCGGAGGTACCATCCACAAGCAGCAGACTAGATGACAGTGTTCCCGACATCTCTGTGGAGGATTGGAGCCCCGCATTAGCGGGTCTTGTTGGGGCCTCCCTGAGCGAGCGCAACCGGAAGACATATTAGCATCATTTTAAGGCTTACAGGTTTTTCGTGCAGCAAGAAGGGATAGTGGGCTTGTTCTCATCAGAAGCCATATGTAGATTTTAACAGACATTGAGGGAGCAGGGCAGGCCTGTGTCATATACTCTTTCATGCGGCGGTCCGCCTACCGATTGCAGCAGCAGCGTAGGTCGAAACCGGCGTGTTCGGATGGGATGTCATTCCACTAAAATGCCACACAAGGTAGTGGTGGATACGTTGTCACACTTCAAAAAATACTATCAGATACTGGTATATTGTGATCAATTTAACATAGTCATGCTAAAAATCAAACGTATAGTAGGTGCCACTCAGGGTAAGATACCCCACTACCCAGAATATCAATAACACAAGGCACCAAGTGACTTGTACAGTGTATACATAAATGGAAACCCCGGCACTCTAGTTATTTACATGTACAATTTTGTATGTGAGTCTCTCAAAACAAGAAAACACCATGATGTAGGGAAATACCTCCTGCTACAGGGAACATTCAGGTGAACAAAAGTTGATCATTCATTGAAATGATTTATTCACTGGTAAATATCAAAAAACATGATCATTGGCACTACATCAAGTATCAAAACATTCATGAAAATGATTATTTCTATGATGTGCTTAGAAATCCAGTCCTTGTCATGTAGAGCTGGGGGTCACATAATTAGTTAGCATGGGGGAGTCTCGTTCGCTATCGGAATTAACAAGACAAATCGCTCCACCAACTAAGAACGGCCATGCACCACCACCCACAGACAGGGCCGGACTGGCCGTAGCGGTCACCGGGCAATCCCCCGGTGTGCCGCACGGGTGGGGGCCGGTTTTGGGCCCCTGGGGGCCGATTTTGTTACAGGGCCGTTTTTGCAGCTATCGGCCCTGTAACAAAATCGGCCGACAACCGGCCCAGGCAAAGAGCTCAGCGGCATCCCCAACCCCCGTGGGGGAGGGGGTCGGCCGAGCACTTTGCCAGGGCCGGTTTTGGTTCTCAGTCCGGCCCTGCCCACAGAATCGAGAAACAGCTATCAATCTGTCAATCCTTTCCGATGTCATTACACTGGTGAGGCACATGGGGCCTTCAAATTGGGCAACTACGGTGGCTGGTGGAGGAGACGAGGGCACACGAGGGACTCCAGTCCCCGGATTTAATTATCCTGCACTTAGGCGGGAATGACATGGTGGCTCTTGGTCGTCAGGCAGTCAGGGCGGCATTGCTGACGGAATTTGCATGGTTGGGAAGGACATTCCCTCGGGCACAGATCTCATGGTCAATCATGATCGCGCAGATCGCATGGGGCCCTGGAGTGAGATCGAAGACGTTGAACGTGTCAGTAAGGCATCTGAACTGGGAGTTGGCGAAACTGTGTACTGGGCAGGGCCGCCTGTGTTATATACCACACAGACTGATCAGAGGTGACCAGATGTTTCATCGCTACGGCGTGCACTTTTCAGACATTGGGACTGATGTTTGGATTAATGGCATTTGGTTGTTTGTGCGGAACTTGTTCTGTGGTGTTATGTTATGTTATGTTATTGGTGTTTGTATCGTGCACGGCTATTCAGGAGTGTCCCGGCGCGGAAGCCAACAAGAAGCAGAGCAAATGAGGATAGCGCAGCTTAGTCAAACAGCATAGTCTTTAGGTGTTTCTTGAATAATCTGAGTCCTGAATATTGCGCAATTCAAAAGGGAGGGCATTCCAGGCTACCGCAGCCTTAAAAGATAAGGAGCTGACCCCCGTGCGGGCCCGACAAAAGCGGGAGACCACCACATAGCGCTGTGCAGGTGAGCGCAGTTGTCTCTTCGGCTCATAAAAACTAAAACGTCTTCTGAGATAGGGCGGCCCGAACCATGCAGCGCTCCATGGGCAAGGATGAGAGCTTTGAACTGAACACGGCTGGCCACCGGGAGCCAATGCAGGTCATGAAGGTGTTGTTTCATGCTAGATCTACCGGTAATACCCAGCAAAACTCTAGCAGCCGCATTATGAATTTTTGTAGTTTTTTCAGCTGATAGCCCGGTAAGCCGATGTACAATGCATTGGCGTAATCAATGCGTGACAGGATAAGGGCTTGTGTCACCATCTCCTTTGCAGGTCTAGGAAGCAAAGGAAGAAACATTCTAAGAGATTTCAGTATGCCGAAGCATATCCCAGCAAGTCTCTTTATCTGAGCGGAGAACCGAAGGTCCTCGCTAAACCACACCCTCGAATTGTTAACTGGATTACCGATAGATTTAGGCATGGGGTACTCAGTAGGCAAGATTGGCTCCCTAAAGTGAGGGGGGAAAGAGCCATACAGTAGTATCTCTGACTTGTCCTCATTGCACTTAAGCTGTGAAAGTGCAAGCCATTTAAAAACGGTGGAGAGACAGTTTTTAGCTTGGTCTGGGGACAAGTCGTTTTCCTTCCAAGTAAAAAGAAGCTGAGTATCATCAGCATAAGCTATGATCTTCGCTCCCAGTTCTCCTGCTAAGTAGATCAGGGGCGTAACGTAAAGATTAAAAAGGAGAGGACTCAAGGTAGAGCCCTGTGGAACACCCGTGGAAACCCTTCTGGGAGCCGAAGAGAACGGAGGTATCCATACCTGCTGAGTTCGATCCTCCAGAAATAATTTAATCCAACCCCAAGCCAAGCGGGAAACGACAAGGGTTGAGAGACGGGAGAGTAATTGCTGGTGAGGCACCGTATTGAACGCGGCAGAGAGGTCCAACAAAAGGAGGGCCGCTCTACCGCCAGCATCCAGGCCCTCACTAATCGTCTCCGATATTTCGACCAAGGCCGTCTCCGTACTATACGTTGCCCTAAATCGCGATTGAGCCGGGTGGAGGGCTCCAGATGTCTCCACAAAGGTGGCCAGCTGCCTATAGACTGCTCTTTCGCACACCTTAGCAACGGCCGGAAGGAGAGATAGGACGATAGCTGGCTGGTATATTAGGGTCAAGGGAGGGCTTTTTTATTCGGGGTAGCAGTTTGGCCTTCTTCCACTCAAGCAGAACTGTGGCAGTCTGAAGTGACATGTTAATGATGGTATTGACTTCAGAATTAACCACCTCGGCCGCTGCTGCTAGCAATCTTGCTAGACAGGGATCCGCAGGGGATCAAGATTTCAAGGATTTTAAGAACGATAAAGAGTCAAGCAGGCTGATGGGGGAGAACCCCACCAGAGTGGACACCTGAGAATTGGACCTTATACCATTACCATAGGAAACTATTTCCTGGTCAGGTGAGCTGGACCCAAAGTTGTCCTGAATCGCCTGAATCTTGTCAATAAAAAATCAGGACAGCCTTTTGCACCAGGCCACAGAGGCTGGTAGGACACTGCGCTCAGCTTCAGGGGCCAAAAAGCTCTGCACAATAGAGAAAATTTCCTTCGAATTGTTTTTGGACATCTCGATCCGTTCCATATAGTAGCTGCTTTTGGCCACCCTAATTGCAGCATAGTAGTCTCTCAGGCCTTCCTCAGTGCAGTTTTGGCCAGGGGGCAGTAGGCCAATCTCCAGTTATGTTCTATTTTTTTACAAAGTTGTTTTATCTCCTTAAGCTTCCTGGTATACCAGGGTTTAGAAGGGGCGTTTCTAACTCGTTAATTGGCGAGAGACGGAGATAAGTATCCCAGTGCCTGAGAAATCCAATTACCAAAGCTCTCTAGCGCTCCCTCCAAAATTTGTGGCCGCTGAGGGGCGTGTATCTGCCAGAACCCTATTCAGAGCCGAAGGGTCAATTCTTGGAGAAGGTCTACTTTGGAGATGGTCCTTAATAAAGTAAGGCATCTGAATAGTACAAGAAAATTGGATCAGATAATGATCTGACCAGGATGTTTGAATGGGTTCTTTGATATTAAGCGGAAAATTGGTACAAATCAGGTCTAAAATGTGCCACCCACTATGGGACGGACAGTTAATCCATTGAGTGAGTTGGGCCAGGTTAAGCGAGTCCCGTAAGTCCCTCGTATCGCTTGCCTCCCCTCGATCCCAATGAATATTAAAATCACCAAGGAGGAGAAATTTTGAGAAGCGCAGAGCCCTGGGGACAATTACTTCATCCAAAGCTTTCAGAAAGGCTCCCGTAGGGCCAGGGGGTCTGGACACCAGTGTGCCACCCAGTGTAAAGTGAGGCGATATGACGATGGAAAAATGGAGTACCTCACCATCACCAATCGCTTGGGACTCCTCTCGGATGAAAACGCAAGCCTCTCTCACTCCCACCACTATTCCTCCACCTCTACCCACTTTGCGGTATTCCCAGGCTATTTTATACCCCTTAGGTATGGCCAATTCAATAACTGGGTTAGAGAACTCATCAAGCCATGTTTCTGTCACAAAGAGTAGATCTAGCTGCTCATCTGACAGAAGCTCAAATATATCGGACGCATGTTTCACTAGCGGGCGGGAATTAATTAGAGCCGCCCGAATGCAGTATCCTTTCCGAGTGGCTGTAGGGGGGACAGTGGGTCGGGAGTCAATTTCCAAATCAGTACAAAAGCTAAAGTTGCAGATAGCGCAATTCCTGTGAATGTTGTCCAGAACCTCCCAATGATGTTCACACTTACCCCGGAGAGAATCTAATGCTATTAGATAATCACGGCTATAAGATCGGCGGCCCACTTGCAGCTGTGGTTTGAAGCGGGCAGCGTGGCTGGCGCTGGTCGCTTCCGGGACGCTGACAGGCGCAGACAGGCTTGCCTTAGGCACGCCTTTGGCGCGCCAGTGGTGCGTCCACGCAGCGTGCATCTTTATGGGACTCCCCCTAAAAAACTAGAGCGCGACCAACACAAAATGGCGCCCAGAAGTGTCAACCCCAGTTGGAGTCGTGATGCGTGGTGAGTGGAGCAATGCGGTATTTCGTTTTGAATCAGAGACATTTTATCGATATTTTAAAACCAAATCAGAACATTTTAAAAACAATTTCCTTTGCGAGCAAATGAGGCTAACCAATATTAAAATTTCAGGCAGACAACAAAGATAGAATGTGACTCAGAAAAATGCCGAAAGCACCAAACTAGCGCGTGTGTATATCAATTTGCAGCTCCTAATGGCCCTAGTGGTGGGGAGGGCGAAGGACCTTTGGGCCTTGGTCGCCCTTGTGGCGGTAAGGAGTCCACAGAAGATTGACTCACATTGTTAACGGGAGTCCTCCTGCAGTCTCCCTAGGCCAGCACTGAGGGGGAGAGACGGTAAGCTCAACGCAGAGAGAATGGGGACACCGGCTGGGGGCAAGGGCTCCAGGTTACAAGCTAGGGCATGGGGCAGTGGCCCCTGGTTATACCTACGAGCCCCCTTGGTCAGCCTAGTGGTAGAGGGGTGGGCCGTAAGGTGGCGGACAAGGACCAGAGGGTTGGGGCTCACCGCTCAAGGACGCAGGTAGGTTGCGCCTTGCGTGGTTCTCAGTTGGGGGACGCTAGCCAGGGGGCCCCTTGGTGCTGGAGCAATAGAGCAATAAAGTATGTGTTGTATATAAGTAAGTCAGTCGTTTAGGCTGATTGTTTGGGATGCAAAATTAAAATTGTAAATATTGATTAGTGATCAAATGTCTTAGGTCTACATCTTAAAGAATGTAAATAAGTAAATATAAGTTGTCATGTTTATGTGTGATGGTTTGAAATAAACATGGCCGTTTTTACCCACAGCTTGGGTTGATTTAATGTATTGATTTTTGGGTTCCATGAGGGCGGGGCCGGGAGCGACCTGGGGGTACGGGCTCTATTGGGAGAATACATGGTGCATCATTGTTTCCCACTGCCCCTCAGGCTAAAAGCAGCTCTTGCTCGATTTGTTCCACCACCTCACAGGGTCATCCTACTATCCTTTTGCAGTTGTATTTATGAGCATCTGACTGGAGGCTAGCTGTACGGGATCCAAGTCAAAGAGCTAAAATATAAAAATAACTATTTTATGCTAATCAGAACTGTCAAGTGTCAGTCGCCGCTCAAGCTGCGAAAGTGGGGGGTTCATGACACCCCTGTACACTCCACCTGCTGTATGCCCAGGCCTAGCTATCATGTGTCCAGGCACAAGTAACATAGTCATATTTGTGTGGGCTCAGAAGCACTGTTGCAGCCTTAAATGCTCTCTTACAGAATGAGAGCCCAGTTCACAAAAGTAAACTTACAACTGAAGTCCAAGTTTAGACTAGACAGGTCTAAACTTACACTTGAGGTCTAAACTTACACTTCAGATTTAAGTTTACCTTTGTGAACGGGGCCAACAGTATGCACATTGCAGCCTCCTTCTGGTCAGATAATACATCAATTGCCCAACATCGCCTTAGCAGCAAAGGTAAAACGTGTGTTCAGTGCAGACTCTGCATGCACGTCCTCTCCAGGAATCAAGCTCGTCCATGACTTCCTAGTGCAGGGTCTGCAAGCACAGATGTCCAGTGCTGTCTAACTTTTGGGAAATGTAGTTTCAAGTGGCCAGAGCAGCGTCCCCGTTGCACTAGGTGATTCATGGAAACGTGGCTGCAAATGTTGGCAGTTCACCACTTTGCGAGTCCTGACTGTTCTTTTATAAAATATCATTCTCACCGATTTTTCAACTAGAAAACTAAGGACCAAGAAAATGTTGCCATGCCAACATGGAGCTATCTGACTGGCCTTTTCCTACCATGACATTTTAACTGAAAGAAGTCCCAGGTAATGAAGAACACAGTGGCAGAGAGGGTACGAGGAGATTTAAGGGAATCCAATGGGGACACGTCTTCAAATACCTTGACATACCCTGGGCCGTACTTAGAAATAGTGCACCTTGTATGATCGCATAACTTCTCTCAGAAGGAGCAAGATAAAAAGAGCTCTACTGCCTACAGATAAAACACTACTGATGTTCATGTAGCATTAATGGCTGCAAAGGACTTGGTCATTTTATAACCAGTGAAATTCAACTGTGCCCAAATTAGAGATAATGGGGCCCCCTTCTGGCATATACATGACCTTCCTTTTTTAAGTCTTGTCTCCTGACGCCTGTCTAGCCATGGCATGCCTCTTGAAGATCAGTGGTCTGTAGGCACACTAAGCAGACTGGACTCTACGGACATTGGAATACCAGGGCACTTGAAAAGCCTGATGGGCTGGCACGGAGTGAGTTACATTTATCACAGACCCAGACTCTGCGCCCAATGCAACTGGTCCTCTGTACCCCTGAAGGCCTTACAAATAACCTTACAGATGCACCAACCACTTATATATTGAGCAGACACCTGACAGGCATGCACATTTGGGGAGATACCAGCTTTTCACCGTGCCTCTTGAGCCGAGTTAACGATAGCAAATTACAACCAACAGGTTTGATGTTTGGTTAATCTCTGCTGACAAACTGGTAAGTAAACAGCATGTGGAACATATGCAGGGTGTGAATGTGCAAAACACCCAGTCGTTTTTAGGTCTCGCCTGACCCAGTGCATGCGCTGGTCTGGCGCGACTTTTAGTGAGGGCTTAAAAAAATGCTACCATGGCCGGCCTAGAGCTTGAGTGCATGTGCGCGGGCGCGCGCCGCGCTTGATCGCGATTACGATCACCTTCACTTTCGCGGCCGCATGGCCGCTCTGATGTTCTCCATGAGCCAATGCTTGTTCTCCTAGCCACAAAGTATTCACTTGCTCCAGGTTGCTTTGGTTAAAGCCTGCACTGTCTTCGGTCCGCTCGCATTCATTTACACGATGAAAACGGGACAATTCATGCATTTGTTTGGAGTGCAGTCCATAGTAACTGCAGGTATAGGTTGTCAGCTGCCTGCTGTTACATAGACCAAAGCAAGGGAGAATGCAACTGGAATCGTGGTTTTAAACCTTATTAACTGTGCAGACAATCAGTTGCACCAGTTACTGGAAAGCATCAAGTTAGACTAGGTTTAATAACCAGCGTATTTGACTGACTCATTGGTCAATGGTGCATTGAAATAATATGTATCACGTGAGCTAGCTAGCAAGCTTGCTTGCTTCCTTCCTTTCTTCTTTCTCTTCCTTTTCCTTCTTATGTTCTTTCTTTCTTGTTTTCTCTTTCTTTCTTTGTTTCCTTTTTTTTACTTTTTCTTTTTTGTCTTCTCCTTTTCTTTTCATTAATTCTCTTTTTTTCTTCTCTTCCTTCCTTCATTTCCTCTCCTCTTTTTCTTCTTCATTTCGTGGCTTAATACATCTATTTAGTTCTGATTCATGGCTTTTAATGTAACATTAATAATACTAGTGTGCCAACTGGCTTTTATGGGGTAGCTCTGACTTTACAACTGAGAAAGAAATTAACCTAGGTAGTGCATGTCCCACGTTCTTTCAAATAGCTTTGAAACTTTGTAGGCCATCCTCCCATTTACTGGCCCACGAGAACTTTTAATGTTGCACATTATTAAAACATGAAGTCACAAATAGAAAAAAATTGGCGTTGTTTGCAGTCCCGGAAGTGGCTAATATTGAACGGATGTGACTCTTAATGCAAACCGGGAATAATAAACAGTCTTTTTTTGCTTTCAGGCAGGCTTAATTATTTAAATGATAAAATGCGCAGGGGGGGGAAATTAGTGGGGAAAGACAGAACAAATTGGCGAGATCTGTGTCGATTTAACTAGCACAATTTCTAGGCAAGTAGTACAATCCGTGTTTCATCACCAGTGCTTTATTCTGTCCACTCACCCCTCATTCCGTTCCTGCCTTCGGATTGAAAACGGACATGGTTAATAATATGCGTCTACCTGAGGCTCGAAGCAGAAATGGCGCGGAAATGGTGACAAAATGGCTGCTCAGATGTTGGTATTACTGATGAACATTAACACTTTAATTGGACTATCTCTAAAGAGTTTGGGGGGAACGAACAGCGCTAAAACCTTCAACTTGCAGCATGACAAACAAGCATTTGCATAGCCAATAGGTCTCGCCTTTGGGACCTTATAACTGTTTAGCCATGCAACAGTTGATGTTGTTGCACCAAGGATATTGTGCTGGATAACTAAACACTTATAAGGTCCCAAAGGCGAGACCTATTGGCTATGCCAATGCTTGTTTTTAATGAGATGGTAATTCATTCTTGGGTCAGAAACAAAATGTACTGCTCTTGAAATAAGACATTATAATAAAGGGAGAACAGGGAATTTCAAACTCAGACATTTACTTCAGTCTCCCTCGAACTTTAAGTTATATTTGCCCTCATGGGGAAGTCACGTGAGCCACTATGTTTCGGTAGTACTCATAGATATTAATGAAAACCGTGAAAAAGGTCCAACCAGGAAGGCTCCTACCATGCCAATCAGAGACACTTTGTCTGGTTTAAGAGGTGCATAAAGAGGTTATTTCCTTTCAAGAAAGGGGAAGAATTGTATTTACATTGACCCTCTCCTTATGAAGTGATTGTTGAATAGGGGAGGCACATAATTTAGTTGCATTAGCGTAAAAAGAAATGACAAAATGGCAAAAAGCTAAAGCCACCTTCAAAAGAAGAAGCCAAGCAAGAGCACTTCATTCCCCATTGCCTGGACAGTAAGTAACATCACTGGATTTCCCATTATCCATCTGCCCAGGAAGGGACATCACTGGTTTCCCAATAAAATCGTCTTTAAGAGAAGAAGCCAAGCAAGAAGACATCATTTCCTATTGCTCATTTGTACAGGAAGTGATATCACTGGATTTCCCATTATCAATCTTCACTGGAAGTGATATCACTGGATTTCCCATTTCCCATCTGCACGGGTAGTGATATCACTGGATTTCCCATCAGCCATCTGCACAGGAAGTAATATCACAGCCCCCCACCCACAGTACCCTGCACTCATCCCTCCTCCAGGAACTCTTTAATGGTGGCTGCAGCGCGGACATGCACAGGAGACGTGTCCCTGATGTGCCAAAGGCAAACCTGTCTGCATTCGTCCGTGCCTGGATCGCGCTGAGGACCAGGCAGCCATGTTCTCCCCTTACCCATTGCTACCCTGCTGCACTTTGCCCATGCTCCTAACCTCAGCCACAGCTCTCTGCACTGCTGCCACACCGCACAACACAACACAACACAGAAGAGGATGTCACATGCACCTCAAGCAAGTTCTCATTCTCTCTTCACACCCTATGCCAACCATTCACGCACCAACAGAACCCAGCACCACACTCGCTCACACTCATACAAGCAGCCAACTGCTCACACTCACCCAGACCAAATACCACACAAATAACACACCACACTTGCATGTATGCTCCTCAACCCCCACTCGCTCACCATAAACGTCAAGGAGATATGAAACCTACTGCATAATCATGCTCTGGACCTGCTCTTTCTCGTGGAAATATGACTAAATCCAAACTTGGCACTGGACATTGATATAGTAATTCCAACCGGCTACAAGATCACCTGGCAAGGAAACAGAAAAAGCTCAAAGGTGGAGTTGCCATCATAATTATAGATACCATTAGCTGAACCACCTACACGGACACTCCCCACCAGCTACATGGAAAACCTTACATTCAAGATACGCATTACAGCTAACTTCTCCCTAGGAGTAACTCTCCATACAGACCCCCTGTCTTCCTCACCAGTTTTGCTAGCAACATCACAGGCTTTTTCGTACCACCTAAAAGAATGCAATGCTATTTTAGAAAAACTCATCCAGCTCGTAACCGAACCAACCCACCCCCCAGACACCTGTTACACCCAGTTTTCTTCTCAATCAGAAATATCACAGTTGACTAGTCAGAAACTATGAACTGGATAGACCATGCCCTCATCAGTTTCAGCATACCCATCCAGCACCACCACAGACCCACCACCACCGGAACCTCCCACCACAGCTGGAAATGTATCTCAGAAAAGGAGTGAGCGTCCGCATTTTCTGAGCATCGGTCCGAGCACACCAGCAACTTGCTGAAAGCCATCAAGAATCTCAGCAGCTGGATCATCACATGTACAACCACCCTGGCTCCCCTCAAGCACAATCCAATGGCAAGAGCCCGACCTCAGGCCAGGTGGTACAAAGAGGAACCCAGGCTGAAGAAAAGCCACTGCAAGCAACTGGAGCGTAAAGGGTGAAAAAGTCAAGAAACCACAGATAAAGACATCTTCAAATCAGCTCCTAGATGCTACCACCAGCAGATACAGAACACCAAGCTCACAGCTCTTGCAGATCACATCGACACTAACACTACCAGCAGCAAGGAAATCTTCGCCATCTTAAAATATTTCACTGGGCCTCCTTCTTCCTCCATCAACATCACACCATCACGAGACCTCAAGATCTTTGCAACAAGCTCTCATAATTCTCCTGTAACAAAATCACCTCCATATACAGCAACATCGACCCTCGACTGGACACTGTCACAGTCGCAACTCAACTTTCCATCACGTTCAATGAATGAACCCTGACCTCATGGCCTGCTGTCACTACCATCAAAATCACTGCCACCATGAAGACCATCCACTCGGATTCTCCAGCTCACCCATATCCCCACCACGTCTTTGCCAAAGAACTCCTACTGATCAGCAAAGCACCTGGAAACATGCCAACCTCATGCCCCTGCTCAAGAAAGCATCCACTGACCCCTGCATGCTTTCTAACTGCAGACTCCTCTCCCTCCTACCATACGCCGCAACGGTCTCAGAGAAACTAATCAACAGAATCCTCACCAACCACCTCAGCAACCACCAGCTCTGTGAAACCACACAATTTGGATTCTGTCTCAACCAAAGCACAGAAAGAGCACTCATCACCACCACATATGATATTGGCATGATCCTTGACAGAGGAGAAACAGCAGTCCTCATTCTCCTGGATATCTCTGCAGCATTTGACACAGTCTCACATGGCATCCTCATCAGGCGCTTGCACAAGATTAGCATCCAAGGGCCCGCTTTCAGCTGGATCTGCTCCTTCTTAATGGGTACAACACAAGCTGTCATCCTGGCATATGACTCCTTGGAAAGCTGCAAACTCATCTTCGAGTGCCTCACGATTCATCGCTCAGCCCCACCCTCTTCAACACATACATGATTCCTCTTACCAGCGTCATCCACGCACACAACATCATATTCTATCTGATGACACACAACTATACTCTCCCTCTCGGACAAGACCCCAAACACAACAAACAAGTTCACCTCCTGTATGACCAAAGCTGAGTTTAGATGGGTGGCACTTTGCATGGAGAAGCACAAAATGGTAAGGGTGATAGAAAACATTCATGCAATAAAGTATACTGTACGGTAAATAGCTGACAAACATATATTTATCTTTATAGTTTGAGTTGAACCTATGTTATCATTCTACAATCAAGTGGAAATAGTTCTCGAAAATGATGTTATACCGAAGAAGACACTTAACAATTGAAGAGAGAGGTCGAAGCACAGAGACGAGAAAGACAATTTTGTCATCATGTATAGATTTGAATAATGGTACAAGGGGATGATTGGCATCTTTAAAGAATCTAACGAATCTAACTGCTTCCTGTTGAAGGATGAGTGTGTATGTCAATGAGTATTACTTTAAGTGATTATATCCTGGCACCCCTGATCACCATCTGAGCAACTGCAGATACCAAAAAACAAACAATGGCCTTTAAGCCTCTCAGCCTGGGAACAGCTTTGTAGGTCTCATTTACATTTCTCTTTTTATTTACTCTTTCCCCATTTTTGATTTTTTCAGGATGTTGTGTGTATTTCTTTTGTGCAATATATTACTTATGTTTAAAATGTACTATGAAAAGAGCTGCCTCTAAATATCTGTGTAAGTTCAGGTTGTGGGTGACTCTCTATAACTGCCCACGATTGAGAGCTGAGGAGTTCAGCCCAAACACAGAGCGAATTTCTCACAGTGACCGTCAGTGGATAATAAAGGGGTTCTGAACACTTCTTCATCTAATCCTTGGCCTCTCTGCAATGGTCAGGTGTGCCAATTGTAAATGCGATACTATGCAAAAGTGTAAGAAGAGGTGCAAAACAGTCCTATGTTTATATGTGCAGAGATTCCATTGTCGTAAAGATACAACTGGTAAAATATCTTTGTGAACAGTAAACAATCGTAAACTTACACAAAAGTGTAATTTCCCCTTTCTAAATCAGGCCCTAAGTTACTACAAAATGGCAGTTTGCCAATTCCAAAAATGAGTAAAGTTACTCAAAAGTGTAAGCTTACTTAAATGTGTAAATCACCTTGTGAATCAGGCCCTCCGCGTGTAAGTTACTGATAAATACTAAACGATAGTAAGTCCAGCACTACATATGGCGCACCCCTAGTACTGCAACACCCTCCCATAGAAAATAATCCCACAGGATATCATTTTACATTAAATTACATTATAGCTACACATATGAATAAATATAAATTAATTAACTGGAAATATATACAAAAGAGTACATATTTATTATTTAATAATGATGTAGTTTAATAACCAATTTGAAAGTTGAAAAAGAGTTTAGCATGATTAAATTATTTTTAAATAATTTCATACATTACGTTTAGTGATTATTCATGCACATTGTAAAAATATTATTTTTGTTTAGCTGGGAAATTATTTTTAAATTTAAAATTGAGAAAAATAATTTTAATTTAGTTTAATATATTTAAATGATTTACAGTTGTTATTCAAACTTAGTTCAATAGTGCTGAAGCATTTTTTATTTTGTTCTACATTTAAAGCAAATACATAAAACGAATTTAGGTTACTATTTCACACAAAGGTGCCGATTCCGATCCGTTAAAAAGATTTACCGTAAGACTCGTATCCGTATTTTTTTACGTACGAATCGTACATGTCCCGTACAAACGGCGAAGTACGATTCGTACGTGAAAAATACATACGAATCACTGCGGGAAAAGTCTACGAGACGTCCCCGGACAGTTTTACGTACGAGTCGTAAAACAGAAGTCCGAGCGCACAAGTCCGATCTGTACCGGCGTTCCGAATGCACAAGCGTATGGAAAATGTCCCGTACAGAGCGAACTTTGTACGACCCCTACCCCGGGTACACTTGTGCCTGGGGTACGAGTCTTACGGCCCCCCCAGGTGTACCCCCCACCCACGTATGTCCGCACCGTACCCCAGGCGTACCCCCCACCCGCGTATGTTCGCACCGCACCCCAGGTATACCCCCCACCCGCGTATGTCCGCACCGTACCCCAGGTGTACCCCAATCCTCGCGTATGTACGGTCCGTACATACGCAGGTGGGGGTACGCCTGGGGTACGGTGCGTACATACGCGGGTGGGGTGGTACGTCATGTACCGGGCCCCCTTTTCATCATGCATCGCAGCGTACTTAGCTTTTCCAGCACTTGTTGGCTCCCGTAAAATAAATAGCCGTGCGGAGTGCTGTGGGTACGAATCGTACTTGCTGGCCCGTAAAACGCTGCCTGACTCCGTGCGGACATCGCGTACGCGCTGTCCAGGATCAGAATAGTAGGTATATTTTCGCCGTACGGTGTTTTTTATTATTCGTACGGAAATGGTATTTCTGTACGAATCGTACTTGCTGGTTTGTACGGTGGATTTCCCGTGTACGAGTCGTACGAGTCGTACGGAGAATACGCTCCGTACGACCATTCGTAGCCGGGTTTTACAGGAACGGAATCGGCACCAAAATATTTTAAATATTTATTTTTGAGTTTAATTCATGTTATTATTTTTCCGTGCAACCTACCATAGGGAGAATGGCGGTATAGGGAAAAATATATTACTTATCTCAAACATAAATATAATTTTGTTAAATATTAATGTAAATTCAACTTATATATTTATTTTAAATGTAGACCAAAATATATAAAACAGTACAGAAATATTACGTTTATTTTGAATTAAAACTTGAATTAATGGAAGTATATTAAAATATATTTAAATTTTTTTTCTGAAGTTTAAATTAAACAATTAATTCCTAATTCCGACTTAAAGAAAAAAATATTTTTAATGTACATTAAGACTTATTAAAAGTGACTCAAGAAAAATAATGTCGGTATTTTTAATAACATTTATTGCTGTATTATTTTTAAAATCCAAAATAGGTTATTAAAAAATTGTATAATTATATAATAAATATGTACTATGTTTATATTTTTTAACATTAATTTATGTTAATTTATATTTTAACTATTTTAAATAATTTAATTCAATGTAACATTTTTTTCTATTGGTTTTTATTTCAAATCCCTACCTCCATTATTTTGTATGGGATGGTGTTGCAGTACCAGTGGTTGGCGATGTGTAGTGCTGGACTATACTGTTTTTTTCTATATAACTTACACTCTGAGTTCTAAAATACTGAAAAGTAGATAACTTACTCAGGAGTATAAAACTTTCTCAGAGTGTAAGTTATCTTTGTGAAACAGACCCAGAGTGTCTGCAAAACTGAAAATTGCTTCTTTCATCATTATTTCTCCCCAGTTGTGTATACATGCTGATATGTAACTAGTGCTTAATTTTCTCCGGCCAAGCCCCGTCTCTCTCCGCCTGCCTCCCATCCCTCCCCCCCAGCTCTGTGCCATTTGCCTGTTTATACTACCTAGTGAGCTTCCCACTAACTTCTAGTGGTGCCATGTAGTACAGTGATCTGTTTCATACATGCTATCCACTTCAGAGAGCATGTCAAAGTCCAAGAACATTACCCACTACTGAGTTTATATTAGTTAGCTTGTTGCGTTTCGGTTTGACTTGTAAAACATTTTTCGCTTCTGGCTGATATCTTGCTCAGTGTAGACATCCAAGCTAATTCTTACTTGTTTCAGCGCTTTCACATATCGTGGATAGCTAAGCCATCCTTTATTAGTTACAAGCAGCAAAGCTAAGGGGCGTACCTATCAGTTTATCGCTATGTAAACCTACCAGTTCTGTCACTCTGCGGGAGCCTGGAAATGAGGAACAGGTACCCTTGTTGAAGAAGAACCTCAGAGACTACTCTGGTGGACAAGGATAACCTCAAAGACAACTCTAATGAGACAGGTCAAGAATATACAGAGACATGGGAACAAGAGGGATAGACAGATAAATAGTGCGAAGTAGAAACACATCTGCTGTACCTACAAATTGGATGGCAAAGAAGAACCCAGAGTGTCATGTTCCCATTATAATCAACATTGGGGACAATACATCACAGAGCAAGATCAACAAGCATTGCTCTAGAAAATACGGCCATTCTCCCTATGGTAGGTTGCAGTGAAAAGTAATTAAACTCAAAAATAAATATTTAAAATATGACCTAAGTCTTTTGAAAGGGCGCAAGACTCACTGCTCCTAAGTGACAACACTTCTGCTGATAATGCAAAGGGTAACAAGAGCCAAATCCTCATGCTAACCATTATGCATAGCCAATCTGCTACACACTCAGGACAAAGAGGACAAAGAGATGAAAGGAATTTGTCAAAATTGCACAATCAAATACTCACTTCCATAACATAACATTACATAACATACACACCTGGATGTATGTCGATACTTCGCATACCATTACTTCGCATGATTTTAGTGCGATGTTTGTACTTAGCATAAACCATTACTTTGCAAGTTTTAACTGCGCATGCATTTATAACGCAATTGGTTATAAATGTACTATGGTTTATGCTAATTAAAAACATCACGCTAAAATCATGCTTACACTACACTACCTTACACTACTTAAACATCTCTACACTACCTGAAACCCTAATACACTACCCCCTACACGACCTTCCCCCTTCCACCTGCCTGGATCCTACACTCTAACACTACACTTCACCACCCCCCCAACACTACCCTAAACCCTATAACACTACCCTACACTATATAAACACCACACCACTACCCTAAACCCTAAAACACTACTCCCTGCACGACCCTCACCCTTTCCCCTGTCCGCTCCCTACACTACAACACTACCCTGCACGACCCCCCGACACTACCCTAAACCCTAAAACACTATCCTATACAACACATACACCACATCACTACCCTAAATCCTAAAACACTAGCCCCAGCACGACCCTATACTACTCAAACACAACCCTACAACCTAAAAGACTACCCCTGCAGGACACAAAAAAACTACACTTACCTCTCACTCCTCGGTGGCTCCCCGCTTCTCCGGCTTCCAGCGACGTCAGATCTGCACGTCGTTGTTTGGAAATGGAAGCTCCTTACAAACAACGATGTGAATAGCGCATACCATTACAACGCATGCATTGTAACAACGCTTGCGATGTAACAACTTGCGTACTAATGGTACGCGTTGTATCATCGCAAGAGTAGTAATGTTTGCGAAGTAATGGTATGCGCACTAGCAGCCGCGCACTAAAGGCTGTTTACCTACACACCTTCCATGATGTGTAACATGCTGTACCTACATGCATTCTTACTTGAAACAAACAGCATGAGATTTCCATGTACATTATTTGTATAGGTCCTGATTTAAAGTATGGTGGACAAGGGTACTCTGTCACAAATGTACAGGGTTCCCTGTCCAGCAAACCTTCGGTCCTCCCACTCTATTTAGAGGTGGGTGGTGCCTCAAATGGCTCTGTTGATAGAAAGCTTACTCTGATGGCACGGTGAAATGCTGGCTGTTAGAATAAGGGCACCACGCCACCCCTCTGTTCAGGACTGATGGTTTGATGTTCTGTTTTTCTGTCCAAACAAATGTAGGCATGCTGTATGTGGAGAGTGACCATCCTAGCTTATTAGGATGCTACATTCTCCCTTTCTCAAATGAATTACATTGTGGCATATCACAACAATACCCGCTCTACCGGACCATTTAGTTATTAACTAATATTACTGGAAGGAATGTACACCTATTCTAAATTCAATACCATTCACAACATCCACATTTGTAGACAATCTGTATATTACCATAATCAAAACACATTCCCTTTTAATACTTTCTGTGTGTTTTCTGTCGCTATTGTAGTTGTGATTTTTGTCAAGATTGTTCTCTATTGATTCGTCCTAGCCTGGCATGTAATAAAGACCTGTAGCGTGTTAATCCATATGTCTCAGTCTGTGTGCCAATATGGGAGCAGGCTCAGCAGTACCCGTCAAGTCTCTGGCAGACTGATTTTAGCAAAATTGGCCCTTCTTCTGTTTAGTTCTGTGCTTAAATATTTCCTCTTTTTCAGAGATCCTTCAAACCCTGCTTGAAGTTATTATCAGAGTCCGGCACAGCATGCTGTGTCTTCTTTTAGCATCGACTCTTCTGACCAGGGCTGCGCCTCTTTCGTTTGTTTAGGTTCTGGTGATGTCTTGGATGGGTGAGGTAGTGGCCACCCACCTGATCATTTCAATCACTGCTTTGCTTCCGACAGCTTAGCGGGTATTTCCGGGCTCACTACTATATCGCGTTAAAAAGAGGGTAATATATATTCCATACATCTTTTAAGAATGTCCCCATCTAAATCTGTAGCTTTGTAGAATGTATACAGTTCATGTTTTCTGTTGAAATAAGTCTCCTCTGGAGAAAGCCCAGCGGTTACCTCTAGTTTCTGTGTAGGGAGGGCGAGGAATGGTATTATCTAGCTCAGCAGTTCTTCAACTTTTGAATTCTGGGGACCGCCACTCAGGGCCGGCTCTAGGGCGGTGCGACCGGTGACTTCACATGGGGGCGCCTGCTTGCTAGTTGTGCTTACAAGCACCTGCTGCCGCGTTCCTGGCCTCCTGCTATTTTCAGTTAACAATTAAAATGTCACGAAAACTCCGGTGATTAATGTTCTTACTGGCAAGAGCAGAGTTTTGTGTAGCAGAAGTTTTGAGTCATAATAAGTTAGTGCAGAGGGTTAATGTGCCTGCTGCAAAGAATACTGTGCAGATCACAAAGTGAATATAATGTAAACAGGTCAAGGGGTTACTGCTTTTGTCAGAGACTTCCTTTTCTTAGTGGCAGTTTACATCGAGCTATTAACTGTCATCAAAGAACAGCTGCAGACTTCAAGGTATAGATTGGATGGTGTGGATTTTTTCCCCAGACTTTCACTATTCTAGTGTTGCAAAAAGGGTTCATTTGGGTACAAATCAGGTCTTGTTAATAAAGAGAGCACCAATCCATTGTGTGACATTTTAAATTCAGAGTTTATGCTTCACCAGACCAAGTACACTTCAACTATACTGTCTGCCTGTATGGATGACATGAGAATCCACCCCTTGTTGTCCTCTGTCTTATGTAACATTTACTATACACTTATGTACACACCTATGATTGATTGTCTCTGAGTAATGTGTATGTTATGTAAAGTGCTCTGACACCCTTCACTTTTATGAGTGACTCTATAAAATTAATGAAATGCATCTGAGAGAGAGGTTATGAAGACTGTTAAAGGGTGGTAGGGAGGGAATCCGTGGCGGAGGTGGTCATGGGGGGGCGACGAAAAACATTGTCGCACAGGGCGCCACCAGTGCTAAAGCCCCACTGAATCAATACTGGAAGCCATGAGTTTCGGCCTAAGCAATTTCTACTAATTTGAAGCTCAACACAATAGTGAAAAACACACAAGTATACATCAAAGGAAACCAAAATATACAAAGATCGAAATTTTAATTTGAATGGGAAGGTTGTGGCTTTTCAAAATGTGGTTTTATTTTTTTTCAAAAAACATAACGATGTGCTATACTCTGGCATATCACTCTGTCTTCTAATGCATGTTCTCTATTTGTCAGTGCATACCATTGCATCAGCTGAGGCTAGCAGTCCTGCATACTAGATTCTGTTTGCTGTACTTGTGCTGCTCCAACGAAGAAACTTTCGGATACCAACTTCCCTTTTAGCCTTCAATTTCATATTCTGTCACATTCATAGAAAGTCCAAAATCTTTGTCTTTTTTAATTTTGTATCGATATTTACTTTATTTCTCTGATAGTACTGCTGATCTTTCTGAAAGTTGCATGGGCTTAAAACTGTCTTTCATCCCCTAAACTTTTCAAAACTAAACTAGCTTGAAAAATTAATCGAATGAAGTGGAGAACTAATCAACCCCAGAGCCTGCCTTACACATCTTAGAAGTGCCATGGTTTTGTAGGGGTGTTGTCTTCATTGTGTAAGCACTTTGTACCAAGAGAACTGCTACAGGCACCCATGGCTGTTTGACAGCACACAGTGTCACAGTCTTTGTAGTGCAAGCTCAGCTTTCTGATCCATATTCCAAAAAATGTTCTTGGCAAACACATAATCATCATCTCCTTTAATAGTAACATTGTTGTTTACGTAAGGTATAGTGACCTATATCAGTGCAAAAAAAAACACCTCCTCACCACGTCTCGAGTCCTCAGTCGTCTCTCCACTGTCGTTTCTCGTCGTCTCTCTGTGGCTGGTACCAGGAAGAGGCTCCCTCCTCTAAGCCAATCACAACGCTGCAATGCAGCGTTGTTATTGGTCTGAGAGCCATGGCTCGGCGCTCATCCGGGGAATGGGAGGCTGGGCATATTCCCCACCAGGCTGTGTAATGCAGCCTGGTGGGGAACATGCAAAGTGGGCATGACTGCTTGGCCTGCTCAAGAGGGTCAGCCGAGCAGTCATGCCCACTTTGAGGTGCAGCAACCACTCCTCCTCCTGGCCAACACAGGATCTCAGCCCCGCCCAACCTGACTGATACAAAATATATATATATATAATAACAGGAATAACATCTGTTATCATCATTTATTTTTTATTTTTACACTGCTCCGAGAGCAGTGGGGCGATGTTACTCCGCCTTAGCGGAGGAGCCGCCACTGCAGTCCACATAAACAGTATAGTTAGTTGCACAAAACAGTGTCACCAATGACCGCAATGACACTTACCTCTTCCAGCCAGCCTAAATCGGTCGTCAAATTTGGCATATTCTACTGTCGCCTGCTGGTGAGACTGGTGCGCATGACTCATCAAGCAAGTTCAGAAGGTTGATGTACCACAGAACAGAACTGCCAGGATTAAGATTTAACCATGCTAAAGGTTTTCATCCTACATTATGGATAATGTATTGCAGTAATTACGTTCTAACAAAATAAAAATGCTGGATACTGAGTGTATGTCAAAGAACAAAAAATATAAAGAGTCAATATTTACTAAAATTAACCTGAATATGCAGACAGTGAGATAATAAAAATATATGAAATGTATTGGAATATTGTGAAATGTCAGGGTGGGATTGGCTTAATACATTTCTTTCAGTAAGAGAAAATTGACTATAAGAAAGCTTCGCTGACAAGGTTGTTGTTGTGTCTTTCTGCTGCAGTGTAGCACTGTGGTTGATGCATTTCTGGGCCTATTACCGTACCCTGCATTGTTAATTTAGAATGCAGCGTGAGGGAGGCACAGACTTTTTGGCATCAGTCCTGTCCTAAGCTGCCCTAAGGGTCTTTAGGGCAAACCTGTGGGACACACATTAACAGCGATTACTGCAAAACTTAGATATTGTGCATTTTATCTTCGTTTTGTGCATTATGGCGGCTTGTTCTAGTTGTGTAAAGCAGTGCAGTTGGGAACAGATTGACACATACTGCTGCAGGTCTGCCTAAGCCTCTATTGGCAGTCCCTACTGTTACCCTGCTGGTAAGGCTCAGGAAGCCCAAAAGGTAAAGTGTACCACCGAGTATGGGATTGGTATTAACTGTGCAGGAGGGTTTCATCATATAATGTTTATACTGTACTGTAGCAATTAACTTTTATGGACTGACACTAACTAATCTGATGGGGAGTCTATCTACATAAAAGAACAAACAAATGTAAAATACCAACAATTCGTTAAATAAAATGCACCAGAATATTGATGGTTTGAAATTCTAAAATGTGAAATATGTCAATATCAAGATGTAAAATTGTTGGGTGAGACTGGCATAATATTTTAGTCCAGAGAAAGGTGAGTATTTTAATGTCTCTTTGTGGGTTTTGACAAGGATTTTTGGATGTTCACTGTGATATCCACTCGGCCTTATTTCCTAGTTTTGTGTGAATTACAGTTTTTCACTCTTACTCAAAGTACTCACCCAACCCCCATTATGAGCTATCCATAAGATTCAGACCCATGGGAAAACTTCCCAGATATTTAAAATTGAGCTGCCTCTAGTAATAGGTTGGAAGTAGCTTCAAGAGGAAGCATTTAGTGTGAACAGTTGGATCAAATCCCGTTATTCGCTGCAGTGATGTCACCAGAGTGGTTAACCACTGTTGTGACATCACCCAGGGGAAGCGCTGGGTGACCCTTTCTTCTGCTGCCTGTTTTGCCTCTACACTAGATGTCTGGTTGCCAATCCAAACCCATTGGTTTTGCCATTATTTTTTGCCGATGTTGTTTGCATCAGCAATAAGCAATTCTTTTTACCAATGCTGTGCAGCAAAAAAAGGAAAAAAATATAAAAAGCATGATGATGTGAAAGAAGAAAGCAGCATATGAAGAAGAGAACATGAAAACACAGGCAGCCCCATAGAGTGCTGAAATAAAAAGAAAAAACTATAAGAGAAAAGGAAGGATGCGTGTCAGCCAATGTAAAGGAGGGTGAAGAACCTATACAAAGAGGCGGGGCAGACACAAGAAGAGGAGGGGAAGCCATTGATTATGAAGCAAGCAAATGAGATTAAGAAGAAAGTCAACCAATGGTTAGAAATGCCAGACCCAAAGCCCACTGTAAGTATTGGCACTGTCTACAATAGTCTCTAACAACAACCGGGTAGACGTTGTCTGTTGGCAAGACCTAAACAGAAAGATTTCAAAGTGCATAAATGCAACTCCACTTAAAGTTCAATCAAAACTAGTTTCTTACTCTCTTTTCATGTGTTGAATATTTCTTCCTTACTTCTATTCTCAAAGTCATGGAGTTTTTTTCTGCAACATTACTCTCTTGACCACAAAGGGTCTGTTATCCATGTGCACCCTCCATTTCGCCAATATATTTTTGTGCTGAAAATAAACTACTAAAGAGGCAGCATGCAGGCATACCATGTACAGATTATTTTTATTTTAATGCTGCTCAAGGTTCCCCGATCATCATGTTAATTGTGATTTGCATTTTTACTGTCGGTAATTAGAAAAGGGAGGCGGAGCTGGGCGAACCTAATTAAGTTGTTTGTCTGTGTGAGCTAAAGTACCACCTCCTTCCATTATGGGAGCAATTAGCCCCGCAATTATCCAGAGGAGTATCAATATTAATCAACAGGGGAGAGAGAGTGGGGGCAGTCAAGTTCAAACTGCAATCACTTCAGATGCTCTGCTTCCTGTTAGAACGTACGGTGCCCGATCTGGTTCAAACCGTGCAGTGGAGTTCAGTGGAGTTATGTAATACAACCTTACGTATTTCTCCCTAGGTATATTCCCGATCTTCATTACAAAGCATCTTTTCACTGTCACTCATAGTTTACATACATTTAGCATTCCTTAGTGTCAGGTAAAACAACTAGAAATCTATTTGTATATTAGATTCATAGCAAGGATTAGACCACAAGGTGGAACCAAATGAAAAGTGGGCCATTTATATATCTACTCAGACAAGCCTGATACAAATTTGCCCATAATTTATTACATTGGTCGTCATCATTATTAGTCTTTTGTAAATAGTTGAGAAATTCTACTTGGGGAATAACTTAGGTTCTGCAATCCATTGTTCGGTGGTCAATGAACTCTTGCAAACTGTTCTGTTACTTCACAAAGACTCTATTACACCCCAAAAGCATCACAAAGAGCCTTCACCGGCAGCAATTTTCCCTGCAGGTAGGACAGTGAAGTCTGAGCACCATCTTTGTTAAGGGCGGATGCTCATGTGCTCTTTGCTTTGTGTGCCAGGTCAGGCTACCTTTACATCGGATACCTCCCGCTCTTTTGTAACTGTGCCAAAATTGCAACCAATGTTCTAAAATATCACATCTCTCACAGTTGCACGCTGCACAGTAATCCCTGATATGAAAGGTAGGTGGCACTTTTGAAATAGAAGGTTTTATTTGAATGTACCATTTTCCATCATAAGGGCAGTAATTGAAAATCTAGGGGCCACATGTACCAAAGTTTGAAATAGTGATTTCCTAATATTGATTTGCTGTGAATCGCAATTAGGAAATCGCTAGTTGGAGGAGAATAGGATCTGCTTCACATGGGTACCCCCACTTTTCGCTGGTATTTCACTGTTTTTCGACCTTAGTCTGGCTGTGGCCCTGCTAATCAGGACCCCAGCCTAGCTGATTCCTCTCTAAAATGGTTTCCATGTACATTAGGTACATTCCTAATTGGATACTGGAGTGCCTTATAAGCCCCTAGTATATGGTATACTATGTACCTAGGGCATAGGTACCTCAGAGGCCTACCAGAGGCTGCAGCATGTATTATGCCACCCCTGGGAAGCGCTCCAAAATGACACCAGAGGTCTGCGACTGCAGCCTGGGTAAGGTGGTGCATGCACCCCTTACTGTGGCATAGTTTACCTATATCACTACCATTGCACACACATACAAAACCTATAAGTCAGTCCTATGGCAGGCCTTAACACTCCTGAAGGCAGAGTGCTTGGTTTTTATGTGAGAGGGTACCCCTGCATGAGCAGAGCCCCTCTGCAGCATTAAGAGTACCTCATCTCGTGCTGTTTGTGGTGCAGCTTGACCATATATTCTTAAGTGCATTATAACCTCGCGGTAAATGTTAACTTTGGACTGGCTGCATGGAAACATGTTGTGTTTGGTGTCAAACACTTTGGAATACCACCCCCCCCCTGCCAGTTCTGGCACCAGGGGTAGCATTCCACTCTTCTAGAGGGAGAGACATGTTCACACTGGTCTACCCGGTAAAGAATTTTTACAGCCCTGGCATCACAAAATGGATGCCACTGCCACAGACACGGGTCTGGCCTCCTGCTGCTGACCGAAACTCTGGCAGGGGAGGCCTCAACAATAGGTTCCCTGTCCCAGGGAGGTGTAACCACTTCCCCAGACAGGCAGATGTGTATTGGGGCTGGGCGGGAGCACTCTCTGGTGCTTTGAAGTCCTGCACTGGGGGCACACTTGGTGTCCCTGTGCATAGTCCAGTTCAAACCGGTTGCAGGGGCTACCTGCCCCTGCTCTGGTGCAAAACTGGACAAAGGAAATGGGTGTAACCACCCCTTTTTCCAAACCCTCCTATAGGTGTGTCCCTAGAGTATGTCCAACCCCCAAACTTAGTATAAGTATGGGAACTCAGTCCTTAAGACTTTGGATTACCCTGGACGAACCTTTGCAACATATATCCTGGACCTTCGACTTTCTATTTCAACTAGAAGACTGAAGAAATCTCCCTTGGGGTCAAGGAGTGACTCCCCTGCTTGGCAGGCACCAAAGAAGCAACTGTCCGGTCTGCAATTCCAAAGCTCCTGTCGGACGCCGAAGTCTCTGCATCCCCAGAGGTAGATTTTCAGACTTTCCTGAGGCTACCCTGAGTCCACAGCAAAGCTGAGGCCTGTGGCTATCGTGGGTGATGTGGAACTGTGACCCCTGGACACCGTGATCTTTTGCTGATCCATCATCTTCCTGGTCTTCCTCAAAGTTGTGCTTTAGGCTCCAAGTAGCCCCAGCCTTGAGTACCTCCTGCACTGAAGATTTCTGGCCTCCACTCCATGAGTGACCCGTGGGCCAGTTTCCAGTGCGACCACTCGAGGCTCCTTCACGATCGCTAGCCCATTGGCTAGTGGGTCCCCACAAAGGCAACTCCTCTTCTTATTGGGCTTTTCTTGTTGCTCCAGACGTGCCCCAATGTACCCTCTCTGGGTGAGTTCCACAGACCTTGCTGGTCTGCACCGACGCCCTTTTTCTATTTCCACAAGACTTGCCGTTGCCAAGGCTTGTTGGGTCCATTCTGGTCGCCGACACCACAGCACTCGACAAACTTTGTGGGATAGCTCGAATCCAGCTCCTGGTTGTCGTTGACACCTCCTGGACCTTGTGGCTGAAGAATCAAGACACCTGTCAACTCACCTAAAGCACCCGACATCTGTGGGCATTGGACTATCGTGCCCTTGATCACTGGTAAGTGACCCAGACTCTGTCCCCTCTGCTTTCAGGTTCCTTCCATCCTCAATCCAGGCTTGGATCTCTCCGGACACTTCTCCTCTTCATGGCAGTAGCACTTCCTGAGCAGCTTCCATTGAAAACAGTGACGCGACCCGACACCATTTGACACCTATGCACCCGGCTTTACTGGGTGAGTTAACTCAAGTACTCCGGTGCTCCCGTGGGTGTTGGCCCTAGACACCTCTAAGTTCAAAAGGGTTCGCTCATAGTCATCTTCTAAGTGTCCTTAAACTCTTAATTTCCAAGCGCGACCTTCCCCATAGAAGTTAACGGGGATTCACAGCTGTGTTCTCACACTGCACGCGTCCCCCGTGGGTCCCCTGTGTCTCTGCCTTGGGTGGTTACTTGTGGTCCAAGTACTTCTACAGGCTCTAGGCCCTGTGTCTAGTTCAGTCGTGGTTCTTATACCACTTTATTGGTAAATGGTTTGATACGCCCCTAGGGCCCAAACGTGTATTTGTGCTTTTACTGTTAAATACTGACTTGAAACTTAAGTACTTGGAACTCCAGCCTCATAAAGAGACTAGTGGGGTGTGTTTTATCTTAAATACATATATTTTAAATAAATACTTGGTGTGGTTGTCCTTTCATTTGGTCATTCAAGAGATTATAGACTGGTAAAAAATGCTGCTTTACATTCCTTCAAGACTTAGCCTGAAGGCTGCTCTCCATAGCTACCACTAGGATAGCTTTCAACAAAGGTTGTCTTTAACCTATCACCATAAGGGGTTGTTTGGACTGATACAAGGTGCCCACTATAAGTAGCGGACAGCATATATCAGGCCAACTTCTCACATTGGTGTGCAGCTTGTAGGATTCCAGATTGCTATTGTTTTACCAAATAATCTCAATTGAATTGATCAACTGAAAACCACTAAAGGTGCCTTAGGTACATATAATATCAAGTTTAGTATACAGTAAGTTCTAGTGAACTTAGAGTTGTGTGTTAAGGGATAGCACACCCTTTCTACAACTCAAGAGAGTTTAGTAGGCCACACAAGTGTAGGTAGTGCAATACACCACACCACACTAGTAATGTCTAATCAGCCAGGAACCTGTGGGTCCCTGCCAGAAACCAGTGGGCTTCTTCCCTATAAATATGAGGATCTAACCTTTGCACAGCTTAGGGCCGTATGTTCCATTAGGAAACTGAAGACAGGCAAAAGCCCAACCACCCAGCATCTTTTACAGATACTCAGGATGGATAATCTCTCAGGGCCTAGTGGGCCTGAAGGGGTAGGCATAGTGGGTGGGGCAGCAGTTGAGGGTGGATCTGGGGGTAGAACTCACCCTGGCCCAAACTCTGCTGCTGACCAGACTGATGACAATGATCAGGATCTGGTGACCACAGCACAACTGGATGAGGATGATGAGGAAGACCCCAATGCTCCCCTCTTTGTCCCTCCAGGAAGAGTTAATAGTAGGGTTAGAAGGAATAGATCTCTCTCAAGGGAGTCTGTTCAGTCTACCTCATCTGTAGGGACCTCTATTTCTTCTCACAGAGGGAGGGAAACCTCCCAGGAGAGAAGAGAGAGACTGCTGAAGTATGAGCAAGATAAGTTCACCTCAGAAAGCAGCAGATGGCCCTAGAGAGGGAAGCCCTAGAGCTCTACAGAGGTAGCAAAAAGGAGGGACTAGAGTCCCTTGGTGGCAGCAATTTCCCTAGAGATAGGGAGAGGTCTTATGACCATAGAAACCTAAGTAAGATTGTCCCTCCCTACCAGAGTGGGGATGACATCCACAAATAGATAACTGCCTTGGGGAGGGCCAGTAAAGTACAGAAGGTCCCCCAAGGGCAGTGGGCAGCAATCTTATGGCTCTCTTTTGCAGACAAAGGTAGAGATAAGCTCTTCACTGTAAGAGAAGAGGATGCTGATGATTACCAGGTCTTGAAAAGTGCATTGATAGATGGGTTTGGCCTAACCACTGAACGATACAGGTTAAAGTTCAGGGATACCCAAAAGGCACAAAATCAAGACTGGGTGGACTTTGTTGATTGTGCTGCTAAGGCTCTGGAAGGTTGGTTATTGGGCAGTAAAGTGTGTGACTTCATAGGATTGTACAATCTGATAATGAGGGAGCAGATTCTTAATAACTGTCAAAATCAGCTTCTTGCACCAGTACCTGGTAGACTCTGATCTGACTTCTCCCCAAGAATTGGGAAAGAAGGCAGACAAATGGGTCAGAACCAGGGTGAGGCAGAAGGTACAGAACAAAGGTGGTGACCCAAAGAAGCAAGATTTTAAGAACCCTGACAAGGGTGGGGACAAGGGTAAAGACCAGAAGTCTTCACAAGGGTCCCAAAAATCTTCTTCTTGTGGGGATTCACAGTCTAACAAAGGGAAAGGCCAAAAGAAACCACGGTGCAAAGTCTGTAAGCAAAAGACACACTGGACCAGTGATTGCACCAAGTCTAAAGAGAATACTCCAGCCCCCACCAATGCCCCTAAGGCACCTGCTCCCCCTAGTGCAGTTACAATTGGTGGTGGGAATACACAAGCCAAGGGTTTAGTAGGGTTGACCCTGGGTACTGAGTTGGGTTCTGGCCTAGTCAAAGAAACCACTCAGGCTGTTCTTGCCTGTGATGGGGGCATGGATATGACCCCCTCTGTGGGTCCCAATAACTTGGGCAAGTACAGGCAACAGCCTTTAATCAATGGAGTACAGGCTTTGGCATTCAGGGACACAGGAGCAAGTGTCACTATGGTGACAAAAGATCTTGTGGATCCTGGGCAGATTATACTTGGTGAAATGTACCAAGTGACAAATGCTAGCAATGTCAGAACAGACCATTCTCTGGCAGTTGTTAACTTCTCATGGGGAGGGGTAACTGGCCTTAAGAAGGTTGTGGTGAGTGCAGACCTACCAGCCGAATGCTTGCTTGGCAATGATCTAGAGACTTCAGCTTGGGCAAAAGTAGAGCTCAAGACTCATTCATAAATGCTGGGCATCCCTGCAGATGTGTTTGCTGTGACCAGGTCACAGGCCAACATGTCTGATACTGAACAGGCCTTGAATTCTGGAAGAATGGACTAAGTGCCATCCAAGAGGAGGAGCAGAAGGGTTAAGGCAGAGCCTTCCCCCCTGACTCAGAAGGAGGATCAGTCTCTTGAGGGAGATGATCACAGTCTTGAAGAAGGAACTGTCCCAGGGGAGCTTGAGCTTGATCATGTTGAGTTCTTGGAGACAGGGGGACCTTCCAGGGCAGATCTGAGCCAGGAGCAGCAGAGCTGCCACTCTCTTGAACCCCTCAAACAGCAAGCTGCTGCTGAGGCTGCTGGGAGTGCTAGTGGTACCCATAAGATGTATTGGGATGATGGACTCCTGTACTCAGAGAGTAGAGACCCCAAACCTGGTGCCACCTGGAGGTTGGTTATACCTCTGAAGTTCAGGGTCTTCCTATTGACCCTAGCCCATGATATCCCTTTAGCAGGTCCCCTGGTCCAGAACAAGACTTGGGACAGACTTGTCCCTCACTTTCACTGGCCCCACATGTCTGAAGACACAAAGGAGTTTTGTTGCTCCTGTGTAACCTGCCAAGCCAGTGGCAAAGCAGGGGGCACTACAAAGTCCCCCTGATACCACTCCCTGTGGTGGGGGTGCCCTTTGAAAGGGTAGGGATTGACATTGTTGGTCCCATGGATCCCCAAACAGCAACTGGGCACAGATTTATCCTGGTGGTAGTGGATCATGCTACCAGGTACCCAGAAGCTATTCCCCTTAGGACCACTACAGCACCTGTGGTGGCTAGGGCCCTGTTGGGAGTTTTATCAAGAGTGGGTTTTCCTACGGAGGTGGTATCAGACAGAGGTACCAACTAAATGTCTGGTTACTTAAGGGTAATGTGGAAGAAGTGTGGTGTGACTTACAAGTTCACCACTCCCTATCGCCCACAATGCAATGGTTTGGTTGAAAGGTCCAACAAAACCTTAAAGGGCATGATCAAAGGGCTCCCAGAAAAGCTTAGGCGAAGATGGGACCTTCTCTTGCCCTGCCTTATGTTTGCATACAGGGAGGTGCCACTAAAGGGGGTTAGCTACAGCCCCTTTGAACTTTTGTTTGGTCACCCTATCAGGGGTCCATTGTGTTTGGTGAAGGAAGGATGGGAGTTACCTCTCAAGCCCCCAAAGCAAGACATAGTGGACTATGTACTTGGTCTCCGCTCTAGGATGGCTGAGTACATGAAAAAGGCAACTGAAAACCTTGAGGCTAGCCAGGAACTGCAAATAGCCTGGTATGACCAAAAGGCTGTACTGACTGTTTACCAGCCAGGACAGAAAGTGTGGGTGTTGGAGCCTGTGGCCCCAGCAGCTCTCCAAGACAAATGGAGTGGACCCCACACTATTGTTGAACAGAAGAGAAAGGTTGCCTACTTAGTTGACCTAGGAACTCCCAGGAGTCCCCACAGGCAAAAGCCATATGTAGACAGGGCTGACATGGGCTTGCTTATGGCTACTGATGAGGGACAGGAGGAAGAAAGTGACTCACTCCCTGACCTCCTCTCACAGAACCCTGATGATGGGTCAGTTGATGGTGTGGCCTTGGCAGGCAGCCTCACTGCCCAGCAGCAAACTGATTGCAGACAGGTGCTCAATCAGTTCAGAAACATGTTTTCTCTGACTCCAAGTCAGACTACCTGGTGCACTCATGAAGTAGACACTGTTGGCAGTCTGCCTATTACAAATAAGATGAATAGGCAACCTGACCATGTCAGGGACTGTATCAGGACAGAAGTCCAGAAAATGTTGGATTTGGGAGTTATTGAACCCTCAGATAGCCCTTGGGCTAGTCCAGTGGTCCTTGTGCCAAAACCTCACACCAGTGGTGGGAAAAGAGAGATGATGTTTTGTGTGGACTACAGGGGGTCTCAATGCAGTCACTAGGACTGATACCCATCCAATTCCAAGGGCAAATGAGCTTATAGATACTTTGACCTCAGCCAAGTACCTTAGCACATTTGACTTGACAGCTGGCTACTGGCAGATCAGACTAGCTGATGATGCAAAGCCAAAAACTGCATTTTAGACCCCCAGTGGGCACTACCAATTTGTGGTGATGCCCTTTGGTTTGAAGAATGCACCTGCCACTTTCCAAAGGTTGGTGAATACAGTTCTCACAGGTCTGGAAGCCTACAGTGCAGCTTATCTAGATGATATTGCTGTCTTTAGCTCCACCTGGGAGGATCACCTGGTCCACCTAAGGAATGTTTTAGAGGCCCTGCAAAAGGCAGGCATCACTATCAAGGCCATCAAGTGCCAGATAGGGCAGTGTCAGGTTGTGTACCTGGGTCAGCTTGTAGGTGGACGCCAGGTTCAGCCACTGCAGAGCAAAATCCAGACCATCATGGACTGGGTTGCTCCAACCACCCAGACTCAGGGGAGAGCCTTCTTAGGCCTGACTGGGTACTATAGGAGATTTGTCAAGGGGTATGGATCAATAGTGACACCCCTGAATGACTAAACTTCTAAGAAAATGCACAAAAAGGTTCAGTGGACGGCTAGCTGTCAAAAGGCAATAGATGACCTGAAGCAGGCCATGTGCACTGCTCCCATTCTACAGAGTCCTGATTACTCCAAGAAGTTCATTGTCCAAACAGATGCATCTGAATTGGGGGTAGGGGCTGTACTGTCACCATTGAATGATGAAGGTCAGGATCAGCCAGTAGCTTTCATAAGCAGAAGGCTGACCCCTAGAGAGAAACGTTGGTCAGCCATTGAGAGGGAGGCCTTTGCTGTGGTTTGGGCTCTGAAGAAGTTGAGGCCATACTTGTTTGGTACTCACTTCCTTGTTCAGACAGACCATAAGCCCCTCTTATGTCTAAAACAAATGAATGGTGAAAACCCCAAACTTCTTAGGTGGTCCATTTACCTACAGGGGATGGACTTTACAGTGGAGCATAGACCTGGGAGTAACCATGCCAATGCAGATGGACTCTCTAGGTATTTCCACTTAGAACATGAAGACTCAACTGGTCAAGGTTAGTTTAATGTCCCTGCGTTTGGGTGGGTTGTGTAGGATAGTAGGATCTGCTTCACATGGGTACCCCGACTTTTTGCTGGTGTTTCACTGTTTTTCTACCTTAGTCTGGCTGTGACCCTGCTAATCAGGACCCCAGCCTAGCTGCTTCCTCTCTGAAATGGTTTCCATGTACATTAGGTACATTCCTAATTGGATTCTGGAGTGCCTTATAAGCCCATAGTATATGTTATACTATGTACCTAGGGCATAGGTACCTCAGAGGCCTACCAGGGGCTGCAGCATGTATTATGCCACCCCTGGGAAGCACTCCAAAATGACACCACAGGTCTGCTGCTGCAGCCTGGGTAAGGTGGTGCATGCACCCCTTACTGTGGTATAGGCTACCTATATCACTACCATTGCACACACACAAAACCTAGAAGTCACTCCTATGGCAGGCCTTAACAATCCTGAAGGCAGAGTGCTTGGTTTTTATGTGAGAGGGTGCCCCTGCATGAGCAGAGCCCCTCTGCAGCGTTCTGAGTACCTCCTCTGATGCTGTTTGTGGTGCAGCCTGACCATATACTCTTAAGTGCATTATAACCTTGCGGTAAATGCTAACTTTGGACTGGCTGCTCAGAAACATGTTGTGTTTAGTGTGAAATGGTTTGGAAAAATACCCCCCCCCACCAGTTCTGGCGGCGGGGGTAGCATTCCACCCTTCTAGAGGGAGAGACATGTTCACACTGGTCTACCCGGTAAAGACTTTCTACAGCCCTGGCATCACAAAATGGATGCCACTGCCACAGACATGGGTCTGGCCTCCTGCTGCTGACTGAAACTCCGGCAGGGGAAGCCTGGACAATAGGTTTCCTGTCCCAGGGAGGTGTAACCACCTCCCCAGACAGGCAGATGTGTATTGGGGCTGGGCGGGAGCACTCTCTAGTGCTTTGAAGTCCTGCACTGGGAGCACACTTGGTGTCCCTGTGCATAGTCCAGTTCAAACCGGTTGCAGGGGCTACCTGCCCCTGATCTGGCATGAAACTGGACAAAGGAAATGGGTGTAACCACCCCTCTTTCCAAACCCTCCCATAGGTGGGTCCCCAGAGTATGTCCAACCACCAAACTTAGTATAAGTATGGGAACCCAGTCCTTGAGACTTTAGATTACCCTGGACGAAACTCTGCAACATATATCCTGGACCTTCGACGTTCTACTTTAACTAGAAGTCTGAAGAAATCTCCCTTGGGGTCAAGGAGTGACTCCCCTGCTTGGCAGGCACCAAAGAAGCAACCGTCCGGTCTGCAATTCCGAAGCTCCCGTCGGATGCCGAAGTCTCTGCAACCCCAGAGGTTGATTTCCAGACTTCTCCGAGTCTACCCTGAGTCCACAGCAAAGCTGAGGCATGTGGCTTTTGTGGGTGATGTGGAGCCATGACCCCTGGACACTGTGATTCTTTGCTGATCCATCATCTTCCTGGTCTTCCTCGAAGTTGTGCTTTAGGCTCCAAGTAGCCCCAGCCTTGAGCACCTCCTGCACTGAAGATTTCTGGCCTCCACTCCACGAGTGACCCGTGGGCCAGTTTCCAGTGCAACTGCTTGAGGCTCCTTTGCAATCGCTAGCCCATTGGCTAGTGGGTTCCCACAAAGGCAACTCCTCTTCTGATTGGGCTTTCCTGGTTGCTCCAGACATGCCCCAACTTACAGTCTCTGGGTGAGTCCTCCAGACCTTGCTGGTCTGCACCGATGTCCTTTTTCTATTTCCACGAGACTTGCTGTTGCCAAGGCTTGTTGGGTCCATTCTGGTCGCCGACACCACAGCACTCGACAGACTTTGTGGGACAGCTCAAATCCAGCTCCTGGTTGTCGTCGACGCCTCCTGGACCTCATGGCTGAAGAACCAAGACACCCATCAACTCACCTGAAGCACCCGACATCTGTGGGCATTGGACTATCGTGCCCTTGGTCACTGGTAAGTGACCCAGACTGTCCTCTCTGCTTTCAGGTTCCTTCCATCCTCGATCCAGGCATGGATCTCTCCGGACACTTCTCCTCTTCACGGCAGCAGCACTTCCTGAGCAGCTTCCATTGAAAACAGCGACGCGACCCGACACCATTTGACACCCATGCACCCGGCTTCCCTGGGTGAGGTCACTTGAGTACTTCGGTGCTCCCGTGGGTGTTCGCCCTACACACCTCTAAGTCCAAAAGGGTTCACTCGTAGTCATCCTCTAAGTGTCCTTAAACTCTTAATTTCCAACCGCGACCTTCCCCATAGAAGTTAACGGCGATTCACAGCTGTGTTCTCACACTGCACGCGTCCCCAGTCGGTCCCCTGTGTCACTGCCTTGGGTGGTTCCTTGTGGTCCAAGCACTTCTACAGGCTCTAGGCCTTGTGTCTAGTTCAGTCGGGGTTCTTATACCACTTTATTGGTATATGGTTTGGTACGCCCCTAGGGCCCAAACGTGCATTTGTGCTTTTACTGTTGAACACTGACTTGTAACTTAAGTACTTCGAACTCCAGCCTCATAAAGAGACTAGAGGGGTGTGTTTTATCTTAAAGACATATATTTTAAATATATACCTGGTGTGGTTGTCATTTCATTTGGTCATTCAAGTGAATATAGACTGGTAAAACAAGCTGCTTTACATTCCTTCAAGGCTGCTCTCCATAGCTACCACTAGGATATCTTTCACTAAAGGTTGTCTTTAACCTATCACCATAAGGGGTTGTTTGGACTGATACAAGGTGCCCACTATAACTAGTGGACAGCATATATCAGGCCAACTTCTCACACTAGTTCAAATGTATACAATTCCTTTGAGTTTCATTTGCCATTCCCAGTGCGTTGTGTCCTTATACAGGGGTTGACACAAGAAGCTAGGTAGAGTTTAATTGGTTTCTTTATTAGTTCCATGTAAGTCAATACATAAGTCCTTGTTCATGTTGTCAGTCCTTACTCCAGCTCTTGCACCAGCCCCACCAGGAGCATCCTCCCTGCTACTCAGCCCATCTCCAACTGTCACCACTCATCCACACAGGCACCCAGGCATTCCATTCATCACAGTCACACCAACATTCCGTTACCATCACTCACTCTAGCTGAGCAGCTAGGAGACAGCTAGGCTGGGTAGCATTAAATATCACAGTGAGGATATAACATTATCCCCTTCCTTTCAAAAGATAAATGAAAGTGAAGGAAAACATGGGAATAACTATAAACAATATATTTACAAAAGAAAAAAAAGTTCAAACTCAGGGAAGCAAAGCTAAGTACCACTTCACAAGAGTTGAAACACAGCGTAAACTGAATGAGGGAATTAAAAATATTGACAAGTAAAATAAAATCAGAAACGAGCAATATCCCAATCCTTCCCAAAAACAAATTAAAAAATGATGAGAGGAGAGGACCACACCCCAAGACAGACACCTGAGGCCAACATCAGGCAACGAAGGAGAAACCAACACCAAAAATACACATGGACCACAAAGTGAACAACACAGAGGGTACACACAGTGAGGCGCAAGGCGACTTACACACCACAACATCTGAAGCGCAGGGCGACTTACACTGAACAACACATGAGGCGCAGGGCGACTTACACACAAGGCATACAACGTGAGGCGCAAAACCACATACACACAAAGTGAAAATGGGGCTAGCACCCATAAACACACACAAGGGAAGTACCTTTGTACCGCACAACATGTAAATGGGGGCAGAAACCATAACCAACCCTGTGTAAGGGTTGCATCAAAAATGTGTAAATGGAAACTCACCCATAAACCTACCCCCAAGTAGAAGTTACTGACTGTAAAATGTAAAAATGGGACTATTACCCAAAGCCATCCCTCATGTATGGGATAAAACTGTGAAGGGACTATTACCCAAACCCATCCCTCATGTAAGGGATAAAATTGTGGCTACCACACACTGAAATACATGGGCAACCCATCTGCAAAGCGTAAACTGGAGCATCATCAAACACGAAAATGTTCCATAAATCATGAAAAACAAATGTTGTATGTTTATAAACAGTGACCCACGCCAGTGAGCGACCTCTCACCCGAGTACCACTAGGCAAGAAACACCCTTGCGTAAGGGAACCAAATACTAAACATGCCTATAAATTCATAACACGGCACTATGCACATGTACACAACGCAAGTCATGATTCATTAACATATGAACTTGTCTGTAACAAATTAGTCCATGGGGTGAGTCTGTTTTTAAAACCACAGTCTTGGTGATCTTCCCATACCACACAGGGGAACCTTGCTAGCACATAAACACTGCACCAGCACAACCAATGATTCTCAGGTGTCCACAGGGTGTCCTTGCTGGCACTTGACACAGTGCCAACACCAGCAACAAGTCTCCGGTGTCCATAGGTCAAAACGGGCAAACCCAATCATGCTGAGGTGAGCCAACACAACTTTAATGAAGCTGACAAGCAAACTTGGCACCCATGACTGTGCACTGTGTTCTGCCAAACACATGTGCACCAAGAGCAAAGAAAGTACCCGTAGTTACTTGAAGATCGTCAAAATTATAGAACAAATCAAGCAACCCGAAGAGAAGATTTTGACACCATCTCATCCTCGAACTCCATCAGGTTTTGTTCAAAGTTTATTGAGAACGATGTGGTCACCGAGATTTCGTCTGAGTCGAGTTTTCGGGAAGCACGCACATGTGTTTCCACAAGATTAATTTGGAATATTGCCCTTTAGATACGTGATTGTGATTTTCCCGTTTGGAGTCGTACTGGCATTTAGACCGTTATCATTATACAGAATAGATTGTTGGACAATACCACAGCTCGACTTTGTTTACCGACAAGACTGTTAGTTGAATACTTCATTTTTCCGTCCGTATTTATTGATATATCATACATCACTGGGTTGGAATTATTTCAGTTTTTTGGCTCTGAAGAGTCAGAGATTATTGTCTTCTCTGATGAAACACGTGTCGGCTGGCTGTTTTGCTTTTCATGTGATGACATATTAAAGAAACTAAAGGTTTCTACGCTGAAGTGTTTCCATGTCACATTCAAGACACACTTGCATCAAACATGAAAACGTTCCATAAATCATGAAAAACAAATGTTGTATGTTTATAAACTGTGACCCACGCCAGTGAGCGACCTCTCACCCGAGTACCACTAGGCAAGAAACACCCTTGCGTAAGGGAACCAAATACTAAACATGCCTATAAATTCATAACACGGCACTATGCACATGTACTCAACGCAAGTCATGATTCATTAACATATGAACTTGTCTGTAACAAATTAGTCCATGGGGTGAGTCTGTTTTTAAAACCACAGTCTTGGTGATCTTCCCATACCACACAGGGGAACCTTGCTAGCACATAAACACTGCACCAGCACAACCAATGATTCTCAGGTGTCCACAGGGTGTCCTTGCTGGCACTTGACACAGCGCCAACACCAGCAACAAGTCTCCGGTGTCCACAGGTCAAAACGGGCAAACCCAATCATGCTGAGGTGAGCCAACACAACTTTAATGAAGCTGACAAGCAAACTTGGCACCCATGACTGTGCACTGTGTTCTGCCAAACACATGTGCAACAAGAGCAAAGAAAGTACCCGTAGTTATTTGAAGATCGTCAAAATTATAGAACAAATCAAGAAACCCGAAGAGAAGATTTTGACACCATCTCATGCTCGAACTCCATCAGGTTTTGTTCAAAGTTTATTGAGAACGATGTGGTCGCCGAGATTTCGTCTGAGTCGAGTTTTCGGGAAGCACGCACATGTGTTTCCACAAGATTAATTTGGAATATTGCCCTTTAGATACGTGATTGTGATTTTCCCGTTTGGAGTCGTACTGACGTTTAGACCGTTATCATTATACAGAATAGATTGTTGGATAATACCGCAGCTCGACTTTGTTTACCGACAAGACTGTTAGTTGAATACTTCACTTTTCCATCCGTATTTATTGATTCATCATACCCCACTGGGTTGGAATTATTTCCGTTTTTTGGCCCTGAAGAGTCAGAGATTATTGTCTTCTCTGATGAAACACGTGTCGGCTGGCTGTTTTGCTTTTCATGTGATGACATATTAAAGAAACTAAAGATTTCTATGCTGAAGTGTTTCCATGTCACATTCAAGACACCACGGGACTCCCAGACAGGATTCAGGCCTGTTCAGGGCACAGACACCGCCCTTTTGGCCGTGGTGGAGGAGGCCAGATGTATTCTGGATTCAGGAGGGTCAGTGGCAGTGATCCTCCTGGACCTGAGTGCGGCCTTTGATACCGTGAATCACCAGGTATTACTCCAGCGACTGGAAGGGCTGGGTGTCACAGGGAAGGCTCTGGGATGGCTTGCCTCCTTTTTAGGAGGACGGTCATTTGAAGTTTGGGAAGGAAACGAGAAGTCTCCCCCTTTCGCCCTCCAGTGGAGGGTTCCCCAGGGCTCGTCGTTGAGCCCTACATTATTTAATGTATCTATGGCCCCCCTGGAGGACGTGGTGTCTCCGTTCGGCTTTAATATCATCAGCTATGCGGACGACACGCAGTTGGTGGTGGGGCTTTCTCAGTTAGAGAAGCAACCAGCGGCGCTCCATTCCTGCCTGGAGGCAGTATTCGGGTGGATGTGTAAATCATCCCTGAAATTGAACGGCTCTAAGACCGAGCTTATGATCTTAGGTCAGTCTTCCGTCTCCCTGTCTCCCAGTAGTTGGCCTGACTGCATGGGAGCTCTTCCCAGCCCAAAGAAGGAGATTAAGAGCCTGGGGGTGTGGCTGGAGCAAGACCTGACATTTAGAACACACGCCAAAAAGACCGCTGGTGTCTGTTTTGGTATGCTCCGGTCAGCCCGCAAGATTCTGTCACTCCTCCCTGAGACCTCTCGTAAGTTGCTTATACAGGGGCTCGTCATCTCTAGGCTGGATTACAGCAATGCCCTCTTCTTGGGTGCTCCGGAATCCACATTCAAGAAGTTGCAGCAGGTGCAAAATGCAGCAGCCAGACTGCTAACTAATGTCCCCAGAAGGCAGTCTGCTAAACCAGCATTGATGGCACTGCATTGGCTCACGATGCGGGAAAGAGTAACCTTTAAGGCACTCTGCATGGCACAGAAGAGTCTGCAGGGAAAGGGCCCAGCGATCCTGAGGAACATGATCCAACCTTATAAAGCAGCAAGGGCCCTTCGCTCTGATCATAAATTTCTTCTCCAGTCTTATAGAGTAAGACGAGCCCGTACCGGAGGGAGAAGGTTCTCAGTGAATACGGCCTCCGCCTGGAACTCTCTGCCACTCAGATTGCGGGCAGAAACCAACACTCTGCGTTTCCGCAAACTATTAAAAACTCACCTGTTCCCGGTTTGAGATGACATGCGTTGGGTGCTGCTCCGATCTATTGACAGCGCTGGGATGCCCAAGGGTAACCGTGCGCGGTATAAAACTCCAAATAATAATAATAATAATAATAAGACACACTTGCATTCTGTATTTTAATATTGTATGAGTGCACGGGATTACTGTCAGTTGAAAGCAAAATCAACACCAGGCTCCCACAAAAACACAGCTTGGTATTTGACCTCGGTCTTTGAATGCCCAACAAATGAGATAAGATAAGAACAAGATTTAAAGGCCTGTTTATTACAGAAAATGAGTTTGCGGAAGAATACTGTCAACGCTTTTTTAGCATGGGGCGGTACGAACTCAAACTGACCATGGGAGGGGGGGTGAGGAAGTATGCTTACCTTGCCCTCTTCTGCCATTTTTCCCATTGACTACAACAACAGAATATTTCCTGTGATGGCCAGCCAATCAGAGCATGTGAATTGACGGATCTAGTTAAACTAATCCACAACAGACAACAGGAAAAAAGTTCTCATGCCCAGTGGCCTTTCCTTATTTTTTCTTTACATGGATATATGTATCCTTTATAGATTTGTGAATGGTGGACATCCACAAATTAATGGTTCAGTTATCTCTAAATTAACTCTTCAAAGACTGCACAACACCATTTTGCAATGAATATTTGTTAAAAACTACAATTTACAAAGAATCAAGCAATGACACACCTTGGAGAAAAGTTCTGGGTTTATGCCACATTTTGTGTAATTCCATTGAGAGATTTTTGCTGTAGCAGAAATCAGTTTTCTATGTGAATTAAAATGGAAAACGATTTTGTTTAGACCCATATTTATCTTTACACGAAGGATGGATTTTAAATTTATTAGGAAAATGCAATTTAGGCATATTCCTTTACGTTATTGTGCTTGAGGACGGCCAAATGTTCCAGACCTACACTTACCTGATACACATTTTCAACTGGCTCGCCTGTGAGTGTCAGTCTGTGACAGGCAAGATGGTGTTGGCGTTTGCTCTCTCTGAACATGAAGCTGCTTGGAGTCCCCTATGTGCAGAGGTGTTCCTGCTCCCAGATCTTCCTCAAGTGGCATCAATGTAATGCTGCATTCAGACTACTTGCCATTAAATCAAGCATGTGGCATCTGTCATGTTGCATGTGGGCTCATCAAAGAAAGGCATTTTATTTTGTAAATCTTGGTTCTTTTGTGAATAGGTTTTCAAAAAGTATTTATATTTGAATCTAGGTCTAGTTTTCTAAATTGATTAATGCATTTAGATTCCCTCATGTTTTCTAGCTATTCCACGCCAAGATAGTAGAAATCACTTCCTGTTTCCTTCAGGTTTACAGATTATAAAAGTAGACTTGTCTGGCTTTTCGATTCATTGCAACTCTGCTTGTTGCTCGCTTAGAGGATTACATTTGATTCCAAGTTCCAGCTCGTTCCTGTTTTTTTTTCTGACAGTGTCACACAAAGGCAAATTTAGCCGGCGGTTTTTGGAAAGTTTTTTCAGTCTATACAGTGTTTTTTCATGAAAGGGCAAAGCTTGCTTTTGGAATAATTCAACTCTCTTCTGTTAAATCTGAGGTCTGAAGTTGTTGCTGGAGACTGCAGATCCTATCTTCAACAAGAACACATTAAACTCATTTAATCCGTTGCCTAGAAGACCTGCTATTTACAAATGTGTCAGTTATGGTGTGCAAGTTATGGTCTGCATGCCTGTTTTGGGAGTTAATCATAACTAAGGATTCCAGTTTTCCGTTTTTACTGATTGTTGCAGAGAAATACAGACCTAAAACAATCTACATCCTGTCTGAATATTTATTTTTAAAAGCCGAAAAATACAGAAAATTGTGCTTCTTGAAAGTGACTCTCCTTGTTGTCCTTCATGAATTCCAGACCAACTGTTAAGCAGATAGACACCATGGGGAAGTAAAACCAGTATCAGATCCCCTTAAATACAGGCATGTAATAACATATATTTGTACGCTAATCATTACCTGTCAGTGCATTGCTTTGTTATATTTGGCTGTTAAATTTGCTAAAACGCGACAGGTGTATGTTTATCAGTTGAATAAAAGTGAAAATATCCCATTTTATGAATCCATTTCTTCTCAAAACATAAAATAAATATGGATAAATACCAATACACTGGCCAAAAAATAAATATAGATTAATACAGATGGAAATGCAAAAGGAAATACCAAAAAATCGGGGCCTTAATCATAACTGATAAATTTCAGTGATTTTTCAGTTTTAATACATAACCATAACTAAGTTGTTTGTGTGGTGTGTGCTTATATGTGCACACACACACACATGCGCACACACACATTACCTACTTGTGGACGCCAGTAGGTAGTTATAGTTAGGACCTTGATTCTATTCCAAAAGCCTTTTTTCTTTTCCCAAAAACTTTGGTGCCGGTTGACGAATCTTCGCAAAATTTAAAACTAGTGGGGCACTCTGGTCAGCTTCTGTCTTAAAAGTTTTGGTGTGATTCGTCAAGCGGGGGCCGAGAAAAAAGGGAGGTCCCAAAACGCGTTTTACCCATGTTAATTTCTATAGGACAAAGCTTCAGCCCGAACTGCGGAATGGAATTACACCAAATGTGGAACAAAGGTAGCCCTTGGTTCAGAAAGAGACCTTTTTTTAAATGGTGTAAATCCGTTCAGTAGTTCCTGAGAAATTAGAAAAAGAAAATGTTTCGATATCTGTGGGCACGGTGGGTTCGCGAATCCTCCCGGGCACGAGCTTCATTCTGATTGGCTGCCAACACTCCAAACCAGGAAGTGTTGGCAGCCATCTTCACAAGAAAACAGTAAAACAAATATAAAAAACATGAAAAGGGGTCAGGGTAGAAACACCCTGACCCCCTAGGCCTGCTCAGGGTGTCCCACAAGGACCCCAGGGCCAAAAAAGCATTTTTTAAAATAATTTTGGCAGAATTCGCGTTGGGGTCACGAATCCTGCTTCATTTTAATGAGGCCGCCCCTGGGTGGGCCAGGTCCCGGGGGCAATGTGGTTTAAATTTGTGGGGGCCGTGGGGGGGGGCAGCCCCGCAACCCTGGGGACCGCCACCTCCCCGGGGCTATAGTAATGAAATGCTGGGGGCTCAAGCCCCCCGCTGCTCCGAGGGCCGCTACCTCCCTGGGGCTTTGAAAATAAAGGCATGGGGGGTCCCAACCCCCCCATGCTGCCCAAGGGACCGCCACCACCCCAAGGCTAAATTAAATAAGGGCGGGGGGCCTTGCGGGCCCCCCAAGTCCCGGGGCCTGCCACCGCCCCGGGGCTGAAATCAATAGTGAAAAAATTTAATGAACCACCGGGCCCCGGGGACCACCACTTCCCCGGGGCGTAAAACATTGCAGGGGGTCGCACAGCCCCCCTCCTGGAGCCCATGATGGCCATGGGGACAGCCACCCCCCAGGGCCGGCTCCTGCAGTGTCCCGTAGTACCCCCCCCGGGACACGGCTGTTTGCTATGGCAGGGCGGGAGCTGTGCGGCTCCCGCCCTGTCATAGCAAACTCTGCTTTGCTTCAGGTTTCCCTACTCAGGCTTCAATGAAGCACAGCAGAATTGCTTTTGAGCAAGGGGAGCTGTGTGTCAGCAGCTCCCCTTGCTCAAAAGCAATGCTGGCTCCCACAGGAAGCGGGGAGCCGGCGGGATTGTGGGGGCCCCCCACGGTCCCCATCAGAGTGGCCAGGCCATGGGGGATGGGGTCCCTGGGGCCAGAAGTGGCCTGGGAGGGGGGCCACGCGTCCCCCCTTTATTAAAAAAATAATTAAAAAGAAAAGGGACAGACCGGCCCAGGGGAATGGGGTTCCCGGGGCCATAATTGGCTTGAGGAGGGGGCCACACGGCCCCCTCCCAAAAATGAAAAAGTTGGCCAGGCCCCGGGGATGGGGTCACCGGGGCCATAATTGGCCTTTGGAGGGGGGATACGCGGTCCCCCTCTGCATAATAAAAAAAAAACCAAGGCTGCCAGGCCTAAAGTGGCCCAGGGAAGGGGGGGCCACACAGCCCTCCTCCCTGCACCACTGTACAAATGCTCCCCGTGGCGTGTTTTAATTTGGGGAATTAATTCCCCTTCAATCCTGAGTGTCCCTGGGGGCCAACCAGCCCACCAGGTACCTCCAGTAAGCACCACAGGGCTGCGTTGCAGAGAGGCGGTCTGAGGCCATGCCCCTTTTTACACCTCTCTGCAATGCAGCTCTGTGGTGCTTACTGGAGGTACCTGAGGACCTCAGGACATAAGTGGCCTTCATCCTCCGAGCAGCAGTGCACCAGAAGCTGCGTTTGCAGTGTGGTGTAAAAAGGGGCGTGGCCTCGGAACACCTCTCTGCAAACCAGCTCTGTGGCATTTACTGGAGGTACCTCATGGGCTAGTTGGCCCCCAGGGAACATCAGGATTCAAGGGGACTTAATCCCTTAACATACAACGTGCCAGGGGGCGCGTTTGCACAGTGGTGCAGGGAGAGGGCAGGGCCTCATATAACAAGTTAGCAATCTTGCTGTGTGGGACTTACTGGAGGTAATAAAAGGGGTGGTTGGCCCCCAAGGTTGATGTTAGGGGCTAACTACCCCTCCTGTTACCTCCAGTAAATCCCACACAGTGGGATTGCTAAAAGGTGCTTGGAGGCCACGATCACCTTTCTCCACCACTCTGAAAAAGTGACTGCTATGTTATAGTTAGAAATTAGCCTTTAAAAAACCTTTGGAATTCACTGAAAAAACCATAGGTTTTAGGGATGTTATAGATAGAAATTAGCATTTAAAAAACCGTTGAAATTCACAGAAAAAAACCATAGGTTTCAGGTATGTTATAGTTAGAAATTAGCATTTAAAAAACCTTAGAAATTCACTGAAAAAACTATAGGTTTCAGGGACGTTATAGTTAGTTGGACATTTCACTCGTACAAAACCAGAGAAATTCCACCATTATATTTAGTTCTGCTAACCACTATACGCGCCCCCGCAATGCACTGCTGATGATATCACATATTACATAATTCATGACATGGTCAGTGACATCACTGATGACATCACTGATGCCATCACTGATGACATCTCAAATGACATCACTGATGACATCATCGACGTGAAATTCTGATGCACCTCCTCACACCCTAATATAACCTTTGATTCGCCCACTGTAAAATACAGACTATCATTTTCGAAACCATCAACACACCAATACCAGTTACTACATACACACTCACTTATTCCTAGGTCTACACACACATCCACTCATTCACACATGCAATCACTCATACATGCAGTCACTCATCAATACAACACTATCATATGCACTCATACACCTATACATACACTCACACACTACCACTCATCTAGAGTTACTCACAACCTAGTCAGTCATGCAAAGAATTGATCACACTTCCATTTACTCATGTATACAGTTATACACACACCACATCACTTATTCATACAGAAACAAACGCATACTTACTCTCTTATACAATCACTGATACAAGTACACACTCATCCATACAGCCACTCTCACAATCACTGACTCTCACGTATAGTCATTTATATACTCCAACTCTCACATACACTGCCTTTTACATATGTAGTTACTTGGACATGTACATCCATTCACTCACCAACACACACCCACACACACACACACACACCCATACAGCTGTTTCCACATGAACTCTTGAACCCATACACCCAGTGAATCAACCACTCAAAGATCTATGCGCAGAGTCACACACCTTTCACCCACCCACACACACTCAGGCACCCATACAAATACTCAGGCAACCAATCGATAACCAATATAGACACTCATGTAGCTACTGACCAACCCATGCAGCAGCTTATACAACAACAGACAGACTGATACAGACATTCACACAGTTTAGTCACTAACCCATGCATTCAGTAAGACACATTTAATCACTCACTTAAACAGTCAGTCACACACCTTCTAAATCCTCCATCCAGACACTTATACACCCACTCATTCTTCAATACACCTTGGCATATATAGAAACATATTTAAACTTTAAACAAACACACAGACACTGGATGATGTCATCTGTGATGTCATCAGTGATGTCATTTGAGATGTCATCAGTGATGTCACTGACCATGTCATGAATGATGTAATATGTGACGTCATCAGCAGTGCATTGTGGGGCCGCGAGTTATAGTTAGCTGAACTAACTATAACGGTGGCATTTCTCTGGTTTTGTACGTGTGAAATGTCTAACTAACTATAACGTCCCTGAAACTTATGTTTTTTTCAGTGAATACAGATATTTATATGTCTCACTTAAATATAACTCATGCCCTAAAGTAACTATAACACAGGCCCACAATGCACAGTGTTATCATCAATGATGTAATTTGAGATGTTGCAGTGATGTTATCAATGATGCCATAGAAAATGTCATGAGTGATGTAATATGTGAGGTAAGTAACAGTGCATGGTGAGGTAATGGGTTATAGTTGCCTCAGGGCACAAGTTATTTTTACTTAAGATAACTATAACTGGTGAACTACAGTGGTTTGGTAAGTTTAAAATGGTATGCTTGGACTGACAGTTCTGCCTACTTATAACATCCTTTTAAACTTGAGTTTTTTCAATTTATTTCTAAGGTTTTTTAAATGGAAAGTAGGACATTATTACAATTCCCTAATATAACATCACTTTAACCTTTGTTTTTTTCAGTGAATTTCTATGTTTTTATTAACCTAACGTAAGCTTTCCATTGCCGTGTGCAGCGTAGTGTTGGGTGCCCGAAGCACATGGACAAAGGCGCGCGGTTTGTCACAGGTCACGCCTGCATGCCAGGCAGAGGAAAGCTGTGTTCCCTGTCCAGGAAAGTGTGAGCAGGGAATTAAACCTGCAGGGTAGAGAACAGTAGTGTCTCAGTGGGTATCGTTCCCAGGACACTGCTACCATCAGGCCCGGGTGGGTATGTGGGCTCTGGGGCTATAGGATGGCTCAGGGAGGGGGGCCTATGTCCTCCTCTCTAATTAAAAAAGGTAATTAGTTCTGGGGAATGGGATCCTTTGGGCCAAGTTATGGATGAGAGAAGGGGTTCCCTCCCCATAAAATACATATCTACCCCAGGGGTTGGAGTCCCGGTGCCTTGCAGAGGTTCTGGGAGGTTCTGGGAGAACTCCCTCCTGGCCGGGGTGGGGGGGGGCTATTTTTTAAAAGAGCGGAGCTGTGCCTTTTTTTAAATTTTAAATGGGACAACAGATCTGCGGTCCCGTTAAAAAAAATTGCCATGCAGTACTAATTACCTTCCATATTACATCACTCATGACATGTCCTGTGATATCACTGACAACATCACTGCAACATCTGAAATGACAACACTCTGCATGGTGGAGCGTATGAGTTATAGTTACTTTAGGGTATGTATTATAGTTAATTCACCTAACTATAACTCATGAATTTCAGAGGATCTTTCACCTTTGTTTTTTTCAGTGAATTTCTAAGGTTTGATTAATGGAAAGTAAGATATTATTACCATACCTAACTATAATGTCATTTCAACCTTTGGTTAAAAAATTTAATCATCATAATGACAGCTCCAAAGCCCACTCTTCAGAACTTTACCATTGACAGGACTACTGGAAATATGCAGCACGAAGGAACAAATTATGCATATAAATTGGACATAAAATAACCAAATGATCTCCCTGTGCTACCACTCTATGTACCGGGCGGCTGCTCTTCATCTTTGCAGCTGTCTCCCACCCTGCATTGTCAGATCTAGAATCATATTATATTGCCTTGCACCTGCAGTATGCAGCAGAGTAAGTAGGCATAGAACTTACAGTTGATAAATAATTATTAGAAGGCACACACCAAGAGGAGAATTTGAGGCATTTTAGGCCATGGAGCTGTCTGATTTGCTAAAGACATCATGGGGACATTCAGAAAGATGACCTAGGAATACATTGTGCCTGTTGCTTGCCATTGGCTTCGTGGTTTGTAACTCAAGTTTTTTTGCTTTCCATTTGCTGGCTTTATATGTTTTAGCTTGAAGTCATACCTTCCCTTGCCCAAACCTTATTTTCAGTATACTTCTGAGTGCTCCCTTTCTGTAAACAGCCCTGTAAATCTTGTTCTTATCTTGTGACATTTGCTATACATTTAAAGACCGAGGTCAAATGCCAGGCGCTGTCTCACAAAGGCACTTGTTTACTTTCCTTTTTGGCTTCAAAGTGAGAGGATTTATGTGGATACTGGGGGTAGGAAAGAGCTTTTTCTAGCACATGACAGCATTTAAATGAACTGTGTAAGTATTTCAGAATATATCAGAATTAGGAACACAAATTAAGCTATTTTTTAGTTATTTCTGAAGTGTGTTATAAACAAATACTTTAATAAGATCAAAACAAATCATTACACTACGTGATGTAATTTCCACACATTTTCGTCTGTGCACTGTATAGTTTTATTAGTAAAACTGCATGTCTGTGCAAATGTAATGATCATTTCAATTAAAAATGTGTTGCCTGCAATGGGAGTGTGCTACCACCTGATTAATACTCCACTCTACGCCACCCCACTCTAATCTGGACCACGCCACATCACTGCACTCTACTATGCACCATTCCACTTTACACCACTCCACTGTACTCTGCACCGCTCCACTCTACACCTCTGCACTCCACGCTTCTCTCCTCTCTACTCTACCCTGTACTGCTCTACTCTTTGCTAATGCACTCTTCATCACTCTACTCTACACCACTGTACTCTGTGCCACTGCAGTCTACACCACTCCAGTCTAGGCCACACCAATCTACTCTGCACAACGTCACTCTACGCCACTCTGCATCACTGCACTCTACCCCACTGCCCCCAATGCCAATACACTCTACTCCAATGCACTTTACTCCACAACACTCAACTCTATGCCCCTGAACTCTCTGTGAATGTACTGCATGCAACTCTAATCTACTCTGCAACACAGCACTCTACACCACTTCACTCTATGCCATTACACTCTATGCCACTCTACGCAAATGCACTCTACCTTGCACCATTCCACTCTACGCCACTTCACTCTACTCTGAAGCAATCTACTTTCTGCCACTATACACCACTCCACTCTATGCCACTGCACTCTATGCCACTCTACTCTTAACCACTACACTCTATGCCAATGCACTCTACACAACGGCATTGTATGTCACTGTACTCTATTCTTCATCACTGCACTCTATGCCACTGCTGTCTACGTCACTCTACTCCACTCTACATCACTGCACTCTGACACTCTACTCTGCAACACTGCACTTTTCACCACTGAACTCTATGCCACTGCACTCTACAGCACTATACTCTACTTTATTCCGCTCTATGCTACTCTACTCTACACCACTCTATGCCACTGCACTCAAAGCCTCTCGACTCCACTCTGCGCCACTGCCCTCTGCATCACTCATCTCTACGCCACTCCATTCTGCACCACTCTACGCCACTCTACTCTTCCCCACTGCACTCTACACCACTGCTCTTTATGCCACTCTACTTTGCACCACTCCAGGCTACACCACTCCACTCTGCGCCACTCCATTCTGTGCCACTGCACTCTAATCTAAGCCCGGAGGTAGTGGGCGTAGCGGGGATACGTGGAGGGCCACAAAGTTGATAACAAACTCCGTGGAGCTCCGCTACGCCAATGGCCTCCCACCCGCCCTATTAACAATTACTTACAACTTTTAAAAAACAGCATTAAAGTAAATAAAAACACCTTACCTTAGCAGTGGCATCCCGGGCTGCCCTCCTCCTCTTCATCGCGTTCTCTGTGAAAACTGCACATGCACGCGTGCCCACACATGCCCAGAAATGCATGCGCATGCGCAGTTTTCACAGAGAACGCGATGAAGAGGAGGGCAGCCCGGGGACGCCGCAACTAAGTTAAGGTGTTTATATTTACTTTAATGCCGTTTTTTAAAAGTTGTAAGTAACTGTTAATAGAGCGGGTGGGAGATGGGGGCTGGTCAACTCCTCTCCGCCGGAGTTTGCAGAGACTTGCCTACTCTGTGTTCTCCGCGGAACGTTGATTAGGCAAATCTCTGCACACTCCGCGGGCAGAGCAGAGCTCTCCACCCGCGGTTACTCTACTCTATGTCACTGCATTCTACAACTCTGCATTGTACGCCACTGAATTTAATGCCACTGCACTCTACGCACTATACTCTGCAACACTCTACACCAATGCACTCTACACCACTACCCTGTACTGTATGCCACTCCACTGTATGCCACTCTACACAACTGCACACTAGGCCACTCCAATGCACAACACTCTCTGCCACTTCACTCTACAACACTCTACTCTACTCTATGAGATTCCACGCCACTCTCCTCCACGGCGCTTACTTTTAGCCTTGCTGAACAGCAGCTATGCTGTACATAGTCAAAATCTATGGCTTTGCCAATACTTGTTTATATTGGGGTGAATGTTACTACCACCCTGCTGAAAGGCCATATAATATATTTCAAAATCTGGAAATTCTAAGTCACCTTCTCACCTCCTTTGTAGGATATTTTCAAAGTCACCAAGATCTAGGAGCAGTGGGCACTCTGTTTTTGGACAAAAGAGGCACAGGACACTGGCTTAGTTAAAAGAAACAACCTTATCCAGGTAAAATATTTTTGGGGATACAAAAGCACCACTGCTAAGTATGATCTAGCACCCGCTCTAAGATGTGTGTGTTTTCCAGTGGCTCTTTCTTGGTGCATGAGGTTGATTATATGGTGAGGCTACTCATATGCACTCCTCTGAGATTTGTCCATTTGTACCTGAGCAAGAGGTCTGTCCAACGCATGCTTTTACAACGCGGTTTTTACATTGCAACATCCATTACAATGCATGATTTTACAATGCATGCCATCACAACGCATTTTTAGAAACTACATTTACAAAGCATTCCATTACAACGCATACCATTACAACGCATAATACTTTTAGGGTAACAGTAGGGTAAGTGTTGGATAGTGTAGGGATGAACATTACTATTCCCACTACCATGAGTGCAACAGTAGGGTAGGTGTTGGATAGCGTAGGGGAAAAAAAACACTATTCCACTCCAGTGAGTGCAACAGTAGGGTAAGTGTTGGATTGTGTAGGGGTAAAAAATAGTATTCCCACTCCCGTGAGTGCAACAGTAGGGTAAGTGTTGGCTAGTGGAGGAGTAAAAAATACTATTCCCACTCCAGTGAGTGCAACAGTAGGGTAAGTGTTGGATAATGTAGGGGTACAATTTACTATTCCCATGTACCCCAAAACCCATACCCACCCTAAAACTTAAAAAATCCCAATTACTTACCTTATAATGCATTGTAATGGCATGAGTTGTAGTGACATGCGTTGTAATGGCATGCATTGTAGTGACATGCATTGTAATGGCTGCGTTGTAATGGTATACAATGTAAAGGCTGCTGCGTTGTAATAGCCGTGTTGTAAAGGTAGTGCGTTGTAATGACTGCGTTGTAATGGATGTTTCCCAAAGAATGTCCCAAATACGCTTAAAAGTGGAATCACAAGCCATTTGTTTCTGAGCCATGCAGTTTCTATTATCAGCACTTGTCCTCCCTTTTTTCCACAACAGCAGTTCAAACATGAATGGCTAAATATCCTAGTTTGCAAATGTTTTCCACATAGTTATGGCTCTGCCATATTCGCCACCCGATAGCTTATCTGCTGCATAATTTGGCACTTTCAACTAAAACATTGTCTGTAGCTCAAACGGATCAAAAGGTACTAAGAAATGTGACTTGTATTGCTGTGATGAAAAGGGCCCTTTGGAAAGGTTGACTGCCCACCTTTCTCACTGCTGCATTTGCATATTAGTCTAGTACTAATGACTAATGAGGCAAAATCTTTGCAAAGACTGTTAGCATGTGTAAAAATGTAAAAATAATAAAGTATCAGAAAGTTGTCCGTATTACGCTGCAGCTTTTTTTTTGCTATGTAATTTAGTCAACACTGCGACATCATTTTTTCCTCCATTTCCGCATAATTCCAGTGGCCTCAAACTAGGCATCACATGTTAAAAGTGCTTGCGCATAAAGCAGAGAGAATGAGAAGTTTGCAAACTTTTAGGACATCATTACAATGCCGGTCGGACTCTCATCTTACCTGCACCATAGCGGAAGCGGGACTGCCCAATAAGGAGTTTGCCAACGTGCTGCCCTTATTATAATGCGACTGCCTTTACGGTGGTCGGAAAGTGTATATTTTCTTTGGTGGCTTGTGCTACGGGCTGCAGCTCAAGCCACAATAGAAAATTTACACTTTAAAAACATCCCTGCACCCTGTGGCAGTCATGGTACCTGCCACAGGGTGCAGGGATGTTCAGGGGGCCCCATAGTGGAGGTCCAGAGGGGAAGGGGGCTCCCTAGGGGTCCCCAAAGTCACTCTCCACCTGCCAAGGACAGTGTCCACTTCTCCACTTCTCCACTGGATTCAAGCTAGCCTGGCTGATGAAGGGTGTTACCCAGAAACCAGTCTCCGGAAGCTTGTTTCAAGTCCAGGGAAGACATGGCTTGGCAGTACGGGCTGGACTGTTCCAATGAGGAACAGGGTCAAGACTGATTTGCATATGGCTGGGTCTTAACTTGGGTAGCGAAGTGAGCAAAAGAACCATGATGGCTTCAACCCAGATCTAATAGTAACTGGGGGTGAGAGTCTGAAAAGTTTGGGCCCCCCATCCATCATCTTCTTCTGTTTGCAATATTCTAAAATTACCCGCAGGGCTTATGCTGCCCTTTCCTGACCATGCGGCAATTAAGCTGCACTTCCTGACTGCACGGCTGTGTAAGCCGAGCTCAAAAGGAACATGCAGCCCTGTGGAGTTCCTAAAATCGCCCGTTAGGTTCATGTCGTGCAAATGCCTCACAGGTTTTTATTTACTGGCCGCACTCAGTGCAAGGGTAATTACAGACCAGTGCTCAGAAAAGAAATTAACTATGCCGCACTGGGAGAACAGTGCAAGCCCAGCAGGCAATTCTCCTGGCGGCATGACAGTATGAGAACATGTATTCCCACAAAGAATCTCTCACATACCGTGGAGTCTAAGAAGGCCTCCTGAAGATGCCACAAAGGTTGCAGGTGCCCCCAAAGCCAAGCAGATGGAGAGACCTTGCAACAATCATGTTGGAGGTGAGAGCACAGCAACCGCCTCTACATCCCTCATATCCTGTCGGGCACAGGAAACAAAACAGGATGTGCTAAGGTAAGGCTAGTCCATTATAGCCCTTAGCAGGAGGGTGGATGGGGTCAGTATGCGTTTATTGATTTGTTTCCTTTCTGTGACTGGATACTACCTCATTTTGTTATGACTGGGTCGAGGACAAGGGATGTAGATATAATGTCTGGTTGGAATTTATGAGCTATTGTGACAATCTTCACTGGGTGGCCCCTTTACAATTATTACCATTGGAAAATTAAAGAGGTTCATTCCATGCAGCTTTCTTCCTTTGTTCAATTTATTTAAATTTACTAATGTACAACTTTGCATTTAGAACTCAGCACAGTGTTTCAAACCATGGCTCTGTGTTGGAGTAAGACATGAAAAATAAAAATATTTCATAAACAAAGAGCTCTCAATAATGTGGTTAAAGTAACAATAAGAACAAGAAAGAAGTCTAGAATTATAAAATAATAAAATAACAGATAATGCGAAATAAAATAATATTGTTTGAAGTACAGCATGACAGAAATTAAGTAGAATATCAAATGAAACACTACTAAATCCCTGATTCTGCCTGTGCCAATAGAATAATGCAATAACGCTGCACGGGGGAATTACCAGTAAGGTATTTGCTGCATGTAGTATTACATTAAGGGAACAGTGGTTCTGACACCTATTTGCTTCAAACGTGAGAGCCTATAATCAATTCTGTCCCTCTTTTAAGATAAGACTAACATTTAATGAAAATATATGTATCTTAATTATGTCCAAACAAAAAAAAAAAAAGAAAACTCATGTACTCCTGTTCCAAAATATGATTTTATACATTGGCAGCTATTAACGGATGATACCAGCCTACTGGGAGCAGTGGGCCCTAAACCAACCATAGCGCATGACATTGAGGCAATCGCTATGTTCAAGTTTCATACCAGCTACAATGAACAGAACATGGTTACCGTCTGCTCCGAATGGCTTTTATAAATGCGGTACATGTAATGTTTGCTGTTTTGCCATGAATAGAACGGTGACTTTCAAATATAACACAGAAAGGATATATACAGTAAATAAGTTCATCAATTGTAACACCAAATTTGTAATATATTGGATAAAAATGCATCTGTGGGCAAATATATATTGGAAGCACGGTAAGACCTCTAAAGGAGAGGATACAAGAACATATAAGGGCAATATGTAATAACAATGTTCAATATCCCTTGGCTCTTCACTTCAATACAGCACATGAGAGGACAGAAATTATTAATATAGGCTTCCATGGCATTGATGTGGTATGCCCAGGCTTAAGAGGGGGCAATAGAAAATCTAAATTGCGCCAGATAGAAAGCAAATGGATCATTAATTTAAGGGCGGTTGAACAGGGCATCAACGTTGACAAAGAGCTGTTTGAATTTCTGTGATATTATGTAAACAGAGAGCCATTACAAATTCTGTATCATCGAACTGTGGAGATGGGATGTTTTGATATCTACATTACTGTTTTATATGTAGTAACTGAAGATATCCCTCATTCTTAACTAGATTGGCACACATTGGATGTGGCTTTGGTTGATTCATTCAGATATATGCTCATAGTGGTATAACTAACATCTTTCATACTGAGTGAACAGGTTAATATTATGAAATACACATGACATGAGACACACTAACTAAAGGTTTCTTGTAATGCAAGATTAGCCTCATGAGCCCTGACACTCTGTCGATCTTTGTTAATACATGGGATAAGGAGTATTATTTATCAACATGGGACTATAGAAATTCTTGTCCCATCATGAATATTTGTTATGCCGATGTCCCAACACTGATATTCTTTATTGGTGTGACAAAATATATTCAAACTTGGGATCATATTTGTAAATGAAAGCATCTTCATTATATGTGATTCCCTTCAAATATTACTGATGAGTGAAAGATATAGAATATGCTAAGAAATTTAATATTCATTTGGATCGTTGGGTCTAATACAAGTATTATAACTGATACATAAGCCTTTTGATCTTAGGCCTTCCATTCAGACCGTACCATAGAATATCGTTTTGAAAATCCTGTGGGATAAGTAAATACACTGAAAAGGTGAAATCACAAATACGGCCAAGATGGCCGCGGCGATTCAATCGCACAAGGACTTCTCTTAGTATTGGTCCCTCTTCCCTGTTCAGGATATGCCATGACGTGATTACAAGAATATGGCACGGCATTAGGACGCGGACGGGAGCGTTATACTGACAGACGCTTGCGAGACGCTGTGGACTGGGTAAGCAACAAATATGCTGTAGGCAAATCTCCTTAAGAGCGGACGATTTGTGTACAATCAATACATCCCATCGGGACGATAAATAGAGATTAGATCGTTTGTAAACCTACTGTTGTAATTCTGAGCTATATTTCTACATTCGGTTTTTATTTTTTGTGTCATTTGATATTATAGAAAAGGACTTAACATGGTTCTGTGATGTTCGGACTGACCCTGTCGCATATTTCTGAGAGCAATTGAATGTGAATTGCAGCTATCGACACATATCATAACAACTACATGTTATTTATCTAGTAAAATGGAAATGCTTCTATATCACTTAAATTTACTCATCTAGGCTGACAAGGCAATAGATGGTTAACTTGAACGTTTCACTGAACTATTCTGTCCTTTTCCCTGATGTGTTCACATTGTAGGAGGAAATGGACATTTTTAGAAAGTCACTATGTCGCCAAATAAGATATTTTTTCTGACAATTGGATAAACATACAAAGGGAGTACAAGGTGAGAACAATATGTCTCTTTCCTTTAATACTCCCATGTCCTTTCGTACTACAACAGACACCATGACATGTATTATATATTGTGAGGTTACACAAATCTATAATTGGTTTATATAGTCTCACTTTTAAATCATTCTGATTGTCACTTTGATAATATGTGACGTCTTGATACACAATTTCTAAAATTACAGAATTAATGACAAATTATGTGTTGTTGTTTAATCTAGTCTCAATCCCTATATGATGCACGGGACTTAACCCCTTGATGATGCAACTTAGATCTATAAACACATTCTGTTGGTGCTTGGTGATGGCCTATTCACTGAGAGTCACATTGTCCGGTGGGACAAAGGTTCTAATGTTTTAATGTTTTGTATGGACTTACAAAGTCAAATCAAATTGGTTGTTACAATTATGTGTTTGTTATATGTGGTTTTGCAGCCTTGAGAAAGCCCTGCTGGGCGAAACACGCGTCGGCTGCCGTTTATATCTGGAATTCAAAAATTGATACTGGAACAATTTCACTGGATATGGACTACTTTTTGGACTGTTTGTTTAAAGAACACATATGAGATTGGACCAAATGATTGTGAATTGTGCTCTTTGAAGAAGGAAGTTTAATTGATTAAGGAACTCTATAGTGACTCTAGTCTGGTGTGCTTTGGTGTTTTTGAGATTCCCTTGAAAAATCATGTCCACACCTCTATATGGATAATAAGCAAAATACATATTTGTTTGTGTTGTGTTACTATATTAATCATGCAATTATTCTCAAACATCTGCAATATTAATTGTTGTGATGTCATCAGGACTGACATCATGTGACATCACTTCCTGGAAAGACTGAGTCAAAGGTCATATGATGTCACTTCCTGTCACATCCTTGAGGACAAATGGTATTTGATGTGACTTTCACTAGCACAGGCAATCTAGTGAATCAACGTCCATGTGTCACATTCCCACAATGTTTGAAAAGTGGGTGAGATATATCTAATCACGTTCATAGCATTGAGGAAGTCCAATATCCTGTTAATTGTTTTGGGGCCCAGGAGAAAGGGCAAGAAACCTTGATACCTCCCTCTGGGCTAATAACACAGAGAAGGTTCCCATAGTTAAAATTCTGCTTGCTAGCCATTGTGCCCTATGAAAAGAGGCTTCCACCTGTTTACTTTTTGATCTGGAAGTTGGGGCTTTAGGCACACAATGTCAAAATATCTGTGATGTACAGGGAAGAAAAAGTGCAGGCTAATATCAATGATCTGAGCGATACAAAAGGGGGTGGTGATGGACGGAGCATCAGAACCAATCAAACACTCACACCCAGTCAACAGATCTGGGTTTGATCCATCACCGTTCTTTAGCCCACTCTGCCACCCCAGTTCAGACATGGCCATATGCAAATCAGTCTGACCCTGTGCCTCATGGGAACAGTCCAGCCCAAACTGCCAAGCCATGCCTTCCCTGGACCGGAAACAAGCTTCCTAGGACCGGCTTCTGGCATTTTAGACGTCTTCAGCCAGGCTTGCTTGAATCCAGTGGCAAAGTGAGCAAGGGACTCACGTCTGAGCATACCCTGCCAACTTATGGCGAACAAAGCAAAAACCACCCCCTTTTGTACCGCTTTGTTCGCCATAAGTTGGCAGGGTATGCTTTTGTGGATCGGGATTTGAGAGAAGATACACAAGAGGCACTGTTAGTTTGTAGTTGCACAGCTCTCCTCATCAGTTTCTCTTGGATTTGATGTTCTGCAGCCACTCGCAAGCAACCGCTTTTCTATACTAAGCAAACACACAGCTACTGTTCTTCTCTGCTCTGACCTCAACTTAATATACACATAGTCTTTTCATTAACTAGGATTTTGCATGAATGGTAACATTCTTCAGGAAATTAAACATGCTAAAGTTTTACTTTAGTAACAGATGCACTTTGGTAAACATTCAACATATGAATTGCCCCGTACCATTATCTTGCAAGAGCCAAAAGAATTGCCATAAGTCTGGTCTTGTTCCACTGTCCTACAGCAGTTGTTAATCTGCTACACCTTGAGACACCAAAAATCAAGATTTACACAGGATCTGCATATAGAACGGTGAGGACCAATAGCTTTGAAGTTGTGACAGAATCCCAGATGGTGTGAAGGGGTCAGTGCACTAGCCAAAAGCGGTACAGCATGCCAGCAAAAGCAGATAAAGGGCTTGCCAATCATGGACACATATGCCCAAACAGAAGCCGGGGTAGAGAAGGATGGTCTGCTTTCCACTCTGTTCTGACATTTGATTGGGCAGAAGCTCCTGGCCGGGACAAGCTTCTGGTTTCTTGTGGCATGGATAGTCAGCACCCTGTGGCATGCAGAGGTGAAGACCCTTGTAGGTAATTTTCAAACAGTTAGTATCTGCCTATGTGTATATATTTATACTTTTGCGTGCATGTGTGTATGTATGTATAATGTGTGCAAGCCTGTGAGTATGCGTATAATTCTGTGTCACTGGAATGGAAAAGGTTGGGGCTGATTTTCCATTCCATGCCCCTATTTCAAGTCTTCGATGTGGAGCCTTGACTTAGCTGTCCCCATTAGTCTTACAGTAGAAGCCTCCCAGTAAAAGAGGGCCGGCCTTTTATTTCTGTCTGGGAAGCTTTCTCTGTGATTGAATCTTTCATGCATAAGTGCGCACACCAAAAAAGGGACCTACCAGAGCGGCGCCAGAGAAGCAAGTACAGTTGGAGCTAGCCTCACATGGCAGCGTAGAAGCAATGCAGGCTGCATCAGTGGTATAGATTAGCACTCACATTCTAGTTCAAAGGGAAAGTGCTTCACTTGTTGGGATGCAGAGACCACCTAATGCTGATAAGATAATTAAATGCATGGATCTACGCAGATGAGTGAGGGCAGAAAATGGTGCCTGTGTGTGTATACACATTATTCATATTTCCTTTCAACGCGCATTTACCTGATTTACTGCCTTGTGGACTCCTTTAATCCATCGATTTAGTCCTGGTATGGTATACTTAGGCAACCCATAAGAGTGAGCGTATTATTAACAGCATTGTTAAGTCATATATACTTCCATACCTACCTGTTATTGAAGTGCAGAAAAAAACAGCTTGAGAACCTGTGCTTAGTTCACTACTGGCTGCATTGAGAAAGAAAATCTCAATGCAGCTTACAGTCCTACCGATAGGTCATAGAGAAGTAAATCAAGAACACATCGTTTGAAGGGGTGAAATCCATTCAGAGAAATAAAATCTAAACTCATGAACATGCCATTATGCATGTGAAAAGAGGCATTGAGTGTTAACTGATGCTGTAGAAGGTCATCCAAATTTGACTCTTTGGTTCTGTATGCTTACATGCATACTTTACCTTGAATTACTTGCTTGGCCTCCAGTCATGGACCTCCAACTCTACCACCAACGTAATCAGACGCTAGTCTCCAAGAGTAATTGCCAAAAAGAAATGGCCCAAGTAATGATTTGTTCTTAGCTGTATGACAGAAAACGGTAGCTAGATCTTTCATGTGTGGAGAGACTTGCATATTCTCCTTTTTAATTATAATAGGAAGCAAATAAATCATATGGTAAGAAGGGAAAAGGCGGCTCTAAATCATTAAACAGCTCTGATTTCAGTAACTTTCCACATGAGTATTGCCCTAAACCATAGCCTAACTGGCATGTTTGGCAAACCTAAAACATTAAGCTGTGCCTCTATTTATTTCAAAGTCTTCTGCTCTCTATGACTATCCACTTAACAAAAAGCCGGCTCAAGGAGTTAACACTTGGCACTGGCATGTGTTGTCAGATCACAAGTTCTAATGCCAGTAAAACCAATTTACGCTTCTATCCTTCTGAGTTTGATAGTTTGGGTTCCAGTAATTTGGATAAACATTAAGGGCCTCATTATGATGTTGTTCGTAAAGGCTCCAAATGGCATTCAGAATTTCCTAACCTGTGTCGGAACCCATGTTTCCAACCAATTCAGAAACATTTCCGACTGACTGATTAAGATAGATGGTACCCGTTCGGTCTTTCCGACTCGCTTCCGACCAGCATTGGGAGACTCCGAGTTCATTGGAGCCGAATCGTACAGGTCTATGGACCGCGTTTCCGACCGACATATTACAATGTCGGATTCTGACAGCCTTTCCGAATCAGTCTGGTCAACACAAAATGGCTGTCAAAAACTGACTTGGGGGCCCGTAGAAGGCCCCCCTTCACCCAGACGTCTCCGGTTGGGGTCCATGGGAATACCCATGGGATCCCTCTGTACAACCATGTGCAATGTGGCAGGGACCATGGGGTGCCCGCCACACGGTGGAAGGTTTTCCAGAACCATCCCTTTTTTCAGTGGGAACCTGTGTTGTTGGTTGGAACTCAGGCTCCCATTGAAGTCAATGGGAGTCCGGCCGAACGGTTTTCGGAAACATCATAATCGGTGGGTCGGACTCTCCGAACCCGAGTCAGTGGAAACCATTCCGACAAGGAGTCGGTCTAAATGCTTTCCGACCGACATCGTAATGAGGCCCTAAGTGTTGCACCTATTATTCACAGAGCTTAGAAACTGAAGACATATGCTATGGTGTGCTAATCAAAATTAAGGTATACTATACATTAATGAATAGCACTAACGTTGGGGGGGGCAGGGTTTTTCTCTTATAACTAGCAATAAAGGCCTGCCTTCTACAGAAGCATGCTTCTTGCACAATTGTGTAGTAGTTTGAGTCTCTATTGTATAAAGTGGTAGGCAGGCAAGGCACCACCATGGAGATCATAAGGCCTGGTTAGAATGTTATGTTGTTAATTTGAGTCAAGCTTTACACCTTCATAAGGACATCCCAAATGCATTGTGTCATGGAAAAACAGAAGGAGGAGGGCACAAGATGGGACTTTGGGGATAAGGAAGGACTCTTGTGGATCGAGCTATCGTCCTCAAAATGCTAATGTCTCATAGAACTTCCGTACTAGCCTTTCCAGTTCACCACCATGTGGAGCAAAAGCCAACCTCAGTGGCATTTCAGGGCACATAGTGTTTACAAGGAACTACGTCTTTGCCAAGTGATTCTTATAATTCATATTCCTGCAATAAGAATGAGCGCACTATGCAAATTTGCAGCTCTGTGGTCCTGAGTCAGGAAGTGGCATGCCGTGTGGTCCAATATACATTAAACCGCACATTGAACCGCAGGGCATGCTACTTCCTGACTATGGACTGCAGAGACATGTTACCATACCTTTCTTAGCATGACGGCCATCGCTCAACCTATGCCTGAATTAGCATTTAGTATTTCAGATAGACCACTTTTGTTTTTGAATGTTCACTTTTATGGAGAAAGAATTTGATGACAATTGCTCTTGACTGCTTTATACATTAGCCATGAAAAAGCCCCAGGCCCGTACAAGCGGCAAAACATGTTTTGGCTGGTCCATCAGTCTTAAAGACCTACTCAATAAATTTAAACCTTCTACTTTATTAACACATCATTGACCAGAGTTTGATTATAATTCCTAGTATTATTTCAAACTGTTTGACCTACATACATCTATTTCAATCTATTTCTATTGTCAATCACGACAGACCTCACCTCCTCACCAGTTCTCACTGAATTGCATGGAACTGAACCAGTCAAAAACTTCAAATTTGTCCCTCCACTCCTCTTAATGACATTGTCGCCCCATTGAGTTGCACATGCCGGAATTTGTTCATACTACTCCGAACAAATCGTCTCCCTTTTTGTGTCTGCTACCGGTCAATCGTTTTTACAATTATTTTGATAGTCTGTGCAAAATGTTTCTACAATTACTCTGTTTCTTTGTAAAGCGCTCTGATACCCTTTCCTGGGTCTTGTTCGCGCGATAGAAAACTCTAAAAATAAAAATTAAATAAAAATAAATAAATACATTTAGATAGGAAAATATGCTCCCATGTCTGCTTTTTAAAGTGAGACAGTCTTAATTGTGATACAGTGTGCCCCTCAGACCCCCAAGCCCCAGTGCCGCTGCAATTGCTTTACTAATGAAAGCCATTGCTTTGGAAAGTGGACTGTCTCCTCTGCCATTTGTTGAAAAAAAGGGATCCCATATAGTCACATTCCTCTCCCTGCCATCTGAGACTAACCTAAGGTGTCTCCTCAGTCTTCACTTTTCTCCTCCTTTGAGCCATTGTGCCAAGGCTGAAAGCAACACTGGCATAGCAAGTGAGAACTCAACCATAATACAAGCATAGGTGGATAGTAAAACCACCATGATTTGGGTATAGTTGGCTTCTTGTACTATGGGGCCCTGGTGCTACTGTACCTACAGCACCAATGATACTTTCTGCCCCTATGTGTTAAAAAAAGGAGCAAGAATGACCTAGGCTCTAATGCTAGCAGGGACAATGCAACCCCACAACGCTTTTTTGCAGTAAGACAGACATAATTGGGATAGAGTGGTCACTTGCACCCTTGGCCTCAGTACATATTGCACTAATGCTAGTGAACGCCCTTTAGAAGAAAGCTCCTATATATCAACCCCTTCCTAGGGGAAATCTCCCTGAGGAAGTTGTCTCTGTTAGTTTGAAAACTAAAAAAATGAACACCCACATAGTGCCCCTTTTTTGTGCCGTATCACTGACACTATCCATGGATCTAGCTCCATTCCTCTTTCTCCTCTGCCATTACTGTGAGGCCCCAGGGGTCCAGAGGATTAGGGCTCTGCATCTATATGCAACCCTTTTTGCCTGTTCTCTGCCACCCCCATTGACTCGCCATTTACAAAAACGGCTGTTCCTGACCGATTAAGGCTGACAATGAGGTGTGTTGTGTTACAAGTAGTGAAAGAAGAAAAAGGTCTTCTCTCCCGCCTTTATGGATCGAGTCCCCTCATGGTTACAAAGACTTATGCTTTTTAAGAGGTAATGTGAGGGTATTATCAGTTGAGTTCTGGAGTAATTGAAACACTCACTAAAATGTTAGCACTAAGTACAGTCTGATTACTTATTGCTAAAATATATATTTGAAAGCATTTGTTTGATCTCAAACACCGTTTTAGGGTGTGGCGTTAGGGCTAGAGCTGCCAACATTGAAACTGAAGAACCAGGTTTGACTCCCTGCATCTGCTCAACATCCAGTGATTCTGGGCAAATCACTTAATCTACCTGTGCCTAAGAAATGATTGAGACCTTGTGAAATGTAACCAATGCTCATGTAAAGTATTCCAAGACCTTCAGGTTGAGTCTGGGCTATATAAAACTGCAAAAGAAAACAAATTACTGTGCGTAATACTATTTTAAAATAAAGATTTTCATATTCACAGTACTTTCTGTTGCAGGCTGGGACATCATAGAACTATAAACACAAAAGTCACTACCCCACACTGTGCCAACTAGGATTAAATCCCTTTCTGGTCTCACACACACAGACATCTGCAGTGATCCCATTGCCCAGCTGCGGTTTCACATTTCCTACTGATTAGTTTATTTTGTTGTTGTTGTTTTCTATAGCACAAACTTGACCTGGAAGTGTTGGAGCGCTTTACATGAGCACCAGTTATATTACACAAGGACATATTAATTTTTTTTGGGCTCTGGGAGATTTAGTGATTTGCAAAGAATCAAACGATATTTAACTTGCATTTACTTTTCAGTTCACTGTGTGTGAGTCATTTTATGTATACAGTTATGTGAAGTCCAAATAATCACAGAATATTTTGTTCTTTTTAGCCACTTCTTTGACCTGCCACTACACTCAATGACCCCTACCCCCATGGCACTCTAGATCACAGTTCCCATACTTTATATGCAGTCAAGGTATGTTTGTAAGTGAAGACAGCCTGGAAACATGCCAAATACAGAAGGTCGCACTTCATGGTGATCTCCATTTGTACTTCTTTGCTGAGGCATTTCCTGGGGGTGCCCTGGACACCCCCAGGGTGGACCCCACAGTTTGAAGAAGTGTAACCTGCCAGAGTCTGTGCAGATGCTAAACTCACCATCCTACTTATTTGAGGCTTTTCTCACTTTGTCCTTTTTATATACGAAGCCCTCAATGCCTGGGTAGATGTGTTGGACTGCAAGGATGTTGTTTATTTTCATTACATCACCCTCCCTCCCTCACCGATGACGCCCCCGGGCTTCTTCCCTATCAATGCACTGCAGGTGTGGCACAGAATCGTTTGATTAAAAGGAAATATATGTATTAATGCACAATACTTTTTTTTACATTCTTTCATTTATTGTAGCAATAATCCTTTCCCTATCAATTACAACTACACGTCTGGTGTTTCGTGGTCCTATAAATAACCGGTGTTACGATAATAGTAGTGAATTTATCAACCTCAGATAAAAGAATGGCTTACTTCCCCCAGATTCAAACCGGTGACTTACAGATCACACAGATCGCCACGGCAAGTGTTTAAATCACTGTGTTAGCCCACAGACACCTTAATAGTTTGCTATTATTCTTTCTAAAGTGAGGGAATTGTTTTATAATGGGCTTTGCCAGGTGCACTGAAGCCAAAATGGCACCACTTGATCACTGTACTATTTAACGGGTTAAGCACTGCGACTTGAAATGCACAGCAAAATCCCACAGTGGAATTCAAGAAAACAATTTGTTTATTTCGAATCAATCAATCAATCGATCAAAATTCTTTATTGAGCACAAATACTAGTACCATAAAAGATCGTAAAATATATTACCAATAAATATAACATTTAAAAGCAATGGAAATTAAAACAGACAAATTATTCCTAAAATATATGTTACAATATAGTACTTTTCCTAAGATGTATAGCGCCCCAAATATAGTGCAGTACTAAAACATACAAGAGGATACTGGAACGCAAATAAATGACGTGCCGCAGTTTCAAAATCCCGACATAAAAACCAAAGAATACGATAAAGTGATGCTTGCTTGTTGTCGATATACCATTACAGGGACAGGGGGTCATACTTGTAGGGCATTTATTCATATCAGGAAAGGCAACGGGTGATGAACAGTGCCTATCCGTTATCTGGTTAGGACAAAATGGTGTTGCCCGTTGGTTACCCAGATAAGATATATTTGGATTCAATTGAGCAACATTGCGAAATTAATTGGTTTGATACATACGACGATATCAGAACGCTCCGTGTACACCAACAAAATGTCCCCCGCAACCTATTATTTAACATACCAGTGAATTCTGGAATTTGTGGTCTTACTTCATTTGTACCACTTGGACAGACACAGCTGATAATAATAATTTGTTTAAGGAAAGACCGTGGCTGGATTCAGGGTTTATAGTACATGGATCAAGGTTCTTTGGCACAGTATTGTTTACAAAAAATAAAGTCTGACAAATATTGTGGTATTCATATCATTTACAGAGATATGGTTCGATTCTTGATAGATTTTTTTTTATTAGCTCCACTGGAGCCATTGTTTTTGTAAACGAGAATTAAGACGTTTTATTTTGGTCAGAAGCTACTTAGGCAATTCTATCTGGGACCAAACATGGAGGGGTCTGGCAACCCAACAGCATGCTTCAGCCTCCTGACCAACAACCTAAAATATCAGTTAGACTGGATTGCTGAGCAGCAGACAACAGGTGAACTAGAAAAACACGGTGAAGGCTGCAGTATTGTGACAGGGGTTAGAGCCATAACAATGTCACATCTACGTAATTCTAGTGGAATTAAGTTATAATTTTCGAGGCGGTCTTTTTCCTTTAAGATACTATTGTTTGCCAGTTGTGGTCAGTGTGTTTCATCAGACGACTCATGATTCTAAACATACATTTTGGGTTTTTTGTTGTATACAAACATACAAAAAGATTTTACAAAGTGTTATGATACAAAAGGGCATTTGTATAACATACAAAAACCAAAGGAAATGATGGACGGAGTGTTGAACATTGCAAGCACTCACCCCCAGTCAACTGATCTGGGTTTAATCCATCACCGTTCTTTAGCCCACTCTGCCACCCCAGTTCATACATGGCCATTTGCATATGGCCATGTCTGAACTGGGGTGGCAGAGTGGGCTAAAGAATGGTGATGGATTAAACCTAGATCAGTTGACTGGGGGTGAGTGCTTGCAATGTTCAACACTCCGTCCATCATTTCCTTTGGTTTTTGCTTTGTTCGCCATAAATTAGCAGAGTATGCTCAGACGTGAGTCCCTTGCTCACTTTGCTACTGGATTCAAGCAAGCCTGGCTGAAGACGGCTGAAATGCCAGAAATCGGTCCTAGGAAGCTTGTTTCCGGTCCAGGGAAGACATGGCTTGGCAGTTCGGGCTGGACTGTTCCCATGACGCACAGGGTCAGACTGATTTGCATATGGCCATGTCTGAACTGGGGTGGCAGAGTGGGCTAAAGAACGGTGAAGGATTAAACCCTGATCAGTTGACTGGGGGTGAGTGCTTGCAATGTTCAACACTCTGTCCATCATTTCCTTTGGTTTTTGCTTTGTTCGCCATAAGTTGGCAGGGTATGCTCAGACGTGAATCCCTTGCTCACTTTGTCACTGGATTCAAGCAAGCCTGGCTGAAGCCGGTTGAAATGCCAGAAACCGGTCCTAGGAAGCTTGTTTCCGGTCCAGGGAAGACATGGCTTGGCAGTTCGGGCTGGACTGTTCCCATGAGGCACAGGGTCAGACTGATTTGCATATGGCCGTGTCTGAACTGGGGTGGCAGAGTGGGCTAAAGAACGGTGATGGATTAAACCTAGATCAGTTGACTGGGGGTGAGTGCTTGCAATGTTCAACACTCCGTCCATAATTTCCTTTGGTTTTGATTTGTATAACATACATCACAAAAGCAAAAAAATGTAATATATGTACAGGGTACAAGTGAGACATAGCAAAATAAATTACGGATAACTATACTATAGCAAATGTCAACAATGCAGCTGCATTACTTGATGGTTAGAGATTTCTGGGATTGCAAGACCCAAAGACATTTATTAGCATCAAGCATGAACTGCTGAGATTGTTCCAGCTAAAGGGAATCCTTAGAATGATTGCATTAGCTACTGTTGTTTGCTTCATACTGTCTTCAGTGAGAATTGAAACCATGGACATGATGTAGGCAGGGTCAGTGGATGCGTTTATTTGCTTTCGATGGGATCAGTTAGGGAAACTGGTGCCAATAATGCCATTGCCTACTTGATGTCAGGCATCAACCACTGAGAGGGCATTAACTACTGTTAACATCCCGAGCTAAGGCAATGGTAGGCTCGTCATAAAGGGAAACTTACATGAGAGCAAATCTAAGGTTTACTCCTACACTTACTCAAATAATAAACATACTATTGCCTATTCACAAAGGTAACCTTACACAAGAGTAAATCTACACAAGTATGTCGACATACATGCTCCCACAAATAAGGGGTGGAGTCAGTAAAAACATCATATACGACATAAAGTTATCACTAGTAGTGACATTATGGCCATGCTTAATGTTCCACACACTTGGATAAAACATACACATTCACTTCAGAAATCTCTCTACAGTAAAGAATAGGAAAAGTTTTAAAGTTTATTAACGTTTAAAGTATTTAATTAAAATATAGCATTAATTAATTTTATATATTTAACTTATAAGTAGTCCAGATTGATTTTTAAATGCTACAGCACTATTAACTAAATTTACAATTAAATATTTAGTTAATTTAAGTTTATTAAATTAAATTTCAATTATTTTTAAAGATTTGTTTAAATTATTTATTACGTATTAAAAGTTACTAAAAGTTATGTATGTAATTTATTTTAATTAATGTAATTCATTTTTTAATTCACTTTACATTTAAGGTAAATTTTACAATTTGGCTAGTTAAAATAGTTAACAAATAAAATTATATGCCTTAATTTATATTTATTTTTTAACATTAAATGAATTTATAGAATTTTTAAAAGTGTAAGAAATAATTTATTTGAACATTATTTCCTATGTTGTTCCATTTTTAGTCACAGAGGGCCAGATGTACGTAACTTTGGATTTGTGATTACCTACTAGCAAAGTTTGCGATTCACTAGTTCGTAATCACAAACAGCGATGTATAAATGTGTGTTTAACATATTTAGCAATTCCCAGTGGGTCGCAAATAGACCTACCTCATTAATATTCATTAGGTAGGTCTCGGTTTGCAACCCATTGGGAATTACAAAAATCACAGGGATGATGACCTGCTTGGGGTCAGAAGACCACCATGTCTGTGATTGCTTTTAAATGAAGCAATGTGTTTTTTTTTTTTTTAAATGCAGCCCGTTTTCCTTAAAGGAAAACGGGATGCTTTTCAAAAAGAAAAATGAAAAGTTTCCTTTTCATTTTTTAAGAGAAGGCAGTGGCTTGTGGGACTACTGCTTGCTCTTAAAAATGTTTTTACAAATATTCACAAAGGGGAAGGGGTCCCTTGTGGACCCCTTCCTGTTTGTGAATGAGTTACCATCTACTTGAAGTAGGCGGTAAAATGCAAATGTTTTGCGACAGCATTTCGGTTGCAAAACATTTACACATACCATTGCGATTCCATATTAGGAATGGACGCCCTTAGCACGCCCCTTCCAAATACCGGATCACAAACCTATTTTGCATTTTGGCAATAGATTAACCGATCACAAAAGAGGGCTTTTGCAAATAAGGCAGTTAGCGACCTAAAAAAAGATTTGTACATCTGGCCCTACATTTATTATTTTCTACGAGTGGGAGTTGCAGTATCTGTGGCTGGTCATGTGTGGTGCTGGATTTATTCCAGGTTTGTGCTGGAGTACATTTACTACTGTTTTGTGACCTTTTTGGCTGTAGTCATTTTGGAAGTGGAGTTTAGTGACTACCAATGGTCTTACTTTATTGTGGATGGGCGCATGTCCCTCCCTAAGCCCCTCCCTAACCCTTGCCAAATCCCTCTTCACTCCATCCAAACCCCCCCCCCCCCGTCCCTTCCACATTTACTACTAAGTCAAAAACGTATGGCTACATGTGTGAAGAGCTCCGCAGTCAGTCAGATATCTCTGCACATAAAAGACAGAGACAGAGAAGTATTGACCTCTGCTCATAGGTTTGTCAATGGTATTTTGTCATACTTTAGTGATACTATTGTAGTACTAATAACATACCGGAAGCGCCATATTTAGATCATACTCTCTTGCAAAAAATAGACATTATTTTGACAAAACTAGATTTTAGCAGACAAAATGCTTCTAGGTGTTAGGCATCCTTTCTTCCAGCAGCAGAAGTTCAGGCTGCTCCACATTTACCATCTGAATCCAGCAGCAAACTCCTTTATGTGTTGGTTTTATTCTTAACTCTAGGTTACAATTATAATTCCTCATGTTACAGCTCAGAGCTAAACTCTGTTTACAAAACAGTATTTACACTTGACTAATTTAGCAGATCAAACTAATTAAATCAATTAAACTGGTGATTAACCAAATGAAGGCTGATTGCAAAAATTAGTGGGTTCATTTTGGAGGAGTGGAAGTGAGCTAATTACTGCGGCGATGACTTGAATCCAGGGTGCTCTAAATGCAGTATAAATTGAAATCTCATAGTGAATTAGACTGGGAATTCATTACAGCTCAGAGCTCTGTTAAGCTATGCAGACTCTCCATCCTGTGGGAGGACTCTTCCCTGAGCATTGTATGCTTCCTCACAATTATTCACAGTGTTCTCTTCCAGTGTTGGAAAAACCCGAGCAATCCAGGCAAAGATGCCTTTGCAGCCTCACACACTCATGGCTCGCAGTGGCACGCGTCTGCTGCTTTTTTAGAAGCAATAACCTTCATGGCAGAGTGAGAGGACAGGCAGGGTTTTGTCGCATGTCCCATTTGAGTGCTAATTTAGAGATGCAAGCGCTGGAGAAGAATGGCTCCAGAACTTACATGTGACAGTGTCTGCATCTGTAATATATTTAGTCGGATCTTTTTTCTCTCTTTCATATGCTCCGTATTCTTATTTTTTTATATATTTTTTGTCAATTTATGTATTTATCTTGCTCTTTTACGGCCTTTTAGGCCGAAATACAGATTTTTACTGACTGGCATCAATCAGTCTGTTTCCCAATTCACACTGTTTACATGTCTACTACACTTTTCTGTTTTGAGGAAATGTTGATATGTCGGCCTTTGGAGCGAGGCTTTAATTTAATTTGGTTTTATTTTTCGAATCTCACCCATATGTAAAATTTTATGTCTAGATGTTTTTACCAGTGATTGTCAATACCCCTAATTTTACTCCACCTCTTTATAGTCCTTACCACGAAAGTGGACCCCGTCCTATTAAGAAGCACTGTTGCTAATTTTCAGTAGAGTTAGCCACACCCCACGACCCAGCACATAAATAGGGTCTGGCATTGCCAGAATCATAGAGTGAATGACCAGGCCTATGCTAATCAGAAGACCTGAACAGTTTACAGATTGGGCATGGCATTAGCATTTTGAGAAGGAAATTGTCTATCACTAGCCCAAGAGAACCGAGGCATCTGATCTGGACAAACCATCACTAATGAATGGGGCTCTACAAGGAAAAGAAACATCCCTAACGGTCCATCCTAAGAAATGCATACCACTGCTGCTTTAATGAACCCAAATATGAGAGCTATTGTTTCTTGAGGTAAAAAGTAATGAGCACAAAAGGCTATTACATTTAAATGTCATCTACAGGTCACAGAGGGTGTTGTGTAGCAAGCTGTACTGCACTTATCTTTCGAGCATTGGGCTTGGGTTGAATGTTGTCAAGGGGGAATGTTCAAGGTAGGTGATAGTATACTTCCTCTAAATGGACAATGGCATCGTCTGCTTCAATAAAGCTTCCAGTTTGCTACCTCTTATGGTTCCATGGGCTGCAATATACTTCCTCTTTCATACCTCGTAATTATTTCAGTCACTAGAGGACACAATGTATTAACTAAAACAACACAAGGTAAAGCTTCCTGATAAAATGGAAACATGCAGAAACGGAGGGAACAGCACAAAAAGACAGAGATCCCTCAAAACACTCTCGATAACACTCAATGCATCCCGTGAGATTTCAAAGCACAAGGCTCCTAGACTGCTGCTTTACACCATAGATTTTTTCAGAAAAGTATTTTCTCTGTCAGCCAGAGCTTCTATTGCCAGGACTCCAAGCACAGTCACAAGGGCATTGGGCCTGATGAATAGCTCAGGCATAGAGTCCAACATTGAGTTCCCAGTATTTGCTCTAGAAAGAATACAGACCCATTAGCCAGAAGACTGAGCTGGTAGGCCACTCTTCTTGTCTAAGTGACCATAACCTAGAGTGCAAAACTCGAGGTTTGTCAAGGAAATGCATGCACTAAGTCCTCTGATTACATACCTACACATAGCCACTGGGAGCACTGCCCATTATACTCCCAGGGAATCTTCAACATCTGTCCAGTGTCTCAATTCCATGTGAGAAGCAGCCTCCCCTAGCAGGAGGCACCTTCAAGACGCTGAATTATCTCTATATTTTGGTGATAAACCAGGCCGCTGATTTTTTAATCTCTGTAATCTGCCTATTTTCCTGAAAGTCAGAAAACAGGTAGACTCCCTTGTGATATATCCATTGACAATAGCTCGACTTGTACTGCAGGTACCTAACCTAAAAGATTCCTGAGGATTGAAAGCCTCTACAATTTTTGTTCTAAAATGGAATTTGTTGTATGGTTGGTCTCTTTTACAAATAATTTTTTTCCAATGAAATTTCAGTCCAAAATGTTGTGCGGTACAATGTAGAAGTATTTTTCAATCGATTAAATCCATTACATACATCGACAACTACAAATAGTTTTTACCTACTCGGTCCCATGTCCTCTGTGAGTACTAACAAACATACATTTTTATTCGAAAATGGAAGTTGGTCTCTTTCACAAATTAGTCTACAAAATGCAATTCACAAACCTGCAAGTGGAAATCTCTCACTCCACCTCTGAGATCTTCTCTATAGGGAGATCTCCACGCATGTAGGTTTACCAATTAGTAGTAAAAGTTGGAGGGTCCAGGGGGAGTAGTGGAGAAATGAGGAATATCAATTACAAAATGAGAGACTTTTAGGGATAAGTAAGGAGGCGTTCAGAGAGTGATAAGCTGCTACAAACACCCACCTAAAAAAGACTATATATTTTTTGGTTTAATCTTAAAACATTATAAATAATTATTAAAACATTAGTTTAAAATGTTATAATAAATTTAATTTAAACATAAAATTAAAATACACTTTTAAACTCTTGTTAAAAAGCTAAAAATAATGTAATTTAAATCAACACATAACATTTAACAACATATAATATATATTAAATACAAATAAAAATGTTGCTGTGTGTAAGAATTTTGCTAATTATTCTTTAAGAAATATTATGTATAAATTAAATAATTACACTAAAATGAATTAATTAAAATACATTTTCACTAGAGAGATCACTTTCTGTAATATTTTCTTTTATTAGTCCTATTTTAAGAATAAATATTTTAAATTATTTTAGATTAATATTTCATATTAAAATACTTTAAATACTTTTTTAAATAATAATAAACTATACAAATTGTAGGAGATGAATCAGTATAGAGTGCCTACCTATGGTTAGGCACTGTGCACTGAGTCTAGGCAACCCTTACTGATAGTGTTTAGGTCCCTGAAAACCACAGCTCGCAAGGGGTAGCAGTGGAGAGCAGTTAAGGCCCATTCTGGAGGATTGTAAAGCAAGTGCATTCACCATTATAGTCAGTCAGTAAACTTTTCACACAAGAAAGAACCACACCAGGTGAGTTTAAAAATACTTTGTATATATTAGCACACATTAGACAATATGGGGCTCATTAGGATGGCGGGCAGAGGCACATCCGCGGTGCTGGCGGAAAATGTCATTTTCTGCACTCCAGCAGCGGTCCTCGCGCCCTCCATATTACAATGGGCAAACATAGCCCATTTCTCGTCCGCCGTGGTGCGACTTGAACCACCAGAAATATGCATCCACCACCGCGGTGGTGAGAGCCAATAGAGACCCACACCCTTGCGGAAAGACGTCCCGTCCGCCGTACAAATCAGGATTCCCCAAACAGCCCGTCACACCGCAGCGGAGAAACCACCCAACAGGAGACGGCGGAAGCACGACAGCGGAGAGCGAATCCAGTATCCCGGTCCCCTCCACCCGGTCCCGACCGCAATGGATCCAGCTCTACAAGCCTTTCCGGTGCTGTACCTGATCCACTACCAGCATATAATGGACCGTTGTGGACAAAGCCGCAGATACGCAATCACACAACTCCGCACACAACTACAACACACAAGTCCGGGGCTGATATACGGTTCCTGTCCACATCAGACACTCTGGTGGGGACAGGAACACATCCCCAAGTATACCCACACATGTCCTACCTTTAAGAAAATCACCCTCCCGCATCCGGGTCACCCATCAACCGGAAAATCACTGCAATGTCCTGGTGACGTCACCGCAGTGGTGCAGACGTGGGAAAACCTGCGCACAATGTAGTAGGCAGGGCCAGCGCCAGGCATGGGCAGTCCACAAAGATTTACAGGGCTCCACTTCCACCCTTCACACACTATGCCCCCAACACCCATTTGGGAACATGCTGTGTGCTCCTCCTGTGCCCCACTGCACGATTCATCTTCCAGGTGTAGCCAGACCCTGCACCTCACACACTAAACAACCAGGGAGCCTGTCTTAGAAGGTGGGGGTGAAGAGGAACACCCTGCACAGAAGCTCAGGGGCAGGGCATCCCTCATCCTCACACCTACTTTCCACTCATGTCAAGCAAGCTGAGTCCAATCACAAAATGAAGACTCACACTGCATATGAACATCCACTGAACATCACACTGCCTGTCAAGTCACTCAGACACACCCCACACTGACACACAGCCACATACACATACCAGATGTCAGCAGCAATGGAGGACAATAAATGGGCTAGCCAAAAGTGAAGTGGACAGTGCTGGAAAGCCATGGAGCAAGCCACACAGCATGTGTACATCACATGCAAGAGAAGGAATATATCACCCCACCCTTAGGCCATCAAATCAGACATGGGTGGCACAGTGAGTGAAATTAAACCAAAGTGACCTCTGTTCAACAACTCAGGGAGCTATCAAGGCAAGCCATGCATAGGCACAGGAATTATAGGAAGTGTCTGAAGTCAAACATTGATCAGCCACACATCTGTGTCAACCTACTTGACATGTGTATGTAATCATCACAACACACATGGCTCATTGTCACACTCCCTGACTGTCAAACCCAAGTTGGACCTTCACACATACTCCTCCTCACACCTGCAGCACTCAACACCAGTGTTAAACACACATAATGGTGCAAATGATGTCCTGTGAGTTCACTGACAACCAATCACACTCCCTGGGGTGCATCCACAAACATCACACCCACACTCAGGGATGCCTGAGCCAATGCAGACACAAAAACAATAGTCAAACACAAACCTCACAAACAACATACACAGAAGTTCAACAAGCCCACATATGGCCACCCAGACATCGGAAAGGCAATGGGACCGCAGACAGAACAGGAGTACACAACATTGTCACTCAGGACCAATGCACAGACACCATACCCCAACACAAACAAGAATTGCATCATCTCAAAACAATCATGAAGACAAACTGGGATCAATGGGACAATATGATAACACAGACACAGATACCACACCACCCATCAAGTCAACATGGTGTCATAGTATACCACAAGCATGCACATACACAATCCTGACAAGTGACAGGTAAAAACTAGGAGGGCATAGCACTATTGTGCCCCCAAAACAAGTCCAGTAACAAGAATACACCTTGCTGCATGTGACAGACACACATGTAATGCACACTACACTTGCAACACACATCAGAATGTATCACAATGCACAAACTGCTCACACACAATGTCATGCAAATAGAACATCACACACACAGAGCATCTGTCAGCAGAAAGAGCCAACACAGCCCAAACACTGTATACATCCACAACAAAAACACAACAGATGCATATGCCAATACATCACATTGCAAACTCAGCTGGACATCAGGGGATGTACACCAGGCACGTACAAGGCAACATACACTGACAACACTGCATGCAGGCCAAGCAGTGTGTGCACACCAACCAAATCAGTAGCACACACATCTCAGTGCCACAACATGTACTCCCACAACACAAATCAGCACAGCACACAGACAACATCACACTCAGGAAGGGTAGCAGTACCTCAGCAAACACACATACAGCTTACCCAACAGCCACAGATACACAACTCAGGGACACCCTGGTGCAAACAACATGACCAGAGGACTGTGCAACACAAACATTTGCACTGCACATGAGCAACCATGACTGCAAACCAGTACAAGCAAATCACACATAACTAATTGGAAAACTGTCCTGAGTGGCACATTGGTCCTGTGCACAGCTCAGCACCACAAAGCATAGTGTAACACATGAAGTGGTGGGGAGGCTCACACACTGGCAACCCAAGGGGTAGGTGACATGAGATTGAAGTGGTGTGTACATCCGTAGTGGACAGGTCAGTAGTGTGCTGTACACAAACACATAGAGGAGTCACTCTCAATGGGTAGGCATCAGAAGCACAGATAGGGGATGGTATGACTCCACATCCCACAGACCATACTGGAGCCAAAATGACTCAAGTGACAGTAATGCATTAGAAAACTCACCAATTATGTCAGTGTGGCTGAGCAGGTCTGCACAGTGTGCACAAACAGTAACAAGACACATGGCTGATCAACAAAACACAACACAGACTTGGCAGTCACACACTCTGCATACTCACAACTGGCAGCAACAACAAGTAGGTGTCCCCCAGGATTGCAAGGACACACCAACACACTGCACAGTGCAAAACCTACAACTCCTACATGTGCCCACAATCTCAAGCACATGGCTGACAATTCAAACAAACAGGTGCTCAGCTTCTGGGTCATACATGTGTGCAGTTGGCATTGCAGGGGCACACCCACATCAACACTACTGACATAGTGACCCTCTTCACACTTCATGATCACTCAAGCGCACACATTCAAATGTACCTATGTGACTAGGAAGACAGGCCTACACAAGATGACCATACATCAACACTGCTGTTCACATATCAAGAAAGGTCACACAGACATGATGAACCCTGGCCAGTCCGCATGTAATCCTGTGGATAGAATTCCCCTCTGTGCTGGTAGTGCATCCTAACAAGACAAGTGTACAATTTAGCAAACCTGTCCATAGAATGATTAGGATAACAGTAGATCATCATAAACAACCATCATTGCACCCTAAAGCCTCAGAGTCCAGAAGAACTAAAGTGCCTGTCACCTCTGGCGAACTCTGAAAAGTAAAACAAGCAATTGGCAATGTTAAAGTGGCATACAGAGCATGTGTCACATGAAACCATACCCATACAGAAAACATTTTATTTAGCAAGGACACTGACAAAGCAGACAACAGGAGTAACTGTCTTTATTACCAATTATCCGGATAGGCATCAAAAGTAGACAACAGCAAGGCCATAGCTCAAAGGAGGGACATGTGTGCATGGGAACCTGCACAGGGAATGGGCATCCAAATTACAAACAGCAAGGTCAGTGGCCAGTCCATACTTCAAAGGAGGTACATGTGTGCATGAGAACCTGCACAGGGAATGGCCATCCAAATTAAAAACAGCAAGGCCAGTGGCCAGTCCATAGTTCAAATGAGGTAGATGTGTGCATGAGAACCTGCACAGGGAATGGGTGACCCCGTACACTGCCATGGGAAGCAACACAGCTAGGGGGATAACAATGTGCAGTCTAGGCAGGGCCGGACTGGCCGTAGCAGGCACTGGGCAATCCCCCGGTGCGCCACACGGTTGGGGGCCAGTCCGAGGGAGCAGCCCCAGCGTCATCTCTGCCACGTTTTTGCTCAGACGGCAGATGTCATCCCACCTCTTGTGACAGTGTGTGTGCCGTAGGTTAGAGACACCCAGAGCCTGCACCTTGCGTGCAATGGCCCTCCATGCGGCCATACGCTGGTGGACTTTGAGCTGCAGGTATGGGAGAGAAGAAGAGGAAGTTTCAGTGACACTGTGTTATGTACCACTGTGTTTCAGTACAGGAGCATGCACTCACTCAGCACAGCTATTCTGATATGATTAGCAGAGACAATACAGCATGACACGTAGTACATTAGCATGAGAAATCATACCTAAATGCATGCAGGTATAAGGATGGACACAGTACCTGGCCATCTCATACACATGCAGAATGCCAGCACGGAAGGCAAGGTGAAGAAGGCCCACATCTGCGATGCAGTATGTGAGGGAGCAAGACCTACATTACATTGTAAATGATGTGTTGGGGCAGACTATCTGTGTCCAACACTGCACACCCTTCAATGTCCTTGGCCTGTAAATGGCTCACTGTGTCATGTGACATTTAGGGACATGATCTCACAATCTCACACCCTTATCACAAGGTCTGTCTTGTGCAATCCACAGGCCTAAGGTAGCTCATTGAGGAATAGGGTAGCAGGCAACCCATATGTCTCACTCTGTCCATTCAGTGATAGATCCCTGTCAAATTGGGCAGTAACTGTGCAGGCCAGGGGGGCTTACACTGCGGTCTAATGTGGGCCATCAGAACTGTTACATGCATGTACAATATGAGAGGGCAAACAGTGACTACACATGCGAGTTAGTACACATTATGAAGGAAATGGAAGGGGGATAAGTACAACAATCTGCTGTGTCATAGGTGAATTTCCACCAAGAGTGTCACCCTCAGGCATTTCACTCTTGTTCATAATGCTTACATATCCATGGTGGCAATATAAAGTCAAATCCACTTCCATCAGTATCCTCTGGATGAAAAGTCTTGGTAATGTCACAGATGAGCCTGTGAAGAACCTCATGGACTCAAACATCCATTAGCACAGGCAATTTCTGTCCTGACTCCCACTTACCAAACTTGCAGTGTCACTGTATGGCTGCAAAAACACTGCATGTCCCTCCCCTCCTGATTTGCAGCCCGGGAAATGTGTAAAAAAGGCTACAAACCCCTTTCCCCTGAAGCCAACATGCTAGGCAGTGTATCACACAAACCCTCACTCTCAGGCACATACTGCAGCAGATCAACTGCATGTGTGAACTCCCTGCACTTCCCTACTTTCACTCTGAAACACTTACCATGACATCAGGAGCACCATATAGCTTCCCATACTGTGTGAGCACCTCGTCCACCAGGACCTCCAGCTCCTATGTGGTGAAGGGACAGGCCCTGATGTTCTTAGTCCTTGCCATCACTGGGACCTGGAGACAGGAACAGCAGCAGTTGGTGGTGAAAAGTGTCAGTCAGCAGTGTATGGAAGCAGCGGAAATGTGTGGGTCTCTCCCACACATATATAGCCCCCTGGGGTTGTACCAGTGGTACTAAGCTGCTGCAATTGTTGTTCCAGGTCAGCTTTTTTTCAAATGCATCCAATGGCCGGCCCGCACTAGCGGAGCACGCCTACCGTGATTTTCAAAATTGCATTTGGCTACCGCGATTGCGCTTACCATTGGCTGTATGGGCATGGGCATTGGTGGCAACACCCCGCATGGGCCAGGCGGTCGATACCGCGATCGTGCATCTTACAATTGCATCCAATGACCGGCCCACGGTAGCGGAGCACGCCTACCCGATTTTCAAAATTGCATTTGGCTACGGCGATTGCGCTTCCCATTGGCTGTATGGGCATGGGAAGTGGTGGTGACACACCGCAGGGGCGAGGCGGTCGCTACCGTGATTTGGCCGCTTGACATTGGTGCCTATGGCCGTGACTGTGGTGGCAGAGCACGCCAACCACCATTTTACAATGTGTATAGTACTACCGCGATTGCGGTTTCCATTGGCAGCAGGGGCATGGGCATTGGTGGTGACACACCGCAGGGGCCAGGGGGTCTCTACCGTGATTTGGCCGCCTGACATTGGTGCTTATGGCTGTGATTATGGTGGCAGAGCACGCAAACCGCCATTTTACAATGTGTATATCACTACCGCGATTGCGGTTCCCATTGGCTGCAGGGGCATGGGCATTGGCAGTGACACACCGCAGGGGCTATGCGGTTGCTACCGCAATTTGGCCACTTGACATTGGTGCCTGTGGTCGTGATTGTGGAGGCGGAGCATGCCAACCGCCATTTTACAATGTGATTATCACTACCGCGATTGCGGTTCCCATTGGCAGCAGGGGCATGGGCATTGATGGTGACATACCGCAGGGGTCAGGCGGTCGCTACTGTGATTTGGCTGCTTGACATTGGTGCCTATGGCAGTGATTATGGTGGCAGAGCACGGCAACCGCCATTTTACAATGTGTATATCACTACCGTGATTGCGGTTCCCATTGGCAGCAGGGGCATGGGCATTGGTGGTAACACACCGCAGGGGCCAGGCGGTCGCAACCGTGATTTGGCCGCTTGACATTGCTGCCTATGGCCGTGATTGTGCTGGCGGAGCACGCCAACCGCCATTTTACAATTTGTATATCACTACCGCGATTGCGGTACCCATTGGCCGTGATTGTGGTGGCGGTGCACGCTTATGGCACCTATGGACACATCATGCTGTGGCAGTGTCAATGACCAGTTCTCGACATTGTACAGTGGACACATGAATCATGCCACCAGATAGTGCTAACCAATGCTAGTGTGACATTTAGCCCACTGATGACTTCACATGCCATGTCAGTGCACAGGATTACATGCACAGGCATGTACTCTCTCACATGTCACTTATGATATTGTTGTGCATGTCCACAGATCTGTGGTGTGATGGACTCTCACATATGTACACATTTCAATGTGTGAGATGGCTAAGCAACATACAGTAATGAAGGTCTGACCACATAAAGTGCCTATTTCACTGTGTATATTGCTGAACTCACGTTAATACTTGCTCTTTATGCATACACTGTGCACATTGTGTTGTTAATGTGTACCCTGTCTGACTTACGCAAGAAGATATGGCCAGTACAGCAGCTATGTAGAAGCTAGCAGTGTTGCTGTCTCACACATGTGCTGTGTCTACTACTCTCAGGGCTGGTGACACAAGATGTTGAAATGTACCTTTTGGCATTCACATAGTCTGAATCTGTTTTGGGGGTACTCACTGTGTGAATACTGGACAAGTGTACAACTAGTTTAGATCAAGGTGTCCCTACATGTAAGTTGTGCTGTAAGCTGAAGTTTGTTTCCAGTCATTGTTGGCGCTGTCTCAGTCAACACGTAAGATGTTGAACACATCTCATAGGGGGATTGAATTGACATGTGTCCCCTTTCATCTCACCAAGGAGACGACCAAATGTGCATCGTCCATTCACAGTGCTGGCAGACATGGATGATGGGGACATCATATGGAAATTCCGTTTGGATCGATCTACCCTTCAAGACATATGTGCTCTATCTGAGCCCCCTCTGAAGCCTCGCAGAACCTATCCGACTGCTTTGACACCAACGTGTAAGGTGATGGCGGTCCTGCATTTCTTTGCTACTGGTTCATTCCAGTACACAGTGTCCAACGTAGGTGGGATGTCGCAACCAATGTTCAGCATGGTGCTACGTGATGTCCTGTCCGCTATGATGACCTACAAGGACAGATACATCCATTTCCACAGGAGGCATTAATTGGCGGATGTGAAGGGTGATTTTTATGACCTTGGACACATCCCTAATGTTGTTGGTGCTATTGACTGCACACGTGTTGGCCTGATTCCACCACAGGCGCATGAGCACTTATATTATAAAATTGCTCTGACTATCTCACACCTAGGTGACTATGTATATCCCAACAGGCCTTGGTTGCTAAGCCCACTGAGGAATCCCAGGACCCCAGGTGAAGTCAGCTACAATAATGCCCATGGGAGGACACGTTGTGTGGTTGAGCGTACTTTTGGTCTACTTAAGTCACAATTTCGCTGCCTGGACAAGACCGGAGGTGCACTGATGTACTCTCCCCAAAAGGTGTGTCAAATCGCAGTTGCATGCTGCATGCTCCACAACCTGGCCTTGTGCAAAGAGATCCCCCTGCTCCTGGACATTGATGAGCAGCCGATGCCCCTACCTGCAAACCCACACATGTCCAGTGACGAGGATAGTGGAGAGGAGGAAGGTGTCGACCTGCGTCAGCAGTTCATCAACCACTACTTCCCTTGAAGGTGAGTGAAAACGTACCACGGTGCCATTGTCGGATGATTTTGTTGGTAAAAAGGCCTACGGGAGCTTTGTGACTGCTGCCTGTTGTTGGCTCTGTGCTGGCTGCTAATATTTCTGGGACAGGGTAGTTATGCACAGCTACAGGATGTCTATGCCGGTACTGTTGCTCATTGTAATGTGTGCAGATTTGGGTACCTTGATGACTAGTGTTGTGTAATGGCTGTGATGCCATCACCTGACAAGTGAGTATTGTTCTCTTGTGTTTTCTTAGGTCCCTTCAGCCTCTCAATGCCACCCAACAATCAGTGCTCCTGATACATTGTAATCAGAGTCAACATTGTACATCCTGTGAAAAACATGGAGCTGACCCGACAACATAGGTGTGTAAGGAGTGTTTATTCACAATGGGTATATGTGACAGTGAATATTTACAAAAAGGTGAGAAGGGAATCAATGAGTTGTCAGTGATGGTAGATGGGACAATAGAGTAGTCACCACATTGATGTGGTGACCCAGTCCAACAGACGCCTGCCAACAACTTGGAAGTGTGGATAAGGACAGTCAACAGAGTCAATGTCAAGGTGAAGAGGGGTGCCATCATGGCTGGCTCCTTGACTGGCGTTTGGCTGGTGCTTTGCCACTTGTTCCTCCCTTGTTTTTCCGTGGACGGCCACTCGAGTGTTTGGCGGGGGGCCTTTGCTGCGGGCTCAGTGGTGTCTGAGGACTCACCTCTCTCTGTGGCTGCAGGGGAGGTAGAGGGACTGTCATCCTGCAGGCCACTGGAGGGAGGTTGAGCTCTTGTTGGGGCCACAGACCTGTCTCTCAGGACACGCACAAGCTGGCCCAAGAGGTCGACGATTTGACCTATTTGTGTGCCTATGGAACACAGCATCAGGCAGAGCTCACATGAATCTTCCAGAGCCTGGCCCGTGTGTCCCTGGGCTCGTTCATATGCCCCAAGAACTCTGGCGATATTGGTCAGGGCTTCGGTCCCAGTGTCTGGGAGATTTTGGCGCCCAGTTGTCCTCCCATCTGCCCTGCTATCCTGGACCTGTGGGGTCACCACTCTACACACCCGTGTACTCTCCCTGCCCTCCTCAGATTGTGGGGTGGTGTGAGCATCCTCTGAGGCAGGGACAGTGTTGCTGGCAGCACTGGTGGTGGTGGTGGAGGCCGCACAGGTCGTTACAGCTGGGGTCAGCACAGTTTTTGTTGCTGAGGTGGTGGCAGGGGGGATAGGGGGCTTCTGGGACCGGTTGCGCCCTGGCATGCCTGACGGGCCAGCTTCTGGCTCCGCATCCAAGGAATCTAAGGAGTCAGCATCAGAGAGTCCATGTTCCAAGGGGGAGCGGGTAGACTGGCTCTGCAGGTTGGTGTTGTCAGCTGCAGCTATCAGTTCTTGGTCACCTGTGGAACAGAGGGGGAATGGTCATTGAAGTGCACCCCACATGCTTGGTGTTAGACGTTTGGATGTTACATGTCATACACCACACAGTTTACATTGACATCACTTTGTATGGCTGCACAGTACTGAGCATCATGACATGATGTGAAGGTACATACATTTCTTGTCCATGGTGTGACATGTCAATAGATAACCTGCACCACGTACAGATTGTGTGATTACACGGACATGTCGTCATCTAACGACTAGCAGCACAACAACTTTATGTGAAGCGTCTTTGTTGTTTACTCTGCATGGAAGACATTACATCTGAGCATGAACTAGCCATTGTAATCTCATGCATACCTTTGTCATATCATGTGCTTTGCTTTATTTTTACAACTGACCATGCTTGTTTTGTTTTCATATGGGCCTTGATGCTCTGCCCTGCTCAGGGAGCATTCACTGCTGTGCATGATTGTGCCCTGAATTTCTTCAACATGTGATTTGGTGGGTCACACTTTGGTTTCTATGACAGTTACATATGCTAAGCTGTCTGCACACTGGAAGTGGCTATTGGAACTATGCCAAGTTGGGTGGGGTGTGAGGGCTGGTGTGGTCATATGGCTCCGTGCTTTTTGAGAGAAATGGCAGGGTGCATGCATTGTCTACCTACCTGTTCTGTGGCACAGTTGCCAGGAATTGTTTCTGGGTGTGGGGTGGAGTGCTCCATCCTGCTGAGCTGTGGGGCAAGGGGGCCTGGTGGGAGTTGTAGTGCTGGCTTCCCAGCCCCCAAATACCCCTCCTTGTGAAGATGGCTACCTACCTGTAAGTTTGGTTAGTGAAATACAATGGCTGCCACATGCTTCTTGGTGGGGGGAGTGCTCCATACTGGTGAGCTTTGGGACAAGGGGGCCTGGTGGGAGTTGTAGTGCTGGCTTCCCAGCCCCCAAACACCCCTCCCTGTGAAGATGGCTACCTACCTGTAAGTTTGGTTAGTGAAATACAATGACTGCCACATGCTTCTGGGTGGGGGAAGTGCTCCATCCTGCTGAGCTTTGGGACAAGGGGCCTGGTGGGAGTTGTAGTGCTGGCTTCCCCCCACAAACACCCCACCTTGTGAAGATGGCTACCTACCTGTATGTTTGATGAGTGAGATTCAATGTCTGCCACATGGTTGTGGGTGGGAGGAGTGCTCCATCCTGCTGAGCTTTGGGACAAGGGGGTCTGGTGGGAGTTGTAGTGCTGGCTTCCCCCCCACAGACACTCCTCCCTGTGAAGATGGCTTCCTACCTGTAAGTTTGATGAGTGAGATGCAATGGCTGCCACATGGTTGTACGTGTGTGGAGTGCTCCATCTTGCTCAGCTGTGGGACAAGGGGGCCTGGTGGGAGTGGTAATGCTGGCTTCCCAGCCCCCAAACACCCCTCCCTGTGAAGATGGATACCTACCTGTAAGTTTGATGAGTGAAATTCAATGGCTGCCACATGGTTGTGGGTGTGTGGCGTGCTCTATCTTGCTCAGCTGTGGGACAAGGGGGCCTGGTGGGAGTGGCAGTGCTGGCTTCCCACCCACAAACACCCCTCCCTGTTAAGATGGCTACCTACCTGTAAGTTTGATGTGAGCAAACACCCCTCCCTTTTAAGATGGCTACCTACCTGTAAGTTTGGTTAGTGAGATACAATGGCTGTCACATGCTTCAGGGTGGGGAGGTGCTCCATCTTGCTGAGCTGTGGGACAAGGGGGTCTGGTGGGAGTTGTAGTGCTGGCCTCCCACCCACAAACCCCGTTCCCTGTTAAGATGGCTACCTACATGTAAGTTTGATGTGAGCAAACACCCCTCCCTGTTAAGAGGGCTACCTACCTGTAAGTTTGATGTGATTAATAGAATGGCTGCTACATAGTTCTGGGTGGTGGGTTTGCTCCATCCTGCTGAGCTGTGGGACCAGGGTGCCTGGTGGGAGTTGTAGTGCTGGCTGCCTATCCACAGACACCCCTGCTTGTTAAGATGGCTGGCTCCCTGTGGAGCAGAGGAACGGAATGGTTACACATGGCTCTTGGGTGGGGGAGTGTTCCATCCTGCTCAGCTGTGGGACAGGGGGCCTGGTGGGAGTTGTAGTGCTGGCTTCCTATACACATGCAACCCAGGGAAAGTTGCTAGCTACCTTTGGGGTGAATGAGAGGGAGTGAATGTTGGATCTGTGATACATGTGTTGGGAAGTGTGTGGTGCACATGAATGGAATTAGGCCTAGGAGGTATAGCTTTGTAGTTGTGCAAGACATTACATAGCAGTGTGATGCTAGACATTTGTTTGTACTTACCAGCCTCCTCTCTCCCGGATATTCCTGTGAGACTCTCTGGATGCAGTATGGCAAGCACCTTCTCCTCCCATGCAGTGAATGTTCTTGGTGGAATGGGAGGCCACTGCCAGTCATCTGAGCAAGCTGATGGTTCTTGTTGTTCCTCTCTTTCACCTGCCTCTTGAGGTCATGCCACCGCTTCATGATCTCCTTCTTGGTGCAGGGGGTGGTCCCTACTGAATTGACTTTGTTGACTATCCTTTCCCACATTTATGTTCTGGTGGCTAATGGTGTCTGTTGGACCAGGTTACCAAAACATTGTGGCTCTACTCTGATTATCTCATCTACCATTACTGACAACTCATTGTCTGTGAATTTGGGCATTTTCTTTTGTGCCATGGTATGTGATGTGCAAATGGTTTGAGGTACAGGTGTGAGAGTGGTGGTGGTGATGTAAGTTATGTGTGTGTGTGATTTGTTGTGCTTGTGAGATGTGTGGTGGTTTGCCTCTCCTTTGTGCTGTAGGGTTAGTTCCTTCAGGGGTGGAGTATTGCAAAGGATTCTGGTCAGGGAAGGGGCTGGTTTTATACTCAGCTATGTGGGTGTGTCAAAATGGAGTATTGCTGTCAGGTGTGTTGTGTGGGTTGTCCTGGGCTTTGTATTTTTTTGTTGCCATGGGGATGCATCATTGGGGTGTGTTAAGTGTTTTTGGGGGCTGAGCTAGTTTGATGTGTACACTTGGTGGCCTTGTTGTGTGTTTTTTTTGTCGACCTCCATAATTGTCCCGGAGCGGCCGCGGGTATGCAACAGCCCTTCCGCTGGCTCTTCCATTCATCACTATTTGCGATCGTGGTGGTCGGAAACAGCGGATCGTTCCGCTGTCACCTCAATGGTATCCTAATTGTGCGTGCGGTCAATCTGCTGGCCTTGCGGTGGGTTTGGCTTTTTCCGCCGCGAATCCAACCACCGCCGCGGACGGATTTTCACCTGCTCAGCCCACTACCGGCGGTATTTTGTGGCATCGTTCGCCGCAGTCGTTTTTTTCTAGCAGTTGATCCTAATCGGACTGCCGGTTTTGCCGCGGTACGTGCGGACGTTTCATTTCCGCTACCAAGGTGTCGGAATGGTTTTCCGACCACCATCCTAATAGAACCCTAAGTTGGTATATCTCCTACGTGGAGTTATCAACTACACACAAGAAATGCTTCAGAAAGAGGTAAGTACCTTTGAAAAGCACACAGGACCCAACCGAGGGGCCAAACCATATACTAAAATAGTGGAATGTGAAGTAAGTACCAAAACGAGACTAGTACCCAAGGATGGAGGACCCCAGGGGAAACATGGAACCAACCAAGGTGAGTAGCGAGGGACCCCAAGGCGGCCGGGTGCAGAGTGCTTGCACCGAGTCAAAGGTCCATAGGATAACACAGGGTAAGTCACAGCTAGAATTTCACAGTGCTAGGACCCTTCTTAAAGGACCCTGAAGGAACCACTTGGATCAAGGAAGGTTGTAGAGCCGCCCCACCCATGATACCCCAGGTACCAGGATACCTACACCAGGGGGCCCAGGTGCATAGGGATGAAGTGGTGGCAGAACCAGCCATAAACACCAATGGAGGTTCGTGGAAGATCACCTGCTACAGAGTCTCAAGGACCAGGCTGGTGGAACTAGGATGTGGAATTCAGATGAGAAGAACCTGAAAGCAGAGGGGACAGAGTCCAAACCACCCGGAGGTGACCAGGAGGCACATCAGCACAAAACCAGCCCTTGTAGGAGGTTCTTGCTGTAGCATGGTGAGGTTGAAGCAGCATCTGTGGAGCCCAGGCGATGAAGCAGGAGCACAGGAGCCATCTATTTGCTTTCCCACACCGGTCAATGAGTGAAGGAAGGTCAGTGGCCAGCAGGACTACCAACAAGCCTTGGAAAATGCAAGCAACGGTTCGTGGAAGAAGATGCTATGTAGCAGACCAGCAAGGTCTGTAGTACTAACCCATCAAGAGTAAGTTAGGGCCGCCCCTAAGCATGCAGGAGAGTCAACAGGAATAATTGGAACACCATTTAGGACCCTTGGGCAACAGGCACAGGGAGTTGCAGAGAAACCTCAACAGCACACAGAAGATGAAGCCCACAGTGCAGAGGATGCAGGCAGGATGTCTTGGAGCTGTGCAATGCTGGAGGCTGGAGCTTCTTGGAGTTTAAAGATCCTTCATGAAGAGATGCAACAAGCCTTGGTAATGCAAACAGACATGGTACACAGGAAGGCAGTTCACAAGAGCTGGAGAGGGAATACAGTTGCCCAAGTTGCAGGGAAGGCTGGTCAGGCCTCTGGAAAACCAACAAACCACCCCCTGTGTTGCAGAGTCATGCAATGTGCTTGGGACAAAAGGATCAGCAAATCGGTCATCGATGTTGAAGTGCCTGCGAATGCAGGGAAGTGACTCCTAAGCTCCAAGGGAGATTCCTTCTCGCTGGGATGCAGGCTGAGTCCTTGGTGACTTGGAGGATGCATGGCCATGGAGTTGCAGAGCTTGAAGAAACACAGGGATGAAGATGCAGCAGGAATATTCTCACCAGAGTAGTCTTATCTTTGGTCCTGGCTTGAAGAACAGCAGAGTTCCAGTGTCCACCAGCAGAAGAGTCTTTGGACAGTCTTCTCTCAACTGGCAGTCAGATGTAGAAGTTGTTGTCGGGATGAATCTAAGAACCCACCTTCAGGGGAGCCCTTAAGTAACCCTAAGAAGGGGAAGGACATCCTTTCTGGTGAACCACCTATCAGAGGGGGTCAGGGACGCTATTGAACTGTCCTAGCCAGTCATATGCTCCCAGGAGCCAAGATTCAACATAGCAGAATCAAGTGTCCACCTGGAGGAGCTCTGGGCAACTCCCTAGGGAAGAGCAGGACAGGGGGTGGACACTCCCCTGTCGTTTGTGTGGTTTCACGCCAGAGTGGGAGCCGAGGGCTCCTGAACTGGGCAAAACTGGTTTATTCATGGAGGGCACCAAATATGCCTTTTAATGCAGTCTGGTGGTGCTCAGAAGCACCTTCACCCTGCCTCATTCTAAAGGAGAGGTGGTCACATATCTCCTTAGGAGGAAATCCTTTGTTCAGCTTCCCCTGCCCGAGTGAAGCTCATCAGCAGGGGGGCAGAACACTGTGTAGGGTTAGTTGCAGCGTAGGCTGGCAAGCAGACCATGTAAGGCTACACAGTTAGGTATTGGGGGATCCTCTAAGGAGCCCCCCAGTACATGGTATCATGTAACTAATACTGGTATTGGTGTAGTTCTATGATTCCAACATGTTTGATAACAAACATGACCAGGTTTGGGGGCAGCCATTAAGTAGTTGGACATCTCAACTCGCCAGTGTCCACTTCATACCGTGTAATGGCAGTCCCGCACTTACAAAACCCGGTGTTTGTGCACAGGTACCCACACACGTTGAACCATGCACCCTACCCTTGAACTGAAAGGCCTATCTTAGGGGTGACATAGATTAAGAGTGCAGTGACCGGGATATAAGGGAAACCTTATATCCAAAGTGAAAGGTGCAAGCACCATTTCACGCAGACTGCAATGGCAGCTCTGCAGGCACAGTTTGCACGGGCTCCCATGGGTGGCATAATGTATGCTGAAGCCCATAGGGAATATATGACATTACAACTCAAACCATTACAACGCATACTCTCACATCACAGTTTTTACAACGCAAATACCATTACAACGCATGTTTTTACTACGCAAGCTATTACAATGCATGTTCATTGAGCTATATTAAAACTACCATTGCAACGCATTCCATTGCAATGCATAGTAATACAACGCATACCATTACAACGAATAATATGTTTTCATTGTTTATTACTAAAATTTCAGTTAATTTTTTTGGTATGGGATGCAATGGAAATAGGGGTTTTGGGTGGGGGAGATTATTAATACCCAGGTATTAATTTTAAAAACAGTGAAATTTACGCATACATTTACAGCATTTTTTATAAAATACACACTAATGTCAGAGGCAAAAAGAGATTATACATACAATCAATTGGAAGCACATAAAACAGCAGTCCTTCAACTATTTTTATTACAGCCCCTGATCCACCATCTACTCAAAATGGCTGACATTCCGAGAAGGAACGCATAAACTAAATTTTTTGCACAAGACAAAGTAAATATACATTGTGTCAGGTTGTGAATCATGTGAAAAAAAACATATTTTCTTTTAAATTCTAGTTTACCCCCAAAAAACATATAAAAGAAGCCGTCCACCATTTTGTGCTCAGTAGTTCACTGACGTCCATGGTGACCACACGCAGCAGGAGTAGTAGGATAATTTTTCCGACGTTTCAGTTGAACACTGCCATCTACAGACCGAAGTAAGTGTACGTTTATAAGTAAACAGCTTCCAAATGATTACACCCAATTCTCAAGAACTTACAATATATTTTTAACTTATTTACAGCATTTACTGTATTTGAAAAGCAGCCCCTAGTCTACTGCAGATATTCATGAAATGACCTTCCCTTTGAAAAGTAAGTGAATAAATGAACAAAATGTATTTAAAAGTAAAAAGCCCATCAGCAAAAAAATACATTATTAACATTTTCCTTCTGATATTAACAGAGTTTGGACATACAGCAACACCAAATACCAACCTAGAACAAACAAACCTTTACAGAATCAACTGTATGTAAACTGTAAAAAACGATCTGAACCAAAAAAAAACTTTATTAATATCAGAAATAATATATTAGCAGGCACTGATCCATGATATGTTATAAAATTACTATTTTATCACCTTCATGTGTTCGCCTCATGGAAGATGCTCAAGGAAAGTGATGGATAGTGGTGGGGTCAAATTAAGTATTCCAACACCAACCAGTGCTTGCCTCAGGAAAAGTGCTGGATGGTGGTGGGGGCAAATTTACTACTCCTACTCTGACCGGTGCTTGCCTGAGGGAAAGAGCTGGATGGTGGTGGGGGCAAATTTACTATTCCTACTCCGACTCCGACCTTTGCTTGCTTCAGGGAAAGTGCTAGATGGTGGTGGGGGCAAATTTACTATTCCTACCCCAACAGGTGCTTGCGTCTGGGAAAGTGCTGGATGGTGGTGGGGGCAAATGTACTATTCCTACTCCGACGGGTGCTTGCCTCAGGGAAAGTTCTCGATGGAGGTGGGGCAAATTTACAAGTCCTACTCCGACCAGTGCTTGCCTCAGGGAAAGTGTTGGATGGTTGTGGGGGCAACTTTTACTATTCCTACTCCTACAGGTGTTTTCCTTAGGGAAAGTGCTGGACGGTGGTGGGGGCAAATTTACTATTCCTACTCTGACCAGTGCTTGACTCAGGGAAAGTGCTGGATACTTATGGGGTCAAATTTACTATTCCTACTCTGACCGGTGCTTGCCTCAGGGAAAGTGTTGGATGGAGCTGGGGGCAAATTAATTGCACTTAAATAAAAAATAAAAAATGTAAACTGTATATTTCACATTTTCATATCTGTTCTTTGTCAAGCATGCAATTAAACAGTGTTTTTTTTACAATTCTCAACATATAAAATCATATTAACCCACCAGTGCAGAAGAACACATCCTTTAGCACAATAATCAAATCAAGCCCATCAACACTGAAGAAGCCAAACTATACAAGTAAAAATGATCACAAACCACAATTATTTTTTTTTTTCGGGAGGTTTCAAGTTAAGAAGCATTTTATTTGAAAAAGTATCATTGCATTAAAAATAAGAGCCTCACAAACAAAAGCAAAATGACTTTTTTCTAGTACATAAGGACTAAACTTTTTCTTTGCAGGCTATTTGCAAAACTACAATTTTCAAAGCAAAAACTAAGAACATTTCTTCCCTCCCATCGAAACCAAAGAAGCTAAAGCTCCAAACACCACAGAAAGAACAACTGAAAAAAAAATTCAAAGAAAACCAGCACCTACACCAGGATTTTCCGACCACACAACAGAAAAACAGAAAAAAGGTAACCTGTTTCATTCCGTCAAGTCTCTCCAAAAAGAACCTTTTTTTCATCAAAGGTATCAAGGCAGCAAACAATTCCAAACCAACATTAACAAGCCAATACAATTAAATCCTGGTACAATTTTGTGAAACAAATCTGTAAAATAATTAATGTACACTAACTTTACCCTTGCAGGCAAAATATTTTTAAAAGCAACCACACACAAAATCACTAAAACAATTTTTTCTCTTTTTCTTCTTTCTACAGAGAATGGCAGCAAGAAACCAAGCCAAATATTTGAAATCAAGCAGGGGAAATAGACTTAAGTTATAGTGGCTATGTTTATTGTAAGGAGAGATTAACTGAGCCCCGGTATCATTGGAGGTGTGTGCATTATTACTCATCCCATTGCACAGGCAGGGAGGTAACTCTTGGTGACACTTTTGAAAGGACCCCCGAGGATAACCACTCTGTCTCTGCAATGGAGATAGAGGTGAGAGAAAATATAAATGAAATGAAAGCCCTGGCATCCCCCTCCAATGAGCCCTGCAGCTCAGTTTTGAGGGAGGTATCACAAAACATTCCTATCTATGTAGCAAGTTGTAAACCCACAATCCCCAACCTACGCAGAATTATTACAGCATAAAAAACAGGCAAGGGACCCCCTACGTGTAACACCCCAAACCTTCTCTGATATTAACATTCCTCCTGAACTTACAATAACATTTACTAATGAAACCTTTCTTTTGCATGGCAACAAAAACCCTCTTAAAAGATTTCTAATCTTTAGCACACCCCATAATCTTGTTAAATTAAAGACTAGTGATATTTGGATGATGGATGGAACGTTTAAATCCACACCCCACCTAATCACCCAAATATAGACTATTCACGCCTACATTAATCATACACTAGTGCCCTTAATGTACTGTTTACTCCCTGATAAACAAACCTCAACATACACAGAATTTTTGTCAGTGATAAAAGCTAAAACCATGAACAAAAGTCCTAGAAAAGTGTTAATTGACTTTGAATTACCTATGATTAACACAATTACCAAAATGTACACGATACCCAAATTCAAGGATGTTTTTATCACTTTTCACAGACTTATTGGAGAAAAATTCAAAAAACATCCTTAGTTTAGTATTACATGTCAGACAGTAAAATCCAATTTGAATTGAAGAAACTAACAGCACTTTGCTTTATTCCTCCTGACAGTGTAGATGAATACTACACATCTATTAGTGAATCTGACTATTTAACTGCAAACGAGGACAAATTGGCACCCCATCTAAATTACTTTGAAGATACATGAATTGGCTATCTAAGCAGGTCAGGTCGCAGGAGGAAGCCACGTTTCCATGTGAAGTAGTGGAACTGCTACTTGACCTGGTTAGAGGGAGGAGCAAAAAAAAACAATGCCATAGAAGGATGGCACAACTCCTACAGTAGCACAACTCCTTCAACAAATCTATAGGTAAAACACATCCTAACTTCTATAATTTTTTGGAAATTTTGAATAAGGACCAAAGTTTCCAAGAAATGAGAATTGCGTAATCATTGACTGGTTATCCGAACACACGAATTTCAAAAAGAACAAAAGAAATGTCCGAGCGACTATTGGATGCAATTCAACAATTTTCGTTGATGGTGGATTCGGACTACCTAGACAATATTGTACACATCCTACATTTCTAATCTACACCAACCCCTAAACCACCTTACTTGCCTGTTTTGACAATGAATTTCCCTAATTATTTGGCATTTTTCTAATAATTTTTAAATTACAAATTAAAAGTCGGGTTTCTTACCTTCAGTTGTCTTCTTTTTTCAACTCTTGGACTTGCGTACAATCACTCATTTCACCAAGAGTCGTGTGCAGTCCATTAATCTATAGTAAATAATCCATAATCCATAATGCAAGCCATGTCCCGAGTTAAACTAACCAAAATGGACATAGTTTGGCAAAAGCCATTTTTTACCGCGAAAATTGTGCTGAAAACTGTACTGTGCTCACGCAACAAGTAAACCATCTTACCAATCCTCTCTGAATCAAAATCAAGCTAAAAGAACACGAAAAAGAAAAAACGTTTTGAGAAATTTGCTACAAAAAAATTCATTGATGGAATCCTCTCTCGACCGAAATCCAGCATAAGTTCCAAAATATCCATATTTTAAAAATGCCCATAAAAGTATTTCTGTGATCCATTAAATCTGTGTCCATGTTACTTCAACCTATCCGAAAAACCGCGACGACGAAATACCTTAATTTAAAAAACCCATCGCATCAAAAATATTCACAAAATATTGCTTTCATAACACTATGGTTTAATAGAAAAGGTAATCATTCTTTTTTTAATTTAAATAATTCTATTAAACCAAAAGTGTTACGAAAGCAATCAACCCGACATGGGCCTAAACCTGCTAAGGAATTTGTTTTTGGGTTAAAACATACAACAATATTAAATACAACTACCCTAGATCTTACAACCTCCCTCCTTTCTCCTTACAATAAACTATGCCACCCTTAATCTATTTTTAATAATTTAAATTTGCCTTACCTGTACGCAGCTCTTCCTTACTTCTGATCCTGACCGCGACGATCCTCGCACTGACGAAGCTGACGTACAAGTGGCAATGTCATCTCTTTTTCTAATGGAAATAGGTGGGAAAACCAACAAAAACATAAAAAGTATATGTTACAATACAGTTTAAAATCCCTGCTTATTTAAAAAAAAAAAGACATTTAGGGGCCGATTCCGATCCTGTAAAACCCGGGTACGAATGGTCATACGGAGCATATTCTCCAAACGACTCGTACCTGGGAAATCCTCCTTACAAACCAGCAAGTACGATTCGTACAGAAATACCATTTCCATACGATTCGTAAAAAAACTATGTGCGGCGAAAAAATACCCACAATTCCGATCCGGGACATCGTGTACGTGATGTCCGGACGGAGTCAGGCAGCGTTTTACGGACCAGCAAGTACGATTCGTGCCTACGTCACTCCGCACGGCTCATTTTTTACGGCAGCCAACAACTCCCGGGAATTTGAGGACGACACGAAGAAGGAGCACCGGTACGCGACGGACACCCATGGACCCCATCCTACCTGTCATCCCGGCCCTCCTAGCCTACGACCTGGTGCACCGAAACCGCCGCCAATCCCTGCGTACCGCCACAACGGAAGTGAACGTCTACGCGTACCTGTCACCACTACAATGGTGGGACGGACCGTACCCATGCTCTGAGGGCGTGGGTACGGTCCATACCACCATTGTAGTGGTGATGTAGGGGTACGCGTGGTATGGACCGTACCCACGCCCTCAGCGCGTGGGTACGGTCCGTACCACCATTGTAGTGGTGATGTAGGGGTACGCGTGGTACGGACGGCGTGGGTACGGTCCGTACCATGCGTACCCCTTCATCACCACTACAATGGTGGCACGGACCGTACCCACGTGCTGAGGGCGTGGGGACGGTCCGTACCACGCGTACCCCTACATCACCACTACAATGGTGGTACGGACCGTACCCACGCGCTGAGTCCGTGGGTATGGTCCGTACCACCATTGCAGTGGTGATGTAGGGGTACGCATGGTACAGACCCTACCCACGCTCTGAGTGCGTGGGTACGGTCCGTACCACCATTGTAGTGGTGACGTAGGGGTACGCGTGTTATGGAACGTACCCAGCCTATGAATGCGGGGGTACGGACCGCATCACCCGTACCCCTAGGGCACCAGTACATTTGTGATACAAGGCGTACACACGCCACGAATGTTGGCTTAGGGCCTGGTGCAGCATATAACCAGTATATTGGGGTGTGTGTATGCCCAGGACAGCAGTGTACTGCTGCAAGGGTGCGGGTGGGTGGGTGGGTGGCTGCCTAGGATTCCCAGCAGTGAACAAAGACATGTGAGGTGGGGGTGCATAGGAATACCAGCAGTGGACAGAGACATGGGGGTGGGTGCAGAGGACTCCCAGCAGTGGACAGAGACATGGGTGTGGGTGCATATCACTCCCAGCAGTGGACAGAGACATGTGAGGGGTGAGTGCAGAGGAATACCAGCAGTGGACAGAGACATGTGAGGGGTGGGTGCCTATCACTGCCAGCAGTGGACAGAGACATGTGAGGGGTGGGTGCCTATCACTACCAGCAGTGGACAGAGACATGTGAGGGGTGGGTGCAGAGTACTCCCAGCAGTGGACAGAGACATGTGAGGGGTGGGTGCCTATCACTCCCAGCAGTGGACAGAGACATGGGGGTGGGTGCCTATCACTCCCAGCAGTGGATAGAGACATGCGAGGGGTGGGTGCCTATCACTGCCAGCAGTGGACAGAGACATGTGAGGGGTGGGTGAAGAGTACTCCCAGCAGTGGACAGAGACATGGGGGTGGGTGCAGAGGACTCCCAGCAGTGGACAGAGACATGGGGGTGGGTGCAGAGGACTCCCAGCAGTGGACAGAGACATGGGGTGGGTGCAGAGGACTCCCAGCAGTGGACAGAGACATGTGAGGGGTGGGTGCCTATCACTCCCAGCAGTGGACAGACACATGGGGGTGGGTGCCTATCACTCCCAGCAGTGGACAGAGACATGTGAGGGGTGGGTGCCTATCACTCCCAGCACTGGACAGAGACATGTGAGGGGTGGGTGCAGAGGAATACCAGCAGTGGACAGAGACATGTGAGGGGTGGTTGCCTATCACTCCCAGCAGTGGACAGAGACATGTGAGGGGTGGGTGCAGAGGAATACTAGCAGTGGACAGAGATATGTGAGGGGTGGGTACAGATTACTCTCAGCAGTGGACAGAGACATGGGGGTGGGTGCAGAGGACTCCCAGCAGTGGACAGAGACATGGGGGTGGGTGCAGAGGACTCCCAGCAGTGGACAGAGACATGGGGGTGGGTGCAGAGGACTCCCAGCAGTGGACAGAGACATGTGAGGGTGGGTGCCTATCACTCCCAGCAGTGGACAGACACATGGGGGTGGGTGCCTATCACTCCCAGCAGTGGACAGAGACATGTGAGGGGTGGGTGCCTATCACTCCCAGCAGTGGACAGAGACATGTGAGGGGTGGGTGCAGAGGAATACCAGCAGTGGACAGAGACATGTGAGGGGTGGGTACCTATCACTCCCAGCAGTGGACAGAGACATGTGAGGGGTGGGTGCCTATCACTCCCAGCAGTGGACAGAGACATGTGAGGGGTGGGTGCCTATCACTCCCAGCAGTGGACAGAGACATGTGAGGGGTGGGTGCCTATCACTCCCAGCAGTGGACAGAGACATGCGAGGGGTGGGCACAGAGGAATACCAGCAGTGGACAGAGACATGTGAGGGGTGGGTGCTTATCACTCCCAGCAGTTGACAGAGACATGGGGGGGTGTACATCATTATCAGATGACCACAACTCCATGGGTGTATGTACGCATCCCTAATTTTTGACTCTGTTGATAGTGCCATAACAACACATCACTGACAGCAGTGTCCCACTCCTAGAGGATGGATGTCTTTCCCCCACTGCATGACACACCACATGTGGGTGTGAGGACAAATGACACATGCATACCCACCCCTGGCGGATGCAGCACAATACACACATAGAGATCATGCCACAAGACTGTATAGTCATGTCAATGCCTACTAAACTAAGAGAGCCAAAGGGAACACACACTGTCACGCACATCCCAGGACTGATAGGAATGTGCAGGTGCTGGGACACCCACCAAGATGTTGTCTCTCATGGAAGGAAAAGAGTGGAGTTCCCACAGACACAATGCCCACAATTGTCAGTCAGGTGCCCAAATACCCTGCAAAACAAGTACCATATGTGTGCTAGGCTGGGATTACACATGCATAGTGCGGAAAAGGGAGAATTACTCCCTGAAGGCATGGCAACATACTCAATACACAAGTACAGTGACTAGCAAGGATGGCACAGACGATACAGCCGGAGACATTGCTGAGCAGGCATGGCCATAGTTGAAGGGATCCGTCACCAACAAAGAGAATGTATACACAGGTCAGCACAACAATTGTGCAACTCTCTGCAGGGAAGATGTCAGGTGCCACGGAGGAAGGGACACTCCTTGGTACAATGTCTCAAAAAACAAATAACACACACGACCAAAGATCCTTTGCAGAGACCTTGTGATGGCACTCAGATCCCATGGGCCACCTCCTGACCATCAGACTCGAACCTTTGCCCGAAACATAACACATTACCACAACCCCAACTCCTGGAGCATCAGCACCAACATCAATACCTAAAATGCAACAGTGTTCAAAGTCAAAAGAAAATGCTTTAATAAGCAGAAGATAATATTTTTTTCAACAACACTATATACAAAGGCCAATAGCCAATCCAGAATAGAAGTCCTTGGGGGGACACATGGGCACGTGTTTTCCCTAGCATGCCTGCACATTAGAACCCTCAGGTTCGTCGACTGGGGGGGGGGCATCATGTGGGGAAGGACCAGGCACCGCAGGGACAAAAGGTGTAAGGGTAGGTGTGGTGGGTGCAGGGCTGGACACCTCCACCACAGGGGGTGGGGCAGCGCGGAAGGTGTAGGTGAGCTCGGCATTGCACACTTCTGCTAGGGCCTCCAGAGTATCCCCTGCACCGGAAGAAACCACAGGCACAAAGGAGGGGGTGGGGTCAGAGGGATGGGGTGCAGCGCCACTGGGGGAGGGGGTGGAGAGGGGGGGGAATCAACTCCCCTACCCGGGGAGTGCCTTGCCCGTTTGCGGGCTGGTGACCCAGTGGTGCTGAGGCCCAGCACAGCCAAGTAACTCTCCTTGTCTGACTGTGTGGCAGGGGAGCCAAGGGGAGTGCCTTTGGAGGGTCTAGGTATTGAGGCATGCAGACTCAGACTGTGGCTGCATGTATGCCTGTGTGCCCCAGACCCAGTGGGTGTGCCTTTATTCCCCTGAGTGTGCGTGCCAGGAGTTGTGTGCTTGCCCTTACGTGTTTGTGTGCTGCCTGTGTCTGGTGGGGTGCGTGCTTGGGAATGTCTGGGTGTGCATGGGACAGGCATGGGAGTGGGAAGTGTGGATGGTGCAGGGGTGGGGGGGAGACGAAGCGCTGCAGGAGACTCACTGCTGCCATCAGTGAAGAGTCCATGGACCTCAGCAACATCCGTTGGTCAGACATCGCTGCTGACATGCCCTCCATGAAAGACACCATCTGTGTCAGCAGTGTGGTGTGGCCATGGAGGACATTCAGCATCGATGTCTGTCCAACCTGCAACTGCCGCTGAATGTCCACAGACTCTGCAGTGAGGGCAGCTTGGGTGACAGGGGCAGGGGGTGCGGTGCCTGGCACAAAGGAGACATGGTGGTGCCCTGCACGGACAGAAGGGACCGGAGCAACTGGGAGGGCAGTGATGGGAATGGAGGAGGCAGTGACAGACGTTGTGCTGCTGCCAGGTGTTGTAGCAGCCCCCGCCCCCTCGAGGAGTTCAGCCTCAGACCCGTCAGCGTCGTAGTCGGTGTCGCCACCAGACAGATCCTCCGCCTGACTCCCCTCGCCCTCCGTGCCACTTGCTCCCGCAGACTCGCCAGCAGTGGTGGCACCGGTGCTGGATTCCTCTTCCAGGTCCGTGCAGGTGTCTCCCTTGGTGTCCTCCAATGATGCTGTGGGCAAGGTGAAGATACAGAAAATAATCAGTCACCTGTATACATCTGACACATGAGTCCAAACAAAATAGGTCACAGTGCATATCAGGAAATGCATCATGAGTAACATCTAGATTACTCCGCACATATGTAAGCCCTGCACTCCACAGTTGGTTGATCCACCATGCCACTTGGAAACAAGGAAAATTAGGGCACAACAGCAAATAACTTGATATCGAATTATACTGAGAAGCTAGTGTCTGGGAACAGTTGAGCACAGCAATACTATGAAGGCATGCCACCTCTTGTTTACTGTGAACGAAACAGTATTGGTGCACCCAAGGCTAAATAACAGACCGCAATGCTGAAGGTGTCCCCACAATCAGAGACCTGTGAGTACTTTGGAAACCCAAACGCAATACATTGTGATCCCTTGGGAATCACAAAACTTAACACAATCTACATGTTTAGAATGTGTGAATGTGCCACTTTGTGAACAGAACACACATGTGCCTGTATAAAAGAAGTCACACAAGGAGGTGCACACAAAACTACATTCACACAGTCATTGTATGAGCTGCCAGCCTTGTTCAAATAAGCCACTGTTAGAAAGAAATGGGGTTTCAGTAAGTACATATACATGGCTCCACGGCGGTCTGGATGACTTGACACTCGTAAGTTGGTATCAGCAATAACCAAGGACTTACCCAAATGCCACCACACTGTGGGAACATGTATATGTATAATCTTTAAAAAAGTGTTATTCGAAATGTGCCTTTCTTTAATATGTGCCAGCGTGTCCCCTGAAAGTGTAAAGGTGGTTTCTTGTGCACTTCCGTGGGAGACATCTGTCATGCAGGTACATTATTGTCCTTCACAACAAAACATCAAAGTCAAGCATTGAAAACATGAAGACATGTTGACAAGTGTAGTGAGTGCCAAGGTACAAGACTTCTTGACTAACAACTTGAATCATGCCACCTGTCACATGGCCATCCGTACCATGATGACACAGTTGGAAACACATCTGACCCACTGCCTGTCATGTGGAGTGGCACACATGTCCAAACACAGGACAATGCATAAGATAATGGGCATGCAATTGTGTCGGAATAAGGAGCACCTGCACTGAGGAGACACACTCATGGCAACCAAGACTGTCCACACAGATGTAAGCACACAAAGACCAAGCTACGTAGCATCTGGACCACACACTGGTGCCAAAAATGGATGAGCAGGAATCATGTCTTTTAACTTTTGACACATGCTGCAAAGCACAAACATTAAACCCTGCACAACATGACTGGGTCACTGCATGTTGAGTGCTGTCCAGACAATTATCACACACAGGTCAGACCTGGCAAGGAGACATAAGGTTTGGACATGTAGGCCTTGGCCGCACAAACCCCCCATACCTGAGACAATGTGATTGAGACAGATCAAGAAGTTACACCTCTTAATCAGGGTTTACTAAAATGAGCATCAAGAATTCCTAAATGTACTCCACATCACCTCGTGAGGCTGCCAACACATATTTGTGACAAACAACCATCAACAGATAGTTGTAAATAGACACACAGGCACTCCCAGTGTGAGGATGCACAAGCCAAATGGGGTCACCCTGTCCAGTGGACACATGTAGCACACTTTATATAAATACAAATGAGGCCAGGGACCAATGCCACAGAGGCCAACCTATGCTGAACACACAGAGAATGGGCACAGTGTTGGATGACACACATGGCCTTCCAGCTGAGGAAAATCCGGAAAATAGCTCACCTTCTTACCCCCTCGGCCCTCATTCAGGCAGTCATAGCTCTTGTTATTTCACGCCTCGACTTCTCCAATTCTATCTACTTCGGCCTGCCCATGTTCCTGCTTAAACGCCTTCAAATGGTACAGAACCAGGCAGCCAGGCTAATCTTCAAACAACCCAAATGGCTCTCTGCCAGGCCCCTGTTGGCCATACTACACTGGCTCCCAGTCGCACAGCGCGCGGCCTTCAAAACCGGGTGCCTCATCTTTAAAGCCTTACATGGTAGGAGCCCTAAATGTCTCAGTAGTCGTATTGTGAAATACACCCCAAGTCGCACCCTACGGTCGGGCAACCTCTGGCTGCTCGCCATCCCGACCATTAAACTCAAACGACAAGGAGGGCTTAAATTCCCTTACCTTGCACCTAGTTTTTGGAACTCGCTGCCCCTAGACATCATAACTCAGGACAACCTCATGGGCTTCAGAAAAGCCCTCAAAACACAACTATTTGCACTATCACATAACTAGCCTTCCTGCTGTGTTACTGGGCTTCAAATCAGCGCCATGAAACCTTTTGGTGTACGTGCGCTCTATAAATTTCTTATAACATAACATAACATGATTCAGAGGCAAGGGTGGCTCAAGGGACTGTAGTGGGCACACTGCTCCATGGTCCTGGAATGATCTGACTGTAACATGAGCAACCGTCCCGGCACTATGCATATCTCCCACTCATGCACATCATGTCTGAGGCCACAACATCGGTCATGCATGCTACAAGTCTGTTAATTTGAAATCTCACACTCCTATGTTGAGAGTCAGCATCAGTGCCAACAAATATGGACCGGGCACAGGCAAGGTACCAACACATGTCACAGGCCACCCACACACATGATGCAGAAAGCAATATGCACTTGGATTAACTGGCAGCCTAGATGACCATGTGCAATAGTGTTTACACACAGACCAGGGAACACATGTCAAGGAGGGGAAGAGAGGAAGAACAGCACCGGTTGACTTGGGGGAAAAGGATATGCACTGCACATATAAACCCTGGCAGTTTATCCAGGCGACTGAGCACTTCCAAAAGCTGGTGACACACAACAAACACACATGTACCTACCCCCTTCCTGCTGCTGCATCTCCTGTAACCGCCTATCCATGTCAGGGAAGACCACCGCCAGGACACGCTTCATCTGGTGGGTCAGGCGTCGGTGCCTGCCGTGGGGGCGTGGAGGTGAGTCCTTCAGCAGGACCCGGCCAATCCTCCGGGTCCAGCACCAGATGTCCTGCTACCATTATCTTACTTGGGCTAGGGGCCGACTGCGACCCTCCACCGATCTCACGGCCCTGACGACCTGCTTCCAGATCTCCCCCTTGGCGTAGGCAGTTACCTGTGAGGATGACAAAGTGAGACAACATCACTACACCTGCTCCATGTCAGAGAGACACACATTTGAACATCTTTGATATGTTGAACAGGGCATAGGATGCTGCCAAGGAATAGCATCTTAGTCATATGGACATTGGCCTCTGTGGAAGCCCCAATGCACTACATGGCATATAAAGTACACAGGTGGCATGAGGGGTGCGACACACTCCATGAACATGGCACACACTGTGCATCACACGCAACACCAGGCTGATGGACAGCACCTCCAAACAGTTACATGCCCCAGGCCACTGACGCAACCTCAGCAGAGTACACAGACACACACAGGCACAGATCAATCACATGCCATTGGCAACAGCGGATACAAACCTCACTCTGCACATGTGCCACTTGCCTGTGGGGTGTCACAGGTGTGGGGCTAGCTCAGCAAGTCAGACACACAGCACGGCTTACTTCTCACATCAGATGGGTAGAGCTGTTGCCTCCTCCATGCAGCTGTGGTGCAACACTTCACATAGACACTCACTCACATGACAAGGAACATTCACACACATCAATGTCCAGGGGGCGCACACATCACTTGGACACTCTCACCACAGCTCCACTCAACTCACACACATCTGTGGATACAGTCACCTGTCACACCGGGGGACCACTGAATCACCTCAGGACTATAGACAAAAAATGCCACAAAGAATTAGCCAGGCTGAATGTGTCTTGCACTATGCAGTGAATGTCACAGTAAGCACAATGCAAGTGAGGAGTGCACACATGAACTACATCATGCTCTGCATGGGAGACATAAGCCATTCCCCCCCCCGGGACCCACTCTAAACAACATTGCATGTCTGTCACACCTGGACACAATGCCAGAAGTGACAGTCATGAAAAAGGTGCACAGTCAAAGCTAGTGGAGTCAGCACTCACCTGCTCCCCTGGTCTCCCATACAGGCTGGGGTACTGTGGGAGGATGACATCCAGCAATGCCTCATTCTCCTCCTGGGTGAATGGCTGGGCCCTCTCCACAGACCTTGACATGGTGCCAGAGGAAGCACAGACAGCAGCAGTGTTGTCGACAGGAAAGTTGTGCAGGCAAGTGCCCTCTCATGGGTTCTGGCTGACTTTTATCTGTCTTGCTGAGGGGCATTCATTTGGAGGAGTACATAGTGATTGGTCAGATTCATTCGCATCTTACGTTTACTCCAATCCCTTTCCACATACACCAGTGACAGCATTTGCATCGTTCAAAATTTGAGCATCATATCAAGTCAACAACCACTTTGAAACATTGTATTTTGTGGCCAACTGACTTTTCCAGGCCACCTGTTGGAAAATTTGAACTGAAAACTCTGTATCCATGACAACCAGCATGCATTTAGTGCCTAATACTTGTCCCTTATGTGTCCCCTATGTAATTTTCAAATCCACACACAGGTACGGTGCATTTCATACGTACCCCTACGGCACCAGTTGCACAGTGCCTTTGACACGTACGTGTAGGCACTGGTAGTACACGTACCTGTACGTGTACTCCCAGTGCCTACATGTATGTGTCCGCAATGGAAGTACACGTACGGGTACGTGTACTACCAGTGCCTACACATACGTGTACTACCAGTGCCTACACGTACGTGTACGCAATGGTAGTACACGTACGGATACGTGTACTACCAGTGCCTACACATACGTGTACTACCAGTGCCTACACGTACGTGTCCGCAATGGTAGTACACGTACGGGTACGTGTACTACCATTGCGGACATGTACGTGTAGGCACTGGGAGTACACGTACGTGTAGGCACTGATAGTACACGTACGTGTGTATGGTCCATACCACGAGTGCTCCTACGGCCACACAACTCTAGTGATACAGACCGTACACACGCCCTCAGAGCGTGTGTACGGTGCGTTTCACATGCTTACACTGTTGAGAGGATGCGCACACGAAAGGAATGGAGGTCTCAGACCCGCAGATGGATGTACATCAAGTCATTGTCATTGCTGTTCTATATGTGTGATGACCTGTGTACACATGTCATGTGTGATGGGGCACTATGTGGCACACTTCCCCTTCACACTATGCACATGTGTGCATGTAGTACAAACGTGTCAAGCACAGCATCACTGGTATGGCACAGTCACCACCACCCGCAACTGTCCCCTGATGCCAGGGACAGGGACACTAACAACTGACATTTAACGACCAGCGTGCAACGATGTGACTATGTCATGTGTGTGTCATGTGTTCCCATTAGCTTGCTGTTGGTGTCCCGTCAACTGCATCTGCTGTTGCTGCATCCAACATGTGTCTGTGTCTAGATGGGCATGGCACACATCTACGCACACCATGCCACATGTGGATTTCCACGTAACGTGTGTCTGTATGCATCGAACTTGATATTTTGACATGAGGACATATCTGCGTCGTCGCAATGTCTCTGTTTTCTGTTTTCACGTGTACCCCTTCATCGCAATGTGTGTGATCTGTACATTTGACATTCCATGTGATCTGTGCGTCTAGCTTGCCGTCAGCTGTCTGTATGAGATGACATCCTTAAAATGCTGAGATGTGGATGTATGTCACTCTTGTGATTTCTCTGGCTATTCACTGACACTGGCCCACAGCTCGTTTTAGGGCATGTCATGTACACTTGCCAATCAATGGGTGTAGCTGGCTTTTCGTAGGAGTATCACCTGGCTGGTATACATGTCCTGGATGTATTGCACAGACCAGACTCTGTATTTAGCAGATGTGTATTAGCAGTTGAGCATGTGCTCAGTTCATTGACATTGATGTTGTTATGTTCTCGCTCTCCGTTAATTATTCCCAATTTCTGCAGGGCACCGCCTGTCCCCAGACCAATGCCAGACTTGGGTGCCATGAGGGAACGTGACTGCATACACCGTTACAGATTCACCCAACAGTTGATTGAGGACCTGACAAACAGGCTGGCACCACACCTCCAACCGCGACACAGTTATCCGACTGCGCTGACCCCCAAGATGAAAGTGATGGCAGCCCTACATTTTTTTGCCACAGGTACGTTTCAATTCACCATAGCTGATGTTGGTGGCATGTCCCAGACGATGTTCAGCCGTGTCCTGCATGATGTTTTGGCAGCCATGTTGGAGCACCTGGATGAATTCATCCATTTTCCGACTCCTGAGGAGTTGACAGGTGTCAAGGGTGATTTCTATGCCCTGGGAGGGATGCCCCATGTCATTGGGTCCATTGATGGGACACATGTGGCTTTTGTACCACCACAGGCACAGGAGGTCGCCTATCGCAACCGTAAACATTACCCTCTATAAATGCCCTTGTGGTGTGTCTTGCTAACATGCTGATTTCCCATGTCTGTGCACGTTTTCCAGGGTCAGCACACGCTGCCTACATCATGAGGCGTAGCAGGGTGCCAGAAATGATGCTGCGGCTGCACAACGAACTAGCATGTCTTGTTGGTGGGTATACTCTGTTTGTCCTGTGTTTTGCGGTATCTTTGTATCTTACGGTATCTCCTGACCCACTTTTTTACATGATGTTTCCATGTAGGGGACTCTGGCTATCCCAACATGCCATGGCTGATGACGCCTCTCCGCAACCCAAGATCAGCTGCAGATCACCGTTACAACGATGCACACGGGCAGACCAGGTGAGTGATTGAGAGGACGTTTGGCCTCCTGAAGAGCGGATTCCGGTGCCTTCACAAGACAGTCGGGTCCCTCCCATATGCACCGGTGAAGGTCAGCAAAATCTTCCTCGTGTGCTGCATGCTGCACAACATGGCAGTGGAGAAGGCAGTGCCACTCATCCTGGAGCAGCATGAGCAGGAACATCCACCTGTGGAGGATGAAGGGCTTGGTCACGAGGCAAGTGAGGAGGAGGAGGAGGAGGAGGAGGATATCCGGAGTCAGCTCATACGCAACTTCTTCTCATAATGGTGAGTCACTGGGTCTGAGTGTGCACGCTTGGAGCCTTGTGTGGCATGTGTTGCAATGTGTGTGTCCAGCTGACTGTATGCTAAGTGACTTAGATGTGTGTTCTGATGTATCACTCGAGTGATGATGTCATTCCTCTCATTTTAGCTGTGACCCTAATTTTTCTAATCGCATGGTGACAACAGTATTCCTGTAGAGTAAATGACCATGTATGCGGATAACAATCTTTTAGCTGACTGCTTGTGTGTCTGTCATCCACAGGTTCTTGCGCATGTTGTCTGGTCGTGTCATCGTTGGCCTCCTGCTATTCCTCATGAGTATTGCAACGTGTGCTGAATCAGCGTTCCATGCACGGACGTGTGGAAAAGTCATTTTGGGGAGGATTGCAGCAAGGCATTTTGGAGTTGTTAGATGTTTGGAATGTGTGGGGACTGCTCCTGTGCATGTTGGGTTGCCATGCATACATGTCGACTCACCATGGGGCACATGACATGTAGCATGACTCCCATGAATTGATAGTCAACCTTCGTGACAGTCATCTCTAATGGTTTGTGGATTCTGATGAAGGCATCAATGTGTGTATAACTTCCCTCAGAAACATACGGGATGCTACGGGTGGACATGGTGTGGGACATCCCCCTAACAGGCTCAATGGGGAATTGCAGCCTCTCTGTGTGCAGAAGGGGGTGTTTGGCTCATCCCCTTAACTTTTGTGCCAGGCCATTTGGATTTACTACATCTGTGTTGTGAAGGGGGTGTCCAGTGTAGGTCCCACATGTTCAGCCAAATGACCTGTGTGTCTGTTGATATTGATGCTTTTCCCTTTGTGTGAGCCTGAGTAATAAAGGGGTTCCTCACCCTCCAAGGTGCCTCATCTCTGTCACTGCAGGTCTCTTGCCACTTTGCATGCGTCATCTCTGGCATAGTTGTCAAAGATTGTGCATATGAGTCTATGTGTAGTTTGGCTACGTGCATGCAGGTCTTCATGGGTTAGAATCTCCATTGTGCCTGAATTCCATGGTTGTGTATGTATTTGGGCATGTTGGTCCCCACGACGGGCCGTCAACGCCTGCTGAAGGTGTGTCTCCTGTGCGCGGCTCGGCCTTCTGTTTTCTGATCCTGTGTCAGTCATCTTTGGTGATTGTGCATCCATTTTCTCTGGGTGTTCCATGGGTAACCGGACACTCCTTCCTTTACTTACGCCTGTTGCAGTTGTCCTTTCTGACATCCTTGTCTTTGTGTGCTACTTTTGGCATAGTTTCAAGGACATGCCACCTGCTGCTGCCGCCCCTGCAGCAAGGGCACACAAAGTGGCGGGATTCGGCAACACACACGCCTCAAAGATGCTCCTCCCTGCATACCTCCACCCATTCATTTGGCTGTCATCATCTTGTCTGTGCCACTGTTGGGTACACGCGGTGCCAAAGGCAGGACCGTCAGCACATGCAACGTGCACAATGCACGACCCTCATGTCCTTGCATGACATACATCACACTACAGTCTGATGTTGTAGCCACCCTCCAAGCAATGTCTATCCGAAACTCAACCGCCTGCTCTCAGCCATACGCTAAGCGCACACATGACACCTTTGCATGCTGAGTGTGCAACTCCAACTGCCTACACAACGCTGCCTCGCCTTCCAGGCCCTGTCACACCAACCAGATCATGTCCCTCCTGCTCCACACCGGCTCCGTCCACCAGCAAGGCCATGGGAGTGGGACTCAAGCCTTCAGCATGTGGTATAGTGGCGTCATCTGGCACATGGCCCAGGGATCATCTCTCAGCGTGTCAATCTTCAATGTGTCCAGGACCCCCCTCTCCACCATCACATGCGCACACATCATCATCATGTCGTATGCCATTGACACCCAGGTGCTCCTCACCCTCACCCTCACCAAAGACCCAGCCATTGCCAGTTCCAACATTCAAGAAGGCATGAGGTCTGTGGATGAATGGCTGAACATCAGCCACATGAGGCTGGACTTGTACAGGACTGAGGTAAGCATCTAAGGATTGTCCCCTTAGAGCTGGCTCAACTCTTTGTGTCCCACCTGCAGGGGCCCTACATAAGCACCCAGTGGCCACGCACCCAAGATGGTGTGCATCATGGATTTGTCACTCACATTTGCCATGCAAATCACCAGCATCTGTACCTCATGCTGCAACACCCTCTGCATGATGCACATGATCCTCAGATAGATCAACTCCAAGGCAAGACAGACTATCCCCCAGGGCCACAACACCAGCCGTGTCAACTACTGCCCCGCCCTCTACGGAGCAAGTACATCCTAACTCACGGGAAACTTGTCCACATCCAGGGTGCATCTGCACAACTCAGCTTCAACATCCCGCACCCCATCAACATCACCGTCCACCTGAGATAGCTGCAAGGGATCACTGTGTGCTGCAGGATGACCTTCACACTCCTCACACACACTCAGGAGGCAGTCAACAACCTCAGACCCCAAAACCAACCTTGTACGTCTGTTATCCAAGACCCCGTTGGCCCAACTCAATACATCCGAACTTGGCCTGGCCACCATTCTTCACATCCACAACACTCCAGCATGAAGGAGATGGTTCTCCCACTTGGCCAAACATACCTGGGACTCACTCCCCAGGAACCTCCACATGAGCCATGACCTCTAGTCCTTCATCATCCTCTTCCTGATTGGTGTGTGCGCACAGTATTTCAAGCCCACCCTCAGCAGCTTGAGGCCATCACGGGTGAGTATTGGGCTCCCAGGCTGTATTGGATGATACATTGTGGCCCATGTGTGTCCTGTACCGGACTCAGATCCCAGGGTATGGATGGCTGGAGTTAGTTCAACACTCAGGCATAGTTTAACATTAACACACACGTATGTTGTGGACTAATGCAAAATGACTGCAACAGCTCATGAAATAAAATAGTTTTATTCTCGTGGGGTGCGTGTTTTGGTAGATAAAATAAGGTGCGCTACCGGGTGAATAGAATCCAAAGTTCACAGGGGGAGATGCTATCCTTGGCATTTGAAGTCATCAGAGTCCAGACCACAGTGTTTGTCATCATTGGTCAGACTGTTACCAGCAAGTCCATGTGGCAGAGAATGTCAGTGATTGATGTGCTGCTGTTGCACATGAAGGCCAGGTGCCAAGCGAGGTGACCTGGGAGATGTGGATGGTCCGCTGCCTCTCACTCTCTTTTCCATAGATGACCCACCTTCCTCCTGGGACCCTCAGATGGAGGCCTTGACGATGTTTGGGACGCTCCGTCGGACGTATCCTCCTCCTCCCTCCCTGTGGCTGGTGCTGGTCTGCGCCTGGTGTCACAGGGAGGGTTGCCCATGTTTTCGGCGATCCGACGGAGTGAATGGCTTATGTCCCTTTGCACCGCCACGAGCTCAGCCAGTCTTGCCTCCATCCGTCCTTGGTGTTGTTGTTGACTGGCGTGTTGCTTGGCCTGCTGATTCTTAATGTCTGTGAGGGTCGCCACTACCTGACTGATGGCCATGATGTCACGCCGGTATGCCTCCATGATGTTGCGGACGTGTGACATACCGGTCCCTTCAGCTGGCTGGTCAGGTTCTCGCCTCCGCCTGCCTCCACTCCCACCACCCCTGCCCACACAAGCCTGGCCTGCGTTGTGGGCACATCGGGCCTACGGGACCCCTAAGGGATGGCCGTGTCGGTGTTGTCTGCCTCCTCCTGGGTGCCCGGCGAACCTTGTCCCTCCAGGTCAGACTGGCTCAGTTGTTCAGTGTGGGCAGGGCTCCTGGGTGTCTCCTGGGATGTGTCAGGAATGCGGGTGGTGGTTGGCACAGATGTACCTGAAGCAGGTGCTGCAGGGGCTTGGACACCAGAGGGGCCAGGTGAGTTGGGGTCATCCGCGGAGTGTTGTGAGGTGTCGCTGCCGGTGGGATCAGGTTCCTCCCGAGCCTGGGACTGTGGTTCTTCTCCCCTATTGTTTGGGGGAGATCCATGACGTTGCCCTGTGTGTGAGAGAGAGACAATGTTAATGCTGTTTAATGCGACATCCATGTTTCACACATATTCTATTTGCCACAGTTCCTCCAGTTAGTTGTATGTGCCTAGCATTCACATCAATGTTCACTTGTGGATGGGTATGTTGCAGGGGACTGATTGAAATGTTCTCCAGGGTGTTTGACATGTCGAATTTGGGCTTGGATTCTTCTTTGGCTGTAGCTTGATCTTGTTGTGTCACATGTCCATTGTGAGAGTGGGTAACTCCATTGGCTGCCACGGGGGTGTGTGCTTGTGTAAGGGGTGAGTGATCATCCCTCAGCCCGACGCTGTTCAACATCCACATGGCCCCCCTCACACAACCTCAAAACCTTCTCCTACGCCAACAACACCCAGCTCATCCTCTCCCTCACCAATGACCCTCACACCGCCAAAACAAACATCCACAAGGGCTGAGGTCCATCGCCGACTGGATGCGGAGCGGCCATCTGCAACAGAACTCGGACAAGACGGAGGTCCTCATCCTGGGACACACACCATCAGCCTGCGATGACTCCTGGTGGCCGATCGCTCTGGGGACAGCACCGACACCCACCCACCACGCACGCAACCTAGGATTGATCCTCGCATCCTCCCTCTCAATGTCCAAGCAGGTCAACGCTGTCTCCTCCTCCTGCTACGACACCCTACGCACGCTCCACCGGATCTACTGGTGGATCCCGACCAAAACAAGTAGAACAGTGACACAGGCCCTCGTCAGCAGCTGACTGGACTACGGCAATGCACTCTACGCAGGACTCCCATCCAAACACCGACGGTGGATACAACGCTTCCGAAAAGCCTCGGCAAGACTGGTCGTCAACGCCCCCCGCCACAGCCACATCACCCCCCTCCTGAGTGACCTGCACTGGCTCCACATCGACAAGAGGACCACCTTCAAGCTCCTCACCCACACACACAAGGCACTCCACAATGCCGGACAAGCCTACCTGAACATCAGACTCAGATTCTACACCCCCACCCGCCAGCTCCGCGCAGGCAGACTCGCCCTCGCAGCTATCCCCCGCATCCAATGTACGACCGCCTGCGGGAGATCCTTCTCCTACCTCGCCGCCAAGACCTGGAACACCCTCCCAACCCACCTACGACTGACCCAAGACCTACTTGCCTTCAGATGACTCCTCAAGACCTGGCTCTTCAAGCAGTAGTGGAACCCCCCCCCCTCAGCGTGATTTGGCAGTGTGTCTCCCAGGTGATGTATCTGTCCCCCCATGGAGCATGCTGCCATGTCAGTGAGTGTGAGTTCCTGTCCTAGATATCTGAGCTGGTTGTGTTTGTGTTACATTTTGCAGTTGTCGCAGGAGGGCCTTGTGCTGCCTACAGCAGGGCCAAGTGTCAGCTACCTTGTCAGTACTTTGCCAGTCCCTGTGCATTGCGCATGGTGCATGGGTATGTACCTGGGCCATATGGGCTAAGGGCAATGGTGTCTGTTTCTGAGTTGTACAATACATTTAGTGATCCCCACCCTCCCAGCATCCCGGACATCCATTCTTGGGTTTGTGGTTTGTGTAGCCTGGGACATGGCATGGCCTTGCTTTGTGAATGGGGCATAAACATGTTAGTGGCATGAGAGTTGTTTTTGAGTGTGGTTGTGTCCGGTGAGGGCTTGGGGGTAGGTGAGTGCATTTGTTGTAGTTGGGGTGTGGATGCCATTACCCCCATGTTACATAAGTTGTTTGTGTACTCACCAGGCTCGGCAACTCCTTCGACTCCGTGTACTCCCACCGGCGGAAGCAGGGCCATCACCTTCTCCTCCCAGGGATGGTAGTGTACCGGTCTGCGGGGAAGCCCACCTCCTGTGATGTTACTCTGGGTGTAGTCCTCGTTCATTTTGCGCTTGACTGCCCTCCGCAGATCGTACCTCCTGGCTTGGCATTCATTCCTGGTCCTTCTGATGGGCGCAACAGCATTCACCCGATCGACGATCCTCTGCCACAGGCGTGATTTTTCGGCTATGCTGGTCTGTCTGACCAATTTTCCAAAGAGCTGTGGCTCGACTCTGATGACTTCGTTGACAAGGATGTCCAGCTCCTCCCTTGTGAACTTTGGATTCTTGTCTGTGGGCATGGTGTGGGGTGTGGGTGTGGATGGTTGTGGGTGTGTGGGTGTGAATGTGTAGGTGTGTGTGTGAATGTGTAGAGGGGATATGTGTGAAGGAGGTGTGTGATGGTGTGTAAGTTAAGGTGTATGGGTGCAGTTGTTTGTGTGTGGTGTCTGTCAGCAGTGGGTCTGTTGCAAAGGCTCATGGTTTGTGAGTGTTGGCCCTTTTTATTGGTCCATTTGTGGGTGTGGCTGGGTTTGAAATGTTGGTGGGTGTGTTATAAGAGGTGGTTGTGAGTTTGGGCCTCTGTTTGCCTGTTTGGATGTGCCAGGTCAGTCTTTTAGATGTTTTTAGTACTGTAGATGTGTTTTGTGGTGTTGTGCGATTCGAATTGACCCTCCTTGTGCTGAGTCGTTTTAGCGTATGTAAGGTGCGTACATACGCGATGTTGTTGTACAGTGCTCACATATGCAATGTTGTTGTACGGTTCGTACATACGCGATGCTGGGGTACGGTGGTGGGGTACTGTGCGTCCAAGTACGGGGCTGGGGTACGGTGGTGGGGTACGATGCATACAAGTAAGGGGCTGGGGGACGGTGTTGGGGTACGGTGCTGGGGTAGGGTGCTGGGGTAGGGCGCTGGGGTACGGTGTATCCAAGTAGGGAAATGGGGTACGGCGCTGGGGTACGGTGCGTCAAAGTATGGGGCTGGGGTACGGTGGTGGGGTAGGGTGCATACAAGTAAGGGGCTGGGGTACGGTGGTGGGGTACGGTGCGTCCAAGTAGGGGCATGGGGTACGGCGCTGGGGTACGATGCGCCAAGTACGGGGCTGGGGTACGGTGGTGGGGTACGGTGCGTACAAGTAATGGGCTGGGGGACGGTGGTGGGGTATGGTGCGTACAAGTAAGGGGCTGGGGGACGGTGGTGGGGTACGGTGCGTACAAGTAAGGGGCTGGGGTAGGGTGGTGGGGTACGGTGCATACATGTACGGGGCTGGGGTACGGTGGTGGGGTACGGTGGTGGAGTACGATGCGTCCAAGTACGGGGCTGGGGTACGGTGTTGGGGTACGGTGCTGGTGTACAGTGCGTACAAGTACGGGGCTGGGGTATGGTGGTGGGGTACAGTGCGTACACGTACGGGGCTGGGGTACAGTGTGGACATGGGGGGGTACGATGCAGACATGTGGGGGGGGGCTGTACGACTCGTATCCCGGGCATAAGTTTACCCGGATACGAGTGGTACGGCGTTCGATCTGTACGGAGCCTTTTCCATGCGCTTGTGTTTTCGGACGACTGGTATGGATCGTACTTGCGCGCTCGGACTTCAGTTTTACAAATTGTATGCAAAACTGTCCGGGGACGTCTCGTAGACTTTTCCCGAAGTCATTCATATGGATTTTTCACGTACAAATCGTACTTCGCCGTTTGTACGGGACTTGTACGATTCGTACGTAAAAAACACGGATACGAGTCAGACGGTAATTTTTTTTAACGGATCGGAATCGGCACCTTATTAATTAAAAAAAAAAATGTTTTGATTATTTTTGAAAACTGTATTATATTTTTTTAAATGTAATAAAGTTTCCTACAATACTATTAATGTGTCAATTCTTTGTTTTGTAAAATAATACATGGTTTATTAGTTATATTTATGTTTTTAAACATTTTCTTTGTCTATTTATACTAACTTATGTTGCACATATATGCTTTTTTAATTTTATACTATATTAAAATATTTTTTAAAGACTATTAATTTTATTAAATTAAATTTAAAATGTATATAAATTATTTAAACAAATGGGGGATGGGAGCACACTGCCTCACCTCCCAGCACAGTTCGCCCCTTAGCATTGTGGTAAATGCAGTTCACAGTGATTTCTTACTTGAATTCTAGCTGTAGTGGTTCACCAAAGTTGGTGCAGGTTAGTGCTGTGAATCTCTAGACACATGTGTTTCTGGATATTATCCGTCTTCAGTAGAGATAAAAAACGAAAATTCCTTCTGGGGTTGCTGGAAAGGCTGCCATAGTCTCTCAGGTCTCAGTACCTCTCTCTGGCGCACAGGTGCATCGCCAAGAGCTCGTCAGCTCAGTGGCTCAAGGGAGCCTTTTCAAACAAATGGGGGATGCGAGCACACTGCCTCACCTCCCAGCACAGTTCGCCCCTTAGCATTGTGGTAAATGCAGTTCACAGTGATCTCTTACTTGAATTGTAGCTGTAGTGGTTCACCAAAGTTGGTGCAGTTTAGTGCTGTGAATCTCTAAACACATGTGTTTCTGGATATTATCCATCTTCAGTAGAGATAAAAAACGAAAATTCCTTCTGGGGTTGCTGGAAAGGCTGCCATAGTCTCTCAGGTCTCAGTACCTCTCTCTGGCGCACAGGTGCATCGCCAAGAGCTCGTCAGCTCAGTGGCTCAAGGGAGCCTTTTCAAACAAATGGGGGATGGGAGCACACTGCCTCACCTCCCAGCACAGTTCGCCCCTTAGCATTGTGGTAAATGCAGTTCACAGTGATTTCTTACTTGAATTCTAGCTGTAGTGGTTCACCAAACTTGGTGCAGGTTAGTGCTGTGAATCTCTAGACACATGTGTTTCTGGATATTAGCCGTCTTCAGTAGAGATAAAAAACGAAAATTCCTTCTGGGGTTGCTGGAAAGGCTGCCATAGTCTCTCAGGTCTCAGTACCTCTCTCTGGCGCACAGGTGCGCCAGGGAGAGGTACAGAGACCTGAGAGTATTGTGGCAGCTTTCTCAGCAAACCCCAGAAGAATTTCGTTTTATCTCTACTGAAGAAGGATGAAATCCAGAAACACATGTGTCCAGAGATTAACAGCACTAACCTGCACCAACTTTGGTGAGACACTCTGCAAAATTTCAAGTAAGGATTTAAATTGAACTGCATGTACCAGGATGCAAAGGGGCGAACTGTGCTGGGAGGTAGCAGTGTGCTCCCTTCCCCCTTCTGTATATCAATTATTTAATAGGAGCTTATAATTACACCTTGATATTAATCACTCCCCTACCAAAAAAACCTAGAGGGTCATTAGGATACCATTCTGTCGTGGAATGGGACTGCCTGCCATTGGTGCGGGGGTCCCATAGGTGAAATTAGGATGCCCCGTCACACTGGCGGGCGCATCCTGCATTCCTGACATTGCGGCTGGCGGTGCTCTCAGCACCACCCGCCGCAATGCCAAGAAGGCATGTCGTGCACTTCCATGCACAACATGGCAGGCACCGCCCATGTGAACCCCCCACCCCCCAGAATCCCGGGGGGCCCGCTACGGGCCCCCAGTGTTAAAAACCGCCTGCCTTTCCATGGCAGTACAAAAGGGGGTGGTGATGGACGGAGCATCAGAACCAATCAAACACTCACACCCAGTCAACAGATCTGGGTTTGATCCATCACCATTTTTTAGCCCACTCTGCCACCCCAGTTCAGACATGGCCATATGCAAATCAGTCTGACCCTGTGCCTCATGGGAACAGTCCAGCCCGAACTGCCAAGCCATGCCTTCCCTGGACCAGAAACAAGCTTCCTAGGACCGGTTTCTGGCATTTCAGCCGTCTTCAGCCAGGCTTGCTTGAATCCAGTGGCAAAGTGAGCAAGGGACTCACGTCTGAGCATACCCTGCCAACTTATGGCGAACAAAGCAGTACAAAAGGGGGTGGTGATGGACGGAGCATCAGAACCAATCAAACACTCACACCCAGTCAACAGATCTGGGTTTGATCCATCACCATTTTTTAGCCCACTCTGCCACCCCAGTTCAGACATGGCCATATGCAAATCAGTCTGACCCTGTGCCTCATGGGAACAGTCCAGCCCGAACTGCCAAGCCATGCCTTCCCTGGACCAGAAACAAGCTTCCTAGGACCGGTTTCTGGCATTTCAGCCGTCTTCAGCCAGGCTTGCTTGAATCCAGTGGCAAAGTGAGCAAGGGACTCACGTCTGAGCATACCCTGCCAACTTATGGCGAACAAAGCAGTACAAAAGGGGGTGGTGATGGACGGAGCATCAGAACCAATCAAACACTCACACCCAGTCAACAGATCTGGGTTTGATCCATCACCATTTTTTAGCCCACTCTGCCACCCCAGTTCAGACATGGCCATATGCAAATCAGTCTGACCCTGTGCCTCATGGGAACAGTCCAGCCCGAACTGCCAAGCCATGCCTTCCCTGGACCAGAAACAAGCTTCCTAGGACCGGTTTCTGGCATTTCAGCCGTCTTCAGCCAGGCTTGCTTGAATCCAGTGGCAAAGTGAGCAAGGGACTCACGTCTGAGCATACCCTGCCAACTTATGGCGAACAAAGCAGTACAAAAGGGGGTGGTGATGGACGGAGCATCAGAACCAATCAAACACTCACACCCAGTCAACAGATCTGGGTTTGATCCATCACCATTTTTTAGCCCACTCTGCCACCCCAGTTCAGACATGGCCATATGCAAATCAGTCTGACCCTGTGCCTCATGGGAACAGTCCAGCCCGAACTGCCAAGCCATGCCTTCCCTGGACCAGAAACAAGCTTCCTAGGACCGGTTTCTGGCATTTCAGCCGTCTTCAGCCAGGCTTGCTTGAATCCAGTGGCAAAGTGAGCAAGGGACTCACGTCTGAGCATACCCTGCCAACTTATGGCGAACAAAGCAGTACAAAAGGGGGTGGTGATGGACGGAGCATCAGAACCAATCAAACACTCACACCCAGTCAACAGATCTGGGTTTGATCCATCACCATTTTTTAGCCCACTCTGCCACCCCAGTTCAGACATGGCCATATGCAAATCAGTCTGACCCTGTGCCTCATGGGAACAGTCCAGCCCGAACTGCCAAGCCATGCCTTCCCTGGACCAGAAACAAGCTTCCTAGGACCGGTTTCTGGCATTTCAGCCGTCTTCAGCCAGGCTTGCTTGAATCCAGTGGCAAAGTGAGCAAGGGACTCACGTCTGAGCATACCCTGCCAACTTATGGCGAACAAAGCAGTACAAAAGGGGGTGGTGATGGACGGAGCATCAGAACCAATCAAACACTCACACCCAGTCAACAGATCTGGGTTTGATCCATCACCATTTTTTAGCCCACTCTGCCACCCCAGTTCAGACATGGCCATATGCAAATCAGTCTGACCCTGTGCCTCATGGGAACAGTCCAGCCCGAACTGCCAAGCCATGCCTTCCCTGGACCAGAAACAAGCTTCCTAGGACCGGTTTCTGGCATTTCAGCCGTCTTCAGCCAGGCTTGCTTGAATCCAGTGGCAAAGTGAGCAAGGGAATCACGTCTGAGCATACCCTGCCAACTTATGGCGAACAAAGCAGTACAAAAGGGGGTGGTGATGGACGGAGCATCAGAACCAATCAAACACTCACACCCAGTCAACAGATCTGGGTTTGATCCATCACCATTTTTTAGCCCACTCTGCCACCCCAGTTCAGACATGGCCATATGCAAATCAGTCTGACCCTGTGCCTCATGGGAACAGTCCAGCCCGAACTGCCAAGCCATGCCTTCCCTGGACCAGAAACAAGCTTCCTAGGACCGGTTTCTGGCATTTCAGCCGTCTTCAGCCAGGCTTGCTTGAATCCAGTGGCAAAGTGAGCAAGGGACTCACGTCTGAGCATACCCTGCCAACTTATGGCGAACAAAGCAGTACAAAAGGGGGTGGTGATGGACGGAGCATCAGAACCAATCAAACACTCACACCCAGTCAACAGATCTGGGTTTGATCCATCACCATTTTTTAGCCCACTCTGCCACCCCAGTTCAGACATGGCCATATGCAAATCAGTCTGACCCTGTGCCTCATGGGAACAGTCCAGCCCGAACTGCCAAGCCATGCCTTCCCTGGACCAGAAACAAGCTTCCTAGGACCGGTTTCTGGCATTTCAGCCGTCTTCAGCCAGGCTTGCTTGAATCCAGTGGCAAAGTGAGCAAGGGACTCACGTCTGAGCATACCCTGCCAACTTATGGCGAACAAAGCAGTACAAAAGGGGGTGGTGATGGACGGAGCATCAGAACCAATCAAACACTCACACCCAGTCAACAGATCTGGGTTTGATCCATCACCATTTTTTAGCCCACTCTGCCACCCCAGTTCAGACATGGCCATATGCAAATCAGTCTGACCCTGTGCCTCATGGGAACAGTCCAGCCCGAACTGCCAAGCCATGCCTTCCCTGGACCAGAAACAAGCTTCCTAGGACCGGTTTCTGGCATTTCAGCCGTCTTCAGCCAGGCTTGCTTGAATCCAGTGGCAAAGTGAGCAAGGGACTCACGTCTGAGCATACCCTGCCAACTTATGGCGAACAAAGCAGTACAAAAGGGGGTGGTGATGGACGGAGCATCAGAACCAATCAAACACTCACACCCAGTCAACAGATCTGGGTTTGATCCATCACCATTTTTTAGCCCACTCTGCCACCCCAGTTCAGACATGGCCATATGCAAATCAGTCTGACCCTGTGCCTCATGGGAACAGTCCAGCCCGAACTGCCAAGCCATGCCTTCCCTGGACCAGAAACAAGCTTCCTAGGACCGGTTTCTGGCATTTCAGCCGTCTTCAGCCAGGCTTGCTTGAATCCAGTGGCAAAGTGAGCAAGGGACTCACGTCTGAGCATACCCTGCCAACTTATGGCGAACAAAGCAGTACAAAAGGGGGTGGTGATGGACGGAGCATCAGAACCAATCAAACACTCACACCCAGTCAACAGATCTGGGTTTGATCCATCACCATTTTTTAGCCCACTCTGCCACCCCAGTTCAGACATGGCCATATGCAAATCAGTCTGACCCTGTGCCTCATGGGAACAGTCCAGCCCGAACTGCCAAGCCATGCCTTCCCTGGACCAGAAACAAGCTTCCTAGGACCGGTTTCTGGCATTTCAGCCGTCTTCAGCCAGGCTTGCTTGAATCCAGTGGCAAAGTGAGCATTGCCGCCACGGAAAGGCAGGTCCCCGCCAGCATTGTAATATGGATGGCGGTGTCTACCAGACACTACCATTTAAAATGCTTTTCCGCCCGGTAGGCAATCGGGCGGATTGCCTACCGGCGGAAAACCGGCGGACGGTCTTCCCGTCCGCCGGGGTCCCCCCGCCATGGTAATGTGGCGGGGGGAATTTGAATGCGGGCGGTGATTTTTAGCAGGCGGATCGCCACCACCATACAGGCGGTGGCGATCCGCCCGCTATACTAATGGCCCCCCTAGTGTTTGGCTGAGTATCCCTTTTATTCATTTTAATATTATATACTAATTTTAAAAGAAAATCTATAAAATAAATGATAATATAAGTAATAATTAATACTCAAGTATTAACATTGATACCTGAGTATTAATGCACTCCCCCACCCAAAACCCCTGTTTCACATGCATCCCGTCCCAGAGGATAGGTGCCAAACCCTTATATATATTTTTACAATTTTCTATCAGTATAACTAAATATTGATTAATTCTCATGTATTAAAATGAATACCTGAGTATTAATACACTCCCCCACCCAAAAACCCTGTTTCCCATTTACCCCTTCCCAGAGGATGGGTGCCAATCCCTTTGAATTAATTTTTTTGATATATCTATTTACAAACTTGTAACCTAAATATTAATGGGTCCTCAAAAATTAAAATTACTACCTGAGTAATATTACACTGCCCCACTCAAAACCCCAGTTTCCCAAGTATCCCATCCCAGGGGATGGGTGTCAAGCCCTTTTAATTATTTTTTTGATATATATTAATTTTATAAAAATAAAAATAACTAAACTAAATAATAATTAATAGTAAAATATTAAAATTAGTAACTGAGCATCAGTACACTCTCCCACCCAAAACCCCAGTTTCCCAAGCATCACGTCCCAGGGGATGGGTGCTATGCCCTTTTAATTATTTAAAAAAAAAACATAATAGTTAATATTTGTGAATTAATATATTTTCAAAACTTTTATAATACCCAAATATATATTTAAAAAAATCAAAAATAAAAACTTACCTCACTTACCTCCCTTACTCACCTTACAATGTGTTATAGCATGCGTTGTAATGGAATGCGTTGTAATGGCACATGCGTTGTAATGGCATGTTTTGTAATGTCAACTGCATTGCAAAGGATGCGTTGTAAAGCCATTATGATGTAATGCCTGCGTTGTAATGGACGTTTCCCCCCATAGGAGACCCCTGGGGTACCAATGCCCTGGCTACCTCAGTACCATATACTAGGGAGTTATAATGGTACCCCAGTATGCTTATTGTGGTGTGTACAAAATACTTACCAGAGAATCTAAAGGAGAGAGCACAGCCACTGGGGTCCTGGTTAGCAGGATCCCAGTGAACTACAGTCAAAACACACTGACAACTGGCAAAAAGTGGGGGTATCTATGCCAGAAAAATCCTACTTTCCTACAAAGTTGAACCCTATACATTCACATATGGAGATATTAATCACACTGTGGAGATCTCCACCTACACGTGAAAAGTTACTGGTAGCAACTTTAGGCTCATAAAGGTACTCTTAGATGTCTACAGGCCCTGACTTCGGGCAAATCTACATTCTGAAATAATGAATAGTGCAAGAGTAAATTTACACATGAGTAAATTAATATGCATAAGTTTAACTTTGTGAATAGGGCCACTAGTCTCCATATTTTATCAGTATTCAATGTTACTTACCACCATGTCAGTGGAATATACTGTCTTCTTCCACTCCTGTTAGTTCTGCTGTCAGTTCTACTTTGCCTCTGCTCTGTTAGAAGTGCTCCCATCAATTCACCAGTACAATGTACCACAACGCTGTATACAAAATCCTTGTCCCCAGTCCATCATCATCGTTATACATCCCTTACTCACTTATCAGTTGTACATTTCTACTGACATTCCACTGTTCTATAACACATTCCTCCTTAACACCCCAATACTTAACCCCTTCTGAGTATCATATGCTCACTCACCACTTTCCATGCAATACACACAAACCTTCAACAATTCAAGGTATCCCTTGGGCATTATCCCACAATATTATACTACATCCACAAAACAATTATCCAGCATACTGCATAGCAACCTAGTGACACTAAGCAAGTACACAATTGTGGGACTTCCACAAACTTTATGAAATTCATTAGTAAACTCTTCCAATTTCTTGAAATTCTTCATTCAGCACATTCGAGTCACAAAACTGGGTCTCCAAGTATTAAAATAAACAGTGACTTGCTTATTTGGATTAGTGATTCCACAAATGGTAATTTACAATTTATTTACAATAAAAATTGTTTTGCTAAATGTATAGTCTGTCAAAGGAATCGGCAAAACCTTTATCCCAAAACACATACTGCAAATTTTGTATCTCACAAATCATTTAGAGTTTACCTTCAAGATAAAAAGTTTGATAGCACCCAGAGCGTACACTGTACTGATAGTGCTAACAGTATATCTTATCTGATTCCTTTTTTACCTCCGGCCTAAAGACAGCTTTAACTGTCTTGCCAGCTTCATGATTTCCCAAAAATATCATACAAACCTACATACACATAAAGAGGCTCTCAATCAACACTCCTTCACATTTGTCCTGTTTAAACGTCACTTAAACATTGCTCCCTCCCACCACAGCAAAACGTATAGGTCAATGGACCAGTCCACTTCAGCGACTAGATGCCTCTCTTTGAGTGACTATATTTTTCCCATGAACATGTATACATCTGCCTAAATAATAGTTCCTCAAGAATAGAACTTTTTAAACATCTGTATTTCCCTCTGACTGCTACTCACCATGTATAGTAGGGTGTCATCAACTATTTCCATAACACTCAAGACCTTTATTGTAAAGTGCCATGTTGACTCTAACAATTGCCATCTTTAATATATTTATTTCTCTTTTAGAAAAAAAGCACAAGGAATTGGAGTAGCAAGAGTGTATACACACATTTCTGGGCTGAATCTTTGTGATTCACATTTCAAGCAATGGTGTCTGATTTGAGAGGGATTTTTCCAACACACTGGTTTTGCAGTTACATTTATTCATTATGTGTAAAAATTGCAGGATGTTCGAATCATCCTGGAATAGCTGTGCAGTTGCCATTCTCATTGGGGTGCACATCCTAATTCCTAAAAAGAAAGAAAATATTTAATGCCAGAAGTCAGTCCATGACAAATGGGATGTTGCAGAAGTTAATATGTTTGTTTATTGCACTTATTTTAGGAAAACTTGGACCTAGGTGCAAAGCAGTGTTGTATGTATTTTTTCTGAAGATGTCAATGTGGGAGTGCCTTTTGCAAAACTAGCTCTTCCAAAGTGTAAGTATACACCCAGAAAGGATTATGATACCATTTTACTCTACTGTGAGGACCTCTGTCGGCAGTATAGTGCAACTGCATCTTTCCATCACACCGTTCTCCTCTCTAAGGACCTCTGTAGGTGGTATAGCACAACTGCAGCTATCTCCAAGCACCATTTTTTCTCTCCTAAGGAAACTTGTTGGCAATGCAATGAAACATGCTTTCCAACTCCATTGTACTCTCCTGTTAGGACATCTGTAGGCTGCATAGTCACACGTCAGCTTTCCAGAACTTGTCTGAGGCTGTGGAAAACTTTGATCTTGATGCGAAGAGGTGCTGGATGCATTTTCTTAAAATGTCTGATTTGTGCATGATCCTGCGTTTGTTTTGTATGGTTCAAGTATGAATTACACTGAATAAATATGGAGGTTTCATAACTCACTCTGCCAAGCCTGTGTATGGATATTGCAAGAAGGACAGATTTTTTTTTTGGCCAGTACTGCTATTCCTGTGTACAGTTGTTAATAAAAGATTGCAAATAACAGAATGCAGGGTAAGGTTGACCTGGATTAAATATTAAGGGGCCGATTAGGATTGTGGGTGGACTTTCGTCTGCCCGCCACCCTAGCTGTGCTGGGACTGGCCACCAGTGGTGCCGCAGTCCCGTACCTGCAATTTGGATGCCACTGCCACCATGGCGGTGGCATCCTCCATTCCCAGCATTGTGACGGGCGGTGCTCACAGCACCGCCCGCCAGAATGCTGGGAATGCACTGTGTGCATTGCCATGCACAAGGTGACAGGCACCGCGCGGTGCCTGCCACCTTGTCCATGACAATGTAGGGGGGTGCCATAGGTACCCCCCATGTGCACCCCCACCCCCTCAATACCCTGGGGGCCTGCAACTGGCCACTGACAGCAAACTCCACATGCCTTTCCGTGGCGGCATCGCCACCACGGAAAGGCTGCTCCCCACACCCATTCTAATATGGAAGGCAGTGTCTAGCAGACAACGCCACCATATCTAGCCTCTTTTCCGCCCGGTCGACTGGTCGACCGGCGGAAAACCGGCGGGCGGTCTTTCCGTCCACCGGGGTTCCCCCACCATACTAATATGGCGGGGGAAATGGGTGGCGGGCAGAGGGAAATCTAGGGCGTATCGCCACCACCATGCAGGCGGTGGCGATCCGCCCTACATCGTAATCAGCCCCTAAGTATTCAGCAAAGAAGAGCTGTGACACTCAGAAAGTGCTTCCATCTTCTGAATGAATTTTAAGACTTTCCTGTTCTCCTACAGCATTAATCTTTTAATAGAGACTGTTTAGCATAGCTACAGATCTCTCTCCCCGCACATTATATATTTATGTGAGCATACCTGTCTCCCCTGTAGGACAACTAGAGTCCTGCATTTTCTGTGAGGACATCTGTCGGTAGTATTGCGCAACTGCAGCTTTCCATGTCCATTGTATTCTTCTATGAGGACATCTTTTGTCTATATAGTGCAACTGCAGCTTTCAAGTAACTTTATTATCCTTTAAGGCATCTATCAGCTGTATGGTACAATTCTAGATTTACTGATCTTAGATTGGTTGCCAGTAGCAACCACATGGTGTTCTGGGTAAAAGGAGGACTGGCGTTTTCATCTTTGGCTTGTGTAGAGACTCATGTCTCCTAGTTTGCTGATGACAAAAGCAAAAAGAAATTGTTTTGCTGCAGTGAAAAAGAAAAAAAGGCTTTGTTTATACATTCCATGAATAAGATAAAGAATGAAATGTGTGATGACACTGTATGATTTTCAGATATATAATAGTTCCTTATGCATTCCACAAAAAGGAAAAAGGGCACATATAAGCTTAGAGAAAGATGTGAGAACAAAATAGTACTCTGGGATGATCCAATTTGTGTTTAGCAAAGTATCAAGCCAATAGTGTAAAAAGACTGGCCTGAAGCACCTCTCTATATGTTTGGAGAATGTATTGAATACAATATGTTTGCCCAAATGGTGCAAGCACCATTACACACCACACCTAATACTGGTGCAAGTACATTTGAAATCTAAAAACATATACATTCTAATTTTTTTTATTACATTTGTAACACATTCAATATTGCCATATAACCACCCAGTAGAGTCCAGACATAATGGCTTTGCCAATGTCTGTTCCACTTGAGACTCACAAACTCATAAATGAAACAAAGCCATATTTTATTTCTGAATTGTGTTACATCAGGGATTATCTGTATTTTAGCTATATTTTACCATGTTTTAGAAGAAGGGGAAAGAGATTAAGATGTGTTATGGCAGATTATAAAAAGCTGCTAAATAAAAAAGTTCCCGAAATGTGACAGAGATCTTGGTCTTTCAGAAGATGGAAGAATGATAAGGGACATGGTTGAAAGCAATTATTATTATTTTTCTATGTTGAATTCCAGGCCAATTTCTGGCCCAAAAAATTGCTTTTCCTTTTCCTACAAATTTGTGGGAGCATGGGGTGGAGTGGTGAGGATAGCAGACATGTGGGTAACATAAAGGATATTTATCTAGAAATACACCTGTTGAAACTTTACTTGGACTACTTGGTGAATGTTTGACGTTACAACGCATACATTTACAACGCAGTTTTTACATCGCAACATCCTTTACAACGCATTCTTTTACATCGCACGCCATTACATCGCATTTTTAGAAACTACCTTTACAACGCATTACATTACATTGCATTATACCATTACAACGTATACCATTACAACGCATACAATTATATGGCATTTAATGTAAGTGTTGGATAGTGTAGGGGTAATAATTACTATTCTAACTCTAGTGAGTGCAACAGTAGGGTAAGTGTTGGATAGTGTAGGGGTAAAAATTGCTATTCTAACTCCAGTGAGTGCAACAGTAGGGTAAGTGTTGGATAGTGTAGGGGTAAAAATTACTATTCTAACTCCAGTGAGTGTAACAGTAGGGTAAGTGTTGGATAGTGTAAGGGTAGTATGCGTAGTAATGGTATGCGTTGTAATGACTTGCGATGTAATGCCTGCGTTGTAGTGACATGCGTTGTAATGATATGCATTGTAGTGACATGCGATGTAATGGCTGCGTTGTAAGGACTTGCGATGTAAAGGATGTTGCGATGTAATGACTGCGTTGTAAAGGTTGTTTCCCCTACTTGGTACATCAAAATCCCTACTATTTTCTCTACCCTCTAATCAACTCCTATATTCCTTCCTGACCTCCTTCTTAATTACTTTTTCCTACTCTCCTGAGTGTACCTCTTTCCTCCTTAACTTTCACCCTTTTGACTCTTAACTCTTAATCTACTTTGCTTGTTTACACCTTTCTTGCAGTTTCACCATTTCATACTTTTCTCTCTTGAAACTCACCCCTTTATGCTCAAAGTCCTATTGCTGGCCTCACCTCTGTCTCTCTCGACTTCTCTTCATATTAATGCTAATCTCTTCCACTCCATGATGATTTTCAGTCATTTCTTTCATGGTGATTTTCTACCCCTTAAGCACCCCCCATTTGAGAAGAAGAATATTCTTGAACTGTTTGCCTTTTTTAATTGAATTTATATTTACTGTTTATGTGTCACTTCTGTGGAAGGGATGATATGTTGCTCCCTTTTCTTTATGTATGCAGAGTGCTGGTATACCTCTGGTAGAGCTGTGCTGTATAAGAATGGAAAATAATTTTAAAAAGTGTTTTTAAATCCCTATGTAGCTGAAGTAGTAGAGAAAGAAGAGCTTGCTTCTGGTGAAACAAAGAATGTTAATGGCAAGGAAAAAGGGAACCATTTATCACGATATAACCATTTTGATGATGATGATGATGATGATGATGATGAGGGAGATCTGATGCGGTCCTTTGCTGACTATCTGAAAGATTGGAATGCTCAGTTGTCACTAATTATGAGCCTAGTCCACTTACATATGTGCAATGCAATAAGTAGAATTGACCTCATGCACATATGTAGTTTGTTGAACTCACAGCATTTATGGTGAAAGTGTGCCACTGCAGTGATGGAGAACCTTAAATATGATGTCCCATCCTATACTGAGTCTCCACTGGGGTGGTGGGGAGGCCGGCCCTCCACCACATTGCCAGCTTTTTATGCAGCCATCTATAATTCAAAGGACCCTCAATATGTTTTAATTAAAAATGTGTTAATAAAGAACAATGGAGACCCCTAATACCGTAGGGACATGGCATGTGCATCAAATTATTGGGAACATAGGCCCCTACTGTAATAATTACAAATAGGAGAAAATTATTTTCTCACTTTAAAAAAAACGTTTGTAAAGGCCATAAACAATCAAGAATGAGTAGAAAAGGTGATCAGTGAGATGAAGAGAGTGCTTGGTGCTCAAACTAAATGATACAATTGTGAGAATTACAAAATACAGAGTATCCTCAATTATGAACACCTCCCATAAAAAAGAGCACAATCATAACAGGTCTTGTGTAAAGACCTTTCAATCTTGTATTAATGGGGGATCTTCATCAAGACTTTAAGTAGATATTGTTCCAAGACAAAGCTAAACATGAAGTGACATACAAAAAATCACACATGAATAAAAAGTTAAAAATAGTACACTAAAAACACTAAACTTAAATAAAGGCTGACATTCTAATTCAAAGCATCATGACAGTCAATAATGCACCAACAAAAATGATATTTGGCCAAGAAGGCATAGACAAAAATCAGAAGGGTAGGGATAATCATTTGGTCTCAGTCAGTAATAACGGTGTAACAATGGTAAGAAAGGAATGTCACAGTACATAAGTATAAGGCATCTAAGGGGAATCTTGTAGCCCCTCAGATGCCTGGCACTTATGTAAGGTACACCAATCCAGATGTGATACATTTGGTAAGCCATTCTATTCTTACCATTGACTGTTATTGCTACCATAGGGACCTCCGTTCCCAATAACTTAATTAAAATGGTAGGGCTATTTTCAAATCTATGGTACATCTTAGGTACAAGTACATATACATTGCTGTATTTGCATGATCATTTCGTATATTTTCTATGTGTATTTTATTATATACGAGTTTACTTGGGAGGGAGCTAAGTTTTACTGCCAGTTAGGGTGATCAGGGTGGGTGGAAGGAGCAATGTGGTGCAGCACAATTTTGGCTACACCTTTACACGTCACACATACATGCCATGAATGAGCACTTAACACATGTTTCTTGTGTGGTCAAAAAACATTAAAATAAGAGTTTCACTTGACATTATTACCTAAGTGCATTCACTGTAGGATTGGCGAATGTACTCATTCTGTGTGCTCTAGCTGTATTAAATGAGATATTAATAAACCATCCTTACTAATTAGATATATAACTCACTAAAAAAACATTGATTTTCATAATGTGTGTCCTACCACATTAAATTACATTTACTGTTTAGATGTTTGAATAGAAACCATCTTCACATTATGAAACTTCATTTATTTTAGAAAAAATTAGTGTTAGGTAATCTAATATGATCTAATATTTCATATATTGCATTAATATGTAGTTCTTAAACATACTTATACGTATACATTTAAGATTTACTGTATGCCACATTTAATATGAATCTAATGTACTGACATTTTACATTTACTTGTGTTTTTCCTTTATGGAATTACCTTGAATTTTGAGATTCTATAAGTTTCTAAAACGATCCCCTTAGCTTGGACTCAAACTTAGGTGGTTTAGATTTACTCATGTATAGATGAAAAAACCTGAGACTCTTCTCTGAGTATCAGAAACGTTTGTTAATCTTTTGTATTGCTGTGACTGTACTTCATGTTTGCTTAATACTGATGCGCATAAACTTCTTTAGGAGGGTAAGTTTGGAAGTTGTTATTAAGTATCTTTATAGTATGGGGCTAAGAGTTGTGTACCTTAACTTAATTGCTAATTTGTAATACATCTTCTTAACAATAGTTACTGATTTTGCAGCCAAATGGGTTACACTGTCCATTGAAATTGACTCATGTAATGTTCCCATCACCTCTCAGTTGGAAAATTAAAGATCCATCGGAATACAAATGGTAAGAGAGTGTGCCCAGGGCGCTGGATCAACTTGGTACCAGAGGATGATTTTCCACTGATGTGAGGGAATTAAAGTGTCCTATTTAGAAATTGCCCAATCCCATTCCAAACCCCAAAAGTTCAAGGTTCGCTCAAAGGATTGATGGAGTTCCAGCGGTCTCGAAACTAATTATAGCAGGGAGGAGTGTGAGCATTAATATGGTTGCTTATGCTTAGATTTCGGTATTTTGCAGTGGATGTGTTGCATTCTGTGGTGCAGATTTATGTTGTTGAGTGAATGTGGCGCTTGATGCAAAGACGTTTACGTGGTTATCGGATCCGTCGTGATCTAAGATCCTGGGACAGAGAGACTAACAGTTAAGTTGTCCGTGTAGAAGACACTGGGTGCAGTTGTCTGCTGTGTTGTGGTGCTGATCGTGAGATGCTGTCAACAGCATTATCGAGATAGGGACTATATCTTTATGTTATTGTGAGGTGTGGTTGGTATAGTTGATCTCAGTGCACAGGGATCACTGTATCAATCCGACAGAGATCCCGCTGGCTGAGATTTATTTTGAAGTGAATGTCAGGATTGGCCACAAAGTGTTGCTCAGGACTGTCCCTTGTGTGTATGAATAATCTTACATTTCTTTAGATGAGCAGATAGTTAGTTGTTGAAATTGCTTTTATTTGCTTTGTGCGTAAATTGCTGATAGAACGCGCACGTGAAAACTGCAAAGGAGGGTGAGCTGATGCAAGGAGTGAGATTGACATCACAGTGTGCTGCTCTGGCAGAGGTCGGTTGGTGTAGAACCGGGCTGGTATTGATTGAATATGTCATAGAGAGTCACTCTGGTATTGGCAGTGATTGCCGAAGAGAGAATTGTGGGGGCAAATCATTTCCTGGTTTAAACAAAAAGTCATTTGTGATGAAAATGAAATTCTTTAAAGTATTACAAAACTTAGTGAAGAAAGATGTGACCATGCTTGTTAGAAAAGGGGAATAGGCACCACCCAAAGGTACACCAAGTCATACTACTATCAACATCAACAGTTCAGAAAGCATTTCAGGAGCGATATCATCCTTCAGCCAGTTTCCTATTAAGAGAGTGGGATCATTTCCTTCAAGGTCCTCGGGCAGTCTAATGATGTGTATACATTATTGATGTGGGAATGACCCTCTGCATCCTCGATCCTTTTGTCCATCTAGTGTACATGTTCAGTAAGGTCTTGTACCTGCTATGCTAAGTCATCATTGTGAGCGCGCAGATTGGAAGAAGCAATGCATTACCATTGACCTTGTTGTGTCTCCTTTCTACATGAGATTGTGGTGGTTCTCATGTAGAAAGGAGAGATCAATGGTCAATGTATCAACTTTAGCCCATAGGGCTGTAAGGGTTTCCACAACTGATGCTAGAATCATGTTGAGTTTGTCTGGAGGCTCTACTGAATTAGGAGTGTGTCCCAAATAAACTAAAGACTCTTTCATATCTGCATGTGTAGACAACATAGTCTGCCCTCTATCACCATAAGAAGGGCATTTGCACGTTCGCGATCAATGCCCCCTAGGCAGGAAGCGCAGAGTAATATCTTACAAGATGAACATCCATTAGGAATGCTGGTAGGGTGCCAGTAACTGGTAACCAGCCTCATTTATCAGGTAACATAGTTAAAAATACTGATATAATTTAAAATCCTGAGACGTAGGCCTGCTACACCCAGCAATGGATAATAAATGTGGTAATCCTATAAATTCCTAATGTTGTAACCTATTATGTTTTGAGAAAAGTCAGATTAGTATAAGACCCTTCACATCACAGAATTAAAAGGACTTAATATACCAAAAGAGTTGCTCAACACGGTTATCGGTCTCTGTGGGGGAAGCGTATTGATAGTTTATATGCTGTAAAATAATAACAATGGCTCCAGGAATTTATTGCAGAAAAATATAAGCCATTTACCATGGAGCAGATCAGGCCAGGTGACCAGGCTGGGAGTAACAGATGTCAGTGCACAACAGGGAGGATCTGCAAAGACACCCTGGATCACTGGAAATCAGAGGGCCGGAGTGGCAACACTGACACAAATTACAGCGCCATGGCCACTCAACATGGGGATACATCAAGGCCATGCCAACCCTGCTCCACTACTCACAGGTGGGCCGCAGGAGGATATGGCCCACACAGTATTCACCATGCCGCAAAGCAGGCAACAACTAGAAGTGTTGCAGACAGCTCCTCCAGCCAGAGAGACCACAAGGCCGAAGGAGGCGACTTGAGGGTTCAGTCTGTTACTAGGGGTGGGCGGTAAACTCTGCTCCTCCAGTGAAGTTTGCAGAGTGTTGCCCATTCCGCCTGTGCTTGGAGTACAGAGTTTGGCAATAACTCCACCAAACGCTGCATGGCAGTTTTTCTCACACGTGGCTCACCAACGTTTGGTTGGTGAGTATGAGCAAGAAAAACTTAGCGCTAAACCTCCTCCCGGTGAGATTTTTCAATGCAGGCTGTCACGGCAGGTCACTACCGCTCACTTTGTGAAAGCTGCCACTTGAGTAGAAAATCCACTTGAGTGACAGAAAAAAGCAGCACCCTGTGGGGGCACCACATAGTGTTGTTTGCTCAGATTTTAGAGCACCGGACAAGCTCCTGGCCCAACACATCAGCAAGGCAGCGAGACGGACCGGAATTCTGATGCTTGTGGAAATCCATGGAATCTCACAGAGTTTTTAGGTAAGTCCCTGGAATTTCACAGAGTAAAACATTGTGAGTTCTTCCCACCCCTATCTGTCACCCAGACACCACCACACAGAGCTGCACAGTTCCACTCCAGGCAACACCAGTTCCACAGACAGTTCAGTTATAGGCAGCACCAGGGTGTGTCTGGGCAGCACAAATCAAACACCTTGATTCTGAAGGAGATAAATAGAATCGCACCGCTGATATTCAGGTACTCCCCCGCTGTACCTCTCTAATTCCTCAAAGCAGTCGGAGTATTGGTGGTTCGACTCCGACTCAGATTATGTTGGGTGTTGCAGGACAGCACAGATTCACCCAAAATGGCTCCCACCAGTTCAGGGGCTAGCCACACCCCTCAAAGTTGTTAAAAAATTGAATAGTTAATAGATGTACTTTTGCATAAGTTGAAGACATTTGTATTTTGAAAGCCACATGAATATCTTTGGGCACTTCCTGAATTCTTTAAATTTTAGATGTTTGAGAATGATGTAAAGTTTTTGATAGACTAAAGAGAAACAATTATTACCTTCATTTGATACTTATTGTTTGTTGGATTGAATGTTGAATTAATTTCCTAATTGACTGTACATCATGAACTGGTTGTAACTTTCCACCGCTTCCTTATGAAGCCAGTGACATCTTTGACTCAAGAGACTCCTCTTAGGTAAACATGTTTCTTCTAAACTTTGTAATCTTTTGGGATGGAAAGATGAAACACTGTACCTGGTGTATTGTGGTTATGTTCACTCTTCCCCATATAGATTGTCTGCATCATCCCACTGTTCGAAACAATTAGACATTACTGTTAGCCCACAGTAGGCCATAGATCTGACTCAGGTATTATCTTGTGGACAACAGTATGCATTAGTAATTTAACAATATTGTTTTTTATATTTAATGAGTCATGTTATCAATGATGCCATTTAACATGTCCTTAGTGATATATTATGTGAGGGCATAAGCAGTGCATGATGAGGTGAAAGGTTTAGTCAATTGACTAAACAGTAACTGGTGAATTTCAGTTTTTTTTTTAACATATGTTAATGTCTCATTTCAACACCTAACTATCAGGTCACATTAACCTTTTGTTTTTTCTGTGAATTTCTGGGGTTTTTGATTCATATTCTCAACTGGCCCAGTGCCCAACCCTCCATGGATGTCTGTGCTGGCAGCCAACCTCCGTTGCACAGTTTCTCAACCGATCGGTAGATGGGTACGGTGATTAAACTGATATGGAAAGGGGATGCCATACTTACTCAATTATATCTCTTTTAAACTATTTTAGCCCCTTTAATTACTAAAAACCAATACCTCCCTCACATTTTTTCACCAGCTGAATTTATATCTACATTAACATGTCAGTGTTCAACCTGCTCCTTAGGAAAGTTTTAAATTTAACCGCTCCTATTCCAACAGTCAGGCTTGTCTCACTTTTGTCTTGAATAGAAAATGTTAGCTTTCCCACTGAAGAGGTATCATATCTTTCAGGAAGGTTGTTTCTCCGTATAAAGTAACTGTTCCATGCAATCTGTGAGGCAGTAAAAAGTGATTTTCTTATACCACTTTTGCTATGCTATGATAATAAACTCGAATTTGGCATTTACACTTTAGCAATAAGGTGCCGATTCGGATCCTGGAAAAAAGTTCCCCGTACGAATCGTATCCGGATTTTTTTCCGTACGAATCGTACAAGTACCGTACAAACTGGCAAGTACGATTCGTATGGGAAAAAGTCCATACGAATCGTATTGGGAAAATTCCCCCACACATCCTCGGGTCGGAAAACGTTTACGACACGTCCCCGGACGATTTTACGTACAAATGTGAAAACTCAAGTCCGAGCGCGCAAGTACGATCCGTACCGGGCGTCCGATGTTACAACTGCATGGAAAAAACACCGTACGGACCGAACTCCCATAGCAACCATGGAGACATGTGCCCGCATACGTGCCGTACCCCCCCCTGCCCCCGTACGTATGCCCCGAACACCCCCCTAGCCCCCGCATGTACGCCCCGAACACCCCCCGTGTATGTACGGACCGTACCCCCAGCCCCCCGTGTATGTACGGACCGTACCCCCAGCCCCCCGTGTATGTACGGACCGTACCCCCAGCTCCCGTGTATGTACGGACCGTACCCCCAGCCCCCCGTGTATGTACGGACCGTACCCCCACCCGTGTATGTACGGACCGTACCCCCACCCGTGTATGTACGGACCGTACCCCCCGTGTATGTACGGACCGTACCCCCAGCCCCCCCGTCTATGTACGGACCGTACCCCCACCCGTGTATGTACGGACCGTACCCCCAGCCCCCCTGTGTATGTATGGACCGTACCCCCACCCGTGTATGTACGACCGTACCCCCACCTGTGCATGTACGGACCGTACCCCCCCTTGTATGTACGGACCGTACCCCCACCCGTGTATGTACGGACCGTACCCTCAGCCCCCCGTGTATGTACGGACCGTACCCCCAGCCCCCCGTCTATGTACGGACCGTACCCCCACCCGTGTATGTATGGACCGTACCCCCACCCGTGTATGTACGGACCGTACCCCCAGGCCCCCGTGTATGTACGGACCGTACCCCCAGCCCCCGTGTATGTACGGACCGTACCCCCACCCATGTATGTACGGACCGTACCCCCACCCATGTATGTACAGACCGTACCGGGCGGGCGGGGGGGGTACGGCACGTACCGGGCCCTCTATTCCGCTGGCATCGCAGCGTACTTAGCTTTTCCGGCACTTTTTAGGTGGCGTAAAAATATTGCCCTCCGGTTCGGCGCTTTCCTGGATCACATTTGTATGGATATTTTCGTCAGTCGGTGTTTTTTACGGTTCGTACGGAAATGGTGTTTCCGTGCGAATCGTGATTGCATGTTTGTAATGTTTTTTTCCCGGGTACGAGTCGGACGGAGTAAACACTCCGACCGACGGTTCGTACCCGGTTTCTCCAGGATCCGAATCGGCACCTAAATGTGTGAGTGCATGTTTATTAGTGTAGTTTCTCTAAATAACATGGGATGGCCCACAGCTATTTTCAATACCCTGTCCAAAATATATAAACACAAATAATTTAGTTGTAAAACTAATTTGACCTTCATTCCTATATGGTACTATTTTAACTCCTTAACTGCTGGTGCTCCCCCTCACCCCCCAGTGCTGAGCCCTTCTTTGGCTACTTGGCATAACTTGCGCTTACGGCTCCATAACGTTTTTTTCAACATATGGTATGCACTGCAAATTTGTGTCCTTTTTTCCAACATACTGGGGATTCAAAAGGTACCCAGGGTTTGTGGATTAACCTGGAGGGGACAAAGAAAATAACCAAAATTTAAATGCAGCTTTTTTGGGAAAAATAGGAAAAAAGTGCACTGGATAAAAGTGTCTGTGTTTTTTTCTGAAAAGTGATTCTGGGCCCTAGCTCAGACAGTGCCTAGAGAAACATAGCAATCTTGCAATTTGTTTTAAACTAGACACCTGGGGGACAGTCGTGGCCGGCATGACTCGCGGGTGGTGGGGGCAGCGGGTCACACTGGCAAAGGAGTCGTACGGGGGTAATTTTAAATACATTTTTAAAAATGTAACTTACCTTCGAGGCCCAGTCCGGTCCAGTGTCGTCCCGCATCCTCTCCTCCACACAGGAAGCAGACAGCCTCCCTCCCCTCCTCTAATTCAATCATAACACAGCAATGGTAGCGTTGTGATTGGCTGTGACGCCGACCACACAGGCATCTATGGGGAGGCCATTTTCTTCATGTAGGCTGCGTGTAGCCTACATGGAGAAAAAGGCAGTGTGCGTATGACTGGTTTGGTCAGCCCTGGGGCCGACCAAATAGTCAGCGCCCACAACAATGGGAAAGCCACTCCTCCCCTGCCCCGGAGCAGAACCGCCCACCAACCAAGCCCTTCTGCTTTCCTGCAGTGTGAGAAGCAGACACATAAAATGGTATTTATAATGCCATTTTATGTTTCTGCTTCGAGCACTGCGAGAGAGCAGTGAGTGAGGCGACGCTCCTCCGCCCACATGGAGTAGCCGCCCCTGCTGGGGGAATCCAGGGTGGGATGGCTTGTGTGGCTCTCACCAGTTTTTCTACCCAGAATCCCTTGCACGCATCACACTTTGACAAAGAAAACAGATTTTCCTTGCACTTCTGTGATGGAAAAATCTGAAATCTGCGAGGAGCCACAAACTTCCTTCCGCCCAGCATTCCCCAAGTCTCCGGATAAAAATGGTACCTCACTTGTGTGGGTAGGACTAGTTCCCGCAACGGGAAAAAACCCGCAAAATGGATACATCACATTTTTCCACTCAAAACTGTCTCTTTTTTGCAAAGTGGGTAGCTGTGGTTTGTGGGCCCTAGCAGAGCTGCACCTAGGGAAACATAGCAAACCTGAACATTTTTGGAAACTAGGCAACCTGGGGAGCATAGGGATGCATGTCTTGAATGGCTCTCACTAGGTATTTTTACCCCGAAGTCCTTGCAAACATCACATTTCTTTGACTGAAAGTTCTGGAATCTGCATGAAGCCACATATTTCCTACCACCCTGAGTCCCCACTTGTCCTCCAATAAGAACAGTACCCCCCTTGTGCGGGTAGGCCACAAAACCATGACACACAAAGGCTCTAAATCGCAACATTGAGACATAAGCAGTCGGAGTAGCTGCAGTATTTGGAGGCGTGCTGTGGTGCCACCCATGCAAAGCTATGAACCACAGACATCTTTAAAAACTAGATAACCAGGAGATTCCAGGGTGGTGCGCTTGCATAGATCTTATGAGGTTTTCTTACCCGAAAGGTCCTGTAAACCTCAATCACATATTTTCCATATATTTCTGTGATAGAAACTTCCGGAATCCAAGCAGTCCACTTCCAGAATCTGCAGTCCTCCACTTGTGTGGCTGGGACTAGTCCCCTTGTAAGGGGGACTCCCATTGACCATGGTTTAATACGTTCCTGTTCCAGACACTAGTGCCAGCCACAAAGGTGGCACAGCGTTTTTATTGGCACAAGTGGGGTAATGCTGGGTGGTAGGAGTTTTGTGGATTTCTCTGGACTCCGGAAGTTTCCATCACAGTTTATTCAACACACAAAAAAGCGATAGGTGGGATTCTTGCAAACAGTATAACCACTGGCAATTGCTTGGGATAGCATTCCAACTTATCACTTTTTGGCCACCATACCATCTCAGATTATACCCAGCAATATGCAAATCAACCTTGGTACTGCTACAATAGGAACACGCCTAGCACCATCTGCCATGCCAGGTCCTCTCTGAACTAGAACACACAACCTGTGACCATTTTCAGCCTATTCGGGCTACTTCAGGCTGGTGCAGCTTGGTTCCAGTGGTACAGTGAGCACGGGACCTATGTCTCAGCATACAATTGGCCACTTAGGGCATTATATTAAACACACAAAAAGTGATGGGAGGAATGCTTGCAAATAGTCTACCTACTTGCAATAGCTTGGGGCAGAATTGTAACTCCTATTTGTTTGCCTGCCATGCCATCTCAGATGAAACCCACCTATATGCATATCAGCCTTGGTCCTGCTTCAATAGGAACAGTTCAGCTCGAACTGCCGTGCCAGGTCCTCTCTGAGCTGGAACACAAGCAACCTAAGACTTGGGCCTCTCCTGTCATGTGCAGCTAGGTTCCAGTGGCATAGTGACCATGGGTCAGACATTGGGCATTACCTTGGAATTACCTTGGCCACTTAAGGTGTTATATCTAACACATCATAAGTTATTGGAGGAATGCTTGCAAATAGCCTACCTACTGGAAATCATTTGGGATTGCATTACAACCCGTCTTTTTTCTTTACCCACTATGCCACCTCAAATTAGACCAAGTTATATGAGATTCAACCTTGGTCTAGTCTAGCCCGAACAACCAAACCAGTTCCTATCTAAAGCAGAAAACAAGCAACCTAAGACTGGTATCAGCTTATTTGGATCCCTTCAGTCGGTGCTGCCAGGGTCACTTCCAGGGACAGTTTGAACAAAAAGAAACTCCTGAAGGAATTATTTCAAATACATTTTTGTTATAACATTAACATTGGTCATTCAGGAGCACATCAAAACAACTCAATTGGTGAATAGGATGTATGTCGAAAGAATCTTTCGAAGGAATAGAAAAAAGATAAGCAAGTAGTTTGTACTACTGTATAAAAATGAATAGTTTTAATAATAAGGTGTCTGATATATTTGATTACGCGAAAGGTCCTATCTGGTGAACAATACAACTCTGCCTAACAACCAAATTCTTAAGTGTAAAAATTCAAAGGATTGTAATGCAAATAGTTATACTTCATATGGGTTGTTGTGTGTAAATTGTTGACATTTTCGTCTCTAAACAGTAACCATAAATGAGACCATTTTTAGCACTATATTTGTTTAGAAGGCCTCTAATTTCATAGTGTTGCATTTGATCAGAGATACAGCAGTTAATATACAAATTAAACATGTGGGCATTCCATAGCCTTAGGAATGATTCCTATCAAAAACATCCCCGGCAGCAGCAGTGTCGAAGTCCACCATCTGGAGTTGTGGCGGTCGAAAAATAGAGCATTCTATTACACACACATAAAGTGATGAGAGGAATGCTTGCAAATAGTTTAACCACTTGTAAACACTTCGGGTAACATTACAACCCATGGTTCTTTGTAACTCATAATGCTACCTCAGATTAGTCTCAGTCATATGCAAATCAGGCCCTGGTCCAGCTCAGACAGGAACAGTCTAGCCCAAATTGGCAAGCCAGGTCCTCTTTGAACCAGAACACAAGCAGCCCAAGACTAGTTCCAGCCTATTTGGGCCTCTTCAGTCTGGTGCAGTTTGGTTCCAGTGGCACAGTAAGCCTGGGACCTATGTCTGGGCATGCTCCTGGCTACTTTCGGCATTACATCAAATATATAAAAACTAATGGGTTGAATGCTCCCAAATAGTCTAATCACTGACAATCGCTCGGGGTAGCATTTCAACATATTGTTTTTTTGCCCACCATGCCAGCTCAGTTTAGACCCAGTCCTATGCAAATCAGCCATGGTCCCGCTCCAACAGTAGCAGTCCAGCCCAAACTGCCAAGCCAGGTCGTCTCTGAACCAGAGCACAAACAACCCAAGACCGGCTTTGGACTATTTGGGCCTATTTAGTCAGGTTCTGCTTGGTTCCAGTGGCACAGTGAGCAGAGGGTACACGTATGAGCATACCTCTGGACAGACCCTTTGTGTGTCTGGAGTACATTTAAGGCGTTATTGACAATTTCATGGCTGTAGTCATTTTAGAAGTGTATTTTGTGAACTGCGATGGATTTATTCTATTGTTGGTGTATATTTGTATTAGCATCTCCCTCCCAGCCCCCTGCTTAAATTTGTAAGCAAAGTTGATATTGTTGTGATCAATGTTTTGACCATAATATTTTTCAAGCACAATGTTTTTGTGGTTAGTATTTTGTCATACAACCAATTAGTGCCCAATTGTATTCACGCAAAAAGCAAGTTAACAGAAACTGGCCAAATAAAAGAAAGCATGTTTCATCACTAAAGTGAATGCCTACCTCTGATGATTTGACAATTCAACGCTGCTAATTATTTGTAAGTGTAGCTTTTTAGGCAATAAAAATTGTGATTTGCACTACTGTTAGAGACAGTTATGACTGCTGTCCCAATAATAGTCAACAAAAAGGTCCAACTCCTATTACACACAGACAACTAGGGCGTGGCCTCGGGCCGACATGGCCGCTTGGAGCTGAAGCTCCGTGTCGACCCCGCACTCCAGGCTACAGAAAGAAGTTTTCCAGCACTCCACTCCGGAACAAAAGGCAGGTTCTGGCGCCGGAATATGGTTGGAGGCGATTGGGCATAACATCGCTGCCCTAACCTGAATATCTGGCCCAGAATCAGGAGTTTGCGGTTCCGCGCCGAGCGAAGATGGCGGACTGATTGTTCTGCGCTCCATCAGAGGTGAGGCATTGACGAGAGGTGTCACCACTCTATCACCGCACTGTGATTCCGCCGCGGTAAAGGCAGATGGACGAGAACGCGCGGCAGCCGCTGGCAGTCGCCATGACGATAGCCGCCGTCGAGAACCACCCAGGCGCTGACTGCGTTAGCAACATCATTCTCCTGCATTGCTTCCGGACACCTGCCACACCGATCATCGTCCGGACAGCTCTTTGTGCGCACCAAGCTCTTTGTGCGCCGCCGGGACCAGCGGCTGGACGATCGGGATGAGTCTTGCCCAGGGAAGATAGTAATCAGAAACTGAGGTTGATCAGACTTAGGCCCTCATGGCTCACTAACCTTCAGTTCGTAAATACGACACAAATGAGTCGCCCATGCTTCCAGGGCAATGTTACAATTAAGCACTAGCTTAGGTGCATCTGACAGAGAATAGTTATCAACCAGGTTCCAAGAAGAGCTAAAGTCTTTGAGCACACATGCCCTGGTCAGCTGATCCCAGTGCTCGCTACTTGCCTCAGCTTTCCTCTCTGCAAGGACCCGTTTGGACTCGTTTCTGCAGTTTCCTTCCTGTTCTTTGAGGATTTTCCCAGCCTCCATGTTCTAGTAAACCAGGGAGCAGTCCTCAATTCGGCAGGCCAAGCCTTTTTCATAAGAATAGCTTTTGTGGCATACTCCAAGGACATAAAAGAATCAACTACAGTCTCACTACCATCTCCTCAGGAAAGGCATTTTAAAACGCTGCTCAGGGTACTTGCCATAAGCCAATTAAAACTTGTGGCATGTCAGCTTTTTTCCAAACAAGCCTGCTAAGATTAAAACATGCTAAGGTAACAGCACAAAGACGCGGGTAATCTGATGGCAGCCGTGGTCTTGGTACAAGAATCCATAAATGCTCCTCATGCACCAGTGATGCTCCTGGTTACTCCATGTCCCACACCCTTTCAGGACATTTACCCTATGAACTTTCCCTCGACCGCTGAGACCTTGCTACCTGACCGATGACAGGTGGAGCTACCCCGATAGCTATAGGGGAGATGGACTGTGGATTCCCTCCTCGGCCGTCACATACCCAGCCGGACATTGGACAGACCTTCCTTCGTCTCTCCTGCCGTTATCTTCCCCCTTCCCCCTACACCCTTCTCTCTTACCCCTATCCTACCTGGATCCTGCACACCCTTCAGGACATTTACCCTGTGAACTTTCCCTCTACCGCTGAGACCTTGCTACCTGACCGTTGCCCGGTGGAGCTACCCTCATAGCTATAGGGGAGATGGGCTGTGAATTCCCTCCTCGGCCGTCACCTACCCAGCCGGACATTGGGCAGACCTTCCTTCGTCTCTCCTGCCGTTTTCTCCCTCCTTCCACCTACACCCTTCCCCCTATCCGCCATATTTATCCTTTCTCCCTACTATTTAAATGTGTTTCGTATAACCGATGTAACCTGTAACTGTTTTTAACTGGGTAATAATGTGATTCCTAACGTAAAGTGCTCTGATACCCACGGGTCTAGCCAGCGCTTCCAGTAACTGATGTAACGTGTAACTGATGTAATTTTGTAATTTCTGTGGAACCTTATGTAAAGCGCTCTGATACCTCTGGGTCTAGCCAGCGCTATATAAAACTCTCAAAATAAAAATAAATTAAAAAAATAATTTTTTTTGATTGAAGCAAACACAAAGGGATGATGGACGGAGTGCAGAAGATTTTCAGACAATCACCCCCAGTCACAGATCTGGGTTGAATCCATCATCGTTCTTTGGCTCACTTCACCACCGCAGTTCAGACCCAGCCATATGCAAATCAGTCTTGACCCTGTTCCTTGTGGGAACATTCTAGCCCGAACTGCCAAGCCAGGTCTTCCCTGTTTGGTAAACAAGCATCCTGGTATCGGTTTCACGGTACCACCCCTCATTAGCCAGGCTAGCTTGAAACCAGTGGCAAAGTGAGCAAGGGACCCACATCTGGGCATACCCTGCCAACTTAGTGTGAACAAAGTAAACACAGCAAAATGGTGGACAGAGTGCTGAAACTTTTCAGACACTCACCCCCATCACAGATATGGGTGGCATCCACCATCGTTCATTAGCTCACTTCGCCACCCCAGTTTGGACCCAGCCATATGCAAATCAGTCTTGACCCTGTGCCTCATGGGAACAGTCCTGTCCGAACTGTCAAGCCAGGTCTTCCCTGGACCGGAAACAAGCATCCTGGGACCGGTTTTGGGGCAACACCCCTCATCAGCCAGGCTAGCTTGAATCCAGTGGTAAAGTGATCAATGGGACTCATGTCTGGTCATACCCTGCCAACTTTGATCGAACACTGAAAGCTTGCCAAAGAGACAGAGGCATACTTTAACAATTACAAAATCAAGCTAAATATGTCAAAGCCATAGTGATGGCATGTGGAATGTTTTTGGCCAAATGAAAGAGAAGGAATATCACAATGGCAGAAAAGTCTATTGGAAAAATGGGGAGCTCCAATTATCTAGGAATAACACTAGCCACACCTTTCAACTGGAACACCTATATTCAAGTTGTGGCAAGTAAGTGAGAGATGGTCACACAAGGTATCGCAAGATTCACCTAACTGTATAAAGGTGGATCACTGGCTCATATCCCAGAGATCTGTGGTTTCAAGATAGAAACTAGCATACTCTACAGTGCTGTGGTATGGGGCTCTACCACTCGAGTCAACAGCAAGGCAGGGTGCCAAGACAATTCTGGAAATCACAATTCCAAATCCCTAGTCAACACAAAATACCTTCAGTGAAGCCCACTAAGTTACAACATCCCTTGACTCAGTGAACAACATGATAGCAATGAGCTACACAACAAAAATGAACGCATCTACAACAAACTATCTTGTAGATGAGTGCTGAAAAGAACTTGCCTCGTACCAAGCTCTTTACACTGTCAGAAAAAGGATCAAGAGGTATTGTCCCTTGAGAAATAAAAACGTATGGGCACAGACCACAGATAAAGTTTGTCCCAAATGAAAAAAACACCTTAAATAAATCTATAGAACAAGGGAGACATTACCTGGGGGGACAAAATGGAAAATGTAAACCACCTACCAGGGGTAGATATCTTTATTTATTCTAATTAAGTAAAACTGTATAATAACCAAGCTTCTCAGCTATGAAGGCAGGCAGCTTTTTTACATGGCTCGATTTAACATGCTAGACCTATAAGATTGCGGAAACCACTGCTTCTAAGGGGAATCAATCTACCCGGATTTAAATGTTAGCCAAGTGCAGTAAGGGTCTTATTATGTTTTTGGCACCCTTGGAGCAGGCAGCCACACCAGCACCCCGCTCCAAGACCACCAAACCCATACTGTGACCGAACGCCAGATTCTGACTGGAATCCAGGTCGGGCAGTCTTGCGGGAGCTAGCCCACAGTGGTGCCCTGCTAAGGCTTATATGTGAGCCTTAGCAAGGCACCATAATGGGAACACCATTGCACATACCAGTATGGCATGGACTATAAGTCCATGCCCTGCAGACAACAGGCGTGCATGCATACAGGGGGGCATATGTCCCCTGGTGCAGGGACAACAGGAGGCCCTCTAGGGTCCCCTTAGTTTCCTCACCGCCACACTGTTCATGGCAGTCGCACCGCCATAAAAACTGTTGCATGGAGGGAACTAGTAATATGCTTGGAGGGGTAAGTAGTTTAAATATCGTGATTTAAATATCGATATACAGAAATATTGAGTTTAATATATCGATTGTATTTTATATCAATGTTCTGTATATCGATGTTAAAAATATAATTTTTAAGTATTGTCAAAAATATTGAAGAATGTTATATCGAGAGTAAAAATATCGTTAAGTAAAAATATCATTAAAGTATTATATTTCTTGATCTGAGCGTGCAGTCTGCCACTCACGGGTGGATGGCGCAGGCGATCGCAGCGGTGTTTGAGCTGCTGCTTCTTCTTGATCTGAGCGCGCGGCCAAACACCGCTGCGATCGCCTGCGCCATCCACCCGTGAGAAATACCGAGCCCATCAACCAATCATGAGGGAGATCGTGCACCTGCAGGCAGGACAGTGCGACAACCAAATCGGGCCAAGTTTTGGGAAGTAATCAACGATGAGCATGGCATCGACCCCACGGGTACCTACCTCGGAGACAGCGATCTGCAGCTGGAAAGGATAAACGTGTACTACAATGAAGCATCAGGTGGTAAATATGTACCCAGGGCCATCCTCATCGATCTGGAGCCAGGCACTATGGACTCTGTGTGGTCGAGACCATTTGGACAGATCTTCAGACCAGACAACTTTGTCTTTGGTCAGTGTGGTGCTGGCAACAACTGGGCTAAAGGTCACTACACAGAGGGTGCTGAACTGGTGGACTCTATCATGGATGTAGTGCGCAAGGAGTCCGATAGCTGTGACTGCCTCCAGAGCTTCCAGCTGACCCACTCCTTGGGTGGTGGCACCGGCTCTGGCATGGGCACACTTCTCATCAGCAAGATCCGGGAAGAGTATCCCGACAGGATCATGAACACCTTCAGTGTGGTGCCATCTCCGAAGGTTTCAGACACAGTAGTGGAGCCCTACAACGCCACCCTGTCTGTCCACCAGCTGGTTGAGAACACAGGCGAGACCTTCTGTATTGACAACGAGGCTCTGTACAACATCTGCTTCCGGACCCTTAAGCTGACCACCCCTACATACGGAGACCTGAACCACCTAGTCTCTGCTACCAATGAGCGGTGTCACCACCTACCTGCGCTTCCCCGGCCAGCTCAATGCGGACCTCCGCAAGGTGGCTGTCAACATGGTGCCCTTCCCCTGTCTGCATGTCTTCATGCCCGGCTTTGCCCCGCTCACCAGCCGCGGCAGCCAGCAGTACCGTGCCCTGACTGTGCCAGAGCTGACACAACAGATGTTCAATTCAAAGAACATGATGGCAGCCTGCGACCCCTGCCACGACCACTACCTCACTGTGGACGCCATCTTCCAAGGCTGCATGTTCATGAAAGAAGTAGACGAGCAGATGCTCAATGTTCAGAATAAGAGCAGCAGCTACTTCGTGGATTCCAAACAACGTGAAGACAGCCGTGTGCGACATCCCGCCCTGAGGCCTCAAGATGGCCGCCACCTTCATCAGCAACAGCACAGCAATCCAGGAGCTCTTCAAGAGCATCTCCGAGCAGTTCACCGCCATGTTCCGCTGCAAGGCTTTCCTCCACTGGTACACTGGCGAGTGCATGGATGAGATGGAGTTCACCGAGGCAGAGAGCAACATGAACGACCTGGTGTCCCAGTACCAGCAGTACCAAGATGCCACTGCAGAAGAGGGCGAGTTCGAGGAGGAGGCGGAGGCGGAGGAGGAAGTGGCATAAATCTCTCCACACTAATAACAATGGACCATACTGCCAACACTGGCATGAACTTAAACGTTGGGCCAACAAGCATCCTGCTGGTGACTGGTCGGCTCTCGTTCGGGGATGCTGACTTTGTGTAATATGGTTATTGCTGCACTGCATTTGTCATTTCCTGTTTGTGGGTGTCCGGTCTAGTCGTCCAGACTAGAACAGGGCCTTTTAGCATGAGTTGACCACACCCTTCTCCCAGCTCCCCCTTGCCCCGGTTGCGTTTTGCAGCCTGCCAGACTTCGGTCTTCTCACCATTGTTTGGTCGGATACTGGAAGCAGCTTGGGACCGCGTCGGTCCAGAGATTTTCTCTAGGGGAGTTCTTTCAGATGTGGGTTTCTGTTTACAGTCCTTAATAGTTGAGTGAGCAGGCTCCTAGTCAACACATCCCGGGTGAAGTGTGCTGGAGAGAAACCCCATATTTTGTTTTGTTTCCATGTAGCTTGTCTCAGGCTGCCAACCTTTCCTGTCCCTTCCCTGTCACTCCTGTTTCGTTTCACTCGTTTCTGTTGTCTGGCTCAAGTTCCAGCTTCCTTTTTCACTGTTTCAGGGCGTCTGTCCTGTGTGGTAGTATAGCTGAGAAAGCAGTCACTTGTGAATCATGGTGTCACGATTGAACCTCACATGCGAAGAAGCCTGTCAAACCGGGGGTGGGGTTGGGAACAATTGAGATCGTAAGTACTTAAGACACCTCCATGTGACCACAATTAAAATGAGAGCAAGTGGTAAAAAATAAATAATATTATATTTGTGTTTTTTTAGAGTTTGTTTGTAGTAGTATATTATTTAAATAAAGTAAAAAAAAAATTGTATCATATTTTTGTGGAGTGGGATGTTGGGTTTATAGGGGATAAGGGTGGGGAGTGTATTAAAATAATGTTTAAAAATATAATAAAAATTGTTAAATTATACATTTTAATTTCAAATGTAAATTTCGAATTTTGAAATATATTTTTAGGAGCGGATGTTGGGTTTATAGGGGATAAGGGTGGGGAGTGTTTTAAACTAATGTTTAAAAATATAATAAAAATTGTTAAATTATAAATTTTAATTTCAAATGTAAATTTCGAATTTTGAAATATATTTTTAGGAGCCGGATGTTGGGTTTATAGGGGATAAGGGTGAGGAGTTTTTTAAAACAATGTTTAAAAATATTATAAAAATTGTTAAATTATACATTTTAATTTCAAATTTTGAAATGTATTTTTAGGAGCGGGATGTTGGGTTAAGAGGGGATAAGGGTGGGGAGTGTTTTAAAAAAATGTATTTTCATTTTTATATTTGCAAACATTTAAAATAATATTTAAAAAAGTAATTTCTAAATTTAAATTTAATTTCGAATATTAGATTAATTTTATTTGGAGAGTAGTTTTGTGTTTATAGGGGATAATGGTGGGGAGTGTTTAAAGATAATGTAAATTAAATTTTGAAAAAATAAAAATTGGGAAAAAAGTACTGAAAAAATAGGAAATTATTTAAAAATAATTAGTATTGGGATGTACATTTTCTAGTTGTTAAATAAGGTGAGTGTTTAAAAAAAATAATATTATAATCTTTTATATGTTTACTCTCCAGTATGTTTCCTAATTTAATAGTGTTAGGAATGGGAATAGTAAATTAATTAAGTTTAGTGTCCAGCACTTACCCCAATTTATTACAGATTGGAGTGGGAATAGTAAATTAATTAAGTTTAGTGTCCAGCACCTACCCCAAATTAATACTGACTTAAGTGAGAAAAGTAAATTAATTAAATTTAGTGTCCAGCCCCTACCCCAATTTATTACTGACTGGAGTGAGAATAGTAGAATAATTAAGTTTAGTGTCCAGCACCTACCCTAATGTAATACAGACTGGAGTGGAAATAGTAAATTAATTACGTTTAGTGTCCAGCACTTACCCTAATTTAATACTGACTGGAGTGGGTATAGTAAATTAATTAAGTTTAGTGTCCAGCACCTACCCTAATTTAATACAGACTGTAGTGGGAATAGTACATTAATTAAGTTTAGTGTCCAGCACCTCCTCTAATTTAATAATGAATGTAGTGGGAATAGTAAATTAATTAAATTTAGTGTCCAGCACCTACCCCAATGTATTACTGACTGGAGTTGAAATAGTAAATTAATTAAGTTTAGTGTCCAGCACCTATCCCAATTTAATACTGACTGGAGTGGGAATAGTAAATTAATTAAGTTTAGTGTCCAACACCTACCCGAACTTAATACCGCCTGGAGTGGGAATAGTAAATTAATTAAGTTTAGTGTCCAGCACCTACCCCAATTTAATACTGACTGGAGTGGGAATAGTAAATTAATTGAGTTTAGTGTCCAGCACCTACACCAATTTAATATTGACTGGAGTGGGAATAGTAAATTAATTAAGTTTAGTGTCCAGCACCTACCCCAATTTAATACTGACTTGAGAGGGAATAGTAAATAAATTAAATTTAGTGTCCAGCACCTACACCAATGTAATATTGACTGGAAGTGGGAATAGTAAATTAATTAGGTTTAGTGTCCAGCTACTACCCCAATTTAATACTGGCTGGAGTGGGAATAGTAATTTTTTTAAGTTTAGTGTCAAGCACCTACCCTAATTTAATACAGACTGGAGTGGGAATAGTAAATTAATTAAGTGTGGTGTCCAGCACCAACCCCAATTAGTACTGACTGGAGAGGAAAAAGTAAATAAATTAAGTTTAGTGTCCAGCACCTACTGTAATTTAATACAGACTGGAGTGGGGAAAGTAAATTAATTAATTTTAGCATCCAGCACCTACCTCAATTTAATACTGACTGGAGAGGGAATAGTAAATAAATTACGTTTAGTGTCCAGCACCTACTCTAATTTAATACTGACTGGAGTGGGAATAGTAAATTAATTAAGTTTAGTGTTTAGTATCTATATAGGGGTCGATTCCGATCCCGGGTCGGACAGCTCTCTGAGAGCTGTCCGTAGCCTTACCGTGCGACCGACTTGTACCCGTAGCCGGTCCGTCCTGTAGATGAAGTACGATGCGCATAACTGCCAAAAACACGACCGACACGTAGGCTGTGATTCAAGCTTCATTCTCCGTCCGAGCCGTACATCTGATCGCCGAACCGAGTCTCCCGGAAGCAGTATCCACAGCAGTTTCCGCCCTGACAAGTACGATGCATACTTCCTACGTGCCGGATGGCTCTCCACGTACGGCACATCACAGCATCCGGAAAACAAGCATATCAGCTACAATTCGCGCCACAACTCAATCCACGGCTACGCGACGGACCAGCTTGCAGCGGGAACAAGATGTAGCAACAAGCAGCGTGTATGACACGAACACATCATGAATCCCATCGCGCAGGTCATACCAGTACTCTACATCTATGACTGGATCAGGAACCGACGCCGACGGTGCAGGCGGTAAGTCAGACACCTACCACACAAACAAACAACACGTACCCGCAAAATGGTACACACACACAGGGGATCCACATCCTGGCAACTAACAACAGGCCACCATAGGGGTTGCATGGCCAGCACCACTAACACCCCCACCCATAGGGCTTATGTTGCCCATCACCCCTGCCACCCCCAGCCATAGGGCATATGTTGCCCATCACTACTGCCACCCCCATCCATAGGGGACCTGTTGCCCATCACTACTGCCACCCCCACCCATAGGGGACCTGTTGCCCATCACCCCTGTCACCCCCACCCATGGGGCTCATGTTGCCCATCACCACTGCCACCCCCACCCATAGGGGACTTGTTGCCCAGCACTACTGCCACCCCCAGCCATAGGGCTCATGTTGCCCATCACTACTGCCACCCCCACTCACAGGACTTATGTTGCCCTTCATCCCAGCCACCCCCACTCATAGGTGACCTATTGCCCATCACCCCTGCCACCCCCACTCATAGGGGACCTGATGCCCATCACTACTGCCACCCCCAGCCATAGGTGACCTGTTGCCCATCACCCCTGCCACCCCCACTCATAGGGGACCTGGGGCCCATCACTACTGCCACCCCCAGCCATAGGGCTCATGTTGAAGTTGAAGTTAAAAATATTTGTAGAGCGCACTGTGACCGGGCGGTTTCCTGGCGCTAGGGGATTACTAGAGGCGAAGCAGAGGGGGTCAAGTGGAGGGGAACGCCTGGACGAACAAGTGGGTCTTGAGCGCTTTCCGGAAATGTAGATAGGAGGGAATTGATCGGATGGTGAAAGGGAGACTGTTCCAAAAGCGAGGGGCAAGGGAGGAGAACCTAGTGCCACCTGCTCGAGACTTGCGAAATCGGGGAACAGTAAGGAGATGCCTGACTGGAGGAGCGAAGATGACGACTAGGAAGATAATGAGAGACCATAGAATTAATAAAGAGAGGGGCTGTGCGAGCACGAGCCATGAAAACTATGCATCCCATTTTGAAAAGGGTACGATACAGAATAGGAAGCCAGTGAAGGGTTTTTAGAAGAATAGAGGAATGGTGAAATTTGGGAAGCCGATGGATTAGGCGAGCCGCCTGATTTTGAATAGTCTGAAGGCGCCGCAACTCATAGGCAGGAATGCCAACATACAGGCAGTTCCCATAGTCCAGCCGAGAAAGGACCATGGCTAAGATAATGATTTTAAGGGCATCAAAATTAAAAAAGCGGCAAATCTTACGGATAATCCGTAGGGATAGGAAACAGGATGAAACAACAGAGCTGATCTGAGGACGCATGGAAAGGTCCTGGCTGATTTTGATCCCGAGGGTTCTGACTGATGTGGAAGGAGCCGGAGGGGGACCAAAGCTGGCAGGCCAGAAAGAAGATGACCAGGGGCTAGAAGAGCCGCCAGTTAAGATCAGCTCAGTTTTGTCGGGATTGAGTTTAAGATGATTTAGACTCATCCAATCAGAGATAAATGTGAGAGTGGTTTGAAATTTGGAAAGAGAATCAGTAGAGGAGGAAAGATTGAATATAAGCTGAAGGTCATCCGCGTAATTGTAGACGGATACTTCCATTCTGAGCAAGGAGACAATAAGGGGATAGATGTAGAGGTTGAAAAGAAGAGGAGAAAGGGAGGAACCCTGGGGAACCCCACAAGAAACTGTGCGAAACGGGGCAGAGAAACCAGAGAGCTGAACAGCCTGTGACCGGCCTTGAAGAAATGACGTGAGCCAAGAGAGGGCGGTGCCCTGGATGCCCGCTGCCCTGACAAGGTCCAGAAGGATGGAATGATCGACCGTGTCAAAGGCGGCGGACAAGTCAAGGAGCACCAAGGCTTGGGGGCAGTTGGAGTCCGTCTTACTCTTGAGCTCGTCGAGGACAGAGAGGACAACAGTTTCGGTTGAATGAGCCGGGCGGAAACCCGCTTGATGGGAGGCCAGCAAATGATTGTCCTCGACGTATGTTTACAGGCAGGTGGTTATATGGCTCTCTAGGATCTTGCCTAAGTAGGGGAGCAGAGAAATAGGCCTAAAATTAACAGGGAGGGTTGGATCAGAGCCAGGCTTTTTTAAAATGGGGATGACAATGGCTGATTTGAGCTGTGGTGGAACCATTCCCAGAGAGATAGATAAGTTGAGAAAGGACAAAGGGGGGTCGGGACAGCCAACAAATAGCTCCCTTAGGATGCGAGCTGGGCCATAATCAGCAGGCGAGCCAGATTTGACTTTCCTGAGCAGAGCCAAAAAAGATTCTTTGGAGAGAGGTGGGAAGTGGGTGAAGGAAGAAAGCAAAGGGGGGGGAGAAGGGAGGAGGGTGGGAAGATGGTGAGGGGATGTTCTGCTTAATGTTAGCAATTTTCTCAAAGAAGTAGTCATTGAGAGAAAGGCAGAGAGAAAGAGAAGGAGTAGGGTGGAGGTTGACTCGATCAGATAAGGCTAGGTTATGAACAACAGAGAAAATTTCCTTGGGCTTGTTAGCCGCTGATAGAATCTTACCAGACAAATATTCTGATTTCGCCAAGAGAATAGCTCTCTTATAGTTGTTTAAGAGAGACCTATATTGATCCCTCAGGGAAGGGCAATAGTTGCGTCTCCACTGACGCTCAGACTGGCGAAGAGCTAGTTTGAGGGTTTTGAGGTCGCTCGAGAACCATTTATTGGCTTCGTGGAGACGACAAGCTTTAACTGTCCTGAGCGGAGCTATCCGGTCACAAGAAGTAGAGAGCCAGGTGTTAATGGCGTCCGCTTGAAGATCGAGGGGAAGGACTGATAAGTCCGGGGAGGTGGTCCTCAACGAGGAGCGGAGGGAGTTGAAATCTACCCGGTTCCAGTTACGCGCAGAAACATTCTTAGGCAGGGAGGATTTATTAGTGACAGCTAAATCAATGGTAAAATAGATAAGCGAGTGGTCCGACCAGGTGCAGGGGAGAATGGTGGTCTGGGAGAGGGTCCGGTTTGCCGACCAGATCTGATCAAGAATGTGGCCATGAATGTGGGTAGGAGCATGAATATGAGGGATAAAATTGAGGCAGCGAAGGGTGTCCGAGAAGTCTTTGGAAGCCAGATCTTCTTTAGGATCGCCAGGCCAATAATTGAAATCACCCAGCAGAAGGACTGACGTATTGTTGATGACGAGGGTAGCCAAAAGTTCTTGCAGAGCAGGTAGAAAATGGGGCATTGCTTGAGGAGGACGGTAGACAAGAACTATAGTGAGGGGGGTGGAAATGTTCACCGAGCGGGCCACCACAAAGTCGATTTTAGGCAATGTTGCCCATTACTACTGCCACCCCCACTCATAGGGCATACGTAGCCCATCACTACTGCCACCCCCAGCCATAAGGGACCTGTTGCCCATCACCCCTGCCACCCCCACTCATAGGTGACCTGTTGCCCTTCACCCCTGCCACCCCCACTCATAGGGGACCTGATGCCCATCCCTACTGCCTCCCCCAGCCATAGGTGACCTGTTGCCCATCACCCCTGCCACCCCCACTCATAGGTGACCTGTTGCCCATCACCCCTGCCACCCCCACTCATAGGGGACCTGATGCCCATCCCTACTGCCACCCCCAGCCATAGGGGACCTGTTGCCCATCACTACTGCCACCCCCAGCCATAGGGCTCATGTTGCCCATCACTACTGCCACCCCCACCCATAGGGGACCTGTTTCCCAGCACTACTGTCACCCCCAGGCATAGGGCTCATGTTGTCCATCACTACTGCCACCCCCAGCCATAGGTGACCTGTTGTCCATCACCTCTGCTACCCCCACTCATAGGGGACCTGGTGCCCATCACCCCTGCCACCCCCACTCATAGATGACCTGTTGCCCATCATCCCTGCCACCCCCACTCATAGGGGACCTGGTGCCGATCACTACTGCCACCCGAAGCCATAGGTGACCTGTTGCCCATCACCCCTGCCACCCCCACTCATAGGGGACCTGGTGCCCATCACTACTGCCACCCCCAGCCATAGGGCTCATGTTGCCCATCACCCCTGCCACCCCCACCCCCACCCATAGGGGACCTGTTGCCCAGCACTAATGCCACCCCAGCCATAGGGTTCATGTTGCCCATCACTGCTGCCACCCCACTCATAGGGCTTATGTAGCCCATCACTACTGCCACCCCAGCCATAGGTGATCTGTTGCCCATCACCCCTGCCACCCCACTCATAGGGGACCTGTTGCCCATCACCCCTGCCACCGCCACTATAGGTGACCTGTTGCTCATCACCCCTGCCACCCCCACTCATAGGGGACCTGATGCCCATCCCTACTGCCACCCCCAGCCATAGGTGACCTGTTGCCCATCACCCCTGCCACCCCCACTCATAGGGCTTATGTTGCCCATCACCCCTGCCACCCCCAGCCATAGGGGACCTGTTGCCCATCACTACTGCCACCCCACCCATAGGGGACCTGTTGCCCAGAACTACTGTTACCCCCAGCCATAGGGCTCATGTTGCCCATCACTACTGCCACCCCCAGCCATAGGTGACCTGTTGCCCATCACCCCTGCCACCCCAACTCATAGGGGACCTGGTGCCCATCACCCCTGCCACCCCCACTCATAGGTGACCTGTTGCCCATCACCCCTGCCACCCCCACTCATAGAGGACCTGGTGCCCATCACTACTGCCACCCCCAGCCATAGGTGACCTGTTGCCCATCACCCCTGCCACTCCCACTCATAGGGGACCTGGTGCCCATCACTACTGCCACCCCCAGCCATTTGGCTCAAGTCAAGTCAAATTCCACTTTATTCGATTAATTAAAATCATAAAAGCATTCTACAGCAAAAATCAAAAGTTCATCTATTAAACAGTTGATAAATTTAATACAGTATTAAACAGTTGATGAATTTAAAAAGCAGGTTAAAAGGGTGATAATTGCATAAAATACATTAAAAAAAGGCACTCGAATGAGCAATATAGATGGATCAAAATTTCTATTGTTCTTCCAATCTTAGCCTTACTCTTTTGCATCTCACAGATGCGGCTAAAAAACTAGCAGTGCAGTACATAATTAGAGGAGAGAGCAACATCTGTAAATATAACAATGCAGGCTTATACTGGATAAAGCCCAGGTCCTTCAAAATAGATTTTAAATATCTAGTGCGAGGTTCATGATAGAAGGAACAAAAAAACAAAAAGTGGGCATTATCCTGAATAGAGAAACCATCACATTTGCATGGGGCCGATTCCTCCAGCTTGCACCAGTCTTTCTCATCCCACAGCACCGTATAAATTTGGTTAAACCGAAATTTGGATAAAAGCCATCTATGAAAAGGGTTGGTTACCGTTATTAAATAAGGAGCCAGCACACAGGATGGAGATATCAAAACATGAGCCCTCACAGAGGGTTTACATAAATCATGGGCTTCGCGCTCGGCCATGCGAATTCTCAGAAAGTTTGTTTTCACCCACGGCAGGTCGGCTCTACACAGGGCTTCAGGTCTACTAAAAATTTCAGGGCGTCCCAAAAGTGCTGTCATAGTTTCAATGTAAGACAGCCACTGAATGTCCCTTCTGTGATCAAGTTGGAGACAATCTTTGATGATCCGATGATTAAGGCTAAGGTTTGGGTTAAGCCAAAGCTTTATCCACATCAATAGTGGAGCTAGATTTATTATGTCTAGGATGTAACCCATTCCCAACTCTAGGTGTACTGAGTAGGTAGCAGTTGACTGGGGTAAACCCAGCAATGAGCGAAAAAATTTGTTTTCCTCAGTCTGGATATCTTTAGAATTAACGTAACCCCAGACTGCTGCACCATATCTAGCAATTGCAATTGTCTTGGCTTTATAAATGGCCATAATAGCCTCCATAGGTTTCCCCCCCAATCTCTTAGCAAAACCCAGAATTGCAGCATATGAGCTTCTTACCGCATTCATTTTAGATGTTAGCTGCGGTGTCCAGGTTCCCCTCTGATCAAAAATCACACCCAAGTAGGTAAAGACCTTGACACTAGTAATCACCTCTCCGTCACAGAAAAAAGATTTTTCTTTACGCATACCACATCCTACTGACATGGTATGTGATTTACTTTTGTTGATCACCAGGTCGAGACTAGTCATAAAGTTACAAAAGGCATCAAGTAACTTTTGTAGTGCAACTGGGGTCCTTGCTATGAGTACCGCGTCATCGGCATAGAGGAGCACCGGAATTGGTGCACCCCCCATGCTCGGGAAATCTTTTGTGGCAGACGTTAGGTAACCCTCCAAAGAGCGTGAACAACATTGGCGCCAGGATGCATCCCTGGCGGACCCCTCTAGTGGATCTAAAACTCTCGGTACACTTTCCGTCGGTGGTCATTCTAATACGGGCCCTCAGATCTTTGTGGAGCTCCGCCAGAAAGTGTACCAAGGAACTATCGAGGCCCATCTCCAGCAACATTGCCCACAGCTTAGATCTATTAACAAGATCAAAAGCTGTGGACAGGTCCATAAAACCAAGGAATAAGCTGCCCCCTTTTGCTCTGGTGTATTTGGACAGTATGAGGTGGAGGTTGAGGCATTGGTCCTCAGTACTCCTCCCTGACCTAAAGCCGTATTGTGCCTCGGATAGAATGTAATTTCCCTTGGCCCACGCAGAGATCCTCGCCAGGACAACCTTGCCTAAAATTTTTACCGAGGAGTCCAGAAGCGATATAGGTCGATAGCATTTTGGATCTCCTCTCTGCCCTTTTTTAAATATTGGGACGATTGTAGCTAGAGACCAGGACTCAGGGAAACCCACTATTGCGGCAGCGTTAAAAACTCTAGTTAAAATGTTTGCCCAAAACAGTGGATTTGCCCTGTACATGTCCGCTGGCACTCCATCGGGGCCAGGGGCCTTGCGCCCTGCTGTCTCCTCTATGGCTCTAAGTACCTCACAGGTTTCAAAACTCACAGGCTCCATGGGGCTACCATTTACGGGGATTATAAAAGGGTCCGCCTCCCTGTGACTGTCATAAATTTTTTCGAAATGGGATAGCCAATCGACCTCTGAGATATTTAATTCCTGTGCTGAGTTTTGAGCGCCTGTAAGAAATGGAGAATTTATTATTGTCCAAAACTCAGCACTATTTTTTAGAGTAGCTTTATCCCTTAAGTCCTCCCAAGCTTTGCTTTTTAATTCATTTTTACGCAGAGTGGTGGCCGTGTTATAATCCTTTCTTAATCGCGCCACAAGCTCCTTATCCCTTGGGCGGGTGTTGAGGGCTTTTTTAAGGCGGTTATGAGCTTTACTGCAATTTTTATCAAACCAGCCTTTCGCCGGGTATTGTTTAGCCCCCTGCCCTTTGGCTAAAAGACTGCTAGACACAAACCGACAAATATCTTCAAAAGAAGATATGATATCATTGTGCCCAGCTGATGGGGTGGCACACACCATTAACTCTTCCGCGACTGAATTGGATAAAGTTATAAAAAAAAATTCCGGTACAACCGACTCCCATTTAAGTCTTCTCCCCTGATCCTTTTCCTTTACAGGCAATATAATCCGCTGGTGAACAACAGATTTTGACAAAAAGGCACTATTTGTTAACACCAATCCAACCGGATTATGATCACTCATGGGCATAGCAATTGCATTATATGTAATCACATAATTAAGAAAATATCTCGAGATAAAAATAAAGTCAATTATCGAATCGCTAGCCCTTCCCGTGTAGGTGGCAACCCGTGTAGTATTATCATAAAATTCAGGTTCAAATAACTCATTTTCCTGCAGTACATGTTCAAGTGCTCGACCCTTCTGTGTGTGTTCTAAATGAGGGGGTGACACGCTGCCTGGCCCCTCCAATTCCACCATAACACATTTTGAACACAAATGAACATTAAAATCACCCATTAAAATGAATCGATACAGAGTGGATTGCTTGTCTCCGTAGAGAGTTAAAAAATCTAATAACCAATTAAAATGCAAGGATTCTGGATTACTATTGGGAGCATTGTAACAGTTAACCAACAATAATTTACCACCATCCTCTAAGGTTAACTCCAGAATGATAAAGTTATTGGAAACGCAGTCTAACATAATCAATTTGCCTGTCAAATTCACCGAAACCAACATCATGAGGCCGCCTTTGTTCCGTGCAGCTGGGGAAGGCAAGGCGGGGACAAAGAAGGATGTGAAGCCATCTATCCAGTAGTCACACTCCAAGTCCCAAGTCTCTTGCAAGGCAATGACGTCATAACTCTTTACAAAGTTTTCCCAATTGGGGTCTCCCTTCTTAGCCCGCAACCCAGCAATGTTCCAAGATAACAGCCTAACCGTGTCCCCATTGTCACTAGTAATAATCTCTGGAGAGCTGTTCTTGACCGCCTCAGAAGAAGGTACGTGGACCACTGATGTTGGGGCCGCTACAGCGGCGTCCTCTGTACCCTCTCCCTCACCCCGTCAATCACAGAGGTCGAGGCCTGAGAGCACATTAAACCTGTTATACGTTGTAATGGGGGGACCAAATGAACTAGAGTTATCACGGCCCTGCAAAGAACATTGCTGAGCCCGACTGGGCCCCACCGGGGTAAATGGATAAGGTCTTGGTCTGGACAAGGAGGGAAAATTGGCCTTGTTGTAGAAATACCCAAGTGGACGAACTCGGATACTATTGCTGTCCTCCAACAGGGATGCTGCCCGTAGGAGGACAGTGGCCACATGTTGCGGGTATTTAAAATTCACAACCACGCAATCCCCTCTACAAGATTTCCTTGAAGGGCCAATCCAGTTCACTCTCCTCGTCATAATAATATCTCCAGCATGTTTGGAAGGGAAACCGCATTTAGCGCCTAACCAGGCCACCACTTTGTTTTTAAGAGAATCATGCGCTTCCACTTGCGGCTCAGTATTACCTGAACAAAACAGCGGAACATTTGCAAGTACGATGACATAAGGGGCGCAATCCGGGGGCAAATTAATAGTATTGACGCATCTACTTTGTACAACGTTATTATTATATAAGGGGCCAGGTCTCTGCGATCCCCTAGCCTGATCAGCATCCAAATCTGCTGGTGGAGGGTAGATTGCTTGGGGAACAGCAGGATTGCTAACCGGGCAAATAACAGGAGGGATCAAAGAAAGAGAGTTGGGGGCTTTTGTAGCACTATCTCCCGTCACTTTAGGGATTGCTAAACTATTTTGAGGGTGTAAGGGATTCACCTGGGAGAATTTAACCAGCTGTTGTTCCAGTAGACCTCCTAGTCTTTTAATCTCCGCATTTGCGGTGTCCAATTTGACTGTAAGACAGTCAATGGCAGCTTTAAGTTTTAGGTCTACAGCTGCCTCAATACGTTTAATTAGAAAATCAAACTGCTCTGGGCTCAGTGTAATATTGGGTTCCTTCGTAATCTCTGCGTTTGGTTTGGACTTGGGGGAAATGTAACTATCCGGCCGGTGATTTTCCACTCTTCTCCTGTGCACGGTCTTACCCCCTCTCTTGCTTTGTTGCCTTCTGCATGATCTAAAAGGTCTCTTTCCCCTAGTTTCTTCCAATATTTCAGTCTCTTCCTCAGAGTCAGGGCATAACGTATCATTCATTGTAGAGACCATTAATGCATTATCATGCTCCTGGTGAATAGGAACTACTGTATTACAGGTTGGTTCAGTAGCGTTATGGTCTTCTGGCGTACAGTCCAAGATTCTATCGCCATCTAGAAAATCCTCCAGTGTAGCAGCTGTAGCTGGGGAGGGGACATAATCCAGAGCGTCAACTTTGCCCAAGGAAGCTCTTCTATCCTCGTTGATTTTGGTCACCCTTTTAACAAGAAAATTATTCATGGAACCAGCCCCCGTGACCACCTTATTTTTCTTAGGGCCAGACATCATAGAATATGGGCCGAAACTGACTGACCCCTACAACTAGAACCAGATTACAGCCAAAGTACACTGAAGCAGGATACCTCCACAGCAAAACTCATGGGGCAAGAATGTAAATGTAACGGACAGCAGTAGTACCTGAAGTGGGGCAGATGTCCTGGAATCCGATGTCAGGGGGATGGCCCCGCCCTGCCTCCTCCTGCCCCGGACGGCCACAGACGGCCCACCCTCTGCCCGGGCTCAGCCCGGCGACGCCCGCGCGCGTCCCGCGACGCTGGGGGAGCCGCTGCTTTTGTAGCGCCTCCGGGCGCGGTGCTGGCCGGAAGTATGCCCCAGAGACTGCCGGGAGCTGTAGTTCCCCCTGCTGCAGCCAGCAAACTACTGGCGTCGAAAACAGCGTCTGCCTCCCAATTGCCTGGTGGTCCAGTGGGCTGTGTAGCGTGAGTGTCGCCGGTATTGGCCTCCCCCGCTCCACCGGGGGAGCCGCTGCTTCTGTAGCGCCTCCGGGCGCGGTGCTGGCCGGAAGTATGCCCCAGAGACTGCCGGGAGCTGTAGTTCCCCCTGCTGCAGCCAGCAAACTACTGGAGTCGAAAACAGCGTCTGCCTCCCGATTGCCTGGTGGTCCAGTGGGCTGTGTAGCGTGAGTGTCGCCGGTATTGGCCTCCCCCGCTCCACCGGGGGAGCCGCTGCTTCTGTAGCGCCTCCGGGCGCGGTGCTGGCCGGAAGTATGCCCCAGAGACTGCCGGGAGCTGTAGTTCCCCCTGCTGCAGCCAGCAAACTACTGGAGTCGAAAACAGCGTCTGCCTCCCGATTGCCTGGTGGTCCAGTGGGCATTGTAGCGTGAGTGTCGCCGGTATTGGCCTTGGCTCATGTTGCCCATCACCCCTGCCAACCCCACCCATAGGGGACCTGTTGCCCAGCACTACTGCCACCCCCAGCAATAGGGCTCATATTGCCTATCACTACTGCCACCCCCAGCCATAGGTGATCTGTTGCCCATCAACCCTGCCACCCCCACTCATAGGGGACCTGTTGCCCATCACCCCTGCAACCCTACTCATAGGATGGGTGATGCGCCACACATCCATCATACTCCAATATTAGGTATATCAGCAAAATACATCCCCCCTCACATCATGACAACAGTGTGTAGTCTGTGACAAATGCCGACAACAGTGATTATGACTTTGAACATACAATGTAACTAACAGCACATGTGTGACCAACAAATGAGTGTGCCCTACACAAGGCAAGCATCACCATAGCACTGTGTCAATGTAAAAAGAACACCCCCTCACTGTGTAGAACAAAAGTTAAGTGTGGGGTTTCAAACTGCAGCAGATGTTGAGCATTGTGGTGATGGGGTCTAAACCCCCCCTCATCACAGGAACCAAAAGGTAAGTGTCATCATGGTCAAAGCTGCAAATAACAAACAGCATGTATGATCCCTGCTCCCAACACATTAAACACTTCTGGGGAGAAGTAGTGGTTGTGTCCCATTCCCACAGAGATGTGGTGAGGCTAACAGTGCTGTGAAAACATATCACATTCTCGGCCATGTGCAGACAGGCACCACACATGAGGGCTGACAATGCATACAGTGTACAATGAAACAAGAGCAGAAGTGACCATCACAAAGCATACACACATCTCTAAAATAGACATACTAATCAAAACAACCTGGGTAGACTGTAGGTGTCAGCTCACAAACTCCCATTCCATGCCAGCAATGGCACCTAACAACCAGGATGAATGTGCACAATGATGTGATCTGACTCACAGGGACAGCTGGGAAAATCACAGAAACAGCATCCAGACAATGGCCCACGACAGCAATACCAATGCACTGATGCAGATGCACAATCACAAACAGGCAACCTCACACTGCACATCTGACACAACATGTGTGTGTGTGTTTGTGTGCACGTGTGTGTGTGTGTGTGTGTGTGTGTGTGTCTCAGTATCCCCAGGCAACTACACAACACATGAGGGGGGTTGAAACACAGTGACACAGATGTGGACCCAGTGCCATACAAAAGTAACCATCACTGGGACACCCTTAGTGGGCAATCAGCCATTGTGAGATGAGAGGGAGCACAACAGACACATGTGACACAAGCTGGAATGAACATCAACTAACACAGCAAGAGACTGACACACAACAGCACTACCCCCAGTGACCGGACATTGGGGTGACATAAGCATGCATGACACCTCCACTGTGATGACAAAGGCAGATGTCGTACAAACTGGGAAACCCAGACATTTGTCCTGTTCCACAAACGTACATCACACATACACAAATGTGGCCCCTCATCCATGGACAAACGGGAGCTAGGGGTCCATCCATGCAAACATTTACATCAGTCCACCCTCAACACCACACACCCTGAACTGCAACAATGTGCATCTGTGAAGCCCACATGGACTGGTGACTTTGCACATGCACCCATGACAAACACAGGAATGTTGGGAGGAACTAAGGTGCACAGACTCATCACACAAGGACAGTTTACAACCCTGGGGAATAACAGACATACTGCACAGTATGCGGCACATGGCCATAACGTCAAAGCTCATGTAACCTTCAGAATACCTTCCACAGTCCCAGTACAATGCAGAAGCCAAGGAGAACTACAAGGCACACATGCTGACACCTGCCAACATTGCAGCCCTGAACCCGACAAATGGGAGCAGTCACACACACATACACATGTCTCAATCACTGAAAGCTACCACCTAGGGACAACTACATGACATTGCAAATAAACAAGTGCCTTGGGGAACCCTGACTGTGTCCCATCTGTGTCTGACAACATCATCACCACTCAGAACTAACAAATCCCAATGATGATACACCAATTAACAGTAGTGTGTCATGCACCCACACATCTGGTAGCCCATGGCAAAGTAGTGGGATGAACCCAGCACCACTCAGCAAGCATCAACAACAGGAACATATCAAGGGAACACTGTCTGTGTATGAAAAGGGATGTGGACACACACACACATGCTCATGCAACACACACCATGGGCCCAGGCTATTTCACAGGACAACACACTTACTTGAGGGGACCCAACTCCTGTGGAAGCCCGGCTGTGCCAAACATATTCACAGCACGTCTCACTCATGTCAGCAGAACACTTGGTCAGTCAGCCATCAGTTACCACACAATGAAGGCTCTGGTCACAACAGCCTGGGTACATGAGTCTCCCCTAAGTCATCTGCACATACTCAAAACATATGTCTAGCAAGTTGCACAGAGGACCCAGTTGCTCCTATACCAATGATGCCCACACCTGTAGGTCCAGTGGTGATGCGCACAAAGTCTGTGAAATTGACAAATTGGACAATGGGAAGCACATCATATGTGCATGGGTGCAAGCCAGAGATGTGACCATGCAAATGAAATGTTCACAGAGATGTCCACAAATAGTTGATCATGACACACCCAGGTAGCTGCAAAGGATGACATGGATACCTCACATCAACACATCAGTATTCTACATTGAAAACCAAGCATTACAGGTGCAGGGGCATGTTAAACACCATCAACATAATGTACAGCTAAATCAAGTTCACAGGGATAAAGAAAAAAGCTTTATACAGCATATTAAAAGTTAAACGTCCGTTCCAACAAAAGGCCAATGACCAGTCCATGTCCAAATGCCAAGGAGTGAACTAGAGTGATAACTGTCACACGTTGCTTGCCTGTACTGCTAAGGACCGGGGTCATCCCCTCGGAGGGGCATACATGGGTGCAGGCCAGTCACCACAGGGACAGGGTCAGGGCGCAGCAGAGGGAGGCAGTGAAGAGGTGGTAGATGCAGGCGAGACACTTGCAACTGCAGTGGAGCTGACTGAAGTGGTGGGTGCAGTCACAACTGTGGGGCACAAGTCAGATGGGATGGGTGCCGGCACAACTCCAGTGGGCAGGTCAGATGGAGTGGATTGGGTCCCCACGGCAGTGCCCAAGTCAGACGGGGTAGTCATGGACTCCACTGCAGTGCCTACATCCATGTGAGCGGAATGGGTTGCAGGTGAGGTGGGCATGACATGGGGGGGACACGGTCCCCACATCAGTGGCACTAACCGTCTGACCAGGTGTGGAGGAGCAAGTGGTAGGGGGGAGGGCCTTAGCAATTTGGGGATGGTATACCTGTGGTTGGGGGGACCCGGGGCAGGGAGTGGCGGGAGAACCTCTGGAGTGGTGGCCTGGGGGATGGAGAATGGAGACTTTGCCTTGGAGCTGCGTGGTGGTGGGGGGGGTCTTGCTCTTCCGGCTCCTGGGGGACTTGCGGGTGGGGTCTCAGTCTGACTGCGCCTGTGGAGGGTGTCCGGGTGTGAGGGTCACTCCCCTCAGTGTGTGGGGACTTCCTCTTCCCCTTGTAATCTGGATCTGCTGGGTCGGTGGGGAAGAGGCCAAGGTCACGGAGGAAGAGCTTCTGTGGAGATGGGGTTGCAGGTGAAGCAAGGGAAGGGGGCTGGGAGGGAGAGCTTTCGGAGGACTGCGGAGGGGTTGTGGATGACTGTGTGTGTGTCTGCAAACCAGCCCCTGTGGGTGTGGTATCATTCCCCTGCGCTTGCTTGTGTGCACGTCTAGACCTTGGTTTGGGTGTTTGTGTGCTGCCCGTGTCTGTGGCTCTGTGAGAATGTGCAGGTGTTTCTGTGCTTGGGACAGGTAGGCTGCTATGAATCGTGGGTGGTGCAGGCGTAGGAGGGGTGCGGGACTGTTTGAGGAGGGACACTGCTGTCGTCAGGGAGGAGGCCATGGACTGATTGGTCCTCTGTAGGTCAGACATGCATGATGAAATGCCCTCCATGAACGACACCAGTTGTGTCAACAGACTTGTATGTGCATGGAGGACCTCCAGCATCAACGTCTGCCCTACATGGATCTGTCTAAGTAAGTCCACAGACTCCTCACTCAGGGCAGCAGGGGACACAGGGGCAGGGGGTGCGGTGCCTGGCACAAAGGAGACATGTTCACGAACACGGGAGCCTACAGGGACCTCTGGGATGGAAGCCAATTGGAGGGTGGTGATGGTGGTGGTGGTGTTGGCGGGGACAGCATCACTAGCTGGGGTTTGGTGGCTGCTGGCACCCGCCTCCACAAGGGAGTCATCCTCAGAGCTGCTGTGGCCCTCAGCTGGGGGGATGGTGCTGACGACTCCTCTGTGTGGCTCCACTCGCCCTCCGTGCCACTGGGTCCCCCCAACCCCTCTCCTTCTGTCCCTGTCAGGCTCTGTGGCTCCTCCCGGTCTGTGGAGCTGTCCCCTCCTGTGGCCGTGGATGTATCTGGATAGGAATAGGAAGTAAGAGAACAACATCAGTCACCTGCACCGACTGCACACACCACAGTGAGTACATCACATCACAGGGCAAGCCCTGGCATCATCAGCTGAACACAGCTCAAAGTGCCAACACTGTTTAGAATAAGCCAATTGTCATTGTCAACATCAACCATGGCACACAGATCCCTCCTTGACTTGCACACATATGTCTGTTGCATGTTGGATGCTAATTCCCCAATGTGCCGACATGCACAACCCACACATGATTTAGACATGCAAGTGAACATGTAGGAGTATGTCACTATACAGACAGCACATCTCTTGCTACTGACTCAGTACAGGTGTCCGGATGAAGGGATGGGCAGAGACTCATTTCACATGTTTGTGATGCATGCCAGCAACACACACTATGATGTTCTCATATCCTGGTGGGCAATGCCACAATGGGGTGCATGGTGCACACTTGAACACAATTCAGGATCACTCATAGCAAGTTAAATGCCATGGCACTGGGATGCCCTGAAAGTCAGTCAACACTGTCTCCTGTCACAGGGGCAGGGCATCCAGACAACAACAATATGCACTGACTCACAATCCTACTCAGGGGTAAACTTAACTCTGCAGATGACCGGCGCACTTGCCCATCCCCTGCAAACAACATATACAGGACCCAGAAGACCCCACATCATGCAAATCAGCCATATGAGTCTCTGCAAACACAACTTCCTGTACATTAACACATCACAGTCTGCTATGCATGTAACCCAGCTGCATGAAGGACACAGTTGCATACACCATTGTGCACTGTCAGATGATCACACACCTATATGTCACACAGGTCTTGTCTCTCACAGTCACATCTCAGATGTCCTTCTGACCCTCTGAATCATGGACACCCCAGTTGTACGTAACAACAAGCCACACCGTAAAGACACAAAGGCAGACACCTGAGGGCACATGTCACTAAGCATAACCTGTAATTTAATACACAGGAGTGGGATTACAGAGTGTTTCTAAATGCCATGAGGAGGCATGACTGCCCAGATCTCCATGAAACAGTGTTTGGCCCTGGACAGTAGTCAGGTGGCTAAGCAAGTGTGACATACTTGATATACATACTCCTGAGGCCCCAAAATTGGAGTCCCCTGCTGCATGGGTTTGTTTGGAATACGCTAGCCACATGAGGCGAGTCAGACCAGCAATTGGAACACATCACAAGGGCACACACAGATCACATGTCAGATCTCAGGCATTGGGCAAACAATTGACCCGCCCATGAAACACACAACAGAGTCACGGGAACAGATGCTGTCCGGTAGATGAAGCATAGCTGACTGCAGGGACACAGTGCCCTAGTGACACAAGCAACAGACTGTAGGGGCCACACCTGTGGAACAGATGAGGAGGGTGCATCACACAATTGAGGGACCTGAGTATTGGACTACAAGACCTATGTAATGTGGAAGTGTGACCAGGCCAAAAGACTGCAATTAGCATGTAAGACATAGTACACAGATTAGGCATGGACTTACCCCCTTTCTGCCGCTGTCTGGATGCAGCTGCCTATCCAGGTCCGGGAAGACCACCGCCAGTATCCGGAGCATGTGGGGAGTCAGGGTCCGTGTCCGCCCCTCCTGCACGGAGGTGACAGCTTCAGCTGGACTCTAGCTATCCTCTGGGTCCAGCCCCGAAGGTCCTGCCACCTCTTCTGGCAGTTGCAGACCCCCACCGAACGAACAGCCCGGACGATGGTCAGCCATATCTCCTGTTTCTGGTGAGCATCAACCTGTGAGGATGACAAAGTTAAAAGTACATTAACACACATGCCCCAGATTTGTGCTGCACACTGTTGGATATACATGTCATCATCACAAAGGGAAATGAGTTACACAGGTAGTGCAACCATGGAAAAGGACAAATAACCTGCATGTCTGACATGTTAACAATGCCTGGATAGTTTAAGCTTGCACTAATGCACTATAGCAGCAGGACACCTGTTCATTACATGTATCTACACACTTTGGAGGGTGAAAGTAGTCAGTGAGAATGCTTGCCACTGGTGTACACACTGCTAGTACTGCTAGTCAGACAACATGCATAATTAGGAAGGTAGTGGACTGCATACTCACCTGCTCCCCTGGTTTCCCATGGAGCTTGCTGTACTGTGGAAGGAGCCCGTCCAGCAGAGTCTGGTTCTCCTCCTCAGTGAAGGCTGGGGCCCTGTCCAGAGTACGTGCCATAGCAGGAGCCAGAGGATGCAGAGACAGCAGCAGTGGTAGAAGGGATGTGGTCCAGTAGCATGTAGTGCAGGCAAGTGAGCTCCCTGGGGTCCAGCCAGCCTTATATATGTGCTGCACAGGCAGAATCTGTGCCATGTGTCCCAAGTGATAGGTCCAACACGGTTGCATTCTATGAATCTGGCCAATCCATGGAATTGTACGACTCGTACACGCCTTCCGCATCGTTAAAATCTTCACCTTCATGAAACACTTGAAATTGCAAGATTGTTGTAGGCATCCAACTGAATTTCCAGTGCACAACTCGTACAAGTTTTGAATCCGCATCCGTCTCCATGACAGTCCAGACCCAATGGGTGCGCCCGGCTCGGTCAACTGACTGTACAAAGTGTATTTTGAAAATACACATGCACCCGTCTCCATACGATTCAATGGCCAAGGCGTACTCCTGTCTCGGACCATGCCTGCCCGACGCGTATGCATGATAGTCACCCGCTTCAGACCTCATTGCAGTCAATTACAAAGCATACGCATGGCTTGGTCATGAACCGTGCAATGCGTACGCATTGTCACCCGCGTCGGACCTCATTGCATTCAATGACAAAGCGTACGCATGGCTTGGTCATGAACCGTGCAATGCGTACGCATTGTCACCCGCGTCGGACCTCATTGCATTCAATCTAAGGAAGTAACAGGGGAACCCTAATCACAACGGAACCAGGGTAATATTTATATATAAGAAAACATTGGTTTCTGTGGATAAATAGAACTAATATTCGAAATACTTATGCACATTCGCAATAAAAAGGACCTTCTAATGTCAGAGGGCAAGAAAACCCTCTACACAGTTTGCTCGGTATAAAGCATTTTATAAAAAACTAATAATAGGTGCACGTCCTTTTTATTGCGAATGTGCATAAGTATTTCAAATATTAGTTCTATTTATCCACAGGAATCATTGCATTCAATGGCAAAGCGTACGTACGCCTCGGTCATGAACTGTGCAATGAGTACACATTGTCACCCGCGTCGGACCTCATTGCATTCAATGGCAAAGTGTACGCACGGCTCGGTCATGAACCGCGCAATGCGTAGGCATTGTCACCTGCGTTGGACCTCATTGCATTCAATGGCAAAGCGTACACACGGCTCGGTCATGAACCGTGCAATGCGTACGCATTGTCACCCACGTCGGACCTCATTGCATTCAATGACAAAGTGTACGCACGGCTCGGTCATGAACCGTGCAATGCATACGCATTGTCACCCACGTCGGACCTCATTGCATTCACTGGCAAAGCGTACACACGGCTCGGTCATGAACCGTGCAATGCGTACGCATTGTCACCCTCGTCGGACCTCATTGGTGTGACTATTCTACGGTTTCAACACACAATTACCAGCCAGGGACACCTGTGCACACCTACCACACTACAGCATTGGCCACACAGTGTCCCATGGCATGTAAGGCTGCATTCCCTGGGTGTTTGGGGGGGCCACATTTGGTTTGCTGGGTGGCATTTTTGTGCAGCCACTCCCAGGCTGTGCACGTGTACATGGGGGCAGAATCCTTTGTGTGTCGTGCACATTACTACTGTGATGTGCAATTGTACAGTAATGGGCATGAGTCACGGACACAGTTTCATGTTGGATATGTTTGGGGCATGTCACATACACCCTGAGTCCAGGGGGTGATGGCATGCACGTCACAGTGAGACCTGTAGCCACAATACTGATGTGCACCCACAGTCTGTGTGCATGTTGTGTCTCAGATGTGTCTGATCAAATGTGCCCAGTGGGTGACAGTCTCCACATCCATGTGGTATATGCATCAACCTTGATGGTGTGTGTGTGTCTAAGAGACGTACATGTAGGGCCTGCAGGAACAACAGTGGCCACTACCTGTAACTCTTACGTTTGCCTTGTGGTGTGTATGTGGTACACTATGTCCATGCCAGTGTCGATGTGGCAATACAGGGACCCTGGGTTTCTGCATGGCAAAGATCTGTGATGCCAGGGAGACATCAGGCCTCACTTGTCACTGTGGTGTGTGTTTGTAACGTCACATCAGTACATAGGTTGGGTGACACAGCCAGATGATTGGCCATTGCACTACATGGGACTCATGTGGACATGTGGAATTGAGATGTGAGGTGATGGTCATGTAGGTGAAATATGTGTCCATGCCCAACAGCACACACCTCAGTACATTGTGTAATGTCATGATCTATCATGTGATATTAAGCATGGTCATGGCCACATGGGTGGATGAACTGACAATCTTCCTTTGTGCATCTCTGTACTGCAGGGCACCAGCTGTCCATAGACCATTCCCAGACCTTGCGACCATGCAGGAACGCGACTGCATCAGACGGTACTGCTTCACCAGGCCACTGATTGAGGAGTTGGGGGAGCAGTTGGCGCCACATCTGCTACCTGGCCGGACATACCCTACAGCACTGACCCCAGAGGTGAAGGTGATGGCAGCCCTGCACTTCTTTGCTACTGGTATCTTCCAGTACACTGTGGCTACTGCTGGTGGTAGGTCGCAAACGATGTTTAGTCGGGTGCTATGCGATGTCTTGGAGGGGATGTTGCATTTCCTAGACCTGTACATCAAGTTCCCTAGCCCAGATGAACTCCCTGAAATAAAGGATTCCTTTTAGACACTGGGGAGGATGCCGAACGTCATTGGATCTATTGATGGGACACATGTGGCCCTGATACCACCACAGGCACATGACCAGGCATACCGGGACAGGAAGCACAACCACTCCATCAATGCTCTGGTGGTATGTCTTTCAGACATGTCTATCACACATGTGTGTGCACGGTTCCCTGGTTCGGCGCACGATGCCTACATTATGAGGAGTAGTCGCATTGCATCGCTGATGTCACAGATGCCAGCTCAGCATGCCTGGCTTGTCTGTGTGTACTGACTGTTTCTCATTGTGTGTGTTTGTCAATGTTGTATTCCGCACTCCTACAAAACTCAGCTACTTGTTCATTTTTATGTGTGTAGGTGACTCTGGATACCCCAACATGCCGTGGTTGCTGACACCCCTCCGGAACCTCTGACACCAGCAGAGATGCGCTACAATGAGGCACATGGTCGGAGCAGGAGGGTGATTGAGCTGGCATTCGGCCTCCTGAAAAGCCGCTTTCGCTGCCTGGACAACACCGGAGAGGCCCTCCCATATGAGCCTGCAAAGGTGTGCAAAATAATCCTTGTATGCTGCATGCTACACAACATGGCAGTGCAGAAGGAGGTGCCTCTCATCCAGGATGACGATGACCAACCTCTGGCTCCTGTGGAGGATCCTGGCCTGGGCCAAGATGCCAGTGATGATGAGGATGAGGGTGACGTCCGCTCACAGCTCATCAACAACTTCTTCACCTCAATGTGAGTTTCCAGGGTTGTTATGTCAATGTATGGAGTTAGCCTGGAATGTGTTGTGGCTGCTCTGTTGCTGTCTGAGTGTGTCTGTGTGCCACTTGACTGGATGCGTGCAGTGATGTGTCCATTCAGGTGGTGTGTAGTCCACAATAGGGTAGTACTGCTAACTTGTTTTTGTGTAGGTTTCTTGCCACATGTTTTGTGCATGTGTATTGCATTTCTCTCCTGTTCTGCTGTGCTTTTGACTGTGTCTTGTGTCTGTCCTTCCCAGGGTACTTTGCCTGTTGTTTGGTCAACACTGACCCCCAACACCCAGAATCCAACACCAGTGTGGAAGTTGTCAATTCCCATCAACTGATGTACCACACATCCCTGGACTTCAATTCTCCAACACTTTGTGAGCATGTGTCCACTGTTACGTAGAATTACCGTGCGACTATTGTGGAATAAACATGTTGCTGATGTGTAATTAATCTGTGCTACGCTTTGTTATGTGCATTGTCTGTCTTCCCACATCTGACTGACATCTGCCTACCTCACCTGTAGACTTGTTACCACTGACTGGGGTTGGTGTTGTGTCTGTGCATGCCAATGTGTTTCAGGTCAACGTCATTGTGTGGGATGAGTAACATGGCCATGGTGAGTATGTGTTGTGGTGCAATAGTGGTGTGTCTCCCTCACATGTGTCACATAACCATGACTCATGTTACGTTGGTCACGTTGTTGCAGTATTTGGCATGCACTGTGTTGTGTAGCAGATTGACATCTCCATGACACATGGCAATTTGGAATCACAACAGAGGCAAGTATGGTGTACTGGTGAGTTTATTTTCAAACATGTGTGAGGAAAGTGCACAGGATGGTGGGTGCTGTACATTGGTTTTGGAATCCAAAGTTCACATTAGAGTTGGATGTGCTGGTAGATGAAATGTCCAGAGTAAAGTCCACAGTCATCTGCTACATTGGCCCAACATGAACCCTCCATGTCATGTGGGCGAGTTGTGTGCGATTGGACAAGGTGAACGGGTTGTGCACAAAGAACATTGTCCAGAACAGATTTAGAGGCCCTGGGGGATGTGCTGGGACATCTGCCTCTCACATGTCCTTCTTCGGACGACCCCTCTTATTCCTGGGGGGAGGATCCTCAGGTGCAGGGGACTCTCCGCCAGAGTCCTCCTCACTCCCTGTGGCGCTGGCAGATGGTGTTGCAACAGATGTTGTTATTTCTTTAACATTTATTTTAAAACAAATGTAGTAAGTAAATATAAATACAATGTTGTATTACATATAAAACAATATAAATATAAGAAATAATATTTATTTGAGAAACAATAAAACTGTTTATTTGTAGTTTTTTGTGCAATAATAAAACAATTTCATTGTATTAAATTACATATTTGTATATAATTTAATAATATTAGATACTGTATTTTTACAAATATTTGGATACATTTGGAATAATTATATACTTTTTAAACAATTGTTAATCATTGTTTTGTATTATTAACATTTTCAAGTGTGTTATATATATTGGTAACATTTCAATACAATGAAAGTTTAAACATTTTTTAATACGGTTTAGAAAAATAAACTTAGTTTTATTGATCTACAAAAATATTATACATTTTAATTATTAATATTAATACATTGTATATCAATATTAATGCTTAATAGTTTTCATATTGTACATTTTTTAAAGAAAGTATACATTTTTTATTACATAAAAAAAGTTAGTACTATTTTTAATATATTGTTTATTGTAACTTGTGATTTTATGGAATTATAATATTAAGGTGCCAATTCCGATCCTGTAAAACCCGGGTACGAATCGTCGGACGGAGCGTTTTCTCCGTTCGACTTGTACCCGGGAAAAACACCTTACAAACCCGCAAGTACGATTCGTACAGAAACACCATTTCCGTACGAATCATAAAAAACACCGACCGGCTAAAATATACCCACAATTCCGATCCGGGACACCGCGTACGCGTCATTCGCAGGCAGCGTTTTACGGACCAGGAAGTACGATTCGTACCCACAGCACTTCGCACGGCAATATTTTTACAGGACCCAAAAAGTGCCGGAAAAGCTAAGTACGCCACGATGCACGGCGAAAAGGGGGCCCGGTACACATCGTAACCCCATCCCTACACGTACACACCGTACCCCCAGCCCCCCCATGTCCAGGCCGTACCCCACCCCGTAGGTACGGAGTGTACCCACACCACCGTAGGCACGGAATATACCCCCACCCCCGTAGATACGGAACGTACCCCCACCGCTGTAGGTACGGAGTGTACCCACATCCCCGTAGGTACGGAGCATACCCCCACCCCCGTAGGTACAGAGCGTACCCCCACCCCCGTAGGTACAGAGCGTAACCCCACCCTGTAGGTACGGAGCGTACCCCCACCCCCATAGGTACGCTGCGTACCCACACCCCCGTAGGTACGGAGTGTACCCCCACCCCCGTAGGTAGGGAGCGTACCCCCACCCCCGTAGGTACGGAGCGTACCCACACCCCCGTAGGTATGGAGCGTACCCCCACCCCCGTAGGTACGGAGCATACCCCCACCCCCATAGGTACGGAGCGTACCCCCACCCCGTAGGTGCGGAGCATACCCCCACCCCCGTAGGTACGGAGCATACCCCCACCCCCGTAGGTACGGAGCATACCCCCACCCCCGTAGGTACGCGGAGCGTACCCCTACCCCCGTAGGTACGGCGCTGGTACTTGGGGGGGGGTGGGCTGGGGGGGTGTTCGGCGCATATGCAGGCACATGTTTGGACGTCTCCATGGTTGCCATGGGAGTTCGCTCCGTACGGTGTTTTTTCCATACGGTTGTGCATTCGGACGGACGGGACGGATCGTACTTGCGCGCTCGGACTTCAGTTTACCGATTTGTACGTAAAACTGTCCGGGGACGTGTCGGACAATTTTCCCAATGCGATTCGTATGGATTTTTTTACATACGAATCGTACTTGCCAGTTTGTACGGGACTTGTACGATTCGTACGTAAAAAAATCCGGATACGATTCGTACGGGGAAAATTTTTCACGGATCGGAATCGGCACCTAAATATATGTGTTATAATATTTATTATCATTTTACAATGTTTAAAAATAATATAATGCATTTCAAAAAATCATTTGGAATTTGTAGTATTTAAATTAAATACAAATAAAAAATGTATAAGTACATATAACATTTAAAAAAATAAATTGGTTTTATTGTTCAAAGCTGCCATATTTGTTTGGGCCTTGTACTTTGTAACCGCTCGCTGTTGTTTTGGGTCATTTGGAAGGTGAAAAGCTCGCGGTTGGGAGCTGCTTCACGTCGAACAAGGTAAGTATAATTTTAGCTATTTTAACTGTGTTTTTAATATATTTTGAAGGTAGTTGAAATGTATTTATTGTTTTCTGAATTAGGTTTGTGATGTTATGACATTTTTTATGCATTAGTTAGGTATCGACTGTCTATCTAGTTTTACGTTATCGAGGCCTAATTAGAAATGTTAACATAGACTTGTATATGTGTTAATATTGTGTTTATAATGTTGGTAATAATGTTATTAGGTATATAATGTGTACATTTGTGTGGGTGCAAATGTTTGTATTTTTGTTTTCTAGGTTTTTTTTAAAAAGTTGTGGGTGCCGGATTATAGCGTTTTTTTTAATTAAGGAATTGTATATTAGTTTTAGTAACTAATAATTATTTACACTTTCTTAATTTTTCGGGTTTCATGGAGCGTTTCTTTTTTTAAACTCATTTTCTGCTTTTTTTATGGTTTCCGGATTGTGGATTTATTGACGGAGAATTTATTTTTGGTACAGTTGTATTATTAAATTTTTTTGGGGGAAACTTTTTATGGATTTTGAATGATCAACTACATGGATTAATTTTAGAAGATGTGGAATTTTGAGTCTACAACAACGGAAACTATGTTTTAAAAATATTTTTAATTGTGGGAGGGAAATAATGTTATATTTTATTATTGATGTTTTTATATTTTCTCTCATACTTAATTAATGTGTCTATATATATTATTATTTATTAATAAAAATATTTAGACAAACTAATTATTTTTGTGAGGAAATAAAAATCTTTTGTATATGTTGCCATAAAATAAATAAGTATTATGCATTTACTTTGTTTGGAGATTTTAGATAGGCTTTTGGCTATCATTCCTAAGTATTCTAGGCCTCTTGTAGTAGGGCATAGTTTAACTTGCTCTTGAAGGTATTGGTACATTTGCTTAGTTTGTTTAGAGAGATTTGGTTTTAGTTGTGTGACAGATTGCTCTATTCTTAGTTCCTGATAGCTCTGTTCTTTTTGTAAGGAGATTATTAGTTTGTGTAGTGTAGGTATGCCTTGTCCTGTTGTTGATTGGAAGGCATTATGCCATCCTTCAACAGCATTATTGGTTTTGGCTTCTTGGTTAAGTGTAGTAAGATAGACATTCCACCAGGGAATTTGAAATTTGGGTTGTCTCCTATGGCCTGATCTATGAGCCTTCCCGCCCAGTTGTCTTCGAAGTAGTCTAGGAGGGGACTTAATTTTTGCTCATGTTGTTGGTAAAAAGTAGGGGTGGGCAGAATGTGCGTAGTCCTGCTACGCAAAGCTCTGCAAAACGGTAAAAAATCTCCGCGAGCACGCAGAAATTCCGGAAACACGCAAAATTGCTTGTTCGCGATACTTTTTTCCTGTTCGCGAACGCTGTTTGCGTGCTCGGGGTGAAATATCTCGCGAACGCGCATTATGAGAACACGAACAAGCAAGAATTTTGGGCAAGTCCGCGTTCTCCGCAGAACGCAAAATTACCCAAATTCCGCAAATTCTGCGAGCGGAACGGAATTTACCGCTTAGGCCTAGTAAAAAATGTTTTTTAATCTGGTATGCAGATGCAGTGTTTGTTGCATACTCTAAACTAAGGGCCCCATTAGGATGGCGGCCGGACTTTTGTCTGCCGTCCACCCTAGCGGTGCTGGGACTGACTGCCAGTGGTGCGGCGGTCCCGCACCACTGATTAGGATGCGACTGCCACCCTGGCGGTCGCATTCTGTATATTTAACATTGTGGAGGGTGCTGCTGTAAGCAGCACCCGCTGCAATGCTAAAATGGCATGTTGTACTTTGCCATGCACAACGTGGCAGGCACAGAGCGGTGCCTGCCACCTTGTGCATGGCAATGTGGTACCCACCAAGTGCAGCACCCCACCCCCCAAACCACCGGGGACCCGCAATGGGCCCCCAAAGCAATTTTCGCCGGCTTTTCCATGGCGGCATCGCTGCCATGTAAAGGCCCTGACCGCAATGCATCCTAATATGGATGGTGGTGCCTCCTAGGCACCGCCACTATTTTGGGCACCCTGCACCATCCACCAGGCAATCAGAATGATTGCTGGCGGTGGACGGTCTTTGTGTCCGCTGCGGACGCAGTCAAGTTCCCACCGCCATCCTAATCCGGCAGTGAGAAAAATCTGTTTGCTGGCAGATGGACCGCCACCGCAGGGCCAGCGGTGGCCGCAGGGCCGGTGGCTGCCACCCCCGGCCATGCGGTGGTGGTCCTTCTGCCATCTTAATCACCCCCTAGTGTAGATTTTTGTAAGTGTCACCATAGGTACTGATTGAAATGGTAGTAGCATCCTTGGATTGATGTATGTGAGTATGTTTTGAGTAGTATCATAGCTTGTTCAAAATCTATAATTATTCATATCTTGTTTTATTTTATTTAGGATTTCTATATATGTTGAATTCTGTTTATTGGGCAGCAAGGCATAAATAAAGGGAATGTTAGTATTGTGATGTAGGCCATGGATAGCATATAGTTGGAAGAATGGCTTGGGACAGATTTTCTTGTTGAAGTTTTATTAAATTGTTTGCAGTAGCAAACATAATTATTCCCTTTTATTTGCTTTTATTATCATAGAGAATAAAGCGTTCCTCATTGTAAGTAATAGCTAGTTCTGAGGTAATTATCGCCTCTTCAAAGGTTTTAGGAGTAGGTGTGGTAGGGGTCAGTGGCGGACGGTGACATTTGAAAGTGGTGCGGCGTAAAATGTTTGGCATACTTCACCATAGCGAGCGAGCGTAGAAAATTTTGAAAAAGAGTGGAAAAATGGTGCACTTAATCCCCAGGACAAGACGGCTTCATGCTTCAATTAAATAAGACTTTCATCCACACTCCCTATACATCAGGGACATGGCAGGGCTGTCCTATGTCCCTGCTCCTATTTGCTTAAAACATGGAACCCCTAACACAGTGCATTCAAGCGTACCCCCTCATTACTGGGTTGCAATTCAGGGGGAACACCCACCCCATTAGTCTATAGGCGGACAACGTGTTGGTGGCCTTGACAGACCCTATGACTTCACTCTCTGCCTTAATACGGAATTGTAGCATTTTGGGGACATCTCGGGGTTTAAGGTCAACCTTTCCAAATCCCAAATAATTCAACTTACAGTATCTAAGACACATCAAGATCAGCTGAGGGATCAATATCCGATCACTTGGGGCCCAGCCTCCCTCCCATACTTCGAGTACAGCTTACTTCCATTACGGTCACAACAGCTTAGGTTAACTAAAACTGTCTCGTTAGGCAAGTGAAAGCGGAACTATTGATGTGGCAGCACCTCCAGATTTCGTTAATGGAGTCAATTGCTGCGATTAAATTTACTATTTTACCTAAAATATATACATTCTAAGCCTTACGCATAACATGACCGAGAAACTAGCTGACAAGCGGCGAAGGTGTCTCAAAGTAAAGCGGATAATCTCTTTCCTGCACTATATATCATCACGTATTTACAGACGTTTATGTGAACCCCTTTATTCTGCTCATTCAATGAAATCAGGCACTGATGGGATTCTGGGGAGAAAGGCAACGTACCCCTGAAGTTGGTATCGGTTGCAAAGTTATACTCTCCCCCTTTACAAAGAAGTAAATCTGCCGAAGGACAGAAGAATGAACAGCTTAGACGTCCCATTGGGGCTTCAAATCGATCTGCACTCGTATATTTCTGCTGCAGATGAATTGACCCGCTGAGCTAAGAGCCGCGTCAATGGGGAATGGATAGGATTTTACACCAATTTAAATTGCACTGTTGAGAAAAACACCCTTCTGTAAAAAGTTATGTATGAAGGACTTTGAAACTCATACATACAAGTTCTTCTTTTCGTAGTCAACGACGAATCGATTACTTCATTTTAATTACAAAACGGAGGACCAGTTATACAGCCGCCATCGAATGGCGGGTAGCATAGCCAACAGGATGCTACACTGAGGACGGAAGAACTTGCTACTCGCCGTTAAGCTCTCCAACGCCTCGTCGGAGGTAGTAAGCGCTACATTAACGTAATTTCCTGCCATCTTCGTTATACAATAAGCAGCCGTTCTGCAACAAGAACACATCACAAAACCCAGACTACCACTGACGACCACATAAAGGCATATTAACGCAACCCTTAAAAAATATCACCAACCCAAATATCAAACACTCGCACACAAGGGACGTCAGTTCCCTTTCGAATCATCTACAGCCACCACATATGACGCATATATATGTTAATCCAACGAACAGCCTCAACCAGCACCAGTGTATTCACCGTGGACCCCACAAACGACCAGTCTCTGGAGCACGGCTGATTTGCAGCGGGAGACTGCACTATAGAGGATACCGCGGCAGTCGCGGCTCGCGAGGGGAGAAGAGGGGGTGTCGCGCGGGGGAGGGAGTTTTAAAATAATTAAAATCAATCCTACCTGACCAGGTCTGCGCCGCCGGCCTCGGGTCCGTTCTGGCGCCAACAGTGGAACAGCCGCATCACTGCTGGGAACTAAGTAGCAAACCCTTCTAAGCCAATCAGAGCAGGCGTAGGGCAATGTTACGCTTTGCCCGCCTGCCCATTAGGAGACCGAGGTTCGCTCTCCTAATGGGCATGCGCCAGCCTGAGCAGGCACCAGTGCACATGACTGGGCACGGTGCAAAAATTCGCCACCATCCCCACTCATGCGCACTTGTGCTTGTGCTTGCCTGCTGCCTGCCCCTGACAATCATGACTGTCAGTCAACATAACGCCAGACCGGAGACCGCCCACCCCCTTCAGACTCTGAAGGAGGTGGGCGGTCCGACGTCTGACTCATGCTGACTGACAGTCATGATTGTCAATGTCAGTTCTCCCTCGGAGCCGCTGCGGGCTGCGGCTGAACTTCAATAAAACTAAGAGTTACGGTGCGGGTGCGGGCGCGGGCGGGGGGGCAACGCCCCAACGCCCACAATGGACGCACCGCCACTGGTAGGGGTTGTAGCCTTTTTAGTGTGAGCTATTGTTCTTTTTCATGAAGCAATGGATTGCATTTGTTCAGTTGCTTCTTTGGGTACCCTATGCAGCAGTTCTTTAAGAATTGCACTGGTAGGAAATTGTGAGCTTGTGCTAGCCTCTTTAATATTATCAAGTGCATTCCTAACTTCAATTTCTGAAATATTAGGAGGATGATTATGTTCCCTTATATACATTACAGTTGTTTCTCTGGTAGTTGCACGGCCATAACATTTATTAGAGTAATACTTAGAACATTTCCAATTGACTTTTAGGCAAGTTTGTTTCTCCTGGGTGTAGACAAACCCCATATAATATAATACAATTTTTCCTTTTTGATATGTTATAAATTGTGCGCCTTCTGTCATTGTGATGTGGTAAAATCTATAACAAATGCATATAAAAATTATTAAAAATAATATTATATTTCTTAATGGTTACATAAATACATTTTTTCACAACATACTTACAAAGTTCGTCTTTAATTGTTTGTAAATGGTGGTTTGAATTCTTTCTTTGTTGAAGCTTTTTAAGTGGTTGGTTTTCCTGTAAAAAAATTAAACTGACATTAATATTTATTTAATAAATTTTGTACATGGGGTGGGTTGTGTGTTTGGTAGGGGTGGGCGGAATTTGCGAAATCCACTTTCGCAAATTATCGCGAAAATGTTAAAAATTATTGCAAACAGGCGGAAATATCGCGAAGATGCGGAAGTTTTTTCTCCGCATGTTCGCGAGATTTTCTGCATGGTTGCTTGCGGGCGCGGCCATCTTGTTTTCAGTTGTCTCGCGGAGCATGATCGCGAGAAGAAAGACGTGATCGCGCGACGCATGACGTCACTGTGGGCGCGAACTGTCGGGAGACAGCGCAAATGGCTAAAAACAATACACATCTCATGGAGAACGCGACCGGATCAAGAAAACTTGTCGGTGAACGCAGGGATTCAGGTAAGGTGATGTATTATTTTACAGGGCGAGCAAGAACCAAATTATCGCTTCGGTTTGATGAAGTTCTTGCTTCTAGAAGCAATCCAGCAGAGTTTCTTTTTTTTTTGTTCTTTTGGTTTGAGGTGTAAAATAAGAGTAAGCCTTGTTGGTTTATACAGGGTTTATTTAGGGTCCAATTCCGATTCTGGTCGCAAATCGTAACGACCGACACGGACCCGGACCGGATACCGACCGACACGGACCAGCACCGTATGACCCGTGTAGTACGATGCAACGCGTGTGAATTACAACCGGCACTTACGGAATACAAGCCGTACGACCGAGCCGTAGGGAAAATAGTGAACCGGCCGGAAAACCGACGCGATTTTCACCGACCGACACGGACCCGGAATGAACCCGAACGACCCGTACCCGCGATATCCGATCCGCGCAGTACGATTGTTGGACTTGGCCCTTTTTGCAGGGTCATCCCTAAACTTTTTGCCTTTCTCCTGTATTTTTTCTGACCTGGTGTTGGCTGTTTTATGACTCTGGGCACCTTACCACTGCTGATCAGTGCTAAGGTGCATATGCTCTCCCTCTGGTAAAATGTATACATTGATTGGTGTCCATGTTTGGCTTATTTGGTTTACTATCAGCCCCTAGTAAAGTGCACCAGGAGTGCCAGGGCTTGTAAATACAAATGCTGCTGGTGGGCTTGCAGCACTGGTTGTGCCACCCACAGAAGCGGCCTGGTAAAATGTGTCTAAGGTCTGCCACTGCAGAACCTGCGTGCCAGTCTGGTACTGTCGCGCTGACTGCGCAAGTGCCTCCACTTGCCAGTCCCTAAACCTTCCCTTAACTACATATTAGTCACCCCTCGGGTAGGCCCAAGGGCAGGGTGCATTGTAGGCATAAGGTAGGACATGCCCTGATGTGTGTGGCATGTCTTAATAGTGAATTACAGCAATTTTTGTTTTTCACTATTGAAGGCTACCTGCTCTCCATAGGCCAGAATGGGCTGCTGGAATTACTACACACTGTAAATCTCAGTGGACTCATAGAGCATGGTAGAAAGTCAAGTTTAGTATGCCTGAACTCAGAATAATAAAATACTTCTTTTAGTAAAGTTTTAATATCCTGTGTTTGTAAATACTACTTTTAGAAAGTTAGTATTTACTGACCTGGCCCTTTCAGTCTGCCTCTGCTGTGTGTGTGTGTGCTGCCTAGTTTCAGTGGGGAGCAGGGCTGGGGAATTCCAGGAGACAGGCTGGCTGCCAGGTGGTGGGTAGAGAGATTACACCAGGATGGGTGGGAGGAGTACACCTTGACTCTGAATAGACCTGTGCTCTGCCACCACAATGCCGGCTCCGCCCCCTGTGGAGCGGCTGATGTCTCTGCCCTGCTGCTGAAAGGAAAGAGCAGAGTCACCACAACAAAGTGCTCCAAAACCGGACTGAGCCAGGCCCAGGCCCCCTGGCGACAAAGAACAAAAGAATTGCTGTATAAAAGAAGGAGCCCTGCTCCTAAGAAATCAGATCCTGTTTGCGCCAAGAAGAAACTCTGCCTGAAGAGAAGGACCTGGAAAAGCTGCATGGAGGAGTACTGTCTCTAAGCCTGAGAGACTGGCCTGTGGTGGGTGCCTTGCTGCTGAAGGAGACGAAAAGACTGAAGAAGAAACTTTGATTCAACTTGTGCTTATCAAACAATCTCCAAGGGCTTGCTTGTGAACTTGCCCCCTGAACTGCGCCCCAGGAACAGTGGGCGCTACCTTTCCCCTGGAAGAAGAGAAGCTGCTGGAGGTGATTCTGCAAACGCTGACCCCAGAGAACCTGTGTGCCCCTCATCTGAGCACCGCGACTTCTGCCACCGGGGCTGCTTTGAGCACAATAAAGGCCTGCCTGCCTGGCCTGAGCACAGCAAGCAACTGCCCCCCGAGCCGTAGCTCGCAAAGTAAGGAAGAGACTGACCAGGCTCCAAGCGCCGAGCCTCTGCGACCCCTGGCCGTGGAGATCCCTGTAAGGACCTGCGACGGACCTGCGACGCACTGTTCGTCACCTGAGCGAAGCCGACAGCGCTGCAACGCGCTAGAAATGACCCCCTGCCTGCCCCTCCTTCTTCTGACCTCGTTGTGTACCTGGGAACGTCCTGAAGCGCCCCACGAAGCATCGCCGCCCACTGACCACGAGGGACGACAACGCGACGTGGGACACTCCTCTGTGGACTCCTGAAGCCTCTACGAACCTTTCCCCCAAAGATCCAGGTACTGTGTGTGGAAGCGCCCCTGTACGAAGCTTCCTGTGCTTTGTACGGGGCCAGCGTCGCGCTACGTGACTCACGCGTGAAGAGTGAGCTCTGGTACGGTTCGTACCAGCTGTGCGAAGCATCCCGGTGAAGGTACAGCCCGTACCGCATTGAATATATAGAACGTTGCTCACGCGGGAAGCGTGAGGTTCAGCAAGAGGCGTACCGGACGTGTACGACGCGTACCTATGAGGGTACGGTCCGTACGGCTTCAGTCCAGCGTACGCGTGCTCACGCGAGAAGCATGAGAAACGGCACAACGTGCTCAAAACCCGGTACAAAGCGTACCGAAGGTGCTACGAAGCGCACAGACACCAAAGGAAGCATATTTTTAGTAGAAAAGTGCATTTTAAGAACTGTGGACTCTCTACAAAGCATTGAAAGTAACTGGAACCCCATTTTGAAGTAAGAACTGTATTTTAACCAGCCTGCTTAAAGAAACCTTTTATATAAAGAGTTTATTTTTACACAAAATACAGTCTTGTGTCTCTATGTGGTGGGTTGGTGGTTATTGTGTGGTACATCTTGAATGCTTAACCTAATGCCCTCTGGAATCTAGCCAGACTGCTCGCGCCACGTTACCTAGAGGGTGAGCAGGGGTTATTTTTAAAGAGGTAATCCTACGCCCTGACTTAGATGAAAAGGGTCCCTGCTTGTCGCAAGTGCATACCTGCGCCAACCAGAGACTCCGGATTCTAACATTGGTGGCAGCGGGGAGGATTTACGATTTGCATTCTTGGTGTCTGCGCAGTGATTACTAGCCATTGCACAGTGAGGACAGTCCATTAGCTTGAGCCACAGAACTTTTAGTTTTAAATTCGCTTGCCAAAAAAAAAAAAAAAAAAAGAAGATCCCTTGGGCCCGATTCACAGAACAAACTTAAGACAAAATCCTAAACTTAGTACCATTTTGGTATTCACAGAATGCACTTACTACTTCTGATATTCACAAAATGAACTTACTACTTTTGCGATTCACAGATTAAACTTACTACTTTTGCTATTCACAGAATGGATTTACGACTCCTAACTTTACGTCCGCACTCGGGCCGGAAATTCCGGCCCGGAGGCGGAGCTTCCGGGCCGGAGGTGGGGATTCCGGCCAGTGGCGGAGCCGCCACTGGCCGGAATCCCCACCTCCGGCCTGGAAGCTCCGCCTCCGGGCCGGAAGCCCCGCCTCCGAGCCGGAAGCTCCGCCTCCGGGCCGGAAGCTCCGCCTCCGGGCCGGAATTTCCGGCCCGAGTGCGGACGTAAAGTTAGGAGTCGTAAATCCATTCTGTGAATAGCAAAAGTAGTAAGTTTATTCTGTGAATCGCAAAAGTAGTAAGTTCATTCTGTGAATTCCAGAAGTAGTAAGTGCATTCTGTGAATACCAAAATGGTACTAAGTTTAGGATTTTGTCTTAAGATTGTTCTGTGAATCGGGCCCCTTGTGTTTGGAGTCATGCCTGGCCCAAACAGCATTGATAAATCAATCTCTGAAACCTCTGAAATCCTAGGAATGGAATGGGAGGCGTCAAAACTGGACAGCTACAAGAGAACTGAACTCAAGTACTTCTGCAGGAAGCTCAAGGTTCCACATGCAGGATGCAAAAACAAATCAGATCTCTACAAGGCGCTCAAAGCCTGGACTGAATCAAGGGGTGCAACTAAGGAAGTTACACCATTGAAACCAGCGGGAAGCGTTCGCAGTTTCGGCAGAGGCCTGTCGCCAGAGGAGCTGGCAGACAGACAGGCCGCCAGGGATCATGAAATACAGTTGGCAGAGCTGGAAGTAAATGCCCAATTGGAGCTAGAGAGCAAGAAAATGGCTCTTGAAGAAAGAAGATTGGAGCATGACTTAAGAAAGAAGAAACTTGATATGGCGCTCGAGAGGCTGGAGGCCATGAGTGTCTCAGCCCAGCAGCAAGAAAGGTGCGTAGCTTAAAGGTTGAGCTTTTCTGAGTGGGAGGAGGAATCCAGCTCAGATGGTGGCAGCAATATTGAATTTTCTAGTGCTGAGAGAGTAGTACGCACACCCAGAGATGTGGCGCCTGACTTGAAGGAGGGGGTTAACATACACCAGGAGGTTCAAGGGCATGAGGTAGCTCCAGTAGTACGCAGTATCCCTGAAGGGAATAGGGTAACTGGCGCAGGGGTTCATGGTCCTAGTGGCGGGAGGGACACTCTACTGACTCTAGCTGAGAGGTGCAGGGAGAGGGGTTCCCCCAAAATTGAAGTCCTGGTATGTGAGTGTGAAGACTGCCCAGAAGAGTGTGGGTTATGTGACAGAGACAGTCAGATACTGTCTTGCCAGTCTCAGGAGAGTGGTGTGGAGTATGTGTGTGAGGCACTGGATGGTAAGGTGAAGGATAGTTTGGTTAACCCTGCTAGGGGGCTGTGTGATCCAATTGTGGGAGAGCATATTGTAAGTCCCTGTTTTCCAGAGCTATGCCAACACCTGTGTGAGGGTGAGTTCTCTGACCGCAGAGAGCTCACATTGGAGGCAGACCTTTTGGTGGAGTCCAGAGGGTCTGGAAAGGCATTGGGGAGTGATCCCAAGAGGAGTGGTTCAGGAATCTTCAAACCCAGTGTGGTGGAAGTGGCTCAGAGTAGCCCAACTAGGTCCTGTAGTAGTGAGAGGGGTGTAGGGCCTCACGTCCTGTCTTTAAGGGGAAGGAGTCAGAATGGGTTATGTCCCGATAGTGCCCAACCTCAGTATCAGAGCTTGGATGGTTCTGTAAGGGAACACCAGGTGGGGAGCCTAGTCTGTCCTGAGGGGCTGCCCGTTGTGCGGGATCCCCTAGTGTCTGGTGAACAGGGAGTGTCTGTAAACAGGCCTCCCTCAGTTCTGGTGTCTGGCAGTGCCGCTCCAGTTGGGAGGGTGCAGAGGTCCAGATTGAGGGGTGAGAGGGGGAAAGAGTCCCCAGTGGAAGAACCAGTGGGTCAGGGGCCAGCCAGAAGGGCTGCGTCACCAGTGAATGACCATGGTAACACCACTTCTGTCCTGGGGGATCTTCAGGCACTGTCAGATGGACAGGGGTCGGGAGATCAGCGCCAGGCAGACTGTCACACGACACATGAGTTATGTATCACCCTCAGGGGGGGCATGCGTGCTCCCCGGGAAGTCCTGGTGCGCCAGGCGAGCGTTCAACCGCATGGGTTGGTCCCAGGGTTGGGAAGCCAGGTTCAGGTGTTGTCTGACCTGGAGGGTGGGACAACTGTAATCAGTGTCCTGACCCATGTTGCTTCTAGGGGTACCGCTCCAGTTGGGAGTGTGCAGTACTCTGGAAGGGGGTGCAGAGGGAGGGAGTCCTCGCCTCTGGCCCCGGCTCAACTGAAGGGTTTAGACCCTAGGTTGGAGGGCCAGGTTCAGGGTGTCCCCCCTGACCTGGATGCCCAGTTGCAGGATAGAACCCCTGAACTGGTGGGCGAATTGCGCAGGACACCTGCCCCAGGTGCCCTGGCAATTCTGGAAGGGGGTGCCACTCCAGGTGGGAGGGTACAGAGCCCCAAGGAGGAGGACCGGGTGTGGGAGAGGCCACCCCAGTCTTTAGTCCAGCCGCCAGGTACAGTCCTGGGGCTGGTGGGTCAGTGCCAGGATGTCATACCTGACCTGACAAGGGGGAGAATGGAAAAAGGGTGCCAAGCACCTGGGGCTACTGCCCCCCACTCCCTGGCGCCACAGAGGTTTGAGAGCCCTGAGAGGCATACGGCCTGGATCTCATCCCTGACTACTGTTAGTGGCCACTGTAACATTTTGCTGTCTGTCTGTTGGGACACACATGTGGGCCAGTTAAGGTTAGGTGCTGCCCAGGTGGTGTCCCCAGGTGAGGAGAAGGGTTCCCCATGGATTGGCTTGGGGGGCCCTGAGAGTATGGACAGAGGGAGTCCAATAGGTTCAGATTGGCATAGAACTGGAGTCTGCCCCTGCAGTTGCGGGCCAGGTCCTTGTTCTATCGCCCCAAGCAGGGAAGACCATCACAGTGGTGATTGGTCTACCCTGCGTTTTGGCTGGAAGGGGGTTGTGTTGGACTTGGCCCTTTTTGCAGGGTCATCCCTAAACTTTTTGCCTTCCTCCTGTATTTTTTCTAACTTGGTGTTGGCTGTTTTATGACTCTGGGCACCTTACCACTGCTGATCAGTGCTAAGGTGTATATGCTCTCTCTATGGTAAAATGTATACATTGATTGGTGTCCATGTTTGGCTTATTTGGTTTACTATCAGCCCCTAGTAAAGTGCACCAGGAGTGCCAGGGCTTGTAAATACAAATGCTGCTGGTGGTCTTGCAGCACTGGTTGTGCCACCCACAGAAGCGGCCTAGTAAAATGTGTCTAAGGTCTGCCACTGCAGAACCTGCGTGCAGTCTGGTACTGTCGCGCTGACTGCGCAAGTGCCCCCACTTGCCAGTCCCTAAACCTTCCCTTAACTACATATTAGTCACCCCTCGGGTAGGCCCAAGGGCAGGGTGCATTGTAGGCATAAGGTAGGACATGCCCTGATGTGTGTGGCATGTCTTAATAGTGAATTACAGCCATTTTCGTTTTTCACTATTGAAGGCTACCTGCTCTCCTTAGGCCAGAATGGGCTGCTGGAATTACTACACGCAGTAATCTCAGTGGACTCATAGAGCATGGTAAAAAGTCAAGTTTAGTATGCCTGAACTCAGAATAATAAAATACTTCTTTTAGTAAAGTTTATTTTAATATCCTGTGTTTGTAAATACTACTTTTAGAAAGTTAGTATTTACTGACCTGGCCATTTCAGTCCGCCTCTGCTGTGTGTGTGTGTGTGTGTGTGCTGCCTAATTTAAGTGGGGAGCAGGGCTGGGGAATTCCAGGAGACAGGCTGGCTGCCAGGTGGTGGGTAGAGAGATTACACCAGGATGGGTGGGAGGAGTACACTTTGACTCTGAATAGACCTGTGCTCTGCCACCACAATGCCGGCTCCGCCCCATGTGGAGCAGCTGATGTCTCTGCCCTGCTGCTGAAAGGAAAGAGCAGAGTCACCACAACAAAGTGCTCCAAAACCTGGCTGAGCCAGGCCCAGGCCCCCTGGCGACAAAGAACAAAAGAATTGCTGTATAAAAGAAGGAGCCCTGCTCCTAAGAAATCAGATCCTGTTTGCGCCAAGATAAAACTGTGCCTGAAGAGAAGGACCTGGAAAATCTGCATGGAGGAGTACTGTCTCTAAGCCTGAGAGACTGGCCTGTGGTGGGTGCCTTGCTGCTGAAGGAGAGGAAAAGACTAAAGAAGAAACTTTGATTCAACTTGTGCTTATCAAACAATCTCCAAGGGCTTGCTTGTGAACTTGCCCCCTGAACTGCACCCCAGGAACAGTGGGCGCTACCTTTCCCCTGGAAGAAGAGAAGCTGCTGGAGGTGATTCTGCAAACGCTGACCCCAGAGAACCTGTGTGCCCCTCATCTGAGCACCGCGACTTCTGCCACCGGGGCTGCTGTGAGCACAGTAAAGGCTGCCTGCCTGGCCCGAGCACAGCAAGCAACTACCCCCCGAGCCGTAGCTCGCAAAGTAAGGAAGAGACTGACCAGGCTCAAAGCGCCGAGCCTCTGCGACCCCTGGCCGTGGAGATCCCTGTAAGGACCTGCGATGCACTGTTCGTCACCTGAGCGAAGCCGACAGCGCTGCGACGCGCTAGAAATCACCCCCTGCCTGCCCTTCCTTCTTCCGACCTCGTTGTGTGCCTGGGAACGTCCTGAAGCGCCCCACGAAGCATCGCCGCCCACTGACCACGAGGGACAACAACGCGACGTGGGACTCTCCTCTGTGGACTCCTGAAGCCTCTACGAACCTTTCCCCCAAAGATCCAGGTACTGTGTGTGGAAGCGCCCCTGTACGAAGCTTCCTGTGCTTTGTACGGGGCCAGCGTCGCGCTACGTGACTCACGCGTGAAGCGTGAGCTCTGGTACGGTTCGTACCAGCTGTGCGAAGCATCCCGGTGAAGGTACGGCCCGTACCGCATTGAATATATAGAACGTTGCTCACGCGGGAAGCGTGAGGTTCAGCAAGAGGCGTACCGGACGTGTACGACCCGTACCTACGAGGGTACGGTCCGTACGGCTTCAGTCCAGCATACGCGTGCTCACGCGAGAAGCGTGAGAAACGGCACGGCGCGCTCAAAACCCGGTACAAAGCGTACCGAAGGCGCTATGAAGCGCACAGACACCAAAGGAAGCATAATTTTAGTAGAAAAGTGCATTTTAAGAACTGTGGACTCTCTACAAAGCATTGAAAGTAACTGGAACCCCATTTTGAAGTAAGAACTGTATTTTAACCAGCCTGCTTAAGGAAACCTTTTATATAAAGAGTTTATTTTTACACAAAATACAGTCTTGTGTCTCTGTGTGGTGGGTTGGTGGTTATTGTGTGGTACATCTTGAATGCTTAACCTAATGCCCTCTGGAATCTAGCGTGACTGCTCGCGCCACGTTACCTAGAGGGTGAGGAGGGCTAATTTTTAAAGAGGAAATCCTATGCCCTGACTTAGATGGAAAAGGGTCCCTGCTTGTCGCAAGTGCATACCTGCGCCACAACGATGCAATGCGTGTAAACCCAGACCGACTCGCACAGAGACCAAGCCGCACGACCGACACGCACAGAAACCCGGGCCCACAAGTAATAGAGATCGCCGCGACTGACGCTTATGAAACACAGAAGATAGGCAGCGTGAATGAGGCGGAGAAGCTCGGACGAGCCAACATCAGCGTCCATGTCCATCAGAAGAACGTCTCCTTCATGCCTACAAAACCCAAATGAAAAAGACAAAAAAAGGACCAAACAAGCAATGACAAAGCCAATAAATATCAAATAAAAAAAAACTGGGACAAAGACACACCCACAACTCCAAATATATAAAGGACTACAATCACTACCATGATCCCTTGCAAACAGGAGACACAGCCTGCAGCAAACACCATTACACAGCAACCACAGACACACTCACAAATCACCCATCACACAACTCACACACCATCAGCACCTCATCCAAAAACACACACACATACAGCCAGCAAAACCAACACCAACCCACCCTCACTTGCACCCTCACACACACATCCCTCACCACCACCACCCATCACCATGCCCCCAAAGAAGAATCCAAAGTTCACAGATAGTGAGTTAGAAGTGCTGGTAGACGAGATCATCAGAGTAGAGCTACATTTGTTTGGTACATTGGTCCAAAGGACCCTGATGTCACAGAAAACAAAGATGTGGGCTGGGAAGGGGGATGTAGCCAAGAGTATGATGGGAGTTGCAGTCACAGACAATCCACACCCACCCACATGGCCCAGCAAGCTGACACTGAACCATGCTCGCCTCACAGGGAGTGGGAAGGGACTGACAAGATGTCTGACACTGGGCTCTGTTGTGGGGAGCACAAGGCCCTGCTGGGAAATGGGCAACAACAATATCAAACTCTGTCCGTGACAAGCTGAATGAAGAGGATTCCCAGTCCAAGACTCTGGTGGACACTGAGCTCTCTGGTTTGACTCTGTCTCTGTCCTCTTCGGATGACGACGACCAACCTGGCCCCTCCGGTGTGAGTCATCATGCAGCACCAGCAGCATCAACATCTGCACCCCCTGTACCCACGCCTCCAGCATCTGGAAACCGACAGGGCACCCCCGCCAACAAGGACAGACCAAGGCCACTGAACACCCACAGCACAGGGACACAGGACCCCCCGGAAGCTACAGCAAACACCACCAGCAATGCCACCCTAGGGGTCCCATTGTCACCTGTGAGTCCCGCCTCTGGTCATGCCCGTGTGGATAGGGGTTCTGGGAGGGGTGGAAGGCAGAGGGCGCGCCTTGCAGAGGGGTCTGGACTGCATGATGACCCCCAACTGGCATGCATCATAGTTGTGTACCAGAATAGCATCGGAGGATTTGGCCAGGTAGTGGGGTTCCTCAAGGACATGCAACAGGAGCAGGCTGCCCACCATGCCCGCATGGAGGCAAAGTTGGATGCCCTTACTGCGGTGCATCAGGAAATACTCCAATGCCTCCGTCAGATCAACACAAACCTGTCCACAAACCTGTCCACACCTCCCTGTGTGGCCACAACATCTGTTGCAACACCATCTGCCAGCGCCACAGGGAGGGAGGAGGACTCTGGCGGAGAGTCCCCTGCACTGCAGAGGCCTGCACCTGAGGATTCCCCCCCCAGGAAGAAGAGGGGTCGTCCGAAGAAGGACATGTGAGAGGCAGATGTCCCAGCACAGGGCCTCCAAACCTGTTCTGGACAATGTTCTTTGTGCGCAACCCGTTCACCTTGTTCAATCGCACACAACTCGCCCACATGACATGGAGGGTTCATGTTGGTCCAATGTAACAGATGACTGTGGACTTTACTCTGGACATTTCATCTACCAGCACTTCCAACTTTAATGTGAACTTTGGATTCCAAAACCAATGTACAGCACCCACCATCCTGTGCACTTTCCTCACACATGTTCGAAAATAAACTCACCAGTACACCATACTTGCCTCTGTTGTGATTCCAATTTGTCAAGTGTCATGGAGATGTCGATCTGCTACACAACACAGTGCATGCCAAATACTGCAACAATGTGACCAACGTTAGGTGAGTCATGGTGATGTGACACATGTGAGGGAGACACACCACTATGGCAACACAACAAATACTCACCATGGCCATGTTACCCATCCCACACAATGATGTTGACCTGAAACACATAGGTATGCACAAACACAACACCTATCCAAAGTCAGTGGTAACAAGTCCACAGGTGATGTAAGCAAATGTCACTCAGATGTGGGAAGACAGACAACGCACATAACAAAGCATAGCACAGGTTCATTACACATCAGCAAAATGTTTATTCAAAAATAGTTGCAAGGCAATTGTACGTTACGGTGGACACACGGTCACAGAGTGTCTGAGAATTGGAGTCCAGGGGTGTGTGCCACATCACTTGATGTCAATTGACTACTCCCACACTGGTGTCGGATTCTAGGTGTTGGGGGTCAGTGTTGAACAAACAACAGGCAAATTACCTTGTGAAGGACAGACACAAGACACAGTCAAAAGCACAGCAGAACACAAGAGAAATGCAATACACATGCACAAAACATGTCACAAGAAACCTACACAAAAACGAGTTAGCAGTACTACCCTATTGTGGAGTACACACCACCTGAATGGACACATCACTGCACGCATCCAGTCAAGTGGCACACAGACACACTCATACAGCAACAGAGCAGCCACAACACATTTCAGGCTAACTCCATACATTGACATAACAACCCTGGAAACTCACATTCAGGTGAAGAAGTTGTTGATGAGCTGTGAGCGGACGTCACCCTCATCCTCATCATCACTGGCATCTTGGCCCAGGCCGGGATCCTCCACAGGTGCCGGAGGTTGGTCATCGTCATCCTGGATGAGAGGCACCTTCTTCCGCACTGCCATGTTGTGTAGCATGCAGCATACAAGGATTATTTTGCACACCTTTGCAGGTTCATATTGGAGGGCCCCTCCGGTCTTGTCCAGGCAGCGGAAGCTGCTTTTCAAGAGGCCGAATGTCCGCTCAATAACCCTCCTGCTCCGACCATGTGCCTCATTGTAGCACATCTCGGCTGGTGTCACAGGGTTCCTGAGGGGTGTCAACAACCACGGCATGTTGGGGTATCCGGAGTCACCTACACACACAAAAATGAACAAGTAGCTGAGATTTGTAGGAGTGCGGAATACAACATTGACAAAGACACACAATGATAAACAGGCAGTACACACCGACAAGCCAGGCATGCTGAGCTGGCATCTGTGACATCAGCGTTGCAATGCGACAACTCCTCATTATGTAGGTATCGTGCGAAGACCCAGGGAACCGTGCACACACATGTGTGATACACATGTCTGCGGGACATACCACCAGCGCACTGATCGAGTGGAAATGTTTCCTGTTACGGTATGCCTGCTCATGTGCCTGTGGTGGTATCAGGGCCACATGTGTCCCATCAATAGATCCTTCGCAGTGTATAAAAGGCATCCTTTATTTCGGGGAGTTCAGCTGTGCTAGGGAACTTGATGTACAGGTCAAGGAAATGCAACATCCCCTCCAAGACATCGCGTAGCACCCGACTAAACATCGTTTGCGACCTACCAACAGCAGTAGCCACAGTGTACTGGAAGGTACCAGTAGCAAAGAAGTGCAGGGCTGCCATCACCTTCACCTCTGGGGTCAGTGCTGTAGGGTATGTCCGGCCAGGTAGCAGATGTGGCGCCAACTGCCCCGCCAACTCCTCAATCAGTGGTCTGGTGAAGCGGTACCGTCGGATGCAGTCGCGTTCCTGCATGGTTACAAGGTCAGGGAATGGTCGATGGACAGCTGGTGCCCTGCAGAACAGAAATGAACAAAGGAAGATTGTTGGTTCATCCACCCATGTGGCCATGACAGGCTCAATATCACATGATACATCATGACATTACACAATGTACTGGGGTGTGTGCTGTTGGGCATGGACACATATGTCACCTACATGACCATCACCATCTCAATTCCACAGGTCCACATGAGTCCCATGTAATGCAATGGCCAATCATCTGGCTGTGTCAACCGATCTCTGTACTGCTGTGACGTTACAAACACACACCACAGTGACAAGTGAGTCCTGATGTCTCCCAGGCATCACAGATCTTTGCCATGCAGATACCCAGGGTCCCTGTATTGCCACATCGACACTGGCATGGACATGGCATATCACGTACACACCACAAGGCAAGCATGAGTCCCACAAGTAGTGCCCACTGTTGTCCCTGCAGGCCCTACATGTACGTCTCTTAGACACACACACACCATCAAGGTTGATGCATATACCACGTGGATGTGGAGACGGTCTCCCATTGGGCACATTTGATCAGACACATCTGAGACACAACATGCACACAGACTGTGTGTGCACATCAGAATTGTGGCTACAGGTCTCACTGTGACGTACATGCCATCACCCCCAGGACTCAGGGTGTATGTAACATGTCCTAAACATATCCAGCATGTAACTGTGTCCGTGTCTCATGCCCATTACTGTACATTTGCACATCACAGTGGTAATGTGCACAACACACAAAGGATTCTGCCCCCATGTACACGTTCACAGCCTGGGAGTGGCTGAACAAAAGTGCCACCCAACAAACCAAATGTGGCCCCCCCCAACACACAGGGAATGCAGCCTTACATGCCATGGGACACTGTGTGGCCAATTCTGTAGTGTGGTAGGTGTGCACAGGTGTCCCTGGCAAGTAATTGTGTGTTGAATCCATCGAATAGTCACACCAATGAGGTCCGACGCGGGTGACAATGCGTCCGCATAGCACGGTTCATGACCGAGCCGTGCGTACGCTTTGCCATTGACTGCAATGAGGTCCGACGCGGGTGACAATGCGTACGCATTGCACGGTTCATGACCGAGCCGTGCGTAAGCTTTGCCATTGACTGCAATGAGGTCCGACGCGGGTGACAATGCACGGTTCATGACCGATCATGCCATTGACTGCAATGATGCCCGATGCGGGTGACTATCATGCATGCGCCGTCGGGTAGGCATGGTCCGAGACAGGCGTACGCCTTGGCCATTGAATTGTATGGAGACGAGTGCATGTGTATTTTCAAAAATATGCGTTGTACAGTCAGTTGATCGAGCCGGGCACACCCATTGGCTCTGGACTGTCATGGAAATGGATGCACATTCAAAACTTGTACGAGTTGTGCGCTGGAAATTCAGTTGGATGCCTATAACAATGTTGCAATTCCTAGTGTTTCATGAAGGTGCAGATTAGAACGATGCGGAAGGTGTGTACGAGTCGTACATTTCCATGGATTGGCCAGATTCATAGCATGTAACCGTGTTGGACCTATCACTTGGCACACATGGCACAGATTCTGCTTCTGCAGCACAGATATAAGGCTGGCTGGCCCCCAGGGAGCTCACTTGCCTGCACTACATGCTCCTGGACCACATCCCTGCTACCACTGCTGCTGTCTCTGCATCCTCTGGCTCCTGCTATGGCACGTACTCTGGAGAGGGCCCCAGCCTTCACTGAAGAGGAGGACCAGGCCCTGCTGGACGGGCTCCTTCCACAGTACAGCAAGCTGTATGGGAAACCAGGGGAGCAGGTGAGTGTGCAGTCCACTGTCTTCCTAATTGTGCATGCTGTCTGACTAGCAGTACTAGCAGTGTGTACACCAGTGGCAAGCATTCTCACTGACTACTTTCATCCCCCAAAGTGTGTAGGTACATGTAATGAACAGGTGTTCTGCTGCTAAAGTGCATTAGTGCAAGCTTAAACTTCCCAGGCATTGTTAACATGTCAGACATGCAGGTGATTTGTCCTTCCCCATGGTTGCACTACCTGTATAACTCATTTCCCTTTGTGATGATGACATGTATATCCAAATGTGTGCAGCACAAATATAAGCCATGTGTGTTAATGGACTTTTAACTTTGTCATCCTCACAGGTTGATGCCCACCAGAAGCAGGAGATATGGCTGACCATCGCCCGGGCAGTTTGTTCGGTGGGGGTCTACAAGCGCCCGATCCGCAACTGCCAGAAGAAGTGGCAGGACCTTCGGGGCTGGACCCTGAGGATCGCTAGAGTCCAGCTGAAGCTGTAACCTCAACGCAGGAGGAGCGGACACCGGACCCTGATCCCCCACATGCTCTGGATCCTGGTGGTGGTCCTTCCGGACTTGGATAGGCAGCTGAAGGCCAGACAGCAACAAGAAGGGGGCAAGTCAATGCTTAATCTGTGTACTATGTCTGACATGCTAATTGGAGTATTTTGGCCTGGTCACAGTTCCACATTACGTAGGTCTTGTAGTCCAATACTCAGGTTCCTCAATTGTGTGATGCACCCTCCTCATCTGTTCCACAGGTGTGGCCCCTACAGTCTGTTGCTTGTGTCACTAGGGCACTGTGTCCCTGCAGTCAGCTATGCTTCAGCTACTGGACAGCATCTGTTCCCGTGACTCTGTTGTGTGTTTCATGGGTGGTTGAATTGTTTACCCAATGCCTGGGATCTGACATGTGATCTGTGTTTGCCCTTGATATTGCTGGTCTGACTTGCCACATGTGGCTGGGGTATTCCAAACAAAACCTTGCAGCAGGGGACTCCAATTTGTGGGCCTCAGGACTATGTATATCAAGTGTGTCACACTTGCTTAGCCACCTGACTACTGTCCAGGGCCAAACACTGTTTCACGTAAACCTGGGCAGTCATGCCTCCTCAAGGGCATTTAGAAACACTCTGTAATCCCACTCCTGTGTATCAACTTACAGGTTGTGCTTAGTGACATGTGCCTTCTGGTGTCTGCCTCTGTGTCATTATGGTGTGGCTTCCTGTTACGTACAACTGGGGTGTCCATGATTTTGAAGGTCAGAAGGACATCTGAGGTGTGACTGTGAGAGACAAGACCTGTGTGACATATAGGTGTGTGATCATCTGACAGCGCACAATGGTGTATGCAACTGTGTACTTCAGGCAGCTGGGTTACATGCATGGCAGACTGTGAGGTGCTAATGTACAGGGAGTTGTGTTTGTAGAGACTCATGTGTCTGATTTGCATGATGTGGGGTCTTCGGGGTCCTGGATATGTTGTTTTCAGGGGATGGGCAAGTGCACTTGTCAGCTGCAGAGTTAGCTTTACCCCTGAGCTATGATTGTGACACAGTACATACTGTTGTTGTCTGGGTGCCCTGCCCCTGTGACAGGAGACAGTGTTGACTGACTTTCCAGGCATGCCAGTGCCATGGTATTTAACTTGCTATGAGTGATCCTGCATTGTGTTCAAGTGTGCACCATGCACCCCATTGTGGCATTCACTATCAGGACAAGAGAACATCATAGTGTGTGTTGCTGGCATGCATCACAAGCATGTGAAATGAGTCTCTGCCCATCCCTTCATCTGGACACCTGTACTGAGTCAGTGGCAAGAGATGTGCTGTGTGTATAGTGACATACTCCTACATGTTCACTTGCATGTCCAACTGATGTGTGGGTGCTGCATGTCGGGACATTGGGGTATTAGCATCCAACATGCAACAGACATATGGGTGCAAGTCAAGGAGGGATATGTGTGCCATGGTTGATGTTGAGAATGACAATTGGCTTATTCTAAACAGTGTTGCCACTTTGAGCAGTGTTCAGCTGATGATGCCAGGGCTTGCCCTGTGATGTGATGTACTCACTGTGGTGTGTGCAGTCAGTGCAGGTGACTGATGTGGTTCTCTTTCTTCCTATACTTATCCAGATACATCCACGGCCACAGGAGGGGACAGCTCCACGGACCAGGAGGAGCCATAGAGCCTGACAGGGACAGAAGGAGAGGAGTCGGGGGGACCCAGTGGCACGTAGGGCAAGTGGAGCCACACCGAGGGGTCGTCAGCACCACCCCCCCAGCTGAGGGCCACAGCAGCTCTGAGGATGACTTTCTTGTGGAGGCGGGTGTCAGCAGCCACCAAACCCCAGCTAGTGAGGCTGTCCCCGCCACCGCCCCCACCACCACCATTACCACCCTCACACCGGCTCCCATCCCAGAGGTCCGTGGAGGTTCCGTGTTCTGGAGCATGTTTCCTTTGTGCCAGGCACCGCACCCCCTGCCCCTGTGTCCCGTGCTGCCCTGAGTGAGGAGTCTGTGGACTTACTTAGACAGATCCATGTAGGGCAGACATCGATGCTGAGTGTCCTCCATGCACACACCACTCTGTTGACGCAACTGGTGTCATTCATGGAGGGCATTTCATCGGGCATGTCTGCCCTACAGAGGACCAATCAGTCTGTGGCCTCCTCCCTGATGGCAGCAGTGTCCCTCCTCCAACAGTCCCGCACCCCTTCTACCCCTGCACCACCCACGATTCCTAGCAACCTACCTGTCCCAAGCACACACACACCTGCACATTCTCACAAAGCCACAGACACGGGAAGCACACAAACACCCAAACCAAGGTCTAGACGTGCACACAAGCAAGCGCAGGGAACTGATACCACACTCACAGGGGCTGGTTTGCAGACACACACACAGTCATCCACAACCACTCCGCAGTCCTCCGAAACCTCTCCCTCCCAGCCCCCTTCCCTTGCCTCACCTGCAACCCCATCTCCACAGAAGCTCTTCCTCCGTGACCTTGGCCTCTTCCCCACCGACCCAGCAGATCCAGATTACAAGGGGAAGAGGTAGTCCCCACACACAGAGGGGCATGCCCCTCACACCCAGACACCCTCCCCTAGGCGCAGTCAGAATGAGGCCCCCATCGGCAAGTCCCCCAGGAGCCGGAAGAGCAAGACCCCACCACTGCCACGCAGCTCCAAGGCAAAATATCCATCCTCCATCCCCCAGGCCACCACTCCAGAGGTTCCCCCGCAACACCCTGCCCCGGGTTCCCCCACCCACAGATACACCATCCCCAAAATGCTGAGGCCCTCCCCCCTACCACTTGCTCCTCCATACCCGGTCAGACGGTTAGTGCCACTGATGTGGGGACCGTGTCCCCCCCTCTGTCCTGCCGACCTCACCTGCACCCCATTCCGCTCACATGGATTTAGACACTGCAGTGGAGTCCACGACCACCCCGTCTGACTTGGGCACTGCAGTGGGGACCCAATCCACTCCATCTGACCTGCCCACTGAAGTTGTGCTGGCACCCACCCCATCTGACTTGTGCCCCACGGTTGTGACTGCTCCCACCACTTCAGTCAGCTCCACTGCAGTTGCAAATGACTCTCCTGCATCCACCACACCTTCACTGCCTCCTTCTGCTGCGTCCTGATCCTGTCCCTGCGGTGCCTGGCTGCCCCCATGTATGCCCCTTCGAGGTGATGTTCCTTGTCCTTGCAGTGCAGGCAAGCAACGTGTGACATTTGTCACTCAAGTTCACTCCTTGTAATTTGATAATAGACTGTCCATTGGTCTTTTGTTTTAACGGACGTTTACATTTTCATATGCTGAATAAAGCTGTTTTCTTTATCCTTGTGAACTTGATTTAGCTGTACATTAGGTTGATGATGTTTAGCATGCCCTTGCACCTGTAATGCTTGGTTTCCAATGTTGAATACTGAGGTGTTGATGTGAGGTACTCCATGTGGTCCATGAGATATGTATCCTATTCTGCTCGGTATCCATGTCATCCTTTGCAGCTAACTGGGTGTGTCATGATCAACAATTTGTGGACATCTCTGTGAACATTTCATTTGCATGGTCACATCTGTGGCTTGCACCCATGCACATATGATGTGCTTCCCATTGTCCAATGTGTCTATTTCCCTGACTTTGTAGGCATCTCCACTGGACCTACAGGTGTGGGCATCATTGGTATAGGAGCAACTGGGTCCTCTGTGCAACTTGCTGTACATATGGGTTGAGTATGTGAGATGACTTAGGGGAGACTCACGTACCCAGGCTGTTGTGACCAGAGCCTTCATTGTGTGGTAACTGATGGCTGACTGACCAAGTGTTCTGCTGACATGAGTGAGACGTGCTGTGACTGTGTTTGGCACAGCTGGGCTTCCACAGGAGTTGGGTCCCCTCAAGGAAGTGTGTTGTTCTGTGACATACCCTGGGCCCATGTTGTGTGAGCATGTGTGTGTGTGTCCACATCCCTTTTCATACACAGGCAGTGTTCCCTTGATATGTTCCTGTTGTTTATGCTTACTGAGTGGTACTGTGTTCATCCCACAAGTTTGCCATGGGCTACCAGATGTGTGGGTGCATGGCACACTACTGTTAATTGGTGTTTCATCATTGGGATATGTCTGTTCTGAGTGGTGATGTGGTCAGATGCAGATGGGACACAGTCAGGGGTCCCCAAGGCACTTGTTTGTTCGAAATATCATGTAGTTGTCCCTAGGTGGTACCTTTCAGTGAGTGAGACATGTGTATGTGTGTGTGACTGATCTCACTTGTCCGGTTCAGGGCTGCAATGTTTGCAGGTGTCAGCATGTGTGCCTTGTGGTTCTCCTTGGCTTCTGCATTGTCCTGGGACTGTAGCAGGTATTCGGAAGGTTATGTATGCTTTGACGTCATGGCCATGTACCGCATACTGTGCAGTGTGTCTTTCATTCACCAGGGTTGTAAACTGACCTTGTGTGATGAGTCTGTGCACCTTAGTTCCTCCCAACATTCTTGTGTTTGTCATGGGTGCATGTGCAATGTCACCTGTCCATGTGGGCTTCACAAATGCACATTGGTGCAGTTCAGGGTGTGAGGTGTTGAGGGTGGACTGATGTAAATGTTTGCATGGATGGGCCCCTAGCTCCCGTTTGTCCATGGATGACGGGCCATGCTGAGTGATTTGTGTTTGTGTAGGTGTGATGTACGTTTGTGGCACAGGTCACATGTCTGGTTTTCCCAGTTTGTACGACATCTACCTTTGTCAGCACAGTGGAGGTGTCATGCATGCTTGTGTCACCCCAATGTCTGGTCCCTGGGGGTAGTGCTGTTGTGTGTCAGTCTCTTGCTGTGTTAGTTTGTGTTAATTCTAGCTTGTGTCACATGTATCTGTTGTGCTCCCTCTCATCTCACAATGCCTAATTGCCCACTAAGGGTGTCCCAATGATTGAAGCGCGCTAAAGGGCGCACAGCGGCATGGCTGGCTTCTGAAGCAGCTCCGCCGGTCAGGTTCGATTAGTGGCGTAAAAGATAGCTTTGCAGATCACCCAGCATCGCTAAAACGAGCATGGGTGCGTCGGAGGTGCTGGGGCAGAGTCTGATGGTGTGGTGAGCTTGACGGTGCGCAGGGAAAGCTATTCCGGACCTTTGGCCATTCTCCCCAAACGAGTGCCGATCGGCAGCACAAAATGGCAGCTCCCTGCGGCATAGTGATACTGCCCCCGATATCGGCTGGAACGGCGTAGGCATCGGCAGCAGAGACGAGGATTGGCCCCTATACAATCAGCGGTGCAGGTGAGGCTGTTCCTGTTGACTGCAGAGCTGCGTAGAGAGTCGGACACGCTGCATTGCTGCGGAGTCGGAGACACTGCGTGGGAACACAAAATGGCGGTGGAGCGACATCGGTGGGGCCCGGGATGGAGGCTCCGGAACGTGTGGCAGCTTTGAACAGCGTGTGGGGCAGCGGAAATGCAGGTTGAAGGAGCGGGCAGTAAGACCAAGCTAGGAATCAGATCCGAGTGCCGCGCTGACCGCAACTGCCTGCCCCTCCGTAACAGCGCATTGTACTATGCGCGAATACGCTGCCGCCCGGTACGGGATCGATGAGGGTGAGCTTTATGGTTCCAGGGCCCTACTGGTACAGCCTCTGAACGCAGAAGAACGCGGAACGCTGCTGAAGGTTGTGCAGTGGTGCTGGCGACATCGTGTTACGTGCTGGGAAGAGTGGCAGAGATAGATGACCCTGTGGCGCGTTGGAGCCCTGGTGACAGTTGGTACAGGTGGGCATCTGAGGATCTCGTGCTGGATAGAACTTTTGAGAGGCACCTTCTGAGAGTCGTCAGAGTGGTGGCCTGCATTGGTGATACTGCGCTCAAGTGTTTACTTATTTGGATAGGCTCCAATTGATATAGCCCTTCTTCAGGAAACTCACATTGCCCCTGATGTTCAGAGTACCATTGGAAGAAAATGGGCGGAGGCGATACATCAGTCGTCATATTCATCCTACTCTAGAGGGGTCATCATATTAGTAAAGAAAGGGACGCTACTCCAAATAGATAGTACGGTGCGGGATGAAGTAGGCCGTTATGTTATCATAACAGGAAAACTCCGAGGTCAGCGTATAGCCTTTGTTAGCACATTTTTCTCAGTTTAGAAGTAGTAAAGTTAGGACTCCTAACTTTAGAGCTCCTAAAATGAGAAAAATCCTAACTTTAAGACTTTCGGTATTCACAGAAGGCATTTAGGAGCCCTAAAGTTAGGAGTCCTAACTTTACTACTCCTAAACTGAGAAAAATCCTAACTTTAAGACTTTCGGTATTCACAGAAGGCATTTAGGAGTCCTAAAGTTAGGACTCCTAACTTCTGTGAATACCGAAATGAGTAAGTGCCTTCTGTGAATACCAAAATGGTAGTAAGTTTAGGAGTTTATCTTAAGTTAGTTCTATGAATCGGGCCCTTTGATTTGAATACCCCTAGCACTGACGATGCTGGCTTATTGTGGGAGGCATTTAAAGTAACGATCCGGGGAGTATGCATTAGTACTAGTGCTGGCATATTAAACGATATACGTGAGCAGCTAAGTAAACGAGAGAATGCACTGCGGACACTGGAGCGGGAATATGAAAGTACACAGGATGTCAAAATATTGGGGGATATTAGGACCATCCTCTCTGAATGCCAATCGTATGCTGATGATGAATTAAGGTATCTCACGAAGCGTCAGGTAGCGCGCTCTTATGGAGAAGGAGGCAGGCCGGGTAGGGTACTTGCTGACAGAATACGGGCAGGTAGGCCGCATCACACAGTACTGGCGATTAAGGATCCACAAGGGGAGCTACAACAAGATGCGCGGGGGATACTGGGGGAATTTAAGAGAAAATATGGGGAGCTATATGCTACGAGAAACACTGCTGGGGAGGCTGAAATACGGGAATATTTAGATGACATTGCGCTCGCATGGCTATCGGATACGCAGAGAGAGTATTTGCCCTTGCCTATTACTGTAGAGGAGGTCACGGCGGTTATTAAGTCCCTCCCCAATGGAAAAGCCCCTGGCCCCGACGGGTTTACAGGTGAATTTTACAAGGCTTTTGCGGAACAATTGGCACCGCACTTGGTCGCTATGTATGGCAACGCACATGATAAGCAATCGCTGCCGCCAACGTTGAGAGAAGCGGTGCTTGTTGCACTGCTGAAGCCCGGCAAAGACCCGGAGAGCTGCGACTCTTACTGGCCGCTCTCACTTATAAACGTGGATACTAAAATATTGGCCAAGCTGCTAGCTACGAGACTTCAACCCTTAATGACGCGACTGGTACTGCCAGATCAGTCTGGGTTCATCCCGACCAGATCCACAACGCATAACACGAGGACCTTGTTTGCATTATCTAATTATTTAATCCCTGGCACTAAGGCGGTGGCGTTTCTCCTAGATGCGGCGAAAGCCTTCGATTCTATTGAGTGGCCGTATTTAAATACCGTACTGAGTCGCATGGGATTTCCGCTTAGGTTCTTACGATGGGCACGAATCAGGGTGAATGGGTATGTGTCCGATGCCTTTCAAATCAATAGGGGGACGAGGCAAGGTTGCCCGTTGTCCCCATTATTATTCGCCCTAGCCCTTGAGCCTCTGGCCTGTAAGATACGGCAGGGTCATCATTACTCAGCGCTACAATTCCCGCAGAGGCCGTTGCACATCTCACTCTACGCGGATGACATGATGTTGTACGTGCGAGATCCTGAGATGAACCTTGCTCCATTGCTGAGGGAATATATTCGTTTCGGACGGCAGTCAGGATTGACAATTAATTGGTCCAAATCTCTAATAATAGCACTAACAGACTCCACGGCCCAACACACTACTGAGTTTCCATTAGAATGGCAATCGGAGCCGGTTAAATATTTGGGGGTCTGGTTTCATTGGGACCCAGAGGTGGTGATCCACTACAACTAAGGCAGGGCGCTAGATACTATGGAAGACAAAATTGGGCGCTGGATTCAACTGCCCTTGACATTCTTATATCTGTTCAATAATATCCAAATCACGCCCCCCACACAGGTTTTCAAAAGAATCTCCGCGATGGTGACTAAACTAATTTGGGCTGGCAAACATGCCCGCATCAAATTGCATACACTCACACTGCCATCAACTCAATAGATACAACAATTGCTGCATGGCATAAAATGGGGAAATTAGCGGGCAAATATCCGTTATACGCAAAAGCACTGCTGCTGTTACATCACCCTGAGTTATCCTTTACACAAGAGCAGGTGGGTCAGAAACAGTTGCAGCAGGCTGGTATAGACAAAATGGGTGACCTTTATAGTAATGGTGTGTTTGAATTGCTCACTGATCTAACATATATTAGTAATCAAACGACTGTATTCCGCTTTACATATTACAGACTACAAAACGCGATCAAAACACTGTACCCCTCATACCCAGAAGAGCCATCACAGATGTCCACTCTACAATGGGTGCTAAATACGCCCAATAATCAACATATGGTGTCCAATCTGTACAGTAGGCTACAGGCCGATATAGATAGCAAAACAACTAAGGCGATGGGGAAGTGGAATGAGGTGCTAGAGGTCCCACTTACCGAGGAGGAGTGGACCGCGGCGTGCGCTCTCACCGGTCTGATTACGCCTAACGGTAATCTGAAAATGATACACTTTAAATATCTCCACCAAACATACTATACGCCAGCCAGGTTGTATGCATATGGTCTCCGCACAAATGCTACTTGTAAGCGTTGTAAAGCAGAGGGTGCTGACTTTCTGCATCTAGCATGGGGCTGTGCGGCAGTGCATGAATACTGGCTTAATGTTACCACAGCACTAGGTAAAATGGTGGGCGGAATTATCAATTGTACGGTTCGTACATGCTTGTTGGGCATTGGTCAGAACATGCAAGCTCGTAAGCGTAAATTTTGTACTGTTGAGTTGCTAGTGGCAAAACGTAGAGTTTCCCTGTGCTGGGACAGTAAGACATGTCCAACGCTTCGACAGTGGCTTTGTGACCTGGCGTACAGTAGGGACATGCTCCAGATCTACGCGGAGGAACTGCCACCTGGGGCCAAGCCTAAAGACTACTGGACATATTTAACTGACTATCTACAAGTATGCACTATGAACTAAGGAAGTACCATGCCTCATTGGGATATCTGTGGAATTGTTGGTTACTTGAAGACTCTAAAGACCCTGTAAGACGAATGTTACTATGCTGCAGTCTGGGGGTTTATTTTTATGGTTTGTATAATGTACCTTTTTTGAAATGTCAATAAAAATTTTAAAAAAAGGGTATCCCAATGATGGTTTACTTTTGTATGGCACTGTGTCCACATCTGTGTCACTGTGGTTCAGCCCCCCTCATGTGTTGTGTATTTGCCTAGGGATACTGAGACACACACACACACATGTTGTGTCAGATGTGCAGTGTGAGGTTGCCTGTTTGTGTTTGTGCATCTGCATCAGTGCCTTGGTATTGCTGTTGTGGGCCATTGTCTGGATGCTGTTTCTGTGATTATTCCTGCTGTCCCCATGAGTCATATCACATCATTCTGCACATTCATCCTGGTTGTAAAGTGCGATTGCTGGCATGGAATGGGAGTTTGTGACCTGACACCTACAGTCTACACAGGTTGTTTTGATTAGCGTGTCTATTTTTGAGATGTGTGTATGCTTTGTGATGGTCACTTCTGCTCTTGTGTCATTGTACACTGTATGCATTGTCAGCCCCCATGTGTGGTGCTTGTCTGCACATGGCCGAGAGTATGTTTTGTTTTCACTGCACTGCTAGCCTCACCACATCTCTGTGGGTATGGGACACAACCACTACTTGGCCCCAAAAGTGTTTCATGTGTTGGGAGCAGGAATCATACCTGCTGTTTGGCATTTGCAGCTTTGACCATGATGACACTTGCCTTTTGGTCACTGTGATGAGGGGGGGTTTAGACCCCATCACCACAATGCTTGACATTTGCTGCAGTTTGGAACCCCACTTAACTTTTGTTCTACACAGTGAGGGGCTGTTATTTTTACATTGACACAGTGCTATAGTGATGCTTGCCTTGTGTAGGCCACACTCATTTGTTGGTCACACATGTGCTGTTAGTTACATTGTATGTTCAAAGTTATAATCACTGTTGTGGGAATTTGTCACAGACTACACAGTGTTGTCATGATGTTAGGGGGGATGTATTTTGCTGACATACCTAATGTTGGAGTATGATGGATGTGTGGCGCATCACCCATCCTATGGGTGGGGGTGGCAGGGGTGATGGGCAACAGGTCCCCTATGAGTGGGGGTGGCAGTAGTGATGGGCAACATGAGCCCTATGGGTGGGGGTGGCAGGGGTGATGGGCAACAGGTCCCCTATGAGTGGTGGTTTCAGTAGTGATGAACAACAGGTCCCCTATGAGTGGGGGTGGCAGGGGTGATGGGCAACATAAGCCCTATGGGTGGGGTGGCAGTGGTGATGGGCAACAGGTCCCCTATGTGTGGGGGTGGCAGGGGTGATGGGCAACAGGGCCCCAATGAGTGGGGGTGGCAGTAGTGATGTGCAGCAGGTTGCCTATGAGTGGGGGTGGCAGGGGTGATGGGCAACATAAGCCCTATGGGTGGGGTTGGCAGTAGTGATGGGCAACAGGTCCCCTATGAGTGGGGGTGGCAGGGGTGATGGGCAACAGGTCCCCTATGAGTGGGGGTGGCAGGGGTGATGGGCAACATAAGCCCTATGGGTGGGGGTGGCAGTAGTGATGGGCAACAGGTGCCCTATGTGTGGGGGTGGCAGGGGTGATGGGCAACAGGTACCCGATAAGTGGGGGTGGCAGTACTGATGGGCAACAGGTCCCCTATGTGTGGGGGTGGCAGGGGTGATAGACAACATGTCCCCTATGATTGGGGGTGGCAGTAGTGATGGGAACAGGTCCCCTATGAGTGGTGGTGGCAGGGGTGATGGGCAACAAGTCCCCTATGAGTGGGGGTGGCAGGGGTGATGGGCAACATAAGTCCTATGGGTGGGGGTGGCAGTAGTGATGGTCAACAGGTCCCCTATGGGTGGGGGTGGCAGGGGTGATGGGCAACAGGTCCCCTATGAGTGGGGGTGGCAGGGGTCATGACAACATAAGCCCTATGGGTGGGGTGGCAGTAGTGATGGGCAACAGATCCCCTATGAGTGGGGTAGCAGGGGTGATGGGCAACAGGTCCCCTATGAGTGGGGGTGGCAGGGGTGATGTGCAACATAAGCCCTATGGGTGGGGGTGGCAGTAGTGATGGGCAACATAAGCCCTATGTGTGGGGGTGGCAGGGGTGATGGGCAACATAAGCCCTATGGGTGGGGGTGACAGTAGTGATGGTCAACAGGTCCCCTATGTGTGGGGGTGACAGGGGTGACGGGCAACAGGTCCCCTATGAGTGGGGGTGGCAGTAGTGATGGGCAACAGGTCCCCTATGTGTGGGGGTGGCAGGGGTGATGGGTAACAGGTCCCCTATGAGTGGGGGTGGCAGTAGTGATGGGCAACAGGTCCCCTATGAGTGGGGGTGGCAGGGGTGATGGGCAACAGGTCCACTATGGGTGGGGGTGGCAGGGGTGATGGGCAACATAAGCCCTATGGGTGGGGGTGGCAGTAGTGATGGGCAACAGGTCCCCTATGTGCGGGGGTGGCAGGGGTGATGGGCAACAGGTCCCCTATGAGTGGGGGTGGCAGGGGTGATGGGCAACAGGTCCCCTATGAGTGGGGGTGGCAGGGGTGATGGTCAACATAAGCCCTATGAGTGGGGGTGGCAGGGGTGATGGGCAACATAAGCCCTATGGGTGGTGGTGGCAGCAGTGATGGGCAACAGGTCCCCTATGTGTGGGGGTGGCAGGGGTGATGGGCAACAGGTCCCCTATGAGTGGGGGTGGCAGGGGGGATGGGCAACAGGTCCCCTATGGGTGGGGGTGGCAGTAGTGATGGGCAACATAAGCCCTATGAATGGGGTGGCAGGGGTGATGGGCAACATAAGCCCTATGGGTGGGTGTGGCAGTAGTGATGGGCAACAGGTCTTCTGTGTGTGGGGGTGGCAGGGGTGATGGACAACAGATCCCCTATGAGTGGGGGTGGCAGTAGTGATGGCAGCAGGTCCCCTATGAGTCGGGGTGGCAGGGGTGATAGGCAACAGGTCCACTATGGGTGGGGGTGGCAGGGGTGATGGGCAACATAAGCCCTATGGGTGGGGGTGGCAGTAGTGATGGGCAACAGGTCCCCTATGTGTGGGGGTGGCAGGGGTGATGGGCAACAGGTCCCCTATGAGTGGGGGTGGCAGTAGTGATGGGCAACAGGTCCCCTATGAGTGGGGGTGGCAGGGGCGATGGGCAACAGGTCCACTATGGGTAGGGGTGGCAGGGGTGATGGGCAACATAAGCCCTATGGGTGGGGGTGGCAGTAGTGATGGGCAACAGGTCCCCTATGAGTGGGGGTGGCAGGGGTGATGGGCAACAGGTCCACTATGGGTGGGGGTGGCAGGGGTGATGGACAACAGGTCCCCTATGAGTGGGGGTGGCAGGGGCGATGGGCAACAGGTCCACTATGGGTAGGGGTGGTAGGGGTGATGGGCAACATAAGCCCTATGGGTGGGGGTGGCAGTAGTAATGGGCAACAGGTCCCCTATGAGTGGGGGTGGCAGGGGTGATGGGCAACAGGTCCACTATGGGTGGGGGTGGCAGGGGTGATGGACAACAGGTCCCCTATGAGTGGGGGTGGCAGTAGTGATGAGCAACAGGTCCCCTATGAGTGGAGGTGGCAGGGGTGATGGGCAACATAAGCCCTATGGGTGGGGGTGGCAGTAGTGATAGGCAACAGGTCCTCTATGATTGGGGGTGGCAGGGGTGATGGGCAACAGGTCCCCTATGAGTGGGGTGGCAAGGGTGATGGGCAATATGAGCCCTATGGATGGGGGTGGCAGTAGTGATGGGCAATATGAGCCCTATGGGTGGGGGTGGCAGTAGTGATGGGCAACATAAGCCCTATGAGTGGGGGTGGTAGGGGTGATGGGCAACATAAGTCCTATGGGTGGGGGTGGCAGTAGTGATGGGCAACAGGTCCCCTATGAGTGGGGTGGCAAGGGTGATGGGCAATATGAGCCCTATGGGTGGGGGTGGCAGTAGTGATGGGCAATATAAGCCCTATGGGTGGGGGTGATGGTGGTGCTGGCCATACAACCCCTATGGTGGCCTGTTGTTAGTGGCCAGGATATGGATCCCCTGTGTGTGTGTGCCATTTTGCGGGTACGTGCCGTTTGTTTGTGTGGTAGGTGTCTGACTTACCGTCTGAGCCGTCGGCGTCTGTTCCTGATCCGGTCATAGATGTAGAGTACTGGTATGACCTGCGCGATGGGATTCATGATGTGTTCCTCTCGTACACGCTGCTTTTTGCTCCGTCTCGTACCAATTGCAAGCTGGTCCGTCTCGTATCCGTGGATTGAGTTGCGGCGCGAATCGTACCTGATATGCCTCTTTTCCAGATGCTGTGATGTGCCGTACGTGGCGACCCGTCCGGCGCAAAGGAAGTACGCATCGTACTTGTCAGGGCCGAAACTGCAATGGATACTGCTTCTGGGCGACTAGGTTCGGCGTTCTGAGGTACGGCTCGGACGGAGAATGAAACTTGAATCACAGCCTACATGTCGGTCGGGTTTTTGGCAGTTATGCGCATCGTACTTCATCTACAGGACGGACCGGCTACAGGTACGTGTCGGTTGCACGGTAAGGCTACGGACATCTCTCGGAGAGCTGTCCAACCCAGATCGGAATCGACCCCTTAATTGTTTAATTAATTTTATTGGTTGGTTTTAATATTGTGTCTTTTTATTGGTTAATTTTTTAATGCTTTAATTGTTTTGGAAGTCGGTTTCCTTATGTGGGAAATGCTAATTAAGAGTCAGTTATTTTTTTTCTCCTTAGGTTTAGTTTTATTGTATTGTGTGTTATAATATATATGAAATGTTAAAAAGTGATGTAAGTTTATATTTATAATTGTTGTTTAAGGTGTATTTATTAATTTAATTTTTAGTTATGTTTTAATACTTAGAAAAAATGTGTTTAATTGTATTTGATATGCAATGTATGTTTATGTATTTATTTATATTTATTATGTTTTACTTTGTGTATTTTCTCTATTTTAGCATTGTCAATAATTATAAAAAGACGATATTTTTGCTGTTGATATGTCTGTTATCGATATTTTGGACATGTATTTATTTAAACATTGTTCGATATTTTAGATAACGATAAAAATATGTACGATATTTTTGATGTCGATAATTTTGAATGACGATATTGTGGTTTCAATAATAGTGTATTTTTTAAAGTAAGTATATAATATCGATATTATTGTTAACGATATTTTTTTGTCAATAAAAATGTAAGTCGATAATGTGTCTTGAGATATTATGTCAGTGATTCGCTTGGCGGTGCCACACTGGCACCACACACCAGCATATTACCAGCCTCACACCGCTGCAAAACTGCCAGGAATTGCGGATCCCTGGAGATGGCAATGGTGTGTGTGGCGGTCCGACTACCAAAGTCAAAATATGGCAGGTGGACTGCCAGTCTGGTGGTCCACGGACTGCCACCACGACTGCGTTGTAATAAGGCCGTTATTCTCTCCCACATTCCCTACTTCTGCAAATGGTACAAAACACTGGCAAAAAGCATACTTTTGATCATCCGCTGGGAAACAGGCATCAGAACCTTTAAAGAGATGATGCTATATCTACTTGGAAATGTTTCATTTAACACATCGTCCATAGTGGAGCGCTACTTAAACCGTGCGATGAAGAAGAGAAAATAAATGGCTGAAATTAGAGAATACAACCACCCCAAAGGGGCAGTAGCACTGGACTGCATGAAGGACAATTAACAACTATAAAGAACTTCTGACCAACAGGCAAAGTACATGGAGCAGAGAACCAACGACTACCCTGTGAGAATCCCTGGTGTGGCCAGGAATTAAGCCCTCCATGAAACACAGGGCATCCCGGAGAATATGCTCTCTTGACAGTGAAAGTCTGACAAATGCTCAATATCAAGATACCTTCCAAAACAAATGCAGATGTCCCGACAGCCCACCTCTTCCTTCCTCTGCCAGTTTGAAAGTGTGGTGAAGTGGCTGTTCCTGTCACAGGCTGCACCATCAGGACCACAGTGGTGGAGAATCTGATGAAGGAGCAAACGGTATCCTAATAAAATAAGCATTGGCAAAGCCAATAGGTTTCACATAGGCAAAATCTATTGGCTTTGTCAATGTTTGGTTAGATGAGTTGCACTGGAGCACAAGCTGCTTGACCTAAAGTCAAGTAAATAAAATGCTATAATTCAGCCAGTGTTGAAACATCATAGCCCTTTTTAGGTCTCGCCTAGTGTTGAAGCGCGCATGTGCTCCTCGCTCTGCGAGGCGTCTTGTAATTGATAACATTTCTGTAGTGGATTGAAGCCACGCCCATCTTTTTGATTGGCTGGCGTCATCATTTATGCTAAACGCTGGCCTCCGATTGAAAATAAGGCTTCTATATTACCGCCCTGTCTACTTTGTGGATGGCCCATCTCGACTGGATGTTTTACTTGTGGCTCCTTCATTACTCGGTGTAGGCACTTTTTTTTATTAAAGTGAAGCTGCTTTCACGTCGCTGTGCATCTTTATGTTGTGTTGATTCTTGGCCAAGGAAGCATTGACTGTCCACCTATTGCCCCAATAATAAGCCACGGACAGGTTAGTATGCTGCGTGTCCACTGGGATGGGGCAAGCCATGAAACAAACAGGGAGCTAGAGGTGCACACGGAGACAGAGTGAGAGAGACAGAAAGGCAGTAAGAGTGAGTGATGTGCACCACTACTCTCCAGTGTGACAGGGTGTTTGTAGTTCACTCACTCTACTCTTGCACTGCGGTGTGTTCCTGTACAAAGTACAGTGTTACAATCACCCTTACTCATTCTCACTGACTCTTCAGTACCTTCGGGGCAATACACTGCGTGTCCACTGGGATGGGGCAAGCCATGAAACAAACAGGGAGCTAGAGGTGCACACGGAGACAGAGCGAGAGAGACATAAAGGCAGTAAGAGTGAGTGATGTGTGCCACTACTCGCCAGTGTGACAGGGTGTTTGTAGTTCACTCACTCTACCCTTGCTCTGCGGTGTGTTCCTGTACAAAGTGCAGTGTTTCAATCACTATTACTCACGCTGACTTACTCTGGCTTGGCTGAAGTTTTGGGTGACAGCCCCTGTCACTAAGGGCCGATTCTGATCTGGGTCGGAAAGCTCTCCGACCGAGCTTGATCTGGAGTGTTTTCCGACCGAGCCGGAGTCCTGCAGTCCGACCGAGCGAGTACGATGCGGCCGCATGCTGCCAGACTCGGTTCGGTCGGACTCCCATAGAAGTCAATGGGTGTTGGTCGTACGACGCGTACATGGGTTCCCATTGACTGAATTGGTACGTCTCGCACAAGGGCGTCCCCTACAGTGGGTACGCGTTGGTGCTATCCGCACCGTACATGCCTGTGTTGGGGAGACCCTTGGGTCTCCCCCTGTGTCCGAGTCGTAAAGCTGCTGGTGACAGGGGGTCCGATGCGGACCCCCAAAGGAGACTTCCCGAAAGTTTGCGAGCCGGAAACTTCGGCTTGCACCGGCTGTCCGACGTGTGCATCGTACTGGCTCGGTCGTAAATCGCATCCATTGTATTGCACGGTTCACTTACGGACGAGACGTACGAAGCGGTTCGGACCCGGAAACGACTCAGTCTGTGAATTTCACGTTGCTCACATCGTACTTGCTCGCTCGTACAGCTGTATGAGTCGGGCGAAAAACACGCGTACGGCTCGTACTTTTTCCAGCCGGATCGCATTCGGTGCCCTTCCGAGCGAGATAGGAATCGGCCCCTAAGTAGTGAAATGCACGTGATGTTACAGTTGTACCGGCGTGTATTATATATCTCCAAGTGTGTATTACACATTTATAACAAGCTTTGGCTTGGCCAATAGGTCTCGCCTTTGGGAGGTGTAAGTATATTTGCTGAATATGAGGACTCCATAAGTAATAATTTGTAAAGTGTCCTGTAAATGAAAAATAAGTACCTATATGGACAGCCTGTGACAAGCAAAGCCTCAGCTGAGAAGTGTTTCTCTGGATGATATTGCTAGTAAATTTCTCAGTGCCTAAACAATAAAATCTATAAAGCGCAGCAGACATTTGTATTTTTTTCATGGGGAACCGGGTTTGAATCTAGGCAGGGATGCTTAACATCCTGTGATTCTGGGCAAATTACTTAATCTCCCCGTGCCTAACAAAATAAATGTGTCCATCTGTAATTCAAGTTTTATGTGAACTTGCCAATGTGTGTACAGGCATACACCGGCTTAAATTAAGCTCCCTGCAGGGGCCTACATTACACCATTTAGTTGGTCGAGCTCAAACAGCCTCTTTCTGGAATGTGAATATGGCAAATTACAGTGCTCTGCGCCTGAAGTATTCAAGCTTCCCAGAAGACAGGCACACACATTCAGTCCATGGAGAAGAGAGCGAGACGCAGCTCGCTCAGATTAAAACTGGGAAGGAAAAGAACACATATGGTGCATCTGAAGGGGTCATGTTGAGAACCTTTCTGATCTCTGCGGTTGTAAGCCTGCACACAAGCATTTTGTAAAGTGAATGTGCGTTCCAGCAGACACCGGCTTCAATTAAGCCCCCTGCATGTGCCTACATGGACAGCCTGTGACAGGCAAAGCCTCAGCTGGGAAGTGTTTCTCTGGATGATATTGCTAGGAAATTTCGCAGTGCCTAAACAATAAAATCGTATGAAGCGCAGCAGACATTTGTATTTTTTTCATGGGGAACTGGGTTCAAATCTAGGCAGGGATGCTTAAGATCCTGTGTTTCTGGGTAAGTAACTTAATCTACTGTGCATAACAAAATGAATGTGCCCATCTGTAATGCAACTGGTGCACATGTAAAGCGCTCTGGTTCATTCATTTACTTTGAAAATGTGTTTTTTCGAAAATGGAATACTGCATGACAACGTAAAGCATGTGCATATGTTCATTTACTAAGGTATTCTCTTCTAAGCACTATGCGTGCCAAAGATCACACAAAGTGCCAGCTGGGACTCATCACATGAACAGATTAAAACTGGGAAGGAAAAGAACGTGTCCTCGTGGAGCTGGGAGAGACTGCGTTGTTCCTGCAGCTTCCCCTGCACTTGATCAGGCATTTGGCACTGACCTCATCCTCCTGGGGCCACCACAGACCGAGAAAAACGCTGTTTTCGCCTTGCAGGCCGGTCGGGGCCTGCAAGGCATTATGGGGCGCTTCCTCTCCTCTGGCAGTGCATATTATATTAGAGGCTCGCCCGCTGCTTCAGGGAGAGTCGCGATGCCAACTTCTGCGGCCTCACACCACTCCTCCTGCCGTTGGAGGGTCCAGTCCCACCCGGACCCACAGGTGAGTCTTACAGCTCGGGGAGCCCACCCTCGGCCGATAGGGGCATTTTCGGGGGCCCGGTCCCATCTGGGCCCCTTTCACCTCTCTCGCTTCGTATCCCACCCGGGACCCCCGCAGGCTCTCCACGTTGGAGGACAGCCTGGGGAGCCCACCCCCGGCTCCCCACCCGGCAAGCACCCTCATATGTTGCCGCGGGAGCTGGCTCTCCTCTTCTGGCCTGCCTGCTCCTGCGGGCAGACATGGAGGTTCCCGCCGGTCCAGGACCTCGGGGGAGTGCCAACTGATACTTGGAGCCGCCCGGATTTTTCACTTTTTGAGCATCTATTTGGTTTTTTTTAACAATTCTTTTTATTAAAGTTATGGAAAACATACAGCCTGAGCACAGTTCCATCAAATCACATTACAGAGAGCACAACAAAACAAGTCACATTTTAGAATGAGGAGAAAATGAGGAAGTCATGGTGAGGGGGGATTGTCACTTTCAGGCTCCTCTGGCGAGGTACATATGTAACCACGGTATGCGTTCCAGGGTGACCAGACCTTTGCCCACTTTCTGGGGCATCCTCTCGCAGCATAGACCGTCTTTTCTCTGAGCATGCACCAGTCAAGATCAGCCTTCCAGTCGTTAACCTTTGGTGCCTGCACGGCTCCCCAGAGCTGAGCAATGTTTCTTTTGGCCACCATGCAGCCCAGTGTAACCCATTGTGTCGCATGCGAGCCCAGGTCTGTGGGCTCCCAGATGTTAAGGAGGCATCTAGGCGCTTCCGGTTGGATATTAAGTTCAAGCACCTGGCTCATTATGGTATGGATAGCTCGCCAGTAGGCATGTATAGGGTCGCAATGCCAGATAATATGAATGAATGTACCCTGTTGCATGCACCCCCTTTTGCAGTAACCGTCGTCCGAGCTACCCATGTGTACCAACTGGGGCCCCGTGACGTAAACTCGGTGCAGGATTTTCAGCTGTACCAGTCGGAGACGCGCCGATATGGCGACAGTTTTAGGGGAGGAAACCGCAGCCTGCCAAGTCTCGTCATCTAGCTCTATGCCATCTTTTGCCCATTTCTCTCACAGTGGCGTCAGCTGTCGCGCACCCCGACTTTACTTCTTTGGGGGGCAGCCCCCGGGACCTAACCCTCCTCGGGGGCACATTATGGACCGGCGGCAGAGCCCCACACGCTTCGTTGTCAATCCTTCCAGAGGTCAAAGGTCGCCTACCTTCTGGGGGGCATATCTTGGCCCCCAGGGGTCCTATCTTCGTAATCTTGGCCTCTTCTTGCTGCTGGTGGGGCTCTCTAGCCACTGCGAGCTCTCTCTTTTGCCCTCTGGGTCTTACAGAGGGTGGATTCAGCAGGGAGCTGTCTTCACTGGCTCCCTGCGCCAGCCTTTCACCTGGGTCTCCTCCTGGGCTTCTTTTCTCCCTGTGCAGAGGCCCCTGCTTCTGCGCACTGGTCCTGGTCTCTTCTCCTGGCGCTGTTCAGGATCCTGGGATAGTCAGGGGGTTCCTCCTTCCAACTGCCCTTTGCACCAGGCTCCAGCACCCTCTGCCTCAGCAGACCACACCCCAGAGAGAGCTCCTCTTCCTGTGTAAGTTCTTTTAAGAAGTTGGGGAGGGGGCTGGCAGGAAGTCTCTGTTTGCCCTATCACACAGCGACATATCACTTCTCTGCCCCTGCTCCCTCCTTCCTGCCCAGGCGTCTGGGTTTGTTCAAAATGGCATCGTCCAGGGGTCTCCTGCCACATGGTCTCTGAAAAAGCCCCTTCCCCCCACTGCTGCCTTCTCCCTTGTGCAGCCTGGTGCCGGGCACCCAGCAACAGGTGCTGATGGATGAGCCTGTAGCTCCACCCATCTTGTGTTTCCTTGGAGAGGAGGCCTTAGCTCTTGGAAGAAAGGTCATCAATCCAGCCAGCTACAGTCAGCCCCTAGCCAGGCCCTGGTTATGGCTGACTCAGAGAAATATGACATTTCTGGATGACCCAAAAGCAGTACAAATATGACTTTGCACTCTGCAGAATACTTCTTCTCACACCCGTTACAATGGACTTCAGTGCGTGTCTGGAATTTGTAGGCCTTAGGAAAGTAAAACTAGCCCATGTGCTCCTATCCCCATAAGAGAATAATGGAATAAACACTGTAAAGCACACTGACTTTCCTTGACATGTTTCTTCCCACTGTATAAAGCCTATTCCATGTCACCACCCATTTCTGTATAACTCCTGCAACACCATTCACTTTGTAGCTGCTCCTAGACTGCGCATGCTAGTGATCTCCCCTGCGCAGCCCACACACATGTGCACACACATGTACACATGTGTCTGCATGTAACCAGCCCGGTGCCCCTTACTCCAGCTACTGCGCAGCAGCCTAGTCAAGCTAGGGGGACACCAGTAAAATCCACACGCAGTCTCTTTCATCATGAGTTTACTGTGGGTGAGTCCCAACTTATGAGGCTCTCCCACAGTAAAAGCTCAACAAATAGGTGCTCAAAAAGCAAATAATCCGGGTGGCTCAGAGGGTCAGAACCACCTTCTATCAAAGTGGCATATTAGTATTCCTAGAAGCCTGGGTGAGGCAATTATTATAAGCATACAGGGGTTTCTTTGGACTCACTACATATACAGTAGTGTCTTAAGTGGATCCATTAATGAATCAACCCAGGACAAGATTGTGGTAACGAACGACATTTGGGTTGGAGCTCCCCTTGGCAAAACTACAAAGAACTGAAGCACTCTTCTGATGATATACATTGGAGAGTCATCGAACAGGCCAAAGCTACTCCAACACAGAACATCTCTACTTCCAGATCCAGACCTACCCCAGGACCATGCTACGCGGCACCCTCATCTACAGACCACCAGGACATCGCACCCAGTCCGCAACTACCATCGCCGAGCTCGCCCCATGCCCTCTCCTCCACGGACTACATTCTACTCGGGGACCTGAATTTCTACCTCGACAACTGCAACAACCCCGATTCCACCACTCTCCTCGACAACCTCGCACGGAAGCAGCTGGCCAACACGCCGATGCACAAAGCTGGACTCACCCTCGACCCTATCTTCGCGGGTGGGACAAACATCCGCTTCAGCCACACCACCCAGCCCCCCTGGACGGACCACCATTGCATCCATTTCACCTTCAACACCACCACTGCACCCAAGCCCCGCCTGCGCCCACCACGAAGGAACTGGAGCAAGGTCTCAGAGGAACTCAACATCACCCTCCTCCAAGCCCCCTCAGCACGTCGACCGCCATGAACTTCGCAGCCAGGGAGTTTCACCACTGGATCTCCTGCTGCGCAGACAAACTCGCACCTCTTCGCCGCCCCGCCAATCAATGCCCTCTGAAGGCCACCTGGTTCACCACAGAACTACTAGATGCCAGACGCTCCTGCAGACGCCTAGAGAAAACCTGGTGAAACTAGAAAACCACGGAAGCACTGAACAACCACAGTAGCGCCATGAAGGAATACCACCAGCGCATAAGAGATACCAAACGGACCTTCATAAGAGACAAAGTCCAGACCAATGCCAAGGAACTGTTCAACATCATACAGCAATTCGCTAAACCCCCCAGCAAAGCCACGGACGTCACACCTTCCCAAAAACTCTGCGACAAGCTCAGCTCCTACTTCCACCTGAAGATCAAAACCCACTACGACAACTTCAACGAACAAATGCCAGACACCACCCCACCCCCCTCATCGCCAACAAGCCATTCATCATGACCTGGACTCCTGCCACCACAGAACTCATCACCACGACCATGAAGAAAACCCACTCAGGAGCCCCAATGGACCCCTGTCTACCTTACACATTCCATAGGGCCGCCGCTACCATTGCACCCGAACTAGGACGGACTATCAGCACCTCCTTCATGTCCGGCATCTTCCCAGATGACTGAAAGGGAGCAGAGTTCGAACCCCTCCTCAAGAAACCTACGGCCGACCCAACGGACCTGAAAAACTACCGGCCCATCTCTCTCCTCCCCTTCGCGGCCAAAGTCACCGAGAGACTCGTGAACGCCCAACTGACTGCCTTCATCAAAGAGAACTCCATCCTGGACGCCTCCCAGTCTGGATTCCGCAGCAACCACAGCACCGAGACCGCCCTCCTCGCCGCCACTGACGACATCCGCATGCTACTTGACCAGGGACACACATCGGCCAACATCCTTCTGGACCTCTCCACCGCCTCCAACACCATTTCACATCGCACACTTGCAGCCAGACTTCACAACGCAGGGATACAATGAGGCGTCCTCGACTTGATCCAATCCTTTCTCTCCGGCCGAACCCATAGGATCAGACTCCCTACATTCCTCTCTGAACCCACCGACATCAACTGCGGAGTATCCCCAGGGATCATCGCTCAGCCCCACGCTCTTCAACCTCTACATTGCCCCCCTCGCCGCCATCATCAGACAGCATGGGCTCGGCATTGTATCCTACGCCGACGACACCCAGCTCATCCTCTCATTCACAAAGAAAACCGAAGACACCAGACTCTGTTTCTAGGAAGGAATGGAGAACGTGGCAGCCTGGATGAAGGACAGCCGTTTGAAGCTCAACTCCGAGAAGCCCGAGGTCCTCATCCTTGGACCCTGCAACTCCGCCTGGGACAACACCTGGTGGCCTGCCACCCTTGGGAGCCCGCCCACCCCCACAGACCACGCACGGAACCTCGGCATCATCCTCGACTCCTCCCTCTCCATGAACCGCCAGATCAACGCCATCACCTCCACCAGTTTCAACTGCCTGCGCATCCTCTGAAAGATCTTCAAATGGATCGCCCCCCCCGACTGCAGGAAAACTGTCACCCACGCACGCATAACCAGCAGACTGGACTACGGCAACGCCCTATACACCGGTATCAACAGGACCTTTCTACACAAACTCCAAACCATCCAGAACGCCGCAGCCAGACTCATCCTCAGGACACCACATCACTAACACATGACCCAACATCTACGAGACCTCCACTGGTTCCCCGTTGAGAAGAGGGTCACCTTCAAACTCCTCACTCATGCCTACAAATCACTCAACAACATCGGACCCAAATACCTCAACGGGAGATGTTCCTTCCACGTATCCAAGAGAAACCTCCGCTCCGCCGACTTCGCCCTGGCAGAAGTCCCACGCATCCACAGAAACAGAATAGGTGGGAGAGCCTTCTCCCACATCGCAGCCAAGACCTGGAATGAGCTCAGCCCTCCCCGAACCTGCACACGTTCAGGACGGACCTCAAGACCTGGCTCTTCGACTTATCCGGAGCTGCCCCCCTGCCGCCCCAAGGGCCTTGAGATCCTCATGGGGGATTAGTGTGCTCCACAAACCCCTGATTGATTGATTGATTGATTGATTGATTGATTGATTGATTGATTGATTGATTGATTGATTGATTGATTGATTGATTGATTGAGGTACTTACTGGGCAACCATCCTGTCATTTAGCAAATACAGAAGGATAGATTATGTCTAATCTGTACAGTCAGGAATTAATTTATATAAGGAACTCGAACACTTGGTGAATATTGGGTGGTATGCTTTATTGCATATGATGCATATTTATACTGTGTATAGATGTATCCTGTTGTTGATAACCATTATGCCTCCTTGTACCTTATATACATTTTAGGATTTGATGTGAACTCTATACAGGTCCCCTTCTAATGTAATAATCTATGTCTGTCTTCACTGTAATCTGCCTTCTGTGTCCATTGACAGCTACTCCTGTTGTTTCTGCTATGCTCAAATGAAAATACAAACCAATTTTATCCATATTCTTTGGTCATAGAGGGCATACTTGATAGGAGGGATTTGGCACCAGGGACACTTGTCTGTTGGACATGTCTTCACAAAATAGAAAGCGTAAATTTAGTGGCGTAACATATGCCCCCGCAGCCCCCACTGTACGGGAGGGGGCCCCATATGGCACTGTGCACGGGCGGGCCTAAGAGGAATATGACTCGCTTCTACTCGAGTCATTACATCGCGTGCCATCACAACGCGGTCGTTACAACGACCGCATTGTTACCACACAATGCCATTACTACGCAAGTCATTACATTGCAGTAGATGGCGCGCTAACATTAGGAATGTATAATTTACTATTTCAACTCCAGCCTACGCAACAGTAGGGAAGGTGTTGGAATAGTAAACTATACTATTCCTTATGTTAGCGCACCATCTACTGCAAGTCTATGTAATGACTTGCGTAGTAATGGCATTGCGTGGTAACAACGCGGTCGTTGTAACCACCGCGTTCTAATGGCATCGCGGTCTAATGACCACGATGAAAAGGTTGTCTCCCGCCTAAGAGCTCCTGAATGGGTTCGGAGCTGGGGCCCCCCTCAATGCATTTTGCAGGGGCCCTCTTCAAGTTTCATTACATCACTGCGTAAACTGGGTGATAGGTTTCTAGATCTGGCCATTGTTTTGCCAAAATGGGAAATTGCCCTTCACTGGAGATCTCAAGAGGGTCCCCTGGGCACCCATTGGTGCTCCTCTATGGAGCTATGGGCCAGGGCAGAGGCGGCGGCTGTGCAAAATGAGGAGAAACGGGGGTGCAGAGGCAGCCTATTGCGAGGCTCTGGTTAAAAAATGATGGAGGCATTCCTTGCCCGGGAAGTGGAAGAGATCCTCACCCCTGAACGTGATTGTGCTTGAGTGACCGAGAAGGGGGGCACCATAAGATTGAGTGTTCGAGTATCTATGCACGCTGATTTGCTTATAACGTGATTTTATGATGGTGCTCGCTCTGATTAATGGCTATATTTTGTTAGTTTAGAGAACACAGCCTATATGTAACCATAGACCTTTTCTGCAATTATGAGTATACTGCAGTTATCATTTGTCCCCGGTATGATTTGTGATACCACTGGTTTGGCACATTATGTGAATATTACAATTTTTTGGCCCCTAATATGGGTGTGCTTATGTGCAAGACACTGTGTGTTGTGCACTTTACATATATATCTCTATAAAAACACCTAAGAATGGGCAGTAGACCTAGAAATACTAACAAAGCACCCTTACCGTTAATCACCCATATTATGTTTTGTTACTGGATAACATTTCATTTATCCTCGTGTGCACTTCTCTGTATGCACCTCCTGCCCAAAGATGCTACCTCACCAGGAAGATATGATACACAAAAGCGAAAACAGAGCTGCACCACATAAGAGGTAAAGATGTGATATATTACAATGAAGTATATCACAATTTGAGAATAACAAATTCTGGTGCAATCCAGTTGTGTTTCTTCCTTTATTGTTGCATCATTTGAAATTCATAAAAACATCAGCCAACGCGTTTCGTCCAGTAAACCCTTGAACTTCTTCAGGGCAGAGATAATTGATGCATCAGCTTCAGAACATCCAAAGGTCAGGAAACATTCCTTTGAGGTATGAGCCAAGAAACGGTATCAGTATGTTCTCACCAAGAACAAAAATTGTCGCAGTGCACGGATTGAGTAGGCAACTCAAGCGGTATTGAGAGAAGCTACAATCAATGCAGCTAACAAATCCTGGAAAGTCCTAGTTCCTTGTATGGTGTTTCCAATGATAAGTAACCTTAGTATGGATGGGCAATTAACCACACTGCCATATACACTTCGATTGGTGTCAACAGGGTCGATGAACCAGCTAAGCAGCGCAGCGTCCTCCTCGATGTAACGGGCCGGGTACATCTCTATAACGGAGAGGTAACATCTATGTACCTATTTCCTTTTAGAGTTGTATGCTTTCACCAGGTTGATAAAGGTAAGCCTTTCATGAACGATCCTCTTTTCGTCATACTAGTATCACGACATTTTGCATGGATTTGAATTTGGCCAACCTCTGCACAGTACTACTTTTAAAGGTTTTATTAACCTTTGTCTTGATCAAGAACCTGCTAAATTTGTTCTTCAGAGTCAAAACTTCGACTCAATTGGAGGTTTTGATTGTATCTCTACTGGATGAAATTTGAGACTGTGATTATTGTATTTTCTAATGCTCATTTGTAGAACTGATGTAGAAAGCTAAAACCTAATTCATTTTTGTTTTTGCCTATATCTTTTTTAATGTTCTCAGGTCCACAAACACACACACTGCGCTTTCACCTATTTCTATAGCACCATTTGACTATGATCATTTGATGTAAGTATGTCTCTATGAATATTGTTTGACTTGTCTGAAGTAACCTTTGTGGTCACGCATTTTTCATAACCTTGGAATGTTGTTTTTTTATGAAATTTATGTCCCGGATTCATTAATTCATTTGTCTCCTTAAGACATTAGTTTGTTTATTTGCAAATGAGTCCAAAGGAACCCCTGTTCACTTATAATAGTTGTTGCATTTATCCATAATAGATTTGTACAGAGTTAAAGCTTTGTCTCTTAATTCATGGATCAGTGTTAAGTGTAGGGATCAGAAATTGAGCCATTTTCCACATGGCTTTAGAAGGGTTGTATGGGGTTCGTTCTTCTGAATTTAGATGCTCAAAGCTTGCATCCAAGATTTTGGATTGAGAGTGACTCGGAATGCAAGGAAAGTACGCTACCTTCTTGAGTAAGCATGTCCAGTTATTGTCACAAGCAGCGTGCATTTCCTGGAAGCCATGTATTGGTGTATGCTGATAGCATTCTAGATAGGGCCTGAGAAGGGCAATCGTTTTCAGGATTGGTCTGATTGTTCTGGGGAAGTGGGTCTTGATGGAGGGGGAAATAATTCATGAGGTATGACCATAGCTTGGGGATAACAGACATAATTTTCTACACCAAGAAACCTAACAAATGAAGAGGAGACTTCCTACAGCACCTACGTGTAACCAAGACAATTAACATCCCATACAGATCCAAACTCACCATATCCCCTTCCAAAAATGTTTGGCGGAGAACTGTCTATATCCATTTATAGAAACTGAATCATCCTAATCCAAGCCTCAGAACATAACCTCTCCATCTTTGACCACCATTACCCCACTCTCTGCACCGCCATGTCACCCACTCTCATTCTCACCCTACCTTCTACCCTCACAGAACATATCCCTACACTCTCTCGTCACCCAACTGAAAATGCCTCTCCCCTAACCCCATACACCAACACCACTGACAGCCCCATACCTCCTCACCCTTCCCTAATCTCCACACAGCTATGGTCCCACCTCATGAATTATCTCCCCCTCCATCAAGACCCACTTCCCCGGCACACTCAGACCAAACAACCTCAACCTGAATCTCCACAGTCTTTAAACCACGTCAGGCTAGATCCAACCTTAGCCTCCACTCTAGCTTACGAGGACCACCAGTTTACCCTACTCTTAACTATTTCCCACCTTCAGCCGCCTGGAAGTTAAAATCAACACTATACTGGAAGAAATCACCTCACTACAAAGGACATCAATACCTGCACCAACTCTCTTCCCAATCACACAATCATGGCAAGCACCGATAATGCTACTAACATGCATGCTCACTTCTCATGCTCTACCATCTCGTCAACTATCCCTCTCAATCAGTACCACCTTAAACCCAGATGCACCACAACTGAAAAGTTGCAACTCAAGGAGGAAATATTGAGCAACCTATACACCAATGCGCACAGTCAACCCTGCTACCCCAAGATTCCGGTCATCTTCGGCACTAGTAGGATCCCTCCCACTAATTCCCCTCCCAGGCCGCCAACCCAATTTACTACCATCTAGCTTGCTTAATCTGAACCGAAAAGATTACCCACATTAAACTGAACGCGTTTAAACTTTCATTCAGCAGTCAAGCATGCAACCAAAATAGCAGAAACAATCCTACTGCATAAAATTGACATATGTTTTCAGACTGAAACCTGGCTAAATGGAAACTCATCTCCCATTATCGATTTCCTCACCCCTCCGGGCTTCTCAATCATTCCCCGAGACTGCAAAAATCATATCATGGTTGATTAGCCATCATACACAGTAATGATCTATCCCTAAAACCCTACCACTCACAGGTAAATATGCTACCTTTGAATATCTAGGAGTTGATCTCCCCTCCAAAGACTATAACCCTATCAAATTCCATATCATTTACAACCGGGTGAAAAACTACAATAGTTCAAAGACTTAACTGACCTTACAACGCTAGACTCCATGTAGGACTCCACTTTCATTATACTAGGAGACCTAAACCTGCACTTGAGCAATGCTGACGCTACAACAGTACAAGCCTTATTCACTCTCCTTGAATCAAAGTCTCACTCAACACAGCGAACACAAATTCACAATTAAGGCTCTTCCCTTGAAGCAATTATTACTAATCAGAATCCAATATTCCTCCATTCCATTCTACCATCGACTGGACTGACCACCACCTAATTCTATTCGATCTCAATCTTAACCAACCTAAGCTCCCCACCCATACCTATCGTCCTAAGCATTGGACGAGGAACATACACCAAATCCCTCAATCAGAGCTAGAATCCTTAATAAGTTCCCAAATTCTCCTTCTACTCGACCTTACTACCGCAGGCGACCTTACCTCCCATAATAACTCAAAAATAAAAGAACATCTTAACACCATTGACCCCTTGAAACACAAGAAATCTAGAAGTATCTCCTCCAGATCCTGGTTCAATAAAGACCTTAATGAGGAGACACGACAACTTAGACTGCATGAATGAACCTGGAAAAAACAACCAGTGCTGATTCATCTTTCCGAGCTTAACACCTAAAATACAAAAACCATATCTACAGGTCAAAATCTTATTTGTTCCGAGCCCAATTTGATCACTCAAGAAACAGATCTAAAGGCCTTTTGAGCATTATCAAACAACAAACAGCCTCTAACCCACAATAGCCAGCTGATGTCTCTACTAAGTACTATGAAGAGTTTACCAAAATCTTCGCAGAAAAACTAACAAACATTGTACTCTCTCTACACTCCTCTACTTCCTCTCCCTCCACCAAGGAAGACCCTGATAGCAAGGATGTCCCCCCCTGTTACTTCCTAAGCTGGCATCCCTCCTCTCTTGCCAGAAATCTCAATCATATCATCTACCCAGCATGGACTAAAATCAATAACTCCGCATTTAGCCAATGGCTCTATGCCGGGCATTCTAAAACTCAACCAAGTCACCCCCTTATCAAAAAATCAGACGCAGACCCGAATGACCTCAATAACTACAGACCTATAAACAACTTCCCCCTCCTTGCCAAAACTAGTGAAAAATGTATGCTCTCACAACTTAACAACCACATTAAAAAATTGAACCTACATGACACCGTCCAATCCGGGTTCAGGAGAGGCTGCAGTATGGAGACTACACTCTTGAACATCACTGATGACTTGCACAGTTCGCTCGACAATAGTGAGGCCTCCCTCTTAATCCTCCTGGACTTCTTAGTGGCCTTTGATATAGGCAACCATCACATTCTCCTAAACCCCCTCTCACAGTGTGCTGGCATCAACTGTACTGTCCTACAGTGTTTCGCCTCATACCTGAACCAAAGATTCCACCTAATCAAATTAAACACTTCCACCTCACCAGCAGTTTTAGTCGCAGTAGGAGTTCCCCAAAGATCAATCTTGTCCGCTGCCTTGTTCAACCTCCATATGAAACCCCTTGCAGTGATCTTGAAACAAGCCAGGATTGCTTTCCATCTCTATGCAGATGACACCCAACTCTACATCAAAATCTTGTCATCTAAATACATCCAGCACCTAGACAACACTCTCCCCAAGGTATAAACCTGGCTGACCAACAACCATGTAAAGATCAACCCCCCCAAAAAACTCCTCCTCATCCAGCCAAACGGAAAGTCTTACCCTATCCATAACTGGGTTGACAATCTTAATGCACTAAACTGTAAACTATCTGGGGCTTATTTAGCTTTGGCTTGGCCAATAGGTCTCGCCTTTGGGAGGTGTAAGTATATTTGCTGAATATGAGGACTCCATAAGTAATAATTTGTAAAGTGTCCTGTAAATGAAAAATAAGTACCTATATGGACAGCCTGTGACAAGCAAAGCCTCAGCTGAGAAGTGTTTCTCTGGATGATATTGCTAGTAAATTTCTCAGTGCCTAAACAATAAAATCTATAAAGCGCAGCAGACATTTGTATTTTTTTCATGGGGAACCGGGTTTGAATCTAGGCAGGGATGCTTAACATCCTGTGATTCTGGGCAAATTACTTAATCTCCCCGTGCCTAACAAAATAAATGTGTCCATCTGTAATTCAAGTTTTATGTGAACTTGCCAATGTGTGTACAGGCATACACCGGCTTAAATTAAGCTCCCTGCAGGGGCCTACATTACACCATTTAGTTGGTCGAGCTCAAACAGCCTCTTTCTGGAATGTGAATATGGCAAATTACAGTGCTCTGTGCCTGAAGTATTCAAGCTTCCCAGAAGACAGGCACACACATTCAGTCCATGGAGAAGAGAGCGAGACGCAGCTCGCTCAGATTAAAACTGGGAAGGAAAAGAACACATATGGTGCATCTGAAGGGGTCATGTTGAGAACCTTTCTGATCTCTGCGGTTGTAAGCCTGCACACAAGCATTTTGTAAAGTGAATGTGCGTTCCAGCAGACACCGGCTTCAATTAAGCCCCCTGCATGTGCCTACATGGACAGCCTGTGACAGGCAAAGCCTCAGCTGGGAAGTGTTTCTCTGGATGATATTGCTAGGAAATTTCGCAGTGCCTAAACAATAAAATCGTATGAAGCGCAGCAGACATTTGTATTTTTTTCATGGGGAACTGGGTTCAAATCTAGGCAGGGATGCTTAAGATCCTGTGTTTCTGGGTAAGTAACTTAATCTACTGTGCATAACAAAATGAATGTGCCCATCTGTAATGCAACTGGTGCACATGTAAAGCGCTCTGGTTCATTCATTTACTTTGAAAATGTGTTTTTTCGAAAATGGAATACTGCATGACAACGTAAAGCATGTGCATATGTTCATTTACTAAGGTATTCTCTTCTAAGCACTATGCGTGCCAAAGATCACACAAAGTGCCAGCTGGGACTCATCACATGAACAGATTAAAACTGGGAAGGAAAAGAACGTGTCCTCGTGGAGCTGGGAGAGACTGCGTTGTTCCTGCAGCTTCCCCTGCACTTGATCAGGCATTTGGCACTGACCTCATCCTCCTGGGGCCACCACAGACCGAGAAAAACGCTGTTTTCGCCTTGCAGGCCGGTCGGGGCCTGCAAGGCATTATGGGGCGCTTCCTCTCCTCTGGCAGTGCATATTATATTAGAGGCTCGCCCGCTGCTTCAGGGAGAGTCGCGATGCCAACTTCTGCGGCCTCACACCACTCCTCCTGCCGTTGAAGGGTCCAGTCCCACCCGGACCCACAGGTGAGTCTTACAGCTCGGGGAGCCCACCCTCGGCCGATAGGGGCATTTTCGGGGGCCCGGTCCCATCTGGGCCCCTTTCACCTCTCTCGCTTCGTATCCCACCCGGGACCCCCGCAGGCTCTCCACGTTGGAGGACAGCCTGGGGAGCCCACCCCCGGCTCCCCACCCGGCAAGCACCCTCATATGTTGCCGCGGGAGCTGGCTCTCCTCTTCTGGCCTGCCTGCTCCTGCGGGCAGACATGGAGGTTCCCGCCGGTCCAGGACCTCGGGGGAGTGCCAACTGATACTTGGAGCCGCCCGGATTTTTCACTTTTTGAGCATCTATTTGGTTTTTTTTAACAATTCTTTTTATTAAAGTTATGGAAAACATACAGCCTGAGCACAGTTCCATCAAATCACATTACAGAGAGCACAACAAAACAAGTCACATTTTAGAATGAGGAGAAAATGAGGAAGTCATGGTGAGGGGGGATTGTCACTTTCAGGCTCCTCTGGCGAGGTACATATGTAACCACGGTATGCGTTCCAGGGTGACCAGACCTTTGCCCACTTTCTGGGGCATCCTCTCGCAGCATAGACCGTCTTTTCTCTGAGCATGCACCAGTCAAGATCAGCCTTCCAGTCGTTAACCTTTGGTGCCTGCACGGCTCCCCAGAGCTGAGCAATGTTTCTTTTGGCCACCATGCAGCCCAGTGTAACCCATTGTGTCGCATGCGAGCCCAGGTCTGTGGGCTCCCAGATGTTAAGGAGGCATCTAGGCGCTTCCGGTTGGATATTAAGTTCAAGCACCTGGCTCATTATGGTATGGATAGCTCGCCAGTAGGCATGTATAGGATCGCAATGCCAGATAATATGAATGAATGTACCCTGTTGCATGCACCCCCTTTTGCAGTAACCGTCGTCCGAGCTACCCATGTGTACCAACTGGGGCCCCGTGACGTAAACTCGGTGCAGGATTTTCAGCTGTACCAGTCGGAGACGCGCCGATATGGCGACAGTTTTAGGGGAGGAAACCGCAGCCTGCCAAGTCTCGTCATCTAGCTCTATGCCATCTTTTGCCCATTTCTCTCACAGTGGCGTCAGCTGTCGCGCACCCCGACTTTACTTCTTTGGGGGGCAGCCCCCGGGACCTAACCCTCCTCGGGGGCACATTATGGACCGGCGGCAGAGCCCCACACACTTCGTTGTCAATCCTTCCAGAGGTCAAAGGTCGCCTACCTTCTGGGGGGCATATCTTGGCCCCCAGGGGTCCTATCTTCGTAATCTTGGCCTCTTCTTGCTGCTGGTGGGGCTCTCTAGCCACTGCGAGCTCTCTCTTTTGCCCTCTGGGTCTTACAGAGGGTGGATTCAGCAGGGAGCTGTCTTCACTGGCTCCCTGCGCCAGCCTTTCACCTGGGTCTCCTCCTGGGCTTCTTTTCTCCCTGTGCAGAGGCCCCTGCTTCTGCGCACTGGTCCTGGTCTCTTCTCCTGGCGCTGTTCAGGATCCTGGGATAGTCAGGGGGTTCCTCCTTCCAACTGCCCTTTGCACCAGGCTCCAGCACCCTCTGCCTCAGCAGACCACACCCCAGAGAGAGCTCATCTTCCTGTGTAAGTTCTTTTAAGAAGTTGGGGAGAGGGCTGGCAGGAAGTCTCTGTTTGCCCTATCACACAGCGACATATCACTTCTCTGCCCCTGCTCCCTCCTTCCTGCCCAGGCGTCTGGGTTTGTTCAAAATGGCATCGTCCAGGGGTCTCCTGCCACATGGTCTCTGAAAAAGCCCCTTCCCCCCACTGCTGCCTTCTCCCTTGTGCAGCCTGGTGCCGGGCACCCAGCAACAGGTGCTGATGGATGAGCCTGTAGCTCCACCCATCTTGTATATCCTTGGAGAGGAGGCCTTAGCTCTTGGAAGAAAGGTCATCAATCCAGCCAGCTACAGTCAGCCCCTAGCCAGGCCCTGGTTATGGCTGACTCAGAGAAATATGACATTTCTGGATGACCCAAAAGCAGTACAAATATGACTTTGCACTCTGCAGAATACTTCTTCTCACACCCGTTACAATGGACTTCAGTGCGTGTCTGGAATTTGTAGGCCTTAGGAAAGTAAAACTAGCCCATGTGCTCCTATCCCCATAAGAGAATAATGGAATAAACACTGTAAAGCACACTGACTTTCCTTGACATGTTTCTTCCCACTGTATAAAGCCTATTCCATGTCACCACCCATTTCTGTATAACTCCTGCCACACCATTCACTTTGTAGCTGCTCCTAGACTGCGCATGCTAGTGATCTCCCCTGCGCAGCCCACACACATGTGCACACACATGTACACATGTGTCTGCATGTAACCAGCCCAGTGCCCCTTACTCCAGCTACTGCGCAGCAGCCTAGTCAAGCTAGGGGGACACCAGTAAAATCCACACGCAGTCTCTTTCATCATGAGTTTACTGTGGGTGAGTCCCAACTTATGAGGCTCTCCCACAGTAAAAGCTCAACAAATAGGTGCTCAAAAAGCAAATAATCCGGGTGGCTCAGAGGGTCAGAACCACCTTCTATCAAAGTGGCATATTAGTATTCCTAGAAGCCTGGGTGAGGCAATTATTATAAGCATACAGGGGTTCCTTTGGACTCACTACATATACAGTAGTGTCTTAAGTGGATCCATTAATGAATCAACCCAGGACAAGATTGTGGTAACGAACGACATTTGGGTTGGAGCTCCCCTTGGCAAAACTACAAAGAACTGAAGCACTCTTCTGATGATATACATTGGAGAGTCATCGAACAGGCCAAAGCTACTCCAACACAGAACATCTCTACTTCCAGATCCAGACCTACCCCAGGACCATGCTACGCGGCACCCTCATCTACAGACCACCAGGACATCGCACCCAGTCCGCAACTACCATCGCCGAGCTCGCCCCATGCCCTCTCCTCCACGGACTACATTCTACTCGGGGACCTGAATTTCTACCTCGACAACTGCAACAACCCCGATTCCACCACTCTCCTCGACAACCTCGCACGGAAGCAGCTGGCCAACACGCCGATGCACAAAGCTGGACTCACCCTCGACCCTATCTTCGCGGGTGGGACAAACATCCGCTTCAGCCACACCACCCAGCCCCCCTGGACGGACCACCATTGCATCCATTTCACCTTCAACACCACCACTGCACCCAAGCCCCGCCTGCGCCCACCACGAAAGAACTGGAGCAAGGTCTCAGAGGAACTCAACATCACCCTCCTCCAAGCCCCCTCAGCACCTCGACCGCCACGAACTTCGCAGCCAGGGAGTTTCACCACTGGATCTCCTGCTGCGCAGACAAACTCGCACCTCTTCGCCGCCCCGCCAATCAATGCCCTCTGAAGGCCACCTGGTTCACCACAGAACTACTAGATGCCAGACGCTCCTGCAGACGCCTAGAGAAAACCTGGTGAAACTAGAAAACCACGGAAGCACTGAACAACCACAGTAGCGCCATGAAGGAATACCACCAGCGCATAAGAGATACCAAACGGACCTTCATAAGAGACAAAGTCCAGACCAATGCCAAGGAACTGTTCAACATCATACAGCAATTCGCTAAACCCCCCAGCAAAGCCACGGACGTCACACCTTCCCAAAAACTCTGCGACAAGCTCAGCTCCTACTTCCACCTGAAGATCAAAACCCACTACGACAACTTCAACGAACAAATGCCAGACACCACCCCACCCCCCTCATCGCCAACAAGCCATTCATCATGACCTGGACTCCTGCCACCACAGAACTCATGACCATGAAGAAAACCCACTCAGGAGCCCCAATGGACCCCTGTCTACCTTACACATTCCATAGGGCCGCCGCTACCATTGCACCCGAACTAGGACGGACTATCAGCACCTCCTTCATGTCCGGCATCTTCCCAGATGACTGAAAGGGAGCAGAGTTCGAACCCCTCCTCAAGAAACCTACGGCCGACCCAACGGACCTGAAAAACTACCGGCCCATCTCTCTCCTCCCCTTCGCGGCCAAAGTCACCGAGAGACTCGTGAACGCCCAACTGACTGCCTTCATCAAAGAGAACTCCATCCTGGACGCCTCCCAGTCTGGATTCCGCAGCAACCACAGCACCGAGACCGCCCTCCTCGCCGCCACTGACGACATCCGCATGCTACTTGACCAGGGACACACATCGGCCAACATCCTTCTGGACCTCTCCACCGCCTCCAACACCATTTCACATCGCACACTTGCAGCCAGACTTCACAACGCAGGGATACAATGAGGCGTCCTCGACTTGATCCAATCCTTTCTCTCCGGCCGAACCCATAGGATCAGACTCCCTACATTCCTCTCTGAACCCACCGACATCAACTGCGGAGTATCCCCAGGGATCATCGCTCAGCCCCACGCTCTTCAACCTCTACATTGCCCCCCTCGCCGCCATCGTCAGACAGCATGGGCTCGGCATTGTATCCTACGCCGACGACACCCAGCTCATCCTCTCATTCACAAAGAAAACCGAAGACACCAGACTCTGTTTCTAGGAAGGAATGGAGAACGTGGCAGCCTGGATGAAGGACAGCCGTTTGAAGCTCAACTCCGAGAAGCCCGAGGTCCTCATCCTTGGACCCTGCAACTCCGCCTGGGACAACACCTGGTGGCCTGCCACCCTTGGGAGCCCGCCCACCCCCACAGACCACGCACGGAACCTCGGCATCATCCTCGACTCCTCCCTCTCCATGAACCGCCAGATCAACGCCATCACCTCCACCAGTTTCAACTGCCTGCGCATCCTCTGAAAGATCTTCAAATGGATCGCCCCCCCCGACTGCAGGAAAACTGTCACCCACGCACGCATAACCAGCAGACTGGACTACGGCAACGCCCTATACACCGGTATCAACAGGACCTTTCTACACAAACTCCAAACCATCCAGAACGCCGCAGCCAGACTCATCCTCAGGACACCACATCACTAACACATGACCCAACATCTACGAGACCTCCACTGGTTCCCCGTTGAGAAGAGGGTCACCTTCAAACTCCTCACTCATGCCTACAAATCACTCAACAACATCGGACCCAAATACCTCAACGGGAGATGTTCCTTCCACGTATCCAAGAGAAACCTCCGCTCCGCCGACTTCGCCCTGGCAGAAGTCCCACGCATCCACAGAAACAGAATAGGTGGGAGAGCCTTCTCCCACATCGCAGCCAAGACCTGGAATGAGCTCAGCCCTCCCCGAACCTGCACACGTTCAGGAAGGACCTCAAGACCTGGCTCTTCGACTTATCCGGAGCTGCCCCCCTGCCGCCCCAAGGGCCTTGAGATCCTCATGGGGGATTAGTGTGCTCCACAAACCCCTGATTGATTGATTGATTGATTGATTGATTGATTGATTGATTGATTGATTGATTGATTGATTGATTGATTGAGGTACTTACTGGGCAACCATCCTGTCATTTAGCAAATACAGAAGGATAGATTATGTCTAATCTGTACAGTCAGGAATTAATTTATATAAGGAACTCGAACACTTGGTGAATATTGGGTGGTATGCTTTATTGCATATGATGCATATTTATACTGTGTATAGATGTATCCTGTTGTTGATAACCATTATGCCTCCTTGTACCTTATATACATTTTAGGATTTGATGTGAACTCTATACAGGTCCCCTTCTAATGTAATAATCTATGTCTGTCTTCACTGTAATCTTCCTTCTGTGTCCATTGACAGCTACTCCTGTTGTTTCTGCTATGCTCAAATGAAAATACAAACCAATTTTATCCATATTCTTTGGTCATAGAGGGCATACTTGATAGGAGGGATTTGGCACCAGGGACACTTGTCTGTTGGACATGTCTTCACAAAATAGAAAGCGTAAATTTAGTGGCGTAACATATGCCCCCGCAGCCCCCACTGTACGGGAGGGGGCCCCATATGGCACTGTGCACGGGCGGGCCTAAGAGGAATATGACTCGCTTCTACTCGAGTCATTACATCGCGTGCCATCACAACGCGGTCGTTACAACGACCGCATTGTTACCACACAATGCCATTACTACGCAAGTCATTACATTGCAGTAGATGGCGCGCTAACTTTAGGAATGTATAATTTACTATTTCAACTCCAGCCTACGCAACAGTAGGGAAGGTGTTGGAATAGTAAACTATACTATTCCTTATGTTAGCACACCATCTACTGCAAGTCTATGTAATGACTTGTGTAGTAATGGCATTGCGTGGTAACAACGCGGTCGTTGTAACCACCGCGTTCTAATGGCATCGCGGTCTAATGACCACGATGAAAAGGTTGTCTCCCGCCTAAGAGCTCCTGAATGGGTTCGGAGCTGGGGCCCCCCTCAATGCATTTTGCAGGGGCCCTCTTCAAGTTTCATTACATCACTGCGTAAACTGGGTGATAGGTTTCTAGATCTGGCCATTGTTTTGCCAAAATGGGAAATTGCCCTTCACTGGAGATCTCAAGAGGGTCCCCTGGGCACCCATTGGTGCTCCTCTATGGAGCTATGGGCCAGGGCAGAGGCGGCGGCTGTGCAAAATGAGGAGAAACGGGGGTGCAGAGGCAGCCTATTGCGAGGCTCTGGTTAAAAAATGATGGAGGCATTCCTTGCCCGGGAAGTGGAAGAGATCCTCACCCCTGAACGTGATTGTGCTTGAGTGACCGAGAAGGGGGGCACCATAAGATTGAGTGTTCGAGTATCTATGCACGCTGATTTGCTTATAACGTGATTTTATGATGGTGCTCGCTCTGATTAATGGCTATATTTTGTTAGTTTAGAGAACACAGCCTATATGTAACCATAGACCTTTTCTGCAATTATGAGTATACTGCAGTTATCATTTGTCCCCGGTATGATTTGTGATACCACTGGTTTGGCACATTATGTGAATATTACAATTTTTTGGCCCCTAATATGGGTGTGTTTATGTGCAAGACACTGTGTGTTGTGCACTTTACATATATATCTCTATAAAAACACCTAAGAATGGGCAGTAGACCTAGAAATACTAACAAAGCACCCTTACCGTTAATCACCCATATTATGTTTTGTTACTGGATAACATTTCATTTATCCTCGTGTGCACTTCTCTGTATGCACCTCCTGCCCAAAGATGCTACCTCACCAGGAAGATATGATACACAAAAGCGAAAACAGAGCTGCACCACATAAGAGGTAAAGATGTGATATATTACAATGAAGTATATCACAATTTGAGAATAACAAATTCTGGCGCAATCCAGTTGTGTTTCTTCCTTTATTGTTGCATCATTTGAAATTCATAAAAACATCAGCCAACGCGTTTCGTCCAGTAAACCCTTGAACTTCTTCAGGGCAGAGATAATTGATGCATCAGCTTCAGAACATCCAAAGGTCAGGAAACATTCCTTTGAGGTATGAGCCAAGAAACGGTATCAGTATGTTCTCACCAAGAACAAAAATTGTCGCAGTGCACGGATTGAGTAGGCAACTCAAGCGGTATTGAGAGAAGCTACAATCCATGCAGCTAACAAATCCTGGAAAGTCCTAGTTCCTTGTATGGTGTTTCCAATGATAAGTAACCTTAGTATGGATGGGCAATTAACCACACTGCCATATACACTTCGATTGGTGTCAACAGGGTCGATGAACCAGCTAAGCAGCGCAGCGTCCTCCTCGATGTAACGGGCCGGGTACATCTCTATAACGGAGAGGTAACATCTATGTACCTATTTCCTTTTAGAGTTGTATGCTTTCACCAGGTTGATAAAGGTAAGCCTTTCATGAACGATCCTCTTTTCGTCATACTAGTATCACGACATTTTGCATGGATTTGAATTTGGCCAACCTCTGCACAGTACTACTTTTAAAGGTTTTATTAACCTTTGTCTTGATCAAGAACCTGCTAAATTTGTTCTTCAGAGTCAAAGCTTCGACTCAATTGGAGGTTTTGATTGTATCTCTACTGGATGAAATTTGAGACTGTGATTATTGTATTTTCTAATGCTCATTTGTAGAACTGATGTAGAAAGCTAAAACCTAATTCATTTTTGTTTTTGCCTATATCTTTTTTAATGTTCTCAGGTCCACAAACACACACACTGCGCTTTCACCTATTTCTATAGCACCATTTGACTATGATCATTTGATGTAAGTATGTCTCTATGAATATTGTTTGACTTGTCTGAAGTAACCTTTGTGGTCACGCATTTTTCATAACCTTGGAATGTTGTTTTTTTATGAAATTTATGTCCCGGATTCATTAATTCATTTGTCTCCTTAAGACATTAGTTTGTTTATTTGCAAATCAGTCCAAAGGAACCCCTGTTCACTTATAATAGTTGTTGCATTTATCCATAATAGATTTGTACAGAGTTAAAGCTTTGTCTCTTAATTCATGGATCAGTGTTAAGTGTAGGGATCAGAAATTGAGCCATTTTCCACATGGCTTTAGAAGGGTTGTATGGGGTTCGTTCTTCTGAATTTAGATGCTCAAAGCTTGCATCCAAGATTTTGGATTGAGAGTGACTCGGAATGCAAGGAAAGTACGCTACCTTCTTGAGTAAGCATGTCCAGTTATTGTCACAAGCAGCGTGCATTTCCTGGAAGCCATGTATTGGTGTATGCTGATAGCATTCTAGATAGGGCCTGAGAAGGGCAATCGTTTTCAGGATTGGTCTGATTGTTCTGGGGAAGTGGGTCTTGATGGAGGGGGAAATAATTCATGAGGTATGACCATAGCTTGGGGATAACAGACATAATTTTCTACACCAAGAAACCTAACAAATGAAGAGGAGACTTCCTACAGCACCTACGTGTAACCAAGACAATTAACATCCCATACAGATCCAAACTCACCATATCCCCTTCCAAAAATGTTTGGCGGAGAACTGTCTATATCCATTTATAGAAACTGAATCATCCTAATCCAAGCCTCAGAACATAACCTCTCCATCTTTGACCACCATTACCCCACTCTCTGCACCGCCATGTCACCCACTCTCATTCTCACCCTACCTTCTACCCTCACAGAACATATCCCTACACTCTCTCGTCACCCAACTGAAAATGCCTCTCCCCTAACCCCATACACCAACACCACTGACAGCCCCATACCTCCTCACCCTTCCCTAATCTCCACACAGCTATGGTCCCACCTCATGAATTATCTCCCCCTCCATCAAGACCCACTTCCCCGGCACACTCAGACCAAACAACCTCAACCTGAATCTCCACAGTCTTTAAACCACGTCAGGCTAGATCCAACCTTAGCCTCCACTCTAGCTTACGAGGACCACCAGTTTACCCTACTCTTAACTATTTCCCACCTTCAGCCGCCTGGAAGTTAAAATCAACACTATACTGGAAGAAATCACCTCACTACAAAGGACATCAATACCTGCACCAACTCTCTTCCCAATCACACAATCATGGCAAGCACCGATAATGCTACTAACATGCATGCTCACTTCTCATGCTCTACCATCTCGTCAACTATCCCTCTCAATCAGTACCACCTTAAACCCAGATGCACCACAACTGAAAAGTTGCAACTCAAGGAGGAAATATTGAGCAACCTATACACCAATGCGCACAGTCAACCCTGCTACCCCAAGATTCCGGTCATCTTCGGCACTAGTAGGATCCCTCCCACTAATTCCCCTCCCAGGCCGCCAACCCAATTTACTACCATCTAGCTTGCTTAATCTGAACCGAAAAGATTACCCACATTAAACTGAACGCGTTTAAACTTTCATTCAGCAGTCAAGCATGCAACCAAAATAGCAGAAACAATCCTACTGCATAAAATTGACATATGTTTTCAGACTGAAACCTGGCTAAATGGAAACTCATCTCCCATTATCGATTTCCTCACCCCTCCGGGCTTCTCAATCATTCCCCGAGACTGCAAAAATCATATCATGGTTGATTAGCCATCATACACAGTAATGATCTATCCCTAAAACCCTACCACTCACAGGTAAATATGCTACCTTTGAATATCTAGGAGTTGATCTCCCCTCCAAAGACTATAACCCTATCAAATTCCATATCATTTACAACCGGGTGAAAAACTACAATAGTTCAAAGACTTAACTGACCTTACAACGCTAGACTCCATGTAGGACTCCACTTTCATTATACTAGGAGACCTAAACCTGCACTTGAACAATGCTGACGCTACAACAGTACAAGCCTTATTCACTCTCCTTGAATCAAAGTCTCACTCAACACAGCGAACACAAATTCACAATTAAGGCTCTTCCCTTGAAGCAATTATTACCAATCAGAATCCAATATTCCTCCATTCCATTCTACCATCGACTGGACTGACCACCACCTAATTCTATTCGATCTCAATCTTAACCAACCTAAGCTCCCCACCCATACCTATCGTCCTAAGCATTGGACGAGGAACATACACCAAATCCCTCAATCAGAGCTAGAATCCTTAATAAGTTCCCAAATTCTCCTTCTACTCGACCTTACTACCGCAGGCGACCTTACCTCCCATAATAACTCAAAAATAAAAGAACATCTTAACACCATTGACCCCTTGAAACACAAGAAATCTAGAAGTATCTCCTCCAGATCCTGGTTCAATAAAGACCTTAATGAGGAGACACGACAACTTAGACTGCATGAATGAACCTGGAAAAAACAACCAGTGCTGATTCATCTTTCCGAGCTTAACACCTAAAATACAAAAACCATATCTACAGGTCAAAATCTTATTTGTTCCGAGCCCAATTTGATCACTCAAGAAACAGATCTAAAGGCCTTTTGAGCATTATCAAACAACAAACAGCCTCTAACCCACAATAGCCAGCTGATGTCTCTACTAAGTACTATGAAGAGTTTACCAAAATCTTCGCAGAAAAACTAACAAACATTGTACTCTCTCTACACTCCTCTACTTCCTCTCCCTCCACCAAGGAAGACCCTGATAGCAAGGATGTCCCCCCCTGTTACTTCCTAAGCTGGCATCCCTCCTCTCTTGCCAGAAATCTCAATCATATCATCTACCCAGCATGGACTAAAATCAATAACTCCGCATTTAGCCAATGGCTCTATGCCGGGCATTCTAAAACTCAACCAAGTCACCCCCTTATCAAAAAATCAGACGCAGACCCGAATGACCTCAATAACTACAGACCTATAAACAACTTCCCCCTCCTTGCCAAAACTAGTGAAAAATGTATGCTCTCACAACTTAACAACCACATTAAAAAATTGAACCTACATGACACCGTCCAATCCGGGTTCAGGAGAGGCTGCAGTATGGAGACTACACTCTTGAACATCACTGATGACTTGCACAGTTCGCTCGACAATAGTGAGGCCTCCCTCTTAATCCTCCTGGACTTCTTAGTGGCCTTTGATATAGGCAACCATCACATTCTCCTAAACCCCCTCTCACAGTGTGCTGGCATCAACTGTACTGTCCTACAGTGTTTCGCCTCATACCTGAACCAAAGATTCCACCTAATCAAATTAAACACTTCCACCTCACCAGCAGTTTTAGTCGCAGTAGGAGTTCCCCAAAGATCAATCTTGTCCGCTGCCTTGTTCAACCTCCATATGAAACCCCTTGCAGTGATCTTGAAACAAGCCAGGATTGCTTTCCATCTCTATGCAGATGACACCCAACTCTACATCAAAATCTTGTCATCTAAATACATCCAGCACCTAGACAACACTCTCCCCAAGGTATAAACCTGGCTGACCAACAACCATGTAAAGATCAACCCCCCCAAAAAACTCCTCCTCATCCAGCCAAACGGAAAGTCTTACCCTATCCATAACTGGGTTGACAATCTTAATGCACTAAACTGTAAACTATCTGGGGCTTATTTAGCTTTGGCTTGGCCAATAGGTCTCGCCTTTGGGAGGTGTAAGTATATTTGCTGAATATGAGGACTCCATAAGTAATAATTTGTAAAGTGTCCTGTAAATGAAAAATAAGTACCTATATGGACAGCCTGTGACAAGCAAAGCCTCAGCTGAGAAGTGTTTCTCTGGATGATATTGCTAGTAAATTTCTCAGTGCCTAAACAATAAAATCTATAAAGCGCAGCAGACATTTGTATTTTTTTCATGGGGAACCGGGTTTGAATCTAGGCAGGGATGCTTAACATCCTGTGATTCTGGGCAAATTACTTAATCTCCCCGTGCCTAACAAAATAAATGTGTCCATCTGTAATTCAAGTTTTATGTGAACTTGCCAATGTGTGTACAGGCATACACCGGCTTAAATTAAGCTCCCTGCAGGGGCCTACATTACACCATTTAGTTGGTCGAGCTCAAACAGCCTCTTTCTGGAATGTGAATATGGCAAATTACAGTGCTCTGTGCCTGAAGTATTCAAGCTTCCCAGAAGACAGGCACACACATTCAGTCCATGGAGAAGAGAGCGAGACGCAGCTCGCTCAGATTAAAACTGGGAAGGAAAAGAACACATATGGTGCATCTGAAGGGGTCATGTTGAGAACCTTTCTGATCTCTGCGGTTGTAAGCCTGCACACAAGCATTTTGTAAAGTGAATGTGCGTTCCAGCAGACACCGGCTTCAATTAAGCCCCCTGCATGTGCCTACATGGACAGCCTGTGACAGGCAAAGCCTCAGCTGGGAAGTGTTTCTCTGGATGATATTGCTAGGAAATTTCGCAGTGCCTAAACAATAAAATCGTATGAAGCGCAGCAGACATTTGTATTTTTTTCATGGGGAACTGGGTTCAAATCTAGGCAGGGATGCTTAAGATCCTGTGTTTCTGGGTAAGTAACTTAATCTACTGTGCATAACAAAATGAATGTGCCCATCTGTAATGCAACTGGTGCACATGTAAAGCGCTCTGGTTCATTCATTTACTTTGAAAATGTGTTTTTTCGAAAATGGAATACTGCATGACAACGTAAAGCATGTGCATATGTTCATTTACTAAGGTATTCTCTTCTAAGCACTATGCGTGCCAAAGATCACACAAAGTGCCAGCTGGGACTCATCACATGAACAGATTAAAACTGGGAAGGAAAAGAACGTGTCCTCGTGGAGCTGGGAGAGACTGCGTTGTTCCTGCAGCTTCCCCTGCACTTGATCAGGCATTTGGCACTGACCTCATCCTCCTGGGGCCACCACAGACCGAGAAAAACGCTGTTTTCGCCTTGCAGGCCGGTCGGGGCCTGCAAGGCATTATGGGGCGCTTCCTCTCCTCTGGCAGTGCATATTATATTAGAGGCTCGCCCGCTGCTTCAGGGAGAGTCGCGATGCCAACTTCTGCGGCCTCACACCACTCCTCCTGCCGTTGGAGGGTCCAGTCCCACCCGGACCCACAGGTGAGTCTTACAGCTCGGGGAGCCCACCCTCGGCCGATAGGGGCATTTTCGGGGGCCCGGTCCCATCTGGGCCCCTTTCACCTCTCTCGCTTCGTATCCCACCCGGGACCCCCGCAGGCTCTCCACGTTGGAGGACAGCCTGGGGAGCCCACCCCCGGCTCCCCACCCGGCAAGCACCCTCATATGTTGCCGCGGGAGCTGGCTCTCCTCTTCTGGCCTGCCTGCTCCTGCGGGCAGACATGGAGGTTCCCGCCGGTCCAGGACCTCGGGGGAGTGCCAACTGATACTTGGAGCCGCCCAGATTTTTCACTTTTTGAGCATCTATTTGGTTTTTTTTAACAATTCTTTTTATTAAAGTTATGGAAAACATACAGCCTGAGCACAGTTCCATCAAATCACATTACAGAGAGCACAACAAAACAAGTCACATTTTAGAATGAGGAGAAAATGAGGAAGTCATGGTGAGGGGGGATTGTCACTTTCAGGCTCCTCTGGCGAGGTACATATGTAACCACGGTATGCGTTCCAGGGTGACCAGACCTTTGCCCACTTTCTGGGGCATCCTCTCGCAGCATAGACCGTCTTTTCTCTGAGCATGCACCAGTCAAGATCAGCCTTCCAGTCGTTAACCTTTGGTGCCTGCACGGCTCCCCAGAGCTGAGCAATGTTTCTTTTGGCCACCATGCAGCCCAGTGTAACCCATTGTGTCGCATGCGAGCCCAGGTCTGTGGGCTCCCAGATGTTAAGGAGGCATCTAGGCGCTTCCGGTTGGATATTAAGTTCAAGCACCTGGCTCATTATGGTATGGATAGCTCGCCAGTAGGCATGTATAGGGTCGCAATGCCAGATAATATGAATGAATGTACCCTGTTGCATGCACCCCCTTTTGCAGTAACCGTCGTCCGAGCTACCCATGTGTACCAACTGGGGCCCCGTGACGTAAACTCGGTGCAGGATTTTCAGCTGTACCAGTCGGAGACGCGCCGATATGGCGACAGTTTTAGGGGAGGAAACCGCAGCCTGCCAAGTCTCGTCATCTAGCTCTATGCCATCTTTTGCCCATTTCTCTCACAGTGGCGTCAGCTGTCGCGCACCCCGACTTTACTTCTTTGGGGGGCAGCCCCCGGGACCTAACCCTCCTCGGGGGCACATTATGGACCGGCGGCAGAGCCCCACACACTTCGTTGTCAATCCTTCCAGAGGTCAAAGGTCGCCTACCTTCTGGGGGGCATATCTTGGCCCCCAGGGGTCCTATCTTCGTAATCTTGGCCTCTTCTTGCTGCTGGTGGGGCTCTCTAGCCACTGCGAGCTCTCTCTTTTGCCCTCTGGGTCTTACAGAGGGTGGATTCAGCAGGGAGCTGTCTTCACTGGCTCCCTGCGCCAGCCTTTCACCTGGGTCTCCTCCTGGGCTTCTTTTCTCCCTGTGCAGAGGCCCCTGCTTCTGCGCACTGGTCCTGGTCTCTTCTCCTGGCGCTGTTCAGGATCCTGGGATAGTCAGGGGGTTCCTCCTTCCAACTGCCCTTTGCACCAGGCTCCAGCACCCTCTGCCTCAGCAGACCACACCCCAGAGAGAGCTCATCTTCCTGTGTAAGTTCTTTTAAGAAGTTGGGGAGAGGGCTGGCAGGAAGTCTCTGTTTGCCCTATCACACAGCGACATATCACTTCTCTGCCCCTGCTCCCTCCTTCCTGCCCAGGCGTCTGGGTTTGTTCAAAATGGCATCGTCCAGGGGTCTCCTGCCACATGGTCTCTGAAAAAGCCCCTTCCCCCCACTGCTGCCTTCTCCCTTGTGCAGCCTGGTGCCGGGCACCCAGCAACAGGTGCTGATGGATGAGCCTGTAGCTCCACCCATCTTGTGTTTCCTTGGAGAGGAGGCCTTAGCTCTTGGAAGAAAGGTCATCAATCCAGCCAGCTACAGTCAGCCCCTAGCCAGGCCCTGGTTATGGCTGACTCAGAGAAATATGACATTTCTGGATGACCCAAAAGCAGTACAAATATGACTTTGCACTCTGCAGAATACTTCTTCTCACACCCGTTACAATGGACTTCAGTGCGTGTCTGGAATTTGTAGGCCTTAGGAAAGTAAAACTAGCCCATGTGCTCCTATCCCCATAAGAGAATAATGGAATAAACACTGTAAAGCACACTGACTTTCCTTGACATGTTTCTTCCCACTGTATAAAGCCTATTCCATGTCACCACCCATTTCTGTATAACTCCTGCCACACCATTCACTTTGTAGCTGCTCCTAGACTGCGCATGCTAGTGATCTCCCCTGCGCAGCCCACACACATGTGCACACACATGTACACATGTGTCTGCATGTAACCAGCCCAGTGCCCCTTACTCCAGCTACTGCGCAGCAGCCTAGTCAAGCTAGGGGGACACCAGTAAAATCCACACGCAGTCTCTTTCATCATGAGTTTACTGTGGGTGAGTCCCAACTTATGAGGCTCTCCCACAGTAAAAGCTCAACAAATAGGTGCTCAAAAAGCAAATAATCCGGGTGGCTCAGAGGGTCAGAACCACCTTCTATCAAAGTGGCATATTAGTATTCCTAGAAGCCTGGGTGAGGCAATTATTATAAGCATACAGGGGTTCCTTTGGACTCACTACATATACAGTAGTGTCTTAAGTGGATCCATTAATGAATCAACCCAGGACAAGATTGTGGTAACGAACGACATTTGGGTTGGAGCTCCCCTTGGCAAAACTACAAAGAACTGAAGCACTCTTCTGATGATATACATTGGAGAGTCATCGAACAGGCCAAAGCTACTCCAACACAGAACATCTCTACTTCCAGATCCAGACCTACCCCATGACCATGCTACGCGGCACCCTCATCTACAGACCACCAGGACATCGCACCCAGTCCGCAACTACCATCGCCGAGCTCGCCCCATGCCCTCTCCTCCACGGACTACATTCTACTCGGGGACCTGAATTTCTACCTCGACAACTGCAACAACCCCGATTCCACCACTCTCCTCGACAACCTCGCACGGAAGCAGCTGGCCAACACGCCGATGCACAAAGCTGGACTCACCCTCGACCCTATCTTCGCGGGTGGGACAAACATCCGCTTCAGCCACACCACCCAGCCCCCCTGGACGGACCACCATTGCATCCATTTCACCTTCAACACCACCACTGCACCCAAGCCCCGCCTGCGCCCACCACGAAAGAACTGGAGCAAGGTCTCAGAGGAACTCAACATCACCCTCCTCCAAGCCCCCTCAGCACCTCGACCGCCACGAACTTCGCAGCCAGGGAGTTTCACCACTGGATCTCCTGCTGCGCAGACAAACTCGCACCTCTTCGCCGCCCCGCCAATCAATGCCCTCTGAAGGCCACCTGGTTCACCACAGAACTACTAGATGCCAGACGCTCCTGCAGACGCCTAGAGAAAACCTGGTGAAACTAGAAAACCACGGAAGCACTGAACAACCACAGTAGCGCCATGAAGGAATACCACCAGCGCATAAGAGATACCAAACGGACCTTCATAAGAGACAAAGTCCAGACCAATGCCAAGGAACTGTTCAACATCATACAGCAATTCGCTAAACCCCCCAGCAAAGCCACGGACGTCACACCTTCCCAAAAACTCTGCGACAAGCTCAGCTCCTACTTCCACCTGAAGATCAAAACCCACTACGACAACTTCAACGAACAAATGCCAGACACCACCCCACCCCCCTCATCGCCAACAAGCCATTCATCATGACCTGGACTCCTGCCACCACAGAACTCATGACCATGAAGAAAACCCACTCAGGAGCCCCAATGGACCCCTGTCTACCTTACACATTCCATAGGGCCGCCGCTACCATTGCACCCGAACTAGGACGGACTATCAGCACCTCCTTCATGTCCGGCATCTTCCCAGATGACTGAAAGGGAGCAGAGTTCGAACCCCTCCTCAAGAAACCTACGGCCGACCCAACGGACCTGAAAAACTACCGGCCCATCTCTCTCCTCCCCTTCGCGGCCAAAGTCACCGAGAGACTCGTGAACGCCCAACTGACTGCCTTCATCAAAGAGAACTCCATCCTGGACGCCTCCCAGTCTGGATTCCGCAGCAACCACAGCACCGAGACCGCCCTCCTCGCCGCCACTGACGACATCCGCATGCTACTTGACCAGGGACACACATCGGCCAACATCCTTCTGGACCTCTCCACCGCCTCCAACACCATTTCACATCGCACACTTGCAGCCAGACTTCACAACGCAGGGATACAATGAGGCGTCCTCGACTTGATCCAATCCTTTCTCTCCGGCCGAACCCATAGGATCAGACTCCCTACATTCCTCTCTGAACCCACCGACATCAACTGCGGAGTATCCCCAGGGATCATCGCTCAGCCCCACGCTCTTCAACCTCTACATTGCCCCCCTCGCCGCCATCGTCAGACAGCATGGGCTCGGCATTGTATCCTACGCCGACGACACCCAGCTCATCCTCTCATTCACAAAGAAAACCGAAGACACCAGACTCTGTTTCTAGGAAGGAATGGAGAACGTGGCAGCCTGGATGAAGGACAGCCGTTTGAAGCTCAACTCCGAGAAGCCCGAGGTCCTCATCCTTGGACCCTGCAACTCCGCCTGGGACAACACCTGGTGGCCTGCCACCCTTGGGAGCCCGCCCACCCCCACAGACCACGCACGGAACCTCGGCATCATCCTCGACTCCTCCCTCTCCATGAACCGCCAGATCAACGCCATCACCTCCACCAGTTTCAACTGCCTGCGCATCCTCTGAAAGATCTTCAAATGGATCGCCCCCCCCGACTGCAGGAAAACTGTCACCCACGCACGCATAACCAGCAGACTGGACTACGGCAACGCCCTATACACCGGTATCAACAGGACCTTTCTACACAAACTCCAAACCATCCAGAACGCCGCAGCCAGACTCATCCTCAGGACACCACATCACTAACACATGACCCAACATCTACGAGACCTCCACTGGTTCCCCGTTGAGAAGAGGGTCACCTTCAAACTCCTCACTCATGCCTACAAATCACTCAACAACATCGGACCCAAATACCTCAACGGGAGATGTTCCTTCCACGTATCCAAGAGAAACCTCCGCTCCGCCGACTTCGCCCTGGCAGAAGTCCCACGCATCCACAGAAACAGAATAGGTGGGAGAGCCTTCTCCCACATCGCAGCCAAGACCTGGAATGAGCTCAGCCCTCCCCGAACCTGCACACGTTCAGGAAGGACCTCAAGACCTGGCTCTTCGACTTATCCGGAGCTGCCCCCCTGCCGCCCCAAGGGCCTTGAGATCCTCATGGGGGATTAGTGTGCTCCACAAACCCCTGATTGATTGATTGATTGATTGATTGATTGATTGATTGATTGATTGATTGATTGAGGTACTTACTGGGCAACCATCCTGTCATTTAGCAAATACAGAAGGATAGATTATGTCTAATCTGTACAGTCAGGAATTAATTTATATAAGGAACTCGAACACTTGGTGAATATTGGGTGGTATGCTTTATTGCATATGATGCATATTTATACTGTGTATAGATGTATCCTGTTGTTGATAACCATTATGCCTCCTTGTACCTTATATACATTTTAGGATTTGATGTGAACTCTATACAGGTCCCCTTCTAATGTAATAATCTATGTCTGTCTTCACTGTAATCTGCCTTCTGTGTCCATTGACAGCTACTCCTGTTGTTTCTGCTATGCTCAAATGAAAATACAAACCAATTTTATCCATATTCTTTGGTCATAGAGGGCATACTTGATAGGAGGGATTTGGCACCAGGGACACTTGTCTGTTGGACATGTCTTCACAAAATAGAAAGCGTAAATTTAGTGGCGTAACATATGCCCCCGCAGCCCCCACTGTACGGGAGGGGGCCCCATATGGCACTGTGCACCGGCGGGCCTAAGAGGAATATGACTCGCTTCTACTCGAGTCATTACATCGCGTGCCATCACAACGCGGTCGTTACAACGACCGCATTGTTACCACACAATGCCATTACTACGCAAGTCATTACATTGCAGTAGATGGCGCGCTAACTTTAGGAATGTATAATTTACTATTTCAACTCCAGCCTACGCAACAGTAGGGAAGGTGTTGGAATAGTAAACTATACTATTCCTTATGTTAGCACACCATCTACTGCAAGTCTATGTAATGACTTGCGTAGTAATGGCATTGCGTGGTAACAACGCGGTCGTTGTAACCACCGCGTTCTAATGGCATCGCGGTCTAATGACCACGATGAAAAGGTTGTCTCCCGCCTAAGAGCTCCTGAATGGGTTCGGAGCTGGGGCCCCCCTCAATGCATTTTGCAGGGGCCCTCTTCAAGTTTCATTACATCACTGCGTAAACTGGGTGATAGGTTTCTAGATCTGGCCATTGTTTTGCCAAAATGGGAAATTGCCCTTCACTGGAGATCTCAAGAGGGTCCCCTGGGCACCCATTGGTGCTCCTCTATGGAGCTATGGGCCAGGGCAGAGGCGGCGGCTGTGCAAAATGAGGAGAAACGGGGGTGCAGAGGCAGCCTATTGCGAGGCTCTGGTTAAAAAATGATGGAGGCATTCCTTGCCCTGGAAGTGGAAGAGATCCTCACCCCTGAACGTGATTGTGCTTGAGTGACCGAGAAGGGGGGCACCATAAGATTGAGTGTTCGAGTATCTATGCACGCTGATTTGCTTATAACGTGATTTTATGATGGTGCTCGCTCTGATTAATGGCTATATTTTGTTAGTTTAGAGAACACAGCCTATATGTAACCATAGACCTTTTCTGCAATTATGAGTATACTGCAGTTATCATTTGTCCCCGGTATGATTTGTGATACCACTGGTTTGGCACATTATGTGAATATTACAATTTTTTGGCCCCTAATATGGGTGTGTTTATGTGCAAGACACTGTGTGTTGTGCACTTTACATATATATCTCTATAAAAACACCTAAGAATGGGCAGTAGACCTAGAAATACTAACAAAGCACCCTTACCGTTAATCACCCATATTATGTTTTGTTACTGGATAACATTTCATTTATCCTCGTGTGCACTTCTCTGTATGCACCTCCTGCCCAAAGATGCTACCTCACCAGGAAGATATGATACACAAAAGCGAAAACAGAGCTGCACCACATAAGAGGTAAAGATGTGATATATTACAATGAAGTATATCACAATTTGAGAATAACAAATTCTGGCGCAATCCAGTTGTGTTTCTTCCTTTATTGTTGCATCATTTGAAATTCATAAAAACATCAGCCAACGCGTTTCGTCCAGTAAACCCTTGAACTTCTTCAGGGCAGAGATAATTGATGCATCAGCTTCAGAACATCCAAAGGTCAGGAAACATTCCTTTGAGGTATGAGCCAAGAAACGGTATCAGTATGTTCTCACCAAGAACAAAAATTGTCGCAGTGCACGGATTGAGTAGGCAACTCAAGCGGTATTGAGAGAAGCTACAATCCATGCAGCTAACAAATCCTGGAAAGTCCTAGTTCCTTGTATGGTGTTTCCAATGATAAGTAACCTTAGTATGGATGGGCAATTAACCACACTGCCGTATACACTTCGATTGGTGTCAACAGGGTCGATGAACCAGCTAAGCAGCGCAGCGTCCTCCTCGATGTAACGGGCCGGGTACATCTCTATAACGGAGAGGTAACATCTATGTACCTATTTCCTTTTAGAGTTGTATGCTTTCACCAGGTTGATAAAGGTAAGCCTTTCATGAACGATCCTCTTTTCGTCATACTCGTATCACGACATTTTGCATGGATTTGAATTTGGCCAACCTCTGCACAGTACTACTTTTAAATGTTTTATTAACCTTTGTCTTGATCAAGAACCTGCTAAATTTGTTCTTCAGAGTCAAAGCTTCGACTCAATTGGAGGTTTTGATTGTATCTCTACTGGATGAAATTTGAGACTGTGATTATTGTATTTTCTAATGCTCATTTGTAGAACTGATGTAGAAAGCTAAAACCTAATTCATTTTTGTTTTTGCCTATATCTTTTTTAATGTTCTCAGGTCCACAAACACACACACTGCGCTTTCACCTATTTCTATAGCACCATTTGACTATGATCATTTGATGTAAGTATGTCTCTATGAATATTGTTTGACTTGTCTGAAGTAACCTTTGTGGTCACGCATTTTTCATAACCTTGGAATGTTGTTTTTTTATGAAATTTATGTCCCGGATTCATTAATTCATTTGTCTCCTTAAGACATTAGTTTGTTTATTTGCAAATCAGTCCAAAGGAACCCCTGTTCACTTATAATAGTTGTTGCATTTATCCATAATAGATTTGTACAGAGTTAAAGCTTTGTCTCTTAATTCATGGATCAGTGTTAAGTGTAGGGATCAGAAATTGAGCCATTTTCCACATGGCTTTAGAAGGGTTGTATGGGGTTCGTTCTTCTGAATTTAGATGCTCAAAGCTTGCATCCAAGATTTTGGATTGAGAGTGACTCGGAATGCAAGGAAAGTACGCTACCTTCTTGAGTAAGCATGTCCAGTTATTGTCACAAGCAGCGTGCATTTCCTGGAAGCCATGTATTGGTGTATGCTGATAGCATTCTAGATAGGGCCTGAGAAGGGCAATCGTTTTCAGGATTGGTCTGATTGTTCTGGGGAAGTGGGTCTTGATGGAGGGGGAAATAATTCATGAGGTATGACCATAGCTTGGGGATAACAGACATAATTTTCTACACCAAGAAACCTAACAAATGAAGAGGAGACTTCCTACAGCACCTACGTGTAACCAAGACAATTAACATCCCATACAGATCCAAACTCACCATATCCCCTTCCAAAAATGTTTGGCGGAGAACTGTCTATATCCATTTATAGAAACTGAATCATCCTAATCCAAGCCTCAGAACATAACCTCTCCATCTTTGACCACCATTACCCCACTCTCTGCACCGCCATGTCACCCACTCTCATTCTCACCCTACCTTCTACCCTCACAGAACATATCCCTACACTCTCTCGTCACCCAACTGAAAATGCCTCTCCCCTAACCCCATACACCAACACCACTGACAGCCCCATACCTCCTCACCCTTCCCTAATCTCCACACAGCTATGGTCCCACCTCATGAATTATCTCCCCCTCCATCAAGACCCACTTCCCCGGCACACTCAGACCAAACAACCTCAACCTGAATCTCCACAGTCTTTAAACCACGTCAGGCTAGATCCAACCTTAGCCTCCACTCTAGCTTACGAGGACCACCAGTTTACCCTACTCTTAACTATTTCCCACCTTCAGCCGCCTGGAAGTTAAAATCAACACTATACAGGAAGAAATCACCTCACTACAAAGGACATCAATACCTGCACCAACTCTCTTCCCAATCACACAATCATGGCAAGCACCGATAATGCTACTAACATGCATGCTCACTTCTCATGCTCTACCATCTCGTCAACTATCCCTCTCAATCAGTACCACCTTAAACCCAGATGCACCACAACTGAAAAGTTGCAACTCAAGGAGGAAATATTGAGCAACCTATACACCAATGCGCACAGTCAACCCTGCTACCCCAAGATTCCGGTCATCTTCGGCACTAGTAGGATCCCTCCCACTAATTCCCCTCCCAGGCCGCCAACCCAATTTACTACCATCTAGCTTGCTTAATCTGAACCGAAAAGATTACCCACATTAAACTGAACCCGTTTAAACTTTCATTCAGCAGTCAAGCATGCAACCAAAATAGCAGAAACAATCCTACTGCATAAAATTGACATATGTTTTCAGACTGAAACCTGGCTAAATGGAAACTCATCTCCCATTATCGATTTCCTCACCCCTCCGGGCTTCTCAATCATTCCCCGAGACTGCAAAAATCATATCATGGTTGATTAGCCATCATACACAGTAATGATCTATCCCTAAAACCCTACCACTCACAGGTAAATATGCTACCTTTGAATATCTAGGAGTTGATCTCCCCTCCAAAGACTATAACCCTATCAAATTCCATATCATTTACAACCGGGTGAAAAACTACAATAGTTCAAAGACTTAACTGACCTTACAACGCTAGACTCCATGTAGGACTCCACTTTCATTATACTAGGAGACCTAAACCTGCACTTGAACAATGCTGACGCTACAACAGTACAAGCCTTATTCACTCTCCTTGAATCAAAGTCTCACTCAACACAGCGAACACAAATTCACAATTAAGGCTCTTCCCTTGAAGCAATTATTACCAATCAGAATCCAATATTCCTCCATTCCATTCTACCATCGACTGGACTGACCACCACCTAATTCTATTCGATCTCAATCTTAACCAACCTAAGCTCCCCACCCATACCTATCGTCCTAAGCATTGGACGAGGAACATACACCAAATCCCTCAATCAGAGCTAGAATCCTTAATAAGTTCCCAAATTCTCCTTCTACTCGACCTTACTACCGCAGGCGACCTTACCTCCCATAATAACTCAAAAATAAAAGAACATCTTAACACCATTGACCCCTTGAAACACAAGAAATCTAGAAGTATCTCCTCCAGATCCTGGTTCAATAAAGACCTTAATGAGGAGACACGACAACTTAGACTGCATGAATGAACCTGGAAAAAACAACCAGTGCTGATTCATCTTTCCGAGCTTAACACCTAAAATACAAAAACCATATCTACAGGTCAAAATCTTATTTGTTCCGAGCCCAATTTGATCACTCAAGAAACAGATCTAAAGGCCTTTTGAGCATTATCAAACAACAAACAGCCTCTAACCCACAATAGCCAGCTGATGTCTCTACTAAGTACTATGAAGAGTTTACCAAAATCTTCGCAGAAAAACTAACAAACATTGTACTCTCTCTACACTCCTCTACTTCCTCTCCCTCCACCAAGGAAGACCCTGATAGCAAGGATGTCCCCCCCTGTTACTTCCTAAGCTGGCATCCCTCCTCTCTTGCCAGAAATCTCAATCATATCATCTACCCAGCATGGACTAAAATCAATAACTCCGCATTTAGCCAATGGCTCTATGCCGGGCATTCTAAAACTCAACCAAGTCACCCCCTTATCAAAAAATCAGACGCAGACCCGAATGACCTCAATAACTACAGACCTATAAACAACTTCCCCCTCCTTGCCAAAACTAGTGAAAAATGTATGCTCTCACAACTTAACAACCACATTAAAAAATTGAACCTACATGACACCGTCCAATCCGGGTTCAGGAGAGGCTGCAGTATGGAGACTACACTCTTGAACATCACTGATGACTTGCACAGTTCGCTCGACAATAGTGAGGCCTCCCTCTTAATCCTCCTGGACTTCTTAGTGGCCTTTGATATAGGCAACCATCACATTCTCCTAAACCCCCTCTCACAGTGTGCTGGCATCAACTGTACTGTCCTACAGTGTTTCGCCTCATACCTGAACCAAAGATTCCACCTAATCAAATTAAACACTTCCACCTCACCAGCAGTTTTAGTCGCAGTAGGAGTTCCCCAAAGATCAATCTTGTCCGCTGCCTTGTTCAACCTCCATATGAAACCCCTTGCAGTGATCTTGAAACAAGCCAGGATTGCTTTCCATCTCTATGCAGATGACACCCAACTCTACATCAAAATCTTGTCATCTAAATACATCCAGCACCTAGACAACACTCTCCCCAAGGTATAAACCTGGCTGACCAACAACCATGTAAAGATCAACCCCCCCAAAAAACTCCTCCTCATCCAGCCAAACGGAAAGTCTTACCCTATCCATAACTGGGTTGACAATCTTAATGCACTAAACTGTAAACTATCTGGGGCTTATTTATGAGCCCTTGCGTCACTTTTGCGCCGCCGGTGCGTCACTTTTTGTGTTGCACCAGTGGCGTAAAAATGCGCCATGTTGCGTCATATTTACAAAGTGACGCATCTAGGTAGATGCGTCACTTTGTAAATCCCTGCGCCACATTATACCTGCTCCAGGTATAATGTATGCAGGGTGGGCGTTTTGACGCAAGTAAGTCTCGTAGAAGTGACGCAGTGAAATCTATGAGATTTCACTGCGTCACTTCTAGGACGCAAATGCATCAATATCTTATGCCTGCCTCATGGCAGGCGTAAGACTGACGCAGGATCATTTAACAAGGGACTTGCCCATGTGTAATGACCGATTGCTGGAGTTGCGTCACTTTTGTGACACACTCCAGCAATGCGTCATTTTTGCACTTGCAGATACGTCAGAAATACTGTAAATATGACGCATCATTGGTGTCGCAAGGAGGGTGCAATGAAAAGTGACGCATCGCTGTTTTCTTGCAGAGATGCGTCACTTTTCATAAATGAGGCGCTCTATCTCTAACTCTGTTAAGTTAGTTGAGGTTACCCTTGACAAAAATGTGAAAATGAAAGACCATATCAATGCTTCTACAAAATGTGCCTTCTACACGCTGAGACACCTAAAACAATCAAACCCTTCATACCCCTTGAAGACCTTAAGGATGTAATGCAATCCATAGTCCTCTCCAATGTGGTCTATGGTAACTCAACAATCACTGGTACTCCAAAAATCCACCTTATACCTATGAAATCCACACTGGCTAGACTTCTATCTGGGGAGAGACAATAGGATCCCACCACTCCCACACTCCAGAAACTCAACTGGCTACCAATCGAAGCGAGAGGCATATTCAAAACATCTTGCATAACCCACAAAGCTCTCATCACTGGAAAACCAAACTACCTCACAAACAAACTATCAAGACTGGCCAAAAGAGGCCTCTGCGAGGTTCAAACACACCACTCCTGATTCAGCCCAAATTTAAGTAAAAATAAATCACTCACCCGTTCCTTCTCTGGGAATGCTCCTAGATTTTGGAAAGCTCTGTCATAAGATTTACGAAACACTTCATTATACCTACATGTCAGGAAAAATCTTAAACTATTTCTTCTCAACAAATACCTGAACCCACCCTCCTGAAATAATCCACTTTCTCAGATGCACCTCCCCCCTCATCAAAGAGCTCACACATCTCTACCTCTGAAACAACTATTCATTCATTCGCCAACCCCTGTTGCAACCTACCATCGCTACCTCCGCACCGGACTATATCGCCCATCTATCCTCTGTCAACTGTAAATTTGTTCCCTGTATACATATTGCTGTATTTACGCATACCATATTAATTGTTTTCCTTGTAAAAGCTGTTTGTGTATACTCTGTAAAGCTCTCTGATGCCCTCGGGTCAAGTTTGTGCTATATAAAACTCGAAAAATAATTCAAATAAATAAATCATACGGGCTGAGTAAAGGTGTTTGGCCTTACATTCTAGTGATTTCATTTAATTGTTTTCCTCCTGACCCCACTTGACTTCGAGTGGAGCCAGTAATGTCACCATTCCCTCAATTGAATGCTAGGGCCCTTTAGATGTCATCCACACTGTGGGGATGCAGCAAACGTACATTACAGGTGCTTCACTGATGCACCATAGATGTGCCTTAGGATAGTCCTTCTGCACCCATCCACACCAATCCACAGCTAGTGACCAGCCATGATGCCCCTCAAACCTCACAAACCCATCTCTTCATTATACAGGTAACTCCTTACTGGTTCTTTTCTCCTTTCATTATGATCTCACTTCATCATCAATGAAATTACTGTGGCAGGAAAATGTATATCACAATATTCCATTAAAATGTATCACATCTCATTTCAGCAACATATCCATTAACTGTTCATCTTCTAAGTCCTTATGGAAAGCGAGTTTATATAACACACAGACTGCTGCTAAAACTAGAAGCCTTTTAAATGCATTCATTTATAATGATAATTTGCATTTAATGGTCCTAAGAGCTCTTAGAAGACTGGCCCTACCATAGAAAATCTTGTCCATGCTTGTTACAAGATCCTCCATCATTGCTACCCATGTAAAAGTAGATCAGAGTCGCTACCCATCTTTGAAAACATGCTCATAATTAAAAGGAGTAGAAACTTTGATTATTAAAATTTGTCCTGGGCTGAATAATACCATTGGCTGGTTTTTAGTCTGTCATCCTCCTTCCTTAAAAACAGGAATTTTTTCTTTGCTCGAAGAATTCCTTCTCTATACTCAAATGCATTATGACATCATTCAAGTACTTGGAGACTCTACTGTATGGGGCTAGCTTCCAGAGGATATCAGTCTGACTCAGCTTGTCAAAAGTCCAGCTCATGCAGCAGATCACTCCCAAAATCTGATATCCAGCTCAGACCACTGGGATCACTACAGTTCCACTTTACTTGGTTGGATCATTTTGTTGTCTACTTTGATGTAATATCTTCAATTTTAAAGAACTTGGGCCCCATTATGATGGCGGGGGGACTTTGTCTGCCCGCCACCGTAGCGGTAAACGGGACCGACCGCCAGAGGTGCGGCGGTCCCGTTAGGCCAATTAGGATGCGACCACCACCCTGGAGGTCGCATTCTGCATCATTTACATTGCGGCGGGCGGTGCTGTAAGCAGCACCCGCCGCAATGTAAAATCTGCATGTTGTGCATTGTCATGCACAACGTGACAAGCACCGTGCGGGGCCTGCCACCAAGTGCGTGACAATGAAGGGGGTACCATAGGTAACCTCCAAGTGCAGCCACCCACCCCACCACCCCCGTGGCCACGCAACGGGCCCCCAAAGTCATTTTCCGCATGCCTTTCCATGGCGTAGTCTCCGCCATGGAAAAGCATACCCACCGCAGGCATCCTAATATGGATGGCGGTGCCTGCAAGGTACCGCCACCATGTTGTGTGCCTTTTCCGCTCGGCCGGCAATCCTGCCGGCAGAAAAGCGGCAGACAAACTTTCCGTCCACTGCGGTAGCCCCCACCAAAGTAAAATGGCAGGGGGTAAATTGTGCTGTGATGGCGTGCGGATCGCCACCGCCCGCCACCGCCGGCTGGGCGGTGGCGATCCGCACAACATCATAATGGACCCCTTGGTTATTCCCAAACATAAGAAATTGGTAATCACAAACACAAGTGGTCCAAAATTTGGCCAACGGTAACACAGACATGTATCTTAAAACAAGATTTTTAGCAGTTAGTTGAGCTAACGGCACAGCACAGAACTTGCTAGTCAAATTCAGAAGAAATTAATCCATTCCATGCAAGATTCTTGTAAATAGTGTAAGTCCAAGTTACAGACTGAGAAAACTTAACCAAAGAAATAAGAACCAAAATGACAGACAGCTTACAATGATTCAGTTAAAAAGCTTTATACAAAGCAATTATGAGAATATACCTTTTTAATTTTCAATGCCTGCATTTCATCCATATAAATGGGGAGGCCGTGTTTTGTGGATTCAAGATGCGAGGATTTGGAATTTTCTCCCTTTGCTTTTTAGATATGAACCAAAATTTTATATGTTTAGGAAATCCAGAAATCAAATAAATAAATAAAACACGTATTCCTATCAAAGGTTTAGAACACAGGTTTTATGAGAAGCTTCTCTGTGAGGTTATTAGAACATTTTCATTCAAGCCCAGGTTTTGTAGCATCTGCATTCTAAAGACATGAACACTTATCTTTTTGGCCGCTACTTGACCAAATCCTGTCCATCAACCAGCCTTGCTCCTATCCATCCACACATGGCTCTAGTAAAGTCTGGTTATCTTTTATTTTCATAAAGGTACAAAAGATAATTAATTTTTTTCTTTATATATGGAATAATGTAGTCCAACTGTGCATTATGAAGACATTGCAAGTCACAGATGAGTTTTATAACCATACAGAGGCACAGGGCACAGGTGAGTGCCTCTTTAAGGGAAGAAAACTCCAAGGTAACTTTAAACATCCTTTTTAATGTATATTTGGGAGTACATTATCCCTCATAAGTGGTTTTTCAGAATCCCAAACATGATCTATGAAGAATATTTAGCATCACTAACTTTACTTTTTACCCTACCAAGATACCATAGATGTTGTCTGGCAAACTATCATGGGCAAAAATATTGGTGCCAAAAATGTTGCCCAGAAAATATCACAAACAAAAATATCAACTTTATATACTTTGAATGTAAAGTCAAAAATAAAGAGAAAAAATAGAAGACCACAATAATGTCAAAAAGAGTAATTATATTGAATTTGATATATTATGCACTATATTAACTTTAAAACATATATCCATTTTAAAAATATTAAAACATTTGAAAAAAATATACTAATCAAAATATATTAAAAAAATTATAACAGCAAACAAAAAATAAAATATGTACTTTTGTAAGAATTGCAAAAAAAATAAACGTATATTTTTTTAAACTAACATAAATATTACAAATGAATCAAATATAATTAAGACGCAATATTAAAAATAAAAATGTACACAATAACAACATAAACAATCAATGAACACATTTAAAAAAAAAAATTGTACATTGAACTCACTTCTATACATACAACAACAGAAATGTAAACAAATTTTAAAAAATCAAATACTTTTTTGGGGAGGAAATAAATTTCACTAGTCCCACTCTGGCCTGAGAAATAGGTGGGAACTGTAGGGGAGGGTTTAGACTTAGCAGGTGTCGAATTTCCTTTCCCACTCCAACAGAAGGAAAAGTATTAAAAGTGTTAGACTTTTTTTAAGGGCAGATTTACTACTGCGGCTCAAATCTGAGCAACAGTGGGAAAAGCATAGGACTTTGGAGGGGTCAAATTTACTTTTTCCACTCCAACATAAGTAAAAGTAGAGAAAGTGTAGAATATTGGAGAGGTTAGATTTACTGTTCTTACTCAAACATACGTAACAGAAGGGAACGTGTTCGATTTTTGGAAGGGTTAGATTTACTATTCCCACTCCAATCTATGCAAAAGTGGGGAGTGTTGTACTTTGGAGGGGTAGATTTACTAATTTCAGTCCAATCTTCATAACAGTAGGGAAAGTGTTGGACTTTGAAGGGGTCAGGTTTACGATTTCCACTCAAATGTGAGGACAGTAGGAAAAGTGTTGGACTTTGGCGGAGGTCTCATTTATTATTCCCACTCCCACGTAAGTAAACATAGGGAAAGTGTTGAACATTCAAGTGGTCATATTTACTGTTCCCATTCCAATCTGAGCAAAAGTAGGCAAAATGTTGGACAGCTTTACTACTCCTACTCCCAAATTTTGTTTGACTTAAGTATTGAAATATAGATCAAACATATTTAAAACATATTTAAAAGGTACTACATTAGGCGATAAACAATGGGACACCATTTACACTCACGAACAAGTTCCCCCACCATACCTAAGGTTAGGAGGTTCTTTATAAAGTTTTATAGACAGTCCATAGACAGAAAATGTTCAGCAGAGTGCTGGTGGGAGGCACTGTGGGGAACCTGGTAAGTTATTCCTCATACGTTGGTCTTGATCTGTTCTTGGCAAGTTTTGGGATGCTATATCTAGAATCACTGGACAGATTGAAGGCAGAGAAATAGAGAAAGCACCAGCCTCAATATTTCTAGTGGGGTATAGAGGATTCTGATCCCTTCCTTTCTACAAAGAGGAAAAGAATCTCAAACCTTCTTCTAGTGCCCATCCCCTAACCCTGACTTGTGGCTCCAGAAAGTTTCATGCCTCTTGGCATTTGAGAAAATAGCATATGAATTGAAGGACAAAATATCCAAATTGAACAAAATGTGGGAGCCAGTTCTTGATTATTTAAATATGGAAAACAGAGCCCTGACCTACCCAAACAGGTAACAAGCCCTTTGCCTTCTGTCCTTTGACAGAGCCTTTCCAGATAGAGACTAGAATGATGAGAGATAACTCAAATGAATGGTCTTGAACAGACACCCTGTGGGGTAGCTGGGTGGCATAGTGGGGCAAGACAATGAGGAGGGGTAGGAGTTTTTCCCCCTGTTTCCCTTTTTCCTTGTATCTCGTTTATTATTATTCTGGTTTTAGTGGGTATGCGTGCCCTATATTGTGTATGACCTAAAACTTCAATAAAAATTATTGAAACATGAAACATTTTTAAACAATAAGGTGCCGATTCCGATTCAGGTCGGAAAGCACTCCGACTGAGCCGGATCCGGAGTGTTTTCCGACCGAGCCGGAGTACTGCAGTCCGACCGAGCGAGTACGATGCGGCCGTATGCTGCCAGACTCGGTTCGGTCGGGCTCACATAGAAGCCAATGGGAGCCAGTTGTACGACGCGTATATGGGCTCCCATTGACTGAATGGGTACGTCTCGCGCAATGCCGCCCCCTACAGTGTGTACATGTCGGTGCCATCCGAACCGTACATGCCTGTGTTGGGGGGACTCTTGGGTCTCCCCCTGTGTCCGAGTCGTATGGGCTGCGGGTGACAGGGGGTCCGACGCGGATCCCCATAGGCAACCACCCGGACGTTTTGCGAGCCAGACACTCCGGCTTGCACAGGCTGTCCGATGCGTGCATCGTACCGGTTCGATCATGAATCGCATCCATTGCATGCCACGGTTAGCTTCCGACCGAGACGTACAGAGCGGTTCGGACCCGGTAACGACTCGGTCGGTAAATTTCATGTAGCTCCCATCATACTTGCTCGCTCGTACAGCTGTACGAGTCGGGCGGAAAACACGCGAGTACGGCTCGTAGTTTTTCCGGCCAGATCGCGTTCTGTGCCCTTCCGACTCGGATCGGAATCGGCCACTAAATGTATTTGGTAAATTTAAAACAAAAATACATTTAAAAATAAAAAAAATATTACAAATGAATAAAGTAACATTTTAAACAATATTTAAAATAGTTTCCAAACACCCTAACAAACAAATAACATTTATATAAAAAACAAATAATGTAATAAGAAATATAAAGTATTAATATTAAATTGATTATTAAATAGAACACTTCAAATGGAAACAAATAATAAATATAAATTATTACAGTTTAATATTTCTAATAACAAATCAGCAAAATATTTAGCAATTCAAAATTAAATTACGTGAAAAATGTATTCTAAATTAAAAACAAATAATTTTCATTTGAAAAAATGTCCTATCCCAATCCCCTCAAAACCCCCAAAACCTCTCTTCTAATTTAAAAATTTCAATTTAAATAAAAAAAATCATATTAAACTTATAAACTACACTAAAATAAATAAAACAGAAATATTGTTATAATGCTAGTAACTTATAACACAAATATAGCTAATATTTATCAAGCTAATCAAAGAAACAGTATTTTTAACAACTATATTAAAAAAGCAATATTATATACAACTATATATAAAAAACGACAATGAAGAAAAGGGACGATATTCTTACCTTCTATATTCTGTCCTGTCCCACGATATTTTTGAATTCACAATATTATTGACGCAATATTTATGGACCACAATACTTTTTACACAGTATTTTGTCGGAATACTACCATAGACTATCAAGTCATAGTTACAGGGACGTAGCTATCAGCAGTGCAACAGGTGAATGGGCACCAGTGTCATGGATCTTAGGAACCCAATGAATTACATATATGGTGTATTTTACTACCCAACCACTGGAGGTCCTTTTTTATTGCTTGTACCAGAGCCCCCAGCACCCTTTCTACACCACTGCATAGTTAATGTCTCACCAATTACAAACATAGCCCTCTAGTGATAAAAAACTATAAATTGGACCTATCATATTTTTAATTGGCCCCCGAGAGAATTGTCATTAACTGTTCTTAACCATTTATCGAGATAGTTTCAGTATCATCTGCTGGAATGTTTTGTTTCAGCACAATTCATTCACAACTGTGTTTCTGTTTATTGAGCCATGTTCACTAAGAACATATAACTGAAATCTTGAGTTTTGGCAGTTTTGACTCATAATGTAGCACAAAGGGTTAAAATGCCTTCTGCAAAGAACATGTACCATGCAGAACACAGAACTGTATTTTATATGAACAGCTCAATGGGTTACTGCTATGTCCCAGAGATCCTTTTGTTACTTGTAGTTCATAAATTACAATCCTAATATAGCACAGTGACCTATGAACTGTCTGTCATCAAAGAGCTGCATGCAAACTGCCTGGTATAGGTTAGAACGTTACTTTCCCCCCCCCCCCCCCCCCCAGTTTTTCGTTATTCTAAGTTTGCTGAAAAAAATGGTTTGGTTGGGTAGAAATACATTCTTATTAGGAAAGACAACGCAACCGCTCTGGTACGTTTCAAATTCTGAATTTGTACTTCTCCAGATCAAACACTTTTAAATTCTACTGCTTACTAGTATGGATGATATGTGATTCATACACCCTGTAATCCTCATCCTGTTTTGTAACATTTACTATACTCTGTATTACACACATTTCATCGTCTCTGAATGAGGTGTGTGTGATATACATGTACTCTTACACCCTAGAGAGGTATGAGTAGCGCTATAAAACAAATGAAATGCATGTGAGAGAGGGGCCATGAGAAGCTGAGGGGCACTGTTGGAGGGTAGTAATGAGGGAATCTGTGGAGAAGGAGGTCATTGGGTGGGTGGCAAAAATGATTGTCGCATCAGGCACCACCGGTGCTAAAGCCGGCGCTAAGTACCCCTCCCATATTCTGTACTTCTGACCTATCCAACTGGTAAAAATAATTAAATAATCATGTGTATATGCATAGTCTTTGGTTCTTTCAAACACTTGATTCAGTAGCACTTTCAGAAGGCGGGAGGAGTTGGACTACTGGATGGGGCGGTCGACCTCGAATTTAGGGAACTGGGTTTGAGTCTCGGCAATGACACTGAACATCCTGTGATTCTGGGCAAATAACTTAATCTCCCCGTGCCTAACAAAAATGAATGTGTCCTCATGTAATGCAACTGGTGCTATGTAAAGCGCTCTGATACCCGATTCGGGTCAAGTTCGTGCTATATAAAACTCTGTAAAAAATAAAAAATGGAGGCTAAAAGGCCAAGTCAGCCCTCCTAGGATTCGAACTTGTACAGAATACTTGTAAATTGATTTCTGCAGTCAGTTAATTACCCCACCCTCTATCCTCCTCAGTGGTTGATTGAAGCTAAACTAAAAGGTGATGCATAGAATGCTTGTATTAGTACCAGTAATTACTGGGTGGCAGTCCAGTCCATTTATTTTTTGCCGACCATGCACATTTAGACAGAGATCAGCCTCATGCAAATCAGCCTTGGTCTGGATCCAGTATGAACAGTCCAGCCTGAACTGCCAGGCCAGGTCCCCTCCAGATGGAAAGACAAGCAGCCCCAGACCGGTTTGGGTCCAGTTAGGCCTCATTAGTGAGATATAGCTTGATCTCTATGGCACAGAGAGCATGGAAACAGTGTCTGGCCACATTCATTTGTGTCCCTGTCTGACCAGGCTTCACATAAGGCTGCCATCGTATCTAAGGAAAGATTAGATTTAACATTGGGATCCCGGCCACAGGATGTGATCCAAGAAGCTGAATCGTGAACCCTGGACTGAGCCACCAAGTCTTTAATTCTTCCTCTCTCTGTGTTTTGGGGAGGACCCAAGGGTGTTAGTGATGAGGTAAAGCCTTGTGGGATGGATACAGTTTTCTGTTTATCTTTTACTGTAGGGTGGTATCTCCCATCACTCACTTGTTTCTCTAGACTGCAGTTACCCAATCTTGCAATCTACTCACAAAACAGCACAGATTGTTGTGGTATCCCGGAGGTACCAATTGAAAGGTCACTTTTTTATTGGGCCCGAGTCACTCAAGTCACAAAGCTATCTTAATAACAAATTTGACGGTAGGTTCTCAATGAAATGCCCTTGAGAAAGCAGAATTTTCATCGTGATTATTTCAACTTTATGATAGCAAATCGGATTTCACATGGTGAAATTTCTGCACTTGAAAAATGTAGGGTTACAGGCTGGTTCCTGGGTGTTGAAGGGCAGCCCTATTAGCAAAAGTAAGTGAACACATAAACCTGTCGGGAGGTGAGTATTCATATAGCTCTTGCATGTAGCTTCATACCCTGGAAATGCTCCTAAATTTACTCCTTTCATGGGTTGAAATAAATGGGTAAATGGGGAGAGGAAGCCACCAAATATGCCTGCTGCGGGAGTACAGGAAGAGATCCCAGCCCCCAGTCTAACTATGGTGAATTACAAAACTGTTTCGGTGCAAGTAGACATTTTTATCAAATTTACATATGTGGAACGTTCCACACATAAACGTTACCTATGTGAGTTCTCCTGGAAAACTATTATGTTGTGGCTTTCCAATAGTCCTTTTGGAATATGTTGAGAGTTCCATAATTATCAGAGATTGGCTCAAAATGATGGAGTAATCAAAGCGGAGCAAATTTCGAATTTTGGTCCTTGCTGTGACAATTTTTCAAACGTTCTGTCACTCAGACCATTTGATTGCCAGGAAGTGCTATAACGTGTACAAAAGTAGCTATTTAAAAGCAGAGAAACATTTTACCACAATGATTAACATCATTCTGTGTGCAAATGCATCTTTCTCAAATATAAAAAGAGTGCCTTTTACATTTGTGCTCTACAATCTTCACATTACTTACTAGTTGCTTGTACAGAAGGTAATAAGCATTCCAGTACAGTAACCTTCAAAAAAGGCATTCTGAGGCCCCAGTAGGTCGAATTCACAGTAGCATCTTGCAAGAGATATTCCTTTTGTGAGGAGGAAATAAAACACTTATTATAACATTGGAATGATGGGAGATCAATTGAAGACAAATAAGTGGTCCAGGGCTAATAATGGCTGGTATAAGTCTCTGCTTCACCATTTGCAATTTTGTTTTTCTGCTTCACCCGGCCAATACAAAAATTAGCAGAACTGCCAGACACCGGTACTTTTTCCACTTATGTGTACATACTTTAAACGGTAGTTGTAAGAATGCACTTTAAAATGCGTTCTAGACCTCTTAATAATACCTGACTGATAATAAAAGTAAACACAGACTAAAAATCCATGGTAAAACTGTATACAGGTGAGTATTTGTAAAGTTCTATTTAAGTATCCTGTTCAGGCCTTTGCAGAATTTTGAAACCTGAAAATATCACCATTATTTTTCCCTGGGAAAGGTGGCACCCCTATTTTCTGCTTAAAAGTACAACACAGCAGATAGTAACGAAGCCCACTGTAGGACCCACAAGTGGCCACCTTTAAAAGACAGATGCTTTCCTGGGAAACAAGTCTGTATGCTGCCCTCCAACACAAGGCAGAGGTGAACATGATTAATTCTAACCCGGCAGGGGCTCCGCCAGTGAGGAGAAAATCTGCCTGGGACCGGAAAAGACACTGCTAAACATGGTCCTCTGTGTCATTTAGGGCGACCTCCTCCGATGGTTGCAAATGGTTGAACAAAGAAATGTCACCCACCACATGCTGAGTAATGAAACTGAAATACTAAACATGCATGTATTGATAATATAGAACAGAAACCCTTGCTGGAATTGTAAAACATCCACAGGCAATGTGCCACTGTCAAATCAAAGTAAGGGACAGGTGCGCTGTGACAGTGGGCAGGTCTTCGATACCTTATGCATTTCCGAGGCTGTTCCTTCTCTTCCTTACACGAGTCCAAGCCATTCTCAGGAAAAGCCCAACTCCCTTAAAAAATAAGGTCGAAAATGCACAATGACAAAAACATGTTACAAAATGCACCAATTAAATCCACTAGTGAGTGCGTTCTGGGGCTTCTGCCTGCCACTGGGGTGATGTGGACTGGCGCCCCCCTTGAGATGACTCCACGACTCCCCAGGGGGGCGTGCCCCACAGTTTGAAGACCACTGCCCTAAGGCCATCGCCTCAGAGGCCATCCAATATCTCAGAAGAAGGGGCCCCGAACATGACCAGCACAGAGTTAGTGGCCCCGGATGCCCTGCGGCCAGCACAGGCACCCAGCCACGGGACGGTGACTTGCGGTGCAGTCAGATGGGCCATGCGACCTGAGCGGGTCCTCATCAATGTCCGAGGTGTATGTTGCAGAGGGCTGCGGGGGACAGTGGAAGGTGTCCTCCAGGGCATGATGCAGAGGGTGGAAGCTGTCCGGAAGCAGCAAATGGAGGGGTGGAATGCCACGGCCTTGTTTTCGCCACAAAGTTAGTATCACCGCCATGATGGCGACGACAACCCCTTGTCCATGGACTCAGTCGCCACCAAAGTCCAACAAGAAAGTGTCCATGGGTCTCTGGGAATAGACATAGTGGCAACGGGGATGAAAGGGGATGCAGTCTGCGATGAGGCCTGTACAATGACATCAAGTCAGCATAAATAAACCAAGGTTGAATTCAAAAGTGTGTGTGACCTATTCAATCACAGTATAGGCCGGGGGCAGCGGTCAGCAAGGGCCCACAGCCAAGTGTCATTGGGATGCTATGCACATTGTTGCTTCCACCTGACCAAAGGGAGTACAGTGAAGTAGAATCTTGCTTTTTGTGCGTACACGGACAAAGTAGGATCAAGACTCAGTTCCAAATGTGTGACCTACTTGTCCGTAGTGTGGGCCGAAGGCAGTAGTCAGCAGGGGACCACACCCACCTGTCGTTGGTTCGCGGTGAGCAGAGTTCGTGACACCAGGGTAGTTGTCGGTAGTGTTCGATCTCCTCCGTAACGATGATCCTATTCCCTCTGGACTGCAACGTGTCATCCTCTTACGCCTCTCCTTGCGTGCCATGATATGTATTCTGCCTTTGAATAATCGATGGTCAGTTCCAATTCTGTGCCCTACTCATGCGCAGCGTAGGCCGAGGGCAGTAGTCAGCATAGGCCCCCAGACACGTGTGGTTGTAATGCTATGCACAGACTTGGTGGCACCACATCGAAGGGAGTATAGTGACATGAACTCTGCCTGAAATATTGTTCACTGCCATGGTGTAATCAAGACTCAGTTCCAAATGTGTAACCTACTTGACCATGGTGTAGGCTGGAGACGGCAGTAGAGTACGTCAATGAGAAAGGACTAAAGCGGGCCTGTGTCGTAGAGGCCGTGATGGTCTGAGGAGGCTGCCAAGGTCGCGTGCCTCGGGCTAGGAGCTTGCGCAGGCACGTGGTGGGCCCTCCTTGACACACGCTGATGTTGGAAGGTGCGGGCCTGACTGGTTCGGGGTCAAGCGGGCCGGGGTACGGCAGGCGCACAGGATCGCAGGCAACTCCGCTCATGAGGACGGCGTCGGCCTCGTGGCGTGGTGAGAGGTGACGCCCTGGCAGAGACGTTGGGCTTTCCGGAAGAGGACCACGCCCAGGGCTGTGTGTTTTTTTTCACACCCCTATGCTGGCCTGGCGTATGCCGGGCTATCCCACTCTTCTCACGCTTACGGGGGGGACGTAACTGGCAACATTTCCGTGAACTCCCCCACTGGCTGGGGTGACATGGTTGCGTCCACTGTCCACTACACTAGAGGTGTATGTCGCCATGGATATGGGTGTGTTATGCATACTGCGGTCTGTCCAGCACATCTCCGCCCCTCTTTGCATTGTGTACTTTCCCAATCATGGTTCTCCTGCAGCCTTCACAAATGCCTGGTTGCCACCTCTCCCCACATTCGGCTAGTGTGTGGCTGAGGTGCCATGCCGTTGATGGCTCATGTTCACGCCTTGCCCAGGTTACCATTGTGAGTTGTTCTGTTGTGTCTGGTGGGTAGGCATGTTGTTTTGCATGTTGTTTTTGATTTTGTGACGTGTGCATTGCCAGAGTTGTGAGTTGCATGGTTGTGGAGTTAAGGTGAGTGGGGTGTTCATTTGGAACTTGCCAAGGGCTGTGCATTTCCCTTGGTGCCATCCTGGGAACACTGGTTGCTGGATGAAGGAATCATGCACACTGGCTGGGTATTTGGAGGCGACATTGGTGGAGGTTCCACGGTGTTCGGATGTTGCCTGCACATTGATGTGAGACGTGTACTTTCTGTTGCGGTGATTGTGTGCTGTGTCACCAGGGGGCACAGGTGGGTCATGTGTGCTGTGGATTGCCCCAACACGTGCGTGCATCCAGCTATGGCGTATGGTCCCTGCTTGGTCTCCAGCGGATCCTGCGCATTGTGTTGGATGTATAGGGACTGGAGTACCAGGCTGATGGTGATGTCCAGGACAGGTGTGAGGGACTTGGATGTGGCTGGCTGTGAGACTCATCCGACTCTGGTGGGTGTTGGTTGGGGGGTACCAAGGACCAACAGGTGCAGCACAGCCAGCAGCTTTGTGTGGGGTGGGATGTTGGTTGTCCACTGTGTTGGTGCCGTCGGCCTGTTTGGCGATGTTGGTCAGGATGCGTACAATGGTTGTCCTTTTGTGCCTGTAGTGGGCAATGACATTGTCAGGTGTTGGGTCTGTGAGGCTGGTGCGTTTCCTGGGGGTCCGCTGTCTTTGTCTGCGCAGCCTCTGTGGTGGTCCGAAGGGGGGTTCCGGGTGGGTGTTGGGGTCCTGGGGTGGTGGCGGTGGGTGTTGTGGCCATCTTGGGTGTCTGGGCCTCATGACCAGTAGCTCCATGGCATCTGTTGAGCTTCCGATGTGGCGGTGGGCAAGGCTCCCTATTGTGGTGCAGGCTGTCGTCCACCTTTGCACCAGGTCAGAGCAGGTGTTATTTTCCTGCTGCTAACGCGCCTTATCGCCTGTTTTGTGTTCTTATCACAGTTCTGGCTGGTCATTGTGAATGTTGTGGAGTGGCTTTTTGCATGGAACGCCTAATCTGCATCTCATTAGCGATAGTTGTGGGGGTCATCTGTGGCGATGTTTTTTGTACCTGCTATCGTTGGTAAACTGGTGCTGTGGGATGTTAAAACCAGCTTGTGATTGGGGCGATAAGTTTATCACAACTTTGGCTGCGATAAAGTGCCGTTAACTCAGCGATAGATCCTTGTGAATATGCCCCTCAGTTTTTTCCTTGATCATGCTCATGAACGTTAGGTTGGAAAATCTTACTCCAGACCACCTCCGGGCGAGATGTCTCCATGCTGGCAGTTAGTGATGGCCACCACCGCTCGCATTGAGAAACCTTCCATTTGCATTGAGGAAGCTGCCGTTCGAATATAGTATCGACTCGAGCAGCAGAAAGAAGCAAAGCCCTCTTGCACTGCACATGGTGCCATTCGCGCTGATTTTCTAGTGTGGGACACTAGTGTGGGACAAACAACCGGCGCAAAAATTCTGCATGAACAGCATGATCTAACGCACTTCACGTAGTGTGGCGGAGTTATTTGTTCACTTTCCGTAAAATCCACCCAGGCCTACCAAAGATGAAAGAGGCACACACAGACACCCTCAGTAAAGATGGCATTGAAGTAGATTGCTTGCCACAAGGAAGAAGTGTGCAGGTATGGATTCATTGACTTTGAATGTAAAGAGAAAAACAATTGGTCGATGATATTGTTTGCAGAGTGCGCCAACCTTATGCAGGACGTTTTACTCCTGTAGATACCCCTTACAATGACTCAAGAGATCCACAGCGACATCCTCTATGGAAAAGCATTGGGATTGCTTGTTACCTTAAGTTAGACATGAATGTGGAAGAATGGAAGTGCATCACAAAAAAATCAACCCACCTACGTCACTGTAGCGTATGGAGGGGGTGTTGTGAATCACCGCACTGAAAGGGTACAGAAATATACTTCAAAGAAATAGGTGCTTCGGTTGTTTTATTTCCACAACGATTCTTCAGACCACATTAAAAGGGCATGTTAAGCTTTCTTGCAGCCGCCGTTGCCTGATTGGCCATGCGTCAGCTGAAGAAAAGGAGTCCCGTTGCTAGACCTGATGATCAGCTCATTGCAGAGAAACATGCTACAGTCAATGAACTCTCCACAAAGACAGTTTGCTTCACCGAGGCATCAATACATAACCTTTAGTGGTCTCCATGGGGTCATTACCACCATTAGACTGTGGACTCAGCTCTGCCTTAGCTCTTAAGTTAATACAACAGAGACCTTTTTACTTGCCTATTGGGAAGGAACATGTGCAATTTTGGTGATTTCTTAGATCACTCCATAAGTAAATCAAACAATCTTTCAAGCTCAGTTATAAAAATGGTGTCCTTTGATACCTCCTCCTCGATCAAGCCGCAGTAATCCAGATCCGCGCGCACTTAAACCCGGGCTCGCCGCGCGCCTCATGCAGCTAGATAGAGTAATTAAATTTGTACTTTTTTTCTCAAGTCGTACTCAATAAATCTGAATAAATTAACAACGCATTACTAAGGCTGCTACATTAAATTTGCATAGTGCCTTTAATGAATATGCAACTGCAAGTGAAAAGGTCTGCTACTGTGAACTATTCAAATTAGCATAACTACTTGCAGCATGTTTCTTAAATAATGCAGTCATTTGCACATCACTGAGTTGGTTAATTCCAACTTCAGTCAGGGTAGCCTCGTAATTAAGACTCTTGCTTTAATTTTTAATGAAGTTTATGTTACATCAATCCTGACAGTAATGAGGGGGTACATGGAAACAAAAAGGCCGCTAATAATTAAATTTGCAAACCAGGCTGAGAGATAATAATTCCAGAGGAGAAATTACATGACTAATTATTAATTAAATATGCATACTATTGCGGTGGCACCCTTCTCCCTTCAACTGCTTGCCTTGTTGGTAATAGCATAGAGACGTGGCTGCCTTCCTGCACACCATTCAGATTTTTAAGGGCTGCTGTTAATTTTAGTGCACCATTAATCAAAATGACATCAGCAGGAGGAAAAAAAATTGGAGGAATCTTTTAATTGGTATCATTTTATTGTGTATAAATATTACTACAGTTGGTTTTGGTGGTGCCAAACGCATCTGTTTCTTCTGTGTGTCTTTTATTGGAGCATAAATCCAATTTATATCCATAAACATCTAATGGCAGAGCAACTTGACCTTTTTGCAACATTATTGTTTACAGATAATTATGCCAACTCTTTAAAATGTTATTTAATGGCTTTCCATTCATCATTCCGTAAATAAAACCTGTGGTACTGTTCCGCTGCAGCCCGTTCTAGGCAGGCCTGCCAGACCTCGTTTACCCCCCTGGAAAGCTGGCACAATTGATGCTTGTGTTTTCCAAGAAATGCATTGAAGCATTTTCTTTCGCTTTTCCCCTGTGGCCGTATTGCATAGATTTGAGTAGAACCGCGGGAAATTTGCACTGATATTTAGACCCACAGCGTGTAATTTAAAAATATGCCCCCGTCCCATGCAGAATGCGATGAGGGGCCCCTGAGTCTCCCAAAGCGCACAGATATTCACGGCCATAGGCTGAATGGGGGCCCCATTCAATCAATCAATCACGATTCTTATAAAGAGCTACTACTCACCCGTGAGGGTCTCAAGGAACTGAGTGGGGCAGGGAGGGGGTGGATCTGCAGTTTAGTCGAAAAGCCATGTCTTGAGGTTCCTGAATTGTGGCGGCGAAGGTGATTGCCTGAGATGCAGAGGCAGGGAGGTCCAGGTCTTTGCAGCGAGGTAGGAGAAGGATCTTCCTCCAGTCGTGGTCTTGCGGATCCGTGGGATGGTGGCCAGGGCCAGTTGGGCGGGCCGGAGATGTCTTGTGGGGGTGTAGAAAGAGACGCCATTAAGGACTGGGGGCCAAGCAAAGGGTTGTGGGGTCCTGGGGCGCCCTGCAGCGCAGGGACTGCAGCAGTCTGTGTTGTACCCCTGCTGACTAATTGAAAGTAGATGTTTTTGCTCTGATCACATGGAGCAAGTGTTGTTTTACGTGACAGCCGGTGTAAATGTTGCTGCAAATATTCCACTAGCACCAGTTCAACTTATTTAATCACTGTATTTGGTGCAGAATTGTACTGGTTAAACCTATGTAATCCAGCTCACAGTTTGAGTCCAATGCGCAGCGATTCATCCATCATTCCTCGAACAAAATGCAGGTCAGCACAGAGAAACAGAATAAATATACCACTATTTATTTCAAGTTTTGTAGAGCGCCAAATATGTGGGCTTCAACCACTTCATGAGGCTCTCTTGTACGAAATAGTGACTTACAAGAAGCGGTGGGAGCACACTGCCTCACCTCCCAGCACAGTTAGCCCCTTAGCATTCTGGTCAATGCAGTTCATGGTACATGCTTACTTCAAATTTCACTGGAGTATTCAACCAAAGTTGGTGCAGGTTAGTGCTGTAAATCTGTAGACACGTGTTTCTGGATATCATCCATCATCAGTACAGATAAAAACAAATTTTATTTGGGGTTGCTGAGCAGGCTGCCACAATCTTTTCAGGTCTCAGTACCTCTCACACGTGCACAGGTGCATCTCCACAAGCTCATCAGCACAATGGGTCAAGGGAGCCTATTCTAACAGGAATGGGTGGGAGCACACTGCCTCACCTCCCAGCACAGTTCGCCCCTTAGCATTCTGGTCAAGGCAGTTCATGGTAAATGCTTACTTCAAATTTCACTGGAGTATTCCACCAAAGTTGGTGCAGGTTAGTGCTGTAAATCTGTAGACTTGTGTTTCTGGATATCATCCGTCATCAGTACAGATAAAAACAAATTGTGTTTGTTACTTACTCATTTTGGTATTTACAGAAGGCACTTACTACCAAAATGAGTAACTTACTCATTTTGGTATTCACAGAAGGCACTTACTCATTGATGAGTAAGTGCCTTCTGTGAATACCAAAATGAGTAAGTTACTCAAGATGAGTAAGTTATTCAAAATGAGTAACTTACTCATTTTGGTATTCACAGAAGGCACTTATTCATTGATGAGTAAGTGCCTTCTGTGAATACCAAAATGAGTAAGTTACTCATTTTGGTATTCACAGAAGGCACTCACTCATCAATGAGTAAGTGCCTTCTGTGAATACCAAAATGAGTAAGTGCCTTCTGTGAATACCAAAATGGTAGTAAGTTTAGGATTTTGTCTTAAGTTAGTTCTGTGAATCGGGTGTGTGTGTGTACACTTCTAATGCTGGGTTAGGTTATGTACTGATGTCTTGAATGGAATGTTATTTTTGGTGAAGGTAAGCAGGGGAAGGAGCAGTTACTCATGGAGTGGGTCAAACCACCTGCTACAAGTTTCTGGCTGTTGCAATGCAGCCATTCAGAGAGGTCGTATTCCTTTCCATCATTCTCCATGCTTTGAGGTGTCAGAGCCAGAAATACAAAATCTAAATGTAAACCTTGGCATCCAAAAGTCGCTCAGCGGTTTGAAGTAAAGCACCATTTAATCTTGGCATGGTTTGCAATTGTTAAAATGCATTGTGCGGCCAGAATTCCTAACAGATCGTACCTGCCCAAAGGCAGCACAAAGACATGCTGGGTTCAACAATCACCAGCTATAAGGTACAATAGGAGCATGAAGTCACCAACAGTGCATGCAAAGTGGGTGTGTCCATTGCAAGGTCCTATCAACGCAAAGCAATATCTACCAACCTCATGCAACACAGCACTACTTAGAACCAGTGCAAACTGCACCAAAATCCAGTGCCAAATGAAAACAACTGCAAAGGTTCTGCAAAAAATCAGTGGCAGTAAAGGTCACCACAGTTACCCAGAAACACCTCCCCGCTACCCTCCTTACAATAATTATAACTGAGGTCATCAATGATTCCATTTGACATGCCAAGAGTGGTGGAAAATGTGAGGTCATAAGAAGTGCATGGGGAAGGAGAAAGTTATAGTTAGGTCACTTAGCTATAACTGGTGAATTTCCGAGGTCTTTTTGTGTATATAGGCCGCCGATCTCATGGCAGGTGCCTCCAGAAAGGGTGGGGGGTGGGACCAGCTAGTTACACAACTACTACAAAATACCTGGAGCACTTGCTGTTCAATTAAACTTTATTCGCAGCATACGCGTTTCAGCTGAGTGCCCTCCTCAGTGCGGCAGAGACAAATGTCCAATGCGGACAGCACCAAGTCTATTTAAATGGTTCAGCTTCACGATTGGCTATTCATTAGTCAATCAACAGGCAGCAGTAACTCTGGCATGAAAATGACGATGTTGGCATCCTAGATGGTATTAATCAATCAATGTCCAATCACAGTTCTCTCCCGATGTTTGTGCCGAATGACGGCCGCTGCCATTCCCATCCGTCCTCTGCACCCCAACAATCTTTCACATGGGCTGCCGCTGTTAAGTGACTCTGTACACCCCAGGGGATGGATAGATAACATCCCTCCGTTGGCGGCCGACAAATACATATATATGTGTATGTGTGTGTGTGTGTGTGTGTATATATATATATATATATATTTACTGAAAAAACCAAAGGTTTAAGGTGCGTTATAATTAGGAATTGGCATTTAAAAAACCTTAGAAATTCACTGAAAAAACCATAGTGATGTCATCAGTGATGTCACTGACCATGTCATGAGTGATGTAATATGTGACGTCATCAGCAGTGCATTGCGGGGGCGCGAGTTATAGTTAGCTGAACTAACTATAGCAGGGGAATTTCTAGGGTTTTGTACGAGGGAAATGTCCAGCTAACTATAACGCCCCTGAAACCTATGGTTTTTTCAGTGAATTTCTAGGGTTTTTTAAATGCCAATTCCTAAATATAACGCCCCTGAAACCTTTGGTTTTTTCAGTGAATTTCAAAGGTTTTTTAAATGCCAATTCCTAACTATAACGTGCATGAAACCTATGTTTTTTTAGTGAATTTCAAAGGTTTTTTAAATGCTAATTCCTATCTATAACTTATCTCTAAAGATATCATGTTGAATGATTTTCATTGGATTTCTATATTTTTCAAATTCAGTGTGTCAATTTAATTAATTATGTTTTTTTGAAATTCTTTTTTATCACCATTCTTTTAAACTTATTTTTTCAATTAATTCTTTTAAAAATGAAAAAATATTATTTGTTTTTATTGGGTTTTTCAAACATTTTTTTTATATTTTAAAAAATATTTTTTTAACTATATGTTCAAAACTTTATTTTATATATATTTTTTCCATGTTTTTGGATCCGCGCACCCTATGCGCACCGTTCTCGATCCCTACGCGATAGCATCCGCGCATGGTATGCGTTGGGTATGTGTTTAGTGCGCGATCGCAATGCGACCGGTACGCGACTCCCAGCCTATACGCGACACGTTCGATGTACGTAATGCGACGTTTACGCACTTCCGCGATGCGTCATCTGCGTCTATGACGCAGTAGGTGCGCGGATCCTGCGAAATATTTAACATTTAAAAAAACATATATATATGTATTTCATGTGAATATTAATTGAAGACAAACTCTAAACTAGTCTTAAAACTAATATATTTTTACATCTAATCCTATAATTTTTTTTAATTCAATTTCGCGGATGCGCGCTGGGTGCGTGCTGCCTATGCGCAGGGTGCGCGGATCCCATGTGACCTGCAAAAAAAGAGATTTGATTGGCTCATTAAACTTACTCTTCTAACTATTGAAAGACCCCACCCAATTCAATCATTCTTCTTTGACCTTCTTTGGAGGAGCATCTCTTTGCAGAGAAGGATATTTTTTTAGACTAAGTTTACACTTAGCTCTAACTTTTTTCTACTAAAAATGGCTTCAGGGCAGCAGGCACCACCTGCATCTCCTCATACATCTGAGGATGAATTTTTGGAGGTGGCACCACGTCCACAATGTTTTTCTTCAGTGCTGTGGAAATTTTTTACTTTTCCCGAGGGGCAAACAAAGATCAATGCCACCTTGGTAACGTGCAAGATTTGCAAAAGAGTTCTGTTGCGAGGGGATCCTAACAAGAAATACTCGTACGGCACGGCAAGTATGATGAAACACCAAAGGACCCTTCATCCAAACAATCTTGCACGAGAAGAGTGCAAACGGATGAGAAACACTCCTGTTCTGTATCTGTAAAAAAGAATCACAAATAAATGTATTTTAATACCTTTCAAATTTATACTATTCCATTACTGTACAAACACATTTTATATAAAAACTGACTAAGAAACTATAACCTTGAACCACAAGTGTGACGATGGTTAAAACACTACATGCATAGTGCATACTACTTTGAAGCAGTTTATGCCCTAAAGCCTACCTCACTAAAAGACTACATGCTAAGTGACTGAATAATTACACTACTATAAGGAGACACACTGGGTGAGTAACAGGGTGTTTGCTAGAAGTGTATGAATACTGACTGGGGAATTGAAGGTGGAAAGACAACTGTATAGGTGGTTAGAGGCCTGCATGCATAGCGAATAGGTATTTGAAGCAGTCTATGTGATAAGGCCTGGCTCACTGCATGAGTACTTGGGAACTGACGGAATGATTATAGTACAGCAAAGAGAGTGCCTGGGTGAATTTATAAGTGGTTGGCTTTTGACACAGTGAATGGATTAGTACTTGGTACTGAATGGGTCACTAGAGGAGTGCAAAGGGAGTGACAGGATGTTTGCTGGACTGTATGGATACTAATTAGGGAATTGAAGATGTGAAAGACAAGTGTATAGTATGTTAGAAGACTGCATGCATACTGCATAGACATTTGAAGCAGTCTATGTGGTAATGTATTGTTCACAACATGAGTACTTGGAAACTGACTAAATCATCAGACTACTGCTAGGACAGTGCCTGGGTAAAACTTTTACATTTTCAGTTCTGGCACAGTGAAGAGAATAGTACATGGTACTGCACTTTAGTGTCAAACCCTGACTCATTTTATCAATGCATAAGCAAAGAATAGCTTCTAAAGCTTCTAAAACTTGACAACATGACCGGTTTTAAAACAGTTATCTGTCAGCAAATATACAATGTTACCAAATGCTTCTATCACAATCCTTACCCAAATGCACACAGACTCACAGTGTGATTTTAGACAAGCAACACTATCCTAGGAGTTTACCAAAACTCATTCACTAGTCTAGAAGAGGTAAGGGTACTGCACACAATCGACATATTTAAGTACAGCACATTAGTGTCAAAGCATGACTCATTTAATCAACGCATAAGCAAAGACTGGCTTCTAATGCTACTAAAACTTGACAACATGACAGGTTTTAAAAGAGTTGTCTGCCAGAAAATACACGATGTTACCAAATGCTTCTCTCACAGTGGTTCCAAAATGCACACAGACTCACAGTGTGATTCTAGACAACAACCACTATACCTAGGAGTTTACTAAAAATCATTCACTACTGTGGAAGTGATAAGGGAACTGCACACAATCTACATATTTCAGGACTGCACTTTTGTGTCAAAGCCTGACTCATTTAATCAAAGCATAAGCAAAAACTGGCTTCTAATGCTACTAAAACTTGACAACATGACAGGTTTTAAAAAAATTATCTGTCACCAAATACACAATGTTACCAAATGCTTCTCTCACAGTGGTTCCCAAATGCACACAGACTCACAATGTGATTCTAGACAAGCACCACTATCCCTAGGAGTTTACCAAAACTCATTCACTACAGTGGAAGTGGTAAGGGAACTGCACACAATCTACACATTTCAGGACTGCACTTTTGTGTCAAAGCCTGACTCATTTAATCAAAGCATAAGCAAAAACTGCATTCCAATGCTACTAAAACTTGATAACAAGACAGGTTTAAAAACAGTTATCTGTTAGCAAATACACGATGTTACCAAATACTTCTCTCACAGTGGTTCCCAAATGCACACAGACTCACAGTGTGATTCTAGACAAGCAACACTATCCCTAGCAGCTTACAATAACTCATTCACTACTGTGAAAGGGGTAAGGAGACTACACACAATCTACATATTAAAGTACAGCACATTAGTGACAAAGCATGACTCATTTTTATCAATGCATAAGCAAAGACTGGTTTCTAATGCTACTAAAACTTGACAACATGACAGGTTTTAAAACAGTTATCTGTCAGCAAATACATGATGTTACCAAATGCTTCTCTCACAGTGGTTCCCAAATGCACACATACTCACTGTGTGATTCTAGACAAACAACACTATCCCTTGCACTATACCAAAACACATTTCTTCATCTAGAAGGAGTACTACATTTTAGTATAGAAATATAACTCATTTCACAAATTCATAAACAATGACTGGTTTCTAATTCTACCAAAATATAAAAACAGCACAGTTATCTGTCTGCAAACACATGAAAAACACAAATGCTTATCACAGAATGGTTTCTACATGCACACACACTGTCAATAAGATTGTAGAGAAAAAAAGCACTCCCTACACTTTAGCAGGAGAAATACATTAGTCTGATTAAAATCAAAATAGTCTACATACATCCCCTCACAATTTAAATAACTCACCTTTCAAGTTGTTTTGTATATTAAGAAGTATATCAGTCACACGCCAGATTTTCTTTTACAGAATCTCTGCACTGTGCACCTCTCAGCAAAAACAAAGAATGGAAAAGTTTCCCTTTCATTTTCCACACATATACATGTAAACATCAAATCACAATCCTTCACACATAAATTCAAAAGCAAACACACATTTCTATTGGTTAAACATTTCAACCCTTTCCAAATGAAATACATTTCAACCCTTCCCCCAATCTGCCTTCTGCCTGTTACCATAGAAACAGGTCATGGAACACTGCACTGAGCACACAGGTCACAAGTTCAGCACACAATGTTGCTAAACAAGACAGCAAGTGTGCTTGACTTTTCAGCATATCAACTTATCATATATAATGTTCCTTACAATCAGTTTTTGTTAACCAATAAGAATCATGCCTTTAAAAAACAGAAATATACACCCTACCTTTCAGTGTAGAAAGTTGTCATACAACCAATGATTTCTTGTCTTTTTTCAATTTTTTTTTCCTTGGATCCGCGCACCCAACGCGAGAGAATTTGTGCACCCAACGCGTTAGAATGCGCGCACCCTGCGCACATTTCTCTGTTTAAACAAAAAAAGAAAGGGAGGCCCCAGGGGGTCCTTCTGGGACCCCCTAAGCACCTCTAGATGGTCAGAGTATTTCCACTCTGCCCCCTTTATATGTTTTACACACTTATTGTACTTGCTTCTTCAGCCTCGCTTCTACCGAGGCAGAAAATGGCCACCAACAGTTCCTGGTTTCGAATGTATACAGACACTCGACAGCCAATTAGCATTCAGCGCATGATCGGGAGGGTGCGCGCTCGGTTCAGGGAGGGTGCGCTTACGGTGCAGGTAGGGTCCGCAGATCCTCCCCGGCCATAGATATCACTAACTATTTTACCCTAATTTTCTCAGGAACTACTGAACAGATTCACACCATTTATGCAAAAGGCACAAGTCTGAACTGAGGACTACCTCTTTGCCAAATTTGGTGTCATTCCATTCAGCGGTTCGGGCTGTAGCTGCGACAACAGATCCTATGGGAAATTGCATGGGAAAAACGCGTTTTGGGACCCCCCTTTTTTCTCGGCCCCCGCTTGACGGATCACCGCGAAACTTTCAGGGTAGGAGCGGAGCTGGCCAAAAGTTTGGAAAATTTTGCGAGGATTCATCAACCGGCGCCAGACTTATTGGGAATAGAATGTTGTGGATTTCCTATGGAAAATAGGTCCTAACTATAACTATCTACTGGCGACCGCCAGTAGATAATATATATATATATATTATCTACTGGCGGTCGCCAGTAGATAGTTACAGTTAGGACCGTGTTTCCATAGGAAATCTCAAAATTCTATTTTGAATAACTTTGGCGCCGGTTGACGAATCCTCGCGAAATTTTCATAACTAATGGGGTGCTCCGCTCAGCTCCTACCCTGAAAGTCTCAGGGGGATTCGTCAAGCGGGGGCCGAGAAAAAAGGGGGTCCCAAAACGAGTTTTCCCCATGCATTTTCCCATAGGACCTTTAGTCGAAGGTACAGCCGGGACGGCTGAACAGAATTACTTGAAATTTGGCAAAGAGGTAGTCCTCAGGTCAGGGATGTGCCTTTTGCATATATGGAGTCAATCTGTTCAGTAGTTCCTGAGAAAATTGCAGTTAAAGTATATAAATATCTATAGCCGTGCACCATGCGCGCACCGTGCGCGCACGGTGCGCGCACCCTAACGTGCGCGAGCGTAATTCTGATTGGTGGTTACATGTCAATCAACGTTCGAATCGGTCGAAATCAGGAAGTGTCGGCCACCATTTTGTTTGTTTTGAGTGCGAGAGTGAAAAAGGAAGGTGGCGAACGTGAAAAGGGGGCAGGGTAGAGAGTTCCTGACCCCCTAGCCTTTGTCAGGGGGTCCCTGAAGGACCCCGAAGGCAGAAAAAAACATTTTAATTTTTTTTTAAAACAATCGCGGGGTGCGAGCACGGTGTGCGCACCGTGCGCGCACGGTGAAAAACCATTAAAAAAAAAAATTTAATACGTACTTTATTGTAAAATAAATATATAAAAAATATAATAATAAATACATAACTTAGCATTTAAAAAACCGTACAAATTCACTCAAAAAACCATAGGTTTCACACACGTTATAGTTAGGAATTAGCATTTAAAAAACCTTGCAAATTCACTTAAAAAACCATAGGTTTCACATATGTTATAGTTAGGTGGACATTTCACTCGTAAAAAACCAATGAAATTCCCCCGTTATAGTTAGTTCAGATAACTATAACTCACGCGACCGCCACTCTCTCAAAAGGATGATGTCATCAGTGATGTCATGAGTGATGTCACTGACCATGTCATGAGTGATGTAATATGTGACGTCATGAGCAGTGGATTGCGGGCGCGCGAGTTATAGACTATCGGTCATTCAATGAATTTTACTCAAATATGCAATTTAGATGAATGCACTTGATTGGCTATATGTGTGCATTGACTGGGCTAGATACTTTATGTCGATATTAGTTAATAACAACAAGCCGGTGCAGTTTGGATCAAATAGAATGTGTAGAAAAATAATAGAATTTTATGTAACAGAAATAATACAGCATAAAATATTGTATACAGATATAGTCAAAAATCTCTATATGAACCCATAAGTATAAGTCCAGTCACTGTAATCAGTTTGCACACGTATATATATATATATATATATATATATATATATATATATATATATATATATATATATATATATATATATTTGTTTTTTATATGTTATAAATGTAGGTATTTATACCAGTATAACATATTTTGAGATTGAACTCGAAAACGGATAGTGTTTTGTCTACGTTTATGCTCACATGATCAAACACGAGGAAAAGATGGTGATACACCTTTAAGCATTTAAAAAGAATCATGTTCACAGTGACTGCTGTGTGATCAAGGGCTTCTGAGCTCGAAACGCATCACTGCTGTAACTGGGCTGAAATATATTCCACCTCGCCGATTCTTTGTGGTCCGTCTCCTCCTTCGCCAGCTTTTGTTAGTTGGAGGTTGTTTTGGAGTTTCACTTTGCCGAATATATAATTTATAGTCTATAAAGTGCAAATAACAAAGCAGCTATCAATACACTGTGCAAAAACTGTACAAATTAGTGCAAATATTCGTTAAAGTGCATACCGAATGAAGAAATAAATAAATAAATATACATATTGATAACAATAAAGCAACCATTTCTGGAAAATATTGTTAAAATCATATATACAATATTCAAATATATTTTCATATCGGTGAAAAAGTAGTGATAAAAACAGAGAGGAAAAATTATGTGTGTTGTTTTTATAAAGCAAGCATTAGAGTTATGTAGATTGTTTCGGTCAAAAAGGTTGATTTCATTTTAATTTTATACTTAATATTAGGGAACCTATATATTAAGATCGCAATACAAATATAATTACATTTGTTGTATTGCCTCAGCAAGGTCAAGAGGAAACACAAGTATCATTTTTTCGATTCATTTAATGTAGTAGATTAAAATACCAAGAGATAGGGATAACTATGCCAGTACCTAGAGACATGGGGGACTGAAGGCATTAAATAAAATTGTGCATGTCCTCAGTATTGTTCAACCCATTAAGCCTTTTGCTATCGAACTCTAAAATTATTTTTGTTTCGAGTTGTCTCAGCTGTAGCTCAAGATTTACCCCTCTGCGTAATTTAGGAACTGAATCTACCACAAAATATTTAAGACAAGCAACGTCATTATTATGAGTAAAATGATGTGCCACAGGATAAGTGGGGTCACTATGTAAAATAGCACAGAGGTGTTGAAGGATCCTGACATGCACCTGCAGCTTAGTGCAGCCGATGTAATTCAAACCACAGGTGCACGTCAGGACATACACCGCAAATTCGGTCTTGCAATTAAAACTTCCCTTGATAGCCACCTCCTGCATATTGAATGGAGTTTTATAGTGAGTTGTATAAGGTTCTAAATTTGCAGGCTCTACAGCTCGAGCACTTATGGAAACCTTGTACAGGTTGAAGCCACATTATATTTTGTCTAGTTTCGGGGCTATTTTTGTCCAAAATGGCACCCATATTTTTAGCTCTCCTAAATGTGACAGTAGGGGTACTAGGCAATCTTAAATTCAGTACTCCACCTGTAAGTAATATGGGCCAATTTTTCTTCACAATGACCCTGATTTTTCTTTCTTCATTACTAAATGTGGTTATTAGTCTTGGACTTTCATTTGACATGATTTCTTCCCTTGTGGCCACCTTTGCTACCACTCCTGACTCCTTGGATTTAAAACGACTTTCTCTAGGTCTTGATTTTGCTTTGTCAATATCTAGTTGAAATGTTTTATCTGTGTATCCTCTTATCTTTAATCTCTTAATCAAATCATTTAGGCATGATTCAAAATCCGCCGTTAGACTACATATTCTCTTAAGTCTCAATATCTCACCGTAGGGAATGCTAGCTATTAAGTGCTTATGATGCACACTGGTTGCATGAAGCGTTACATTCCCTGCCGTGGGTTTTCTGTATAGAGTAGTTTCGATTTTTTCATCTAAAATGTACATTTTCACATCTAAAAATTCTGCACTCGTTTTTTTGATGTGTGATGTGAAATGAAGATTGAGGGAGCTGCAATTAATAGTTCCAACAAAGCTTATGGCTTCTTGTTCATCTCCTTGCCACAGGATAAATATATCATCAATATACCTTAAATAGCATATTATCTTTTTATTTACCCATTCTTTGTGTTCTATATTGAGGACCTGTTCCTCCCACCAGCCTACGTGTAAACACGCGTAGCTGGGGGAGAAACAGGAACCCATCACAACTCCTCTGAGTTGTCTATACAGTTCCTTCCCAAACAGAAAGAAATTATTGTTTAAACACCACTCAATGAGATGAACAATAACCTTATTATGTTCGTAATATTCAACTGTTCTATTGGCCAAAAAATGTTTTACTGCGGCTATTTCTTGTGCATGATTTATGCTTGTATAAAGAGACTCAACATCTAAGGTTATAAGTAGCATATCTTCATTCCAATATTGATCTCTAATCTTTTCCAAAAAGTCACTTGTGTCTCTTACATAACTTTGACTAGATCTTGCAAGAAGAAGTCAATGTATTGGCCCACTTGTTCTCCAACACTTTTAATGGCCGATATAATAGGTCTTCCAGGTGTCGGTATTGTTCCTTTATGGATTTTTGGAATTAGGTATAGGACAGGGAGAACTGGAAATTCATTGTTCATAAATTTGAATTCTTCAGATGAAATAAGTCCTTCCCTGCGCCATTGTGAAAGCTGCTTATAGAGAGTCTCTTTAGCTTTGGTGTATTTCTTGTGTATCGTTTTTTCATAGCAGCTGCAATCATTTAATTGTCTGTTGGCCTCTTTAATATATTCATTCTTGGGCCAAATAACCAAGTTACCGCCTTTGTCTGAATTTTTTATCACAATTTCATTGTTTTCACTTAATTTTTTCATAAGGTTAGCATATTGTGGTTTTGTATATTGGATTTTGTTTCTTTTCTTGCCCTTGTTATGCTGATACAATTTTTTGATATCATTAATTACACAATCGTGAAAAATGTCTACTGCATCTTTCGGCATTAGTGGAATAAAATTAGATTTTGCTTTAAACGGACTTATGCCAGCTCCTTTTTGTGCCATATTGATTTTGTTGAGCCTCAATTGTGTTGTTAAGTCAGAATCTGGTCCTGCGGGTTGAGAGCTAGTGGCATTGTCAAGATCATGTAAAGTTAGTAAGGTAGGAACATCTGAAGATAATAATATGTTCTCTTCTGTGGTACGTTCTCTAGTACTAGTTTTAGATTCAATAACATCTTTCACTGTTTTCATAGCGAAGAATTTCTTTAATTTGAGCTTCCTGATGAAACAATAAATGTCTATGTGAGTGTTAGCATAGTTGAAACTTTGTGTGGGGCAATAATTTAGACCAAGCGCTAATAATTGTTCTTCTGCTTTCGTTAGAGTAATTGCCGAAAGATTGATGATATTATTATTTTTTACTGTTTCTTCCTGTGCCAATTTGTTTTCTTCTTCTTTTTTTGCTGATTTTTGTTTATGCTTGCGTCTTCTTTCTTGTCTCCGTGTCTGAATCTAAGCTGGATTCACTAGTTGTTGAGATTGTTTCCGTACTAGAAAATTCATTTTCCACATTGGATCTTGTATTGAGAGATGAGGTAGGTTGAGAAACTGTTGCCTGCCCTTTCTTGCTGTATTCTTGTCTTTTGACTGCATTATATTTTCATACAAAAGTAAATATTTGGCCATTTTTGTAGTCTGCCTGATCTCGTGCAAACTTATGTGCCTTTCTGCTTTTTATTTTGTCTTCATGCTTGCACAGTCTATCATTCATAGCATTCATCATTTTTTTTGTGTTCTCAGATTCCTCCCTTTTCTCAATTTCTCCGTTTATTTTGTCTATTTCTTCTAAGATTGTTGTCCGATCAATGGCCGCATATTTAATTAAAATATGAACCAAGTTCATTGATGCTGTCAAATTACTCTCCCCCCATTCCTTTAACATGGAGGGATTAGGTTTGTCAAAGCTGGGAGCCAAAAGAATACGCAGCCCCCGAGGGACTCTTCCTACTTCAGCATATTTACTCAGTGATCGATGTTCCCACCATTTTGTTATTTCAAGTCTTTTATTCCTTTCTAGATCCTTAATGAGTGTGCTGATACTGGGTCCCCTTCATTGCTGGTACCTGGAGAAATCTCCTCATTACTTGCCGTCACAATCCTGTTACCAAATAACTCTTCTGCTGCCGCCTCTCGTTCGCGGACAGTTTCTGCTGACATGCTGTAACTTACTGGGTGCCTTGCTGTAGCTAAGATAGAATACAGCTACAATTTATTGACGCCGATTAACAAACCTCCCCACCTTGCACTGTTTTTATATTGACACCAAGACAGCATCGAATAAAATTATTTTGTGTCTTGTTAGTCAATTTTAAATCACTTTATCACACATATTCACCAGCACTGCAACCATCACCCCATAAAACAGCTTTGTTGCTTTATCGTATGTGAGAAAAAAAAAATTCACTAATCTCTGTTGAACCTTAAACTCTCAATATTCCTATGAGAGTCAAGTTCGCTGAGAGTTCCCAGATGATGAAGCAAGCCACTTTGGTGGGTGATGGGATCTCTTTTTCTTTTTCATAAGACCTCACATTTTGCCTAGTCGTTGTTCCCTTGGGTTGTATCCAAGTTTAGACCTGCAGTTTTTCTTGTATTGAGTATCCAAATTAGACATGGAGAGACAGTTATATAAGGCGGAGATGAGACACTATAACACTGCCATTAAAAACGCCAAAAAGATCTATTTTCCAAAACGCATGAATGACAATAGTAGTTCACCGAAAGAACTCTATAAAATAGTTAAAGAGCTCTGTAACCCTGCCAGCTTGTCCCAAGCCCTGGCACCCTCCCTTGAGGGATGCAAGGCTATCAGCAAATGTTTTGCCGATAAAAGTACGGGGATTTAGTCCTCATTTAAAGAGCAGCATCCACCGGATGACTTAGATTGGGGCACTTTAAATTCACATCCTGATGCCCAAGTCCATATCAGCAATTCTGACCCCTTTACAGAGAAGGAGGTGGAAAAAGCAATGGCTGAAGTCAAATCAGGGTCCCCATTAGACCCCTGCCCCCACTTTGTCTTTCCCGGATTTCCCCAACTATATGCCCCTATGTCACACAAATACTCAGCCAATCTGTACACACCGCAGTACTTCCAGAGATTTGGAAAAAAGCCACAGTAGTTCCCCTACTAAAAAAAGTGGGCACAGGTGTTTAAAATCCGGCAAACTATCGACCCATATCTCAACTTCCATACCTGATGGAGAAGCTGGTAAATAAGCAATTAATCAACTACTTCAAGTCTAATGAACTCCTGGACATCACCCAAACCAGCTTTCGAGCTTATAATAGCACCGAGACAATTCTTCTGGCAGTACTAGACAACGTCAACTGTGTGGTCGACCAGGATAGAGCCGCCACACTGATCCTGCTGGACTTGTCGGCGGCTTTCGATACGGTCCCACACAAACTCCTGTTGAAAACCCTGTATGAGAAAGGTGTACATTCTAAAGCTCTTCAGTGGCTCCGTTCCTTTCTAAACAACCAAACACAAACCATACAGTTGGGCACCTTTTCCTCAACCCCAGAACCAATCAAGTATGGCATACCACAGAGAGCTTCCTTGAGCCCTACCCTCTTTAATGTTTACGTGTCCTCACTAGCTAAAATCTGTGAAAAATGGGGCATCAGTATCTGCTCTTACACAGACGACACCCAACTGATGATCGCTCTTGATGGACACGGTGACACAAGGTTAAGATTCACTAGCTGTCTTTCAGAAATTGCAGCCTGGATGTCCGACCACTGTCTGAAGTTAAATGCAGACAAGTCGAAGATTCTTCTTTTCGGAGGAGCACATTTAGTTTGGAATGCAACCTGGTGGCCCTCCTCATTGGGCAATGCCCCCACTCCCCAAACAAGTTGCAAAAAATCTGGCCATTCTTGTTGACAGTGCACTCACTATGCAGGATCATTTATGTGTACTCTGCGGAAAGAGTTTTGCGGCACTTAAGTTGTTAAAAAGACTCTTCCAATGGATTCCTATAGAGTGTAGAAGATCCCTTGTCCAAGCCCTGCTTATAAGTAGGATGGATTATGGGAATGCTCTTTTTGTTGGCAAGGCGGACTACATTTTCTCTCGACTACCGCTGGTCCAGAATGCGGCTGCCAAATTGGTATGCAACAAAAGTAAGTACAGCTCAGCAGCTGAGTACATGAGGACACTCCACTGGCTCCCAGTTAGACAAAGGGCCAAATTCAAGCTGCTGAGTCATGCACCTAAGATCTTACATCATCTCGGACCCAGAATTCGCCAAGACAGAGTTGAATTCCATGCACCCACTTGAAACTTGAGGTCACGCCTTCAGACACAGGCAGTAACCAAACCTATCAGGAAGTCCAGAGTGGGGGGGTCGTTCCTTCTCTCATCTTGCAGCAACACTTTGGAACGAACTTCCTCTTGAACTTCAACTCACGGACAACTACACGGCGTTTAGGAAAAAACTAAAAATGCATCTTTTACCCAAGGACTGACTCATCACCTAGGAACCCATCCCTTGGTCCCTCTCATTTAGGATGTGCTCTCCTTAGCGCCGTGATAGCCTTACGGATGAATTTTGGCCTCTATTAATAAATAAATAATAATAATATATGTAGCCCTGGGGAGGTGACGGTCCCTGGGCCGGGGGGGTTCTCGCAACCCCCATTTATTTGCATATAGCCCTGGGAAGGTGGCGGTCCCCGGAGCTGCGGGTAGATCTGTGTGGGCCCCCTTGCATAATTTATTATCCATATCTCTTGGAGGTGGTGTTCCCAGGAGCTTTAATAAACCCTAGGAGGGGGCCCATATGTGACTTTTCTTTACTTTGTACATACCCCCAGGATTTGGCCCACCCGAGGGCTTCCTGAAAAAGATGCATGGGAGCCTGTGCAACTTTTTTTTAAAATGTTGCCACAGATCCGTGGGGTCCACCTGTAAATTCACAGAAAAATTGAATAAAAAATGCTTTTAACTCCCAGCGGGGTCCCTATGGGATCCCCCCCACCATATCTGGAGGGTCAGAGTATTCCTACCCAGCCCCCTTTTCTTTATTTTGTACATTTTGTGTAACTTCCTGGTTGAAGTGTTGACAGCTAATCAAATTTCAGTAGGATCCGCAAGTCCACTGCAAGGATCCACGTCCGCAGTAATCTATATTTTTTAACCTTAAATATCTCTAAAACTACTGAACGGATTTACACCAAATCACAAAAAGCACTTTTCTGGACCAACATCAAGCTTTCTGCCAAACTGGTGTAATTCCGTTCAGCGGTTCGGGCTGTAATCGTGTTGGGAAAATGCATAGGGAACATGTGTTTTTAGGCCCCCCCTTTTTCTTGGCCCCCGTTGATGGTTCACCCCGAAACCTTTGACACAGCAGCTGAACTGACTATAGCAAAAGTTTTGAAATATTTGTGAAGATTCGCTAAGCGTCGCCAAAGTTATTGACAAAACAAAAAACACGTTTACTATAAAAACATGGTCCTAACTATAACTACCTACTGGCAACCATCAGTAGGTAATATATATATATATATATATATATATATATATATATATATATATATATATATATATATATATATATATATATATATATATATATATATATTCACTGAAAAAACCATGGGTTTCACACACGTTATAGTTAGGAATTAGCATTTAAAAAACCTTAGAAATTCAATGAAAAAACCAAAGGTTTCACACATGTTATAGTTAGCTGGACATTTCACTCGTAAAAAACCAATGAAATTCCCCCGTTATAGTTAGTTCAGCTAACTATAACTCGCGCGCCCGCAATGCACTGCTGATGACGTCACATATTACATCACTCATGACATGGTCAGTGACATCACTCATGACATCACTGATGACATCTCAAATGACATCACTGATGACATCATTCAGAGAATGTGTGTTTTTCAGAAAATTACATATGTTTTATATATGTATATCTCAAGGTCGATGGAAGAATAAATGGGTATATAAATGTCTAAATGGATGAATTGTTTTTGAAAAATTGATTGTATAACTGACTGATTAAGTGTATCTTAGTGAATACATGGCTTAGTGAGTAATGTTTAAATATGTAAATATCTGTATCAGTCTCTCACTTTGTGTATAAGTGGCTGCATGGGTTGGTGAGTAGCTACATGGGTGTCTATATAGGTTATTAGTTGGTTTTTTGAGTATCAGTGTCTGATGTCTGTATGGTTCGGTGGGGGGTATTACGTAGTGCATAGGTGCATGAATGAGTGACTCACTCTTTCTATGTGTTGAAGACAGCATGTGTGCAGGACTCTATGGGTGAATGAGTGTGTGCATGGGTGTGTTAGTGAGTGAATGACTGTCTCAATAGTGTCTCTATGAGTAACTACATATGTGACAATTGGTGTATATAAGCGAGTATATGTGAGAGTGAGAGATTGGAAGAGTTCCTGTATGAATAAGTATGTGTTTCTATAAGTGATTGTTTAAAAGACTAAGTATGTGTAAGTTTCTGTAGAAGTAAGTGTGGCGGTGTGTGTATAACTGTATATGCAAGTAAATGTATGTTTGATTCTTTATTAGCATGAGTGACTATGTGTGTGAGTACCTCTATGGATGAGTGGCATTGTGTAACAGGATGTATACGTGTATGAGTACATATGATGAGTGAGTACATGTATGAGTGACTGTACAGGACTGTTGGTGAATGAGTGGATGTGTATGTGGATCTTAGAATTACTGAATAGGTTGTTGTAACTGGTATTGGTATGTCCATTGTTTTTAAAATTTTAATTTCTATTTTTGAATGTGTGTATCAAAGGTTATATTAGGGGCAGAGGTGGTCTGCCACTCTATCACAAGGATGATGTCATCAGTGATGTCATCAGTGATGTCATTTGAGATGTCATCAGTGATGTCATGAGTGATGTCACTGACCATGTCATGAGTGATGTAATATGTGACGTCATCAGCAGTGCATTGCGGGCGCGCGAGTTATAGTTAGCTGAACTAACTATAACGGGGGAATTTCATTGGTTTTTTACGAGTGAAATGTCCAGCTAACTATAACATGTGTGAAACCTTTGGTTTTTTCATTGAATTTCTAAGGTTTTTTAAATGCTAATTCCTAACTATAACGTGTGTGAAACCCATGGTTTTTTCAGTGAATTTGCAAGGTTTTTTAAATGCTAATTCCTAACTATAACGTGTGTGAAACCCATGGTTTTTTCAGTGAATTTGCAAGGTTTTTTAAATGCTAATTTTTTTATTTTCTTCTATTTTTTAAACATATTTTTTTTTAATTTTCTATCCTTTTTTTAAGACTATGGTTAAATTTTTAAAATTCTATAATATGTTTTTTTAAAAATATTTTATAAAATAAACAGGTAAAATTTATTGGCAATACATTTTTTTCCTTTTTTTTAAATTTTTTTTTTAGTACGCGTACCGTAAGCTTACGGTAAGCGTACGGTTTACGCAATGTCCGTAATTTATCTACGCTGTTTGCGTATAGTTACGCAATTTGCGTAGCCGTGCGTACTCCGCGTGGGACGCGTACGCGTGTACGCTACACGCGCACGTTACGCGGAAGTGTCGGGTAGTGACTGTTATGCGCATGCGCGCAAGCGCATGTCTTTTTTACGCGCATGCGTACTTTTGCCGTAAGCGTACCGTAAGCGTACCGTAAGCGTATGGTAGGTCATGTGATCATGAAACACAACTTTTGATTGGTTGAAACTACTTTCAGTTCTAGAACTCTCCTACACCACACCCATTCCCCTCATTTCTGCTTGTGATCCCTTAGGAGAAGGAGCTGGGTTGTCTTTGTGATACGATGGCAGAACAGCAGAGCCCTTCTGAGAGTGAGGCTAGCACTAGCAGCACTACCTTGAGGCAGAGAGCGAGGAAACAAAAGACCTCTTATGTATGGGATTATTTTACTTTTCCTGAAGGCCAGCAAAAGGTAAATGCACCCTTAGTGACTTGCAAGCTGTGTCAGCGTGTACTTTCAAGAGGTAATCCTGACAGGAAGTATTCCTTTGGGAATCATACCATGATGAGGCACCTCAAGGATGTACACAAAAGGACACATGCTCGACTTACTGGAGGTAACCCTTCAGTAAGTCAACCAAGCACATCCACAGCAGCTCAGCCTGGACCATCATCTGCAGGGCTGAGTCCTTCTTCTGCAGGTCAGGTGAGCCCTTCATCTGTGGGGGGAGCATCTCCTTTTGCTGGCCCTCTGGAAATTAACCCTCGATTTCTGAGGGTTGATATTCGATGCGCCTCTTGTCATGATCTAATTTGTCATAGGGAGACCAGTGTTTCCCTAGTGAACCTCAAAATAGATCAGCACACTTGTCGCAGAGACTAATTTTCCCAATCTTTCTTTCCTCTGTCCCTGCATGAACACAACGGCTCTTTTAAGAGCCAACCTTATCTTTCATCTTTTTTTATATATGTTTTTAAAAACGTTTTTTTTTTTTTTTTTTACCGTACGCGTACGGTGCGCGTATTTTTTTTTTTTTTTTTTTTAAAACACTAAAAATCAATTATCACATTACAAGGTCTTTGAGAGACTACAATTATTATTATTGACTTACCATACCCACTCAAAAAAATATTTATTCATTTGTTTTTTAAAAAAATTGCTTTAAAAATGGTTCTAGTTTTCGAAAATTTTCTATATCAATCTGAAAAAAAAGAAAAAAGTATTAATATTTTTAAAACATTTTATAATACAGTACACATATTTACATATTTATCAAAAAATATTTTTGCCTTATTTTTGCTGTTTTCAGAATATATTGCATTTCACTATAAATTGTGAAAGCAATTGCATTCATCATTTTACAGCGGGCAAAAAAAAATAACAATCTCAAAGATTGTATTGAAAAAGCCCAGAATCTCTTTTTACTTAAACTTAACATTATAGAAATGCATAATATTCTAAAAAAATATCATCTAATATCAATACTTATTTCTTTAAAATACCGTCTGATATGTTTGTTTCAGAAGCATAATCACAATATTATATCTCAAATAACTCCACATTACATCTGGTTCCATTTTCTTTAGGCCAAATAGTAATTTTAAAATTCTTTTTTGATTAAATTTCCAATGGTAATCCAATAAAATTCTAAAGTTTTATTTGTACAGATCTCACCGATTCTCTGTAACATATTGGTTCCCTAAATATTTATTAATAATTTTTTAAGTCCACAATAGAATTGTTTACCTTTCCACATGGTCAAATAGTAATTTAAAAAATCTTTTTTGAAAAAATTTCCAATGGCACTCCAATAACATTCCAAAATTTAAATTGAGCAGATGTTACCGATTTTCTCTAAATTTTTGGTTTTTGAAAGTTTCATTAAAAATTAAAAAAGTCCACATTACAATTGGTTATCTTTCCATTAGGCCAAATGATAATTTAAAAAATCTTTATTTTTGAAAATTCCAATGGTAATCCAATAAAATGGTAAAATTGTTTTGTCCAGATCTTGCCAAGTCTCTCTAAAATTTAGGTTTCAGGAAGATTAGATAGGAATTTGCTAAATCAAAAGGCAAACGTTGCTTAAAAACCAATTGGGAATCATTACACAGTGTCTAGCCTTTTTCACATTTAAGATAAACTGTGTAATGTCCAGAAGTAACAGTAGGTCCTTCATGGAAAATTATTGCAACAGTTACAAAAGTTTTTCCTGAAATTGATAATTGCTGTCCTGTAAACTTCTTTATTAAAGTATCCAATTTTGAACCATCAGCTCTACATCGTTGCATCATTAAAATTACATACTGTCCGTATTCCTTTAAAATTAATGTTGAAAACATGTCAGATTGACACTCACCGCATTGCATGCTATGATTAGCATCTTTAACTAATTTAGCAAAAGTGACTGTTTTAGTCTCTGGCAATGTCAAAAAAATAAACCTTTCATTATCAACATTAGAGCCACATATATTATAACAGTTTTCACAACTATGTTCCCATTTATAAGAGAGACCAAATAAATTATCAATTGCAACTTCTTCTTCTTCCAGTACCTGAAGAAAAAACATCAAAAATTTGTGTGCATCTTGCTGTTCATTTTGAGAAAACTGTGTTCGTCCTGAACATACATCTAAAAGTTTTCTAATTTCAGTAGCACTTTCTATTTGAGTTTTATCATTACTCAGCTTTTGAAAAAGGAGACTCAGCTCTGAACAGAATCTTTTTCCCTGATTTACTATTATCTGCTCTTGCAAACTTTCCAGATAAAATGCAACATTCAGCACTACATTTGCGTAGCAGTTGACACCAGAGCTATTTTCAAAATGACATCCTACAACCTGTTCTTCTTTTTCCTTACTCTTTTTGCTTGCAATTACATCACTCCTCTTTTTTTTCCTCCTCTGTACATCTTCATCACAGATATTCTCATTTCTCCTTTTACGAGAAACTACACGTTTCTCCAACACAGGATACTGACCTAAATGAGGAGCATAGCTTCTTCTTAATCTATTATACTCCTTTACACAATTTGTATCAGCACTAACTTTTGAGTCATCAAAGTCTATCATGAATAAACCTGATAATGTTTTCACTCGTGACAAAGCAACATATGCCATACCTTCTTTGAACACAGTTGAACCAATGTTCACAAATGCACAATCTACAGTCAATCCTTGAGACTTGTGAATAGTTACAGCATATGCTAGCGAAAACGGAAACTGCTTCCTACGTACATATAAGTCTTTCACAAGCATGAAACGAACTGTACAACGACAAATGCCTTTAACTTCTTCTATCTGATCAAATTTTATTTTTAAACATTCAATTCCATCTTTTTTCTGATAATTAATAAAACCCACAACTCTTTCCATAGCTCCATTAACTAAACCTTTTTCAACATCCAAATTTCTCCTTAAAAATACTCTACAGTTCATGCAAACATCTAGATTTTTTTCTAATCCAGCTGTTTTGGAAATGTTCTTCTCTAGTGAATCCAATTTATTTTTCAGTGTGCCTGTTACTGTGACAGTAATTCTTCCATCCTCAATTTTGTCCACTGCTTCTAATTTCCTGATCTCTTCCTTTTCCAATTTCAAAAGCTCCTCATTGAATATTGAGCATTCACGTAGAGTTGGCATTAAGCAGATGATACTTTTGTTTTCTGCAATGTTCTTGTATATCTTCTCTGCAACTATTTCTTCCTTTGGAAATAAATTATGTAGCAGCCGACTCTGTAATGCTTTTTTGCCAACTTCTGTGAGTAGTCCAATTCTGATATCTTTCAGAATACTTCCATATTCTTCATCGCTTGCTTGCCTCATATTAGTAGTAAGTTCCTTGTACTCAAAGAAGGACCAAATATTTGTATTTCCGATGCTTCCCAATGACTTCTTCGTGTCTTCATGTGTGACAGTATTAAACACTGGTTGTCCTTTAACTGGAGTAAGTTGCAAAAGATCTCCAAAAACTATGACGTGTTTTCCACCAAATAACATGTCATAGTCTGTCTTCAGAATTTGCTGCATTCTTAAATGCACAAAGGCAAGCATTAAGTTTGAAACCATGCTCACCTCATCAATAATGAGAACTTGCATCTTCTTCAAGACTCTTGAAACTTCCAAGGATGCTTCTCCAGTTAGCTTGTTGTATTGTATTTTGTTCTCATGCTCCACTGGTAACATTAGCAAACGATGTAAAGTGATTCCTTTTATGTTATATGCTGCTAACCCAGTTGGAGCAGTAACCACACAAGACAAAGTAGAATCCGTTTTTTGCTGTAGGTAGCTTCTGATGACTTTAATTAGGAAACTTTTTCCAGTTCCAGCTTGTCCGCTTACATACATCCTGATTGGATGAAATGATGTGCATGAGCACTCTTTTTTTTCATGTAGAAATCCGTGATCAATTTTGTTTCTGATCTCTTCATAAATTTGTTGCTGCTCTTCGTTCAGTTGTCTTTCCAAATTTTGTAAGTCTATAAATTCTTCTTGAGCTTGATTCATAGCCGTTTCCACTTCATTCATGGCTATTGATGCTTCATTTTCAACGATTGGTTGTCCTAGGGGATCTTGACTGAGTGTTTCTGAACTTTGGCTGTCCTGAGAACTGTCTCTAGCTATTTCTGCTGCAATTGTAGTTTCCTGTTCAATTTCTTCATTTAACATTTGCAGATAACTTGAGAATGTACTGCATTGTATGCTGTCTTTGCAAGCATTAAAAGAATCTTCATAGCTTTGAAATTCTCCCAGTAGTTCATCCTCTGTACGCCATGGTTTAAACAACTGTAAAAGAGCCAAGTAGTAAAATTCCTTCTTGTCAGTAGTGTCGCAACTCAGCTTCCTGTGATTTATCAAACTTCCTTTTGTTTGCTTCACCAAACATCCTTCCTCACCAATGACTTTATATTTTCCATTGTTGATGTCTTCTGCGGCTTTCCGTGAATAAATGTAGTTCTGCAGCACTTCATAGAGACACATGTTCTCCAGATGTTGACTTCTCTTGGGATAATATGTGTCCAACATGTTTGATTTCAAAATATCTGTACTTTCTGGGTCATTCTCGGACAAATATTTAATTTCTCCAACAGATTTTAGTACCCGATTTCTCATTGCTGCAAGGCCTAAACTTGCCCAAATTATTCTTCTTGACTTCGAGTAGAGACTTGCAGAAGATAACCTATCTGAACATTCGTAGGATCCAATTTCTCGATGCGATAACATCTTCAAACTGAAACTGTACAGCTTCTTACTGACAGTCTTCTCGTGAGAAATCTCTTCCCACATTTCCTTCAATTCTGTTTTTTCTGATTTCGTAATGTAAGACGTTACATATCGAGCAACAGCAATGGAATTGTCAGCTACATACTGTATATCCATGTTAGCGTTCCACATGGATAAAATGACTGGGTTGTAGTCATTTATATTTTTTGATTCTTCTTTTCTTTTAAGGTTGTAGGTATTCTTAGGTGATTTTCTTGTGATAGTATGTCTCACAGCTGACATAAAACTGTTTACTCTTCCATTTGAAAGAACAGGTCTAGGAAATCCAAATCGACATTTAGTGTAGTATTTATCTTTGCTCTTGTATTTCCGTCGACAGTATTTTCCACACCGATGACTTTGGAAACGTAAAACTTGCTCCTTTAACTTTTTCTCTTCTGTGCTTTTTGGTATAGCACATGTTGCATATTCTTCAATGTAAGATAACACTGCTTCATCAGTATCTGTTCCAAACTTTGGGGCATCCTTGATCCACAACAGCATATGAATATGAGGAGCACCTCTTGCCTGGTACTCTTTTCTCCAAAAGAAATCTACTACTTCTCCAAGAGGTGGATTTTTTTTAATGCAGATGAAGGACATCATAGCCTCAAATCTATGATTGAAATATCTGCAAACATTAACCGGATCCAATGAGCACAGTTCTCCTGCTGTCTTGTATTCGATGTTTTTAATGTTTGAATTTGCCTCTCGTAGAAAATCCAGTAAATCATCCCAAGCGTACTCGGCACAGCTTAGTGTAACAAACCATGTTGGTGTTCCTAAATTCCGTAACATGCATTTTAATTCACCATGGCGTCGGTACCAATATTCATTTGTCCCACGCTGACATGCCATCAGATTGATCAGTTGTGTTTCCAAATGATCATCTCGGTGCTGCACTTTCTCCATAAAATCCTTAGCAGACACATTTTGTAAATGTACTCCACTTTTTAAAATGTGATTTACTGCATAAGACAGTGCAGACAAGTCGCTTTCAAATAAAAGATGGAACAAATAAGGAATACTTTGTCGAAATCTGGGATCTTCAGCATATAGTCTTGTAGTCCGATACTCAGAAGCTGGAATCTGTTCCGGACGTTCATCGTATCGTCCTCCTTTTCCTTTAGGAAACAGCTGGGGAAAACATCGAGCTTCCAAGCTCTCCTCCCATACACTCACGGGAGTTCCTTTTGCTTTCTTCATCTGAAAGAGATCAATATTGTCTCCCATAACTTCTTTTGAATGAAGAGGATGTATGCTAAAATGTTCATAAATTTCTTCTTCCTTTGACTTGTCCACTTTTTCAATTTGTCCAGTTGGTGTTTCTGTGTCTTCTTGTAAATCTTCTTCTTCTTCTTCTTCTATATAAATTGATTCATACCATTTGTTATTCCTTTTCAAATACAAATTTGCTCTTTGTACTTTCCGCACATCTACCAGCTCCTGCCAAATCTTCTTATTCTTTGTAGGTACACCATTAACCAGAATAATTAATGGTTCAGTTTCCAAAGTATCCGCATCAATAGTTTCCATATTTTTTTTCAAATCCAAGGGCAAATACACCACTCTACCTTTTAAACCTCTCAGTAAATCGGAAGGAGGTAATTTACCAGTTTTGGGCTCCATACGTACTATGGTCTGGAACGGATGAACACATTGAATGAGTATAGACTCATATGTATTTAATTCAGAAAGTTCAGCAGGAATAGCATCCAATTCTAAATTATTATGTACAGCTCTGGTCGGCATTCTATTTTCCTCTAACTTGTTGTAACAGTATTTACAAATACGCTGATCTTCACCCAAATCAAAACAATTTTCAAGAAATATATATGTGGCAAAATCCTTCCACTTATAATTATCTTCATTTTCACTCTTTCTGTAGAGATCAACATTCCTAGTTTGTTTTCTATAATGAGTTCTGCGGCAACAAATACAAGTAAAATTTGGTCTTTCATTAGAGATTATTGCAAATTTTGTTATGTGATCATTAAATGTGTTACTTACAGAGGGTTCTACATTCTCTTCCACTTCTTCCTCATTTACTGTGTCCTTCTCTGCACTGTTTTGTTCAGGACCAAAGTAACAAAACTGAATTTCATCAACAACCTTCTCTACATCTGATACCGTTCCTCGGAACAGAGCCCTATTCAATTCATTTAACTTTATTGCCGGACTTTTGGCAAAATACAACCGTCTCACAAACTTTCTCATTTCAGTATGATGAACAGCCAGCATCCTAAAATGATGGAAAACACTATTACACACTTTTCTAGATAGACAAGCCAGAGAATGACCCTGCAAACCAGTATTCTCTCTCACTCTGCATGGATCCAGACTTTGAAGCACCTTAATCTTCTGTTTTATACTTTTTTTACTATATTCTCTTAGAAACTCACGAAATTTGTCAATAGATTCCTGACGCACAGTGCAAATACTACTACAATTCCAAGTGTACACTGGGGCTTTAGGACGTCTCCCCATAGCCTCATCTGCCATCACTTGTACCTCATCTCTTGGAACCATTATCTCCTTCTCCATTATGCAACCATTTTTTACTTCGTAAGCACGACCTCTGGTGTCAACTGCATGCAGCAAACTATTACTTTGAAAATAGCTCTCTTCATTAAAAAAAGGTTCACTACTTGAACTATGCATCCACTTTCCTAAAAACACTTTACAAAAGTTTGTTCTGTTCACTACTCTTTTCCTTTTGCTATGTGATTTCAGTACATTAACCATTTTATCTAATGTACGCATCCTATTCAAAATTAAAATGAATAGTTTCCTTTTTAATTCTAATGCCTTTGCTGCAATGGCTTCAATTTCTTTTTTTCTTTTATAAAACTTAGTCTTTTGCTTATATTTCTTCACATCCTTTATCAAATTGGACATAACTCTTCTCTGAAACATTTTTCTACGTATCTCTTTAAACGCTGTTTTTCTATTTATGTAAATCTTTTCAGTTGCAGAAGGTATATTTGCATTAACTAAATTCTCAATTTTTTCCTGTCCTTTTCTTTTCAAAACATTCTTTCCAGTACAGACATTTTGTACATTTTTCATTCTTTTGAATATATTTTTTAGAAATTGTTTTTTCTGCTTACCAGAAGATTTTTTCTTTTTCCCAACATGAGCATCTTCTACTAACTTTGGTCCTCCAGTTGTCTTCAAATATAGTTTTTTTTGTGAGTTTTTTGAACTCTGGATTTTGTAGGCATCTTAAATTTTGTTCACTGCTCTTCAGCAATACCTGAAAAAAACTAAAAAAAAATTCCTTTAGTTTATTTAAATATATTACTACATTTCTTTTCACAATACTCACAAAACGTAATTTCTTTGCCAATTTGAAAACACACTTATTACTCTTTTTTTTGGCAAGTGATAATCACTTTTACAGACTGACACATTATAAATCCACTTTTCACATTTTTTTAAATGCACATGTCCAGACTGCTTTTTCAGACCACCACCATGTGTATCCTGGGTGACTGCCTACACTCCAGCAAGGGCAACCAGCCTTAGTGATGCTGAATGTATTTGCATTACAGACTGAAACCTCAAACCCCACTCGCTTGTAAATACTGTGCATGATTATACATGGAAAGGAGCTGGGTGTGTGCTAAGAGTCTGCTTCTGCACCAAAAAATCGCTCCCCCTTTTTCCTACTAATGCAACTGTGAAATCACCAGAGCAAAACGCAATAAATCTCTGCCTGTAATTCCTATTTGCACACAGAGTCATATTTTCACATTAGTCACAAAACAAAATTTCTTTGCCAATTTGAAAGCACACTTACTGCTCTTTTTTTTTGGCAAGTGATAATCACTTTTACAGACTGACACATTATGAATCCACTTTTCAGATTTTTTTAAAAGCACATGTCCAGACTGCTTTTTCAGACCACCACCATGTGTATCCTGGGTGACTGCCTACACTCCAGCAAGGGCAACCAGCCTTAGTGATGCTGAATGTATTTGCATTACAGACTGAAACCTCAAACCCCACTCGCTTGTAAATACTGTGCATGATTATACATGGAAAGGAGCTGGGTGTGTGCTAAGAGTCTGCTTCTGCACCAAAAAATCGCTCCCCCTTTTTCCTACTAATGCAACTGTGAAATCACTAGAGCAAAACGCAATAAATCTCTGCCTGTAATTCCTATTTGCACACAGAGTCATGTTTTCACATTAGTCACAAAACGAAATTTCTTTGCCAATTTGAATGCACACTTACTGCTCTTTTTTTTTGGCAAGTGATAATCACTTTTACAGACTGACACATTATGAATCCACTTTTCAGATTTTTTTAAAAGCCCATGTCCAGACTGCTTTTTCAGACCACCACCATGTGTATCCTGGGTGACTGCCTACACTCCAGCAAGGGCAACCAGCCTTAGTGATGCTGAATGTATTTGCATTACAGACTGAAACCTCAAACCCCACTCGCTTGTAAATACTGTGCATGATTATACATGGAAAGGAGCTGGGTGTGTGCTAAGAGTCTGCTTCTGCACCAAAAAATCGCTCCCCCTTTTTCCTACTAATGCAACTGTGAAATCACCAGAGCAAAACGCAATAAATCTCTGCCTGTAATTCCTATTTGCACACAGAGTCATGTTTTCACATTAGTCACAAAACGAAATTTCTTTGCCAATTTGAATGCACACTTACTGCTCTTTTTTTTTGGCAAGTGATAATCACTTTTACAGACTGACACATTATGAATCCACTTTTCAGATTTTTTTAAATGCACATGTCCAAACTGCTTTTTCAGACCACCACCATGTGTATCCTGGGTGACTGCCTACACTCCAGCAAGGGCAACCAGCCTTAGTGATGCTGAATGTCTTTGCATTACAGACTGAAACCTCAAACCCCACTCGCTTGTAAATACTGTGCATGATTATACATGGAAAGGAGCTGGGTGTGTGCTAAGAGTCTGCTTCTGCACCAAAAAATCGCTCCCCCTTTTTCCTACTAATGCAAATATAAAATTACCAGAGTTGTACACAATAAATCTCTGCCTATATTTCCCAACATGTGTAACCTGGGTGACTGCCTACATTCCACCAAGGGCAACCAGCCTTAGTGATGCTGAATGTATTTGCATTACTGAGTCCAACCTCAAACCCTTAAATTATTTATTTTTTATACCAATACACCTTAATTTATCGTGAAAACATCGTCCATATTATTTTACATGTTCCTCACATTTAAATTTCTCCCAAAACAGAAAATAATAAACGCAACTTCAACAAAAAGAATTACATTTCTATTATTCATTTCTTAATTTACCATATACATCTCCTCTCAAACTCTAACCTCACCTTTAAAATTAGTTAGTTGTGAAAGAAATGTGGCACTCAAACAGCAGATTATCAGAGCCAGGATCTCTGTTCTCTACACCTCTCTCCTCTCAGCAGAACCAGATAATGGCAAAGTTTCCCTCTATTTTTCCACACATATACATGTAAGTTTCAAATCTCAGTGCTTCCCCCTTTTTTTCAAATGTAATCACACATTTCTATTGGTTGAAAACCAACCCTTTTCCAAAAGTACCCTTCCCCCAACTTGACTTCTGCCTAGTACCCTTCCCCCAACTTGACTTCTGCCTGCTACCATAGCAACAGCTCATGGAACACTGCTGTGTGGAGTCAGGTCAGAAGTTCGCCAAACAATGTTTCAATTCCACAGAGCAAGAGTGCTTGACTTTTCAAACCTAACAGCAAATCCATAGTACTGTTCTTTGGTAACACATTTTTCTGTACCAATACAAAACATGCTTCTATTAATTTACACATACAGCCTAGTTTTTATTCTAGAATGGTATGAAACAGCCAATCAGTTCTTTTTTTTTTGAAAAAAATATGTATGCCTCCATTTCCAAACTGTCTTTCTTTTCATATTGCCATTCTACTGAAAGACACCTCCTGAGTGCATCCAGTTCTCCTTTGAAGATGTTCACAGTGTGGATTGTAGGGCACAGCTATGTCTTCTGGAGTGAAAAGTTTGCAGAGAAAACAGGTATGGTGAGAGACCTTGCTTTGCCAAATGTAGACATTAAATGGATTGGTCAGAGAGGGTTAAAGTGGCACCAATTGATGCCATTGGTGAAATCCTTCATGCAAATCCAACACCCTGACCTCATAATAGTGCACTGTGGTGGCAATGACCTAGGCACTTTGACTGGGGTAGGTCTGGAAATGCTTATGAAGGACACCTTTGCACAACTGTTTTCACTTTTCCCTAAAACTGCCTTTGTGTTTTCTAACATATGCCAAAGGCAAAAATGGAACTGGTCCAATCATTTCTGTCCGCAGATTGACAAAGCAAGAAAGCACGTCAACAAATCTGTTTCTGCTTTCCTCCGTGACTATGGTATGGGTTCCATTTACCACAACAACTTGCGTTACGACATGCAAGACATTTATAGAGGAGATGGTGTGCACTTCAATGATGAAGGAAACACAGTCTTCCTCTTGAACCTTAGACTCTGCATCGGTACTTACTTGTAGGTACCACTAAAAAATCACTTAATAAACACAACGGCTCTTTTTAGAGCCCCCTAATATCTAAACACTTAAATCTGAATTTCATTTCTTTTTTTTTTTTTTTTTTTTACCGTACGCTTACCGTAAGCTTACCGTACGCATACCCCGTGATTTTTTTAAAAATCAATAAATGTTTTCTTTGTACTTTTCTGTCCTTCTTTGACCCCCTTACAAATGTTAGGGGGTCTGTAACTCTCTCCCTTGCCCCCTTTTCAAGATATCACTCTTTTTTACCGGAGTGAAATACACAAAATGGCGGCCGCCGCTTCCTGGTTTCGGCCGATTCGAATGTTTACTAAGATCTAACAGCCAATCAGAATCGCGCTCGCGCACGCCACCGTACGCGTACGGTAAGCTTACGGTAAGCGTACCGTAAGCTGGCTCAGATATATATATTGATTTAAAGGCTATTTTCTCAGAATCTACTGAACATATTTACACCAAACCTACAAAAGGCACTTCCTTGACCTGAGGACTACCTCTCTGCCAAATTTCTAGTAATTCTGTTCAGCCGTTCGGGCTGTAGCCCTGTCTAAAGGTCCTATGGAAAAATGCATGGGAAAAACGCGTTTTGGGACCCCCCTTTTATCTCAGCCCCCGCTTGACGAATCCCCCCGAGACTTTCAGGGTAGGAGCGGAGCGTAGCGCCCCACCTATTTTGAGAAATTCGCGAGGATTCGTCGACCGGCGCCAAAGTTATTCAAAATAGAATGTTGCGGATTTCCTATGGAAACAGGGTCCTAACTATAACTACCTACTGGCGACCGCCAGTAGGTAATATATATATATATATATATATATATATATATATATATTCACTGACAAAACTGACAAAACAAAAGGTTACAGGGACATTATAGTTGGGCTTAGATTTCACTCATACAAAACCATTGAAATTCAGCAGTTATAGTTACCTGAGCTACAACTTTTGCCCCCGCAATGCACTGCTTATGACCTCACATATTACACCACTCATGACATCATCAGTAACATCACTCATGACATCACTCATGACACCTCAAATGACATCACTCATGACATCATCAATTGAGTGTAAGTGTATTTAAGAGTTTATGGGTGCTAAACATAACCTACTACAAAAGTTAGATCAGTATAATAGTTGTACTTCTAATGAGTAATACTATCTTTAACATGTATGAACATGTGTGAGTGCGTGTGTGACTGTCTGTATCAGTGTGTGAGTGCATGCATGAGTGACTGTATGGTTAAGTGAGTGGATTTCTGACTAGGTGAGTGAGTTGTATCAGTGGTTGTATTGGTGTGTAAGTAGTTATCTAAGTGGTTGTATGGGTGTGTGAGTGGTTTTGTGTGTATGTGGCTGAATAGGTGTGTGAGTGGGTGTGTGAGTGGCTGTATGGGTGTATATATAGGTATGTGACTAGCTTTGTGGGTGAGTGAGTGGGTGTGTAAGTGACTATGTTGGTGAGTGAGTGGCTATGTGAGTGACTGTATGAGTGAGTGAGTGGGTGTCTGAATGGCTGTATGAGTGAGTGACTGGGTGTGTAAGTGGATGTATGGGTGAGTGAGTGGATGTTTGAGTGAGTGTTTGGATAACTGAGTTGGTGCACGAGTGGTTGTATTGAAGAGTGAGTGTCAGTGTGAATGACTGTATGGGTGAGTGAGCAGATATGGGAGTGCTTGTATGGATGTGTGAATGGGTATGTAAGTGGCTGTGTGGGTGTGTGAGTGAGTGTGTGAGTGCTTGTAAGGGTGAGTGTGTGGCTGTGTTGAGACGTTGTATAGGTATGTGAGGGGGTTTGTGAGTGGCTATATAGCTGAATAAGTCTATATATGAGTAGCTGTATGGGTTAGTGTATGGCTGTGTGAGTGGTTGTGTGGATGAGTGACTGGTGATATGAGTGGCTGTATGGGTGAGTGAGTGGCTGTGGGAGCACCTGTATGAGTGAGTGAGTGGGTATCTGAGTGGCTCTATGGATGAGTGAGTAGTTGAGTGAATACTTGTATAGGTCTGTGAAAAGCTATGTGAGTGGTTGTGTGGGTGAGTGTGTGGCTATGTTAAGAGCCTTTCTGTGTGTATGAGGGGGTGTGTGAGTGGCTGTTTAGCTGAATATGTCTGTGTATGAGTAGCTGTATGGATTAGTGTATGGCTGTGTGAGTGGTTGTGTGGATGAGTGACTGGTGATATGAGTGGCTATATGGGTGAGTGAGTGGTTTTGGGAGTGCCTGTATGAGTGAGTGAGTGGGTATCTGAGTGGCTCTATGGATGAGTGAGTGATTGAGTACTTGTATAGGTCTGTGAAAGGGTGAGTGGTTGTGTCAGTATGTGAGTGGGTGTATTAGAGGTTGTATGGGGATATGAGTGGGTATCGGAGTGGTTCTGTGGATGATATCATCAGTGATGTCATGAGTGATGTCATTTGAGATGTCATCAGTGATGTCACTGACCATGTCATGAGTGATGTAATATGTGAGGTCATGAGCAGTGCATTGTTATATTTAGCTCATATATAACTGCTGAATTTCAATGTTTTTGCATGAGTGAAATCTCAGCCTGACCCTGCAACCTTTGTGTTTTTTCAGGGAATTTATATGGTTGTTTAAATTCTATTTCCTAACTATAATGTCCCTAAGACCTTTTGGTTTTTTTCATTGAATTTCTACGCTAGTTAAACATTTTCTTTCTTAACTATAGCATCCCTGTAACCTTTGGTTTGTTAAAGTAAATTTCTACAGTTTTTTTAACTACTAGGCAGGTTTGCAGAGTGGTGGAGAAAGGGAAAGAAGCCTCCGACCAGCTCTCAGCATTACCACTATGTGGGACTTCCTGCTGGTAACAGGAGGGGCACTTGGCCCCCAAGGACCCTCAGCATCTAAAGGGTTTTCATCCCCCAACAACAAGTGTGCCAGGAGGTGTGTTTGCAGAGTGGAGGGATTCTTGGCCCTCAAGGACCCTCAGCATCCAAGAGGACTGTGTCCCACAACCAGTGGTGCGCAAGAGAAATGTCTGCAGAGTGGTGGAGGATGGGAGAGGGGCCTCAGATTAGCTCTCAGCAATCCCACTGTGTGGGACTTCCTTGAGGTAACAGAAGGGATTGTTGGCCCCAAGGACCATGAGCAGCCATGGGGGCTTCATCCTGCAGCCAGTAGTGTGCTAGGAGGCGCATTTACAAAGTGGTAGAGAAAGGGGGCAGGGTCTCCCACAAGCTCACAGCAATCCAGCTGTGTGGGACTTACTTAAGGTAACAGGAGGGGTTCATGGCCCCCAAGGACCCTCAGCATCCAAGGGGACTTCATCCCCCAACCAGTAGTGCACCAGGAGGTGTGTGTGTAGAGTGTTGAGCCTTGGATGACCTCTCAGCAATCTGGTGGTAACAGGTGGGGTTGTTGGCCCCCAAGGATCCACATCAGCCAAGGAGACGTTATCCCCTGGCATTGAAAAAAAAATTATTAGGGAGAAGGGCCATGCGCCACCCCCTCCCCAGGCTGATTTCAGCCCTGGGGGCCCCATCCCCTACGGCCCGGCCATTTTGCAATCAGGGAGGATGGCCCCATCCATGGGGCCCGCCCTTTTAAACATTTTAGTTGTCAAATGGCCCCCGTCCCTGGGCCAGTTTCGGCCGTGGGGACCCCACCCACTGGGACTTGGATTTTTTGCAATAGGGAATGGGGGCCACGTGTCCTCCTTGCCAGGCCAATTTCGGCCCGTGGGGCCTCAGGGCCCAGGTTTAAAAAAAATATATATTTGTAATTGCGGCCACCCTCTCGGGACAATTTTGGCTCCAGGTACCCCATCCCCTGGGCCTGCAATTTAGAAATGGGGAGGAGGCTGCATGGCCCCCCTTCCCTGGGCCAATTTCAGCCTGAGGACCAATCCTGTGGGGCCTGGCCCTGGTTTTCTGGGTGCCCCCAGTGCTCCCAGTCTGTATTGGGACAGCAGGGAGAGCCTCGATGTCCCTGTGGTCCCTGCCGGCTCCCCACCTCCTGCGGGAGCCATCATTGCTTTCACACACAGGGAGATGCTTAACATGCAGCTCCCTGTGTCTCAAAGCAATATGTCTGTTTCTCTGCTCGCTTAACAGCAGACAGGGAAACAGACAAGTGCTCCACTTCCAGCAAGCAAGAATATTTTTTATTTTTTTATTTTTTTTAAATTATTTTTTTATTGAATGTTCCACAGAAAACCACATGGGGATAACAATACGACTGAAATTTTACAGAGACAGGTGACAGAATAAAGGGTTACAATAAAAGGAAAAAAAAAGAAAAAGAAGAAAAGGATTAATCAGATAGATAATCAATTAATGGTTGCCAGATTGCAATACCGAGTTTCCTCTTGCGTGGTTTTTTTAGTCTATACATACTAATTTCTAAATTATACAAGTTGAGTAATTTGGCCCGCCACAAATCGAAGCTCGGAGCCTCAGGTTGTAACCAAGCAGTTGCAATGGTAAGTCGGGTTACAGCAGCAACTATAAACAAAAAATATCAAAAATTAAATAAACATTGTCCCTCTGATAACTCTCCTCCAATCCCTAATAAAATCCAACTAGAAAAGACAGAGACAGGTTTGCCTAAAATTTGAGACAAAAAGCTTTCAATTTGGCTAAACGAACATCGTAAAGAGGGGCAGGAGTAGAAAACATGAAAAATATCAGCGTTATCCGATTGGCAGCGAAAACAAACTACTGAATTAGAAAATTGACCAACATTACCCCATTTCCTAATAACCGCGGGAGTGCGGTATAAATTAAACAAGGTTTTGAAATGCTGGGCTTTTAACGAGGCAGAATACAAAATTTTATGGGCAATGCTAATAGAGTTTTCAACGTGGACAAGAGGAGAGTTTAATCGAGTTCTCCACTTCAGATTGATTTTATCCAAGTCATCTTCTCTATTATCCAATAATATATGATAAATAGAACCAATACGTAACTGAGAGCTTATGGCTTCAATAATACGGATAGAGACAAGATAAGAAGTGTGTTTGGGAAGGAAATCCCGGATCTGAAGAAATTAAAAAAACTGATTATTAGGTAAATCGAATTTCTATCTAAATTCATCAAAAGAAAGACAGGATCCCTCTGGAGAAACAAAAGCCCCTAACCGTACAATCCCCTTAGAATGCCATTGCCGAACAACTGAATCATAAAAGATAAAGGGTAGAAGATGTGGGGCATATAAAGGAGTATAAATAGTGTGTTTAGGAATGTGAAACATCTTTTTAAGAATTTTCCAAACAGAGAAAGCAGAAGAAAGTATCTTAAAGAATATTTTCACTGCTCTCGCTTGCTGAAAGTGGATTGGTTGCTGTGGTTTAGCAGTAGAAGTTAAAGCTCGTTCCAAGCCGCAGCAAACAGCTATGTCCCAGGGGTCGGCTCCCTGTGACACAGCAGTAGTCGGTCCTGGGGGTGGCGGTCCTCAGTGCCATTTATGGCTCCAGGAGGTGGGCCGCATGGCCCCCCCTCCTTTCACTTGGTAGGGCCTTCTCCAGGGAGGTTGCGGTCCCCCGGGCTAAGAATGGTCATGTGGCCTCACTCCCACTTTTAGTGTTACTTTGGCCCCTGAGGAGGTGGTGGTCCACTAGTGGTTCGTAATGCCCCATATTACATTTAATTGAGCTACAGGGATGGTGTGGTCCCTGGGGCCAGTGGGGTCAGCGTGCCCCCCCAATTTAGGGGGCCCATATCACCCCTCCTTTAATTCCCCCATGCCCTCGGAACCTGGCCCACCCGGGGGCCAATTTGAAAAGAAGCACGGGAACCCACGCTTCTTTTTTTAATTATTTTTCGGCAGAATCGAAGACTCCTGCGCTGCTCCCACTAAAATTCCTACCCTGTCCCCTTCTCATTTTTGTTAACGTTTTTGTGGGAATCGGCTCAAGCCGAGTCCCAAGATGGCTGCCAGCACTTCCTGGTTTGAAGTGTTGGCAGCCAATCAGATATGAGCACAGGGACTGTTGGATCCTGGGAGGATCCGCGTCCCTATATATACAAATTTGGATTTTCCTTAATATTTCCAAAACTACTGAACAGATTTACGCCAATTTTCAAAAAGGTCGCTTTCTGAACCAACAGCTACTTTTCTACCAAATCTGGTGTAATTCTGTTCAGCAGTTCGGGCTGTAGTTGTGTCTAAAATCTTCATGGGAATTAACATAGGGAGAACACGTTTCGGATCCCCCCCATTTTTCTCAGCTCCCGCTCGACGGATCACAACGAAACGTTCGAGACAGCAGCTAAAGTAAGGATCATACTAGTTTTGAAAATCTTGTGAGGATTAATCAAGCGAGTCCAAAGACATTGGCAAATAAAAAAATGGTCTTCTTATGAAAACTAGGTCCTAAGTATAACTATACACTGGCAACTGCCAGTAGGTATATTGTAGTAGGTAAGACACCGGACGATGAGTGAAGTTAGAAATTAAGCTTTATTTCCATTACAGGTGCCGCGCAGCAGCCGGTAGAGGCAGTAGAAAGGCAGCAACTGAAACATAAATCAAACCAACAATCTACATTCTAAGTTAGAATGTTTTCGGCCAGAACACCCTGGCACGAGCATCCAACACAACTGAGAAACAGACCACTACATTATCCTCCTCCTCATAAACAAACAAAAGAAGAAAAGAAATAGACATCAAGAAGAAAAAGAAACAAATAAAAAAAAAGAAGAGATTCAAGATATCTTGCAGGAACAAAGCGTTGCCTGTTGCTCCTACGTAAACAGGACGGTTGAGAGTCTCCAGAAGAAGAGGAAGACTCGGCTTCGACACATCGTTCACAATTAAAATTATTACTAACACAACTTCCATAATTTCTTACAATTCTTGAAACATTCCACCAATGTTTGCTGTTAACTCTGACAGCATTACCATGAACTTTATCTACAACCAAATGATCAGTGAACTTCACATTCCCCTTCTTGCTATGAACAGGAATCTTAACCCGTACCACATCACCAACAGTAAAAGAGTGGGGAACAGATTTTTTTCTGAGATCAAAATTAATTTTTTGTTTAGTTTGAGCTTGAGAAACATTCTCTCTCACCATGTCATCCATGTCGATCACAGAGTCCACCTTCACCAACTTGGACATCCATCCAGGACACACTTTAGAAAATGGTTTCCTGTCTCGCAAAAGCTCATAAGGAGACACTTTGGTAGATGAGTGGGGTGCAGTACAATAGAAACAAAGCATGGATCTAACAGCATTCTTGACATTGCACTTCCCCCAACACCCATTGCACACAGTTGTTGAGAACCCTATTCATGCGTTCAACTAAACCATTCGTTTGTGGGTGATAGAGGGAACTCCTGCAATGAGTTATACCCCCTTGCTTCAGAAAATATTCAAACTTTTGACTGACAAATTGCACACCATTATCACTAGGGGTGAGCGGAATTTTCGAAATTCACTTTCGCAAATTATCACGAAAATGTTAAAAATCTTCGCAAACACGCGGAAATATCGTGAAGATGCGGAAGTCTTTTTCCCGCCCGTTCGCGGTATGTTCTGCGTGGTCGCGGCTCGCCAACTAACCCATGCGGTTGCTCGCGGGCTCGGCCATCTTGTTTTCACTTGTCTCGCGGTGCATGATCGCGAGAAGAAAGACATGATCGCGCAACGAATGATGTTACTGCGGGCGCGAACTGTCGAGAGACAGCGCAAATGGCTACCAACAATCCAACATTTCGTGGAGAACGCGACCGGATCGGGAAAACTTGTCGGCGAATGCGGGGATTCAGGTAAGGCGATCGCGCGCACGCAAGAATGTATTATTTTACAGTGCGAGCAAGCAAAAAATTTCCGGTAAAATGCGGATTACGGAAATTTTGACATTTTCGCGCTCTCCGCGGAACGCGAACATGTCAAATTATCGCAATTTACGCGAGCGGAACGGATTTTTAGCCCAGGCCTAATTATCACTCACAATGGTGGAAGGGAAACCTTCACGTAGGAAAAGATCTTTTAGAAAATCAATCACATTCTTTGAGTTGGGCTAACTAATGAAACGCACTTCAGGCCATTTAGAATAATAATCATTGGTTTCAATCGCATACCTAGAAGAAACAGGAAGAACATTAAAGGGACCAACAAGATCAATGCCAATTTTCTCCCACGGCCTGGGAGGTAACTCAATGGGTTGAAGGGGAGGAGTTCTGAGACTGAAACTCTTTTCTACAATGGAACACACCACACACTCACCCACATACACATCAACATCTTTGTCCATCTGTGGCCACCAAAAATATTCTCGCAACCTCCTTTTTGAGAGCGTCTTACCCAAGTACCCCTCATGTGCTCCTTTGACCAATCTCATTCTCAACCAATGCACAACAAAATGCCAGTACTGATAAACACTTTTCTTTTTTATACATCCCACATTGACGTCAAACAATGTGACCACAAGACCTTTCGTCTCTTTTTGAATCAATAAAAAATTTATCCACATAGTCATTTCCATGGATTATTGAAAATCATTAAAATTCATCCACATACCACAATTTCTTTAGAAAAACACATATCAACATATCTCCTAAACCACCAACTGTAGCTGTTTTTCACACTCACTACTTCACTTCTGTTCAATTCTACAATCGTACCACACTCATTCCAGCAGCCTCACTACCATACTCACTAGAACATACAAACATTTAACAAATAGCATGAACAATTTTTTGAACACTTTTTGAACACAAGACCAAAGGTGCATTGATTTCAAAAACCTAACACAAAATTGAGACAATTTGCATAGATGTAAACACTCTATTGGTCACAAATAGGTCGACGCGTTTCGAACACCCAAACGCAATTAGCGGTGTTCTCCTCAGGACCATCAAGCTACAAATAAAGAAACAAAACTCTCTATAAGTTTTTTAACCAGAATGGACCCTCTCTTCTGTTCTGCCCCCTATAACTTACCATAAAAGCTTACCTAATTTCAACACTAGATCAGCCGATCTGTGTTTCTGCTGGCAACAAAATTATTTCTCTGTAACAACAACATGGTACCCCATTAAAAAAAACAAAAGTAACTAAACTAGTTATGATTTTAATAGATCATACCCTAAAGGGTTTCTTACTTTCAAAGCAATCGTGGACCGCTTCCTGCTCCAGTTGTATCAGGCTGGCGTGTCCTCCCTGTAGTAAGAGATAGAAGCTGAGTGTGTGTGTACTAATGCGTGAAAGGGCGAACAGACATGGACTTACTTTTAAATCACTTTCCGGGCTGTGCATGCCTCGAATGGTGATTTGACGTGGCACATAGTCTTCGCTATATCCTTTCTAGAACGGAGAGAAAGAACGAGAAATTCATTAGTCGTGCCTTTAAAGTAACGAATGGAGCAATGCTTAGTAAGTGCTCAGTACTTCGTGACAAACGGAGTCGGCCGTTTGTTTGCCGTATCTTTGTCCATACACGAAACGTACCTTTGTGGCTAAGGAACTTGAATTATTTCGTCCTTTGTGGTGAATAGAATTCTCGTAGCACCGCGGTCATTTGTTTCCGGATGAGTCCAGCGGTGGAAGTGCTTTTACAACGTCGCTGAAGCGCTGGTCATCCTGAATCATGGGAAATGGAGTCCGTGTTGAATCTTGGGAGATAAAGTCCATACATTTCTTATCAAAAACGCTTATTCAGTTATAAACTTAGTAAAAGCCTCGCTTATAGCGAAGAACTGATTAGCTGTTTGTGCCTCTTTGATTCATTCAAGTGCCCAAGCCATAACGATTTGGCTGATGCTCTACAGATACACGCAGTGTTGCGCTGGTTTATAATGATATCAGAAGATGGTAATATTGTGTCCAGTGCACAACTACCACCTTTCGTGTGACGCTTATCTCTGTGGGTATTATCTAGTTGCTCTGTTGTTGTCATGATAGCACTCCCTGGTGGCCGTACGAGTAGCCGCATGGATTTATCTGAACTGTTCGGATTGTATGATCCTACTAATTATCCCAACTTATAGATCTCTGATAATTCATTTAGTCCATCAACTGCTGAATTGTATTTTACAATCAGCATCGCTTCTCTTCGAGTCAGTTTTAGTTCTAAGTCACCTCCTCTCAGATCTTGTTCTACTTTCGAAATTACCGTCACCTATAGGTCCTTTTCTGAATGTGCATTTAGTTTCCAGTGGTTTACTAAAGGTGCTGTCTGCACATTCTTGCGGATCCTTGATTTATGTTGGGAGATTCTGTATCTCACTTCTTGATTGGTTTTGCCTATGTATAATTTCTTACATGGACACATTACAGCATAGACCACGCTTTTTGATTTGCAATTGGTGAAAGATTCGTGTTTCCAATGAATGAAATGGTGTGTGAACAAAGGGCCTTCCTGCGTGGATTTGCAACATGAACACGTCCCGCATTTATGGTGTCCAATTACAGGAGGGAGACCAATCTAGTCTCGTAGTGTGTTTGCCCTTGTTTGTGGTACTGCAGCTCTCACCACTTGATTAGAAATACTCCTATCCTTTTTAAATGCAAAGAGTGGAGTAGAGGCCAACGACTTATCTAGATTTTTAATCAGATGCCAATTCTGGTAAATCACCTTTTTCAGAGAATTCGAGTTTGGACAGAAGGTTGACATGCATACAAATCTTTCCATTGATGTTTTTTCTTTTCTCTCCTAAAGTACCTCACGTGGGGTCCACCAGGCTCTTTTCATTGCCCTTTTCAGTAATTTTTTGGGGTATCCTCGATCCATTAGGTTGCCCACTAAATTGGAAGCGTGGAAAGTGTATTCATCTTTGTATGTACAATTTCGTCTAATCCTCAAAAATTGCCCATAGGGCAAATTATCTTTTAAGCTTTTTGGCTGATTACTTAAAAAGTGCAACACTTTATTCCTAGTTGTACGTTTTAAAAAAAGTGTTGTTACCAGTCTGCCTTCAGCTGCATAAACCTCCCCATCAAGGAATGGCATTTTGATATTAGAATACTTTATGCTGAATTTTATGTCGGCTGACCTACTGTTCAGCCATTCATGGAACTTTGACAAATTTTCAGCATTACTTGTCCACACCATAAAGATATCATCGATAAATCTTACTCAACTCCCAATAAATTGGGAGAAGGGATTGTTATTGTATATGGATCTTTCTTCATATTTGGCCATGAAGAGTACAGCTAGCTCAGGGGCAAAAGGACACCCCATCGCTACTCCCTTCACCTGAAAATAGAAGTCGCCATTGAAGTTAAAGTAGTTCTTATTAAGCGCAAAGCTTGCCAAATCAACTATAAAATCTGTTGGTACTTGTACTGGTTTTATTCTATTGTCCAAAATTTAATTACAGCAAGACCTTCATCCTGGGGTATTTGAGTATATAAGGACACTACGGCTTGCAATCTCATTCTCATCTAGAGGAACAAGCCTGTCACCGCGCACCAACAAACCATCCTCCACAGAAAGCTCCATTGAGACCTTCACAAAAGTTTGTGAAGAATAAGACCCATTTTGTTCCCTAGGCCAGCCCTTCTTTGACATATTTCATAACACAACAGAATAATTCATCTTTTAAGAGTTCATCTCTCCATTCTTTTTCACTCACGGCACACATATCATTCAAGACCAGACTAGCAACAAAACAGTCATCCTCATCATCTTCTTCAATTTCACCGTCGTCTTCAACTGGAAACCTAGAAAAGTAATCTGCTCTTCCATTCTTATTACCAGGAATGTACAATACTTTAAAGTCATACTGCAAAGGTTTAGTGGACAAACAAGCAATTCTAGGTGTATGTTCTTTCAGCCTCTCCCCTGATAAAATGGAGACAAGGGGACTATGATCAGTGCCTAATTGGAAATGTGTACCCCATATGTAAAGATTACATTTCCTAACAGCCCACCAACCCGCAAGGAGCTCTCTCTCTATTACAGCAAAATTGAGTTCAGCGCCCCACAAAATCCTAAGGGTGTAGGCCAGCGTGTGCTCTATCCCATTGACACATTGTGTGAGAATAGCACCAAATCCGAGTCCACTGGCATCAACAGTGATGGTACACATTGCGTTAGGATCAAAAGGTCTAAGAACATTGGGACAATCCAATTGAGCCTTGATCCACTCAAACACATCCTGACAACGGTCATCCCAAACAAAAGAGACACTCTTCTTGAGCATTTTAGTGAGTGGTTGAACTCTAGCAGCATAGTCCGGAACAAACCAAGAGTAGAACTCACAAAGTACAACAAATGATTTGAGACCAACCTTATCTTTGGGAGCTGGACTGTCAACAATGGCTCTGACAAGACCCGGCCTGGGCTCAACACCATGCTCAGATAGAACTCGACCTTCTGGACTTTAGACACGCACTTCTCTTTCTTCAAAACAACCCCACTATCCTGCAAAACATCAAGAACCCGATACAGGGTCTCATCAAGAGATTCACTGGAATCCCCGTAGATCAAAACATTGTCTTGGAAGACAACAACACCTTTAATACCTTTAAGCATGCAAGACATAATTCTCTGAAAAACTGCGGCCGCAGAGGCCAGCCCAAAGGGCATACGACAGTATTGGAAGAAACCGATAGGTGACACAAATGCAGAGAGATGTCTAGAAGCAGGATTTAAAACAACCTGGTGATATGCTGATGCCAAATCGAGCTTGCTGAACCACTTTGAACCGCTGATCAATGACAACATGTCAGAGATCTTTAGAAGAGGGTGAGAATCCACCCAAATGTTCTTATTGAGGCTGCGTAAGTCAACACAAACACGAAGTTTGCCATTTTTTTTCCTTTGCGACAACAAGGGGAGATAGCCACAGAGAAGATTCAATTGGTTCTATAATACCTTTTTGACACAAGCTATTAAGTTCCTGTTCCAATCGGTCCCTAACACTGAATGGTACATTTCTTAGCCTGCGCTTAACAGGCATGGCACCATCCTTAACTCAAATGACATGAGTGAAACATTTAATCTGTCCCAGTTCCTTGCCAAAAATAGAGGGATAATGCTCAGACACATTGTCAACAAAATCATCAGAGCGAATAATAGAAACCTGATCTTTGGTACCAGGTCGAAGCACCATTTTGAACAAACCTTGGTGAAACCATCCAAGAATGGACAATCCTTTGATCGCCACATACACCTTTCCATGTATTTTCCTACCCCTGAACTCCAGAATATCTTCAAAATATCCAGCCAATTTAATTCTCCTCCCTTCATATGAAACAGGGGATCTGTCAGGTGGCATCAAGGAATGAGTACCCCAAACCTCACCAAATAACTCCTGGGTTGTCATCGTTATTCTAGCTCCTGAATCAACGAATAGACTCACATTCTTCCCTCCAATGTCAATATCCACATATGGGTCAACACACTCAGAAATGTCACCTTCAGTGACATGCATATCACCAACAGCAACAACCATATCCTTCAGGTCATCTTGTATGCTACTTTAATTTTCCTCGCAGCACTCTGCCACGGACACATTCGCAACAGGAGAAGACACTTGCTTAACATCATTACTAGAAGAACTCCCAAGCTTCCCACTTAAACAAATCTTTGCAAAATGCCCTAATTTTCCACACACTCTGCAAATTATATTTTTTTGCAGGACTGGGTCGCCCAGACTTGAAGAGTGAAAGAGAACCACAACGGTAACAAACATTCGTTTGTTTGAGAATTTTGTTCTCAGGGCGTGGAGTTACACTGTTCCTAAAGTCCTTTGTGCGAGCCACGGTCACAATTTCATTGGTTGCAACTTTTTCATCCAATTCTTTCACAGAAACCTTAGAAGGTTCAATGCTTTTCGCAGTACGTATAGTCTCCTCAAGGGAGGGATTTCCCATTGATAACAATTTCTGCTGTATATTCTTGTCAGAACATTTACATATATACTGGTCTCTAATCAATTGCTCTGTGAAAGCTTCAAATTGACAGTCCACACTCAACTTCCGCAAAGCAGAGATGAATGTATCGACGTCCTTCCCAGGTCTTTGTTCACACTTGAAAAACTTGTGCCTGATCACTACAAGGCTGGGCTGACCATCAAAACGTAATTCCAATTTTTTGACAGCCTCCACATAATCATCTATATCTTCCTCATCTTTGACACGTACCAAGGCAGGCAAATGTTTGTATACAGACCTTCCCTCAAAGTCCAAAGAATGCAGAAGAAGATATATTTTCCTTTCAGCCCTATATCGTGATGCACCAATGGCACCAAGATAAGTTACAAAGGTGTCATACCAATTTTTCCAAGGAATAGGTGGATTACCTGGTGTCTCAGGAAAAGGAGGAGGCGGAGAAACAGACTGCATTTTCCCCAAAAAGTATTGTGGGGAATTTTGTTGTGGAAATTTGTTTTGATACAGATATACATATATATATATATATATATATATTTATATAATTTTGATGCCTGAGTTGCTGTATTGTTTCAACACACAGGTACGAACCACTCGAAATCCTCAAAGTGTAAAAGAAACCGCTTCAAACAGCAGGGGTTACTCCTTGGTCATGATTTATTCAACCATCGTAATAGTAAAAACAGACAAGTGTCCGCCCTGGACGCGTTTCGATCGCCAAAAGCGATCTTGATATATATATGTAGATAGATAGATAGATAGATAGATAGATAGATAGATAGATAGATAGATAGATAGATAGATAGATAGATAGATAGATAGATAGATAGATAGATAGATAGATAGATAGATAGATAGATAGATAGATAGATAGATAGATAGATAGATAGATAGATAGATAGATAGAGATATCTATAGATATATAGATACAGAGAGATAGATATAGCTATATACATATGTATGTGTGTGTGAATATATATATATATATTCACTGAAAAAAACATAGGTTTCAGGTACGTTATAGTTAGAAATTAACATTTAAAAAACCTTAGATTTTCACTGAAAAAAACATAGGTTTCAGGGACGTTATAGTTAGCTGGACATTTCACTCTTACAAAACCATAGAAATTTCACCAGTATAGTTAGTTCAGCTAACTATAACTCGCGCAACTGCAATGCACTGCTCATGACGTCACATATTACATAATTCATGACATGGTCAGTTACATCACTGATGACATCTCAAATGACATCACTGATGATATCACTGATGACATCATCCACGTGAAAGTCTGATGCACCTCCTCACACTCTAATATAACCTTTGATACACCCACTGTAAAATACAGACTACCATTTTCAAAATCATTGACACGCCAATACCAGTTACTACATACGCACTCACTGATTCCTAGGTCTACACACACATCCACTCATTCATCCATACAATCACTCATACAGGCAGTCACTCATCAATACAACACAATCATATGTAGTCATAAACCTATGTAGTCATCTCACGTACACAGATAGATAGTGGAAGTGGGTATGGGCACGTGCGCTCATCTCCTCTATATTACTAGGGTCACATATCCAGTGACGTCTGTGCTGGATGCATGTGGGGTGAGTGTAAACCCGCCCTCAGGGAATGGTAGCAGCTAGCATCAACTACAACAGTAATCATTGGATCACACACAAATATTCAATAATAAAAGGGTCAATAGTTTGTGCTGCAGTAAGGTAGGGACACTAGATGTGAAATAATACACAAAAAGATTGTATCATAAAGGGTCCATCAGTTCTAGTGCACTCAGATAGCCACATCAAAAGCATTCAGCATGTGCACAGCCAGCGATGATCCGTGCTGCGAGCGGGTCGTACTAGGAGCAATGTCTGTTGCTTACAGGACTACCTCATCTGCAATCGCGACTCGATCTGAATTGTAACCACTGCTGTCTGCATTGTAGGCCAGAGAGCGGTCAGCAAGGGCCCACAGCCACGTGGCGTTGACTTGAGCTGTCCTGTTTGCCGTACGCGAAGCAACAAAAACCATGTGCGGACCCTGCGATGATGCATATGCGTAGTGCTGACAGAACCCACTGGAGCAATGTCTTTTGCCTACAGGACTGCGTCATCTACAATAGCGACTCAAACTGAATTGTGAACACTGCTGTCTGCAGTGTAAATTGAAGGCAGTAGTCAGCACAGTCATCCATGAATACTTTTTTTTACTTCCTCTTCCCAAAATACAACAACATAAATTACAAAAAACTCTGCAATAAATAAATCAAAAAAATTCGAATTGCGATCTCTGCTGTCCACAGTGCAGACTGTTATTCAGTGTTCTTTTCCACTACCAAGAAGAAGTTGGTCCTTGTACTAAACCTATAACTCATCTAAAAAAACTTCTTCAAGCAAGTATACTAAAAGGATATTGTGTATTTTTCAATAGACGTTGTAGTTAGTTGCCTACTGGATTCTGTAATTAAACAATAACCACTCGATCTGAATTGTGAGCCCTGCTGACCGCAGTGTAGGCCAGAGGCAGTGGTCATTAACGCCTCACAGCTATGTGCCGTTGGATTCGAAAGCACAGAGTTGGTTGCACCTGATCGGAGGGGGTACACACAAATCATCACAGACTTTAACTTCTGACATCCTCAATCACAGAATCAAGATCCCGTTTCACTGTTCGGACGTGCTGTACCGCGGTGTACTCCACCGACTGCAGTCAGCCAAGCTCAATAATCATGTGCAGCAGTTAGCTATTGAAGCACAGAGTGTGATGCACCTCAACGGAGGGAGTTCTGTGAAAACCAAGCAGCAGGTAATATCGGACATCGTCCATTGTGGGATCAAGACAACGTTCCACTGTTGGGACCTAGAGTTGGTTGCACCTGGTCAAAGGCAGTACCTTCATCTCCACTCTCAGATACAGTTCTAACATCGTCCATTGTGGGATCAAGACCCCGTTTCACTGTTCGGACCTGCTGTATCGCGGTGTACTCCAGCGACTGCAGTCAGTCAAGCCCAATGATAATGTGCAGCAATTAGCTACGCTAGCTACGGAAGCACAGAGTCTGATGTACCTCAACGGAGGGAGTTCTGTAAAAAACATCAAGCAGCAGGTAATATCGGACATCGTCCATTCTGGGATCAAGACACCATTCCACTGTTGGGACCTAGAGTTGCGTGCATCTGGTCGAAGGGAGTACCTTCATCTCTGCTTTCAGATGCAGTTCTAACATCGTCCATTGTGGGATCAAGACACCGTTCCACTGTCGGTACCTGTTGGACTACTGTGTTAGTAGTATACATAGCACTCCACGGTGCTGGGCCTCAGGCTGGGCGCTGTCTGCCTGTGTCGCGGTAGCCAGGCTCAGGATCTCAGGAGTCTTCCCAGCTCGCAGACCTCGGCCCAAAAGCTTCTGCCAGCACGTGGTGGGCCTTTTTTCACATACAGCGGTGTGGAAAGGTGAACTGTGGGGCATATGTGCGTCACAGTGGCCATGACGGTTTCTGGGTACCAGCAGGCTGAGAGCATTATTCACGCAGCCACCTTCACCCATGGCGTCAGCCTCGTGGTGGATGTAAGCTGCACAGACCTGGCAGAAATGTTCGCCATTCGGGAAGAGAACCACACACAGAGAAACATGCCTTTTATTCATACCCCTACGCTAGCCTTGTGTATGCCGAGCCAGCCCACTACGCTAAAGTTTTGGGGGGGAGCGGGCACGTACGCGCTATGTTTTTGTAATCTTACCTACTGATTGTAGTAGCATGGTTGCGTCCACTGTCCACGTCACTCAATAGACCATCAGTGTATGTTGACATGTACATGTCTGTGCTCTGCATACTCACGTCTGTCCGGCACATCCCCTCAACACTTTGCATTGTATACATTTATAATCGAGAATCACTTGCCACCTTTGCACATACTTTGCTCCCATCTCTCCCCACATTCTGCATTGTGTGAAAGAGTTGCTATGCCATGTTTGGTTTGTGTACATGGCTAGCCACGGTTCCCACAGTACGTAGTGTTGTTGTGTCTGCTAGGTGTACATGTTGTTTGTCATGTTGTATGTGATTATATAAGGTAGTGCGTTTATTTACGAGCAGTGGTTTCTCCCATTTACATATCGCTGTCTTAAAGAGGACACAGAAGTTTTTCTCACAGGTGAAAAGTGCGACCACAATGGCAGTCATTCATTACTATGCAAGAATGTCCAACTGCACGGCCCTTCTAAGCTTACAGCCCCCAATCTTGCGTGCTTTCTTAAAAGCACGCCAACTCCCACAATCAGACCAACATTCACACAGCTTTCTAACGGCAGTTATCTGCTTCTTAATAACATGGACTACTACAGAATGTCAGCTGGCATACCGTATGTCCTTACTGTTTCAAACCGGGTAACTTCCTGTGGCAATCTCTATTCCCACCCACACAAAGTAAGTCCCAAAGTTCAACTTGGCCTTCAATACCTACTTTGAAAATAGATTTTATTAAACTGAGCAAACTGAAAGCGCTTTTGTTTCAAACAGAAATGTCCCTCACTTCTCCTAAAGTAATTTATCGACTGCAGATAGCACGAACTTCAAGTAAAATACACTCCCTTTTAAATACGAACCTCCCATTACACTTTGTGAATTGTTACACAATTTCCATCACATCTGACATTTAAGCTCTGGTACACTTTTTTAACACTGTCTCCTCTGGCCTTGTCACAGGATTTCAAACTGTTTTTGGTATAATACCAGACTCCAATCATTTGATCATCTCTGGAATAACAGGAACAGTGCCCATAATTCTCGCTCTGTTTGCGGCCATCCTAATAATATTTTTGCTTGTAAAAAATGGTTGCGCTCCCTGTAGTAACAATCATGTCCGACAGAATACGCCTCTACGCAAAGCTACATCAATCCCGTGAAAAAATTGAACAACTTTTCGGCTGCCTGCCCCTATCACTTATCGCAGCCAGCTACAACATGACATTTATTTACACATATGCAATCTGCGTGCAACCATCTTTTTATTGCAAAACTTCGCCATTTGACTGGCGAATGGATCTATGACTTGCCAACATCCCAACAAACGCTCCCGATATCCAGCAGGTAATGGAGTATCTTGAAAACCATGAACTTGACTGTTCGAGCAGTGGAGCAATGGCGGATGCAACGCAAAAAGGTATCCTGACGGAATGGGATTTCTGCGCCGCCGCGAAAGATCTCCTACAACGTGCGACCTTTGACAACATCACAGATTGCCTGCCAATTCAAAATGCCCCTCCAACATTCGAGGAACATTACTGTCCCTTCGAGGATATGAATTGGATCGTTCGCTTTTCTCACACGATGGCAACAATCGCCTCTTGGAACATTATGCATCTCAAGCCGCTGAAGAACTTCCGGACTGCAATCTCCAAGACTTGTAAGAAATTCACTTTATTCTTGGATTGATTTTTTCCAACTTTTTTTACTTTTTCCTATACATTTTTTTTAATACACTTCAATTGAACTATTTTCATATAATAACTTTCTGAGTATGCTTAGGCATTTGAACTCTGTTTTCATTATTGCCCCTTACCTCTCCAGACTAACCAGGGATGGGTGATGTATGGCCTATGCAAATATGCTATTTACTTGCTAAATGAGCCTACACCCGACATCCATTTTGAAACCATGTCTATTCTTGGTGCATAGGTCTCTCTGGCTGCCTGTTATCCACAAAGCCCTTTCACACAAATTAGCTCATCCTCAGCCTCTGCTCACGAGCTGGCGATCAAGATAAAAAAACACAGCATTGTTTAGGAACTGGTTGGCACAGTGTGGTAATGGTAACCTACCTTTATTTTCATTATACAATTTACAGTCATTCATGTGTAATAGGTATTGTTTATGTCATATGGAACTGTAACATGTAATGTGGAATTGACTGATGCAGGAGCTAAGGTTTTAATACATGAGAAGTGGTTGGAGTTTGCCTCAGCTGGATGCCTTAGCTCTTGCACCAGTGGGTCCATTTATGGCACTTAAATAAAGACACTTATTATATAACTTGCAGACGCCAATGCTTTATTACACACAGCCACTTTCTTAAACACACCTGATTTCACCATTTGTCTTCTGTGGCATTGCAACATTCTGCATTATATTCTTCGCGATTATTTCTTTATTCCTGCTTGCTAAAACACTCCATTCGAGTCTTCAGACCGGTAGGGGTGAGTAGTTTGCTTCCCACTCCCGCTATAGTCTAAACCCATACTAACACAACTTGCACAGCTATGCTACAGCGGCCAGTATGCTTCAGCGCCCAGAGCACATCAATTTACAGCAATCAGCTCACGATTTCATCCCCGAGTGTACCAGCACCTCACCTCAGCACAATCTCATTCTGAGCAAAACAGCACTTTCACACCCGTAGGGGTGAATACTTCGCTTCACACTCCCTGTATAGCACACCATAACCACCCCACAGAGCTCACAGTGCTATAGTCTAAACGCATACTAACACCACTTGCACAGCTATGCTGCAGCGGCCAGTATGCTACAGTGCCCAGAGCTCATCAGTTTACAGCAATCAGCTCACGGTTTCATCCCCGAGTATACCGGCACCTCAGCACCATTTCACTCTGGGCAAAACAGCACTTTCACACCAGTAACAATGAATACTTCGCTTCACACTCCCTGTATAGCAGACCCTAACCACCCCCCAGAGCTCACAGCGTTCCTACCCTCCTCTTTCCTACTTTTTTTCCCTTTTTTCACCTTACTCGCTTCAACGGAATCACAAAATGGCTGCCAACACTTCCTAGTTGCAACCGTTCGCAGCCAATAACCAGCAAGCTTGTGCTCGTAACGCCTCAGCCAATCAGATGGCAGAATTCCCAAATATCAATATCTGTAAATTTCGATATTTCTCGAAAACTACTAAACGGATTCACACCAAATAAACAAAAGCGTGCTTTCTAGACCAAGACCCTTCTCCCTGCTAAATTTGGGGTAATTCCGTTCACCCGTTCGACCTGTAGCCTTGTCTAAAGTTTCCTATGGAAATTGCATGGAGAAAACACGTTTTGGGACCCCACTTTTTTCTCCGCCCCCCCTTGACGAATCACCCCCAAACTTTCAACATAAGAGCTGATATGAACAAAGAATTAGTTTGAAAAATTTCCTGAAGATTCATCAAACAACGCCAAAGTTATAAGCAAAACAAAAAATGCTCTTCCTATGGAAACTTGGTCCTAACTATAACTACCTACTGGCGACCGCCAGTAGGTAATATATATATATATATATGAGAGAAGTGCCAGGCCCAGTTCGTCAAACATATTGCATTTATTTTCAAAGACCAGCTGCTCCCATATCCTAATGTTTCGGCTCCAATGAGCTTTGCTCACAGGTGAGGCAGTTCGTCATGACACGGCTGCGTGCCTCTTTATCAACCGCTTGCCAACACGTGACCCTCCCGATATTATTGCATACATGTCTCACAGTGCACCATGAATGTACCAATCTTTGTCACAGAACTGCAAGATGATTACAGGTAACTCATGATTGAATCTTGCACCTGCAGTGTGAACAATGTAAATTTAGACACAGTGCACTGGTATGATTTAAATATGTCGACAGGAGCACAGTCACGTATATTATAACCACAGTCTGGCAAGCATCATCCTAGTTCTTCCACACAGCAATGGATACAGTTATTAAAAGTACTTCTTAATAGTGCTTTGTGTTGCGAAAAGTCGAGAGGAGAAGGTATCCCCCTCTCGTATGCCTTTCTCACCGTCGCTGAATAATAAGATAAATCCTCTTATAGCGAACCAGCGAGCGGGTCATGCTCCCAATTTTCATACAGCAACATTCCTCCGAGATAGAGAGACTCTGACCCTCCGGGCCGCCCTGCAGGGTCGGAGGCTCTCTATCTCGGAGGAATTTCGGTATATATATATAACAAAAAATCACTGAAAAAAAGTAAAGGTTAATGGGATGTTATAGTTATGTGACAAATGTGAGTGAAATCCTTCTATTTTACACATTAAAAACCACTGTCATTAGCTAGTTATAGTTCATTGTGCAAACTATAACTTGCGTCCCAGTCATGCACTGCTTATGACCTCACATATTACATCCTATTACATCACTCATGACATGGCCAATGATGTCATTATTGACATCACTGATGATATCGCAAATGGCATCATTGACAACATCACTGATCACATCACCGATGACGTCATCGCAGAGAGCAACAGTTCACTATACATGTTTGAGGAACAAACATATTTATAGCTCTACATCTATATTTAATTTGCTGTAACTTGTGTGGTGCTAATTTAAGTAATCATGTACTAGAAGACTATCATAGTAACAGCCATTACATATTTACAGGATATTGCCTGTAATAGAACAGTAGTCATGACAATGGATGTCTGTAGTAAGTAATTTAGCACTGTACAAAGTTTGTTAGTGTATAAGCAGTGAGCTGTCTGTCAGATCTAGTGTGCACATCCATGTCTGTATGAACAAGGGGCTTGGTGACAAAGTTGGACAGTGTTTTAATGGATATACTCCTTTGTAGAGAACAGAGGTCATGGTTAAGGTTGTGCACAAGAGCCACAGAGTTAGGCAGCTAAATGGGTTTGCTTGCATAGTGGAATTATCGTCTCTAAAATTAATTTTAGTTATGATAAAGATTGTTTTAGTGGATGCGGTAACCTGAAAATTATGAGTGCAGTACAGACTGGTTATTAATATTTTCCATTAGATTGCATTGCCCAGGTAGGGAGGGTTGTGTTCACAATACTTACTTTAGTGGTGCTTTATATACCTATTGATCATTACTTGTGAGGATGATGTGTTGTTGAAGTCACCAGTTTTCAACCTAAACTATATTATGTGGTACCGAATTTATAAGCTAATGGAACTGCCTGTTTCATAGTAGCCTGTCTGGTTAACACATGCTTCATGGAGCGGATACTCTGCTTGATTGAGTGTGATGAGGTAGCGATTTAAAAATGTGAAAAACCTTATACAGACACTTAGTTGTTCCTTTTATTTGATGTGCTGTAGGCCTCACTACATTTGTATATTTAAAAATTCAAAGCTGTTTGAACTCACTTGTGGGAATGAACTTCTGATATTGATAACGCCTCTATATAGTTAAATGAGTGGTCATATTTAGTTGTAGTATCAGATATTTGAAAAAGTTTGTTTTTAACATAATGAGTGTGTGTTTCCATGTTGTAAACAATTGGAATGTGTGTTGCATCATTGTATCAATCAAATAGGAATGGATAGTGGGTTTCTTAAGGAAATACTTTGAGACTTTGCAAGTTTCACAATGACAAAATCTACATTTGGCATAGTATGCTTAGGAACTTGAGCCTCCAGAGACACCTTCGGGCAGGAATACATTTCTGTGTACCAGTTTGTGTTGAGACTGTTGTTTTGATTGTATTTAAATTGATGTGTTGCTTAAGACATTTATTGTGTTAGCAGTGTTGCGTATGATGTAATCAGAGATGTGATCAGTAATGTCATGAATGATGTCATTTGAGATGCCATCAGTGATGTAATCAATAATGCCATTGAACATGTAATGAGTAATGCAATATGCGAGGTCATAAGCAGTGAATGGCAGGGCACAAGATATAGTTAGCACAGTGAACTATAACTGGGGAATTTTAGTGGTTTTCAATGTTTAAAATAGAAGGATTTCAGTAGTATCTGTCACCTAGTTATAACGTCCCTTTAATCTTAAGGTTTTTTTAGTGAATTTTTTTAGATTTTTGTTCCTTTAATGTGCACCTAACTATAACATCGCTTTAACCTTTGTTTTTTCAGTGAATTTCAAGGGTTTTAATTAATACCATTTAAATGAGTATTTAATATGCACCTAAGTAGTTAATCAATTTTTGGGGCATAAAATACAAATTCAAAAGTGTTTTTTCTTTGAATTACATTTGCAATGGTTTTATATTTTGGTTACATTTTTAGGAACAAAATAGCAATAACAATTATATCTTAAAGCAGAGGAAAACATTTTTTTTTGCTCCAATTTGGATCTTTGAATACACCATAAGGTCAAATGCCTGGCCATGCAGTCCCCATGCGGTTTAACTTCCAGTTCTGGCCACCACAAAATATCTGCTGATCCGTAATGTTTTTTACTGCTGAGTTCATAATTTGGGAGTTTTAAAGTTTGGGTATTGAGGTAAGTAGTTCACTATTAGGCACATCAACTACAATATCTTGAGTCCATTAGTGGTTTTATCTTAGTGTTCCCATCTTTTTACAGATCCGTGGAACCTGCATGTGGACTTGTGAATCAACTACAAATCCGATAACACAACCAAACAACAGTTCTGATTGGTTGAAAACAGTTCCCATCTTTCCAAGTCATTTGGATGTGCCACTAAGCAGGAAACACTTGCAGTTATCTCCCCAGTGCATTATTCTACTTTTATGTTTGCCCATGAAATGCTAGGGTAACAAAATGAATTCTGAGTAGGAGAGATACCAGGAGGAGGAAAAAGATCAGAAGGCACCCAGGAAGGAGTCCTTCTTGTGGAATGGTTTCTCCATTCCACCAGGAGAAAAGAAGATTGTTTCCAAAATAGTAACATGCACGGTTTGTAACAGGAAGTTGTCTCGGGCACTGGGAAAATATACTCTCATAGCACATCGAGCATGTGGAAATACATGCAGACCATCCACACGGAGCACCTTGATAGGGCTTTGAAGGAGAAAGAAGCAGCAGAGCCTGCTGCTTCGACTACCAGTTCACCCTTGACACCTGCAGACACAGTGTAACCATCTGTCACCCAGGGACTACCATCTCATGTCCCAAAGATGCAGAACCCATTGACTTACTGTTCCAAATGTAATAACATGATCAGCATAAGGAAACAGTCACTACTTGCTTTTGTGAGGATTATTGAGAATTACAAATTGTCATTTCTTTGTTTTTGAACTTTACAATCTCCCAGTTCAGTTACCCTTGGTTTCCTTTTTGCTAACCCTGTTTTTGAAAAGTGTTAGAGATTGGGATTCTGGCTGCAGAGGTATGCACCCTGTCCAAGCAGGAGCAACAATCCTAGTCAGAGTAAGTGTAGTATGCACTAAAGGTTTACCTGTGCTCATCCTCTGGTCGCTAGGCACAGAGCAGTCAGGCTGAACTAAAGAGGCAATGTGTAAAGTATTTGTGCACACACACAGAAACAGTGAAAACACCACAAACTTTTTCTCACCGATTTAGAACAATAGCTAATATTTATCTGAGTGAAACAAGACCAAAACGATAGCAATCCAATTTACATAAGCCAAGATATTAATTTTGCAAGATTAAACCAATATGCAGTGCTTAGAAATCAATAGATCCAACTGGGACTCTCTGATTGACCGGGGCAAGTCCAAACGTTCAGTTCAACCCCAATGGAGCGCGGGCCAGATACAGGAGTCACGCAGACCCACTGACAGTACCTTGAATGCATCGGAGCTCGGGATGATGCATTGAACAAAGAAGGGTACTACGTCGCTGTTGAAGGTGATGCGTCATTTCCGAGGTCGGATAACCTCGTTGATGCATCGATGTGAAGAGCAATGTGTGTCGAGCCAAGGTGTCAATGTCGAACCACTGGGCTGTGCAATGCTTTGGCGTGAAGCCGTGTAGGGCCAGGAATACATCGGAGTAGGGGACCTTGCATTGCGGACGTCAGCGATGCGGTGTCTGAGACCCATACAGCAGGGGTGACTCAGATGCGCTGCAATGGCAAAGTCGGGGCTGTGTTGCAAGTCGAGGTCCTTGTGTCATGGAGTCGGCGAGCAGTCTCCACATCTTCGGTGCAGTCAGCGTTGATGCCTCGATATCGTGGAGAAATGCTGCACTTGGCAGAGCAGGACACACAGCAGAGGAACCCAGGTGCTGGTAGTAAGATGCAGGTGAAGTCTTTGATATCCCTGAGACTTTATAAACAGGAGGCAAGTCCTTAAAGAACCTTTAGAGATGCAGGATGTAGAGACTCAAGTCCAGTCCTCTCACTCCCAGGCAAGAAGCTGCAGGCAGCAGGCCAACACAGCAAAGCAAGCAGTGAAGTGGCAGCCCCTCCTGGCAGCACAACTTTTCTTCCTGGTAGAATGTCCTCCGTTCCAGAAGTGTTCTGAGTGGATGTTGACAGAGGTCCAGTACTTACACCCATTTTAGACTTTCAAGTAGGGCGACTTCAAAGAAAAGTTTTTGTAGTTCACAAGACTCTGCCTTTTCTTGCCCTGGCTCCAGACACACTACAGGGGGATATGCAGCTCTCTCTGTGGGGAGAGGCACAGCCCTATTCAGGTGCAAGTATCATCACCTCCCTCTCACTCTAGCTCAGGAAGACCAATCAGCCTGGTGATGGGCAATCAGGATATGCAGGGCACAGCTCAGCTCCCTTTGTGTGTGACTGCCTAGAGAGAATGCACAAAACCCAGCTGTCACCCAACCCAGACATGTATTCCAGAGACAGGCAGAGGCACAGAACGGTTAAAGTAAGAAAATGCCAACCTTCGAAAAGTGGCATTTTCAGACCTGCAACTTCTCTAAAAGATGTGTTTCTAAAATTGTAAGTCCAGAGACACCAAACCTGCTCTTACTATCTTTTCCCTAAAGGCAGCACCAATGTTAATCTAAGGGAGAGATAGGCCTTCCTGTAGTGGAATACAAATTTGAGGGAAACTGAAAAGTACATGTAAATGCACTGCACCCTGCCCTTGGGGCTACCTAGAGCCTAATAGGGGTGACTTATATGAAATGAAATTAAATGAAAAATTATATTTATATAGCGCGTAACTACCCGGAGGCCTCGTTGCGCTTCATAAAGAGGAAGGTTTGGTCCTTGCAAGTGGGTGAACTTTCCAGGTCGAAATGGCAGATTAAAACTACATTCACAGGCTCTGCAGTGGCAGATGTGAGATATGTTTGAAGGGCTACTCATGTAAATGTGTTTGTTTTTGTAAAGCGCACTGCTACCCAATTAGGGTCTCCTGGCGCTGTAACTCATAATGCTGTGGAACCCTTCCTGGCTATTCCCTGTGAAATGTCCACTCCTGGGCACCCCCAAGGTGAAGCCAGGCATCCCAGCGCTGTTGGGGCCGTTGTGGAGATTAAGCAAGCTATTGCCCAGAGTTGCAGAGTGGGACCCATGATTAGAATACGCCCCGAGGCGAGAATTAACAGGTCTGAGGAAATTGAGCCTAAGACCCGCCAAGGCGGGAACTGAACCCTGGTCCCGGGCCAGATCTCTGCATCAGGGATTGCCACTCTAACCATTGAGCCACACTTCTCCACAATCAGTGTTGCAAGCCCACTAATAGCATTTGATTTACAGACCTGGGGCCCATGTAGTGCACTGTACTAGGGAACTATCAGTAAATCAAATATGGCAATCATGGAGAAACCAAATGCACTTTAGTATTGGGCAGCAGTAAAAAAATAGTGCACAGAGTCCTAAAGCCAGCAAAAGCGAAGTTCAGCACACAGTCAAAACAGGAGGTTCAGATAGCAAAAAGTAAGGGTGAACTACACAAAAAGATGCCAGGTATAACATAAATCAACAACAAAATATTATAAAGTGTTCAAGAGCTACAAAAATGGTTCTTTTCAGAATCATATTTTTTGGTTCAAAGGAAGAAAAATGATATGTTGTTTGTCAATGTGTAACCTTTTTTTACTAATAATGTTTTGTATCTGTGAGTCTCGGGGGTATGTGTGTGACTAAGTTGTGAGGGTATTTCTGTGGGTGTAGTTGTGCATGTATGTGAGGTGAGTAAATATATGTGGACATGTGTCTGTGTCTGGCTGTGCCTATGTGTCTATGTATGACTGAGAACCTCATTAACAAAGTTAAACTTCTTTGGCATTCACAATGGGATTTACTAGTAGTATCTTCATGGATGCGGAATCTCTGCACATAAAAAGATAGGACAGTCCTACCTATTAATGTGGAGACACAAAGATATGACTAGTAAATCCCTTTGTGAATACCAAGCAATTGTAAGCTTACACAATAGTGTAAGCTTACCTTTGTGAATCAGGCCCACAGTGTGTGTGTTTGTATCTTAGTGAATCAGGTTATATGTTTGTGTGGGTCTAGTTGTGAATGTGTGTGAGTGCAAGTGAATGCCTGTGGACATGTGAGTGTGTGTGAGTGTGTGTAGCAGTGTGAAGTTGTTTGTGTGTTTATGTCTGATTGAGTGTGTGTGTGTGTATGTGTCTGAGTGTGTGAAGATATGTGTATATGATCTAGTTGTACTTGAATGTGTGTGAGTACAAGTGAATCTCTTGTCCGTGGATGTGTGGGTACAGATGCATCTGGGTGTGTGTGGCAGTGTGTTTTTTTTTATATGTGTGTATAAATGTGACTGAGTGTGAAGGGTGTGTGTATGTGTCTGACTGAGTGTGTGAGGGTATGTGTGTGTGTCTAATTGCGTGTGTGTATTTTGAGTGCAAGTGAATGTCTGTGGATATGGTGTGTTATTGTATATGTGTGGGGTTGTGAATGTGTGTAAATGTGTGACTGAGTGCATGCATGTGTGGTTGTAGTAGTATGTGTATACCTCTGTGTGTTTGAGGGAATGTCTGTAGAGGTGTGTGTGCAGGTATGCAAGTGAGTGTGTCTATCAATTAATGTATGGGGTGTACATGTATGTGTGTGAGTGTAAGTGAATGTGTATGGACATGTGCGTATATGCAAGTCTGAATGTGTGTGTGTTTGTGTATATATTGTGACAGAGTGTGTGGTGGTGTGTGTGTGTCAGACTGAGTGTGTGTGAGTCTTGTGAATATGGACATGTAACTACGTGCTTGTCTGGGTGTGTGAGTTTGATATAGAGTGTGGTTGTGTATGTGTGCATGTGTATGGCTGAGAATGTGGGGTGGTGTGTGTGTGTGTCTGACAGAGTGTGTGAGTGGGTGGGTGTATCTGACAGATTATGTGAAGGTATGTGTGTGGGTCTAGTTGTGCATGTGTATTTGTGAGTGGACATCTGTGGACATGTGAGTACATGTGTGTCTGGGTATGTGTGAGGCAAAGTGTATGGTTGTGTATCTGTGTGAATGTGTGTGTGGGGTGGTGGGCATGTGTGTGGTTGTAGTAGTGTTTGTGGGAGGAATATTTTAGAGGTGTGTGTGTAAGTGCAAGTGAGTCTATCAATGAATGTGTGGGGTGTATGTGTGGTTGGGTTTCACTGAGCATCTGAGAGTGTATGTGTGTGAGTGTTGGTATGTGTAATATAATGTGTGTGGAGGTGTGTGCAAGTGTGTGTGTGTGTGTATTTGTATTTGTGTGGGTGCCTGTATGGGGCTCTCTGTTTGGCTGTTTGAGTGTACCTGCATGTGACAATATGTGTACAGGTGCAGATGTGTATGTGTGTGATTCTGTGCATGTGTGTAGGTGTGCAAGTGAATATGTCTGTCAACGAATGTATGGGGTGTTTATGTGTGTGTTTGTGTGATTGTGAGTGAATGTGTATAGACATGTGAGTATATGCGAGTCTGGATGTGTGTATGGTTGTGTATATGTGTGACAGAGTGTGTGGTGGTGTTTGTGTTTGTGTCAGATTATGTATCTTTTGGTCTTGTGAATATGGACATGTGACTATGTGCTTGTCTGGGTGTGTGTATTTGATATAGAGAGTGCTTGTGTATGCGTGCATGTGTACAGCGAGGAATTTTGGGAGGTGTGTGTGTTCGACTGAGTGCGTAAGTGTATGCGTGTGTAGCTGTAGTTGTGCATGTGTGAGAGTAAATGTCTGTGGATGTGTTCATACGCACATGTCTGGGTGTCTATGTGACAGAGTGTGTGGATGTTTATATGGGTGTATGTGTGACTGAGTGTGTGGGATGTGTGTCTGACTGAGTGTGTGAGGATAAGTGAGTGTGGGTCTGGATGTGCATGTGTGTGAGTGCAGACAGCATCTGTGGATGTGTGAGTATGTGTAATGTCTGGTTGTGTGTGTGTGGCAGTGTGTGGTTGTTTATGTGTATATGTGGGACTGAGTGTATAGGGTGTGTGTATGTGTGTGAGTGTATGAGGGTATGTGCACATAGGTCTAGTTGTGTGTGTGTGTGACATGTGAGTACATATGTGTCTGGGTGTGTGAGGCAAAGTGTGTGGCTGTGTATCTGTGTGAATGTGTGAGTGTGGGGGTGTGGGTGTCTGTGTGTGTTTGTAGTAGTGTGTGCGTGGGAGGAATATTTGTAGAGGTGTGTGTGTAAGTGTGCAAGTGAGTCTGTCAATGAATGCATGGGGTGTATGTGTGTGTGTTTTCACTGAGTATCTGAGAGTGTATGTGTGTGAGTGTAGATGTGTGTGTGATCTAATGTGTGTGGAGGTGTGTGCAAGTGTGTGTGTGTGTGTGTGTGTGTGTATTTGGGTGGGTGCCTGTATGGGGCTCTATGTGTGGCTGTTTGAGTGTGCCTGCCTGTGACAGTATGTGTGTAGGTGCAGATGTGTATGTGTATGTTACTGACTCTGTAGGTGTGTGTGTCTGTGTGTAAGTGTAATTGTGTTTCTGTCTGTCTATGTTTTATATGTGAGTTTTACTGTTAGGTGTATTATGTTTTGATGTATGTTATTGTCTTACTTTTTGTGAGACTGTGTCTATGTATGTGGGGCTAAGTGTTGAGTGTCTTTATCTGTAACTGTGTATGTGAATATGTATGTCTGTGTGTCTGCTCATGTGTGTGTGTGTCTCTTTTGCTGACTACCTATGCAAGCACTTTGAAGATGAGATGGTGGACAATAATTGTAGTAAGTACTTACCACTGCCTCAAATTTCTATAAGTACAGATAAAGGGTTATAATGAAAACACAATTATCAAATAGTAAGTAAATGCAAGCAGTATCTCATGAGAATATCACAAGCTCTTCAACCACTTTTCCACTTCATTCTTCTTCTTTATCATTTCTTTCTCACATTGTTTGTTAGCAGCGTTTAAACCTTATGAAAATGTAAAGATTCAACATAAATATCATTTTTTTCTCATATGTTTCCAAATTGAAAGGTAAGAAATTTCAGCAGCAGCTCTGTGAGAAGCAGAAATCTGTAATGCGTTTGCTTAATATACAAAAACAAACTCTGTGCAGAGTAAAGCCATTTTCATTTAATTTTCCTTGTACACCACAAGTAACTGAAGTGTTTCCACATTGCTTTAAGCAGAGAACAAGTTACATATGTTAGATAGTTAACTATGTAATGGGGATTATCTATACAAACAAATTGAGATGTCTGTCAAAAGGACTATACATTGTGAACACTGTAGATAGTATTTGATTCCCAAATATCATGGCTTGGGAAAGAGGAGAGAAAAGTTTCCACATGAAGAGTTGTCTCCAGAACAAAGAGTGAGAGTAATAGGGACTTTTAGATGCCATATACTTTTGGAGCAGTAAAAATCTGCTTAGTTACTTACTAATACTGTGATTAGCTTCATGCTAAATAAATCAATAGGCGATTTGAATCATTCATAACTATCAAGTAGGTTCTAAAACATTTGTATCACAAATGTAATAATGACCATTACAATTAAGTTTGTAATATTAGTGTAGTGGCCTGATCTAGTTCTCTCTCCCTCGTAGATAATGATGGCAACTGAGTGTATGTTTTCCCTGAAAGTGAAATCTGTTGAAATGTAAAGTTGGAAACTTCAGTTTTGACTTTAGTGCCATCTGCTCTACACTTTTGTAGCATTAAGATTAAGTATTTATTACTGGAATCAACAATTATAGTTGATTGAACTTCTTCTTTACTGTCTTTACATACAATATTTTGCACAGATGTCTTTATTAATTTGTCAAATGGCACAGATTACAATATGGTATAGTTACATACACAAAGCCCTCTGAGCGAATGTGAGTTGTTGTGGTATATTGACAATTCTCACATTCATATTGCCATGATTAACTTATTCCAAATAAATCATTTATTGACATTTGACTGTTTTCTAGAATACCTAACACGACCATTAGACATTCTTGAGCATTTTGAGAATTTAGAGTAAATTGTGTGACACCAATACATACATCAACACAATCACATATACTTGTTGCAGAGTGGCACGTGTCTTTCTGGGCTTTTACAGTTCTCAGGAGAAGTGGCAGTGCCTCACATAATGTTTTTCTTCTAGTCTCTGTGTCACTGAAGGCAAATAGGGCATTGAAAAACTACATTGCAATAACAGGTATCTCCAGATGCATTGGAGAACTGACATCCAGCCATGTCTACTATATGGTATATGTTCCACTTTCATCGTTTAAAATACCTTTTGTTTAACATTCTTCTTTTAGGCCTTCCCTTTCGCTACACACTTGTACTAAGTTTGCATTTTGGACAGATGGGACGTTTGTCATAGATTGGGTATTGACCCAGATGAGAAGCATACACACTTCTCAATTAATTATTCTCTCTTACACTGTCTGTATTTACTTTTGTCTCATCAAAATCTACAAGGTAGAGCTCTAATAGTGACCGAACATGTGACAGTGCAACATAGGACATTCCTTCTTTGAAAACATTTTGTCTAATATTAATTAGTGCAGCATCCAGACTTAAACCTTGAGAGTTCCTTCAAGGACATCAGCATCACCATGTCACTTATACAGTAGTGGTCAGGAGAATGCCAACTATTAGTTGACATGTACCCTGGGAAATAGATTATCTCCTTTCAGTTGGCACAGGAGACTTTCTTGGTGGGTGTATATCTCTACAGTACTCAAAGCCTTCACAGACCCCAGAGAGATCTGGACTAAATTCCCGGGGACGCCCCTCTGCACTGAGGTCCTTTAGGTGATACTACAGATGGGAGAGGGCAGACACTTGGGGCCTAAATACGAAGGCGGTCGGACGAGTCTTCCGGCTGCCATAGTTTTGGGATCGAGACCGTCCAACAAGGAGTTGGAGGTCCCAACAGCTCAATTACATTACGACCACCATGCAGTTGGTCGTAAACATTCTTTTTTTACATCGCGGAGGCCTACATGGGACAGGGGCCCTGCTAGGGGCCCCGAAAGTTACTTTCTGACAGCCTTTTCATGGCGGTCATTCCGCCATGAAAAGTCTGTCAGAAACTGACATCCTAATCCCTACTGCGGTGCCTCCGCTGGCACCTCCATCATTGTAGGGATTAGGCTCTGACCATCATTCAGACAGGCTCTTTGAGCCTGTCGGAGGCAGCGGTCTTTCCCCCGCCCGCTGCACTCCGGCGGCCAGCATCATAATCTGCAGCCCTAGATGTCAGGTGAACCGCAACCGACAGCAGTCCACCTGACATCGTAAGAAACTAATAGCTAGAATGGCATGGAGTGACGATGTAGGTAAGCTGCTCACAGATAGTAAATGGAACATAACTTGTACCTTAACAAAGGGTGATTCCACCAATGTTTAAACGCATCCATTTTAATTACGTACATCGAACCAACCTCACCCCGATCAAATTGAGCCGAATCTACATGGGCTGGTCAGTGAATTGCCCATGATGCATTCCGGGAGGGCTACCTTTTTTCACCTGGCATTGCACTGTGATTTGTTTTGTTCTTATTGGTGGGAGGTGGTGGTTGAATGCACGGTGTTACAAGTATTACTATTGATTTTTGCCTGCAACGGTGCTTGCTGGGCCTCATAAGAAAGCCCAAAAACAAGAAGATTCAATTCAGATTTCTACATTTGGCACTGCTCTTGTAGAAGCAGTGAGTGACCATGGGTTGACTGGGAACTGGATGCTCTGCAGTATTGGTCTGGGTCAGAATTACAATTGATTGGGCACTGGCAGAGGAAACACACGTTAAGTTATCCCGGAGGGATAACAAGATGGCTGATGATTTAGAAATATGGGTTAACACTTTGACAATATTTACAGAGGCTTGTGCAAAGGGGGAATAATATTGCACTCCAGCCAGGAGTGTGGACGAGGTCATTTGAGGAAGTCAGGGTCAAAAGGAATCTAACCGTTGAGGTTGGCATGAGGGATCATGGTGATAAAAGTGTATCCACAGACAATGGAAAGGATATGCACTGTAAAGATATTCAAGGGTGGATTTGCAAGACTGTTATTTTTCTATGAGGTGTTGGTGGTCACCAGCTAGCAGGCACGCTACTTGTTCTTTGAACTATACATTTTGGATGATGCTGGGGGGCTACCTGGCATTTTGTTTCTGTATTGATTGTTGTTTCAAATATTTGTTTCACAAGCAAAACACTCTTAATAATAATACTTTTAAAAGAGCCTTGATTTATGGATGGTGACAACTTAGGACAAACATAGGGGAACGGTTCTCTAAATATATACAAATCGTTCACTAATAGGAACCTAGCAGTGCACCTACCTATTTGTTTTGGCTCTATATGATTAAATCTTATCAAAATGTACTCAAACTCACTTTTATTGGGATATGTGATGACGTCTATCACATCTCCCATAGCACCATTCACTCAGCCATCCTTGACATTCAAATTCAGACACTAAAATCTTTAAAGAGGCTTAGATTTTTCTCTAAACCTGCTGTTCAAGGCATTGGTTTTTCAAGACCCTCAAGCTTCATTACCACTGATTGACATTGAGGTAAAAATTTAAGCTTTGATACTCCGTCTTGTCTATATATTGAAGTTTAATAATATCCTCATTCTCTAACATCAGCATTTATGCATTAAATTGTGCACATTTGTCCAGTGTTTGCATGAGGTACACAATCTGTTTGCAACATTTAATGAGCTCCTCCATTACAGCTCCTGAAGACTTGTGGTGTGCGTAAAGAGTAGTTAAAGTATGACTCTTAAGAGCCGAATTCGCTTTTTTTGTGACCACTCCTATTCTAATGTCCTTCAATATATTTGTATGTTCCACATCTGCAGCCTGCCTCAATTTACTAGTTAGTTCTTGGTACGGGAAATGTAACCAAATGCTAACATTGCCAATGCTCCCTAGTTTTCTCATGACACAGTTTATTGAAAAATGGCTGACCTTTTACAGGGGTCAGCTGAAGTAGGTCCCCAAACATTATAGATAATGTTTCCCTCCAGAGTATCATAGTTCGCTATGAGAACTTCTTGCTTTTTCAAATAAAAAAAGGAAAGCATCAAGTTAGAAACAATGCTAACCTTATCCGTAATTAGTACCTTCAATTTTTTAAGAACCTTGATACTTCATGGCAAGCATCACCATATAGCGTATGGTACGCCAGTTTTTTTGTCATGCTCCACTAGCAACATCAGAAGCCAATGTAAAGTAGTACCTTCATATTGTGTGCAGCTAGTACTGTGGGTGCTGTGACGACGCAAGAACGGTTACAATCTGTCTTTTTATGGATATATGCAGTAAACATTTTTATCAGGAAACATTTGCCAGTGCCCACTTAGAAGTGTAGGCTTGAATATGGTGCATTTACATTTAGAGTTGTCATGCAGAATTCCATAATCCACTGGTGCAGATTTTGTTGGCAATTCTGTAGTTGTTCTTCATTTAATTGAGCTATTACATTGTTTAGGTCAATAGACTGAATCTTCTCTTGATTCATAATATTTTGCACCTCATTCATATAAATGGCTCCTTCATTCTTGGTAATAGGGTTTGTCAAGGGGATCTTGATGATGAGGTCCTGAACTATGGCTGTCTTGTGGGCCATTCTTTGTAACCTAGGATGACATTGTCTCCTCTTGTTGAATTTCATCATTCAACATTTTCAAATAAGTAGGAAACACTGAACATTCAATGTGGTCTTTAACTGTATTGAAATCATCCTCATAGCAGTCGTATTGACTTAACAATTCTTTTTCACTTTGCCAAGGTTTGAAGAGATGCCAAAATGTAAAAATAAAAGAATTCTTTTTTATCTGCACTATGAGAATTTAGTTTCCAGTGGTAGATGAGACTTGGTTTATTGTGTCTCACTAAACAACTATTATACCCAGGGAGGGAAAACTTGCCTCTTTCGGTGTTTTATTCGACATTGTTTCTGTATGTGTAGAACTGGGTTACTTCATATAGACAGAGGGTTTCTAAATGAACACTTCAATTTGAGTAGTAAGTGTCCAGCATATTTGTTTTCACAATATGTGTGCTGTCAGGATTAGCGTATGCAAGATAATAAATCTTGTCAAAAGACTTCAAAACTATGTTTTTATTAGAAGCAAGGCCTAAACTAATCCAAACAATGGATTTGCATTTCCCCTATAAACTAGCCGAACTCAATCAGTCACATGCCTCATAAGAACTTACTTCCCTGTGGAAAAGCATTTCAAGCTGAATCTGTACAATGTTTTTGTTAAACACTGCTCTGCTGAAATCTCTTACCACACCAATTTAATTTCTGTCTTTTCAGAATTTGTAATGTAAGATATAATGTATGGAGCAATAGCAATGGAATTGTCAGCTACAAACCGAATGTCCATGTTTGAATTCCACATAGATAAAATGACAGTACTGTAGTCATTGATAGGTTTGGATGCCTCACGTCTCTTAAAATTGTTTGTATTCTTTAGAGATGTGCCAGTGACAGTACGTCTGACTGCAGACATGAAACTGTTTACTCTTCCTTCAGAGATAACTGGCTTAGGGTAACCAAAGCAACATTTAGGGGCATATGTACAAGCACTGGCGATAACTATCGCTAACGCCAGTTAGCGGCAGTTTTTTCATCGCCTCTTACTGCTGACAACTATCTCCATGCTAACGGCGTATTAACAAGCCATCGCTTCATGGCGATAGCTTCTGGGATCAGTGGTTAAAACTGCCGCTAACATGAGCGTGATGGCAATAGGAATTCCGGTGTTAGCGGGCGAAAACCAACGAAAGGCCCATTAGCGGCAAAAAAACGCACGTTAGTCAGCCTAACGTGAGTTCTTTTTGCATCTAATGGAAAAAATAGCCTATCAGTCAACTTCCAATAGGAAAATAGACAAAAAAACAATTAAATGCAGAATGGAGCAGCCAGGGCCAAGTGCAGCACAAATCAACAACCCCCTCAAGCCACCCAACATCCAGGATGACCAGGATGAGAGCCTGGATGCCTCACTGGACCTGCGTCTGGAGCCTGGCTGCCTCGCTGGACCTGCGTCTTGAGCCTGGATGCCTCACTGGACCTGCGTCTGGAGCCTGGATGCCTCACTGGACCTGTGACTGGAGCCTGGATGCCTCGCTGAACCCGCCTCTGGAGCCTGGAGTGGGATGCAGAGAAACTGTGGAGTCAATGAGCCATGGCGGTAGACATTGAGGCACGGTGATCGCCCACACCTGGTGGTGAAGTCTGGCCAGTCGCATGGAAACACGTTGCTGACCTGTGTGCGAAGACTGCCTTGCACCCCTTGGAGCTGTGAATGGTAGAGGCGCTCCTGTGCACCAATGTAGGGAAGTCTGCATCGCATACTACGATCCACCACTACACTGGGATGCACTGTGGGCGGCACCTCTCTGCATCACAGGCCGGATGAGGTTGCACTGGCTGGACGCTGTGGAGGGTGAGGCCCCTGAGCTGCGCCAAACTTGTGTGGCGGGAGCGTGGCAGGTTCACGCCTAAGGGGGCCCTGCTGCATTAACTGCATCGGGAGGTACACCAGCAGACTTGGCGGTGACTGCTGTACCCATACTTGTCCAATCCCACCTGGCTGAGGCTCCTGCTGGCGGAGTCACAGATTTGGAGAGAGTTTAGCAGATTGTGCCAAGGTGTCAATGTCCAGGTAAGGAGAAGGTGGGACACGTAGCGTAGGAGGCCCGGTGGTCAAGTCGCACAGGCCTAGGACCTGTAGATGACACACCCCCCAGTGTCGGCTTATCCGCTATGGTGAAAGAGCATTACCCCACTGCTTTCAAGCAGTGCAAGAAGAGGAACAATCATCACATGATGATAACTTCCTGATGTAATCGTGCCATGTTTCCTTTGCAGGCGGGAGGGTGGGTAAGGCTGTTCCACTCACGGAGCAGGGGTGGGGTGGCATGCCCACTCAAGTGCGCAGTGACTGTTTGATCGGCCCGCTCAGGCCGCACAAAGCAGTCATGCGCACTGTCCTGTTCGCAATGCAGGCGGCATTACAGACTGCATGGAGAACATGCCCACGCCTCCAGCCCCTGGCTGAACGCCTCGTCCCGGTGGCAATGACCAATCCCAACGCCACATTGCAGCATTGTGATTGGCTTAGGGGAGGGAGCCTGGTTTCCTACTTCCTGTTCCTGGGAGCAGACTCAGGAGAGTAGGAGCAATGAAGACACAGGACCCGGCCTTGAGGGAAGATTTCTCTCTTTTAAATAGTTACAACACTCGCTCACACACACACACACCCGCGTCCACCCAGCTGTCCAGTCCACCCGCATCACTTCTCAATGGCGGCCACTGTGCGGCCATGCACAGTGGGCGTACCACTGGTGTGCCAAAGGTATATATGGAGTTACGACGCATACCATTATATCGCATTCCATTACAATGCATACTAATACTAGGCATATTGCAACAGTAGGGAAGGTGTTGAATTGCGGAGATGTAATCTTTACTATTCCCACTTCAGTAAAATTAACGCTTGTACCCCAAAGCAAACCCTGAACCCTAAAATGTATCTGTGAGCCCCCAAAACACACCCAAAAAATCTTATTTGACCCAAATGCACACCCCTACTTTCACATTTGACCCAAATGCATACCCCAATTTTCATATTTAACCCACATGCACACCCAATTTTCCTGATTGATCCCAAAACGCACCCCAATTTCAAATAGAGAGCTTCATTCAACGCCTCTAAACGCAGAGCTGGCCGTTTTAGACCGACATCTATATTTGTAGAAGTGGCTTGGCCTACTAATAGGTGTTGTGTGAAATACGGGACTAGACTCTTTATGTTCAGCTTTGTTCAGTGCAAAAGCTGTATCTAGAAGATGCTTTGCATATAGCAATAGGTGATGTGTCTGGTGGGGCACTGGCATCTTCTGGTTGAGCGTTGTCTAGGGCAAAATCTGCATGAAGAAAAGGCTTGATGTACAAATAGATGACATATGTTACGGGGGACTGGCCTTTTGATGCAGAGCTTTGTTCAGAGTGACAACTGTATGTAGAATAGACTTGCCCTACTAGTACATGATGTGTGTGGTAGTGGACTGGCATCTTCGTGCTGAGCCTTTTTCAGCTCTGTATAAAAGAGGCTTGGTCTATTAATAGGTGATATTTGAGATAGGGAACTGGCCTCTTCATGTTGAGCTTTGATCAGGTTCAGAGGATATACGTACAAGACCCTCGGTCTACTAATAGGTGACGTGCATTGTGGCGAAGTGGCCTCTTCATGCTCAGTTCTGTTTAGGGTGAAAGGTGTATCTAGAAGAGGATGGCGGGTCCCGACTGCAAAGTCTCAGCAACTGTAAACGTGGTGTTAAATCATAGTTTGTGAATACAAAAACAAGAGTAAACTTACACAGAAGTTTACCTTGGTGGAACAGGTTCACAGTGTTTGTATATGTGCAATAGAATGAGTTTGGAGGTATGTGTTGGTGTGTGCGTGTGGGGGAGTTGTGTGTGTTGGGAGGCTGGGTGTGTATGTCTGAGTGTGTGTGAGTGAATATGCGGGGGTGTCTGTGCTGGTGTGTATGTGCCTCAGTGTGTGTCTGTATGTGTGTGGGTGTCATATCGTGTTGGAGTGTAACTAAGTGTGTGGGGAGTGTTTGTGAGTGTAGTTGTGTCTGTATGTGTGAGGTGGTGTGTGTTGGAGTGTGTGTGTGTGTGGCTATGTGTGTGTGGGGTTGTGCAGGTATGTGAGTGTGACTGTGTGTGGGGGTTTATGTGTATTATATTCCTGATGAACAGGCTGAATCAAATGACCATTAGCTGCTAATGCAGGCATGAAACCAAAGGTTAGAAATATGACTGACGGTGTGGGTTGTTAGTAATTTGAGACATAATGTATTTTCAAAGGGGATAATAATAGTTAAAGAGAGAGATGCCTGCATAAGTACAGCATCCCCTTTCCCATCTGTTACTCGGCCTACCCATATTCTCAGTCACTTAACAGCTTCCTACTTTTAAAATAGTAACATTTTGGTAGACATTTCATACAGTGGCAGTTGCCACTGGTTAATTATTATACTTAGGACCACGTTTCCATAAGAAAAGCGTTTTTTGGTTTGCTAATAACTTTGACACCGTTTGACAAATCTTCACAAAATTTTCCAGAGAGCGTGCATCCACCTCAATCCCTTCCTGGAAAGTTTCAGGGCGATCCAATTTTCAAATATTACCCCATAATACACCCCACATTTCATCTCCGACACCCGAAACCCATACCCACCCTAACAATTAAAAATACCCCATTTCTGACCTCACAATGCATTGTAATGCAATTCGATGTAAAGGCACCGGCGTTGTTGAATTTTTGTTCTAAAGGCAATACGATGTAATGCCTGCGTTGTAATGGATGTCTCCCATGCCAAAGGCAAGCCATAGGAAAGACCGTCTGCGTCCGTCTGCCCCTTGACCACGCTCATCACCAAGGACCCTTCCTCTCGGACACTCCGCCCCTAAGGCGCCAGCACCCACCTCGCCATTAAACCTGGACGCCACATCGCCTGCCAGGACCAACATCTGCTCCGGACCGGACATCTTCATCGACATCACTGACGGCTACTAACTCACCCGCAAGGACCACCCCGACCGTTCAGGAGGAGGCATTGCCATCACCTACAGAAGCACACTCTGACTGACCACGCACTCTAATGACCCAACGGTGACCATGTAACACCTCAACTTCCAGATCCCTAACAACCCCAACCCCAACCCCATCCTCTGCGGCACCCTCATCTGCAGGTCCCCCGGGCCATGGACACCTAATCTCCGATACCATTGTAGACCTCATTGCACACCAGGCTCCTCCATCCACCGACGACATCCTACTCGGCGAACTCAAGTTCCACCCGGACAACCCCGGTGACCAGAACACTACCCCCCTCCAGGGATAGCTCCCCAACATCAGACTCAAGCATCTAGTCACCGCAGCAAGTCACATAGCAGGACACATGGTCAAGCATGTCACCTTCAACTACAGTCACACCACCAAACTCTCCTGGACTGACCATCATTGTATACATCACGACTTCACCATGCCCACCATACACAACCGCCATCATTGCCCCCCTCGCAGCTGGATCAAGGACGCCAAAGTAAGTCTTGTCAACTCCCTCAGCACCACCACTCCGTCAACGCTTACAGACGATGACACCGCAGCGCGCAACTGCCACCGATGGATCTCCAACTGCGCCGACACTCGGGCACACCTCAACAATGGCAATAACTGCATGATGGCAGGCGTAAGGGTGACTAAGTGCCACAGGGATAGGCTGGGTCCATACATTGCTGGAGTTGTGTCATGGTTGTGATGCAACTACAGCAATGGGTGACTTTAGTGCAGACAGATACGTCAGAATTCCAGACGTATCTGTCATTACTTGCATCATGGGGCGCTGTCCAGTGAATACAGCGCATCCGTGGTGTCGCAAGAAGGGGGTAGTGAAAAGTGTTGCAATGCTGTCTTGTCGCAGCGCTGCAATACTTTTTATGAGTGAGACCCAGGAATGCGCACTATCTTATTGATAGTGTGCAGTCCTGCCCTGTAGTTTTGTCGCAGAGCAGCGCATCAACATTGCTTGCAGCGCAGTCCAGCAACAAAACCTGCTGAAATGAGGACCCAAGGGTGATCTCCATTTTTAAGACCAACTTTTTTCTGGTCTTAAATCCCAACCGCTAACGGGCTTTAGTGGCTTTTTTTCAATGCATCGCGGGTCCAGGCGATCATTGTAAATTTTGCGAAGTGGGGTTAGCGTGCGTTTTTGCACAGAAAAGCCTACCTTGCATTTCATTAGCGATAGTTATTGCTAACTTGGGTGGCAATGCTGAAAGCAGCAGGTATCGCCAGAAAGCTGTAACTAACGGCTGTTAGCTACAGCTTGTTAATAGGGCAATAGAAATATCCCCCCATTAGCAGCAAAAAAGTGCTGCTAACACGGCGTTAACTTCTTGTACATATGCCCCTTAGTGTAGTATTTTCCTTTGGCTTTTTATCTGCAATTACATTATTTTCCACATCTGTTGGACTGAAATCTCAATACTTGCTGACTAAGGGGTCTGTTTTCACTCTCATTGAGATCTCCCATGTTATATACTGCTCAAAGAATTACAGTTTTGACTCATTAGTAGCCAGTCCAAATTTTGGCACAAATTTTACCCACAGTAACATGTGAATAAGCGGAGCATCTCTAACTTGGTAGTTTTTCTTCCAAAAGTAGTCAATGACTTCACCAAGAGGAGGATTTCTTTTGTTGCAGATAAAGTGAAGCGTAGCATGAAATCTATGATTCAAGTACCTACACACATTTGCTAGATCCATAAAGCACAATTCATCTGGTGTTTCAAAGTTAATGACAGCAATATTGGAGTTAGCTTCTCTGAGAAAGTCGTGCAAATCATTCCAGCTAAGAGTTACAAACTGAGTTACAAAACAGGTCGGTGCACCTAAGTTGTGCAACATGCACCTGAGCTCACCATGCTGAGGGAACCAAAACTTATTTGTTCCACCTTGGCACTCCATGAGATGCATGAGGTTGCAGTCAGGATTCTCATCTTTTCCATGAATTTTCTCAACAAAGTTTCTTGCACTCATATTTAGAAATCGTGCTCCTGTTTTCACAATATTTGCAACAGCGTAAAACAAAACAGACAGTTCACTTTCAAAGAGAAGATGAAAAAGGTAAAAAATGTTTACCCTGAATCATGGATCTTAAGGGTACAGTCTAGTTCAGTGCTTACCAAACATTTTAGAACCATGACTCACTTCTTAGTATAATATATTTTCAGCACCCATCTAGCTTTATTGGACATGAGGTGGGCATTTATTTTAACGTAATAAAGCATCATGAGGTAAAGCATTGTTATTTGCAGACAGCACATTTTCAATTGAAATGGTCACTACGTTTACACAGACAGTTTTACAGATGAAAAATTATATTACACACAAATGATAATGTGTGGAAATCGAGTTTCATTGAACATTAATTATTTGTGCACCACCAAGCAAAGTGACTTGATTTGTTCTGATCCTACTCAAATCCTCAATTCCATCACACATCAGAATTACAAAAATATGTACTTCACTTTGTTTTCCTAACTGCTGAATGTGTATAGTTCATTTACAGGTATTTACATTTTAACGTGTGTTAGGAAAAAAATAACATCCTCCAGCTTTCCTTTTGCACTTCATGTAACTCAGCAGGATTGTCACATAATTTACTTTACTTTTCCAGGAGTTTGTAATCACCAGTCTCTATGTTGAAATATAAGCAGTAGAAGACTTGGCCTGACATTTGACCTCTGTCTTTGAAGTGCAGGAAATGTGACAGGATCAATACACAATTTTAAGGCATCTATATTTATTGCCTGTACTTTGGTGACTAACCAAAAATCAGCTCGGGACCCAACAGTGGTCCCGACCTACAGTTTGGGAAACATTGGTCTAGTTGATGCGTACTCTGAAACAGGAATCTACACTGGACGATCATCACAACGACCTCTTTCTCTTGTTGGAAATAGATCTGGAAAGCAGCAAGTTTCTAAACTCTTTTCCACAGATGAATGAGTCCAACTTTTGCTTTGTTTTATCTGATATAATTCCAATGCATCACTAATTAGATTCCTAGAATGTAGAGGGTGAATACTGTAGTGTTCAAACATCTCTTCAGTAGACTTTGAAGTGGGTGTGCCCATTGAAGTTACATGCTGATCTTCATCTACATCTTTTTACAACACATTTTCTTTTTTGATGTATTCCATGTCTTTCTTCACTTTCCCTATACTAACCAATTCTTGTAAAATCTTTTTATTCTTTGTTGGGAAACCATTTACTAGAACCACTACTGGTTCCTCAACTTCTCAATCTAAATCAAGAGTTTCAATATTCTGCTCAAAGTCTATTGGAAGATACACAACTTTTCCTTTAAGACCTTTCACTAATTCACTTGAAGGTAATTTTCACTTTTTGTCTGCATTCTGACTATTGCTTGAAAAGGGTGTACTGTTTAAATCAGAATACGCTGATACACATTCAGCTCTTCTAGTTCAGGAAGAATTAGGAACATTTCTTACTTATTGTGAATACTTCTAGCAGGCATTTTATTATCATCAAGCTTACTTATGCAGTACTTGCACACTACTTGATTGACAAAGCACTCTTCTGCAAAGCACTCTTCTGCATTAAAATAGAGGGAAAGTTTAAACCACTGAATACGGTCTTCCTTTTCAGTTTTTTGCACAGATATCCATTTTTCTAGTTTGTGCTTTGTAGTGTATGTGACGACAATAAACACACATCATGTTAGGTATTTCAGCAGATGTTACACTAAATTCTCTTATTTCTTTGCTGACATTGTCTATCTTAATATCTGCACTGTCCTTTCTCACTGCTAGGTTCTACTACTACTTCCTTTACTTCCCTGAAGGCTGGCTTTTAGGTCCGTTGTAGATATAATTGAATATCTTCCAAGATATTAGTAATTTCAGAAAGAGTGCCATGTAAAAGAACTTTATTCAAAGCCTCTAAACGCAGAGCTGGACGTTTTAGACTGACATCTATATTTGCAGAAGTGGCTTGGCCTACTAATAGGTGTTGTGTGAGATACGGGACTAGACTCTTTATGTTCAGCTTTGTTCAGGGCAAAAGCTGTATCTAGAAGACGCTTTGCATATAGTAATAGGCAATGTGTCTGGTGGGGCACTGGCATCTTCTGGTTGGGCGTTGTCTAGGGCAAACTCTGCATGAAGAAAAGGTTTTATGTACAAATAGGTGACATATGTTACGGGGGACTGGCCTTTTGATGCAGAGCTTTGTTCAGAGTGACAACTGTGTGTAGAATAGACTTGCCCAATAGTACATGATGTGTGTGGTAGGGGACTGGCATCTTCGTGCTGAGCCTTTTTCAGCTCTGTGTAAAAGAGGCTTGGTCTATTAATAGGTGATATTTGAGATAGGGAACTGGCCTCGTCATGTTGAGCTTTGATCATGTTCAAATCTATATGTACAAGACCCTCGGTCTACTAATAGGTGACGTGCATTGTGGCAAAGTGGCCTCGTTATGCTCAGTTTTGTTAAGGGTGAAAGGTGTATGTAGAAGAAGAGGGGGTGCCCTGACTGCAGAGTCTCAGCAACCGTAAACTTGGTGTTAGACCTGGCACCTTGGTGTGAGTCTCCATTCCACTTTTTGTCGCTGTGCCTCATGTGGTTTTATGGTGTTGGCCGCTCAGAGCACTGTGCCACTGCCAACCAGTGCCACCGTGCAAGTGCTCCCTATTCAAAATGTATATGTTGGTTGGATTCCATGATTGGCTTATTTGGTTTACTCTCAGACCCCAGTAAAGTGCACCAGGAGTGCCCAGGGCTTGTAAATACAAATGCTGCTGGTGGGCTTGCAGCACTGGTTGCGCCACCCACAGAAGCGGCCTAGTAAAATGTGTCTAAGGTCTGCCATTGCAGAACCTGCGTGCAGTCTGATACTGTCATGCTGACTGGGCAAGTGCACCCACTTCCCAGCCCCTAAACCTTCCCTTAACTTCATAGTAGTCACCCCTATGGTAGGCCCAAGGGCAGGGTGCATTGTAAGCATAAGGTAGGACAAGCCCTGATGTGTGTGGCATGTCCTAATAGTGAATTACAGCCATTTTCTTTTTTCACTATTGTAAGGCTAACTGTTCTCCATAGGCCAGAATGGGCTGTTAGAATTGTTACATCCTATGATCCTAACAGACCCAGGGAACATGGTAGAAAATCGAGTTTAGTATGCCTGAACTCAGAATAATAAAATACATATTTTAGTAAAGTTTATTTTAATATTCTGTGTTTGCAAATACCACTTTTAGAAAGTTGGTATTTGCTTGCCTAACCATTTCAGCCCGCCTCTGCTATGATGTGTATCTGCCTGTCTGGTTTGTGTGAGTGACAGGGCTGGAGAAACCCAGAGGGGCAGGGCTAGGTAGCCTGGTGGTGAATAGAGAGATTGACATCCAGATGGGTGGGAGGAGTGCACCTGGACTCTGAATAGGGCTGTGCTCTGCCACCACAATGCTGGCTCCACCCCCTGTGGAGCGGCTGATGTCTCTGCCCTGCACCCTGAATAGAAAGGCAGAGTCATGTCAACAAAGTGCTCAAGAACTGGTTTGGACTGGGCAAAGGCCCCTCTACCTCAGAGGAACAAAGGAATTAGGGGTATAAGTATTGGGACCCTGCTCCCAAGAAATTAGATCCTGCTTGACAAAAAGAACCTCTGCCTGAGGAGAAGGAACTGGGAAAGCTATAAGGAGGAGTACTGTCCCTGACCGGGTGGATTGGCCTGCAGTGGTTGCCTTGCTGCTGGAAGGAGAGAAGAAAGACTACAAAGACTTTATTTTAACTTGTGCTTAAAAGATCTCCAAGGGCTTGTGCTGAGCTTGCCCCCTGAACGAAGTCCCAGGACCAGTGGACTTCACCGTCCAGCTCCCCAGAGTCTTTTGGAAGTGCCTGCTGCTGTTGTTGGGCCTTCTGAGGGACTGCGTGTCGCAAGGAGCTGGAAGCGCGACTCAGGAAGGAGAAGCGTGCCGCCGTCGGAGCTGTTGTCGTCGCATCTCGCAAAGGGTGTCGACCGCTGCAGCATCGTATCGAGCGGAAGCGTCACGCATCATTCCGGAAGTGTCTCGCAACGTCGTAGAAGCGTGTCGCCATCGCAGCCATCATAGCTGACGCATTGCACCACATCAAGAGAAGTGTCTCGCATCGAGAAAGAAGCGTGTCGCCATCGCAGCCATCGTAGTTGTCGCATTGCACCGCATCAAGAAAAGCGCCTCGCATCCACGGAGAAGCGTGCCGCCGTCGGAGCTGCTGTCATCGCATCGCGTAAAGGGGTGACGCCGCTGCAGCATCGCATCGAGCGGAAGCGTCTCGCAAACGTCGGAGAAGAGTGCCGCTGCCAAGGCCGCTGTCGTCGCATCGCGTAAAGGTGTGACGCCGCTGCAGCCGACGCATCGAGACAATTCTTCTCGCAACATCAGTGAAGCGTAACGCATCTGGAAGATCTTCACGTCTTTATTTCTTTGCACCAAAAACTTCATCGCATCAGCATCGTTGCAACACTTTCGTTGCCCTGCGTGTCGCATCAAAGGTACATTGACTTAAAGTGTCGCATTTAAGAACTTAAGAGAACTAAGCAAACTATCCATCTAAGTAACAGTATTGTGTATTTTTGTCGTTTAATGGTCTTGTGGTAACTCTACATAAAGAATCCTTATTTTTAATATAAAAACCTGTGTGGTGTCCATTTGAAGTGTTGTCACTTGGTTACTGTATGTGTTCACAAATGCTTAACCTATAACGCTCTGAGATAAGCCTTGTCTGCTCGCGCCAAGCTACCTAGAGGGTGAGCAGGGGTTATATTAGGAGTGTAACCCATTACCCTGACTAGAGGAAAGGTTCCCTGCTTGTCACAAGTACCTACCTGTGCCAACCAGAGAACCCGGATTCTAAAATTGGTGGTCAGCGGTGAGGATTCTGGACTTTCATTTGTGACTCATGTACATTAATTGGTGAACACTACTTAGTGAGTGAGTGCAGACCTTAAACGCAGCCAATACTTGTTGGTAGATTTCTTTTGGGACTGTCTATTTTTGAGCACTGCCAAGCTTAACCATGGTGGAGAAAGCAGCATCCATAGTCTCTGTTAATACTGAATTTGAATGGGAAGAAGAGAAATTGGATAGCTACACTGCAAAGCAGCTGAAATTCTTCTGCAAGAAATTTAATGTTTCTACAACTGGGTGTAAAAACAAGGCAGAGTTCTACAAGGCGCTGAGGGCCTGGGTAGAAGCAAGGAATGCCACTGAGTATGATAGTGCAGATGAGCAGCTGGATGGGCCAGTGGGTCCAAGAGGAAGGAGAACCCCTTCCCCTGCAGGTAGCAGTGTTTCTAGTAAAAGTTTATCTCCAGAGGAGTTGGCAGACAGGAAGGAAACCAGAGCTCATGAAATAGAGATGGAGAAACTAAATGGACAACTGGCAATGGAACAAAAAAGGCTGGAAATGGAAGAGAAAAAAAGCCAAATGGAGCATGAAATGAAAATGAGGGAGCTGGAGTTGAAGGCCCAGGGCTTGGGAAGCACTCGCTCTGGTGGCAGCACACCCCCAGTGCAGGTAGAGTACAGAGTGTACATACCGAAAGATGTAGTGAAAGAATTTTTTAAAAATGATGACATAGGGCAGTGGTTCAAAGCCTACGAAGTAGCCATGTCCTCCCACCGGGTCCCTGAGAAGGATTGGGGAGCCGGGTTGTGGGGACGGTTCTTGAGTGAAGGGCGGGACACACTGCTAGATTTGCCCTCAGAAGTGTATAACTCTTACCCCCATATGAAGGAAGCTTTAATGGCTAGGTATGTGTTAACCCCTGAAATGTATAGACAGAGGTTCAGGGGTTGCACTAAGATTCCCAATAGTACGTATGTGGAGTATGTGACTTTTTTTGCAGGGCACTGGATGGTTGGGTGAAGGGTAGCAAGGTTGATAATTTTCAAGGGCTTCTTGATTTAATGGCATGGGAGCACTTGTCCAGTAATTGTTTTCCTGAGCTACGCCAGCACCTGATTGATAGTAGGCTGACTAACCCTAGGAAGCTTGCTGAGGAGGCGGACCGCTGGGTCAGTACCAGGGTCCACAAGGATCCAGTGGGAGACCCCGCCAAAGGTCGGCAGGGTCCCCAGCAGAAGAGCGGGGGGGACAAGGGTAAACAGAGGGATTTCCAGAGGAGGCCCCAAAGTAATCCCCAAGGGAACCAAGGGAAAGGTTCTCAGCCTCCCCCATCCCAGAAACCGACTGGGGCCTGACAGGTACCCCTGTTCAAAGAGGGCCCCAAACCTGTTACAGATGTGGTGTGCTGGGTCATTTTGCCAATGATCCCAAGTGTCGCCAGTTTGGTAAACCAGCACCCCCTGGTGCAACCCCCCGGCAGACGGCTAGTGTAGCCCTGGGTGGAGAGATGGGTGTCCAAGGTGGGTGGGGTTCAGTAGAAATGTCCCTGGTCTCATTAGGAGACCGTGAAGTGGTCCCCAAAACCCAGCTGCCTGAGAACCCTAAAAAATACAGGCAGTGGGTGACCATAAATGGCCATAGGGTGGAAGCTCTCAGAGACACAGGAGCCAGTGTGATGGCTGTCAAGCGCCACCTGGTGTCTCAGGAGCAGGCTGTCCCAGGGGCATTCTATCCTGTTGTTGCCGCCGACAACACCAAGAGTCACTGCCCGGTGGCTCAGGTTCCCTTTGAGTGGGGGGGGTCTCTGGTACTCTTCAGGTAGCTGTGAGGCCCGCCATGCCTGTAGACTGTCTGTTTGGGAACGATCTGGAGAGCTCACCTTGGGCTAAGGTGGAGTGGAGTGCTCACCTGGACATGTTGGGTATGCCAGATTGGGCGTGTGTCACCACACGGTCCATGACAGCGAGTAGGGGTGCTCAAGAGGACCTGGAGCCTGAGAGGGAGGCCCAGGAACCGGCCTTAGGGAGAAGAGGCAGGGGGCGCGGGAAACCGGCCCCTGAAGTTCCCACGGTCCAGGAAGAAGCAGACCTTGAGGGGGATGCCCTGGAACCTACAGGGGAACAGATAGCTGAACTGGGGGACCTGCCTGAGCTGACCCATTGGCAGCAAGAAGGAGGACCCTCCAGGGAGGAATGCTGCAGGGAGCAGAAAGAGTGCCCTTCTCTCGTGGGTATGAGGCAGCAGGCTGAAGACCAGGCCAACGGTGATCAGTCTGGAACACATTTCATTTACTGGGAGAACGACCTCCTGTATTCTGAGCCTAAGGTTGCTGAGCCTGGGTCAGCCCGTGTGCTGGTGGTACCCCAGCGCTTCAGAGCCTTCCTACTGGGGCTGGCTCATGATGTGCCATTGGCAGGACATTTGGGGCAGGACAAGACCTTTGAAAGGCTTGTCACCCACTTATTTTGGCCCCAAATGCGCAGTAGTTCAGACACTCACTGCAGGACCTGTGAGACTTGCCAGGCAAGTGGGAAGAGTGGAAGGAAGCAGAAGGCTCCACTCCAGCCATTCCCTGTGGTCGGTACCCCATTCCAGTGAGTGGGGATTGACATTGTAGGGCCACAGGACCCCAGGACAGCGATGGGTAATAGGTTCATCCTGGTCCTGGTGGACCATGCCACCCGGTAACCGGAAGCCATCCCTCTGAAAACAGTGACGGCCCCCGTGGTGGGACGTGCGCTGATGGGAATTTTCTCTCGAGTGGGATTCCCTCTAGAGGTGGTGTCTGACCGAGGTACCAATTTCATATCTAAATATATGAAATCCCTTTGGCAAGAGTGTGGTGTAACCTACAAGTTCACCACACCTTACCACCCCCAAGGAAACGGGTTGGTTGAGAGATTGTTGAGTTGGTTGAGATGATAATGGGTCTTGAGGAACCCATGAGGCGTAAGTGGGACGTCCTCTTACCATGCCTTCTCTTTGCTTACAGAGAGGTGCCACAGAAGTTTCTAGGGTTCAGCCCCTTTGAGCTTCTGTACGGACACCCAGTGAGAGGACCTCTAAGTCTGGTCAAGGAAGGCTGGGAGCAATCTCCCAGGAAACCTCCCCAGAATGTATATAGCTACATGCTGGCCTTCAGAAACCAGACTAGGCGTTTCAGGGAACTTGCTGAGGCAAACCTGGAAGCCAGCCAGGAGGAGATGAATCGGTGGTACGACCAGAATGCCACTCTGGTAGAGCTTCAGCCTGGACAGAAGGTATGGGTCTTGGCCCCAGTGGAGCCCTGTGCGCTCCAGGATTAGTGGACCGGTCCCTTTGAGGTTGTGGAGCGCAAGAGCCCTGTCACCTATTTGGTGAACTTGCGGTCTCCAAGGAACCCCTTGAGGGTCCTTCATGTCAACCGCCTCAAGCCCCACTTGGAGAGGTCCCAAGTGGGCATGCTCTTAGCGACAGATGCTGGGATGTAGGAGGAGACCGAGCCTCTTCCTGACCTCCTGTCAGCCAAGGAGCAAGATGGGTCAGTGGATGGTGTCATCCTCTCTTTCACCCTGACCCCTGAGCAACAGAACGATTGTCGCCAGTTACTGGGACAATTCTCTGACCTGTTTTCCCTGATTCCCGGTGTCACTGATTGGTGTGTCCATGATGTGGACACTGGGGGTAGTACACCTGTGCGGCACAAGGCCTACAGGGTGACTGACAGGGTAAGGGCCTGCATCAAGGAGGAGGTCTCCAAGATGTTTGCCCTTGGGGTAATTGAGTCCTCAAGCAGTCCTTGGGCCAGCCCAGTGGTCTTGGTCCCAAAGGCTGCAGCACCGGTAGCCACACCCGAACTCCGGTTCTGTGTGGACTACAGAGGACTCAATTCGGTCACCAGGACTGACGCACACCCCATCCCCAGAGCTGATGAGCTCATAGATCGGCTAGGGGCTGCCAACTACCTCAACGCGTTTGATTTAACGTCTGGGTATTGGCAGATCGCCTTGACTGATGGGGCCAAAGAGAGGTCAGCATTTTCCACCCCTGATGGGCATTACCAGTTCCGGGTTCTGCCCTTTGGGATGAAGAATGCCCCTCCCACCTTCCAGAGGTTGGTCAACCAGGTGTTGGTTGGGCTGGATTCGTTCAGTTCAGCCTACCTGGATGACATCGCAGTGTTCAGCTCCACATGGGAGGAACACCTGCGCCACCTCTGGGAAGTGTTGATGGCGCTGCGGAGGGCAGGCTTCACGATCAAGGCGAGTAAGTGCCAGATCGGGCAGGGTTCAGTGGTGTACTTGGGGCACCAAGTTGGGAGTGGCCAGGTGGCACCCCTTCAACCCAAGATAGAAACCATCCTGAATTGGGAGTCGCCCAAAACCCAGACAGAGGTGAGAGCCTTCCTAGGTCTCACCCGGTACTACAGGAGGTTTGTCAAGGGGTATGGCAACATTGTTGCCCCCTTGACAGCGCTGACTTGAAGGAAGCAGCCCAGGAATGTGATTTGGACTGACACCTGTCAGAAATCTTTTGAGGCCCTGAAAGCTGCTATGTGCACGGCGCCCGTGCTTTTGGCTCCCGACTTCTCCAAAGAGTTTATCGTTCAGACAGACGCTTCAGAGCATGGTGTGGGGGCTGTTCTTTCACAGATTAATGAAGAGGGCCTAGATCAACCTGTAGCCTTTATTAGCAGAAGGTTAATACCACGGGAACAGAGATGGAGTGCTATTGAGCATGAGGTATTTGCTGTGGTCTGGGTGCTGAAGAAGCTAAGACCCTACCTGTCAGGGCCGTTTCTAGGTATTTTGCCGCCCTAGGCGAGAATTGAAAAATGCCACCCCCTCCCTTTTACTACCATCACTCTCTCCCCCTGTCATCCAGGCTTTTCAATATAAAAGTAAATATTTAAACAGCATATTTTTGGGGTGAAAATGAATTGAAGCAGAGCTGACGATGGCCTGGGAGCTCTGAACTGGAGCTCTGTGAGGATTGAGGCTGATAGGGGACGGGGCTCTAAGAGGGCTGGGACTGCTAGGATGGGAGGTCTGAGGGACTGGAAGCTCTGGGACAGGATCTAAGAATGCCAGGGTTCCGGGGAAGGCCCGGGCTGCTATGGGGTAGGGAGTTCTGATACGACTGGAGCTGCTAGAGTGTGGGACCTTTAACGGCCAGGACAGGAGCAGTGCAGACAAAAAGAGTTTCGAGAAGACCAGGACTGCTTGAGGACCGGAACTAAGAGGACGGGGCTGCAAGGAGACATAGGCTCTGGGAGGACTGGAGGAAGGGGTCCATGAGAGGGCTGGTGGTAGCTCAGAGAGACTCCCCCGGGGCACTGGGTGGTCCAAGGGGCAGGGGGCTGCTAGAGGCAGCGAGCTTCAAGAAGGCCAGAGCCACTAGGTGATGGGAGCTCTGAGAACACAGTCTGGGTGTTAAAGAGAGTTTCTGAATGTACCTTGTCTCTGCCTCCCATGGGCTGAGATTTGAACTCTCAGTGCGGTCTAAGCCCTATTACAGAGGGCTTGTTCCCTAAGGAACCTGTCCCTACCTTCAAGGCCCTACTGCCGAGATGATGCACAGAATGCAGAATAAATTAAAACATTCACCCCAGTCAAGACATCTGGGTTAAATTTGACATTCTTTTGCTCACAGTGCCACCCTAGTTTAGACCCAACCATATGCCAATCTGTCTTGCCCCTGTTGGGAACAGTCCAGCCCGAACTGCCAGGCCAGGTCCTCCCTGGACCAGAAACGTGAACCCTGGGACCGGTTTCGGGGTTTCACCCCTCATCAGCCAGGCTAGCTTGAATCCTGATCTGTGACTGGGGGTGAATGTTTGATTGGCTCAGCATTCCATCCATCATCTGTTCTTTTTCCAATTTGCTAAGTGAGTTGCATGCTCGGTACGCCATCAGATTCAAGTTAGCCTGGCTAGTGAGAGGTGATGCCCCGAAACAGGTCCCAGGATGCTTGTTTCTGGACCAGGGAGGACCTGGCCGGACAGTTCGTGCTGAACTGTTCCCATGAGGCACAGGGTCGAGACTGATTTGCACGTGGCTGGGTCTGAAGTGGAATGGCGTGGCATGCAAAAAAACGATGGATTTAACCCAGATCTGTGACTGACTGGGGCAATGTTTGATTGGCTCAGCATTCCGTCCATCTTCCGTTCTTTTTGCAGTCATCAGGTTAGGTGGCAAAGAGTGTGTGTACCTACAACATCCAAAGCCACATCCCACTGGCGTGCTTTCACTCGCCCATCTCCCTCCCTCCTCCTCGGCCCACCGACTGGGTCCAGATCACACAGAGCGCACTCCAGGCGACGGGCGCTGTGCTTTTTGACAACCCTTCTCTATCTGAAACAACAACAGTAGGAAGCAAATCCTGTCTCTGTCTGAAACATACACGAGGCTCCTACATAAAAGGTTACAGTTGAAGTTCACTGACTCGAAACGATTGGTGGTATTTAACAGATGATAAAGAATGTATTTATGTATTCATGTATTAATGTTGGAGGTAACTCAGGTTTTAATGTAGCAGGAGACCTGTACAGAACTGAAATTCTATTACTAAAGAGAGTTAAAGAACGAAGGGCACAATATTCCTTCTGTAAGAATGTGCAAAGGTTTCCTCTGCGACCAAAGTAAGCATTTCTGCTTCGTAATGTGACAAAGGTAAATATTCTTGTCTGGAGTGTTGATAAAACATGTCATTTTAAGCATGTTTTGTGGCATCTGATAACTAAGGATGTGTGCATGAGGGCTGGGAGTTATGCTGAGGGCACTGTGGGTGTCTGTGTGTGTGGAATAGGTGGGCACTGGGAAAGCAAAAAGAAAGAGGTAAATAAGTAAGAGGCGAACTGATGGGGTAACAGTCATGGACACTCAGGAAAGGTATGGGGTAGATATGAAACCCAGAGCACAGGCAAAGAAGGCAGGACATGGGGACAGATGGCCGTGGTGGGCTGTGGTGAGGGGGCGGGAGGTGTGTGCGAGCACCCCTTCTGTAGCATACATTCATGGCAAATGCAACTAGAGGGCGACAAATGTTATTCGATGAGAGACCGGATCAGACTTTTAAAATCTGACCACTAACTTTGGGGAAAATAGGACGGCGACACTGAAATAATGACCAGGGGTCCGTGTTTAGCTCTGGCTTGTCGACACAGCTGTCTCTACAACCATTGATAGTCATTATTTAAAATACCCATACAGTAAGTTTCAGTCATAGAAGTCTTTCTCTCAACTCATGCTATTGGCTGATTAATGTATCCTTTCCCCTTCTATGTCATGTTTGCTTGGCAAGGCATAAGGGACTATTTCACATCTCTGAATCATGTCACATTAAATTAGTTTTCTCCTAAATACATTGTATAAGAAAATTAATCGTTTTTTCTTTGTTTTGCACTGCTATAGGCATTTTAAAAATAGATTAGTCAGGTTTCAAAATGCAAGCCACACCCATTGGCTTTGCCAATGCTTGCTTTATTAAGTAGGAAGGGACTAACTGTGTCTCAAGGTAAGGCTTTGGCGGAGTGGATGATAGAGTGAAACTCTCCATTGCTGCTGTGTAGTGTTCGCATCTCAGGAGGATCAGAGATTGTAGGGAAACGAGGGAGGATGACAAAGGTTCTGTGAGTCAAAAGGAGAGAACTGAAGACTCGGCAGAAGAGAAGAAAAGATGTTAACGAGGGGGGTAGTAATGGTGAAGGGTTTTAATTTTAAAGAAAAGCCAGAATAATCCTTATCTGATTATGTGAATTAGACTCTGGCTCATTGTGGGGGGTAGGGGGGGGCACTGAGAGAATGATGGGACTGACGGCAGGTGAGTGCACGAAGAGGAGCTCAGTCAGTGAAAGTGAGATCTATCTTTCTGGCCCGAGAGCTGCTGTGAGACTGAGTAGAATAAACCAGCAGGCGGGAGATGTCTGTGGTGCCGGGGTATCTCGTCTTCCGAAGGAGTGAGTGGACTGATGATTAGATGGTATTAGTGCCCTCAGAGATGAAGGGGCAGATTTATGTTTGACTTGCGCCACTTTTATGCCGCGTTGCGTCACTTTTGTGACGCAGCGGTGGCGTAAACCCTGCGCCACGTTGCGCCCTATTTACATCGTGACGCATCTATGGAGATGCGTCACGGTGTAAAGCCCTGCGCCACATGAAACCTGCATCAGGTTTCATGTGGGCGTTTCTACGCAGGGGTGGGCGTTCCGTCGCAGGAACGCCCCTGAAAAGTGACTCAGTGAAATCTATAAGATTTCACTGAGTCACTTTCCCAACGCTGATGCGTCAAAACCCTGCGCCTGCTTCGTAAGGCTTGACGCACCACGTTAGGGATAGGGCAAGTTGGAAGAGTGCTGGAGTTGCGTGCCGCACGCAACACTACTTCAGCACTGCGCCAACTTTACGCACCAGATGCGACACGCATCTGTTTATTCCTGCACCATGATGCGCCGCATTGTAAATGCGGCGCATCATGGGTGGCGCAAGGGTAAACTTGCGTGCTGCATCTTTCCTGGTGCATCCCTGCTGATTTGCAGCGATGCGCCAGGCAACATAAATCTGCCCCCAAGAGTGAGTGGAGTGAAGAGTGAAGCGGTGGAGAGGGAGCTGGGGGGGTTGGCACAGTTATGAGACGGTTGCCTAAATTAAGCATCCGCTGTACATATTACATCAATATCACGTCCATTACAAAGTTTGCCGCCTACTGTGTGCCTGAACTGCATGTTAGGAGTGCAGGAAAAGGCAGCCGGCCTCCCGGTCTCTTATTAAATGTCAGCTGGTCCAATACGGCAGATTTGAATACCCCTTTTGCAATAAACATCACCCTCACCCTCCTGCGCCCAGGCTCCCTGCACAGGCCCTTTCAAGCGTCAATATTTACAGCTGTTGGACAGCAGCGCATACAGGCCAAGGCGCTGTGCCGGCCTTTGTACCGGCTGTGAGAGAGGCCTGGGCAGCGCCCACCCTTCTGGGAACAGCTTGGCCCCTCTGGGCGCTGGGAAGAAGCATGCGGTGACAGGCTGCTCTGCCCCCCCCTCCCCTGAACCAGGACCCCCATTCATGCCCATCTCTTCCTCCAGGGATAAATCACCGACTGTCTCATAGGAGCAGGGTGGGGGCGTCTCACCCGTGAACCCCATGCACTGGGATCTGCTGCTGTGTCTCAATCTGGCACGAACGTCACTGGCACCCAATTAAGTCCCTCATTTCAGCCATTCAAAGAAGGCGCTGCTTTGTTTTATGCTCTTTTGGGCGAAGATCACACAAGGAGTCACGTAGGAAGTCAGAAATGTCTCTGTGACCCCAGAGCCCCTGGAGTCTTGAGCCAAACTCATGTTTTTTGCCGCCCTCCCCCTTTTGCCGCCCTACTATTACTATTGTAAGGCTACCTGTTCTCCATAGGCCAGAATGGGCTGTTAGAATTGTTACATCCTATGATCCTAACAGACCCAGGGAACATGGTAGAAAATCGAGTTTAGTATACCTGAACTCAGAATAATAAAATACATCTTTTAGTAAAGTTTATTCTAATATTCTGTGTTTGCAAATACCACTTTTAGAAAGTTGGTATTTGCTTGCCTAACCATTTCAGCCCGCCTCTGCTATGATGTGTATCTGCCTGTCTGGTTTGTGTGAGTGACAGGGCTGGAGAAACCCAGAGGGGCAGGGCTAGGTAGCCTGGTGGTGAATAGAGAGATTGACATCCAGATGGGTGGGAGGAGTGCACCTGGACTCTGAATAGGGCTGTGCTCTGCCACCACAATGCTGGCTCCACCTCCTGTGGAGCGGCTGATGTCTCTGCCCTGCACCCTGAATAGAAAGGCAGAGTCATGTCAACAAAGTGCTCAAGAACTGGTTTGGACTGGGCAAAGGCCCCTCTACCCCAGAGGAACAAAGGAATTAGGGGTATAAGTATTGGGACCCTGCTCCCAAGAAATTAGATCCTGCTTGACAAAAAGAACCTCTGCCTGAGGAGAAGGAACTGGGAAAGCTATAAGGAGGAGTACTGTCCCTGACCGGGTGGATTGGCCTGCACTGGTTGCCTTGCTGCTGGAAGGAGAGAAGAAAGACTACAAAGACTTTATTTTAACTTGTGCTTAAAAGATCTCCAAGGGCTTGTGCTGAGCTTGCCCCCTGAACGAAGTCCCAGGACCAGTGGACTTCACCCCCCAGCTCCCCAGAGTCTTTTGGAAGTGCCTGCTGCTGTTGTTGGGCCTTCTGAGGGACTGCGTGTCGCAAGGAGCTGGAAGCGTGACTCAGGAAGGAGAAGCGTACCGCCGTCGGAGCTGTTGTCGTCGCATCTCGCAAAGGGTGTCGCCGCTGCAGCATCGCATCGAGCGGAAGTGTCACGCATCATTCCGGAAGTGTCTCGCAACGCCGAAGAAGCGTGTCGCCATCGCAGCCATCATAGCTGACGCATTGCACCGCATCAAGAGAAGAGTCTCGCATCGAGGAAGAAGCGTGTCGCCATCGCAGCCATCGTAGTTGTCGCATTGCACCGCATCAAGAAAAGCGCCTCGCATCCACGGAGAAGCGTGCCGCCGTCGGAGCTGCTGTCGCCACATCGCTTAAAGGGGTGACGCCGCTGCAGCCGACGCATCGAGACGAGTCTTCTCGCAACATCGGAGAAGCGGAACGCATCTGGAAGATCTTCACGTCTTTATTTCTTTGCACCAAAAACTTCATGGCATCAGCATCGTTGCAACACTTTCGTTGCCCTGCGTGTCGCATCTAAGGTACATTGACTTAAAGTTTCGCATTTAAGAACTTAAGAGAACTAAGCAAACTTCTACCATCTAAGTAACAGTATTGTGTATTTTTGTCGTTTAATGGTCTTGTGGTAACTCTATATAAAGAATCCTTATTTTTAATATAAAAACCAGTGTGGTGTCCATTTGTAGTGTTGTCACTTGGTTACTGTATGTGTTCACAAATGCTTAACCTATAACGCTCTGAGATAAGCCTTGTCTGCTCGCGCCAAGCTACCTAGAGCGTGAGCAGGGGTTATTTTAGTAGTGTAACCCCTTACCCTGACTAGAGGAAAGGTTCCCTGCTTGTCACAAGTACCTACCTGTGCCAACCAGAGAACCCGGATTCTAACACTTGGTATTAACTCATAGTTTGTGAATACAAAAACAAGAGTAAACTTACACACAAGTTTACCTTTGTGAAACAGGCCCACAGTGTTTGTAGATGTGCAAGGGAATGTGTCTGGAGGTGTGTGTTGGTATGTGCGTGTGGGGGGGGTTGTTTGTGTTGGGAGGCTGGGTGTGTATGTCTGAGTGTGTGTGAGTGAATGTGCGGGGTGTCTGTGCTGGTGTGTATGTGTCTCAGTGTGTGTCTGTATGTGTGTGGGTGTCATGTTGTGTTGGAGTGTAACTAAGTGTGTGGGGAGTGTTTGTGAGTGTAGTTGTGTCTGTGTATGTATGTGTGAGGTGGTGTGTGTTGGAGTGTGTGTGAGGTTGTGCAGGTGTGTGTGTGTGACTGTGTGTGGGGGTGGTTGTGTGTGGGTTTATGTGTATTATATTCCTGAAGAGCAGGCTGAAGCAAATGAGCATTAGCTGCTAATGCAGACATGAAACCAAAGGGTTAGGAATGTGACTGACGGTGTGGGTTGTTAGTAATTTGAGACATAATGTATTTTCAAACGGGATAATAATAGTTAAAGAGAGAGATGCCTGCATAAGTACAGCATCCCCTTTCCCATCTGTTACTCAACCTACCCATATCATATTCTCAGTCACTTAACAGCTCCCTACTTTTAATATAGTAACATTTTGGTAGACATTTCATACAGTGGCAGTTGCCACTGGTTAATTATTATACTTAGGACCACGTTTCCATAAGAAAAGAGTTTTTTGGTTTGCTAATAACTTTGACACCGTTTGACAAATCTTCACAAACTTTTCCAGAGAGCGTCCATCCACCTCAATTCCTTCCTGGAAAGTTTCAGGGCGATCCGTTGTGTCGGGCCGTCAAAAATGGGGGTACCAAAATGCATTTTCCCCATGTAATTTTCTACAGGAAAATTGTTTAACGATACTGTAAAAACAGCTGAAATTAATTACACCGTATTTGGCAGAAAGCTAGACCCTGGTGTAGAAAGCATGCTTTTTGTGATTTGATTTAAATCAGGTCAGTAGTTTTAGAGAAATTAAGGTTCAGAATTTACGTATATCTGATGCCATGTGTCCACCACAGATACTTTGTGATGGATCCGCGGATCTGCGAGCCCAACCTCATGATTCGCCGGCCACAACCTGAAAAGCAAGTTGCAGCCACCATCTTAGGACTCAGGGACTTCGACCCTGCACCTTGCTGAACAATATTAAAAATAGCATAAGGGGCAACCTAGAGGTACTCCAACTCTGTGGGTGGGATAGGGGGTCATAGAGGAACCCTCCCGAAGTGAAAATAGTTTTTAAAAAAAAAAAGATAATATTTTACCATTTGGCTTGAGACTTCGCAATGGATCCTCAAATTCAAAACACCATATTTAAAAAAAAAAAAAAAATACACACACACATATACAATCACACCCCCACAGACTGCTGCCGGTGTTGAAAGTGAAAGTGTTCAGTCTGCCACTAAACTCCCTAGTAATCAAGTGGAGGGTAACCACAGAGTTCTAATGAACAACTAGAGAACTAATATTTTAAAGATATACAACCTTAAGTAAGTGTGGAGGTATTTGTCAGGTCCTATAATCAAGGCACTCGGCCAACTAGTGGTCCAGATAGTGAGTTGCAAAATAGAGAATGTGACATAGAGACAGATTTAAATGCACAGGTTATAATGAACATGTGCCACTCAAGACCACATTTTTAATAAAGTCACGCAGTTAATAAAATGTGAGTGAAATCTCATGCTACATATGATAACTGCAAACCATACTTGTGATCCTTATGTGAAGTTGCAAACATCATAATCTACTTTACATTCTATGGTCGGGTTCAGAACAGGGTTACGACGGTGGAAAACATCATGTATAAACAAATTGGATGTTAGACTACAGCACAAATATGCTGCTGATTTCAGTGAGTATTGCCTGTGAGTAAGGGTAAAAAGTTAAAACCAGTAGTCAGTGGGAGGTACCTATAAAAGTGGCATGATAAAATGGCATACTTGTATTTGTCAAGAACACATCATAGAAAACCCATGGACTGTAATTCATGAGTAGTGTTTGCAGCGATTGCAAGAGGCATGACATTTCATTCACTTTTCATAAACTGTGTGACATTATCCACAATTGGATAATGAGTAGAACAGTTTCTTCATAATCTGGGCATTTAAATCTGTTTCTAACTCCCATTCTCTATTTTGCAGTTTTAAAGAACAGTGGATCTGCATGCCAGTTTCTGTACCAATGGTTGTACATTACACCTTTCAACATCTTCCCCATTATTTGTTGGCAGAGTGTCTAGATTAAAGGTCCTGATGAATGCCTCCCACACTTTCTAAATGGTAACAGATAGGCTGAAACATGTTGATCCCTCTCCTAAATTTGGGTTAAAGACTCTCACCGTCCACTTTTAATCCAATTTGTTGGGGATGCAATAAAGAAATCTGGTTACACTAATCAATCAATAAATCAATCATGGGTTTCTTAAGCACAACTACTCACCCGGAAGGGTGTCAAGGCGTTAGGGGGGGCGCGTGCAGCTCCTGGGCAATCATGGTGTTTTGTCGAAGGCCAAGTAGGTCCTGAGGTCTTCCAGGGCCCACCATGGGTCGTGCAGTAGCCGGACGCTCATGGGGATCCGTCAAAGAGCCATGTCTTGAGGTCCTTCAGGAACTTGGAGAGAGTTGGTGTCTGGCAGAGGTGGAGAGGGAGGGTGTTTCATGCCTTAGCCACGAGGAGGGAGAAGGAGCGGTCTCCTGTTCTGGTCTGCTTGATGCGAGGCACCATCACAAGGGAAAACTGGGCTGAGCAGAGGGATCTTTGGGGTGCATGGAACGAGAGGCTTTGTGGGCTTCAAAGGGATTCTCTTCTCAACAGGGAGCCAGTATAGTGCCCGCAGGTGTTGGGTGATGTGGCAATAGCGCGGTAGGTTAAGGACTAGTCTGGCTGGCGGAGGCCTTCTGGATGTTCTGGAGTTTGCAAGTGAGGTTATTCTTGATACCGGCCTAGAATGTGTTGCCATAGTCCAGTCTGCTGCTGATGAGGGTGTGGGTGACGGTTTTCCTGTGTTCAAAAGGAATCCAGTTGAAAGTTTTTCATAGGAGACAGAGGGTGTGAAAATCGGAAGATGTGACTGCATTGATCTGGTGGTCCATTTTGAGTTCGGAGTCCAGGATGATTCTGAGGCTGTGTTCATGGTCCATGGGCAGGGTTGGGTTCCCGAGGGTGGGGGGCCACCAGGTGTCGTTCCAGGCTTTGGGATGAGGGCCTATGATGAGTACTTCATTTTGTCTGTGGTCAGTTGTAGGTAGCTGTTCTTCATCCACCTGGTGACAGCTTCCATTCCTTCTTGAAAGTTGTGTTTGGAGATGTTGGGTTCATTGGGCAAGGAGAGGATGAGTTGAGTGTCATCTGCGTACAACAAGATGTTGAGTCCGTGTGATCTGACGATAGATGTAAGTGGGGCCATGTAGACATTAAACAGAGTGGGGCTGATGGAGGATCCTTGGGGGACTACACAGGTGGTCGGTGTGGGTTTTGAGAGGAAAGGAGGGAGTCTGACCCACTGCATTCTGCCAGAGAGGAATGAGCAGATCCAGTCGAGGGCTTTGTTCTGGTTTCCTACGTTGTGAAGTCTGTGGATTAGGGAGCAGTGTGAGACTGTGTCGAAGGCCGCGGAGAGGTCCAGGAGGATGAGGTCCAGAGTCTGTCTTCTGTCGAGAAGGGAGCGGATGTCGTCTGTCATGGCGATGAGGGCGGTTTCGGTGCTGTGGTTCTTCCTGAAGCCTGATTGGGAGGAGTTGAGGATGTTGTTCTTGTCGATGAAGGAGGCGAGTTGGCTGTTGACTGCTCTTTCAATGACTTTCGTCAGGTACAGAAGCAAGGAGATTGGTCTGAAGTTCTTGAGGTCGGTGGGGTCCGCCGAGGGTTGTTTCAGGAGAGGGTTGATCTCAGCGTGTTTCCAGTCATCAGGGAAGGAGTCGGTCTCGAAGGAGCGGTTGATGATTCTTTGTAGCTCATGGGAATGATGTCTGCGGCTCTGTGGTAGTTGTGGTAGGGGCAAGGGTCTGTGGGGGGCCCCGAAGTGGGTGGTCTTCATAGTCTTTAGGGTGTCTTTGATGCTGCTGATGGTGCAGCTGTCCAGTGTCAGCTGTGTGGTGCAGGAAGCGGTGGGTGTGGGTTCCTTGAGGAGGTTGCTGTCATCAAAGTTGTCATAGATGGTCTTGATTTTGTGATGGAAGAAGGTGCTGAGTTTGTGGACTCACTGTTGGGTTGGGCAAACTCTTTGATGATGCCAAAGAGTTCTTTGCTGTTGTGTGTGTGGGTGGAGATTCTGTCCTGGATCGCTTTCTTCCTTGAGTGTCTGATGAGTTTCTGGTGGACAGTAGTGGCTGTTTTGTAGTGTCAAGGTCCACTGGGATTTTGGAGTTCCTCCATACTTTTTTGAGGCATCTGCAGGTTCGTTTGGATTCCCGGAGTTCATGGAGAACCAGCTGGCCTTCTTGGTGTGAGGGTTGGAGGATTTCTTGAGGGAGCAACAGTGTTGGCGCAGTCGGTGATCCATTGGTGTAGGGTACTTGCAGTGATGGTGACGTTATCTGAGGTGGTGAGAGCAGAGCCGCTGAGGATGGCAGCGAGCTGGTCGACGGAAATATTGTTCCAATTCCTGCGATGGAGCTGGGGTGGACATCTGCGGGTGATATGTGCATCGTAGGTGAAGTGGACGCAGCGGTGGTCTGTCCATGGGAGTTTGGACGTGTGGCTGAAGGAGATGGGGTTTCCTGCTGTGAAGATGGGGTCGATGGTGTGTTCTGCTGAGTGCATTGGTCCTGGTACGATCTGATTGAGTCCAATGATGTGGAGGCATTCCAAGAGGGAGGTGGAGTTGGGGTCTTAGCGGTTGTCGAGGTGGAAGTTGAGGTCTCTCAGCAAGGTGTAGTCGGTGGAGGTGATGGCATGCGGGTTGATGATGTCAGAGAAAGGTGCACGGGGTCTGGGAGGTCTGTAGATGAGGGTGCCTCAAATGGTGGTGGTCGGGTTGATCTGTATGTTGAAGTGGAGGTGTTCCATTAGGTCTATGGGCCCGTCAGGTGTAGGTGCTCAGGCGGAGGTTGGCCTTGTGGGCGATGGCGATGTCACCTGCGGGGCAGTTAGGGCGGTCCTTCCGGGTGATTTTGTATCCTTCGGGGATGGCAATTGCAATGTCTGGTCCCGAGGGGGCGCTTGTCCAGGTTTTGGTAAGAAAAGCGATGTCAGGAGTGGTGCTGTAAAGGAGGTCCCAGATTTCCGTGGCGTGTCTGTGGAGGGAGCGGATGTTGAGGAGGATGAATTGCAGAGTTTGGGCTGCAGTGGAGTTGTTGCTGATCGGCCTCAGCATGATGGGTCCTGGGTCCCGGCGCAGATGAGGGAGTGGCAGCAGTTTCAGCAGGTGAAAGGACCGTGGACGGGTGTGAAGAGCTTGCAGTTGTTGTTTTTGCTGATGTTGAGTGCGTGGAGAGCCACGGAACTGTAGCGTTGGCAGGTCAGAGGACCAGGGTTCCTGGCACTGGTAGCAGTCGGGTCATGGACAGGTGCAGACTGGCTTGCCTCTGGCGGGCCTTCGGCGCACTGGCTGTGCGGCAGTGCAGCAGCCTCCATTAAGTAGAGGTCGGGGGAAACTAAGAGGTAGTTTTAATTCACATTACTTTACTTTTGCACTCTGCACCATCACCTACACCTCTAGCTCATGTAGACCACCTCTCCTGCAGTGGAGTTGTAGCCGCACCATAGCTCTGGTACTGGTGTGTGGAGGAACTCTATGATGAAGCATGCCACCTAAGGGTGGATGATGGTTCTCATCCTAAACAAACCACTGAGTTTGAGCAACTGAGACAGATAATTACCCCTCAGGTGGCCACCAGTCTGCCACCCTGTGTAATAGACTGAGAATTTGTGTGGTTTGTGATTACCAGAAGTACGTCAATAAACCTGGTTCTGGAGTAGTTTCCAAGTATACGGCTTAGATCATATGTGAAGAGTAAATAACATGAAACTTCACTCAGGCAAGGATGTAATTCTCTGCTGTACTTGTGCATTTTTTTAAGGAAAAGACATCCTAAGAGTTAACTCCAGGAACTTACAGGCATTCTCTATTTATAATTCCTCTGCTATGTCGTATAGCATCAAGTTGTTAATCCGGTTCTTTGTTGTCAGTGTCTTCACTAATGACGCTGTCTTCCTGCTACCCAACTCAGCAACGGATTAGTTTTAATCTGTTGACTCACAGTTTTGTCCCAGAAGCTATACTGTCCCTGGCTCTGAGCTTTTCTTTGATTAGCTAAAGTTTAAATATCATTGCTGCCATGAGGAGCTTTCAGGCTTTCACTTCCTCCAAGTTAGGTTCTAACTAGCAGCCACAGCTGGTTTAAGTGGAGGTATGTCATCATTTCATGGTGTCTTCTAGCTTACCTTCATAATCAAATAGCTATTTTTCTTTGTTGTAAGTTTTAGTATGTGGGTTGCACTGGAGATAGTGACATGATTTAAAGGTGTCAGTGGTGATAGAGACAAAGAAAGACCAGCATCACAGTGCTCAAATTTTTAAACGTCTGTCCTGGCTCTGAAATTGTCCAATTCCTTACAATCCTTTAGTTTGGTTTCTCCCAAGGTCAGAAAAACCGTTATTGAAAATATGTTCTGTTGCATTCAAATGAATAATTCCTTGCACAATGTAAACTTGTTTCCTTTTATTTCCACTTCTTGTTTCAACTCAGAATTGAAAAAACCCTCCCAAGTGAGCATTGTAGTGGAGTTCATCATGCTGTAGAGGTTCTGCACTAGGATCTGACAAATGTAATCAAAATTAATTTTTATCATCTATTAATACACTTCCCTCAGGTACTCAGATAGAATCAGGCTCATATCTCTCTAGCCTACTCAGGAAAACTGTGCCATAGTTACCTGTGTGCTTAAAGCCATAGCTACTCGAGGGCAGATAGAAATTCAATTACATTATTTCCCACCACACACCTTAAATAAAACATCCTTACTACAACAACGGCCCAAAATACCTCAATGACAGAGTTAACTTCCACGTACCCAAAAGAAACCTCCAATCCGCCAACCTCGTCCTGGCCGAAACCCCGCGCATCCACAGAGCCAGAGCAGGCAGAATATCCTTCTCCCACATAGCAGCCAAACATGGAACAAGCTACCGGCTGTCATCAAGCGCGCCCATTCCCTCAACTCCTTCAGAAAGGCCCTCAAGACCTGAGTGTTCGGCTAAGCGGATCTGCAACCCCCTCACTCTCCAGCGCCTTGAGACCCTCATGGGTCAATAGCACGCTTACAATGCCCTGACTGATTGATTGATTACTTGTGTGCCCTCAGTCTCAATCTGCTGGATTGCATTTTTAAGAAATGTTTCTCTCTTTCTCTAAAGTCACCTTACCTTTGGTCAGTTGCTCTTCTTACCAGATTTTCTCTGAACAGTCTTTCATCAAAGGCTCTTTGTATTTTTATGTCAATGTGCTTTTGCTCCTCAATAGCGTATCTGTCAAGAGCTGATTTTCTGGGCAATGCCTGGAATAACATCCTGGTTTGAGAAAAAGACCTTGTATCTCCAGAGGCAGTGTCAGATTAAAACAGGAAGCATGGCAATGCTCCAGAAAATAATTCAGCAAGAAGTTGAAAAACTGGAAGCCAGAAAAAAACCTTCTAGCTGACCGGGCCAAGTAACAGGACATTGAGCTGGGGAGTAGCTACAGGAATTTGATAGAACACAAAGTCCAGTGTGCAAACAATGATTCAGGAACAATTGTGAAACAAGTAAACGAACAATGGAGCTTCCTTTCATAGTGGAGAACCGGACATGCATGACATTATTCTCAATGAGGTTCTGCCATTTTTGATTTGGATGAACAGACAAAGTGGTACAAAAAGGGGGTGGTGATGGACGGAGCATCAGAAACAATCAAACACTCACACCCAGTCAACAGATCTGGGTTTGATCCATCACCGTTCTTTAGCCCACTCTGCCACCCCAGTTCAGACATGGCCATATACAAATCAGTCTGACCCTGTGCCTCATGGGAACAGTCCAGCCCGAACTGCCAAGCCATGCCTTCCCTGGACCGGAAACAAGCTTCCTAGGACCAGTTTCTGGCATTTCAGCCGTCTTCAGCCAGGCTTGCTTGAATCCAGTGGCAAAGTGAGCAAGGGACTCACGTCTGAGCATACCCTGCCAACTTATGGCGAACAAAGTGGTACAAAAAGGGGGTGGTGATGGACGGAGCATCAGAACCAATCAAACACTCACACCCAGTCAACAGATCTGGGTTTGATCCATCACCGTTCTTTAGCCCACTCTGCCACCCCAGTTCAGACATGGCCATATGCAAATCAGTCTAACCCTGTGCCTCATGGGAACAGTCCAGCCCGAACTGCCAAGCCATGCCTTCCCTGGACCGGAAACAAGCTTCCTAGGACCGGTTTCTGGCATTTCAGCCGTCTTCAGCCAGGCTTGCTTGAATCCAGTGGCAAAGTGATCAAGGGACTCACGTCTGAGCATACCCTGCCAACTTATGGCGAACAAAGTGGTACAGAAAGGGGGTGGTGATGGACGGAGCATCAGAACCAATCAAACACTCACACCCAGTCAACAGATATGGGTTTGATCCATCACCGTTCTTTAGCCCACTCTGCCACCCCAGTTCAGACATGGCCATATGCAAATCAGTCTGACCCTGTGCCTCATGGGAACAGTCCAGCCCGAACTGCCAAGCCATGCCTTCCCTGGACCGGAAACAAGCTTCCTAGGACCGGTTTCTGGCATTTCAGCCGTCTTCAGCCAGGCTTGCTTGAATCCAGTGGCAAAGTGAGCAAGGGACTCACGTCTGAGCATACCCTGCCAACTTATGGCGAACAAAGTGGTACAAAAAGGGGGTGGTGATGAACGGAGCATCAGAACCAATCAAACACTCACACCCAGACAACAGATCTGGGTTTGATCCATCACCGTTCTTTAGCCCACTCTGCCACCCCAGTTAAGACATGGCCATATGCAAATCCGTCTGACCCTGTGCCTCATGGGAACAGTCCAGCCCGAACTGCCAAGCCGTGCCTTCCCTGGACCGGAAACAAGCTTCCTAGGACCGGTTTCTGGCATTTCAGCCCTCTTCAGCCAGGCTTGCTTGAATCCAGTGGCAAAGTGAGCAAGGGACTCACGTCTGAGCATACCCTGCCAACTTTTGGCGAACAGAGTGGTACAAAAAGGGGGTGGTGATGGACGGAGCATCAGAACCAATCAAACACTCACACCCAGTCAACAGATCTGTGTTTGATCCATCACCGTTCTTTAGCCCACTCTGCCATCCCAGTTCAGACATGGCCATATGCAAATCAGTCTGACCCTGTGCCTCATGGGAACAGTCCAGCCCGAACTGCCAAGCCATGCCTTCCCTGGACCGGAAACAAGCTTCCTAGGACCGGTTTTTGGCATTTCAGCCGTCCTCAGCCAGGCTTGCTTGAATCCAGTGGCAAAGTGAGCAAGGGACTCACATCTGAGCATACCCTGCCAACTTATGGCGAACAAAGTGGTACAAAAAGGGGGTGGTGATGGACGGAGCATCAGAACCAATCAAACACTCGCACCCAGTCAACAGATATGGGTTTGATCCATCACCGTTCTTTAGCCCACTCTGCCACCCCAGTTCAGACATGGCCATATGCAAATCAGTCTGACCCTGTGCCTCATGGGAACAGTCCAGCCCGAACTGCCAAGCCATGCCTTCCCTGGACCGGAAACAAGCTTTCTAGGACCGGTTTCTGGCATTTCAGCCGTCTTCAGCCAGGCTTGCTTGAATCCAGTGGCAAAGTGAGCAAGGGACTCACGTCTGAGCATACCCTGCCAACTTATGGCGAACAAAGTGGTGCAAAAAGGGGGTGGTGATGGACGGAGCATCAGAACCAATCAAACACTCACACCCAGTCAACAGATCTGGGTTTGATCCATCACCGTTCTTTAGCCCACTCTGCCACCCCAGTTCAGACATGGCCATATGCAAATCAGTCTGACCCTGTGCCTCATGGGAACAGTCCTGCCCGAACTGCCAAGCCATGCCTTCCCTGGACCGGAAACAAGCTTCCTAGGACCGGTTTCTGGCATTTCAGCCGTCTTCAGCCAGGCTTGCTTGAATCCAGTGGCAAAGTGAGCAAGGGACTCACGTCTGAGCATACCCTGCCAACTTATGGCGAACAAAGTGGTGCAAAAAGGGGGTGGTGATGGACGGAGCATCAGAACCAATCAAACACTCACACCCAGTCAACAGATCTGGGTTTGATCCATCACCGTTCTTTAGCCCACTCTGCCACCCCAGTTCAGACATGGCCATATGCAAATCAGTCTGACCCTGTGCCTCATGGGAACAGTCCAGCCTGAACTGCCAAGCCATGCCTTCCCTGGACCGTAAACAAGCTTCCTAGGACCGGTTTCTGGCATTTCAGCCGTCTTCAGCCAGGCTTGGATGAACAGACAAACATAGCATATAAAAATGTATTTATGTGCATATTATTTCAACAATGTCACTTCCCAATTCCCCACATGGAAGAACTTATGGCCATTGTTCCTCCATGTATAAATTATGCAGAGAAATATGATTATTGTATTTACAGCACGGTCGTGAAGCAGACACGCATATAGAAAACTACATGGCGCCCAGCAAGGACTCCGTGTGTCCTTGCTACCTAGAAGGTGCTGCATGGCCCAGACCATGGAGGAGATCCACTGTGGTGAAGCCCACGCATGGAGATGTAGAAAGGAAAAACTCCTTACACTATCTCTTTGAGTCCATCATGGATTTTCCCAGCTCTAATTATTTGCTGCTGAGGTTTCTCTTCTTAAAGTACACCCTTTTAAACTTTCAGTAGGATTTAGAAGGGATATTAATTAAATTGGGGCCTATTCCTCAATCCTCCTTATGGGATTCTCGTAAGAGGTCCCCCCACCCTCTTCTCCATGCTCCAGTTCAACTTCCATTAACCTGAAAAGTGGTGCAGAGCTTTGTGAGTGCTACAATGTGGAGCTATGGCATAAAGACCATGTCTAACCCTATTTCAAATAGCACAGACAATGCCTGGTGAGGAACTTCACAGATGGGCCATGCCAAGGTGGTTTGATCTTAAGAGTTCCTATAGTGATGAAGATGGTTAATCTGGAGCTGACGTTCATGGAGTCTTAGTAGGATGGAAAGTCTTCAGATTAAGGTAGGGAGACATGATTTTTCTAAATATATGGTCAAACTGGTTGAACAAAGCTTTACCTTCCAATGTCAAATGTAATCACTTGAGTGGTAAAAGTTTCGCGCCTAAAGGCTAACTGATAGTGTATGTTTCTTCTTCCCTTGCTTTTCTGCACTTTTTACAGTGTGGACTCTAGCAAGTCAGGCAGGAGGTGCTTAGTGGCACTCATGATACAATAGTTTGTTCGGTGAGCAGTCTATATATCGACTTTTTAATATCGAGGGACATAAATATCGAGTCAAAAATATCGAATGTCCAAAATATCGAAATAGCTAATATCGATGTGAAAAATATCGTTTTTTTTTTTTACTTATATGTCGATGTAAGTAATATCGTTCGTAATAATATCGACATGTGAAAATATCGATATTGTGTAATATGAGAAATATTTATATTGTTTTAGGGGCGGGATGTTGGGTTATAGGGGATAAGGGTGGGGAGTGTTTTAAAAAAGTTAATTTATTTTTGTAATATATTGTAAAATTTAATTATTAAATTTAATTTAAAATGTGAAATGTATATTTAATTTTAGGAGCGGGATGTTGGTTTATAGGGGATAAGGGTGGGAAGTGTTTTAAAATTTTTTATATATTTGTAAATTTTTTAAAATAATTTTCTAGAAATTCTAAATTAAATTTAGAATTTTATAAAAAAATTTAGGAGCGGGATGTTGGTTTATAGGGGATAAGGGTGGGAAGTGTATTAAAAATGTTTATATATTGTTAGAATTTTTTTGAAATTTATTTAGAAATTGTAAATTTAATTTAGAATTTTAGAAATCATTTTAGGAGCGGGATGTTGGTTTATAGGGGATAAGGGTGGGAAGTGTTTTAAAAATGTTTATATATTATTTAATTAAAAAAAAAAAAAAATTGAAATTGTAATTTAAAATTTGCATTTTAAATAAAATTTTAGGAGCGGGATGTTGGTTTATAGGGGATAAGGGTGGGAAGTTTTTTAAAAATTTGTATATATTATTTAATTTAAAAAAAAAAAAGAAAAATTTAGAAATTGTAAATTAAAATTTGCATTTTAAATAAAATTTTAGGAGCGGGATGTTGGTTTATAGGGGATAAGGGTGGGAAGTGTTTTAAAGATGTTTATATATTATTTAATTTTAAAATAAAAAAAAATTTAGAAATTGTAAATTAAAATTTGCATTTTAAATAAAATTTTAGGAGCGGGATGTTGGTTTATAGGGGATAAGGGTGGGAAGTTTATAAATATTTGTTAATTTTTTATTAAAAATATTTATAAATAGGAAATAAATTTTCGATTTTTACAAATATATTTCGGAGTGGGATGTTGGTTGATAGGGGATAAGGGTGGGAAGTGTTGTAAAAATGTTTATATATCTGTTAATTTTTTAACAAATTAATTTAGAATTTTTTTTTTTTTTTTAGAATGTTACAAATAATTTTAGGAGCGGAATGTTGGGTTATAGGGGATAAGGGTGGGAAGTTAATTTAACATGTTTATATATTGTTACTTTAAAAAATATTAATATTTAGAAAATTTAAATTTATTTTTAAATTTAACTAATCCCATATTTAAATATAGATTTCAGTCAGAGTATTAAATTAATTAAGTTCACTGTCCAGCACTTATTTTAATTTAATATAGAATGGAGTGGGAATAGTAAATTAATTTAGTTCAGTGTCCAGCACCTACCCTAATTTAATATAGGTTGGAGTGAGAATAGTAAATTAATTAAGTTCATTGTCCAGCACTTATCTTAATTAAATATAGAGTGGAGTGGGAATAGTAAATTAATTAAGTTCATTGTCCAGCACCTACTGTAATTTAATATAGTTTGGATTGAGAATAGTAAATTAATAAGTTCAGTGTCCAGCACTTATCTTAATTAAATATAGATTGGAGTGGGAATAGTAAATGAATTCAGTTCAGTGTCCAGCACATACTCTAATTAAATATAGGTTGGAGTGAGAATAGTAAATTAATTAAGTTCAGTGTCCAGCACTTATTTTAATTTAATATAGACTGGAGTGGGAATAGTAAATTAATTTAGTTCAGTGTCCAGCACCTACCCTAATTTAATATAGGTTGGAGTGAAAATAGTAAATTAATTAAGTTCAGTGTCCAGCACTTATCTTAATTAAATATAGAGTGGAGTGGGAATAGTAAATTAATTTAGTTCATTGTCCAGCACCTACTGTAATTTAATATAGTTTGGAGTGAGAATAGTAAATTAATTAAGTTCAGTGTCCAGCACTTATCTTAATTAAATATAGATTGGAGTGGGAATAGTAAATTAATTAAGTTCAGTGTCCAGCACTTATTTTAATTTAATATAGACTGGAGTGGGAATAGTAAATTAATTTAGTTCAGTGTCCAGCACCTACTGTAATTTAATATAGTTTGGAGTGAGAATAGTAAATTAATTAAGTTCAGTGTCCAGCACTTATCTTAATTAAATATAGATTGGAGTGGGAATAGTAAATTAATTAAGTTCAGTGTCCAGCACTTATTTTAATTTAATATAGACTGGAGTGGGAATAGTAAATTAATTTAGTTCAGTGTCCAGCACCTACCCTAATTTAATATATGTTGGAGTGAGAATAGTAAATTAATTAAGTTCAGTGTCCAGCACTTATCTTAATTAAATATAGAGTGGAGTGGGAATAGTAAATTAATTTAGTTCATTGTCCAGCACCTACTGTAATTTAATATAGTTTGGAGTGAGAATAGTAAATTAATTAAGTTCAGTGTCCAGCACTTATCTTAATTAAATATAGATTGAAGTGGGAATAGTAAATGAATTCAGTTCAGTGTCCAGCACATACTCTAATTAAATATAGGTTGGAGTGAGAATAGTAAATTAATTAAGTTCAGTGTCCAGCACTTATTTTAATTTAATATAGACTGGAGTGGGAATAGTAAATTAATTTAGTTCAGTGTCCAGCACCTACCCTAATTTAATATAGGTTGGAGTGAGAATAGTAAATTAATTAAGTTCAGTGTCCAGCACTTATCTTAATTAAATATAGAGTGGAGTGGGAATAGTAAATTAATTAAGTTCATTGTCCAGCACCTACTGTAATTTAATATAGTTTGGAGTGAGAATAGTAAATTAATTAAGTTCAGTGTCCAGCACTTATCTTAATTAAATATAGATTGGAGTGGGAATAGTAAATGAATTCAGTTCAGTGTCCAGCACATACTCTAATTAAATATAGGTTGGAGTGAGAATAGTAAATTAATTAAGTTCAGTGTCCAGCACTTATTTTAATTTAATATAGACTGGAGTGGGAATAGTAAATTAATTTAGTTCAGTGTCCAGCACCTACCCTAATTTAATATAGGTTGGAGTGAGAATAGTAAATTAATTAAGTTCAGTGTCCAGCACTTATCTTAATTTAATATAGAGTGGAGTGGGAATAGTAAATTAATTTAGTTCAGTGTCCAGCACCTACCCTAATTAAATATAGGTTGGAGTGAGAATAGTAAATTAATTAAGTTCAGTGTCCAGCACTTATTTTAATTTAATATAGACTGGAGTGGGAATAGTAAATTAATTTAGTTCAGTGTCCAGCACCTACCCTAATTTAATATAGGTTGGAGTGAGAATAGTAAATTAATTAAGTTTAGTGTCCAGCACTTATCTTAATTAAATATAGAGTGGAGTGGGAATAGTAAATTAATTAAGTTCATTGTCCAGCACCTACTGTAATTTAATATAGTTTGGAGTGAGAATAGTAAATTAATTAAGTTCAGTGTCCAGCACTTATCTTAATTAAATATAGATTGGAGTGGGAATAGTAAATGAATTCAGTTCAGTGTCCAGCACATACTCTAATTAAATATAGGTTGGAGTGAGAATAGTAAATTAATTAAGTTCAGTGTCCAGCACTTATTTTAATTTAATATAGACTGGAGTGGGAATAGTAAATTAATTTAGTTCAGTGTCCAGCACCTACTGTAATTTAATATAGTTTGGAGTGAGAATAGTAAATTAATTAAGTTCAGTGTCCAGCACTTATCTTAATTAAATATAGAGTGGAGTGGGAATAGTAAATTAATTTAGTTCAGTGTCCAGCACCTACCCTAATTAAATATAGGTTGGAGTGAGAATAGTAAATTAATTAAGTTCAGTGTCCAGCACTTATTTTAATTTAATATAGACTGGAGTGGGAATAGTAAATTAATTTAGTTCAGTGTCCAGCACCTACCCTAATTTATTATAGGTTGGAGTGAGAATAGTAAATTAATTAAGTTTAGTGTCCAGCACTTATCTTAATTAAATATAGAGTGGAGTGGGAATAGTAAATTAATTAAGTTCATTGTCCAGCACCTACTGTAATTTAATATAGTTTGGAGTGAGAATAGTAAATTAATTAAGTTCAGTGTCCAGCACTTATCTTAATTAAATATAGATTGGAGTGGGAATAGTAAATGAATTCAGTTCAGTGTCCAGCACATACTCTAATTAAATATAGGTTGGAGTGAGAATAGTAAATTAATTAAGTTCAGTGTCCAGCACTTATTTTAATTTAATATAGACTGGAGTGGGAATAGTAAATTAATTTAGTTCAGTGTCCAGCATCTACCCTAATTTAATATAGGTTGGAGTGAGAATAGTAAATTAATTAAGTTCAGTGTCCAGCACTTATCTTAATTAAATATAGAGTGGAGTGGGAATAGTAAATTAATTTAGTTCAGTGTCCAGCACCTACCCTAATTAAATATAGGTTGGAGTGAGAATAGTAAATTAATTAAGTTCAGTATGTAGTGGGAGTAGTATGTTAATTAAGTTTGGTAAATAGCAAATATTAGAATTAATTATAGAGTTGAATAAGAATAGTTAAATTTATTGGATTTAATTGACAAAAAATCTGTAGATTTTAGTTTGGGTTGGATAAAACATAGAAGTTATATCAGAATGCAAATTCCAAATTATTTTTAAATTAAATAGTAGATAGGAAAATAATATTTATTTTATAGTTGTTGGAATGTATATTCATTCGAGAGAAAATTTTGTTTATTATTACGCATATTTTAATAATTACATCATTGCAATAAACATGTCTGATATATACCATACGAACTGTCTAAAGCTATCGACCTATTACCTAGATTGAACTCTGGGTCCTGCCGATTTCGTCATACTACCCCCCGTTTTGACGTGTAAATATTTCTTATTGTTGAAACTCGCCTTGAAAATCCCATGTTTGTGCGAAATGCATTGGCTGCGGATCTGGTCTCACTAAATCTTGGAATAAAGGAATTCAAGCAAATACTCAACTACTGTGTGGATTCGAAACACAAAAGTTTATTTTGACATTAATTTACATTTCTTCCAATATGTTGCCTCTCATACTTGTGGATAATTGTTGTCTTGGTGGTCATTTGAGCAGCTGACCATTTGAGGTGGGCAATATTATCGTTACTGATAAAGTGAAAAGTCCAGGCTGAGCATTCACCTAAAACCGTGCTGCTTTAATTTTCAAACTTCCTATGTTTGTTTGGTTCTTTTATTTTGTAACCGCTCGCTGTTGTTTTGGGTTATTTTGGTGGAATCCAGGTCGCGGTTCGGAGCTGTTTCGCGTTTGAGAAGGTAAGAGTTATTTGCTTTATTATTAAATAGTTTTAAGTGTTTTGTGGAAGTAGTTATGTTGTAATAAGTGTGTATTGATTGATGTTTTAGAAGTTAGGGTGTTAGTAATAGTTTGTATACGGTTTTATAATTAACGTTGTGTTCCGTGTTTGTGGCTTTGTGAGTGTTTTGGTATTTCGGTGTGTTAAAGTTTTATAGTGTTTGAATAACGTTTGTAGTGAGGTTTGTACGTGCGTTTTGTGTGTTTGTGGGTGGGTGGGAATGTTTGTTTCTGTTTTGTAGGTTTTACGGAGAAGATATTTTCGTCGGTTTCAAACACCTTATTTTTTTAAAGGAAGTGTGTATTAGTTGTGTTTACTAATGTTTATTTAACACTTCCTTTATTGTTCGGGTTTCCAGGAGCGGTTATTTACCTTTTTTATATTTTTCGGGATTTTTATGGTTAATGGATAGTCATTTTTTGGATAACTATGGATTTTGAACTCCCTGGATTTATTTGGAAGGAATGTTATTATCCCATTGGAGATACTACACAGGTAAGTTCATTTAAATATTTTTATTGTTGGTGGCGAAACCTTATATATTTAATATTGTTGTTGTGTACTTGGTTTGTTTAATTATGTTGTCTAAATATATGTCCATATAATTCATGTATATATTTTAGACCACATAATTAAATATGTGATATAATAAAGTGGATTATTTATGTTGTGATAGTTGTTTTAGTAGAATTGTGGGTTAATATTTAGAAAAGGGTTTAGAAGAGAGTTTGAGCTATTATATTTAAGTACTCAAGTCCTCTTGTGGATGGGTATAGCTGTACCTGTTGTTGTAGGTAATTATACATTTGAGTAGTTTGTCTAGACTGTTTTGGTTTTAATTGTAGGACAGATTGTTGCATTCTTAATTCTTGGAAACTTTGTTCCTTTTGTATGGCAATTAGTAGTTTTTGTAGTGTTGGAGTTGTTCTCCCAGTAGAAGTTAGGAATGCATTATGCCAGCCCTCGACGGCGTTGTTAGTTTTGGCTTGTTGGTTGAGTGTACTTACATATACATTCCACCAAGGTATTTGGAACTTGGGCTGACGTCTATGGCCTGATCTGTGCAGTCTCCCCACCCAGGTATCCTCAAAATAATCTAACAGGGGAGATAACTTTACTTCATTTTGTTTGTAGAATGGACTTTCTAATAAAAGATTGTAATGTTCTGCAACATCTGTGGTTGGTACATAAGCTAGGGCTGTTAGAAGTTTTATTTGATGTGCAAAACTTATGTTAGTGGCGTATTCTACACTTAGTGAAGATTTTTGTAAATGTCTCCATATACATTGGTTAAGATGGAAGTAACATCCTTGGATAGCTGTATGGGGGTACAGTTTTAGAATGGAATTTATCATGGCTTGCTCAAAGTCTATGATAATTGTTTGAGGGTAAAAATCATTAGATTCTTGTTTTACTTTTCCTAGCATTTCATTATATGTTGTGTTTTGTTTGTTAGGTAATAGTGCATAAATTAAAGGTATGGAAGTGTTGTGATATTGACCGTGTATTGTGTAAAGCTGATAGAATGGTTTTGGGCATATTGTAAAGGTGCCATCCATCATCCATGTTTGGCATTGTTGCAGTTTAGTTATATTGTTTGCAGTAGCAAACATTATGATTCTTTTTTCTGGGCTTTTGTTATCAAAAAAAATAAAAGGTTCATTATTGTGGGTGATACTTAATTCTGGCGGAATGATGATCTCTTGAAAAGTTTTAGGGGATGGTATAGTTGTCGTGGTTGCTTTTTTGGTCCTAGCAATAGTTCTTTTTATAGAAGCAATTGATGGTAATTGGCCTCTTGCTTCTTTGGGCACTCTAGGTAATAGTTCTTTTAGGATTACACTTGTAGCAGTTTGTGAACCTGTGCTTAATTCTTTGATATTTTCAAGAGTTGATCTGACTTCTATTTCAGAGAGATTGGGTGGATGGTTATGCTCTCTTGTATATAGTACAGTTGTTTCTCTTGTTGTTGCTCGGCCGTAGCATTTGTTAGAATAATATTTAGTACACTTCCAGTTCACTTTTCGGTCCGTCTGCTTTTCTTGGGTGTATGTGTAACCCATGTAACACAATAGGAATTTTCCTTTCTGCGAAGTTATAAATTGGGCTTCTTCTGTCATCGTGATGTGTTACAATTCTGGAAAAAATGTATATGAAAATATATGCTATAGTACTTTATATCTTTATATGAAATTAGTAAAAAAGCATTTTTTTTATATATACTTACCAAGTCTTTTTTGTTGTATTTGAATGAAGATGTTGTTTGTCGCAAAAATGTTGTTTAGTTGATTTAGTCTCTGAAAGTTAAAGAACATTTATTGTTGTGGTTGGTTTAGTTTTTTAAGTGGGGTGGTATTGCTGTTTGGTATAGACTATATTTTTATTGAAGAAACTTATTTTATTGTTTTACAAATTAACAATTCAAAAAACATTCCCCCACCTTCATCTGTCCCGGAAGTACCACACATTTATCATCAAGACCAATTATTCAGGAGAATGAACAACCTTTCCACCCAGTTCTCTACCCCCCCTCCCCCACCACATGTCAATGTACCCCCGTCTCCTACCCCTCTTACTATGTGCCCCTCCTGCCTAATAAATAAGATGCAGTAGCCTAACCTCTCACTAAGCAAACAGAGCCTACCCTCATGCCCAGTGGTATAGACTATAGGTGTTAATTTATACAGGTTTTTTACAATTTAAAAAAGAGAACATGGATTTGTTTAGGGGTTTAGGATGTTTTGGGGTTTGAGTAGGATTTAATTAATATTTTATAAAGTATTTTGATAGTATACTTACTTTTTAGTGAGTCTTTTCTGGCAATCTTCAATATTTTCTTTAGCTGTTTGGAGTAATATCTGTAGTGGAAACATAAAGAGATGGAATATATAAGTTAGTTATTTATTTGAGTAAAGATAAATTAGTGTTTTAGTTTAATTTGGCAGTTTAGTTAGAAAAGAATATTTACTTACGTTTTTAGAATAGTAATAGGATGTAGGTTTCTTCTGTTTAGTAGAGCTTCTTCTTCGTTCAATGCTTTGGTTTAAGGCACCGTGGAACACTTGTTTTAATTGGTTTATATAGTGGTTTCAAATTGTTTCTTGAATGTTATTGGTTGTTTTCTGTATGTGGCCTTTCTATTGGATGGTTTGAATTTTTTTTAGTTAATTGGTTTCCTTTTATGGAAAATGCTAAGTAAGAGTATATTTAGTTTTAAAGGAGGAGAGTTTTAAATTATTATATATAAAAAGATTGTTTATAATGTGTACTAATTTTATTTAAATGTGTTCAAAATGCCAATGTGATAATTATTTTAGGTTTTTTTTATTATGTTGTTAAATATAGAGATCGCTATAAATGTTATGTTTATGTTTAAGTAGAATCTCATTTGAAAATGTATGTTTTGGTAAAATATTGTCTTTATGTTGTTGAAAGTATTGGTTTTATTAGTATTAGAATTGTCGATATATTTAAAAAAACGATATTATTGATGTCTATATTTTGGTTATCGATATTTGTGACATGTGTCATATTTATTAACTTATGTCGATATTTAGTATTTCGATATTAATGTGTGCGATATTTGTGTGATCGATATAATTGTATTACGATATTGTAGTGTCGATATTAGTGTAGTTTTTTAAATAAGTATACAATGTCGATATTTTTGATGTCGATATATTTGTTGCGATATTTGTGTAGTTCGATAATGTGTCTGTCGATAATATGTCAGAGATCCAGTTTGTTCCCTGTGTGGCTAAAATGGCTAATGAGAAGTTTCCTGATCAACCCTCTTGGCAGTTGGTATGGTGGCCACCTAAATGGAAACACTCTATCACATGCTTCCTCTCCTGTTGCTAATGGAGTAATAATTTCACTTCTGAGGTGATCCTGCTTCTTACTTCAATCAAAACTTGCTTTTGGATTAAACTTTGTTAGCACTCTGTTAATCACAGTTTAATCAAAATGTATCTGTGTGACATCATAGCCCAAAGGCTCACAAGGTCTTCCTGGTGCTGTGGCCCACGGCACCACATAACGGCTATGGTTTTATAAAAAAGGATGCTATAACTTCAACTTCTCTTTAAGGATACAGAGTGACTAACTGCAAGTGCTATTTAAAAAAGATGTGCTTTTAACACGAGGTACACTCTGGCTGCGACCTGGCACCCTTTAAAAAAAACCTTGCCATGTGGCCCATTCTCTGTGCAATGTACCCATGCTTTGGCAGGAGTTACGTTTTTTGAAAGCAGCTTGTAGTGCTTCCAATAAATCCACAACAAGACATGGAAGTGCAGATTAAGTAGGATACTTTATTCATAAGCAAGATCCCATTGATCCGCCTCACAGCTTTCTCTGGACACCTGTCACCCTCTGACATTTCATGACCTAATCTGACAAAGGCGGTGACATACATAGTGTTTCATGCTTAGCTGGCAGATGACATGCACAGCGTTCTAACACTGCGACAGCCACCCAGCTACCACACACCTCCATTCCTTAATATCACAATATAAGTAATTAAAAGTATTTAAGTGAATCCCAAATTATCAAGAAGGTTGAACACCTTTGCAACACTATAAAACACCATCAAGCATAGATTCACTAAATAACCAATTCCTTGGTTCTAACAAATCTTACAGATTTAGACAGACTTTAAACATAGTCTTTTAAATAAGCAGGTTTTCTAACAACTCTATGAGATTTTTCTATGACAGTATTTTTCCAACAGTCTTCTACCCCCCACCTCCTCATTCTCAGAAGAATTAATCTTTCCTTTGTACAACACAACTCAGTCAAGGTTCCATATTCGGTGATCCTTGGTCCCGTATTGTCCAATGCCTTAATTACCTGTATTGGCTTGGAGAATTTGGGAGAATCACCACTGCTTCGGGGGTGTTTAATCACAACAAAGTTCCCTACCCCAATTTCTAATTTTGTAACTGCTTTCCTTACATCAAAACATGTTTTCCTGTTTACGGTTTTGTCTGCTTCTTTCTCTTGCCACTCACTCTCACTACCAGCTTTGCCCACCCCAAACTCATAATTGGTAACCCAAGGGTTTTTGACCGAGGTGTTGGGATACCTCACTCAAAACAGATCAAATGGAGTTTTCCCTGTAGTGCTGTAGGGCGTGAACCTGTACATTTCAATTATATTTCTCACTTCTTCTTTCCAATTTACCAAATTAGATTTTGCTAACATGACGGTTTTCTTAAGTACCCTATTCAACCTTTCCACCATGCTATTCATCTCAGGATGATGTAGCGCACACCTTTTATGCTTTATTCTTCTACTCACAAGAAACTCCTCCATTTCTTTGGATACCAATTGGACACTATTGTCTGTGAGTAATGTAACAGGATAACCTTCTCTAGCTGTGCGATCCATCAAACACTTAGTTACATGTTTAGTTTCAATAGCACTTGCTAAACATTTTACAGCCCACCTTGAGTTCATATCGATTACCACAAAAACATACAGTGGTTGACCATTCCCATGAATCCGACCCAAAATATCTAGAGCAATTTCCTTCCACAGACCAGTTAGCTGTCCTCTGATCACCAAGGATTGTACTCTTGTTTTCTTTGACTTTTCACTCAGCACACAGGGTACACAGTCTCATACCACCCTTTTAACCTGTATGTCCATCCCTGACCACCAATATGCTGATCGTAACCTCTTCTTTGTTTTCAATATACCTGGATGAGGCTCTTGGGCGAGACTTATCAACTGCTCTCTGAGACTGTACGGAGGTATCAGTCTAGTTCCCCTATAAAACAGATCCTTGCACGTGCTCAATTCATCCTTCACACACCAATGTACCTTACAACCATCAATCCCTTGTTTCCTGTTATGCCACCCCTCCTTATCAAAAGCATCACCTCATTCATTATTATGTCAGTGCTCAAAGCCTCATACCACCTCTCTGCTGAAACAACATTGCATTCTATTTCACACACACATTCTGTTTCCCCATCAGATTGTTCATCCTCTTCAACGTTGGTATACTTTTCAGGAACCAACCTGGACAGTGTGTCTGCCACACCATTTTCTATGCCAGAAATGTACTTCACTTCAAAATTGCACTCCTGTAGAGTGATTACCCATTTTCCTTCCTGACTCTAAATCTATCCTTTTTTTTCTTAATGATCTCACAAGAGGCTTGTGTTCAGTCCTTATTTCAAAGTTGACGCCCCATAAAAATGTCTTGCAATTTTTCACTGACCAGTACGCAGCAAGGGCTTTTCTCTCAATAACTGAGTATCTTGACTCAGGCTCTTTAAGCCCTTGTGAGATTAACTTTATAGTGTTCATGCCATCCTGCCCATTCTGTTACAATACAGCATCCAGCCCTTTTAGACTAACATCAGGTGTGATTACAGACTTCTTCATGGGGTCAAAATGTTTGAATTTAGGGGCTGCGCTGACTTCTTACTTCAATAACAAGAATTTACTCTTGCAAACACCATCCAATACAAACTCAATACCTTTCCTCAAGATGTGTCACATGTTGACACTTAGCTCAGCAAAGTTTTTAACAAGCTTGCTGTAGTATTCTACCATACCCCAAAACTTCATCAAATCCACTTACTTGAGGTGAGGGCAACCTCATGCTCTGTATACTATCAATCAACTCAGTGTTGGGTAGGAACCCCTCCCAAGTGATTGAATGACCTAAAGGGTTAATGGTCTTAGTACCAAACTTACACTTGTCAGGTTTTATTGTGAGATTACAGTTGCTCACCCTCTCCAAAACACCTCTAAGACGAGCATTGTGCTCCTCAGTATTTTTACCATATACCAGGATGCCATCCTGATATACACAAACTCCTGTGGCTCCTTTAAAAACCTTTCCCATGAGAGGCTGGAACACCGATGCTGCAGAAACTAACCCGAAAGGTAGCCTTACAAACCTAAATGTTCCAAATGGTGTTACAAAAGAGGTATAGTCTCATGAGGATCCTTTCAACTCAATCGGATGATAGCCCGGGGTGAGATCTATTGTGCGAAACACATTAGCTGCACCCCTCCAATAACAACAAAAGCACTGTAATGTTTGAAAGAGGATATCTGTCAACAATAACACATTTATCCAAATGTCTCAAATCCACGCATAGACGTAGACTTCTATTGGACTTCTTGGCTGCCACCACTGGTGCAAGCCATTCGGTACCCTCCACCTCTTCTATTAATCCATTTTCCTTCAGTTTCTTAATCTCTTCTCCAATAGCTATAGGAACATTCTTTACTTTACAATAAACAGGCTGTGCACCTGGAACCAAACATATTGCATGCTTATTACTTACCAGGCAACCTTGCTCCTTCATGAAATCTTTTGAAAAATATTTTTCTATTTCTTCCAAACTTTTGTTAGCAGTCAATGTTTCACCACTACATAGATTCACCTTCTCTTTTAGACAAATAGGTAGATCATTGTTGGGATCTAACATCACACCCAAGTCACCCTGATGTACCCAACTTCTGATGCTGTCCCCTTTTTTCAAACCATAAATATTTCCTGACACCAAACATTGTATGTATTCAAGTAAGCCCACAAAGTAGCCATGCAAATTTATGGGCCCACCCCCATAAGCACATGGCTTGATGTCTGGTTTAAAAAGAGTGACCTTTTTCTCCAGTTTACTGCAGAAGAATTTATTAGAGATAATGGGGATTTTCGCCCCTGTTTCAAACAACACTTTAGTTGCCTCCTCCTCGACTAAGATCAAGTCCACATGGCTAGCTCTAACCTTGACCAGGTCATCTACCTGCAAGAAAGTTGTCCACACTCAAACTCAGTACCATCTCTTTCCTGCAGTAGCAGCCCATGGTGGGAGTGCTGCCGGGCACTGATGTGGGGTGGGGAGGGGCAGGGTGGGGGGGTAGTGGGGGGGTAGTAAACTGCGGAATACGGCCACACAGAGGTAAGTACACAAACAAATCATTAAAATGAATTTTGTTGCGCGCGCTGCATCGCCAAATGAAAAAGCGGAAGAGAAGTAAAGGGAGCAAGTCACAGGGAGCGAGAGAGAGAGAGCAACGGGACACAGGGTGAGGCATGTTGATGGAGTAACCCAATGAAGAACGAGTGTGCTCGTGCTCAGAAATGCTGTCTCACTGAACCTGCTCACAAACGTTTTCTCAAGTAACATTGATGGACCGTGCGCTCCAAGGGAACGCGCGAGACCTAACTACATGTTTTTTGCCAGTCTTGTCTAAGATAATGCGCATGTTTTTGCACATGTAAGGAAACCCCACGTCATAGATGTTGGCCCCTTGCACCCAGGAGAGTCATTCAGGTTGTTGCCACATGCGCTCACAAGAATCTCCTATGGCTGACTCACATTCACTCGTGCCTGAGGGAGGTACATGAGAATCTCTCAGGGGGGACCTGCATGTACTTGTGTCCTGAGGGCGATTAAGCCGCCACCCACTTGAGCGCTTGCAAGTCTTTCCAAAATGACACATATGCATGCACACATGAAAATGTGAACAGTGAAAGCCGTGGGTCAGCCACCAAACAAAAAGCAATGATCTCACCAGAACTGAAGAAATGTCTTCAGGTCCATGGCAGCAAACTGCTAAGTCTTGTCCATCCAATATAAAGAAACGTTATTCCTGCCAACAACGTCACTGTAGTACGTCCAATAAATCCACCACAAGCAATGGAAGTGTAAATTAAGTAGGATTCTTTATTCATAAGGAATATACCATCCATCCACCCGCTCACAGCTTTTTCTGGGCAACTGTCACCCATTAACAATATTCCATGCTTAGGTGGCAGATGACATGCACAGCATTCTAACACTGGGACAACTACCACACAGCTTTTTTCATGTCCCTGAACTTTTGGCAGTTTCAACAAACAGCAGTGACCAAGGCTTCTCCCAAAGTTAAAATCTGGGGGTTCTGTATGAGCTCATGGTGGTGTAATATGAACTGCTGGATTTTGGACGCAGTTCTTCTCCTGTCCGTCTTCACTCTAATATCCCCGTCCCACAACACTTTTCTCATTGCTTGGTCAAGCGCTCTGAAGTAAACAAAAGAAAACACCTAGCGCAATATACATCTTCGTTTTAAATGATTGAATACAGTCCTTACACTCAGTGACAGATAAGATTTCCTTCTGGTATCAGTGATCGAGAACAGACTGTTAACAAGCTCCTTTGCTTTTAGACATTGTGCAATTTGAAGTCTCTCAACTTTGTTGTAGCGAGAGGCTTTTATGAATCTGAAAACATTATTGGTGGCAATTGTAAAGATGGACTTCAGGTTCATTTAAAGCCTTCACTATCACATTTTTGGATCTCTACATACTTACACGCTTAGCTATTTCGGAATAAATGGTATCTGTGAAAAAAAGAAGTATATCAGTTGTTAGGGTCCTGAACGCATCTCATCTATATATTAAATAATTGTATTGTAGTATTTCTATTATGTTTCCTGCCACTTACTTATCCGCAAAGCTATTCTCGGGATGTAACAGGCTGCTCCGTTCATTGTGTGTCGTTGGCACAATGTGAATTTATGGAGTGGTCTTTGTGTGGACAGTCTTTATGGGTTGGTGAGGTATGGAGTGTACTGCCGACATGGGGCACGTCGTGCACTACATGTCCATGAGCAATACGTTATATATCACAGTAAAAAAAATAACTTTCCATAACCCGTCAGGGAAATGCTCAATTGAAAAAACTGCTACTTTTTCTGTTGATTCATACACCGGAATCTTCAAAGCTTGAAGTAATCTTCTAAACACACTGAAATCTATAAATTGATGAACTTGTGGATAATGTTTCTAGGTCCACATCATCCAAGCTGACAAGAGGGCTCAGTAATTTAAAACACAAGCTGCTAGCATCTGAGGTTGTTAAGTTTAGTAGCATTGAATTGGGTGACAGTGACATCTGTATTTCCAGCCCTTATTAATATCACCCAACAGACGCAGATTCCTTTACTCCACAAACCGTGAGGGGTTTATTTATGAGAGCCCTGTGTCACTTTTGCACCACGTGAAGTGGTGCATGTGTGACGCAGGGCGCTCATAAAAATGTATGAAGCCAGAAGTCACGCAAAGCCACTGCACGTGGCTTTGAGTGGCCTCATAAATCATGAGTAAGACGGCGCAGAGCAAATCGCTGCGTCACCTGACGCTGCACAGAGAAGGCATTCCATGGATGTTACAGTGGGTTTTCCCCCGCAACACCCATGGAATTTGATTCTGCCCCAGATTTACAAATTGACGTAAACCTGGAGAAGCGCCAAATCTGTACGCCTCACGAAGTGAGGCATAGCTAGGAGAAATATGTTTATTTCTCCTGTTTTTTTCTGTCTTTCTATGTGTGCTGAGGAAAACGCCTCAGTGGATTGTTTTTGTGCAAGAAGGTGCCCCTTCCAGCAAAAAAAACAATTCTGTCTGTAACAGATACACCCTTGCACCATGGTAAAAGGAAGCCTGCATTGGTGCTAGGCTGCCAAAATGGCACCAGCACAGGCAGAAAGCACATGGAAGCACCTAATTGATAAAATACAGTTTATTCCTGCCCGTTCACTTCGGCGTAGGACAGCATAGCATGGTGCCTTGCTGCGCTGCGCTACTCCAAAATGCCATTAATGAGGCCCGGAGTGACTGCATCTACCACGGAAACCTCGGAACCACTTGAAAAGTCTTCTCTGTCTATCAAAAGTGCTACAATGTCGCAGCCACTGCTTTAACTAGGCCGGTACTCACCTGCACTGAGTACTGGCACTTTTTATAATTTCTCCTCTTGAGTACCGACCTGTTCCTAGAACAAAGAGAGTACCGGTCTGACTGCCAACCAGTTAGTGCTCTCCTCATCAATCAACTGATACCTCGGCAGCGCCTCTAACACGCACTGCACAGATTTAATCTCAGCAGCTCTTGTCACCAGGACACAGCATTAGCTACTCTGGAAGGCATCAGAGCAGGGGTGTGGCTGCAGGGTGATTAGCTTAACCTTTGATCTTTCACAGTGGGGACAGAGGGGGCTGTAAAATCTAATGGGCGCAGCAGTGGGATGCACTGTTCAGTACCGAATATGCCATTGACAGAACGAAAGAACGTTTACTATTGCTGTCACCATCGCCAACCATCGCTACGCAACTGAATTGCCTATTTGCAAGTGTAAATAATAAGGGCTCTTGTTACCAAACTCGATGATCTCTACTTTATTGACCTTGGACGGAAGTCCAGCGAAAAATGTGTTATGCTCTTTGAACAGAGATGCTTGCAGACAGTACAAAAGCACCTTGGCTTATATGCCACATGGATGTACACGGCTGAATTTTCATCAAAAGCCAAATAAATGTGTTGCATGGATAGGCATGTGCGTGTTATTCACACTCATGGTTGCAATGTATTTCACACTGTGATCCAATGTCAAAAAGAGTAAAATTAAAAATTTTCATTTATTTTGCGCTTCTATGTGGTCGGGTGTACAAGTTATTTTGATATTAGCACAGAAAACATATTTAATTTGTAATAAACCCCATCTAGGCCGAGACTTCATGTCATTGGTCATATTTCGATTCGGAAAAATCATATTGCCATTTGTAACATGACTTGAAGCCTGTTCCTTTTAATATTTATTTAATCAACAATTCCAAATGCAAGAAAACATTTGACATTTAGGATAGTAAGTATATGAGGCAAATAATATAATGTATTACCTGAATTAGCACACGTGGGATCATGGTGTGTATTTTTATTACTCAGAGTGCAGCCAGATCAGCCTAGTAGACACTTTATTCTTTCTGATATCACATCTGCAGCATGTTTACTGCATCCACCACTCCTTTTCGGCCACGTAAAATGGAATGTTAAAAGTCTGAACCACCAACAGCAATATCTACAGTGTCTCTGTGTCAGGATATCTCATCCAGTGGCAGCAAGAGAGAAAGAGAGAGAGAGAGATAATATGCTACTCATTAAAGTTATACAAAGTATGGGCCATATGTACAAGCCCCTATCGCCACGGGAACGTCACTTTTTGCATTATTTCTCATCATTTTTGCTTTTTCCATGTGTACTTGTGCAGCACACACGGAAAAAGCAAAATGCCATGGTTTGTTTATGTACAGGAAGGTGCCCTATCCCGTACATAAACAAACCTTTTTAAAAAATGCCATTTTGTAACTTTCATGTGTGCTGCATGAAGCAGCACACCTGAAAGTTACAAAATGGCATTTTAGGATTGTTTATGTGCAGGAAGGGACACCTTCCTACACATAACCAACCCTCCCCTGCACACAGACACGCTTGCACTCTGGTGCAAGGGGGCCTGCGTTGGCGCTAAGTTGTTAAACTTAGCGCCATCGCAGGGGGAAACACAAGGATGCACCACATTCTTGTAAATATGGGGCAGCCTTGCGTTTACGAAGTGGCGGAGCCCAGGAAGCTAACGACACGCTCAGCCACTTCATTGTACATATCCCCCTATGTCTCTTGGAAAGCAACTCTGGTTTCCAGGTTTGATAGAAACGCCCACTAGTGCCAAGAATAAAAAGAGCAACTGTGTAGTCACTAATCCTTAAGTAAGTAAGCTTGGGGCATCATAAGTAGTAATAAAGTGGATAATTTTTTGGTTAAAGCACTTGCTAGAAAGATCTGTGTACATTCTAATCAAAAGTACAACTCACCATACAATTGCATAGAGGATCATTGTGTCTGCTGGAAAGCACAGTATGCAACATATAAATCACAGATTTGTTTTTTATGTAGCTAGCTCAGATGCCTACTGTTTATGTTGTATATAGCCTTCTGTTACCTGCAGGTCAAAAGTTAACCTCTTTTTTTTTTTCTTTAATTTTTTTTTATTGAGCAGAGCAAGAGGTTCGAAATACATTACAAAATACATTTTACAATCATATCATAGATAATATGGCATTAAAGTGCAATAGTATAAGAAGAAAAAAAAGCACAAATCAAAAGTGCAATGTGCCATGTGCAAAACAGCATTGACCACATATTTTAAGATCAAAAAACGAAAAAAATACAAGTACTCAAAACCACTAAAGTGCAAATGCAAGGCTTAAATAATCACAGTAATGTTGAGACAAAGGGAATTCATTAGCATACAAACATCGATAAAAAACATACTTCGAAACAATTCACCACTTTCAGTATTTAAAATGTAATGTCTATAAAGTGCTAGTGCATTCTTGACAAAAAACAATCAGAAAGAGGTTCACTTCCATACAGAGACCATGTAGGGAGAAGACTTCTGGGTATATCACTTACAATATTTCATTTACTATTGAGTCTTCTCCAACATTTCAAAAAACTTCCAGTTTCGCTCGAACTTTTTTACAGCTCCTACCCTCCTAGCGTAGGCCTCCTCAAATTTTTTTACCCTTTTTATTTTGTTAATCCATTTCAAATGCGAGGGGGCTTCTGTAGATCTCCAATTTTGCAAGATTAATGAACGTGCAACCGCACTTGCAATAAATATAAAAACTCTTTCTGGTGTAGACTGTTGTATCCCTCCCTTAGAATAGCCAAATAGGACAGCCTCAGCTTCAACCGGGATTCTATTTCCGATTGCGCGCTCCATATCTGAAAAAACGGCTTCCCAGAAAGACCTGAGACCGGGACATACAAAAAAAATATGGTGCCAGCCACCTTCCCCAGGTTTAGAACACCGAAAGCACTTATCTTCCACCTCTGGAAACCTTTTACTTAGATTAGAAGGTGTTAGATAAGCCAGCCACCTTGATAAAAAGGCCATCCTCTTATAATTGGCAGCACGCAGTGCTCTTCCTCCTAAGTGGCTGATCCACTCCCACTCCCTTTCGGATAATCTGCAGTCAGTCTCCCGTTTTATTTTTTCCAAATGATTCTGAATCGCCAAAGGATATTTCGTTTTATGTAGCAACTTATACCAGTTGCCTATTCCTCGTAATTTGGCCCCATAGAGGGCCACTGCCAAATGATTAGGGGATTCAATTATACCACCGGTGCTTCTAAACCAGGAGACTAACCGCAGATATTCGAAAAAGGCCGGTTTCCGATGGGTCCCTATCCTGGCCAATATTTCCTGCCAGGAAATCAGCCTATTCTGTACTATGAAATGTCTCAATTCGGTTAACCCATAATTCTCCCAGACATTGATATGGCTTGCTTGTATCTGAAAACCGAGGCTGGCACATTCTCTTATGTGCAGATACTGAAAGCCCGTCAGATTCATTTCCTTAGAGACAACTTGAAGTCTAAAAAGGAAGTCTTTTAAGGGTTTATATCGAGTTTTCTTAGGAAGTTTAGCAGTTTTTAAAAACACTGGAGTGGACGAACCAATTTCTAGCAGTATTCTATCGATAAAAAAAGTATCTCTACAAGAGCTAGATCCTAACAGCCCGGATACTAAATCAGGAAGGGCAGCTTCATAGTATAATCTTATATGTGGGAGCGCAAGACCCCCCGAATCTATAGACAATTGTAAAGTATTCAATTTAACTCTGGGGGCTTTCTTCTCCCAAATAAATTTTCTAAAAAGCGTATCCATTTCCCTAAAAAATACCTGATTAATTTTAATTGGAACATTGGAAAATAAAAAAATCAGTAGGGGTAATATAGACATTTTAATTAATGATACTCGCCCTACTATTGATAATGGGAGCAATGACCATTGCTCCAATAATTTACTTATTTTAGTCTTCATTCTTAAATAATTTAACTCAAATAGTTGAGAAAACTGTGAGGAAACATATATCCCAAGGTATCTTATAGGGTCAGTTCTTAATGCTTGTAATTTCAGATAGCAGGGAAATGCATCGATATCAGCGTTCATGGCAAGAACTTCTGTTTTATTTGCGTTCATTTTATAACCGCCTATTCTCTCAAACTGAGAAAATTCTCCCAAAACCTCCTCGAAATTAATCCTATTTGGGGCCAAGTATAAAATAATGTCGTCGGCAAATAGTTTGAGCTTAGGCATATCAGAAATTGGGGGATGAATAGCGGTATTATTTCGAATTTTTAAAACCAAGGGTTCAATAAAAAAGGTAAAAAGTAAGGGAGAAAGCGGACAGCCTTGTCTCGTTCCGCGCCTAATTTTTATTGTTCCTGCGCAGCTGGCATTTATTACGAGCTTGGCTGTAGCATCCTGATAAATATTGTTTAACATCCTTACTACATTTAAAGGGAAACCAAATTGAGCCAAAGTAATGAATAAAGTTTTCCAATATACAAGGTCGAATGCTTTTTCTGCATCGACCATTACAATGCTTGCAGGGATACGATTTGTATTGATATAATCTAAAGCCTGTATTAAAAATTGGGTATTGCTGCCATTGATCTACCCGCAATAAAACCAGTTTGATCTCTAAGAATTACGTCCTGAGCAACAGGTAACAAACGCTCAGCCCAAACCTTCATTAATAGTTTATAATCAGAATTTAAAAGACTTATGGGCCGATACGAATTCATATCATCGGGATTCTAATCTTTTTTAACGAATGAAACAATAATCGCCTCTTTAAAATCGCCCGGGACCTGGCCCCCTTCTCTAATGAAGTTAAACAGATTTCTCAAAGGAACAAGTAATTCCCTTGAAAAAACTTTAAAAAACTCAATTGGGAAGTCATCTTGCCCACAAGCTTTAGCACCCGCAGTTGATTTAATAGCCGCTAAAATTTCCCCTGCCTCAACTTCTCTTTCTAAATTATGGGCCCGCTCCGAAGATAGTTGAGGGAGATTCAAAGTTGAAAAATACTCTTTGGTCGAGTTTTCCTGTATTACATATTCAGTGGAGTATAACCGGGTATAATGATCCAAAAAGAGTTGGGAAATATTGCTACTATCAACTACTTCTAATCCAGTCGAGGGATCCGATATTTTTATTATTGAGGCAGATTCCTGTTTCTTCCTCGTGGAATTTGCCAGGAGTTTGCCCATTAATTGACTCTCCTCGTAGACCCTCTGTTGAAATAATTGAGAGTTACATACCTCTTCAACGATAAAAAAATCTTTCAAAGCCGTTTTTGCCTGATCATATTTATTTGGTAGAGACTGAAGTTGGAGGGCATACTCCTGCTCCAGTTCTATCTGTAATTGAGCTATCTTGTTCCTTCGAACCTTATGCTGAGCAGTAGTAAAAGCTATTATTAAACCCCGAGCTGTCGTTTTAAACCCTCCCCAGACAGAAAAGGGGGTAGCGGTATTTTCGTTAATCCAGAAGTATTTCCCAATCCAGACCCTAAAATCCTTTACCCATTCCTCATTTTGCAGTAGGAGACGATCTAGCTGCCACCTGGGCCGTTCCTTATTCTCTCCCTTGATTTTAATCTCGAGATTAATATAGGCATGATCTGAAAAGGGGTTGCATCCTATACCTACTTCTAAAATCTGAAGGGACCTGGAGCTAAGGAAGAAGTCAATTCTGGATGCGGTTTGAAAGCGATATGAATAAAAAGTAAAATATTCCTTCTCAGCATTCCTTTCCCTCCAACCATCTACCAATTGGAATTCCCTAATAATAGTTTCCAGAGCTTTTTTAGTATTCGGTTTTAATTGTCTCCTCTGTTTGTTTGTCGTGTCTTTTCTCGGATCCAATATAAAATTAAAATCTCCACCAAGTATCATCTGCCCCGAGGCGCCAGATAATAAGGTATATATTTGGATTAACGGAGCCTCGTCATCTATTATCGGGCCATAATAGTTGATTAAATTAAGCCTTTTCCCATATAGCTTTGCTGCTACCCATATCCATCTCCCCTGCGGATCCCTATGAACTTCTACAACCTCCCAAGGAAGCTTATTTGAAAGATAAATTGCAACACCCCTCATAGCTGAACCCGAAGATGCAAAAAATACTTTCGAGAAAATTCTGGGTATAAATAACTTGGGGGAGTTAGAGTTAAGATGAGTTTCTTGGAGGAAAAGTATTTGAGGGTTTAACGAAGTTAGCCATCTAATTAAAGCACCATATTTCCCCTATCCATCTATCCATCTATTCGTGATCCATTTTTTGCCTTGCCTTTTAATATATATTCTTATAGTAACCTTATTCAAAACACCTTTTGCACTTGCTCTGTTTTTCCCCCCTTTACCATGCGTGAACCCTCGCCCCCCCAACCCCTCCAACCCCTCAAAACGTGGACCCCCTCCCTAGAATGTGGAGTATCCCTTACCAGCCACGCTAACCACATTACTACCCACCCTACAACACCCTAGGGTGTCTTGACCTTACACCCTTCGTGGCCCGCAGCCCCACCCCACCCCTGCATAAGTGAATTAACTAAGAACCTGAAGGTTGAGAATTATTTGTAAAGATCAAACTAGCCCAAAGTTTTTACATGAAAGCTCCTATTAGACTTAGTCCCCCTTTGAAATTTCCTTTAACAATGCCTGGGCTTCATCCGGGTCTGAAAACAAAAAAAACTTGCCCTTGACGAGAACCTTAAGTTTGGACTGCTGAGCAATAGATGCTTGGGCGCCATAAGTTTTAAAGAGTTGCAAGAGTTTAACAAATTCTTTTCTTTTGCGGGCAGCAGAGGCACTCATGTCAGAATAGATACGACATTTAGTGGTTGCGTTCACTGAAAACTGCCTCTGCTCAATTGCTCTTGAAATTATTCTTTCTTTGATTCGGAAGTCCATACAATTTACCAAAATTGTTCGTGGAATTGAGGAGTTCGGGAAGGGTTGTGCTGGAACACGGTGTGCCCTTGTAATTGTGAGGTCTCCTTCGAACTCAGGAAGAACAGTCTGTTTGATAAAGGAGTCCACCCATTGCAGTGGTTGGGACTTTTCAATTCCTTCGGGAACTCCGACTATCCGTAAATTGGATCTCTGAGAATGACTTTTAAGATCCTGAATCTTGCTTTCTAGATGTTTCTCTTTAATTATGGCTGCTTTCATATCTTTAGTCATAATAAACATCTGGTCCTCCAACAGCGAAACTCTAGCTTCTGCCGCCTGGAGTCTAATAGGGAAACCGTGCATCACCTCTTCAATTTTCCCTAAACGTTGATGCAAGGTAGCAGTTTCAATTTTCTGGGCCCTCTTCATCTCACGAATTTCATCCAAAATGAGATTGAGAAGGTCCTTAATGTCAAGTTGCTTTACGTCACTTGTCTCCCTTTTATCCGGGCTTATGATGGACTTAAGCTGAGAAACAATGGGCTCGAGAGGTGTGACTACTGTTATGATCTCCTCTTGTGCTGGTACTTCAGGTAGACTTTCAGACTCTATAGAATTATGAGACAGTAAGGCTAGTGAGATTGATGAACCTGTATCCAGTATCTCAGCAGCTACCGGAATTAATATCTCATCGCCCCTGCTCATATTCTGATTTAGATCTGGGCCTTGAACTTGGGTTGACTCCGGATTTTTGCCCCCTTCCGTTGAGTGATTCCGAGGAAATGTTTCCTGTCCTGGGGGCATACTGTCGAGTGGTCCTATTGCCTGGCCTCTACCCGCTTTAGCTGTTATAATCCTTGTAGGTGGGCTAGAGCTGGAATCCGGAGGTGGTAGAGTTGCTTTTTTTTTAAATAACGGGAACTGTTTAGAAGAGTTTATTTTATCGTTGGGACCATCTGTGTCCACTCTATCAGGCTCACGAGCCACGCCTGGATCGTCTTCCACCTGAGGCTCCTTGGCTTTTAAGGACGTTGACAAGGCCAGCTCCTCTTCAGAGCTCTCAAAGGTGCTGTCTAAGACCGGAGTGGACACAAGCTCATCCCCTTTACGGGCCAGGCGAGCAGCTTGTTTTGCTTCCTTTACCTGAGCCAGACGAGTTTTAATTTTTTGACGGGCCACGTTGTTAATTTTAGCCATCCCGCTGATATTTTTAAGAGGTTTACCCATTCTTCTCTTGTTCGAGTGTGCTTCTGTATCGTACCGTAGGGGGATGACTGCGGAGGGCCACGCCTCCGGCTAATCAGGTGACCGCAGCTCTCCACACGCGCCCTGTAATGGTGGACATCGTTCGAGTGCGTTAATGGCGTTTCTCCTTCTCCTGCTCCGGCGTCAGCTTCTTGTTCCTCCGTGCGGCGCCTCGGCGCCTTAGTGCCTCGGTGGAGACCCGCGGAGTGTGTGGACGGTGAGGCGGGCTGGTATGTCCGGGAGGAGCAAGGCGCTGCATCGGTAGAAAGTGAGTAATGGGAGTCTCTGGCAAATAGAGGCGTTTTTGGAAAAAAATGCTTGGGACTCGCTGCTTTCATTGCTAAAATCTCTACGGCCTTAAAGAGAAAGGAGAAAACAGAAAGGATTATTGTTACTTTTAAAAACAGCCCCTCTCCATCACATTAACTTTTTCAAGCCCAGTAGAAGAGAAGGTCTTGTAGATGGTATAGCAAGGGGGGAAAAAAGAGGAAGTTGGAGTAAGAGCTATTGAAAATAGCGGAAAAACTGTTCTTGTCGATTCTGTCCAAGCAGAGGCCAGTAAAGACTAAAAAGAGAAGAATGGGTAAAAGTTATCCTCTTGTTATATAGCTTAGTGAGTTATGACCATGCGGCAAGCACCTGCATAACATCAACAAGGCTTATTATATTTAGAATCTCTCAGATTTTTCCTCAATTTATTCTTATTTTGAAATTGCTAAAAAAGGTTTACTTTGATAGTAATAAACACATATTAGTAAGTGCTATGTGAATGGTTATTAGCGTGGTAACTAATGGACAGATACATCCACCATTCTACCAATGCATTCAGATTTCTTACATACAACCGTGGCAAGGTCAAAAACCTAGCCCCGCCCCTTGTTCTGCCTTTAGCACCGCCCTTGTGCCCACCCTAAACTCCACCCCCAGCCCACCGCTCCTGTTGGTGAGAACCTGCACTTATGTTTTCCCATTTAAAGCACTGGTCACAGCGATGGCAGATTGCGCGCCTTTAAACCACAAATAATAACAATATTAAAAAGTGATTATTTGTTAGGAAGAAAGGCTGAGCGCCAAAGAAAGTCACGTCCCTTAGAACGGGGACAATGTACATTGAAATGAAATGTACCCTGGTAGGGCTGGTGCTGAATATCTGTCAGAACTTTTGGCGATGTTGATATTTGGATATTCATTTTGTTCATTGGAACACTTTCGTTGCTGGTCAGGATTCCGCCAGCGTTCCCGCCCTTTCTTTTTTCCTGCGTTGTGGTATTGGCTGTCGGATTACACCGAAAGCCCTAATTTATTTTATGATGAAGAAACATGTGCCAGAATTTATATTCAATTTTGGGCGCGACGCGTGTCTCCAATGTGCTTTCATTTTGTGTTAATTAAATGCCCTTTGAATGTTCAAGGCATAATTACTGAGGGATTAGTCTCTGTTAGCAAGATTTGCATCTCTTTAGAGATTAGCAGTACGCACCTCTTACATGGTTATTAAATTTCAATAAATGTGTTTGTAATAATCAATTGTTATTTAATTAGCACATTGCGCCATGCCTACTTAACGGAACTATAATTAACTGTATACTTAAAATCGTGTATGTTTACAAGAGGTTTTCATTGTAGCGTCGCTGTGTCCCTTACAAGCCCTACATTTTCACCGCAGTTACTTCGCCCACTTCTAGGAGTGCTACATTTCAGTGCATCACTAGTGACCTCCTTTGTGTTTCTCAAGACCAGGATTTCGTTGGCCCAAGTTTAGCATTTCTCTGTTTATTGCTTGTTGTGCATCTTTTTAGCTTTCTGTGTATTTATTTAATTATTTATGCGCTTAGTGCATTGGTCTTGCACAACATGAAGCATATGTGTGTCTTGTGGCCACTGAACAAATCACACTAGATTGACATAGACAGTTTGGTCAGGTAGATGGCTCGAGTGTAGACACGTGCATGCACAACCATGACAAAATAAGTACTTGCCATTGGCCAGGAGGTGTCTGGCAGGTTCCGGGAACTAAGGCCATATTAAATGTTGGCCATTTTTAATCAGGGGTGTTTCAGGTGTTTTTCTAAAGAAGGATGGGTTTGCTGTGCTCTCCAGGACTGGCTGAGGGGGTCTTAGATCCAGATAGACTGTGAGTCGGGCAGCAAGACCCGAGATTCCCGAGGGAGCCGCCCTTGATGAAGAGTTCCTATTGATGGCTTGTTGATTTTTCAAGAAAGCTTTATATCTACTCTTTCGAATATATACTGTGTACTCCGCCAAGGAGTCAAGAGAGTGCTTATAGGCAGTGCTTTGACTGAGATGAAAAGGGGGACAGAGTGCCCTAAAACGTGTAGCTTTAGAATCCTTTACACGGGGTGTGGCCTGTGCAATTCATACATGCAAATAGCATTCTGTGGTTGACAATTTCATTAATGGGGCCTCACTGGAAATTAATAATCAAAACCAGCAGGATATTGTATTAAACAGTTTATATAGCTCTTTTATCCAGACCCAAAATCAATAAAAACCTGGACACCGTAAGTTTAAAAGTAAGTGGCAATGTATTAGTTATTTAGTTAAAATGAAATACTGGTTTACGCCCTAGAACACCAATTGTAAACAACAGCAGTCACCTATTCCTTCATCCTTGCGTCACAGAAGGGACTTCTGGTGACATTGCCTTGCTGCACTGGCATGTCTCAGGCAGAGAGGTAGGGTTTGTTTCCGCAACCGGTTAATGACAGAATTAGATGCCTCCAAAAGACCTGGTTCAATGCCAATGTTTTGGCTTTGCCAGGGCTCAGCCCTAGCAAGCCCTGGTCCAGTTAGACCCCTACTTATAAGGGTGGTTTACAGAATTCATGTACCGGTGAAAACAGCCTGCTCGCCTGATTTTCCTGTCTTCATTATACTCCCTTTGCAGGGCTTTATTCTCTTCTGACTCCTTTCTCTTCATACTCTCATCTGTAACCCTCCTCTGTTACCTGTTACCCCTTCCTCTCTCCCACGGTCCCTGCTCCACTTCTCTTTTATTGTTACTACCATTAGTGTCTGCCTTCTCAGCACATTTCCTCTTTTCCAATATAACAACGACAGAAAGGATCCAACGAACCCATATTATTTGCAAACAAATACACAGGCATATTCATTTCCACTGCCCTTATTTCATCGCGTGGCATTCTGTGGAAAGAAATAAAAAGATTTAATTACAAACTCGCTGTGTCCGATTCACAAAGGCCCTAGCCACTTGTGGCGGGGGCAGGAACTTGGGGCCTCATTTATGGAAAGTGTTGCATCATTGTATGAAAACAGTGATGCACCACTTTTCAGTGTGCCCTCCTTACGACACCATGGATGCGCCGTATTACTCTACGGCGCTCCATGTCACAAGGATTTACAGATACGTCAGTATTTCTGACGTCTCTGTAGGCCCAGTCATGATGCATTGCTGGAGAGTGTTGCAAAAGTGACCCTACTCCAGCAATGGGTCATTACACATGGGCAAGTCCCATGTTAAAGGCGCCTGTGTCAGTCTTATGCCTGCTGTGAGGCAGGCGTAAGATTTTGATTCAGTGGCGTCCTAGAATTGGCGTAGTGAAATCTCATAGATTTCACTGCGCCACTTCTACGACACTTTTTTACAGGGGGAATGCCCCGCCTGCATACATTATACCTGACGCAGGTATAATGTAGCTCAGGGCTTTACAAAGTGACTTATCTGCTTAGATACATCACTTTATAAATATGGCACAACATTCTGCATTTTTTACCCCGCCGCAGCTTCACCAGGAGTGACACAACAGCAGCAAAGGGCTCATAAATAAGCCCCCTGTGATGGGGCCGCCTTGTTGCAATTTTTCATAGTGGAAGTCCCGCCACAAGTGCGAGCCCACCTGTGCCACACACATGAGTGCAAGCACCCTGCGCCACAAGGCGCGAGTGTGAGCCTGCACCACGAGGGCAGAGGCCCTTTGTGAATAGGGCCTGCAATGTCCTAGGTTGATGCATGGTAAGCTAGGTATCCATCCTGCAACAGAGTGAAACAACTAGGCCACCACCTCATAAACAGTTCAATAAAGTTAGCACCTAATGAGAGGTGTACTATGGTGAATCTGTCCAGAGTTGTGCTAGAGTGAGGTAAAACTATCCTTTACTTTTTCTTGGGGCTCTATTTATTTGTGCTTTTATGTGCACTTTTTGAGAGCATCTATCACCAAAAGGCACAATGGCTGTATAGAAAATGGCAAGAATACAACCAGAGGCTAAGGTTACCATGATGCAAAAAGCCAGAGTTTTAAAGCTTTCCTGGATTTTATCAAGTTTGAATTGATGAACAGAAGCTCCCATCAAAAAAAGTTCTGCCGCCAATCCTGGTATATTTATTGTTTGGCACTTGCAAAAGTGCCAACTCAGCAAATCTCAGAGAATGGAGAGGGCAACAGCATTAAAAAATCTATTAGCCAGAGGATTTACTCGAGCGTTGCAGATATACTTTTTGTGCCAGGGCTGCTTTTGTTGCCACTACGGCACTAGTTCTAGACACAGATATTTGAAAATAGTGCACTGTTTAGCTGGTAACCAATGATAATTGAGAGTCAAACTTCACATCAAGGTATTTTACACAGGAACCTGACTTTGGACACTCACCCTGAGAGCAGCCACAGAAGAGTATTGCAGAAACAATGTTTGTATATATGAAAACCCAATTTCGGTCTTAGAGGACCTTCAGTTGGGTACAATTCATTCAAATCTGTATTTCTTACACGCATCGAGGTTACAGTCTAACTACTACAGCTATTAACAGTAGAACTAGGCAACAAGGTTTGAATCTTGTCTCAACAAAAACACCTGTCATGTAATCTCGTACTGTTGTAAAGTGCTCTAATACCCCGTGGCCAAGTATGCAGTATATAGCAAGCATTGGCAAAGCCAATAGGTTGTGCCTATGCAAGAGCTATTGGCTTTGCCAATATGTTTTAGCCATGTTGTACACCAGCGTGACTGCTGTTCAGCAGGACTAACAGTGGGGTAAAGGAGAGTAGCGTGGAGTGGAGTGTCATATACTCGAGTCGAGTTGAGATTTATAAAGTGGCGTGGAGTGGCGTAGAGTGGTGTAAAGTAGAGTTTAGTGGTGTGGAGTGGAGTGAAGTGAAGTTGAGCATCATGGAGTGGCGTGGAGTGTCATGGACAGAGTACAGTGTGTTAGAGCAGAAGGGCATAGAGTGGAGTTGAGTTGAGTGGCATAGAGTGTTAAAGAGTGGAGTGTCATAAAGTGTCATGGAGTGGTGCAGAACAGAGTGGATTGGTGTGCATAGAGTGGAGTAGAGTATTGTAAAGTAGAGTGACGTAGAGCGAAACAGATCGTCGTGGATTGGTATAGAGTGCCATAGAGTGGAGTAGTGTAGGAGAGTGGAATGGCATTGAGTGGAGTAGAGTGTTGTAGTGGTATAGAGTGGAGTGGCATAGAGTGGAGTGGCATAGAGTGGAAGGTGGACTGGAGTAGAGTGGTGCAGTGTACTGTAGGATAAAGTGAAGTAAAGGGGCATGGAGCACCATAGAGGGAGTTGTGTAGAGCACTGTAAAGTAAGCAGTGTTGTAGAGTGGCATAGAGTGGTGTAGAATAGAGTAGAGTGGCATAGAGTGGAGTAGAGTGTAATAGAGTTTAATGGAGTAGAGCGTCATAGAGTGAAGTATCATAGAGTGGCGTGTCATAGAGTGGCCTAGAGTAAAGTGGCATAGAGTAAAGTGGTGCAGAGAAGAATGGCATATAGTGCAGTGGCATAGAGTGCATTGGGTTTTAGTAAAGTGGCATAGAGTACAGTGATATAGTGTAGAGTGCCGTGGCATAGAGTAGAGTGGTGCAGAGAAGATTGCAGTGGCATCAAGTGCAGTGGTGTTGAGTAGATTGTTTCAGAAAACAGTGAAGTGGAATAGAGTGGAGTGGTGCAGGGTAGAATAATGTGGTGGAGAGTGCAGTTGCATAAAGTAGAGTGGTGTAGAGTTCAGTGGTGTGGAGTGAAGTGGTGCAGAATAGAGTAACGTGGAGTGATGCATAGTGTATTGACATAGAGTGCATTGGTGTAGAGTAGAGTGGTGTAGGGTAGAGATGTGCAGAGAGCAGTGGAATAGAGTACAGTAGTGCAGAGTAGAATACAGTGGCGTAGAGTGCAGTGGCATAGAGCACAATGGTCATAGAGCACAATGGTGTAGAGTGGCACAGCATGCAATGGCATAGCGCACAGTGGTGCACAGTGTAAAGGCACAGAGTAGAGTGGCATTGAGTTCAGTGGCAAAGAGTTCAGTCTTGCAGAGTAGAGTGTCGTAGAGTACAGTGGCGTAGAATGGTGCAGAGTGGCGTGGCACAGCACAGAGTTGAGTGGTGCAGAGTAGAGTGTCGCAGAGAGCAGCAGCGTAGAGTATAGCGGTGCAGAGTACAATACAGTGGAGTGCAGTGACATAGAGCATAATGGTGTAGAGTGGCATAGTGTGCAGTGGCGTAGAGTGTAGTGGTGCAGAGTACAGTGGCAGAGAGTGCAGTCTTGCAGAGTAGAGTGCTGCAGTCACACAGAGTAGAGTGGTGCAATGTAGAGTGGCGCAGAGTAGAGTAGCACAGAGTAAAGTGGTGCTGAGTAGAGTAGTGTGGAGTAAAGTGGTGTAGAGTGCAGTGGTGCAGAGTAGTTGGCATACAGTGCAGTGGGTTTGAGTAAAGTATGGTTGAATGCATGGGCGTAGAGTGCAGTGGCATAGAGTAGGGTGGTGCAGCATAAAGTGCACTGGCATAGAATGCAGTGGCATAGAGTGCAGTGGCTCTGAGTGGAGTAGGGTGGCATAGAGTGATGTCGCATTGAGTGTAGTGGTGTAGAGTAGATTGTTTTAGAATAGAATGAAATGGCGCAGAGTGGAGCGGTGCAGGGTAGAATACAGTGGCATAGAGCACAGGGGCATAGAGTAGAGTGGTGCAGAGTAGAGTAGACTGGCATAGAGTGAAATGAAATTAAATGAAATGTAAATTTATAAAGGCTAAAAACAAATAAAAGGAATTGAAACGATAATGCGGCCTATTGCTTAAAGAGCCAAGTTTTCAGACCTTTCCTGAAGGGGAGCAGTCAAGTCAAGTCATTATCTTAAGATTAGGGGAAGAGTATACCAACTTTGGAGGCACAGGTAACAGGGAGTGGAGTAGAGTGTTGGAGAGTGCATTGGTATATAGTAGATTGTTAGAGAGTAGAGTGAAGTGGCAGAAAGTGGAATGATGCTGGGTAGAGTGGAGTTGTGCAGGGTAGAGTGCAGTGGTATTGAGTATTGAAGTAGAGTGCATTTGCGTAGAGTGCAGTGGCATAAAGTGCAATGTTGCAAAGTACAGTGGTATAGTGTGGAGAGTGGAATGGTGCAGAGTAGAGTGGAGTGGCCTAGACTGGAGTGGGGTAGAGTGTAGTGTCAAAGAGTGCAGAGGTGCATAGCAGGGAAGAGTAGTGCATAGCAGAATAGAGACACATAGAGTCAAGAGACGAAGAGTATAGGGTTAGAGTCCAGTGATGCACAGTAGATAGAGTGGCATACAGTGTAGTGGCGTAGTGTGCAGTAGAGCTGCTTAGAGTAGAATGGTTCAGAGTAGAGTGCAGTGGCATAGAGTGAAGTGGCACAGAGCAGAATTGTGCAGAGTAGAGTGGCACAGAGTTCTGTGGTGAAGAGTGCAGTGTTGCAGAGTAGAGTGTTGTAGAGTGCAGTGGTGTAGAGTAGAGTGGCGTAGAGTGCATTAGTGTTGAGTTGTGTGGAGTAGAGTGGTTCAGTAAAGTGACATAGAGTGAAACAATGTACAGCAGAGTGGAATAGAGTGCAGTGGCACAGAGTGTTGCAGAGTAGAGTTTAATGGCGTACAGTGCAGTGGTGCAGAGTAGATTGGCATAGAGTGCAGTGGTGTAGAGTGTATTGGGTTTCAGTAAAGCAGTGTACAGTGCATTGAGTGCAGTGGTGTAGAGTGCAGAGGCGTAGAACAGAGTGGAGTGGAATGGTGCAGGGTAGATTGCAGTGGCAGAGAGTGGAGTGGCGCAAGGTAGAATGGCACAGAGTGGGGAATAGAGAGGTGTAGAGTGCAGTGGCAAAGACTAGATCACTTCAGAATAGAGTGCATTGGCATAGAGAACCGTGACATGGAGTGCAGTGTCGTGGAGTGCAGTGTCATAGAGTGCAGTAGTGCAAAGAAGGTTAGAGTGGATTGGCTTAGAGTGCGGTTGTATAGAGTGGAGTGATGCAGAGAAGAGTGGCGTAGATTGTAGTGGCATACAATGCACTGGCATATAATTCAGTAGAGTGCTGCAGGGTAGAGTGCAGTGGCATAGAATGCAGTGTTGCAGAGTAGCATAACGTAGAGTGAAGTGGCAAAGAGTGGAGTGGCACAAAGAATAATGGAGTAGTGCAGAGTAGAGTGCAGTGCCATAGAGTGGAGTGATGCAGAGTGCATTGGCATAGAAGGCATTGGCGTAGAGTACAAAAACAAAGTAATCCCTTTTCAGAGAGATCAACTGTAACCGAGATGGATACATGAGTAGATGTTATAACCTTCCTACAGTTCGAATCATGTGGTATAGGTACTTGACAGAACAAAAACACAGTTCCTGACGTTATTATAGAAAGAAGAGGAAACTAATTAGTTTACAAGTTGCTGTGATGTGTAACAAAAATTACTTAAAAACACAATGAACAATAAGTACTCAAATTTAAGTTGTTTTATTTAAAAATACTGTTAATCTAAAAACAAATTGTTTTGACATTCTTAAAGTGTAGATTTATTAAATACACATTCATATAGTCACCAGTAAATCTCAAAACAGAAATTTCATTAACATATTGATATCATTCCCTTTATCCACTTCATTATTTCAAAAGGCAAATGACAAATGCAAATTTAAAAAGACTAGCATAAAAAACTGAAAAACTGTTGACGCTGTGTTTCGGCAAAAATTTGGTAAATGTTGTCAATCGAAATAAATTTGGAAGAGCGTAGAGAGTATCTACAAGGCAAAAGCACAGCCCAAAATATTTGCTCCAACATAATAAACATGCTACTCTCCTATAAAGCAAAGACTCACCAATGATAAGGAATCAAACAGAAAGCTTATTTATTATAGTGTTGCCTACAAACGGATGGCCATATTATTCTTCAAGATTGGTCCACCCTATTGTGGATAAAAATAGAAGAGTTTTTAATGTGAAAGCTCGAATGGTTTTATATAGGTAATTATAGGTAATTATCTGATAGCCTAGCTTCTTACCTGGCAATCCGATCTGTATTGCCAAACTATCACTTTGCATTTTCGTATTGCTGTGTGGCTTGGTTACGGATAACCAGGTTAGACGGTCAACCAAAATACCATTTGGATAACCATTTGGGAGGTATTTTGCACAGTTTATACTGTATATGTAATAAGTCAATAGGAGGCTACTTAAATATATGTGAAGTCAAAACTAAATTCAATGTTGCTGTTTTAGAGAATGTGTTTCAAACGTAGTATGTTCTTTTTTTTTTTTTTTTCTTTTTTTTTATTACAAGGAACGGGCACAAATCACAAAATAAAACACATTTGGTGGCGACCCTACCGGGCACCAAGACATCAACAATCCAATATAGTTAGTTGACAGGCGGATAAAAATAATAACCCATAACATCCCACAATATGCCCTATCTTACAGACTCTTCAATCCATTCTGTGATTGGCCTCCACATTTTTAACCCCCTTATGCTCTTTCTAAGTCCCTTTGTTTTGTAAATTTCAGATTCCATATTAAACGTTGCCAAAAGTCTGGACCTCCAAGCAGAAAATGACGGAGGGTCAGAAGAGATCCAATCTTTTGTAATACAAGCGCGAAAAATCGCCATACAGATAAACAGAAAGGAAATTATAGATTTCGGTCTTCCTTGCGCTTCCGCATCTGATTTAATTCCTAATAATACCATTTCCCCAGTAATATACACTGGTGATCCCAGTACCACAACCAAAAAAGATTGAATTGAAGATAAAAGATCCCCCAGTTTTGGGCATGAGTAAAACATATGGATAGCGTCTGCAGCTAAAGTACCACACCTATTGAACTTAGTTCCTGGTCCTGTTCCCATTTCGAAATCTTGCACGGTGTGTAGTATAAGTCATGGATAGCCATATAATGTTGTGCACGCATCCTACCTGTCATTAAAATTTAATTCGCCAAAGTAATAGAGGTGTCTAACGCAATTGTCTCTATATTTAACTTCCTTTTCCATCTTTCCTGGCAATACTGCAAGTCATCGGGCATTAAATTTATAAAAATCGAATAGAAGAAACCTATAGACATATTTTCCCCCAACTGTTCCTTTACGGGAAACTTTCTAAATTGGTGCATACCATCAGAAGCTACTGTATTACAGAAGCTTCGGATTTGCAAATATTTAAGGAAATCATATTTTGATAATCCATATTGAAATTTAAGCTCTGTAAAAGATAAAAATTGTCCATCTGGACAGAGATCTCCTAGACGAGAGATCCCTTTCTGCATCCATCTATTAATAACATGGTCTCGGAAAATTGGTGGAAGCACCCCTAAAGCATCAAGAGGGATATAAGCATTTATTTTCGGAAGGGCTAGAAGCCGTTTAACTCTCCTCCAGATAGCAAAGGCTGCCTTATACATTTTAAACTTTGTTTTTTTATAGGAACTGGGTTCAGTTAATTTTACTAGACAGGAATTTGCCTTTTCCCCTAATCCGAATTCATAAATTGAAGGGCTGTGGCAGGGCAACAGCTTAGCCTTATCTCCCACCACCAGTGGAGACATAAACTTCATTGCTGCCGCCCAATAGTAAAACAAAAAATACGGGATCACCCAGCCTCCCACGGTTCTAGGTAGCACCATCTTTTTGTATGCCCTTCTATGCCTTTTATGGTCCCATAGAAATCTAGAACTAATATTCTCCAGTCTTTTGAAATAAATCGATGGGAATTCCAATGGTATAGTTCTAAACAGGTATAACAGTTTGGGGAGCACCAAAATATTTAAAACATTTGACCTTCCATGCAGCGACAAATGAAGATTGTTTATTCTGTCTAAGGTAGCATTAATCCTATCTAATACTGGGTTCAAGTTAATTTCAGGAATTTTATTAACAGGAGAGCATAGCTTGATTCCCAAATAAGTAGCTTCTGAAAGAGTAGAGATACCATCCGGAGGGTTACCCCCCACACATAGAATCTGAGTTTTACTCAGGTTTAATTCATAGCCGGACATTAAACCATACTGTAAAGCAAGATGTTCAATCGTTGAAAGAACAGATGGAATATCAGTGGTGAGAATAACAATATCATCTGCGTATGCAAATGCTGTATACTTAATGTCACCCACTTCAACAGGTTTAATCTCTTCAGATTGATTTAATTTAACTAAAAAAAATCAATATATAAGGCAAATAATAAAGGTGAGCTAGGACAACGTTGCCGCGTGCCCCGCTAATAGTGAAAGATTTTTACTCTCTACTCGAGAGACATATACACGCATTAGGTGACTGATACAGTGACCTAATGGCTTGAATTATACCTGGCCCAAAATCCTTCAACTGCATTACTTCCCAAAGGAAAGGCCAGGACACCCTGTCGAATGCCTTCTCGGCATCCAACAGGACAATTCCAATAGGGGTTTTTGTAGCTTCTGCCCAGTCCATTAATGCTATCACACGACGCACGTGATCAGTCGTATCATGGCCAGGGATGAACCCGTGCTGAAGTGGGGAGACAAGGGTGGTGATAATACTCAATAGACGAGCAGCCAGAACTTTGGAATAAATTTTACTATCAGCATTAATCAATGAGATAGGTCTGTATGAGGCAGGCGACACCGGAGATTTATCTTTTTTAAGAAATACTGTGATTATTGATTTATGCCAAGACAGAGGGGGTGAGCCCTTCTGAGTATCTAGAAACGTAGCCAAGAGTTCATTTTTTAGAAGTGAAAAAAAAGTTCTAAAGAATTCAAAAGGAATCCCATCTTGACCAACCGCCTTACCTACCGCAAGGGATAATATTGCTGCCTCTATTTCCTTAATAGAGATATCGGCCTCTAGCCCTTCTTTTTGTTCCCGAGTTAATTTCAAAATCACATTATCTCCCCAAAACCTCACAAAGTTCCCTTCTATATCAGTAAGATCTTCGTATGAGTACAGCTGAGTATAAAAATGATTGAAGATCTCCAAGATTTTTATGGGATCCGAATGCGTTTGCCCAGCTTCATCCTGAATTCATTCCACCCTCCTAGCGACCTCTTTCTGCTTTAATCTTTTTGCAAGTAAGCGACCCGAGTTTTCGCCTACCTCATATAGATCTGACCGATGAACTGCAATTTGGGCCGCTACAGCAGTAGCAAAATTTTGATACACCTTCATTTTCTGAACGGCCAGATCTTTTGCTATCTGCTCATAATTCTGAGTAGTGATAAGGGCCGTCATAAACTTGACTTCTAAAGCTCTCAGTTTGTTCAACTGCTCGTCTTGTTCTATCTTTATTCTACGTTGTTTGTTAATCGAATAACTAAGGGTCTCCCCCCGCACCCTAGCCTTAAAGGCATCCCAAATCATACCACTTGAAGCAGATCCACGATTAAATTCGAAAAACTCAACTATCCACATAGACATTTGATCCTGATAGAGAGGGTCAAGCAATAACCCTCGCTCAAATGTCCAATTTTTTTTAAAAGGTCTATACATTGTCTCTACCTCTAATTCCATAATAATAGGGTTATGGTCAGATATTATTTTTGGTTGGATGTTGATCTGAGCATTGGACAATAATTCTAAAGAAGTAAAAAAATAATCCAGTCGGACATGTTTCTGATGAGGGGCAGAAAAAAAAGTGTACCCGGGGTCGTTAGGTCTTTTCAACCACCAGACATCAACTAAACCGAAATCATTAAGAAGACCCTTGGTGGCCTTGAAAACCTTAGTCTTTTTCCCTTTATATTTCATGTTGCTACTAATATTCTCATCTCCTTGCAAATGTAAGTTAAGGTCTCCACACAGTATTATAGGAGAGGGCCATAAAGCCAGTTCAATACTGATGTCATTCAACATATCAGGGTCGTCAGCGTTAGGCCCATATATCGAGCACAAAGTAAAAAGAAGACCATCTATCATCACCTCAATAATGGCCCACCGACCGAATTGATCAGTCTTACTACGGTTACACTCACCCCATCCATATTTTTTACAAATTGCAACACCCCTTGTGTTTGACCCTTGCCGAGTACAACAAACTAGCTCTAAGCCAAGATCTTTAAGACAGGCCCTATTATTCCATGCTATATGCGTTTCCTGAATACATAGGACTTCTACCCTCATTGTTTTCAGTATCTGAGCTATCATCTCTCTTTTATTCCTATTATTCAGCCCACACACATTCCATGAACAGATAGCAAATTTACCCATCTTTAATCAAATCTAGCTTTATCAGGGTTGTCAAACCAATTGAATATCGACTCCAAGTAATAACATACTTGAGACTTGCTTTCTCCAGAGACTCTCCCCAAAAAGTTATTCGTAAGAACAGCTTACCGAACCAAAACATGCCTTGTGCCTTTACTGGTCCCACCGTTGTGCCGCTATATTGCCCATGTTCCTTGTCCCATACCCTCCCCCCCCCTTCCCCACTGCAACCCCTACCCCCGCACTCCCCCATGAACCCACCCAAAGAGGACCAAAGGACTGACTAGTTCCTATTGTTGATGGAGAGAGAGGATAAAGCACTCTCCCGCTCCCCTACCCCCCTATCTGACTGCGTAAATATAGAACTACTCTTTGCTAAACTCACTGACCATTACAGTGTTCCCAAAAATCCCTTCGCAGCTAGCTTCGAAGTGAAAAATGACGTTTTATCCTTAACTATGACTTTAAGCTTAGCCAGGTTTTGTAAATAGACTTGTGCCCCTTTCGCTTGCAGAGGTGGAATTAATTGGCGCAAATTCCATCTAAGCTGTACTGTTGCCTGACAATAGTCAGGAGTCATGAAAAACTCACACCCTTTAGCTCTCCGCTTACGGATGGGGCGAGCTAGGTCGTATAGACACTCACGCAGTAAAAAGTTATTAAGACAGATCAAGATTGCCCTGGGCTTAGTCGCTACCCCTCTAGAACCTGCCCTTATCTGAAAGGGGAATCTATGAACCCTCTGCAGCTCAAGCTCCCATTTCCAATTAGTTAAATCAGGAAAAGCCTCAGTTAATAGTTCGATCATAAATTGCCGAATGTCATTCCCTTCCAACCCCTCAGGGACGCCAAGTACACGCAGGTTATTTCTTCTTGACCTGTTTTCAATGTCAGTTAGCTTCCAGTTTATGTCATTATGTGTTAATTGAAGGGCTGACACATCAGCCTTCTGGACTACCATCACATCCTCTAATGAAGAGATTCTACATTCAGCTTCTCCTATTCTGGCTGATAGCTCCGAGCAGGATTTAGCCACGCGCCGCACCGTATTTTGTAGTTTGCGTACTGCCCCCTGAACCCGGAGACTCTCAGCCTTTGTCTCCTCTCTATGTGACATAATGGCATAATATAATGTCGATAGTGTCACCGCATTATCAGATTCTTCCAAGATAGAGTTTGGATCTACAGTGGTGTCACTTTGTAGCGTGACTTGTCATGCTAAATGGGGGTCAGTATAAGAGTCTAAACTTGGTGATCCATCATTAGTTGTCACTTGCCCTAGCAAGAGATCAATAGGGCGAGGCAAGTCTTGCACCTTTCACACCGTGCCTCCCCCTTCTTGTAATGATGTATTCAACTCCTCCTCGACTGGGACGGAACTCGTACCGCTTCTGTCATCCGCCCAATCAAGATCCAAACTTTCCCCTTCTGACACAACTGAAACATCTGACATAGACCAGAATTTGGCCCCAGAGCCGCAGGAGTCCACCTCTATGGTGGTTTCTGCTATAATGGGACGATTATCAGCAGCCAGGTCACCAGTTTCCACAGTCATTAAGCCAGCGAGGTCATGGGACTTATTAAACAGTGGCTTGACATTACTTCCTACCCTAGGATTTGTAGGGTCCCTAAGCGAGGATGAAGTAGGGCGACTTGCTGCCATTTTTGCTGTGTCTAGCATACTAACTGGTGTTCCGTTGCCCTGGCTCTTGCTCATCGGTGTCAGCAGGGTCTGACTTTGATTCCCATTTATATTAGTACTGGTGACCTGCTTCTTTTTCTTAAAAATCCCCGCCAATGCAATTCTTGAGCCTGATCCAGTCAGCACCACAGGCCCCTGATTGGGCAGGGCGTCGGGTAGCCCTTTGAGGCCGGATTCACTAGTAGAGCGAGAGCTTTCCTGTAATGATGAGAGTACACCAGCCAAATCCTGATTGAGAGTTATTTGTTCTGCATTTGGAGTAGTAATCACGGTTACTGAAGCGGCAGCAGCTGCGTGCGTCTGGTCCTTTAGGAGCACTGGTATGAATATTTTTGGGCCTCATAGTTAAGGATTCGTTAGTCCTGTCCTGAGTTTCCTTAGCCCAGAGACGCCTCAGCGTGCACCTAGTCTCTTCTTCAGGGGACCGGAGACCAGTCTCGAGGCCAATGCTGCGCCTACTAATGCCAGCGCCAATGCCAAGATGGGGGAAGCCGACACCAGCAAACAATAACCCAGCTCGGCGTCTAAGGGGAGAAGTATCAAGCAGCTGTACCCGCCACAACATAACCCCCTCCCCCAGTCCCTGCTACTGACCACGGAGAACGATAGGTGCCGCGGGATTGCCAGTGGTCCTGCAGCCTCCCAGTCTCTGTTCCCCATTTCACTCACGTTTCGCTTCAATCCACTTCAATCCGCTACACTTCGCTCCGACTCTGACTTCACCGCTTCACCGCTGTAGATCAAAACAAGCAACAGGTAAGCAAGAGCTCTACTCCATCCATAGCGTTTTTGTTTGCCGTCATAGCCGCTCACTCCATACCACCTTCTTCCGGACCGGATCACTACATGCTTCAGTCAGCTTTGGCTTCTTTCCGTGACAGTGTCTTTGCCGTTTTTTCACCGCCCTCACCGAGCCACCCTGCTTACAACCTCACGATCATCCTGAGGCAAGCGGGAGGCAGGCAGGACCGGATCAAAACACGGTCGGAAAGACAGCAGGAACTGAGCCGCAGCTCCGGCCGCTTCAACTCCGTTCACGGTTTTCACGAGCCGCTTTGCTTCGCTTCAGTCAGCTTTGGCTTCTTTCCGTTTTTCCGCTGCCCTCACCGAACCACCCTGCTTACAACCTCACGATCATCCTGAGACAGGCGGGAGGCGGCAGGTAAGCCGGGCGATCCGCATTTCATCCGTGTTTTCACAGGAAGGGAGGGAGTCCTGGAGAGCGCTACAATCCGTCTCACTCGGACACAGGCGCGTCTGCCATCTTGGTCCCTCCTCTTTTGCTTCTCTCAAACGTAGTATGTTCTTATGTACTTATAATTTTAATGATAAATGTTTTTATTGTTATTCAGATAAACTGAAATAATTTTTGTCCAGAAGAAGGCGAAGAACTACCAAATTTTCACCGAAACGTGTCAGCAATTTTTCTGGTTTTTATGCCTGTCTTTTAAAATGTGTAATTGTCATTTGCCTTTTGAAATAATGAAGTGGATAAAGGGAATGATATCAATATGTTAATGAAATTTCTGTTTTGAGATTTACTGGTGACTATATGAACGTGTATTTAATAAATCTGCAATTTAAGAATTTCAAAACCATTTGTTTTTAGATTAACAGTGTTTTTAAATAAAATGACTTATATTTGAGTACATTATTGTTATTTGTTTTTTGAGTAATTTTTGTTACACATCATAGCAACTTGTAAACTAATTAGTTTCCTCTTCTTTCTATAATAACGTCAGGAACTTTGTTTTTGTTATGTCAAGTACCTATACCACATAATCCGAACTGTAGGAAGGTTATAACATCTACTCGTATATCCATCTTGGTTACAGTTGATCTCTCTGAAAAGGGATTACTTTGTTTTTGTGTTTTACAGACCAGTCCCTTTTCCAAGCATTAGGGTATCTCCCTCATACTTTTGTCATGGGTGTAAAGTGGCATAGAGTAGAGTGGTGTAGAGTAGAGTGCAGTGATGTAGAGTGCAGTGGCACAGAGTGCAGTGGCAAAGAGTGCAGTGTTGTCGAGTAGACTGTCATAGAGTGCAGTGGTGTATAGTAGAGTGGCATGAAGTGCATTTGCGTGGAGTGCAGTGAAATAGAGTGGTGCAGAGTAAAGTGGCATAGAGAGCAGTGGTGTAGAGTACAGTGGTGCAGAGTGGAATAGAGTGGTGTATATTGCAGTAACGTAAAGTGTATTGGTTTTGAGTAAAGTGCCGTAGAGTATAATGGCATAGAGTGCAGTGGTATAAAGTGCTGCAGTGGCATGGAGTGCATTGGTTTTGAGTAAAATGGTGTAGTTTGTATTGGGGTAGAGTGCAGTGATGCAGAGTAGAGTGCAGTGGCAAAAATAATAGATTGTTCCAGAGTAGAATGAAGTGTCGTAGAGTGGAGTGGTGCTGGGTAGAGTAGAGGGCTGCACAGTTTAGTGCAAGGGATTAGGTTAGTGGCGTAGAGCCCATTGGCATAGAGTAGAGTGGTGCAGAGTAGGGTAGAGAGGCATAGAGTGCAGTGGTATAGAGTAGATTGTTTCAGAGTAGAGTGAAGTAGCATACAGTGGAGTGGTGCAGGGTAGAGTGGAATGGTGCAGGGTTGAGTGCAGTGACATAGAGTAGTTACATATAGTGCATTGGCATACAGAGCATTGGCATAGAGTGCAGTGTTTCAAAGTAGGGTGGCATAGAGTGGAGTGGTGCAAAGTAGAGGGGAGTGGCCTAAACGGGAGTGGTGTAAAGTGCAGTGGCAAAGAGTGCAGTGGTGCAGAGTAGAGTGGGGTAGAGAGCACTGCCATAGAGAACAGTGGTGCAAGTAGAGTAGAGAGGCACAGAGTCAAGTGATGTAGATTGTAGTTTCATAGAGTGCAGTGGTGCATAGTAGATTATAGTGACATAGAGTGTAGTGGCATAGAGTGCACTGGTGTAGAGTGCAGTAGAGTGGCATAGAGTAGAGTGGTGCAGAGCAGAGTGCAGTGGTAGAGAGTGCAGTGGAAGACAGTAGAGTGGTGCAGAGTAAAGTAGCATTGAGTTCAGTGGTAGAGAGTACATTGTTGCAGAGTAGAGGGTTGTAGGGGCAGTGGTGTTGAGTAGAGTGGTGTAAAGTGCTTTGGTGTAGAGTGCAATGGCATGAAGTGGTACAGAGTAAAGTGGCGTAAAGTGAAATGGTGTACAGTAGAGTGGTGTAGAGTGCAGTGTCATAGTGTAGAGTGTTGCAGAGTAGAGTATAGTGGTGTACAGTGAAGTGATGCAGAGTAGATTGGCATTGAGTGCAGGGGCATAGAGTGTATTGGTTTTGTGTAAAGTGGTGTAGAGAGCATTGACATTAAGTGCAGTGGTGCAGTGGTGCAGAGTGCAGCGGAGTAAAATAAAGTGGCATGGAGTGGAGTGGAGTGGTGCATAGTAGATTATAGTGACGTAAAGTCTAGTGGCATAGAGTGCAATGGTGTAGAAGGCAGTAGAGTGGCATAGAGTAGAGTGCAGTGGCAGAGAGTGCAGTGGTAGAGAGTAGCATAGAGTTCAGTGGTGGAGAATGCATTGTTGCAGAGTAGAGGGTTGTAGAGGGCAGTGGTGTAGAGTAGAGAGGTGTAGAGTGCTTTGGTGTAGAGTGCAATGGCATAGAGTGGTACAGAGTAAAGTGGCGTAAAGTGAAATGGTGTACAGTAGAGTGGTGTAGAGTGCAGTGTCATAGTGTAGAGTGTTGTAGAGTATAGTGGCGTACAGTGAAGTGATGCAGAGTAGATTGGCATAGAGTGCAGTGGCGTAGAGTGTATTGGTTTTGAGTAAAGTGGTGTAGAGTGCATTGACATTAAGTGCAGTGGTGCAGAGTGTAGCAGAGTAAAATAAAGTGGCACGGACTGGAGTGGTGCAGGGTAGATTGCAGTGGTGTAGGGTGGAGTGGAGTAGAATGGAATGGTGCAGAGTGGAATAGAGTTCGCAGGCGCGGACACTGGAGATTCTTACTTGTGTTTTATTTTCCTGACATTGAGGAGCTGGACATTGAGGAGTTGAAAGGACATTGTTTCTCTGCTGGTGCACTGGGAGCCTGTTCGCCTGCTGGGACTGCGAGGTCCAGGGTGCGTTGCTGTGTAATCTGGTGAGCACACCTGGTCACTCTTCCTGGCCCCTCCTCTTTTTCATATATAAATCCACGCCTATTACCGCGTAGCGGGACACGTGCGGGGCGCAGTCCAGGGCGAAGCCCGGGCAAAGGGCGGGCCCGTTTAAGCCCGTTCAAGCACGGTCAAGACCGGACCGGGCCCTGTCCCTTTCCTGTATCACCTCACTCCGACTGTACCCGAGGTAACCAGCCATTATGGACACCCGAAGTAAACTATCGAGATCCCAACCGATAGTATCTGGTACTTTGGACAATTTCATTATTAGGGCTAACTCTGTAATTCAGGGGGAATTGAATATGCTAGAAAGGCGTTTATCCGATGGGATTGCCAGTACGCGCAGGTCGTCTTTGGGCTTAATCGCGTCCGCAGGCTCCCCATCTAATTTTGATGATTCACAGGTAGCATTAATGGACAGTATTGACCACACAATTGAATCCGTACTACATGATTTAAGATCTAGTTCCCACTCATGTAGAGACACTCTCCAATCCATTCCCGAGGCTATTGATCAAGTCACGCAACCCTTATTGCTGGACTTGATGTCGAATAGAGCCCAGTTTACTAAGGAGGGTGCTCTCCCAAAAAGAAAACGTGTGGGGATTATCAAGAAAGGGAAGAAAGCCAGACTTGATAGACCTTATACTAGTACTGCCAATGTATCTACTTCAACACGTACTAGGTCTATTCAAGACATTAATGGTACTTCTAAATCTCCATTGGAACATACTTCACTGTCACTTAATACTCCCATATCTGTTTCTGACCGTGATCCGGAACACGATGAGGGGGGTGGCCGATTCACTGATATTATAAATACTGCTCTTAAGGGACTTCTCACCCCACTGCTTGTCAGGTTTGATGCAATTGACGCAAGGCTCAAGGAAATAGAAAGGGCTGTAACAGCCCCCGTAAACCTATTAGAAAGCAGAGGCAATTCACATGTTGTATGTGAAGCGTGTAAGGCCGATTCACATTTCCCTTCCCTTCCCACTCCCTTAGGTGCTACAAACTCTTTTCCCAGGAAGGATATCCTCCCACCTAGAACTCGAGAATCAATTTTAAGAATCCCAGAATCTATACCCAACACTCTACCCAATACCCTGCCTATATCTTCTGCCCTCCCAAACATAACCTCTGTGCCTGCTCAATGCCAATCACAAACCTTAACTAAGAATCCTATTGCAATATCTAACTCAAATCACATAGATGCGGACCAAACTTCTAAGGACCCAGGAGCTCACACTCATCCAAATATGGCCCAAACAAATAGGAGAAATATAATTAATCTTCCACCAGAAGTTTCACCCTATGTTGTTATCTTAACAGGCGTCCCAGAACTTACTAATCCTGAGTCTGAATCGTATGCTTCTCTAAAAAATAAAGTCACTAATTGGCTTAATAAGCATAGGCCTCTCCCCCCAAACATCAGGTCACAGGTTCTAATGGTTAGGAGGGTTCCTTGGTTGGGAAGCACCATGAAGAATATTAAGGGTGACTGTATTTTGGTCAATTTTAGTAATTGCCTAACAGCTCCCTATATTCTCAACTGGATCGGCAGCAACGGTACCTCCCTTATAAACCCTTTACCTCTCTCTTCCTTTTATCCCCCAATTCACACTCCCTTCCAGGTTGAGACGGATGGCAATTGGTCTAAAGTTGGGGGTAATCGGTTTAGAGGTAGGCTGAGGCATACCCATATTGACGAGCCTCTACGTCCCGATTATTCAACCTTTAACAGGTATGCCTGTCTTGAAGATGTAGATTGACTCCCTCAGGAGGCTTCCATTTCTGTTTTGCCCTCTGCAGTGCTTTCACTTTCTAAATTCCAGCCCACTTCCCCTGCCCCCTCTTTTGTTCCTACCACTATTTCTATTCTGCCGAATCTGTGTGATCCACCTGTCTGTAAAATTCCCGCTGTTGCTTCTAACTGTATAGCTAGACACAAAGTCCTTTCATGGAATATAGCTGGTTTATCCAGCAAACTTGATTGTCCAATATGGGGCTCTTTTATAGATCTACATCAAATATGTTGTTTTCAAGAAACCTGGGCAAGACAAGATTACCACCGAATAGGCTTTGCTACTTACTCAATTCCGGCTGTTTGGGGTGGTCGTGGTCGTCCCTCAGGCGGTTTAACTACCTGGGTTGCTACTCACCTGGGATGTACTGTTACGAACTTTCCAACTGGCTCTGATGATATTCTATGTCTGCTATTGGACTGGGGCCTAGATACTAAGCTGGCGGTGATTAACGTTTATGCCAGACCCGTGAATTTTGGAGCGGAATCCCGGGTGATTGATGCCCTGTCAAATTTCTTAATTGGAATACCTGAACATATAATGCTCCTTATAGCTGGTGATTTCAATTCTCATTTTGAACCACTTGAGGGCTTGGTGGACCAAATAAATCTAGAAGAGGACGAAATCTGGAATATTCCCCAGGTTGTAGGCCCAATGGCTAGGGCCTGGGCCCCCCTGGCTATCCAGATTACTTCCCTGACAATGGTTCACTCAATTAGGGCCTGTAATGGTCGAACCATCTCAGATAATCCCCCAAGGCCCACTTTCAATAAACCAGGCAGGGAGGCCAGGCTCGATTATATCTTTGTTCAAGCCAAGGAATGGAATAGAGTCCTTGACTTCCAAGTCATTCCAAGGGGGGAGAGCGACCATAACCCTCTTATACTGTATGTCTCCCTATCGGGTTTGAGCCCTTTAGATCTAGCGTCACCAGTTAATATGGAGCCATCAGGCGCAGCCATCCTTACAAATAACAAACGGGGAATTAAATGGAATAAACTGGTTCGTAATCACAAAGAATTATCCCGAGTTTATGCTGTAGTGGCCTTTGCTTTAAATAATGTAGTAGAGATTCTAGAGCAGTATCCCTTCTCAAATTACTATGAAAAATTGGCTAGCGACAATCAGGAATTATTCTCCACATTGTCTGGTTTATTTAATCCAACTGTTCCCTGTAAAAAGAGATTGGTAAACCGGCCTAATTGGTACAACAAGACCTGTAGACTGGCCAAGAGTGATCTGCTCGATGCCATAAAGAAGAAAGTCTCAAAGTCTGATATCCAATACAAGAGACAGACTTACAGATCCCTGATACAACATGCTAAATTGGAGTGGGCTTCAGAAAATTGGGAAAACTTAACATCAGCTTTAAAATCTAGAGATTCACGGAGATTTTGGTTGATTGTATCTACTGGCACAACCGAACCTCCTGCAATTGTTAAAAATAACATTGCTCCAGAAGTCTGGGAAACTCATTTAGGCACTCTTTATAGGGGGCTAACATCTGCCTCGGCGGCCCCACTATATGCTGTACCTAGTCAGGCTCAGGTAAATTTTACGTTAAGCGAGATTCAGCTTGCAATTTCTCAGCTTCCTGTAGGCAAAGCACCAGGGCTGGACGGGGTACCAGGAGATTTGTATAAACATGAACCCAGAGTATGGGCACCTTATCTTACATTATTATTCAACGCTATCCTTGATGGTTTGCCTGTCCCTTTCACATGGCTTGGAGCCGAAGTTGTGCCTATTTTTAAAAAAGGGTCCCCCCTGCTTCCGGGAAACTACAGGCCTATTAGTTTAATAGATGTTGCCCAGAAGCTTTTCTCGAGGCTGATCTTGGATCGTATCATGGAATGGATAGAGACCTCTGAGATTCTGAGCAACTATCAGGCTGGCTTCCGTAAGAGCGTTTCTACAACTGATCAGATCTTCAGATTGTGTATGCTCTTCTGGAAAACAGTAAAGATAGAGGGGGGCTCCCTCTACACAGTCTTTGTAGATTTGCGTGCAGCTTTTGACTTAGTTCCCCGCACAAAACTATGGACTGTGTTACAAGATCTAGGCCTTCCAGGCCCACTTTTGCACATACTAGTTCACCTCCACACTAACAACTATGCAAGGGTAAGATGTGGTAGAGATGGTAGCCTTTCAGCTAGCTTCCCTGTCGAAAGAGGGGTAAGGCAGGGTTGTGTCCTGGCACCCACGTTGTTTTGTCTTTATGTAAATGGTCTTATCTCCCACCTAAATAACGTACCTAATAGAGATGCTCCACGGCTCGCGGGCTCTGGCATTTCTGCCATTATGTTCGCCGACGACACGCTGCTCCTAGCTAAGACCCCTATGGGGCTCCAACGTGTCTTGGATGGCTTCGTCTCTTTCTGTATTGACCGGGGGTTAGAGATCAATACAGCTAAGACCAAATTTATGATCTTTAATCCCCCCAGGTCCCTTCGCCCTAATCCTACCATAAATGGAATTACCCTAGAGAGAGTCCATACTTTCGAGTACTTGGGACTAACTCTGAATGAAAAAAATGACTTGGTCCCATCATCAGATAAAATCTAATTTAAAGTTAACTCAAAGAGCAGGTGGAATTCTGAAATTATGGAATCAATCCATGACTCATCCTATTGGTCCGCCGCTGGAAATTTATAAAATGCAGGCACGTGGGGCTCTAATATATGGCGGCGAACTCTGGGGCATTGATTGTGCCGCTGAAATTGCAGCCACGGAAAACAAGTTCCTACGGAACTTGGCTGCACTTCCATCTAGTACTCCGTTATTTCCCTTAAGGCTCGATATGGGACTGAGACCAATAAGGGAGGAACTAGGTGTGAAGCCTTTAACTTTTTGGAGGCGTCTTTGGACAACCCCTGAACTCTTGAGTTATCGTTCCGAACTTATGGAACTCTACCTTCATCCAGCTCTAGGCAATATTCCATGGCTTAAGTACGTCAAGTGTGAACTTTTTAGGTTGGGCCTTCCGACCCACTGGACAAAACCTTTAGAGGCCTGTGCCACTATATCCCGTAAAGAACTTGTTGCACTTTATCATAACTCTAATCTTTCGTCATCTTTTGCAAGCGATAATCTGGGATCAATGACCACTACTTTTTTAACTATGAAGGACCACTATAAATTGGAAACTGTGCTAAATGACATAAATCCCATCGCCCTGAGAAAATTATTTTTACAATGGCGATACAACGCGCTTCCAATTAGAGCCCTCACTAGTAAATGGCACCCGCCTACTCCCAAAAATTGTCCTGCTTGCTCCTGCGAGCTGGAGGACGACATTCATTTAATGTTTTTTTGTCCCCTCTACATTAAATCTAGGAAGAAGTGGATCGTTCCAATTTGCAGGAACTGGGGCTTTAGGCACCATTTAGATGCCTATAGGCTGCTGAAAAGTGATCTATCTCCTCCTACCGTATTTGCTATCTGCAAATATCTAGCAGCAGCATGGTATATTAGAAGAACTCATTTGCTGAAATGAAATGTAAAATTGTTACCATGCGGTTTGGATTATGTTGAAGTATTCCTGTCAATTGCATCTGTATCCACTCTAGATTACAGTTGTCCTTTATTATTGTAAAATTGCTTTCTTAAGATAATTTGTTTTTTCAAAATTGTATTTGTATGACTTCTTTTATGACTCTTTTGAGTCGAAATAAAGATTTAAGAAAGGAAAGGAATAGAGAGCAGTAAATTGCAGTGGTATGGAGTAGAATATTTCAAAGTAGAGTGCAGTGGCATGTAGTGCAATGTTATAGAGTGCAGCAATGCAGAGTATAGTGGTGTACAGTATAGTAGCGTACAATGCATGGTGTAGAGTGCAGTAGAGGGGCGTAGAGTAGAGTGGTGCAGAGTAGAGTGCAGCAGCATAGAGTGCAGTGGTGTAGAGTGCAGTTTTGCAGAGTAGCCTGTCGTAGAGTGCAGTTGTGTATAGTAGAGTGGTATAGAGAGCATTGGCATGGAGTGCAGTGGTGCAGAGTGCAGTTGCATAGTAGTGCAGAGTGGCGTAGAGAGTAGTGAGGTACAGTCCAGTGGCATAGAGTGCAGTGGTGTAAAGTGTTGCAGAGTAGAGAATAGTGGCATAGAGTGCAGTGGTGCAGAGTACATTGACGTAAAGTGCAGTGGCAAAGAGTGCATTGGTTTTGAGTAAAGTATTGTAGAGTGCAGTGACATAGAGTGGAGTGACAGAGAGTAGAGTGGAGTGGCGAAGAGTGGAGTGTCGCTGAGTGCAGTGGTGCCAAGTGCAGTCGCGCTGAGTGTAGTGGCATAGAGTAAATTGTTTCAGAGTAGAGTGGAGTGGTGAACGGTAGAGTCCAGTAGTGTAGAGTGCAGAGTAGATTAGAGTAGCATAGAGTGAATTGCCATAGAGTGCACTGGCATAGAGTGCAGTGTTGCAGACTAGAGTGGCATAGAGTGGAGTGGTGGAGAGTGGAGTGGGGTAAAGTGCAGTGGCAAAGAGTGGAGTGGTGTAGAGTAGAGAGGCATAAAATGAAGTGGCATAGAGTAGAGTCATGTAGAGAAGAGTGTAGTGTCGCCGTGTGGAGTGGAATGGCATTGTGTGGAGTAGTGCAGAGTAGAGTGGAGTGGGGTAAAGTGGAATATGCATGGTATGGTAGCGCACTGCCATTACAGACAACACATCTTCAATTGAAATTACCATTACATTTGCACAGTCATGCAGGTTTACTGATAAAACTATACAGATATGTGTCGAAATTTCATCAACTAATGTATTGATTTGTTTTGATCGTCTTAAAGTATTTCTTTACAGCACACTTCATAATTACCAAAAATGTTCTTCATTTGTGCTTTTCCAATTCTGATGTATTGTGAAATATTTGCATAGTTCATTTTGTGACATTGAAATTTTGTTGTATGCTAGAAACCTTCCTCAAGCGCACCCCGAATAACCAGCATGATAGTCACATAAATCCTCTCACTTTGAAGTCAGAGAAAGATAAGTAAAGACCAAGCTTACAGGAAGACAGAACCTGACATTTGACATGTGACTTTGAATGTACAGCAAAAGCAACAAGATAAGAACAACATAAAAAGGCCTGTTTACAGAAATCTAGTACTGGTGAAAGAATACTGTAAATAGGGTTTGTGCAAAAGAAGGGACGAATTTAAGCTAGACTGCCTAAAACAAATAGAGTCAACAAATAGAAAGCAAGCAAACGTGAGTTACAAACCACAAAGCCTATGGTAACCAATGGGTAAAATGCATTCCCAAAGAAGCTTTCTGAATGTCCCCAAAATGTCGTTAGCAAACCAAACAGTTGCGCTGTCTGGTAAACTTAAACATAAAAACTGCAACAAATGAAGCTTTAGGTCATTATGAAAACAGTTTTGGGATATTTTAAGCACTAATTGCATACCACTGGTGCACATAAAGGATTTAAATCGCAAAACCTGTAAGAGATGCAACAGAGGAATAATACATATAGAGGTTAAATAACAACAGGGATCAAATTGAACCATACAGAATGCCGCAATTAAGGGTTGTCAGTCGTTACTTCATAGGTAAGTAGGCTGGCAATGTTTAGGTTCGCAGCCACTACATCGGCAGTCACTTCATCTTGAGTACATTTAACTCACAACTTCTCAGCTAAGTTTTTTAACTAGTATTATATATTTTTACTGATATGTATATATAAATATGTACATATAGGTGCCGATCACGATCCGGTAAAAAAATTCCCCGTGCGACTCGTATCCGGTCTTTTTACCGTACGAATCGTACAAGTGCCGTACGAACTGGCAATCACGATTCGCATGGGAAAAAGACCATACGAATCGCATTGGGAATAATTCCCCACACGTCCTCGGGTCGGAAAAAGTGTCCGACACGTCCTCGTACGATTTACCGTACAAACGTGAAAAGCGAAGTCCGACCGGGGAATCACGATCCGTCCCGGGCGTCCGAATGTACAACCGTATGGTTAAAAGACCGTCCGCACCGAACTCCTATAACAACCATGGAGATGTCCAAACAGGTGCCGTACCCCCCCCAGCCCCCGCATGTACGCGCCGTACCCCCCCCAGCCCCCGCATGTACGTGCCGTACCCCCCCCCCAGCCCCCGCATGTACGCGCCGTACCCCCCCCAGCCTCTGCATGTACGTGTCGAACCCCCCGTGTATGTACACCCGAGTACGTTCGAGTCGTACCCCCCCCCCGTGTATGTACACCCGAGTACGTGTCGAACCCCCCGTGTATGTACACCCGAGTACGTGTCGAACCCCCCGTGTATGTACACCCGAGTACGTTCGAGTCGTACCCCCACCCGTGTATGTACGGTGCGTACCCCCAGCGCGTATATATAGCGTAAACATACTTCATAGATTTATATTTTATAGATTCTAATCTACATTTAATATATTATTATTGATACACACACACACATATATATATATTCACTGGAAAAACTGAAAGTTAAAGTGATGTTATTGTTAGGAATTGTAATAATATGTTACTTTACCTTAAAAAAACATTAGAAATTTGCTGAACAAACAAAGGTTAAAGGGACGTTATAGTTAGGTGAAAATGTTTGTTAGAACATTCCATTTTAAACGACTATAACCACTGAAATTTACCTGTTATAGTTATGTCATATAACTGGAACCCGTGCCCTAAAGTAACTATACTGCAAGGACAGACCATGCACAGTGTTGTTATCAATGATGTAATTGATCATGTCATGAGTGATGTAATAGTAGAGGTAAATAGTGCATGGTGAGAGCACGGGTGTGCACTTCTGACTATGTCATGTATGCATGGTGCGTAAGCACCATGGTGTGGTACCGTGCAGTGGCGGCTCCTCGAGGGAGTGCTGCGGGGTGGTGGGGCGGGGCAGGGCAGGGTTAGGGTGGGCGGTAGTACACTCCGGCATACGGCCGAACGGAGTTAAGTAAATAAATAAATAAAATGAATTACATTGCGCGCGCTGCAACACCAAATTGCGATGGAGCGCACGCAATGTAATTCATTGAATATATTTACTTAACTCCGTTCGGCTGCATGCCGAAGTTTACTACCCACCTCCCTACCCTCCCCTCCCTGCCACACCACCGCACAGCACTCCCTCGAGGAGCCGCCACTGGAACCGTGTAAGAATACAAAGGGTGTCATTTTAAAGAAGGCAAACCTTCAAACTTTGTCAAAGGGGCAGAACACCAAAATATAAAAAGTGGCTTTATCAAGGGGTCAGCATACTAACATATGTAAAGCTGGCCTATTGTCTTGGTCAAGAAGTCAGTAATATTTATAATCAAATGTATAATATATAAATTCACACATTGCAATGTTTAATAAAAATGATTATACCTAATATCATAAAATTGTTTCAATAAAACCCTATTGAAAAATAAAATGTTTTTTAGTTGTTTTTGAGGTTTGAGCCAGCAGCATTTTGTTCCTGTTTTATTTTTCCTTTTTAATATGGGTGCTCAGGTCCCACAAGGGGCATCCACAACTGAGATTGCCATAGGGTTTTTTTGGGGGAGGCCCATTGCCCCTGGGCCCCCTGCCAGCTCTCCTGTCTGCAACCTTCTGGGCAAGGCGGGAGCAGGCTGTTGGGTTGGAGCCACTTTGATTTTTTCTCCCGCCAGGCAGGAGAAATCAAATGTTCCCAGCCCTAAAGAGCACGAAAAGGGAGTTCAAGTTCTCCCTTCCCCTGCTCTTGCAGGCAGGGAACAGGTGATGGGGTCCCTAAGACACTGTTCATCATCGGATCACAGGGGCTATAGAATGGGTCAGGGAAGGAGGCCCTGCGGCCCCTCCCCAAAGAAATGCTGCAGCTCCAGGGGATGTGGACCTCAAAGCTCTTCTGTGCTTCAGGGAAAGTACCTCATGCTCCCTACCCCCATAAAATGCTTCTGCCTCCAAGACGGAGTCCCTGGTGTCCGTCCAGGGCTCAGAGAGGGGGCCGCACATCTCCTCCCCCAAGCAAGTGCTACAATCCCGGAGGATGGGATCCCTCCAGAACAGGGAAGGGGCAGGGTATCCCTTCCCTGAGCCCCCTAATGTTTTTCTTTAACCTATTTTCAGGATACTGGATTGAGTCCCTGAGTCCTAAAATGGTTACTGTAACATCTCTGTTGATGTCAATCAGATCATATATTTTGTTATGTCGGGTCTGCAGGTCCTTAGTGTTGTGAAATATATATAAATTGTTAACCTTAGGTTTAAAAAAATTAATGAACAGATTTACACCAAATTACAAAAAACACGCTTTCTGGATCAACATCTAGCTTTCTGCCAAACTTGATGTAATTCCATTCATCCATTTTTGCAGTATTGCTGTTCAATTTTCCTATGGAAAATTGAATGGGGAAAATGTATTTTAGGACCTTCCCATTTTCTTGGCCCCCACTTGATGGATCGCCCTGACACTTTCTAGGAAGGAGCTTAAATGGATGAACTTTGTTTGTAAAGTTTTGTGAAGATTCGTCAAACAGCACCAGTTATGAGCAAACCAAAAATTAATTTCCTGTGGAAACACTGCCCAAACTGTATCTAGCCAGTGGCGATCGGCAATGGGAACCCAGGCAACCCCAGATGTGTTCCAGCCTATTTGCACCTCATGAGAAACGGTCAGCTTGAGCCCCATGGCACTGTGAGCATAGGACCCTTGTCTGGACATACCCATCAAACCTAGGGCATTGCACCAAGGAAAATTAAAAAGTGATAGGTTGATGGCATGAATTAATATTAGCCACTGATACATATTATATGCTGCAATGAAGGCTGTCTTTTTTCTCTGACCATGTCATCTCAGACAGGAACTCAACACATGCAAATAAGCCTTGGTCCTGATCCAATTATAACGGTTAAGTCCAAACTGCCAGGCCAAGCACACTTTGAACCGGACAAAAAGCAACCAAGATCACTTTTATTCTGTTTGGGCCTCAACAGTGGTTTTCAGATTGACCCTTTGGCGCATTGAAAATGGAACACACCTGACTAGGAATATGATCAACCCCAGAACTGTGGTGTAGCTAGACACTATGCCACCCGTAGTGGTCCCTGCCTTTGCCGCCCACAGTGGCTGCATGGAAGAAAGCTACATTTGCCACATGCTGCACATGCATGTTAAGAGCAGGGGAGGAGGCCGCTACCCTGAAAACTCATGCCGCCCGGTGAAGACCGCCCCATACCCCCACTCACCCCTTGCTACGCCATTGCCTAGAACTAGTTTTGCCTATTTGAACCTCATTAGTATGGTGTTGTTTAAAACATGTGGTACAGTGAGCATTGGGCCCAAGTCATGCATTCCAATTGCACTTAGCATGTCACACTGAGGAAACTAAAAACACATAGGTAGATTACTTGAATTAATCTCAGCCACTGGTAAATAATTCTGTGCTACAATCCAGTCCATTGTTTTTTTGCCCACCAAGCCACCTTAAACAGAATTGACAGTGTTCCTGTCTGGAGAAATCCTGATCTTGCCTTTTGAGTTTGACTGTTCCTATTGGAGTAGAACCAAGAGTGACTTGCAAAAGGCAAGCATCTGTATAGAATGGCACCGTAGACAAAAATTATGGTTTGAAATGTCATCTGAGTAATTGTCAGTGGCTAAAACGAATTCAAGAATTCCTTCCATCACCTTGTTTGCCCACCTAATTATCTGGCTCAAGGCAATTTAAAACATCACCAGTGTCATCCTTTGGTTAAATGATAAAACAGATAATATCCAGATCATGTGTGGTTATGAGGTATTGAATATTCCGGTGGTTTGGAACCACTTAGATAAGACAGTTATTGCTGTCCACACCTATAAAGCAATCTACGCCAATTTTAGGGGAAAGGAGTGATAGAAATTCTCTTTCTGTAATGCCTCACCATACTCAGTACTAATTATATGATGAGAGAAAGAGCTCTAGCAGCTCATGGACCCCACATTTGTGACAGTTTGTACCTGTAGTTGCCTGACAGCAAGAACAACATGTCTGTGAGTCCAGCACAGAACAGTCATGGATGGGCACTGATGGACTTGCCTTCAGCTGCACATTCGCAATGTGATCAGGAAGTTAAACAAATAACTTGAGAGCCAACCCCAAGTAGTGATTCAAACACACACTGCCCCCATGATGGCACCCAGAGTTGGTCTGTCACGCATAGAAATAAATCTGAGCCATGTCTATTAAAACTCTGGGAAGGTGGGGTTGAAGATAAACCATAGTAGTTGTTCAAAGGGAATTACATTTTTATCTATTTCCCAGTGAATGCCTCCACAATGATCTTAGCAAACAACCTCTCAGCAATATCTAGCAAGGCAGTGGACGGTAATTTTGAGCCAACTCTCAATTTCACTTCTTGTAGATTGGTAGAATTAATGAACCTTTCATGAGAAAGGGCTAGTTCTGTGTAAAATACAATATTTAAATAAGAATATAGAACACTGGCCCATTGAACCGGATTAGATTTGAATACAGAAATCGGTACTACATCTGGATCTCCTGCCATAGAAGCTTACTGATCTTGATATACTGAATCATGTCTCTTTAGAGAATTATAATTGTGTCAAACCATACTCTTCATACACTTGAGATAGCTACTCTGGGATTTTAACATTCATGTTATTACCTTGATATAGATTATTAAAGGAAGATCACCAAATTGGTTTGCCCAGCGAAACAGATGTTCCTTGAGTAGGCACCCCAGTTGTAGAAGTGACTTACAATGAACACTGTTGCATATTTCCCTTTAATAAAAAGGTATAAATGTGATACTATGCTTATGCTATTATCATTTCCTATTATTAAAGGGCAAAAGCTGGAAGTATGGTTTTGTTGAATGCAGAGTAGCCCCAACTAATAAGTTGAGTGTGGATCTTGTCTGAGACCATAGACATTAGATGCTGAAATGACTTGATTCCAAATATTTAGTTAAATAATCAGCCAAATTCATACACATGAGGTCAAACCATTTTAAAATATGATTTATAGATTGTATATTTTGACCATCATACAATATAACTTTAGATGTAGGATTAATGCTTCTTTTGACGTTTTTTGAAAGGATCACTTACAATATTCCTCTTTATAAAGTCAAGGCTTAACGGATGAGCACTCCTATATGAGATCAATACATAATCAACAGTAAATTGAGATGTACCTTGGGGCCAAGTAGAGGAGATAGGATATCATCTCTAACACCATTGATGAGAGCAAGATTCAACTTTAAGGCTGGTTAGGTAAATGTTTACATCTAACAACAAAACCCCGGAAGCCCACGCTGCCTTCATAGCAGCCACCACCTCATCAAAACAACAACGAAGAAGGCCCTCCAAGACAGAATCACCAACAACGCACACAATAGCAATCATCAAGGAGTTCATTAAACCCAACAGCGAGGCCACAGACGTTCCACCCTCCCAAGACCCCTACAACAGGCTCAGCACCTTCTTCTACCACAAAATCAAGACTATCTATGACAACTTGGACACCCAGGACCACCCCACCCCACCGTGCCAGCAACCACCACAACCGAAGCCAACACCTCCCAACCGACTGTACAGCTGGTCCCCACTCACCACGGACGACACCATAAAGACCATGAAAAGCATCCACTCCAGAGTACCTTCGGACCCTTGCCCGCACCGCATCTTCCACAGAGTGGCCTCCGCCATCGCACCCGAGCTATGCCTAACCATCAACTGCTCCCTCGAGACCGCCACCTTCCCAGATGACTGGAAACATGCTGAGATCAACCCAAACCCTCTGCGGACCCAACAGACCTCAAGAACTTCAGGCCCGTCTCCCTGCTCTCCTTCCCAGCCAAAGTAATTGAAAGAGCCATCAACACCCAGCTCGCCGAGTTTATCGAAACCAACCACATCCTGGACATCTGACAATCCGGATTCCGAAGCAATCATAGTACCGAAACTGTCCTCTTCACCACCACCGATGACATCCGCTACCTCCTCGACCTGGGGGAAACGGCGGCCCTCGTCCTTCTGGACCTCTCAGCGGCCTTGACACCATCTCCAACTGCACCCTAGCCACAGACTCGAAGATGCTGGTATCCAAGACAAGGCAATCAACTGGATCCGTTCCTTCCTTACTGGCAGAGCACAACAGTTTACACTCCCACCGTACCTCTCAAAACTTGCAGAGATCAGCTGCGGAGTACCCCAGGGCTCCTCCCTCAGCCTCACCTTCCTCAACTTCAACATGATCCCCCTCACAGACATCATCAGGAACCACGGGCACAACTTTGTCTCCTGTGCCGACGACACCCAGCTGATCCTCTCCCTCACCAAAGAACCCACTGTCGCCAGGAACAACTTCCACGAAGGAATGAAAGCCATCACCGCCTGGATGAAGGACAGCTGCCTAAAGCTCAACTCGGACAAGACAGAAGTCCTCATCCTGGGAACTTCCCCCTCCACTTGGAAGGACTCCTGGTGGCCCTCTGGTCTATGAAGTCCCCCTACCCACATGAACCACACACTAAACCTCAGCATTGTACCGGACACCTCACTCACAATGGACCACCAGATAAACACTGTCTCCTGTGCCAGCTTCAACACACTCCACACGCTTCAAAAGACCTTCAGATGGATCCCCACCGAATCCAGGAAGACAGTCACCCATGCCCTCATCACCAGCAGACTCGACTATGGCAATGCACTCTACGCTGGGGTTACCCAGAAACTCCTCTGACGACTCCAGAATGTCCAGACCACCACAGCAAAACGAATCCTCAACACTCCCTGTCACAGCCACATAACTGAATACCTCCACAACCTCCACTGGCTCCCATTTGACAGAAGAATAACCTTCAAACTCCTCCCCCACGCATACCAGGCCCTTCACAATGCCGGACCCGCATACCTGAATCAAAGCCTCTCACTCCATATACCCGACACCTCCACTCCGCCCAGCTTTCCCTGGCTACTGTTCCTCGAATCCGCAAGACCAGAACCGGAGGAATGTCCTTCTCCTACCTCACCTCCAACACATGGAACACGCTGCCCATCCACCTCAGAAAATCATCTTCGCTGGCGCAATTCAGGAAGGTCCTCAAGACCTGGTTCTATGGATGAACTCAGCAATTAGTCTGATCCACTGCCCCCTCCCCCCAGCGCCTTGAGACCCTCACGGGTGAGTAGCCACACTTGATTAATTAATTGATTGATCAAACATCACATGGCAATATGCAAACTAGATATGGATATCTAAATTTTCGAAGCTAGTTTGTATTTAAGTTACAATCATTAGGCACAGAATTCAGTTAGTGGTTTTATCAATAAAGATTGTCAAGCCCATCTTAGCATGACCCATCATAGATGTGGTAGCGTAATTATATTAAGCAACAGAATCGTTTGGGTTGTAATCATAAGTAAGCCAAGTTTCTTAGAAACAAATTATTTTGACACAGTGAAAATCAAACTTGTAGGTTCCTTTACCAACTTGTGAAATTCTGTAATATTCCTGTGAATAAGGTTCAACTTCATGTCAAGCTCTAAAATTAGAGCTTGAAACCAATCTCCATGATACATAGAATGGAGCGTAAGTGTTACATTATCTCACTTTAACTCTATCTCAGGAGTTGGAAAATTAATCTGCCTTCATCAGGGACTACAACAGTTTCAATTGGAAAAGATGGCGTCAGTCACAGTAAGATGGGGAAAGAGACTGAAGGTAAGGTGAAAGATTTGATTGAAGGGAAATAAACATATATGCCCCATCTGCAAAGATCATTAATGCAATCTTAAATCATGGCAGAAATCATGAGTGAAGGAAATATGGTTGAGCAACATTTAAGGTCCAGGTGGAAAAATCATGGTTTAAAAATTGTACAAGACATTATCTCTGGACTTAATTAAACTAAGGTTAGGAATAAGATGCAAAAATCATACTATATGAATTCAATTCTTGGCTAAACAGATTGTCATTGGGAAATAAGCTTTCAAATATCCAGGAAGGGCTCTCACTGCAGAAAAGGAGGACATACTGCTGTTGGGCTTGCACTAATATCAGGCTTTGTCACATAAGGTACTCTACTTCGCCCCCCCCCGGGACTAAGGCCAAGTTGGGTGAAGGATTAGGGGGTTGTTATGAGCCTGGCAGTCCATGGACCACCAGACTCAAGGGGGCGGGCAGTGGCGGCCTTCCAACCGCCCTATTACGACCTGGGCAGTCGTACTGCCCTGGGACCACAGCAACAGCCAGGGATCAGAGATCCCTGGTAGTGGTGTGGTGCAGCGGTATTGAGGCCACTGCGGCCCCGCAAATCATATTATGAGTTTCCAAATCACCACACTTTTTATGCAGTGCGTTCACCATAAAAATTGTAGCGGTGAGGAAACTAAGGGGGTCCTACAGGGCCTCCTGGAGCCTTACGTCATGTGGCTGCACACATGGGGGCACAACATTTGCCCCACTGGGTGCATGCACACTGGCACCTGCACAGCATGGACTGCAGTAGTCCAGGCCTTGCAGTTACTGATTTTCACGTTCCCATTGCGGTGCCTATTTCATAGGGACCTCTGTGTGAATGCCAAAGAACCGTCCCCCAGATAGGAGAAAACTCCTTTTCTGGCAGATGGTTCAAACATGGGTTTGGGAATACGGGAGAGGGGAGGTTCCGTTCCTGCACCACCAAACTCATAATAAGGCCCTTAGTAACAAAAGATGGAAAATTAGAGGCTGCTGCTGGATTGAGTTGTGGTGATACATTTTCGGGAAAACTTGAGCTTATTTGGACATTTTTGTCTGTAGCTGGGAGAATCTTACTATACGCAAACACTTCTTTCTGTGTCTTCTTCTTTGGGATGTTTAGTTTTCTTGTATGGAAAAAACCTCAGTGAAGAAAATGTAAAGTTAGCTGCAACCATTTTTGCCTTAGACTGTTCCTTCCTTGCTTTGAAGAGAGGTGAGAGATGGTCCTGTATTTGGCAAGACAAATTATCAAAACTAGGATTGTTTTCATTATCACTGAGACCAAAATTGTCCTTAACTAGAGCAGGATGTCTTCATGATCCACCTATTGAAGTTAAAGAAATTATTGTAGAGCCTTGAGTCAATCTGGTAGGTAAATCATTTAAAGAGGTGTATCTTCAACTCTTTTCTACATCAGGGCAGCATTGGGACGGTCCTGATGGAATACGGGGATGTGGTTGCAGATGTTGAGTGTATAGATGGAAAAGGCCTGTTGCCATTTTTTTTTCAATTGTTAGTCTGAAGTCTGATTGTGTCCTAGCTGCAGCTGTGACAAGAACCACCGGAGATGGTGAACATGCCTACACAATAAGCAGGGGTGCTGACGTGATGGCTTTGTAAATGCTGCAACAGGTTATGAAGATGATGTGGGCAGGCAGGAGGGAGCCAATGGACTTCCATCAGGATTGGGGGGATGTGATCGTATTTCTTGAGGCCCTAGATGTACTGCAGTATGTAGGATACACTTAGGTGCCAATTCTGATCCGGTAAAAACCCGGTACGAACCGTCGGACGGAGCCTTTTCTCCGTCCGACTCGTACCCGGTGCGAAATCCATCCGAAAATGCAAGTACGATTCCTACGGAAACACCATTTCCCTACGAATCGCACAAAACACCGACCGAACAGAATCGAAACACAATTCCGATCCTGAAAAGCGCCGAACTGACGTCGGTACGCATCCAGCCTACGTTTCACGAACCAGGAAGTACGATTCGAACCGACGTCATCCCGCACGGAAAATATTTACCGGCTGCCAAAAACTGCCGGGAAATCAGGACGACACACGCAAGGAGCAGCTGGACGCGACGAACAGACATGGACCCGAACCTACGTGCCATCCCTGCCCTCCTAGCAGTCCACCTGGCGTACAGGAACCGACGCAGACGCCGCAGAAGGTCAGCACAACAACCAGGGGCAAAGGGGGGGGCAGGGGCAGGACACACAACACCAACACATGGTACCAAATCACACATGGCCTGGACATACCTGACCATCAGGGCCTGGTCACTTCCAGGGGGTGGGGGCGAGGCCAGCAACGCAAGCGTCCGCCACAACGGAAGTGGATGGTCACGCGAACCGGTACGTGCCCTACCCAGGCCGCAAGAGCGTGGGTACGGAACGTACCACGTGTCCCCCTACGTCACTCCATCAATGGCGGTACGGCCCGTACCCACGTCAGAAAGGCCTTGGTACGGCTCGTACAAGCATTGCTGGGGTCATGTAGGGGTACGCGTGGTACGACCCGTAGCCACGCCCCCAAGGCCTGTGTACGGTGCGGACCCCACGGCACCGCAACAATGGGGGGACACACCGTACCCACCCACCAAAGGCATGGGTACGGGCCGTACCCAGGCACGCAGAGCGTGGGTAGGGGTATGTACGGACCGTACCCCCACCCGTGGAAGTACGGCCCGTACCCCCACCCGTGTATGTACACCCCGATCCCCCACCCCAGCAGTGTATGTACGCCCCGACCCCCCACCCGTTTATGTACGCACCGAACCCCCACCCCAGCAGTGTATGTACGCCCCGAACCCCCACCCGTGTATGTACGCACCGAACCACCACCCGTGTATGTACGCCCCGAACCCCCACCCCAGCAGTGTATGTACGCCCCGAACCCCCACCCGTGTATGTACGCACCGAACCACCACCCCAGCAGCATATGTACGCCCCGAACCCCCACCCGTGTATGTACGCACCGAACCACCACCCGTGTATGTACGCCCCGAACCCCCACCCCAGCAGTGTATGTACGCACCGAACCACCACCCGTGTATGTACGCACCGAACCCCCACCCCAGCAGTGTATGTACGCCCCGAACCCCCACCCGTGTATGTACGCACCGAACCACCACTCGTGTATGTACGCCTCGAACCCCCACCCCAGCAGTGTATGTACGCCCCGAACCCCCACCCGTGTATGTACGCACCGAACCACCACCCGTGTATGTACGCCCCGAACCCCCACCCCAGCAGTGTATGTACGCCCCGACCCCCCACCCGTGTATGTACGCACCGAACCACCACCCCAGCAGCGTATGTACGCCCCGAACCCCCACCCGTGTATGTACGCACCGAACTACCACCCGTGTATGTACGCCCCGAACCCCTACCCCAGCAGTGTATGTACGCCCCGACCCCCCACCCGTGTATGTACGCACCGAACCCCCACCCCAGCAGTGTATGTACGCCCCGAACCCCCACCCGTGTATGTACGCACCGAACCACCACCCGTGTATGTACACCCCGAACCCCCACCCCAGCAGTGTATGTACGCCCCGAACCCCCACCCGTGTATGTACGCACCGAACCCCCACCCCAGCAGTGTATGTACGCCCCGAACCCCCACCCGTGTATGTACGCACCGAACCACCACCCGTGTATGTACGCCCCGAACCACCACCCCAGCAGTGTATGTACACCCCGAACCCCCACCCGTGTATGTACGCACCGAACCCCCACCCCAGCAGTGTATGTACGCCCCGAACCCCCACCCGTGTATGTACGCACCGAACCACCACCCGTGTATGTACGCCCCGAACCCCCACCCCAGCAGTGTATGTACGCCCCGAACCCCCACCCCAGCAGTGTATGTACGCCCCGAACCCCCACCCCAGCAGTGTATGTACGCCCCGAACCCCCACCCGTGTATGTACGCACCGAACCCCCACCCGTGTATGTACGCACCGAACCACCACCCGTGTATGTACGCCCCGAACCCCCACCCCAGCAGTGTATGTACGCCCCGAACCCCCACCCGTGTATGTACGCACCTAACCTGCAATAAGAATGGTGTGTGCCTAACACCCCCAGCAGTGCCCAGACATAGGAGGGGTGGGTGCAGAGTCCTCCCAGCAGTGCCCAGACACAGGAGGGGTGTGTGTAGAGTCCTCCCAGCAGTGGCCAGACGCAGGAGGGGTGGGTGCAGAGTCCTCCCAGCAGTGCCCAGAGACAGGAGGGGTGGGTGCAGAGTCCTCCCAGCAGTGCCCAGAGACAGGAGGGGTGGGTGCCTAACACTCCCAGCAGTGCCCAGAGACAGGAGGGGTGGGTGCTGAACACTCCCAGCAGTGCCCAGAGACAGGAGGGGTGGGTGCCTAACACTCCCAGCAGTGCCCAGAGACAGGAGGGGTGGGTGCCTAACACTCCCAGCAGTGCCCTGAGACAGGAGGGGTGGGTGCAGAGTCCTCCCAGCAGTGCCCAGACATAGGACAATATACCCCATCAACAAGTTCAGTGACCAACAAGGGTGATACCCCAGATGCAGGTGGAGCCATCGCTGAGCCAGCATGGCTATATTGAAAGGCAACCCTCACACATCCAGGAAATGTAGACACAGCACAGCACAGCATTTGGGAGACACCCTGCAGGGAAAATGGCCTGCTCCACAGAGGATGGAACACACCTTGGGACAATGTCACCATACAGTGAGAGCAAACATGACCAAATACCATTGGCAGAGACCTTTGTGATGGCACGCAGATGGCAGGGTACACCCCATGAGCAGCACACTCCAACATTTCACAGACCCCTAACACATTATCACCACCCCAACTCAGGGAGCACCAGCACCAACAGCAAGTCCAGGAAAGCATCAGTGTGCAAAACCAAAAGAAAATGCTTTATTCAGCAGGAAAATATCTCTGAGAAAATGTCCACTATGTACAAGGGCCATGGGCCAGGCCAGCAGCAAAGTCCGGGGGGGTACACATCAGGACGTGTGTCCCCTAGCTTGCCTGCACAGTTCACATGTCCATTTCATCCACAGAAGAGGGGGCATCAGGGGGGAGGGTGGAAACATGCACCGCAGGGACAGGAGGGGCAAGGGTAGGTGTTGTGGGTGCAGGGAGGGATGATTCTTCCACGGGGGGGTGCCAGCGCCAAAGGTGGAGGACAGAATGGCGCTGCACACGTCGGCAAGTTCCCCCAGCGACTCCCCCGCACCCAATCGAACCACAGGCCCCAAGGAGGGGGGGGGGCAGAGGGATGGGTCGCAGCGCCACTGGGGGAGGGTGTGGACAGGGAGGGGGACTCAACTCCCCTGGCCGGGTCCCGCCTCCACCGCTTGCGGGGTGGTGTCATCCTGGGGCTGGGGGGCACACTTGCAGTGGATGATGCTGTCACCGACTGTTGGCCAGGAGAGCTAAGGGGAGTGGATTTGGAGGGAGTGGGTTGTGTGGACTGCGGACTCCCACTGTGGCTGCGTGTTGTACGTTTCCCCCCCGACCCAGTGGGTGTGCCTTCCTCACCCTGTGTGTGCGTGACAGGAGGTGTGCGCTTCGACTTCCCTGGTGGTGTGGTGCCTGTGTCTGTTGGGGTGCGTGCACGCTGACGTCTGGATGTGCGTGGGACAGGCACGGGAGTGGGAATTGTGGATGGTGCAGGGGTGGGGGGGGTAGGCAGCGCTGCAGGAGATCCAGTGCTGCAGTCAGTGTGGAGTCTATGGACCTCAGCAACTGCCGTTGGTCAGACTGCGCAGCCGACATGCCCTCCATGTATGCCTCCATCTGGGTCAGCACCTGGGTGTGGGCATGGAGGACATTTAGCATCGCAGTCTGACCAACCTGCAACTGCCTCAGGATGTCCACAGACTCCGCACTCACCGCAGCAGTGGTGACAGGGGCAGGGGGTGCGGTGCCTGGCAGGAAGGAGACATGTGGGGACCGAGCACGGAGGGAAGGGCCACGAGCACGTGGGAGGCCGGTGATGGAAACTGAGGTGGCGGGGGGATGTGGAGGGCTGCCTTCAGCTGGGTGGGCAGACTCCGCCACCTCTGGGAGCTCAGCCTCGGACCCGTCTGCGTCATAGTCTGTGTTGGCAGTCAACAGGTCCTCTGCCTCACTCCCCTCGGCCTCCGTGCCACTCCATGTGCCAGACAGGACAGCACTGCTGGCACTGGTGCTCAATCCCTCCTCCCGGTCCGTGCTAGTGTCTCCTTCCGTGTCCCCCGGCGATGCTGTGGGCAAGGTGAAGAGACAGGAGATAATCAGACACCTGTACACATATGTCACATAAGTCAAATATACATAGGTCACATTGCATAGCCTGAAAAGCAACAGGAGTTACACCTACAAAACTATGTACACATGTAGGCCATGGAACACACAGTTTGTCGACCCACCATGCCACTGAGAAACAATGGAGAGCATGACACAACAGCAAATCACTTCACTTCAAATTTTACAGAGGAACCAGCCTCTGGGGACAAATGTGCACAGCATCTGCACCACACTGCGTCGTCAAAAAGGGATGACCAGGAATCATATCCATTTACTCTTGGCACATGCTGCAAAGGCAATACATGAAACCATGCCAAACATGACTGGGTCACTGCACCTTGAGCGTATGTCCAGTCAAACATCACACACAGGCAAAACCCAGCAAGGAGGATGGAGCTTTTGACATGTAGGCCTTGTACGCACAAACCACCCACACCTGAGACAATCTCATTGAGACGGAGAAAGTATGTACACCTCTTACTCTGGGATGAAAACACATGGCCTCCACTAATTCATGACTGTACACACACTGCCCCTGGTGCGCCTGTCCACACATCATTGACAAGCAAACATCATCAGATTGTCTTAACAACACACACAGGTAATGCCCACTGTGAGTATGCACAAGCAAAATGGGTCCCCCTGTACAGTGGACACATGTAGCAACCTGTAGGTCATAACAGTTGAGCCCAGGGTACAATGCCACCCTACCCAACCCCTGGCGAAGACACAGTGAATGTCCATATTGTTGGATGACGCACATGATACCTAGGAAGAGGTGCCCCAGGGCACAGTAGTGCCCACACTCCTCCATGGTCCAGGATGGACATGACTGCAAATTAAGCAACCGTCCCTGCACTTAGCAGGCCTCCCACTCAGGCACATCATGTCAGAGGGCACACAATTGGACATGCATGCTGGAAGGCTGTACACTTTGGAGACACACCCCTATGTCGTGATTCACAAACATTGGCAAGTGACATGGACCCCACAATGACTGAAATTGGCCATGGCACACAAGGTCCCCAGACCTGTGACACATCACCCCCACACATGATGCTGCTAGCATTGGGCACCAGCATTAACTGCCTGCCTAAATAACCTTGTGCAAGAGTGGCTACACACAGACCAGGGAACACATGGCAAGGAGGGGAAGGGAGGGAGTGAGAACAGCACCGGGCTACTTTGGGGACAAGTTGACGCACTGCACAATCAAACCCTGGCAGTGTATCCATGCAACTGCGCACTTACATTGGCTGGGGACACACAACTGACACACATGTACCTACCCCCTTCCTGCTGCTGCTTCTCCTGTAGGCGCCTGTCCATATCGGGGAAGACCACCGCCAGCACACGCTTCTGGATGTGGGTCAGACGACGGCGCCCACGGTTCTTACGGCTCTCAGGTGAGTCCCCCAGCAGGAGCCGTGCAATCCTCCTCGTCCAGCACCGGATGTCCTGCCAGCGTTTCCTCACCTGAGACAGGCTCCGCCTCCGACCCTCTGTACCCCTCACGGCACTGACGGCTTCCCTCCAGATCTCCCCCTTGGCAATGGCGCCTACCTGTGAGGATGCAAAAGTGAGAATACATTAATCCACATGAGCAAAGACACAGAGACACACATATAGAACAATCCTCTTTATGAACAGGCCATGGTATGCATGCAACAAATTGCACCTTTGTCATAGGGACATAATCCACTGTGGAAGGCCAAATGCACTACGTGCCATTGAAAGTACACGGGTGGCATGAGGGGTACCACACACTCACTGACCAGGGATCACACTGTGCCTCACAGGCTACACCAGGATTATGTACAGCACCTCACAGCAGTCACCTGCCCCAGCACACTGATGCTACCTCAGCAGAGTACACAGACACACACAGGTACAGGACAATCACATGGCATTGCCAACTGCGGGTACACACCTCACTCTGCCCATGTGCCAGTAGACGGGGGGTGTCACAGGTGTGGGGCTGGCTCAGCACGGCATGCACACAGCACTGCTCCCTGCTCACATCGGATGGCCAGGCTATATCCATCCCTCATGCTGCTTGTGTGCAACACTCCCCATATGCACTCACCCACATGACAGGGGACTTACACACACACCAATGTGCAGGGGACAAACACGGCCTTTGGACACTCACAGCACAGGTACACTGAACAAACACACATCCATGGGTACTGACACCTGTCACACTGGGGGGAACACAGGATCACATCAGGACTGTGGAAACAACATCCCCAGGAGGAGTATGCAGGCAGAATGTGGCATGCACCATGCATTCATTGTCACAGTAGGCACTATGCAAGTGAGGAGTGCACACAGGAAACACAGCATGCTCTGCATGGGTGACATGAGGCCTTCCACACCCTGGGACCCACTCTAAACAACAGTGCATGTCTGTCACACATGGACACAATGCCAGAAGTCACTGTCACACAAAAGGGGCACAGTCTAAGCTAGTGGAGTCTGCACTCACCTGAACCCCTGGTCGACCATACAGGCTCTGGAACTGTGGGAGGATCACATCTATCAGGGCAAGGTTCTCCTCCTGGGTGAATGGCTGTGACCTCTCCACAGTCCTGGACATGGTGCCAGAGGAATCACTATCAGCAGCAGTGGTCATGGATGAATGGATGTGCAGGCAAGTGCTCTCTCATGGGACCTGGCTGCCTTATATATGCCTGGCTGGCCTGTTCATGTACAGGAGTACAGATTGATTGGTCAGTCACATTTGCATCCTACGTTTCATCCAATCCCTTCAAACCTACCCCAGTGTGTGGCTTAGCATGGTTTCAGTTTTGATGATGATGTCAAGTCAACATCCACTTTGCAACAATGTAGATTCTTGCAAACTGACTTCTGCTGGGCACCTGGTGCTCAAATTCAAAAATCTAACTCAGTCTCCATGGCAACCATCATGCATTTAGGCCCTTATACTTGTCCCTCATGTGTCCCCTATGTGTTTTCATACATTTACACACAGGTACGGTGCGTTCCACGCCCTAGGGCACCCCACAAGCAGTGATATGGACCGTACACGCGCTTGTACGGTCCGGATCACAATATGGGCGCTGGCGTATGCGTACGCCACAGTAGTACGGACTGTACACGCGCTTGTACGGTCCGGATCACAATATGGGCGCTGGCGTATGCGTACGCCACAGTAGTACGGACTGTACACGCGCTTGTACGGTCCGGATCACAATATGGGCGCTGGCGTATGCGTACGCCACAGTAGTACGGACCGTACAAGCGCGTGTACAGTCCGTACTACTGTGGCGTACGCATACGCCAGCGCCCATATTGTGATCCGGACCGTACAAGCGCGTGTACAGTCCGTACTACTGTGGCGTACGCATACGCCAGCGCCCATATTGTGATCCGGACCGTACAAGCGCGTGTACAGTCCGTACTACTGTGGCGTACGCATACGCCAGCGCCCATATTGGCCCAGGGACCCTATACACGCACTCAGAGCGTATGTACGGTGCGTTTCACACCTGTCAGTGGTGACAGGCGGCACACAGACAGGAATGGAGCGGTCAGATTTTGCCAAGGGTGGACACCAATGCATTGTCTGTGCAATACCACATGTGTGTGACACAGGTGTGTCAGGATGTGATGTGGCACTTTACCCCTGAGGTGTGGGCAAAGCATATGTACGATGAGCTGTGTACACATGTCGTGTGTGATGGTGCGCATTGTACCACACATCCCCTGCACTCCTTTGACATGTGTGCATGTCGTACACACTAGTGGAGCCATGAGTCACTTGCATGTCCCAGTCACGGACACCCGCACCTGTCCCCTGCTGCCAGGTACACGGAATATTACACATGACATGTGTATGGCTGCGTTGCACGCTGCAACCATGTCATGTGTGTGGCATGTGTTTCCATGATTTTGCTGTAGGTGTGTGGTCCAATGTTGCTGCTGCCAACATGTGTCTGTGTGTAGATGGCCATGGCACACTGTTCCGCACACCAGCCCACATATGTGATCTGCCATGAGGTGTGTATGTATGCAACTACACGGAGTATCAAAACAAGTACATATCCACATGCTCTCTATGTATGTTCTGTCTCGACATGTACTCCTCCAAGGCAATGTGTGTGGCCTGTCCTTTTCCTATGACATGTGACCAGTGCATATCGCATCCACCAACCTGTCTGTACCATACGCATACTACTTCTGCACATGTGTGGATGTCTGTGAATCCTGTGATGCGTGTGCATGTTCACTTACACTGGCCCACAGCTAGTCTCATGCCATGTCATCGTGAGCCTGCCCCACTCCGTTAGTGGCTGTCCCTTGGTAGGAGTGTCACCTGACTGGCGTACGTGTCCAGGAAATGTGGCACAGACCTGACTCAGAATGTGGCATTTGTGTATTGGCTGTGTAACATGTGCTCAGTGCATTGACAATGTCGTTGTACAGTGCTCACTCTTCGGTGTTCCTTCCATTTCACTGCAGGGCTCCGCCTCTCCCTCGACGTATGCCAGACATGGCTGCCCTGCATGAACGGGACTGTATACGCCGCTACAGATTCAGCCAACGGTTGATTGATGAGTTGACTGGCCGGCTGGAAGCACAACTCCTCCCGCGCCACAGGTATCCCAGTGCACTGACACCCAAGTTGAAGGTGATGGCAGCCCTACATTTCCTTGCCACGGGTACGTTCCAACATACCATTGCTGACGTCGGGGGCATGTCCCAGACGATGTTCAGCCGTGTTCTGCATGATTTCTTAGAGGCCATGTTGGTTCACCTGGATGAGTACATTAAATTCCCAAATCGTGAGCAGTTGACAGATGTCAAGCGTGAGTTCTATGCCCTGGGAGGGATGCCCCATGTCATTGGGTCCATAGATGGGACACATGTTGCGTTGGTACCACCACAGGCACAGGAGGTGGTGTATAGGAATCGCAAACATTATCACTCCATTAATGCCCTTGTGGTGTGTCTGTCCAACATGGTGATTTCACATGTCTGTGTTCGCTTTCCAGGATCAGCACATGATGCCTTCATCATGAGGCGTAGCAGGCTGCCTGAAATGATGCAGCAGCTGCGGAACGAGCGAGCATGTATTGTTGGTGGGTAGACTCTGGCAGTTCAGTGTTTGGCGTCATCTTCCAATCTCACTGCCTGTGCTGACACACTTCTGTCCATGATGTTTCCTTGTAGGGGACGCTGGCTATCCCAACATGCCATGGCTGATGACGCCCGTCCGCAACCCCAGCACGGCTGCCGAGCACCGCTACAACAACGCCCATGGGCGGACCAGGAGAGTCATTGAGAGGACGTTTGGACTTCTGAAGAGCCGATTCCGGTGCCTCCACAAGACCGGCGGAGCACTCCCATATGCCCCGGTGAAGGTGTGCAAGATCATCATCGTCTGCTGCATGCTGCACAACATGGCAGTGGAGGAAGCTGTTCCACTCATACTGGATCAAGATGACCAGGACCATCCACCCGTGGAGGATGAAGGCCTTGGTGACGGGGCAAGTGATGTGGAGGAGGAGGAGGCTGTGGAGGACATGCGGAGTCGGCTCATACGCAACTTCTTTGCTTAGTGGTGAGTTCCAGTGTCTGAGTGTGCACGCATTGGGCCGTGTGTGGCATGTGTTGCAATGTGTGTGTCCATCTGCATGTCTGCCAAGTGAGTCAGTGGTGTGTATTGATGTGTCACTCGAGTGATGGCGCAATGGAAGGATGTTGTCAGAGAGTCATCATTGTCACCTGTCATGTTGACAACATGATACGTGTTGAGTACATGCTTGCGGATGTGCTCCTTTGGGCTGACTCCTTGTGTGTCTCTCTTCCACAGGTCCATGGGCATGCTGTCTGCTGGTGGCATTGTTGTGCTCCTGCTACTCCTCATGAACACAGCAACATGTGCTGATTCTGCGTCACATGCACGGGCAAGTTTGGAAATCTCCTTAGGGTAAGGGATGCCTCACGGCGTTTTGGGTGTGTAAATTGTTTGTAGTCTGTGTGCACTTCTCCGGTTCATGTGTGGTCAATTTGCATACATGTGGATCCTACATGGGGAACATGACATGGGGCAGGCTTCACCTGGAGCCATGGTCAGACTTGGTGACTGTCATGTGTCAGGGGATTGGGGATTGTGATGAGGCCATCAATGTGTGTAACACTGGCCTCGGAAACATACAGGTTGCACCGGGTTGACATGGTGTGTGATTGCCCCATCAGGGCCTCAATGGTGTATATCAGCCTCTCCGTGGCAGCAGGGGGTGTTTAGCTGTTATCCGTCACTTGTGTGCCAGTTCAATGGAATACCAGCATCTGTGTTGCAATGGGGGGTACCAGTGTTGCTCCCACATGTTCATCCACATGACCTGTGTATGTGTTGACAGAGTATCATTGTCATTCCAACACACATGACTAATAAATTTGTCCCTCTGTCTCCAAGGTGCCTCTTCCCTGTCAATGGTGGCCTGTTGCCACTGTGCGTGCGGCATGTCTGGCATAGTTTTCAGAGGTGGTGCATATGTGTCTATGTGTAGAGTGACAAGATGCTAGCGGTTTGTCAGGGAGTGGAAACTGTCTTATGCACAAGATGCACAGTTCCATCCACCTCAAGGCAAGAGAGTCCATCCCCCAGGGCAACTACAACATCCGTGTCGAATCCTACCCTGCAGTCTACGGACATGTGCCTTACGACTCCCATGATACTTGTCCATATCCGGAGTGCATCTGCACAGCTCTGCTACTGCATCGGGCAACCAGGCCACATCAACGTCCAAACGGGATGGGGGGAATGATTCACAGCCAGCTGCAGGATGACCTTCTCGATCCACGCCCACACTCATGATGCAGCACACAACCCCAACACAACCATGTGGCACTGTGATCCAAAACTGCATTCTGGCATCTCCATGCATCCAACCTTGGCCTAGCCACCATTCTCAAAATCCGCCTGACGCAAGCATGCAGGACATGGTAGGGACACATGTCTAGACATACCTGGGAGCGGCAAGCCAGGTCACTCCACATGATCCCTGACCTCTGCGCATGACTGTTGCTCCCCTGAATGTGTCTGTAGCCACAGTTGTGCGGGAACCTCTCAGCTGGTTGGGCCCAGCACAGGTGAGTATGGTACTCCATGTCTGTATCAGATGATACATTGGGACCCATGTGTGTCCTGGGCAAGACTGAGACCCCACGGTTTGGATGGTTGGAGTTAATTCTGAGATCAGGCATGCTTTGACTTTACGACACACACATGAATTGTAATAATGCAGAATCACGGCATCATCTTGTAAGTGTGATTAATTTATTTGTGGTGGGGTACGGGTTTGTGGGGATGACAAGAGGTGCACAGCGGGAGTGTAGAATCCAAAGTTCACTGGGGGAGTTGGTATCCTTGCCGTAGCAAAATGTCAGAGTCCATGCCACAGTCTTCGTCAACATAGGTCAGACAGTGACCAGCAAGTCCATGTGGCAGAGGATGTCATGTGCTGCTATTGGGCCAGAGGGCCAGGTGCCAGGCCAGGTGACCTGGGAGATGGTGATGTTCTGCTGACTCTCACAGTCTTTTTCGTGGACGACCTACCTTCCTGCGGGGACCCTCGGAAGCAGGCAGTGACGATGTCTGTGACGCTCCGTCGGATGAATCCTCCTCCTCCTGATCCCTCCCTGTGTCTGGTAATGGCCTTCGCCTGGTGCCACAGGGAGGGTTGCCCATATTGTCGGCAATCCGACGGAGTACACCGGTCATTTGGGTTTGCACCGCCACGAGCTCAGCCTGTCGATCCTCCATCCTTCCTTGGTGTTGCAGTTGACAGGCATGTTGCTGGGCCTGCAGGGTCTTCATCTCCTGGAGGGTCCCCTTGATGTCATTGAGGCTGGACGCAATCTGGTCCATGCCCCTGGTGTCACGCCGGTATGTATCCAGGATGTTGCTGACCTGGGACACTACCGGGTCCTGAGCTCCCTGGTCAGGTTCGCGCCTCCGCCGTCCTCCACTCCCGCCACCCCTGCCCACGTGCACCTGGCCTGCCGTTGTGGGCGCATCAGGTCTCCGGGACCCCTGAGGGATGGCATCTGCGTTGCCGCCTGCCTCCTCCTGGGTGCCCGGAGGACCGTGTCCCTCCTGGGCATACTGGCTGGGTGGTCGTGTGCAGGCAGGGCTCCTGGACGTCTCCTGGGATGTAGCAGGAATGGGGGTGGTGGTTGGCACAGTTGTACCTGACGCAGGTGCTGCAGGTGGTTGGACACCAGAGGGGCCAGGTTGGTCTGGGTCATCCACGGAGTGGTGAGAGTCGTCGCTGGCGGTGGGGTCCTCATCCCGCAGAGCCTGGTCCTGTGAGACTTCCCCCCCAGTGTTGGGGGGTGATCGTCGACGTTGACCTGTGTGTGAGAGAGACAATGTTAACAGTGTTACATGTGGCATCCATGTTTCATGCCTTTCTGATTTGGCACTCTTCCTCTGGGTAGTTGGATCTGTCTTGCATTCCTCTCACAGTGCACTTGTGCATGGGTATGTCCCTTGGCCACAGCTGTCAGGGCTTTACGCATGTGTGGCACAATCTTAGTTGATGCATCTATTTGGGTACACAGTCAGCAGTGTGGTGTGCGGGCGTAGCGAGCCATGCAGAGGTGCCTTACGTGTTGCACTGTACGTGGCCAAATGGTGTTTTGCCAAGGCAATTTGATGTTGCAGGTAGGTGACTGAAGCATTTGTGACAGGGTTCTTACCGACACAGTGGGTGGGTATACTGGGTGTGTGGTTAGGTCTGTGCCTGCAGCACGGATGGACTCGTGCACAGATTGACACATGGACCGGTCTTCATCTACGGTAGGGGGGGGTTGAGGCACTGCCAGACCTTGTCTGCATGCACACAGTCCACCGGCTGACGAGTGGACATGGCCACACCACCCAAGGGTGATTTGGTCTCCCTGTGTCTCCCTTCCTCCCTCCCTCTGTCACCCTCCTCCCTCTGTCGGTCTCCCTCTGTCACCCTACTCCCTCCCTCTGTCTGTCTCCCTGTGTCCCCCTCTGTCTCCTTCCCTCTCATTCCCCCTCTCCCTCCCTCTATTTGTCACCCTCTGTCACCTCAGGCCAGCTTCCTGGGCACACACAGTTAGCCGGTCTTTGAATGGCCATTGGCTTGTTCATGTGAGTTAGTTCCTGTTCTCCGGGCACCCATTGGGCAGTGTGTCTGAGTGTAGGCTGCTGCTGTGGCGGTGTGTGCTGAGACTCTATCAGAGCGATGCATCTTCATTGTCTGCTGTTATGTGCAAATTGTGCCTTCAGACCCATGTCATCCTGCATGGCAGCCACCATTTGCAGGCAAGACAGTACTGTGTGGGTACACACAGTTTGTATGGCTGTGCCCTGGGCCATATGGGCTGAGGGCATTGTTGTGTGCTTGTGAGTTGCTCAATGTTAGTTTTGATGCCCCCACTCCCAGCATCGGCCACATCCTGTGTTGTGTTGGTGTTTTGTGTGGCCTGTGACTTGGCATGGCCCTGATTGATGCATGGGGCATGGAGGCGCTAGTGGCATGTGTGTGTTTGTGGAGTGTTGTTGTGTCCGGTGGTGGCTTGGGGGGGGTGGCATGCATGATTGATTGTGTATGGCATCCCCCCCATGTGAGGTGAGTTGTTTGTGTACTCACCAGGGTCTGGGAGTCCTGGTAGTCCGTGTAGTCCCTCCACCGCCAGCGTGGGCATCACCTTCTCCTCCCAGGGATGGTATTGTACCGGTCTGGGGGGCGGCCCTCCTCCAGTGATGTTCCCCTGGTTGTGATTGTCAGTCATCTTCCTCTTGACCGTCCTCCGCAGATCGTACCACCTGGATTGGCACTCGTGCCTGGTCCTTCTGGTGGTCCCAACAGCATTCACAGAATCGACAATCCTCTGCCACATGGCCGTTTTTTCGGATATGCTGGTCTGTCTGACCAATGTCCCAAAGAGCTGTGGCTCGACTCTGAGGATTTCGTCGACAAGGATCCCCAGCTCCTCCTTTGTGAACTTTGGATTCTTGGTGGTGGACATGGCGTGGGGTGTGGGTGTGGATGGTTGTGGGGGTGTGGGTGTGGATGGTTGTGGGTGTGTGGGTGTGGTAGTGGAGGTGTGTGTGTGAATGTGATGAGGGGGTGTTTGTGTAGGTGGTTGTGTGAAGGTATGCAAGTGTGAGGTTCAAGTATGGTGGTGTGGGTCGTCTGTGGGCTCTGGCAGCAGTGGGTCCGTTGCAAAGGCTCATGGTTTGTGTGTGTGGTCCATTTTTATTGGTCCATTTGTGGGTGTGGCTGTGTTTGAAATTTGTGTGGGTGTGTTATGAGGAGTGATTGAATTTTGGGCCTCTGTTTGGCAGTTTGGCAGTTGCAGGTCAGTGTATGTGATGTTTGTGGGGTTGTTGGGCATGTTTGGTGGTGTGGGGAAACTCTAATTGACTCTCCTTGTGTAAATATGGTTTGTCCTGGTTCAGTACGTGTGTTTTTGGCGTCAGTACGGTCCGTACATTCCCTGGTGGGGTGTGGGTACGGCCGTACTTCCACGGGTGGTGGTTCGTTGCGTACATACACGGCTGGGGGTTAGGTGCGTACATACACGGCTGGGGGTTAGGTGCGTACATACACGGGTGGGGTGGGGGTTCGGTGCGTACATACACGGGTGGTGGTTGAGTGCGTACATACACGGGTGGGGTGGGGGTTCGGTGCGTACATACACTGCGGGGGGGGTTCGGTGCGTACATACACGGGTGGGGGTTCGGGGCGTACATACACTGCTGGGGTGGGGGTTCGGTGCGTACATACACGGGTGGGGGTTCGGTGCGTACATACACGGGTGGGGGTTCGGGGCGTACATACACTGCTGGGGTGGGGGTTCGGGGCGTACATACACTGCTGGGGTGGGGGTACGGGCCGTACTTCCACGGGTGTGGGTACGGTCCGTACATACACGGGTGGTGGTTCGGTGCGTACATACACTGCTGGGGTGGGGGTTCGGTGCGTACATACACGGGTGGGGGTTCGGGGCGTACATACACTGCTGGGGTGGGGGTTCGGGGCATACATACACTGCTGGGGTGGGGGTACGGGCCGTACTTCCACGGGTGTGGGTACGGTCCGTACATACACGGGTGGTGGTTTGGTGCGTACATACACTGCTGGGGTGGGGGTTCGGTGCGTACATACACGGGTGGGGGTTCGGTGCGTACATACACGGGTGGGGGTTCGGGGCGTACATACACTGCTGGGGTGGGGGTTCGGGGCGTACATACACTGCTGGGGTGTGGGTACGGGCCGTACTTCCACGGGTGTGGGTACGGTCCGTACATACACGGGTGGTGGTTCGGTGCGTACATACACTGCTGGGGTGGGGGTTCGGTGCGTACATACACGGGTGGGGGTTCGGGGCGTACATACACTGCTGGGGTGGGGGTTCGGGGCGTACATACACTGCTGGGGTGGGGGTACAGGCCGTACTTCCACGGGTGTGGGTACGGTCCGTACATACACGGGTGGGGGTTCGGGGCGTACATACACGGGTGGGGGTTCGGGGCGTACATACACGGGTGGGGGTTCGGGGCGTACATACACTGCTGGGGGGGTTCGGTGCGTACATACACGGGTGGGGGTTCGGGGCGTACATACACTGCTGGGGTGGGGGTTCGGTGCGTACATACACTGCTGGGGTGGGGGTTCGGTGCGTACATACACGGCTGGGGGGGTTCGGTGCGTACATACACGGGTGGGGGTTCGGGGCGTACATACACTGCTGGGGTGGGGGTTCGGGGCATACATACACTGCTGGGGTGGGGGTACGGGCCATACTTCCACGGGTGTGGGTACGGTCCGTACATACACGGGTGGGGGTTCAGGGCGTACATACACGGGTGGGGGTTCGGGGCGTACATACACGGGTGGGGGTTCGGGGCGTACATGCACTGCTGGGGTGGGGGTTCGGTGCGTACATACGCGGGCGGGGGGGGTGGTGGGGTGTTCGGCGCGTATGCGGGCACATGTCTCCATGGTTGCTATGGGAGTTCGGTTCAGACGGTGTTTTTTGCGTACGGTTGTGAAATGGGGAGGACGGGAGGGATCGTACTTGCGCTGTCGGACTTTATTTTTCCGCACGGTGGGTTTTTCGACCGGGGACGTGTCGGTGACTTTTCCCGACCCGAGGACGTGTGGGGAAATCTTCCCAATGCGATTCGTATGGACTTTTTTCCGTTCGAATCGTACTTGGCAGTTTGTACGCTACTTTGACGATTCGGACGGAAAAAAATCCGGATACGAGTCGGACGGGGAATTTTTTTACCGGATCGGAATTGGCACCTTAGGGGTACAAACCTCTCAACCCTCATCACTAGACCGTCTTGGACTGACAACTGATTCACCACTTCATGAAAAGGTTTAACTACTTCCAGTAGTGTACTCTCTTTCCTCCCAGGTGTTACCACCTTCCATAGCTCTCATCCAGTCCTCCTTGGAAACAAAACTCTATAATCCTTCTATGGTATCCTTCACATTTGCTACCACCTCCTTCATATACAAGTCACATTCTTCTGCTGCCTTATCATAAAGCCTTGATAAACAATCAACAACCTTGTTCTTCCAACCCAGAACTTATTCAACCCTACAATTATAATCTTGCAATTTCATTACCAATCTTGCCAACCTTTCAGAACAATATTTTGTGCCCACAGGCCCCAAGACTTTAAGCAAAGGCTTGTGATCTGTCCTCAGCACCAGTGTACCTCCCCAAATAAAAATCTAGAAGTAATTGGTTGTCCACACAGCAACCAATGCTTCTCGCTCGATGACAGAGTAATTTCTCTCCGCACCAGACAGTGATCAAGACACGAATGCCACTGTCATCTCCACTCTCCCATGCATCTGTGACTGTACTGCAACAATACCAACCACACTGGCATCCACTGTAGTAATCATTTTCAAACCCATCTGAAATTACACTAAAATACCTGCATTGGCAATGTTGACCTTAAACAGCGAAAAGACAGATTGCTGTTCCATCCACACCCCACATGAATCTCCTTCCCTTCTTCAACAACACCCTCAAAGCTTCAGTCTTATGGGCGAAATCTTGCACAAATTTGGAATAATATTCCACCAAATCCATAAAAGACCAATGCTTGTCCTGGTCAGTGGGCACTTCAGCATTCACAATTGCACTAACAAAATTCACTTTTGGTTTAACTGCATCCCTCGTAATAAGATAGTCCAAGTACACAAACTCTTTCAGCAGAAAAATACACTTATCTTTTTGTAATGTCAACGCAGCCTAAGCAATGCAGGACAACTCTTCCCCCAAAGTTTAGTTATGTGCAGCAATGCTGTCTCCAATTACTAGTATATCGTCTTGACAGAAAACAACATTGTTGAGCCCAGACAATAAGCAGGCTATCAATCTTTGAAACATGCTTGCTGCAGCTGACAAACCAAAGGGTAGCTTATTTTGTGTGATGTTGTGATAACAACTGACGATAACCGTTCCATAGCTTCCACTCCTTCTTTGACTTTTTTCTTGATCATCTATTCCAAAATTCCCTTCTCTTTTGCCCTGAAAGCCACTGGCACTTTTCTTGCCACATGCTTTAACTGGCAGCGCATCCCTCTTGAGCTTAATCTTAAGTAGATATTTTTGGGCTCTTCCCAACCTATTCCCAAAAACCTACTCAAATTGTTTAAGAATCTCTTCCAGGTCTTTGTCCTCCACCACCATCACTTGGTTGTCAGCTCTAGGGTTCACAATTATATGCAGACCATATGGGTGTGACCATCCTAAAATGGATAAACCCTCAGCAGTCACGTACACCTTTCCTCTGGTCTTCCAACTTTGAACAATGCTAAATGTAACCATTCACTCCTATGTCTGCTACTTGGTACTCTTTTCAAATTACATCTGTGGATTCTAATACACCCTTGGGCCACACAGTGCCATACAAGTGTTTAGGTATTATGGTGTACAATGACCCTGAATCCACCATCAAAGATGTGCTTTGCCATTGACTTCAAAATTTGCCTTGGTATGAATTTTCCTTTTCGACACATTGCCCCCTTTACCGGCCTCATCATCCACCATGAGTACTCTGTGCTCAGGTTAATCATCATCAACAAATGTAATTTTTTTGTTGGAAGCTTTGCTCATTCACACAAATGCCAATTCCGATCCGGTAAAAACCGGGTACGAACCGTCGGACGGAGCCTTTTCTCCGTCCGACTCGTACCCGGTGCGAAATCCATCCGAAAATGCAAGTACGATTCATACGGAAACACCATTTCCGTACGATTCGAACAAAACACCGACCGAACAGAAACTAAACACAATTCCGATCCTGAAAGGAGCCGACGTGACGTCGGTACGCATCCAGCCTACGTTTCACGAACCAGGAAGTACGATTCGAACCGACGTCATCCCGCACGGAAAATATTTACCGGCTGCCAAAAACTGCCGGGAAATCAGGACGACACACGCAAGGAGCAGCTGGACGCGACGAACAGACATGGACCCGAACCTACGTGCCATCCCTGCCCTCCTAGCAGTCCACCTGGCGTACAGGAACCGACGCAGACGCCGCAGAAGGTCAGCACAACAACCAGGGGCAAAGGGGGGGGCAGGGGCAGGACACACAACACCAACACATGGTACCAAATCACACATGGCCTGGACATACCTGACCATCAGGGCCTGGTCACTTCCAGGGGGTGGGGGCAAGGCCAGCAACGCAAGCGTCCGCCACAACGGAAGTGGATGGTCACGCGAACCGGTACGTACCCTACCCAGGCCGCAAGAGCGTGGGTACGGAACGTACCACGCGTCCCCCTACGTCACTCCAACAATAGCGGTACGGCCCGTACCCACGTCAGAAAGGCCTTGGTACAGCTCGTACCAGCATTGCTGGGGTCATGTAGGGGTACGCGTGGTACGACCCGTAGCCACGCCCCCAAGGCCTGTGTACGGTGCGGACCCCACGGCCCGCAACAATGGTGGGACGCACCGTACCCACACACCAAAGGCATGGGTACGGCCCGTACCCAGGCACGCAGAGCGTGGGCAGGGGTATGTACGGACCGTACCCCCACCCGTGGAAGTACGGCCCGTACCCCCACCCGTGCATGTACGCCCCGAACCCCCACTCGTGTATGTACGCCCCGAACCCCCACCCGTGTATGTACGCCCCGAACCGCCACCCGTGTATGTACGCACCCAAGCGCCACCCGTGTATGTACGCCCCGAACCCCCACCCCACCCTGGTATGTACGCCCCGAACCCCCACCCGTGTATGTACGCACCCAAGCGCCACCCGTGCATGTACGCCCCGAACCCCCACCCCACCCTGGTATGTACGCCCCGAACCCCCAGCCGTGTATGTACGCACCCAAGCGCCACCCGTGCATGTACGCCCCGAACCCCCACCCCAGCCGTGTATGTACGCACCAAACCACCACCCGTGTATGTACGCCCCCTAACCCCCCCCAGCCGTGTATGTACGCACCGAACCACCAGCCGTGTATGTACGCACCAAACCCCCACCCGTGTATGTACGCACCTAACACCCACCCCAGCAGAGTATGTACGCCCCGAACCCCCACCCGTGTATGTACGGACCGAACCCCCACCCCAGCAGAGTATGTACGCCCCGAACCCCCACCCGTGTATGTACGGACCGAACCCCCACCCCAGCCGTGTATGTACGCACCAAACCACCACCCGTGTATGTACGCCCCCGAACCCCCCCCCAGCCGTGTATGTACGCACCGAACCACCAGCCGTGTATGTACGCACCAAACCCCCACCCCAGCCGTGTATGTACGCACCGAACCACCAGCCGTGTATGTACGCACCAAACCCCCACCCCAGCCGTGTATGTACGCACCGAACCACCAGCCGTGTATGTACGCACCAAACCCCCACCCCAGCCGTGTATGTACGCACCGAACCACCACCCGTGTATGTACGCACCGAACCACCACCCGTGTATGTACGCCCCCGAACCCCCCCCAGCCGTGTATGTACGCACCAAACCCCCACCCGTGTATGTACGCACCTAACACCCACCCCAGCCGTGTATGTACGCACCGAACCACCACCCGTGTATGTACGGACCGAACCCCCACCCCAGCAGAGTATGTACGCCCCGAACCCCCACCCGTGTATGTACGGACCGAACCCCCACCCCAGCCGTGTATGTACGCACCAAACCACCACCCGTGTATGTACGCACCAAACCACCACCCCAGCCGTGTATGTACGCACCAAACCACCACCCGTGTATGTACGCACCAAACGCCCACCCGTGTATGTACGCACCAAACCACCACACCAGCCGTGTATGTACGCACCAAACCCCCACCCCAGCCGTGTATGTACGCACCGAACCACCACCCGTGTATGTACGCACCGAACCCCCCCCCAGCCGTGTATGTACGCACCGAACCACCAGCCGTGTATGTACGCACCAAACCCCCACCCGTGTATGTACGCACCTAACACCCACCCCAGCCGTGTATGTACGCACCGAACCACCACCCGTGTATGTACGGACCGAACCCCCACCCCAGCAGAGTATGTACGCCCCGAACCCCCACCCGTGTATGTACGGACCGAACCCCCACCCCAGCCGTGTATGTACGCACCAAACCCCCACCCGTGTATGTACGCACCAAACCACCACCCCAGCCGTGTATGTACGCACCAAACCACCACCCGTGTATGTACGCACCAAACGCCCACCCGTGTATGTACGCACCAAACCACCACACCAGCCGTGTATGTACGCACCAAACCCCCACCCCAGCCGTGTATGTACGCACCAAACCACCACCCGTGTATGTACGCACCAAACGCCCACCCGTGTATGTACGCACCAAACCACCACACCAGCCGTGTATGTACGCACCAAACCCCCACCCCAGCCGTGTATGTACGCACCGAACCACCACCCGTGTATGTACGCACCGAACCCCCACCCCAGCAGAGTATGTACGCACCGAACCACCACCCGTGTATGTACGGACCGAACCCCCACCCGTGTATGTACGCACCAAACCACCACACCAGCCGTGTATGTACGCACCAAACCCCCACCCCAGCCGTGTATGTACGCACCGAACCACCACCCGTGTATGTACGCACCGAACCCCCACCCCAGCAGAGTATGTACGCCCCGAACCCCCACCCGTGTATGTACGGACCGAACCCCCACCCGTGTATGTACGCACCAAACCCCCACCCGTGCATGTACGCACCGAACCTGCTATAAGAATGGGGTGTGCAAAACACCCCCAGCAGTGCCCAGACACAGGAGGGGTGGGTGCAGGGTCCTCCCAGCAGTGCCCAGACACAGGAGGGGTGTGTGCCTATCACTCCCAGCAGTGCCCAGACACAGGAGGGGTGTGTACCTATCACTCCCAGCAGTGCCCAGACATCGGACAATATACCCCATCAACAAGTTCAGTGACCTACAAGGGTGATACCCCAGATGCAGGCGGAGCCATCGCTGAGCCAGCATGGCTATATTGAAAGGCAACCCTCACACATCCAGGAAATGTAGACACAGCACAGCACAGCATTTGGGAGACACCCTGCAGGAAAAATGGCCTGGGCCACAGAGGACGGAACACACCTTGGGACAATGTCACCATACAGTGAGAGCAAACATGACCAAATACCATTTGCAGAGACCTTTGTGATGGCACGCAGATGGCAGGGTACACCCCATGAGCAGCACACTCCAACATTTCACAGACCCCTAACACATTATCACCACCCCAACGCAGGGAGCACCAGCACCAACAGCAAGTCCAGGAAAGCATCAGTGTGCAAAACAAAAAGAAAAGGCTTTATTCAGCAGGAAAATATATCAGAGAAAATGTCCACTATGTACAAGGGCCATGGGCCAGCCCAGCAGCAATGTCCGGGGGGGGGGTACACATCGGGACGTGTGTCCCCTAGCTTGCCTGCACAGTTCACAAGTCCATTTCATCCACAGAAGAGGGGGCATCAGGGGGGAGGGTGGAAACAGGCACCGCAGGGACAGGAGGGGAAAGGGTAGGTGTTGTGGGTGCAGGGAGGGATGAATCTGCCACAGGGGGGGTGCCAGCGCCAAAGGTGGAGGACAGAATGGCGCTGCACACGTCGGCAAGTTCCCCCAGCGACTCCCCCGTACCCAATCCAACCACAGGCCCCAAGGAGGGGGGGGGGGCAAAGGGATGGGTCGCAGCGCCACTGGGGGAGGGTGTGGACAGGGTGGGGGACTCAACTCCCCTGGCCGGGTCCCGCCTCCACCGCTTGCGGGGTGGTGTCATCCTGGGGCTGGGGGGCACACTCGCAGTGGATGATGCTGTCACTGACTGTTGGCCAGGAGAGCTAAGGGGAGTGGATTTGGAGGGAGTGGGTTGTGTGGAATGCGGACTCCCACTGTGGCTGCGTGTTCTACGTTTCCCCCCCGACCCAGTGGGTGTGCCTTCCTCACCCTGTGTGTGCGTGACAGGAGGTGTGCGCTTCGACTTCCCTGGTGGTGTGGTGCCTGTGTCTGTTGGGGTGCGTGCACGCTGACGTCTGGATGTGCGTGGGACAGGCACGGGAGTGGGAATTGTGGATGGGGCAGGGGTAGGGGGTGTTACGCAGCGCTGCAGGAGATCCAGTGCTGCAGTCAGTGTGGAGTCTATGGACCTCAGCAACTGCCGTTGGTCAGACTGCGCAGCCGACATGCCCTCCATGTATGCCTCCATCTGGGTCAGCACCTGGGTGTGGGCATGGAGGACATTTAGCATCGCAGTCTGACCAACCTGCAACTGCCTCAGGATGTCCACAGACTCCGCACTCACCGCAGCAGTGGTGACAGGGGCAGGGGGTGCGGTGCCTGGCAGGAAGGAGACATGTGGGGACCGAGCACGGAGGGAAGGGCCACGAGCATGTGGGAGGCCGGTGATGGAACCTGAGGTGGCGGGGGGATGTGGAGGGCTGCCATCAGCTGGGGGGGCAGACTCCGCCACCTCTGTGAGCTCAGCCTCGGACCCGTCTGCGTCATAGTCTGTGTTGGCAGTCAACAGGTCCTCCGCCTCACTCCCTTCGGCCTCCGTGCCACTCCATGTGCCAGACAGGACAGCACTGCTGGTACTGGTGCTCAATCTCTCCTCCCGGTCCGTGCTAGTGTCTCCTTCCGTGTCCCCCGGCGATGCTGTGGGCAAGGTGAAGAGACAGGAGAAAATCAGACACCTGTACACTTATGTCACATGAGTCAAATATACATAGGTCACATTGCATAGCCTGAAAAGCAACAGGAGTAACACCTACAAAACAATGTACACATGTAGGCCATGGAACACACAGTTTTTCTACCCACCATGCCACTGAGACACAATGGAGATCATGACACAACAGCAAATCACTGCACCTGAAATTTTAGAGAGGAGTCAGCCTCTGGGGACAAATGTGCACGGCACCTGCACCACACTGCGTCGTCAAAAAGGGATGAGCATGAATCATATCCATTTACTCTTGCCGCATGCTGCAAAGGCAATACATGAAACCAGGCCACACATGACAGGGTCACTGCACCTTGAGCGTATGTCCAGTCAAACATCACACACAGGCTAAACCCAGCAAGGAGGATGAAGCTTCTGACATGTAGGCCTTGTACGCACAAACCACCCACACCTGAGACAATCTCATTGAGACGGAGAAAGTATGTACACCTCTTACTCTGGGATGGAAACACATGGCCTCCACTAATTCATGACTGTAAACACACAGCCCCTGGTGGCCATGTCCACACATCATTGACAGGCAAACATCATCAGATTGTCTCAACAACACACACAGGTAATGCCCACTGTGAGTATGCACAAGCAAAATGGGTCCCCCTGTACAGTGGACACATGTAGCAACCTGTAGGTCCTAACAGTTGAGCCCAGGGTACAATGCCACCCTACGCAACCCATGGCAAAGACACAGTGAATGGCCATATTGTTGGATGACGCACATGATACCTAGGAAGAGGTGCCCCAGGGCACAGTAGTGCCCACACTCCTCCATGGTCCAGGATGGACATGACTGCAAATTAAGCAACCGTCCCTGCACTTAGCAGGCCTCCCACTCAGGCACATCATGTCAGAGGGCACACAATTGGACATGCATGCTGGAAGGCTGTACATTTTGGAGACACACCCCTATGTCGTGATTCACAATCAGTGCCAAGTGACATGGACACCACAATGACTGAAATTGGCCATGGCACACGCAAGGTCCCCATACCTGTGGCACATCACCCCCACACATGATGCTGATAGCATAGGGCACCTGCATGAACTGCCTGCATAAATAACCTTGTGCAAGAGTGGCGACAGACCAGGGAACACATTGCAAGGAGGGGAAGGGAGGGAGTGAGAACAGCACTGTGCTACTTTGTGGAGAAGTTGACGCACTGCACAATCAAACCCTGGCAGTGTATCCATGCAACTGCACACTTACATTGGCTGGGGACACACAACTGACACACATGTACCTACCCCCTTCCTGCTGCTGCCTCTCCTGTAGGCGCCTGTCCATATCGGGGAAGACCACCGCCAGCACACGCTTCTGGATGTGGGTCAGACGACGGCGGCCACGGTTCTTACGGCTCTCAGGTGAGTCCCCCAGCAGGAGCCGTGCAATCCTCCTCGTCCAGCACCGGATGTCCTGCCAGCGTTTCCTCACCTGAGACAGGCTCCGCCTCCGACCCTCTGTACCCCTCACGGCACTGACGGCTTCCCTCCAGATCTCCCCCTTGGCAATGGCGCCTACCTGTGAGGATGCAAAAGAGAGAATACATTAATCCACATGAGCAAAGACACAGAGACACACATATAGAACAATCCTCATTATGAACAGGCCATGGTATGCATGCAACTAATTGCACCTTTGTCATAGGGACATTATCCACTGTGGAAGGCCAAATGCACTACGTGCCAGTGGAAGCACACGGGTGGCATGAGGGGTACCACACACTCACTGACCAGGGATCACACTGTGCCTCACAGGCTACACCAGGATTATGTACAGCACCTCACAGCAGTCACCTGCCCCAGCACACTGATGCTACCTCAGCAGAGTACACAGACACACACAGGTACAGGACAATCACATGGCATTGCCAACTGCGGGTACACACCTCACTCTGCCCATGTGCCAGTAGACGGGGGTGTCACAGGTGTGGGGCTGGCTCAGCACGGCATGCACACAGCACTGCTCCCTGCTCACATCCGATGGCCAGGCCATATCCATCCCTCATGCTGCTTGTGTGCAACACTCCCCATATGCACTCACCCACATGACAGGGGACTAACACACACACCAATGTGCAGGGGACGAACACGGCCTTTGGACACTCACAGCACAGGTACACTGAACAAACACACATCCATGGGTACTGACACCTGTCACACTGGGGGGAACACAGGATCACATCAGGACTGTGGAAACAACATCCCCAGGAGGAGTATGCAGGCAGAATGTGGCATGCACCTTGCATTCATTGTCACAGTAGGCACTATGCAAGTGAGGAGTGCACACAGGAAACACAGCATGCTCTGCATGGGTGACATGAGGCCTTCCACACCCTGGGACCCACTCCAAACAACAGTGCATGTCTGTCACACATGGACACAATGCCAGAAGTCACTGTCACACAAAAGGGGCACAGTCTAAGCTAGTGGAGTCTGCACTCACCTGAACCCCTGGTCGACCATACAGGCTCTGGAACTGTGGGAGGATCACATCTATCAGGGCAAGGTTCTCCTCCTGGGTGAATGGCTGTGACCTCTCCACAGTCCTGGACATGGTGCCAGAGGAATCACTATCAGCAGCAGTGGTCATGGATGAATGGATGTGCAGGCAAGTGCTCTCTCATGGGACCTGGCTGCCTTATATATGCCTGGCTGGCCTGTTCATGTATAGGAGTACAGATTGATTGGTCAGTCACATTAGCATCCTACGTTTCATCCAATCCCTTCAAACCTACCCCAGTGTGTGGCTTTGCATGGTTTCAGTTTTGATAATGATGTCAAGTCAACATCCACATTGCAACAATGTAGATTCTTTCAAACTGACTTCTGCTGTGCACCTGGTGCTCAAATTCAAAAATTTAACTCAGTCTCCATGGCAACCATCAGGCATTTAGGCCCTTATACTTGTCCCTCATGTGTCCCCTATGTGTTTTCATACATTTACACACAGGTACGGTGCGTTCCACGCCCTAGGGCACCCCACAAGCAGTGATACCGACCGTACATGCGCTTGTACGGTCCGGATCACAATATGGGCGCTGGCGTATGCGTACGCCACAGTAGTACGGACTGTACACGCGCTTGTACGGTCCGGATCACAATATGGGCGCTGGCGTATGCGTACGCCACAGTAGTACGGACTGTACACGCGCTTGTACGGTCCGGATCACAATATGGGCGCTGGCGTATGCGTACGCCACAGTAGTACGGACTGTACACGCGCTTGTACGGTCCGGATCACAATATGGGCGCTGGCGTATGCGTACGCCACAGTAGTACGGACTGTACACGCGCTTGTACGGTCCGGATCACAATATGGGCGCTGGCGTATGCGTACGCCACAGTAGTACGGACCGTACAAGCGCGTGTACAGTCCGTACTACTGTGGCGTACGCATACGCCAGCGCCCATATTGTGATCCGGACCGTACAAGCGCGTGTACAGTCCGTACTACTGTGGCGTACGCATACGCCAGCGCCCATATTGTGATCCGGACCGTACAAGCGCGTGTACAGTCCGTACTACTGTGGCGTACGCATACGCCAGCGCCCATATTGTGATCCGGACCGTACAAGCGCGTGTACAGTCCGTACTACTGTGGCGTACGCATACGCCAGCGCCCATATTGTGATCCGGACCGTACAAGCGCGTGTACAGTCCGTACTACTGTGGCGTACGCATACGCCAGCGCCCATATTGTGATCCGGACCGTACAAGCGCGTGTACAGTCCGTACTACTGTGGCGTACGCATACGCCAGCGCCCATATTGTGATCCGGACCGTACAAGCGCGTGTACAGTCCGTACTACTGTGGCGTACGCATACGCCAGCGCCCATATTGTGATCCGGACCGTACAAGCGCGTGTACAGTCCGTACTACTGTGGCGTACGCATACGCCAGCGCCCATATTGTGATCCGGACCGTACAAGCGCGTGTACAGTCCGTACTACTGTGGCGTACGCATACGCCAGCGCCCATATTGTGATCCGGACCGCACAAGCGCGTGTACAGTCCGTACTACTGTGGCGTACGCATACGCCAGCGGCAATATTGGCCCAGGGACCCTATACACGCGCTCCGAGCGTATGTACGGTGCGTATAACAACTGTCAGTGGTGACAGGCGGCACACAGACAGGAATGGAGCGGACAGGTATTGCCAAGGGTGGACACCAATGCATTGTCTGTGCAATACCACCTGTGTGTGACACAGGTGTGTCAGGATGTGATGTGGCACTTTACCCCTGAGGTGTGGGCAAAGCACATGTACGATGAGCTGTGTACACATGTCGTGTGTGATGGTGCGCATTGTACCACACATCCCCTGCACTCCTTTGACATGTGTGCATGTCGTACACACTAGTGGAGCCATGAGTCACTTGCATGTCCCAGTCACGGACACCCGCACCTGTCCCCTGATGCCAGGTACACGGAATATTACATATGACACGTGTATGGCTGCGTTGCATGCTGCAACCATGTCATGTGTGTGGCATGTCTTTCCATGATTTTGCTGTAGGTGTGTGATTCAATGTGTCAGCAGTTGCTGCTGCCAACATGTGTCTGTGTGTCGATGGGCATGGCACACTGTTCCGCACACCAGCCCACATATGTGATTTGCCATGAGGTGTGTATGTATCCAACTACACGGAGTATCAACACAAGTACATATCCACATGCTCCCTATGTATGTTCTGTCTCGACATGTACTCCTCAAAGGCAATGTGTGTGGCCTGTCCTATTCCTATGACATGTGACCAGTGCATATCGCATCCAACTACCTGTCTGTACCATACGCATACTACCTCTGCACATGTGTGGATGTCTGTGAATCCTGTGATGCGTGTGCATGTTCACTTACACTGGCCCACAGCTAGTCTCATGCCATGTCATCGTGATCTTGCCCCCCTCCGTTAGTGGCTGTCCCTTGGTAGGAGTGTAACCTGACTGGCGTTCGTGTCCAGGAACTGTGGCACAGACCTGACTCACAACGTGGCATATGTGTATTGGCTGTGTAACATGTGCTCAGTGCATTGACGATGTTGTTGTACAGTGCTCACTCTTAGGTGTTCCTTCCATTTCACTGCAGGGCTCCGCCTCTCCCTCGACGTATGCCAGACATTGCTGCCCTGCATGAACGGGACTGTATACGCCGCTACAGATTCAGCCAACGGTTGATTGATGAGTTGACTGGCCGGCTGGAAGCACAACTCCTCCCGCGCCACAGGTATCCAAGTGCACTGACACCCAAGTTGAAGGTGATGGCAGCCCTACATTTCCTTGCCACGGGTACGTTCCAACATACCATTGCTGATGTCGGGGGCATGTCCCAGACGATGTTCAGCCGTGTTCTGCATGATTTCTTAGAGGCCATGTTGGTTCACCTGGATGAGTACATTAAATTCCCAAATCGTGAGCAGTTGACAGATGTCAAGCGTGAGTTCTATGCCCTGGGAGGGATGCCCCATGTCATTGGGTCCATAGATGGGACACATGTTGCGTTGGTACCACCACAGGCACAGGAGGTGGTGTATAGGAATCGCAAACATTATCACTCCATTAATGCCCTTGTGGTGTGTCTGTCCAACATGGTGATTTCACATGTCTGTGTTCGCTTTCCAGGATCAGCACACGATGCCTTCATCATGAGGCGTAGCAGGGTGCCAGAAATGATGCTGCAGCTGCGGAACGAGCGAGCATGTATTGTTGGTGGGTAGACTCTGGCAGTTCAGTGTTTGGCGTCATCTTCCAATCTCACTGCCTGTGCTGACACACTTCTGTCCATGATGTTTCCTTGTAGGGGACGCTGGCTATCCCAACATGCCATGGCTGATGACGCCTGTCCGCAACCCCAGCACGGCTGCCGAGCACCTCTACAACAACGCACATGGGCGGACCAGGAGAGTCATTGAGAGGACGTTTGGACTTCTGAAGAGCCGATTCCGGTGCCTCCACAAGACCGGCGGAGCACTCCCATATGCCCCGGTGAAGGTGTGCAAGATCATCATCGTCTGCTGCATGCTGCACAACATGGCAGTGGAGGAAGCTGTTCCACTCATACTGGATCAAGATGACCAGGACCATCCACCCGTGGAGGATGAAGGGCTTGGTGACGGGGCAAGTGATGTGGAGGAGGAGGAGGCTGTGGAGGACATGCGGAGTCGGCTCATACGCAACTTCTTTGCTTAGTGGTGAGTTCCAGTGTCTGAGTGTGCACGCATTGGGCCGTGTGTGGCATGTGTTGCAATGTGTGTGTCCATCTGCATGTCTGCCAAGTGAGTCAGTGGTGTGTATTGAAGTGTCACTCAAGTGATGGCGCAATGGAAGGATGTTGTCTGAGGGTCATCATTGTCACCTGTCATGTTAACAACATGATACGTGTTAAGTACATGCTTGCGGATGTGCTCCTTTGTGCTGAATCCTTGTGTGTCTCTCTTCCACAGGTCCATGTGCATGCTGTCTGCTGGTGGCATTGTTGTGCTCCTGCTACTCCTCATGAACACAGCGACATGTGCTGATTCAGCGTCACATGCACGGGCAAGTGTTGAAATCTCCTCAGGGTAAGGGATGCCTCACGTCGTTTTGGGTGTGTGAATTGTTTGTAGTCTGTGTGCACTTCTCCGGTTCATGTGTGTTCCATTTGCATACATGGTGATCCTACATGGGGAACATGACATGGGGCAGGCTTCACCTGGAGCCATGCTCAGACTTGGTGACTGTCATGTGGCAGGGGATTGGGGATTGTGATGAGGCCATCATTGTGTGTAACACTGGCCTCGGAAACATACAGGTTGCACCGGGTTGACATGGTGTGTGATTGCCCCATCAGTGCCTCAATGGTGTATAGCGGCCTCTCCGTGGCAGCAGGGGGTGTTTAGCTGTTATCCGTCACTTGTGTGCCAGGTCAATGGGATGCCAGCATCTGTGTTGCAATGGGGGGTGCCAGTGTTGCTCCCACATGTACATCCACATGACCTGTGTATGTGTTGACAGAGTATCATTGTCATTCCAACACACATGACTAATAAATTTGTCCCTCTGTCTCCAAGGTGCCTCTTCCCTGTCAATGGTGCCCTGTTGCCACTGTGCGTGCCGCAGGTCTGGCATAGTTTTCATAGGTGGTGCATATGTGTCTATGTGTAGAGTGACAAGATGCTAGGGGTTTGTCAGGGAGTGGGAACTGTATTATGCACAAGATGCACAGTTCCATCCACCTCAAGGCAAGAGAGACCATCCCCCAGGGAAACTACAACATCTGTGTAGAATCCTACCCTGCAGTCTACGGACATGTGCCTCACGACTCCCATGGTACTTGTCCATATCCGGAGTGCATCTGCACAGCTCTGCTACTGCGTCGGGCAACCAGGCCACATCAACGTCCTAACGGGATGGGGGGAATGTTTCACAGCCAGCTGCAGGATGACCTTCTAGATCCACGCCCACACTCATGATGCAGCCCACAACCCCAACACAACCATGTGGCACAGTGATCCTAAACTGCATTCTGGCATCTCCATGCATCCAACCTTGGCCTAGCCACCATTCTCAACATCCGCCTGACGCAAGCATGCTGCACATTGTAGGGACACATGTCTAGACATACCTGGGAGCGGCAAGCCAGGTCACTCCACATGATCCCTGACCTCTGCGCATGACTGTTGCTCCCCTGAATGTGTCTGTAGCCACAGTTGTGCGGGAACCACTCAGCTGGTTGGGCCCAGCACAGGTGAGTTTGTTACTCCATGTCTGTATCAGATGAGACATTGGGACCCATGTGTGTCCTGGGCAAGACTGCGACCCCACGGTTTGGATGGTTGGAGTTAATTCTGAGATCAGGCATGCTTTGACTGTACGACACACACATGTATTGTAATAATGTAGAATCACGGCATCATCTTGTAAGTGTGATTAATTTATTTGTGGTGGGGTACGGGTTTGTGGGGATGACAAGAGGTGCACAGCGGGAGTGTAGAATCCAAAGTTCACTGGGGGAGTTGGTATCCTTGTCGTAGCAAAATGTCAGAGTCCATGCCACAGTCTTCGTCAACATAGGTCAGACAGTGACCAGCAAGTCCATGTGGCAGAGAATGTCATGTGCTGCTATTGGGCCAGAGGGCCAGGTGCCAGGCCAGGTGACCTGGGAGATGGTGATGTTCTGCTGACTCTCACAGTCTTTTTCGTGGACGACCCACCTTCCTGCGGGGACCCTCGGAAGCAGTCCGTGACGATGTCTGTGACGCTCCGTCGGATGAATCCTCCTCCTCCTGATCCCTCCCTGTGTCTGGTAATGGCCTTCGCCTGGTGCCACAGGGAGGGTTGCCCATGTTGTCGGCAATCCGACGGAGTACACCGGTCATTTGGGTTTGCACCGCCACGAGCTCAGCCTGTCTATCCTCCATCCTTCCTTGGTGTTGCAGTTGACAGGCATGTTGCTGGGACTGCAGGGTCTTCATCTCCTGGAGGGTCCCCTTGATGTCATTGAGGGTGGACGCAATCTGGTCCATGCCCCTGGTGTCACGCCGGTATGTATCCAGGATGTTGCTGACCTGGGACACTACCGGGTCCTGAGCTGCCTGGTCAGGTTCGCGCCTCCGCCGTCCTCCACTCCCGCCACCCCTGCCCACGTGCACCTGGCCTGCCGTTGTGGGTGCATCGGGTCTCCGGGACCCCTGAGGGATGGCATCTGCGTTGCCGCCTGCCTCCTCCTGGGTGCCCGGAGGACCGTGTCCCTCCTGGGCAGACTGGCTGGGTGGTCGTGTGCGGGCAGGGCTCCTGGACGTCTCCTGGGATGTGGCAGGAATGGGGGTGGTGGTTGGCACAGTTGTACCTGACGCAGGTGCTGCAGGTGGTTGGACACCAGAGGGGCCAGGTTGGTCTGGGTCATCCACGGAGTGGTGAGAGTCATCGCTGGCGGTGGGGTCATCATCCCGCGGAGCCTGGTCCTGTGTGACTTCCCCCCCAGTGTTGGGGGGTGTTCGTCGACGTTGACCTGTGTGTGAGAGAGACAATGTTAACAGTGTCACATGTGGCATCCATGTTGCATGCATTTCTGATTTGGCACTCTTCCTCTGGGTAGTTGGATCTGTCCTGCATTCCTCTCACAGTGCACTTGTGCATGGCTATGTCCCTTGGCCACAGCTGTCAGGGCTTTACGCATGTGTGAGACACAATCTTAGTTGATGCATCTATTTGGGTACACAGTCAGCAGTGTGGTGTGCGGGCGTAGCGAGCCATGCAGAGGCGCCTTACGTGTTGCACTGTACGTGGCCAAATGGTGTTTTGGCAAGGCAATTTGATGTTGCAGGTAGGGGACTGAAGCATTTGTGACAGGGTTCTTACCGACACGGTGGGTGGGTATACTGGGTGTGTGGTTAGGTCTGTGCCTGCAGCACGGATGGACTCGTGCACAGATTGACACATGGACCGGTCTTCATCTACGGAAGGGGGGGTTGAGGCACTGCCAGACCTGGTCTGCATGCACACAGTCCACCGGCTGACGAGTGGACATGGCCACACCACCCAAGGGTGATTTAGTCTCCCTGTGTCTCCCTTCCTCCCTCCCTCTGTCACCCTCCTCCCTCCCTCTGTCGGTCTCCCTCTGTCACCCTACTCCCTCCCTCTGTCTGTCTCCCTGTGTCCCCCCTCTGTCTCCTTCCCTCTCATTCCCCCTCTCCCTCCCTCTCTTTGTCACTCTCTGTCACCTCAGGCCAGCTTCCTGGGCACACACAGTTAGCCGGTCTTTGAATGGCCATTGGCTTGTTCATGTGAGTTAGTCCCTGTTCTCCGGGCACCCATTGGGCAGTGTGTCTGAGTGTAGGCTGCTGCTGTGGCGGTGTGTGCTGAGACTCTATCAGAGCGATGCATCTTCATTGTCTGCTGTTATGTGCAAATTGTGCCTTCAGACCCATGGCATCCTGCATGGCAGCCATCATTTGCAGGCAAGACAGTACTGTGTGGGTACACACAGTTTGTATGGCTGTGCCCTGGGCCATATGGGCTGAGGGCATTGTTGTGTGCTTGTGAGTTGCTCAATGTTAGTTTTGCTGCCCCCACTCCCAGCATCGACCACATCCTGTGTTGTGTTGGTGTTTTGTGTGGCCTGTGACTTGGCATGGCCCTGATTGATGCATGGGGCATGGAGGTGCCAGTGGCATGTGTGTGTTTGTGGAGTGTTGTTGTGTCCGGTGGTGGCTTGGGGGGGGTGGCATGCATGATTGATTGTGTATGGCATCCCCCCCATGTGAGGTGAGTTGTTTGTGTACTCACCAGGGTCTGGGAGTCCTGGCAGTCCGTGTAGTCCCTCCACCGCCAGCGTGGACATCACCTTCTCCTCCCAGGGATGGTATTGTACCGGTCTGGGGGGCGGCCCTCCTCCAGTGATGTTCCCCTGGTTGTGATTGTCAGTCATCTTCCTCTTGACCGTCCTCCGCAGATCGTACCACCTGGATTGGCACTCGTGCCTGGTCCTTCTGGTTGTCCCAACAGCATTCACAGAATCGACGATCCTCTGCCACATGGCGGTTTTTTCGGATATGCTGGTCTGTCTGACCAATGTCCCAAAGAGCTGTGGCTCGACTCTGAGGATTTCGTCGACAAGGATCTCCAGCTCCTCCTTTGTGAACTTTGGATTCTTGGTGGTGGACATGGCGTGGGGTGTGGTTGTGGGGGTGTGGGTGTGGATGGCTGTGGGTGTGTGGGTGTGGTAGTGGAGGTGTGTGTGTGAATGTGATGAGGGGGTGTTTGTGTAGGTGGTTGTGTGAAGGTATGCAAGTGTGAGGTTCAAGTATGGTGGTGTGGGTCGTCTGTGGGCTCTGGCAGCAGTGGGTCTGTTGCAAAGGCTCATGGTTTGTGTGTGTGGTCCATTTTTATTGGTCCATTTGTGGGTGTGGCTGTGTTTGAAATTTGTGTGGGTGTGTTATGAGGAGTGATTGAGTTTTGGGCCTCTGTTTGGCAGTTTGCCAGTTGCAGGTGAGTGTATGTGATGTTTGTGGGGTTGTTGGGCCAGTTTGGTGGTGTGGGGAAACTCTACTTGACTCTCCTTGTGTAAATATGGTTTGTCCGGGTTCAGTACGTGTTTTTTTGGCGTCAGTACGGTCCGTACATGCACTGGTGGGGGTGCGGTCCGTACATTCCCTGGTGGGGTGGTGGTTAGGTGCGTACATACACGGCTGGGGTGGGGGTTTGGTGCGTACATACACGGCTGGTGGTTCGGTGCGTACATACACGGCTGGGGGGGGTTCGGGGGCGTACATACACGGCTGGTGGTTCGGTGCGTACATACACGGCTGGGGGGGGGTTCGGGGGCGTACATACACGGGTGGGTGTTTGGTGCGTACATACACGGCTGGTGGTTCGGTGCGTACATACACGGCTGGGGGGGGGTTCGGGGGCGTACATACACGGGTGGGGGTTCGGGGGCGTACATACACGGCTGGTGGTTCGGTGCGTACATACACGGCTGGGGGGGGGTTCGGGGGCGTACATACACGGGTGGGTGTTTGGTGCGTACATACACGGCTGGTGGTTCGGTGCGTACATACACGGCTGGGGGGGGGTTCGGGGGCGTACATACACGGGTGGGTGTTTGGTGCGTACATACACGGCTGGTGGTTCGGTGCGTACATACACGGCTGGGGTGGGGGTTTGGTGCGTACATACACGGCTGGTGGTTCGGTGCGTACATACACGGCTGGGGGGGGTTCGGGGGCGTACATACACGGCTGGTGGTTCGGTGCGTACATACACGGCTGGGGGGGGGTTCGGGGGCGTACATACACGGGTGGGTGTTTGGTGCGTACATACACGGCTGGTGGTTCGGTGCGTACATACACGGCTGGGGTGGGGGTTTGGTGCGTACATACACGGCTGGTGGTTCGGTGCGTACATACACGGCTGGGGGGGGTTCGGGGGCGTACATACACGGCTGGTGGTTCGGTGCGTACATACACGGCTGGGGGGGGGTTCGGGGGCGTACATACACGGGTGGGTGTTTGGTGCGTACATACACGGCTGGTGGTTCGGTGCGTACATACACGGCTGGGGTGGGGGTTTGGTGCGTACATACACGGCTGGTGGTTCGGTGCGTACATACACGGCTGGGGGGGGTTCGGGGGCGTACATACACGGCTGGTGGTTCGGTGCGTACATACACGGCTGGGGGGGGGTTCGGGGGCGTACATACACGGGTGGGTGTTTGGTGCGTACATACACGGCTGGTGGTTCGGTGCGTACATACACGGCTGGGGTGGGGGTTTGGTGCGTACATACACGGCTGGTGGTTCGGTGCGTACATACACGGCTGGGGGGGGTTCGGGGGCGTACATACACGGCTGGTGGTTCGGTGCGTACATACACGGCTGGGGGGGGGTTCGGGGGCGTACATACACGGGTGGGTGTTTGGTGCGTACATACACGGCTGGTGGTTCGGTGCGTACATACACGGCTGGGGTGGGGGTTTGGTGCGTACATACACGGCTGGTGGTTCGGTGCGTACATACACGGCTGGGGGGGGTTCGGGGGCGTACATACACGGCTGGTGGTTCGGTGCGTACATACACGGCTGGGGGGGGGTTCGGGGGCGTACATACACGGGTGGGTGTTTGGTGCGTACATACACGGCTGGTGGTTCGGTGCGTACATACACGGCTGGGGGGGGGTTCGGGGGCGTACATACACGGCTGGTGGTTCGGTGCGTACATACACGGCTGGGGGGGGGGTTCGGGGGCGTACATACATGGGTGGGTGTTTGGTGCGTACATACACGGCTGGTGGTTCGGTGCGTACATACACGGCTGGGGTGGGGGTTTGGTGCGTACATACACGGCTGGTGGTTCGGTGCGTACATACACGGCTGGGGGGGGTTCGGGGGCGTACATACACGGCTGGTGGTTCGGTGCGTACATACACGGCTGGGGGGGGTTCGGGGGCGTACATACACGGGTGGGTGTTTGGTGCGTACATACACGGCTGGTGGTTCGGTGCGTACATACACGGCTGGGGGGGGTTCGGGGGCGTACATACACGGGTGGGTGTTTGGTGCGTACATACACGGCTGGTGGTTCGGTCCGTACATACACGGCTGGGGGGGGTTCGGGGGCGTACATACACGGCTGGTGGTTCGGTGCGTACATACAGGGCTGGGGGGGGGGTTTGGTGCGTACATACACGGCTGGTGGTTCGGTGCGTACATACACGGCTGGGGGGGGTTCGGGGGCGTACATACACGGCTGGTGGTTCGGTGCGTACATACACGGCTGGGGGGGGTTCGGGGGCGTACATACACGGGTGGGTGTTTGGTGCGTACATACACGGGTGGGGGTTCGGGGCGTACATACGCGGGCGGGGGGTGGTGGGGTGTTCGGCGCGTATGCGGGCACATGTCTCCATGGTTGCTATGGGAGTTCGGTTCGGACGGTGTTTTTTGCGTACGGTTGTGAAATGGGGAGGACGGGAGGGATCGTACTTGCGCAGTCGGACTTTATTTTTCCGCACGGTGGGTTTCTCGCCCGGGGACGTGTCGGTGACTTTTCCCGACCCGAGGACGTGTGGGGAAATCTTCCCAATGCGATTCGTATGGACTTTTTTCCGTTCGAATCGTACTTGGCAGTTTGTACGCTACTTTGACGATTCGGACGGAAAAAAATCCGGATACGAGTCGGACGGGGAATTTTTTTACCGGATCGGAATTGGCACCAAAATGTCCCTTTTTTCAACATTTGCAACAGTCTTTTCCTATAGCAAAACAATTCTTCGAAGCGTCCAAGGAATCTGTGACACAACCGAAGTGGCACCTTCCCCATACAGTTTAATACTCCACCAGGTCTGAAACCAACAGCTTTTTTTCTGTTGTAGATAGTTTTTTTACAACATTCACTAAACCTAACTCATCCTCCACCTCAGCCGACAGCCGAAAATTCAGTGCCCACAAGAGACAGCAAATAGTTTTCAAAGATATGAATCCAACCTACCCACTCAATTGGTGGATCACCAGGAAGCATTAAGAAAGATGGAGGGGTTACAATAGACTGACATGCTCATGTTGTAGACAATAAGGATATGTAGACATAATATCGATGTTTATATATCGATATACCAGAATATCGATGTTTAACTATCGATGTGGCACAATATCAACCTGCAAGAATATCGTTGACCAGAATATCGACATGCAGGTAAGAAATATCGTTTTACTTAATATCGAAGTTAGTAATATCGTTAGTAATAATATCGTTGTTAATAATATCGAAATTTATTTTAGTGTTCTGTATTTTAGTATATGTGTTAAAAGTATGTGATTTTAATATTTTGTATAGGTATAGCTTATTTTTGTATTGTCTGTTTGAAATTTTTAGAAATAATTAATTTTATGATTTCATTTTTTCGTATTTTAGTTCCGTAGCGAGTTGTGGGTTTATGCGGAAATAGGGTAGAAAGTAATTTAATTATAATATATTTATTAATAATTTTTAGAAGTTATACATGTTATAAAAATTAAATATTGTGTTTTAGTTCCGTAGCGGGTTGTGGGTTTATAGGGGAATAGGGTGGGAAGTAATTTAATTATAATTAATTAATTAATAATTTTTTATTAATTCATATTTTTGTATTTAATAATTTATATTGTTAATTGTGTTCATTCATTTGTTATTCATTAGTTATTAATGGGTATTAATTATTAATTGGTAAATATGTTAATTGTGTCATTTTTTAGGAGTGGGTTGTGGGTTTATAGGGGAGTAGGGTAGGTAGTAATTTAACTATAATTAATTAATTAATTGTTTTTTTAATAAATATTTATGTATTTTCTATTTTATTATGTTAATTGGGTTAAATAATGTGTTATTAATTATTTAATAATTGGATATTAATTATTACTTATGAATTGGTAAATATGTTAATTGTCTTATTTTTTAGGAGCGGGTTGTGGGTTTATTAGGGAGTAGAGTGGGAAGTAATTTAATTATAAATAATTAATTAATCATTTTTATGAATGCATATTTGTGTATTTAATATTTTATATTGTTAATTGTGTTAAATAATGTATTATTAATTAATAATTAATTGGTTATTAATTATTAATAATTACTTAATATGTAAATTGGAGTCCTTTTTTTATAAGCGGGTTGTGGATTTATAGGGGAGTAGTGTGGGAAGTAATTAAAATTTAATATATTTTTATATTTTTTATATAATATATAGTTATTGCTATTTTATAGTCTTAATGGTGTGAATTAATTTAGTTCTGACTGTTTTTAATTTGATTGTTCATTGTTATTAGTTAATTAATTAATTGTTAAGCAATTATGTTAATTGTGTTATGTTTTACAATATTGGTGATGTCATTTATAGGGGGATTTGGTGGGAGGTATATTATTATTTATTATTTAAGTATTTGTTAATTAATGTTTATTATTTTGCTGGAGGTTCACAATTATATGCAGACCATATGGGTGTGACCATCCTAAAATGGATAAACCCTCAGCAGTCACGTACACCTTTCCTCTGGTCTTCCAACTTTGAACAATGCTAAATGTAACCATTCACTCCTATGTCTGCTACTTGGTACTCTTTTCAAATTACATCTGTGGATTCTAATACACCCTTGGGCCACACAGTGCCATACAAGTGTTTAGGTATTATGGTGTACAATGACCCTGAATCCACCATCAAAGATGTGCTTTGCCATTGACTTCAAAATTTGCCTTGGTATGAATTTTCCTTTTCGACACATTGCCCCCTTTACCGGCCTCATCATCCACCATGAGTACTCTGTGCTCAGGTTAATCATCATCAACAAATGTAATTTTTTTGTTGGAAGCTTTGCTCATTCACACAAAATGTCCCTTTTTTCAACATTTGCAACAGTCTTTTCCTATAGCAAAACAATTCTTCGAAGCGTCCAAGGAATCTGTGACACAACCGAAGTGGCACCTTCCCCATACAGTTTAATACTCCACCAGGTCTGAAACCAACAGCTTTTTTTCTGTTGTAGATAGTTTTTTTACAACATTCACTAAACCTAACTCATCCTCCACCTCAGCCGACAGCCGAAAATTCAGTGCCCACAAGAGACAGCAAATAGTTTTCAAAGATATGAATCCAACCTACCCACTCAATTGGTGGATCACCAGGAAGCATTAAGAAAGATGGAGGGGTTACAATAGACTGACATGCTCATGTTGTAGACAATAAGGATATGTAGACATAATATCGATGTTTATATATCGATATACCAGAATATCGATGTTTAACTATCGATGTGGCACAATATCAACCTGCAAGAATATCGTTGACCAGAATATCGACATGCAGGTAAGAAATATCGTTTTACTTAATATCGAAGTTAGTAATATCGTTAGTAATAATATCGTTGTTAATAATATCGAAATTTATTTTAGTGTTCTGTATTTTAGTATATGTGTTAAAAGTATGTGATTTTAATATTTTGTATAGGTATAGCTTATTTTTGTATTGTCTGTTTGAAATTTTTAGAAATAATTAATTTTATGATTTCATTTTTTCGTATTTTAGTTCCGTAGCGAGTTGTGGGTTTATGCGGAAATAGGGTAGAAAGTAATTTAATTATAATATATTTATTAATAATTTTTAGAAGTTATACATGTTATAAAAATTAAATATTGTGTTTTAGTTCCGTAGCGGGTTGTGGGTTTATAGGGGAATAGGGTGGGAAGTAATTTAATTATAATTAATTAATTAATAATTTTTTATTAATTCATATTTTTGTATTTAATAATTTATATTGTTAATTGTGTTCATTCATTTGTTATTCATTAGTTATTAATGGGTATTAATTATTAATTGGTAAATATGTTAATTGTGTCATTTTTTAGGAGTGGGTTGTGGGTTTATAGGGGAGTAGGGTAGGTAGTAATTTAACTATAATTAATTAATTAATTGTTTTTTTAATAAATATTTATGTATTTTCTATTTTATTATGTTAATTGGGTTAAATAATGTGTTATTAATTATTTAATAATTGGATATTAATTATTACTTATGAATTGGTAAATATGTTAATTGTCTTATTTTTTAGGAGCGGGTTGTGGGTTTATTAGGGAGTAGAGTGGGAAGTAATTTAATTATAAATAATTAATTAATCATTTTTATGAATGCATATTTGTGTATTTAATATTTTATATTGTTAATTGTGTTAAATAATGTATTATTAATTAATAATTAATTGGTTATTAATTATTAATAATTACTTAATATGTAAATTGGAGTCCTTTTTTTATAAGCGGGTTGTGGATTTATAGGGGAGTAGTGTGGGAAGTAATTAAAATTTAATATATTTTTATATTTTTTATATAATATATAGTTATTGCTATTTTATAGTCTTAATGGTGTGAATTAATTTAGTTCTGACTGTTTTTAATTTGATTGTTCATTGTTATTAGTTAATTAATTAATTGTTAAGCAATTATGTTAATTGTGTTATGTTTTACAATATTGGTGATGTCATTTATAGGGGGATTTGGTGGGAGGTATATTATTATTTATTATTTAAGTATTTGTTAATTAATGTTTATTATTTTGCTGGAGTGGGAATAGTAAATTATTCCACTCCGCTATCCAACACTTTCCCTGCTGTTGCAATTGTTGGAGTGGGAATAGTAATTTTATCCCCACGCTATCCAACACTTTCCCTACTGTTGCACTCTGTGGAGTGGGAATAGTAAATCATTACCCTCCGCTATCCAACACTTTCCTTACTGTTGCACTTGCTGGAGTGGGAATAGTAAATTATTACCCTTCGCTATCCAACACTTTCCCTACTGTTCCACTCCCTGCAGTGGGAATAGTAATTTTATCCCCTCCGCTATCCAACACTTTCCCTACTCTTGCACTCCCTGGAGTGGGAATAGTAATTTTATCCCCTCCGCTATCCAACACTTTCCCTATCGTTGCACTTGCTGGAGTGAGAATAGTAAATTATTCCCCTCTGCTATCCAACACTTTTGTATAGTTGCACTTGCTGGAGTGGGAATAGTAATTGTATCCCCTCCGCTATCCAACACTTTCTCTACTGTTGCACTTGTTGGAGTGGGAATAGTAATTTTATCCCCTACACTGTCCAACATTTTTCCTACTGTTGCACTCCGTGGAGTGGGAATAGTAAATGATTACCCTCCGCTATCCAACACTTTCACTACTGTTGCACTTGCTGGAGTGGGAATAGTAAATTATTGCCCTTCGCTATCCAACACTTTCCATACTGTTCCACTCCCTGCAGTGGAAATAGTAATTTTATCCCCTCCGCTATCCAACACTTTCCCTACTCTTGCACTCCCTGGAGTGGGAATAGTAATTTTATCCCCTCTGCTATCCAACACTTACCCTATCGTTGCACTTGCTGGAGTGAGAATAGTAAATTATTCCCCTCTGCTATCCAACACTTTTGTATAGTTGCACTTGATGGAGTGGGAATAGTAATTGTAATTGTATCCCCTCCGCTATCCAACACTTTCTCTACTGTTGCACTTGTTGGAGTGGGAATAGTAATTTTATCCCCTACATATCCAACACTTTTCTTACTGTTGCACTCCGTGGAGTGGGAATAGTAAATTATTCCCCGCCACTATCCAACACTTTCCCTACTGTTGCACTTGTTGGAGTGGGAATAGTAAATTATTCCCCTCCCCTATCCAACACTTCCCTACTGTTGCACTCTTTGGAGTGGTAATAGTAATTCTATCACCTCTGCTATCCAACACTTTCCCTACTCTTTCACTCCTTGGAGTGGGAATAGTAATTTTATACCCTTCACTATCCAACACTTTTCCTACTGCTGCACTTGCTGGAGTGGGAATATTAAATTATTCCCCTCCGCTATCCAACACTTTCCTATTGTTGCACTTGCTAGAGTGGGAATAGTAATTTTATCCCCTCCGCTATCCAACACGTTTCCTACTGTTGCACTTGCTGGAGTGGGAATTGTAATTTTATCCCCTCTGCTATCCAACACTTTCCCTACTGTTGCACTCCATGGAGTGGGAATAGTATATTTTTCCCCTCCTCTATCCAACACTTTCCCTACTGTTGCATTTGCTGGAGTGGGAATAGTAAATTATTCCCCTCTGCTATCCAACACTTTCCTACTGTTGCACTTGCTGGAGAGGGAATAGTAATTCTATCCCCTCCGCTATCCAACACTTTCCCTACTGTTGCACTCGCTGGAGTAGGAATAGTAATTTTATCCCCTCTGCTATCCAACACTTTCCCTACTCTTTCACTCCTTGGAGTGGGAATAGTAATTTTATACCCTTCGCTATCCAACACTTTTCCTACTGCTGCACTTGCTGGAGTGGGAATATTAATTTTATCCCCTCTGCTATCCAACACTTTCCCTACTGTTGCACTCCATGGAGTGGGAATAGTATATTTTTCCCCTCCTCTATCCAACACTTTCCCTACTGTTGCATTTGCTGGAGTGGGAATAGTAAATTATTCCCCTCTGCTATCCAACACTTTCCTACTGTTGCACTTGCTGGAGAGGGAATAGTAATTCTATCCCCTCCGCTATCCAACACTTTCCCTACTATTGCACTCGCTGGAGTAGGAATAGTAATGTTCTCCCCTCTGCTAACCAACACTTTCCCTACTTTTGCATTCCCTGGGATGGGAATAGTAATGTTATCCTCTACGCTATCCACCATTTTCCCTACTGTTTTAGTTAATGTAGGGTAAAATGTAGTTTTAAAATTAAATAATTATTTTAATATTTTAATTTATTATATATGTATATATATATATATATATAATTTTTATATTTATGTTACAGGTGTATGTATATACATGTATTTATAATTTTTATTATGTTTCTAACATTTTATAATTTAATAAAAATTATTATTTATCAATATTATTAAGTAAATATATAGAATAATTTTTATATATGTATGTTTAATTGTTTTCATATTACATTTATTATTTATAATTTTTTAACATTTTTAATAATTCTAAATATGTATATTTATTATTTTATTTTATTTAATTTATATTATTTTTAAGACATTAAAAAAAACGATATTTTGAACAATGATATTTTAAACAATGATATTTTGGTTTGGATATTTTTGTACTTACCTTTGTAGAGATAGGATGTCGATATTCTTGACATCGATATTCTGTACACGATATTTGTGTCCCTCGATATTCATGTCGTCGATATTCTGCCAATGATCCGTCGATGGAAAGCTATTGACCGATGGGCCAATACGCTAGGAGGCAACCCGTGGTCTGGTGCTTGCATGATGCAGTGCAGTCTAATGTCTGCTGTGGGTCGCAGCACGTGCTTGAAGAGCCGATTGGCCTGAGGCACTCTGTATGGGTGTTGGTGGAGGGTTTGAACACATCGGGTTACCTGGGCGTCAAGGCACATTGACCCCAAAGATGCCAGTACACGAGAGTGCAGCCGCTGGGTGAATCAAAAAATACAGAGGTCAGGGAGCGCTGTCCGTGGTTCTGCTAATGTTAGCTTTGTGCCTGGAAAGTCATTGCCACAAATAATGTAGTAAGTAAAGTTGTCCACCACAGGATTTGGTTTGAACCTGAGTTTATTCCATCAGCGAAATTCCTGTGACATAACCAGGTCAGGCACAGCCAGCAACTGGGCTTCACACATTTCAAACATAGCAGAAATCAGTGAGGCATTGCATGGTCAGCATTCCCTAGGGCATCACAGGGCAGAACATCAGTGAGCGCATTATAGCAGAATTCTATATTGTTCCTATACAACAAATGCTCCAATACAAAAAAAAGTGTGTCCTGTACCTTTCTTGATAATATTGAGTATTATATAATGAATTCAGATCACACCTAGGAAGCAATGGGAGGTGTGGACAAATGAGTTCCATGGAACAATTGTTTGGTTATATTACATTTAGCCTGGTTCTCGTGGGCAGAAAGGGTTGTCCTTGTGTTGTTTACATGGGAGCTTATCTAGGTCACTGTCAAGCAGTGACAGTTTCCTTTCACACTGCCTAAAGTAATTAAGAGGACATTAAACTCTACTTTCTTGCAATGTGTGTATTCTTGTGAGGGAGCGGACGTGTCTGCCAGAATGTTCAACCTCCTCATTAACTTAGCAGGAGGAAAGGATAAAATGAGCTCCTCTTGGGATTTCCACCGCGGTCTGGCCTTATGGTCTTTATTCCAATGAAAAGTCAGGACCAGAATTATATCTTGCTGTGTTCTGAGTCAACATAGCTTGAGCCTTCTGTCTTAGAAAAGGAACGTGTCATTGATGCTTCCACGGTCAGCTCTCATGCTTCTGTGTCAGCAAGGAAGCAGCACCCAAGCGCTAAAGCATCAAGGGGCATATTATCAAGAAACGACGTTACAATTATCACTGCTTTAACGGCAGAAAACTGCCGCTAAAGCGGCAATAATGGGCTTGATAATATGCCGCAGAGAATTCCCATAGAAGCCCACGTTCTGGTGTTAACATGGACTTCTATTGGAATTCTCTGCGGCATATTATCAAGCCCATTCGTGCTTGATAATATGCCCCTTAGATTGTCTCACAAGCTGCCCTCCTCTTATTTTACAGGAGCCTTTTTATGCATTTATGCACTCGAGTAAAGCGCCAACAAATGTCTAGAGTAACCCTGGCATCTTGTCTGACTGCTCCTGATTAGATTATCAAAACTCCAACTTCCTGGAGCTCCCAACACCTGTCCCATGCTCTTAGAGTCCCAAACAAATGACACAGCTTCCAGTTGTGTGCAACCAGACGCCCCAGCAAGCTGTAGACGATCCTTTGCCCATTCTACCATTAGCAAACAAGTCCCCCCTCCAGTCTGAGACATGAGCACTTTGAAACAGCTCTTGAAGTGCTTTTTTCCCAGGTGCTGGTGTCTGACTGCAGTCTGCATCACACACCCACGGCCTCATTTACTAATTTTTGGCGTAGGGCTGCACCGCAGGTCTTCCTGCTGCGCTACCCTACTTCAAAAGAAAAGGGCAGGGATGTGCCATATCTATAGGATATGGTGCATTCCTGTCCTCTTTCACAGCACTGGCGCACAAATGGCTGCCATGCAGCAACGCAGGCACCCTTGCACCGTGATGTAAGTGTGTCTGTGTTGAAATCAGGTTGTTTTTGTGGGGGAAGGGACACCTTCCTTCACAAAAACAACCCTTATGCCACCCCTGGGGAGACGTAGGCTTTTGATGCATTCCCAGGTTTACAGCATGTTGTAAATCTGGGAATGTGTCAAATGCCATGGGTGTAATGTGGGAACACCCATCATGTCGTCCATGATACGCCTCCCCATCTCAGTGTGAGGAAACGCAGTGCCTTGCGCTGCGTTGCCTCACACAATATCTACAAGGCCATGAAAAGCCACGCAGGATGGCTTTATGTGGCCTCATAGATATGTTTGAACCCAGTGCGTCGCCGGAACATCATTAAAAGTGACGTTCCACTGGGCTTATAAATAAGGCCCCCTGTGTTTTCAGTTTCACCAGCAGCGCTCTAGTTGGACAGCAGCAGGAAGACAGTATTAGGTTTTCGACTGCCAATAAGGAAAGAGGTGCTGGTCACATAGACTTCTCGGAAAATCAGTACTATCTTAGCCTGGGTTCTGCAAATATAATTCTACCATCCATGAAGCTAAAGGTCCATCAGGTATTGCCATGCCTACCCAAGCCGCATTGAGCCCTCCTGGTTGTGACAGTGAGATTCACAGGCATGTACGCCTGGCACACACATGTTCTGATACTGCTGGAGCTGAGAAGAGGGAACTACATACTAGCAGTCTTCTTGCAGGCTCATTGTGATTCATGTGTTACCAATCTTTCCTGCGTCTGCATTCTAATCAGAACTCAAAAAATACACCTCCCCAGTGCATACTTCCACATCCTGCACATGTCTGCTAGAGACTCATCGCTAGCCGCAGTATGAAGCGGAGACATTTGTAAAGCAATGGAAGATGCCAATGTATGTTCAATGTTTTAGTTCATATGTTGTCTGCGCAGCTCATCTCACAATAGAGGTAGCTTTTTGTCTGATCAGTTTTCCTGTATCTAGCTCCCCTAGGTTTTTATGTACAGATTCTTTTTTGCAGTTTCAAGTGTGGCGAGTAGATCAAGGGCAGCACCACAGTAAGACACACTGGACTCGGCATCAATTAATTAGTGTCATCTCAAATCTCAGTGCTCACAGCTGAGGTGTGGATTTCATGTAGTCACATCATGTCTCTGGTCACACAGATGGTCAAGTATGTGCGGTGTGGAAATGCAGTCTGTCGCCAGTGACATCTTCAGATGACAGTGTGAAAGTCCGAGAATCATCTGCAATGCCCTGTGCTTTAAATGGGAAAAAATAAGTGCAGGTACTCACTAAAATAGAGGTGTGGCAAGTGGGCGGGGCTAGGGGCGGGTGTAAGGACAAGATATGATCATACATAATCTCTTCTGTACCATTTGCAGCACATATCAAAGCACACGACAAATGCGTTTATGTCACTAAAACAGATTAACTCATTACAAGCTCCTCGGAAGCAGAGCTGCATCTGCCCTGCACTGGAAGAGAAACCTAATCTGCGCCTGCCGTGCTGATCATGGTACCGGTACTCTCCCTGGCTACAGAGAAGTGACGGTACTGACGGCAAAAAAAATCGGAGGTGCCGGTACTCAGTGCCGGTGAGTACCGGCCCATTTAAAGCACTGTTTGAATGCCTAAAAAACATCTCTGGCTCTGTGTGCCTGAAATGTGAGCAGCCCTTACTGGTCGCAGGAGACTCTTTATGGACAGCCTGTAAATAGCTCACATATGTGACCACAAGGTGGAGCGCATGCGCAAAGCAAGAGGCATGCATTGTGTTCCTCAGCTCAGCCTTAAGGCTGTAATGACACTCAAGCCAGTCTCTGCTGACAAAACACAGGGGTCTAGTGGTTGGGGGTTTATTGATTTATTCATGCATATATTTATTTATTTATTTACTTATTTATTTATCTCGTTGTTTGTTGTTCGCCCATGTGCCACCTTGCAGCTACCAAGCAGCGCTGTCTGGCATAAGTGTAAGGTGGGCTGTAGACCCTGTTGATCATAGGTGACCTCAGACTGCTGTCTCAATGGATCCTGTATGAAATGCAGTCTTGTTGAATCCTGTGCTATACTTACAAGGCCAGGAGGATGGATTTTGCTGGTGATGTCAGTGGAGATGATCGATGCTTTCTAGTTTTTAGTGCTTTTGGAAGGCTAGCTAGGGCTCTGAGCAGGGAGTCCAGAGTATTTCACAGTTAGGGCCTGTATCTTGATGGTTTACCCTCCATCTAAACATAGGCTGTGTGATGAATAGGGAGTGAGAAGTTATAACAGCACTGTTAAGGAAAGGTGAAAAACTTCTCAAAGTTTTAAACATTGTCACTTCCCATGCAGGGGAAGGGTCATCATTTGTTTATCATTCATTCCATGCATGATGGTCAGCTTATTTTTGACTAACATTTTATGAACTGCTGATTGAAAATACCCAACCAAGAAAAAGCACCAAATGGAAACAAGCACTGCCTGCCCGCAAAATGTGTGTACATTCATACAGCTTTTTTTTTATTTTACAGCTGAATTTACCTGTGTTCATTTTCATGAGAAATAAAAAAAACACTGTATCGGGACACCTGCTATAACTTACCTCACTGCTCGCCAGCTGACCAATCTGCAACAAATGAGCAGTGTGTATTTTCAAAGTTTGGTGTGCAAAGGTGAAGGGGTTTGCAGGAGGACACAGTATATGCATAAGCAGAGAGAGGAATATATTGACCGGTTTGGAGTGAGCGCAGATGCCAGCAGGATGATCCCACCGGTATTAGTTCCAATGGTTATTGCCAGGTTCCTTCTTATGTTGCATTGGAAGGTTAATTTAATGGCGGAAGTGCCTGAATAGACCTTTCCACTCCCCAATGCATGGCCTATTGCTATAGCTAGGTTGCTTTTATTCATACTTTATTCAAAGGTATTGCCATATGGATGCCTCTCTTCTACAAGTACTCCCATAGTTTACTCTTTGGCCTTCTACTCCACAACACAATTCGTTAACACACCCCACACATTCTCACCCTTAGAATGGATGAAACACACTGTACGCTTTCTTTTGTCCGCAATTCGCCAATAACATCTTGGAAGGCGCAGAGTGGAAGTGGGACGGGCTGATGCACATGCAAGGCCCACTCTTAGCGTCCCTCGGTACATTACTTCCTCTAACATCTATCGTTTTTAATTTAATGAGTTCATTAGTCTATTGTAGCTACTCCCTAGCTTGAACGGGTCAGTGCTGTGATGAATGGTTTATCAACGCAGTAGCTTCGGGGAAGGATTTCATAGCTGAGGTGGCAGCACCTTAATTAGGAAAACCAAGAAAAAGAGAAAATCACATTGCGCTCAGTGGGGGCCCCCACCTTCCCTCTCCATCTCACTCGTCCCAGGGCTGCCAACATAACAAAAAAGAAATAAGCCGCCATTTTGCGCTCGATCAAAAAGCCCCTTGGACGCCTCTCGTTCTGTGAGGCGTGGTGGCGCGCGAGGGCTTTGGGGGCCGTGTTCGAGGCTGCCTGTGCTCTACAAGGGCCCTTCACACCGTTCTGACTTAATGCCAGCCACAGCTGTGTCCTACTCGGGGCAGAATTGACATTGTCAGGAGAGCCGAGCAATCACCCCGGGCGGCATTACAAAAGCATTTACTCTTCAGCCCTGCTGCCCGACAGTCAATCTTGACCTTTAGGAGTTCAGAGATTAACGTCCCAGGCCTCGATCGGTAGAGTTCCCGCTCAGAATGCGCTGCTGCCGACAGCAGATTTCCGAGGGTTAGGTGTGGATTTAAGGCAGAGCCCCCAATCATGTTTCAGGTGGGCCGCTTAAAACGGCGGGAACTTCTAAAGCAGCGGGGATTACTTTTACATCTCCTGCAAGCGGCCATGGGAAATGCACACATCAAAATAGAATCTAGTCCAACCATGCGCTGCTTTTATATGTTTATACCGTTTTGTCTTACCTTGAGTCACATTCTCTGATGTTCAGTGGCAATCCCCTCGTTTTCTGTGTCATAGAATAATAAGCTCCTATTTATTGCAGCAGTTACTTGGTCTGAACTGGGCTTTGGGGTGTGAATTGCTTTAACCATCTGAGGCCAGTTAAGTAGATTATGGTTTTGCTCTTTGAGCCTCTGAAATGTCGGATTGTCTTGTGTGGTCTCTGGAGTGGTTTAGGCCTCGGGTAACTTGGAGGAACATACTGTCATAGAATTTTGAATTTATTCTATTTTTAGCGAACTCTCTCAGGAACAAAAAATATCACCAGAATGCATGTTTATTCAGAGCTTCCAGTGACAATAAACATGGAGATGATAACACGATCAATATTACCAATCTAGCTCTGGCTCTGCTATGCGCATATATCTCTGCAGGGGGCAGTACAACCCCTGAACTGTTTAAACTTGGGGACTCTGTGGTAAATAACGCTATGTATAATTTGCTGAAACTCTGACTGCATGCAGAGGGCGCAATTTCAGGTATTCAAATAGTGTATGCAAACTAATAAAAGAGGCAATTTTATAAACCAGTTAAAAATACTCTATTGAAAAATTCAATTAAACAAAAAATATGAACAGTATGAGTATTCTGACTGGAATATTTGGTAAAAATTAGATAGGTATGCCTTACGCGTTGCATGCATGCTCACAATAGATAGCAGCAAATGGGTGACAGAAACAGTACAGGGCCACTGAGGTGTGATTGCCACATTTAGTTGCTCAAACGTTGATATAAGCCCTGTAAATACTAAAAGAGACATTAGACATAGGAAGATGCAAAGGGACTTAGGTTCCGCTGATTGCAAGTGGAGCAGAAACCCATAACTAACGATCGAGGTTCATTTCCGCAATCTCGTTTTTGTCAATCTACACCTAACTTGGGCTTTGTGAAAAGTAATTTTCCATGCTGCAGGCAATCTGTCTAAGCCTTGTGCCACTAAATGCCAGCTAAGTCACGCTGATTTTGACATTATTGCTAGACATGATCTAAGGTATACAGAAACAACCTTGGTGTCAGGGAAAGATACATTAAGATGGCAACAGTTTTTCATCTGAGCAATGCTTTAAGTGGGCCGGCATTGTCCGGTACTGAGTACCGAAACTTTTTTATTTTGAGTGGGAGAGTACCTGCACTTCCCAAGAGTGACGTAATACTTTTAATTGGAGAGTACCGGCACTTCTCAGAAACATGCAGGTACTCTGATACAGGGTACCTGCACTTCTATTTTTCCATTTCAAGCACTGCATCAGAGGAAGTAAAACTGTGACAGTCACAAGAACTGGGGTGGGGTGGCCTGTGATGAGTTGTCTCACTCTGCTTACTTATGGTAGGAAGCATACATGCAAATTGAGCCCCGCTCCGCCCCCAATCAGCATACCAGCAATGTTTTCAAACTGGTGTCTGCTGTAGTGTACAAGGCGAACTAACACGTTGTGTCTCTGAAATGTTAGGACCATGCTTAATTTGTGCAGGTGGTTGTATGTGCTGGCCACCAGCATTTATGTTTGGAGGCTGGAACTTATTTTTCATCATCAGATTTTTGCCTAGAGAGAAAGGTAAAAAGGGAGAAAGAAGGAGAATAGAAAGATAGGAAAACAATGGCACATTGAGATAACAGCGATGTAAAATAATCTGCCAGAGTGAGATAAAGAAACAGGAAATAGAGAGTGGTGCCATGATGTGAAATTAAAAGCTAGCCTTGGAATTCTTCAACCAAAGCATGTGGTAGCTTGCACCAGTGGTGGGCTCCCAAGAAAAGATTTGAGCCCCTGTACTTATCTTTACTAGTTAGGCACTGGCACCAAGGTCTCCAAGCTGCCTGGTTTCAGATTGCTGAGGAAGAGCAGGTCAGGGGCACACAACAAGACTGGGTTGGGAACACACGATACCCGCCAGCTGCTAGACCTGGAAAGCCTGCTCAATGCCAACCAAGCTCTTCTTATTGGTCCCATGTCACCACATCTGCCATATCCACTGAGTGTTGTTGTTTTTATTACTCTTCTAATGTATCGAGTTCCATGAAAGCACAATGTGAGGAATGATAATTTAACAATGTGGCATTTCTGTAGATGAAATGGCACTTCTGATGAGAAAAGTGAGTGATTAAGATCGGGACATCAAGCATAATCAATACTGGCAAAGCCAAAAGGTTTTTGCTGTGATGCTAGAACAGACTTAATGCTTTGTCAATGCTTGTTTGTTTTTGACTTTTTTCTAATATATAAATTCATCTTGAAGTGTTATGGTGTGAAAAATAAATATACTCTTTTCGTCAAAACATCCATGGGTAACATACGACAAAAAAGTATTAAAACATTCCTGGCAAACTTTCATTCGTTTTGTAGATCCTATTTTTCAACCTCTATGTCTTCTTTGGCACATGTAATTCAATCAAAGACTATAAACACAATGACAACAGTATTCTCAACTCTGGTGGGTCATACAATACTTGCTTCACCTTCAGCAGGCAACAGATACATTTTTTTCATACTGTTCCTGCAAATACCAATTACACATATCCAGCCCGTGAATCCTTCGTTCACCAAACTATATTAAGAACTCCAATATCTGATAGATGCATTTCTACAACAAGCCCTGGAACTTCAACAACTGTCACACTTCATTGTCACAGCTAACCCAAAGCAATTGTCATCAAAATCATATAAAATGTCGATGGATGAGAAACCCACAACTAACCTCACTGTTAGTTCTAGATAGAGGAGAGACCTGAATAGACAGATATCGTATACTGGTTTCCTTTCCAGGGAGGACCTGGCTTGGCAGTTCGGGCTGGACTATTCCCATGAGGAGCAGAGTTAAGACTTATTTGCATATGGCTGGGTCCAAACTGGAGTGGCATAGTGAGCAAAAGAATGATGGATTTAACACAGATCTCTTGACTGGGGGTGAGTGGTTGAAAAGTTTCAGCACTCCGTCCATCATCTTGCTGTGTTTTCTATGCGTGCTCTAAGTAGCGAAGGGTATGCCCTGACAAGGGTCCCTTGCACGCTGTGTCATTGGACTCAAGCAAGCCTGGCTGATGAGGGGTGAATCCCCAAAACGGGTCCCACAATGCTTGTTTCTGGTCCAGGAAGGACCTGGCCCAGCAAACTGGGGTGGCATACTGAGCAAAAGAATGATGCATTTAACACAGATCTTTTGACTGGGGGTGAGTGGTTGAAAAGTTTCAGCACTCCGTCCATCATCTTGCTGTGTTTTCTATGTGTGCTCTAAGTAGCGAAGGGTATGCCCTGACAAGGGTCCCTTGCACGCTGTGTCATTGGACTCAAGCAAGCCTGGCTGATGAGGGGTGAATCCCCAAAACGGGTCCCACAATGCTTGTTTCTGGTCCAGGAAGGACCTGGCCCAGCAAACTGGGGTGGCATACTGAGCAAAAGAATGATGCATTTAACACAGATCTTTTGACTGGGGGTGAGTGGTTGAAAAGTTTCAGCACTCCGTCCATCATCTTGCTGTGTTTTCTATGTGTGCTCTAAGTAGCGAAGGGTATGCCCTGACAAGGGTCCCTTGCACGCTGTGTCATTGGACTCAAGCAAGCCTGGCTGATGAGGGGTGAATCCCCAAAACGGGTCCCACAATGCTTGTTTCTGGTCCAGGAAGGACCTGGCCCAGCAAACTGGGGTGGCATACTGAGCAAAAGAGTGATGGATTTAACACAGATCTCTTGACTGGGGGTGAGTGGTTGAAAAGTTTCAGCACTCTGTCCATCATTTTGTTGTGTTTGCTATATCGGATGAACAATTGTAGTTCTGCTGCTTTCAGCCCAAAGAGATCTCTATGAAAGACTGTCATTGCACTATGCATTCTAGGTTTCTGCATAGCACATGTTACACCCGATCTAAAACAAAATAACTGATGCAAATTTTAGATGATGTAGCTGCACCAAGGCAGATTTCTTGCATTTGGCATGGGACTTCCCTCCAGGTAATAGAATTGAGCCAGACTCCCTTATACCACTATTGAGTTATGTCTACAATACATAGTTATGGCCTTATTGCTGGCGAGGAGGTCTATATCCATTCTTTGGGGCAGAGATCCACTGCCAATATCGCGCACTGGCATATAGATTTAATGTACTGTAACAAGCTAAGTTAGCTCAGTTCCCAACCTCAGCCTCCCACGTCACTCCCCAGAGACAGCAGGCAGTCCCTGCGAGGATTTCTAAATGTCCATGGGCAGGATGCACACACAAATTCACCCAGCCCAGTGTAAGGGATAGACATGGATTCAAGCACATTCAAGAACGCATAGCAGGTGCACACCACGATATACTCTTTGGTCAATAACGAGGCCACATACACTAGACAGTGAGAGGTTATGGAGGACTTTAATAAACTGAGCAGTCAATGTGCCTTGAACTGTATCCAATAAAGATGTAATAAATGCTTGAGCTACAATGCTCCAATACTGATATTCCTGTCATTATTATTTACATGAAACGTTGTTTTGCTTTGTAGTTGATTAAAATGATGAAGTATAAAAAAAAAAGAAACTCCAATAATGGTTGTTTAATGATTACATTATATTAAATGCAATAGGACTCTTCAGGACTGGCAGCTAAAGTTTTCTGAAAGCAAGACCTAAAAAATGTTGGGGGAAGCACTTTCGCTGAGAAGATCCTGCTGACATGGTAGGTACAACTCAGTGAGGTAGAAGGATGGGCTACGGTAGGGGTCGCGGCAGCATCCCACCTGTTTAATCCTAAATTAAGCTATAAGCACTAAAGCTTTCGTTTCTTTTTTACACCCACTCCAAGTTTTTCTTAGTGTTTTCATAGTAAAAGTTTTTCTTTTGAAAGTCTCTCTGCATGAATCTGAAAGTGATGATATAAAGTTGTTTAAAACTTTTTTGTCTGGCTCGCACTACTGCTGGCAAACCAAAAGGTATGTATGTATGTTTATACTATTTCTATAGCACATACCTTCACCTATCGGCAGCTGAGCACTGCCCTGGGTACAGGGTGCTACACGGTGGCCTGCTTACTTGCTGGTGTTTGTAAATCTCTGGATTTGTGTCTTCTGTAGTAGCGGCTGGCATCTACAGGGAGTGGTAGGCGGTTAAATGGGTGGTGGGTATTTGGGCACTATTGATCATGTGCCGCAAATAAAATAATACAAAATGAAATCCGCTCACCTTACAGAGACGACACAGCCTCTTCCTCGTAGCACATCCTCCTCCTGCTGCAGAGTGATGTTCAGAGCGGGCTCCAGCCAACTGCCTTAACCAATCCTGGAGCTGCTCTGACAAGCATGAGAAAAGTGCCGAGATTGGAGGGAGCAGCCTCTCTCGACACTCCCAAGGACACTGGCGCCCTGCACTTGCTCTAATCCAGCTGTCTTAGATAGCTGGGTTAGAGCTTTCAAAGTGCGCATGTCTGCCTGACCATCGCAAGACGTCTGGCCAAAGGGACATGCGCACTTTGAAAAGTACCCAGGCAGCCCACCCTCCTCCCTGCTGCAGCCACGCACAAGCCCCACCCTGTCCTGACACTCGGTTCAGTACGGAGAGGATGAAAAATAAAATTGAAATAATTAACTTTATTACCATTTTATTTTTCATTTAGGGGCTTTTGGTGGCATTTTACGTGGCAGAGCGATGCTCCTACGCTCTAACGGAGGAGCAGCCCCTTCCCATATGTGGGGCCAGCGGAAGGGTTCAAACCCCAAGTCAAACTTCCTTGTACTGTACCAACCTGGTTCTCACAGCCTGCTACAGAGTCTCTACCTCCCCTACAGTCCAGTGAGTCAGTATCCCTCAAGTCCTGACTTCCAACTTCGGTTCATCATGACTCGCCACTCATGCACTAAGGACAGTCGGCCATCTACCTACAATTCAATGATGATGAGCTGTTGACCACAGAGAAAGGACGGACCACATGGACCACAGAAAAGCCCCTTGTATTCTCGAGGACAGGACACACAGTTATTTTCAGGGTTAAGGTATCCTCGCCCCATCCAGACCAAAACAATAAGGCGTGAGGGTTCTTGTACTGACTTTCATGATATATTGCTGTGGGGAAATTGTTCAAGGGAACCTCCCCAGACAGACTGTGACATATGGTAATGTTTCATGTCTATCTCTCCCGAAAGGTTTTTATAACTCATGGGGGCAGATTTACAAGCCCCTTGCGCCACTTTTGCGTCACTTTTAAATTGGGAAATGTGACGCAAAAGTGGTGCAAGGGGCTTGTGAATCTGACCCATGGCTTTTTAGCCAATTTAGTTGGAAGGTAGTAATGTAAAATAAAATATTTGGCCTAATTAAAACGAAATTGGGGAGGGGGCGTTACTTTGCCAAAGGCCTCTTGCGAGGGCCAGACTCAGTTATACACAATAATTATCGAGGGCTGCTTTAAGCTGTCAGCCTGTCCCTGAACACCAGCATAATACATCGTCTTTTACCTCACCACCAAAGCCCACCTTCTCTGATCGCTGCATATCTCAAGGTGCGATTGCCTCTTAAGACGCCCTCAATCACCCCAGCACATTTAAAATCAAATTGTTGTGCAGAATAATAGCACAGCGGCATTATAACAGCCCCCCCCCCCCCCAATCAGGTACTGCTGAACGAGATGAAATGTTCACTGAGGAGCCCCGGGAGTCCGTCGGAGGGATGCATTCATATTTATAAACCAAGCCATTATACTTGAAGAGGAGAGGGGAGTGAAGATTAGCATACGTAGAGGAATGTCTGACATGCAGCACGCAAGCGTAAGTGGATACACAGCCTCGTCAGACTTCGAGCCTTGCTTGGCTTTCAGCTTTTGCTGTTGGTAGTGTTTTTGAAGTATTCCATAACTATTAATATATGTTAGACTGGCTGGAACTGGTTAGAGGGGTTTCACTGAAATGTGTGGACAAGAATGCATGTCCATCACAGGTCCGGCGCAAGCGGAAAGATGGCACTTGGACTAGTTGGGAGGGCATCTAGCATGGCTATGGCTGGAATCTGAAACTGGAGACTGGGAATGCAAAAGACAAGAGCTGCACACATCCCTTAACCACTCTTTGCTTTGGTTTATTAGTCATTATCACAGAGGCTTCTTGAGAGGGCCTCTTGTCATTGAGTCCCATAATCACCCACACAGCCATGCACTGTGGATACAGGAACAACTTGCTCTCATCACTAAGACCTGATTTGTATGTTGGCAGAAAGGATACTACGTCACAATAGCAAAAGAGTACCCTTTCCGCCAACCTAGAGGTCTCCACGATTCATTTAGAGTCAGGCGGACCTTCAGCGTATAGACAGAAGAGACTGCCCCGTCTCCTCCACCTGCACATACCTTGGGTCATAGTAGGTGTGGCCCTGTATCTGCCTATTGTATTTAAATTGGGTGGGCACACAGTCAGTTTTTACTGCCCATCACCATCATGAAAAATGTGGTGGTAAGTGGCAGTGAAAACTTTTAAATGATTCCCACGCCATGGAAGATGTTCACGTGGCGAGGGTATCATAGTTTTTTTGTTGTTTTTTTAAAATCCTGTTTTGGGATTTTCTTTTTGAAAATAAAATAAAGTTGGTAGTTTGACGTAAGACTCTGGCATCTTGATGGAGCCCTCAATATAGCTTACAATGCATTTCCAGGAACTGCCACGACAGCATTCCTGAAAATACAAGAGATTTCTGTAGGGGCAGCAGACATCTCTAAATACAGAGGGCAGAGTACCCTCTCCATGACAGAATTAATGGCAATGGTAATTACTCCTTCTGCCAAGAATTAAATCAGCCCCTCAAATTCCTCTCTTGCTGTGTGCAGTCCAAGCGATTATAATGCCAAAGCACGCCCCAGTGTACAGGATGGAGAGGCATGGTGGTGGTGCCTGTTGAAAATTCAGTACATCAAGGATGTTGTGTGTATAATTGCTCAGTAATTTAAAAGTAAAGTGGATAAGTATTAATGTTTGGCACAGATTTCCATGGCTCAAAAAATGCATTCTATCATGGGAGCCTCTGACCATGGTTTGAATTTTTTAAGAGAGGAAGTCTCAGCAAGTTAAGCTTGGCCCTTTCATCTCCTCATCCTTGTTCATTACTTGCAGAGAACAGCACGGGTAGGCATTGTACCTTTATTTAATATTTACACCTGATCCCTGTTAGAAATTATGGCTGTAGGAATAATCTTCAGATCATGCATCGATAATGCTCAAATTAATTGTTGTCTCAGTAGCTCGACAGACAGTTTTGCTGGCATTGAATTAAGGTCCTAATTTAGAGTTTGACAGATGGTACAAGATCCTCCAGGGTGGCACAAAATATTACCTTTAAGACTCTGAAAAGCTACTTTCTGCCAGGTTTAGAAATGACTGTCAGCCCAACAGTCATCTCAGTACTTTGAAAGAAACAATGTCACAGCGGTATCCTTCAAGGTACAAAAAGTTTGGTGGACGACTGCCGACGGTTGTGATGGTCATCTACCAAACTTTTAACATTTTTTGAGTTTTTCAAAAGCAAACTCTTCAAGAGCTTTTTCCCCATGTCCGGGGGTCATTATCTTTTTTCTGTCCATCACTGGGAGATTTCTTCTGGCGATGATTGACAGAAAAAAGCCCATCACACCGTCCACCCTAGATAGTGTGGGAGGTGTAATGCCTTTACTCTCTCTCACAGCCCCTAGTCTGTTGGGCCGTCAGAGGAAGCTTTCTGTTGATGGAGCCAACAAAGGCTCCATCAACAGAAAGGTTAAACAAACAACCAAGAGTTTGGAGGATATGAGACTCCGTTGTGTTTGCGACAGAGTACTATATCAAATGCGGACAAACCAGAATTTTTCTTATTTTGCACAAAACATACACTTTAGGGCTCATTATGATGGCAGAAGAACCGCCACCACCAGCCGTCCAGTGGCGATCCGTCCGCCATCAAACGTGGATTGACCGCCCACCAGATTAGGATGGCGGGCGGATCCACACTGCGACCATGGTGGACGCAAAGACCGTCCGCCACAGAACTGCCACGGAAGACGGTCCAGATAGGGTAAAATGGTGGCGGTGCCTAGCAGGCACCGTCCACCATATTACAATATAGGCGTCAGCTGGCGGGGTTTGGGTTGGGGGGCCCATTGCGGGCCCCTCTTGTTTTGGGGGGAGGTGATGTACTGGGGGGTACCCATGGTACCCCCTGCATTTCCCTGCACTGCGTGGCAGGCACCGCGTGGTCCCTGCCACACAGTGCAGGGAAATGGAAAACATGCATTTTTACTATTGCGGCGGGTGCTGCAGCCAGTGGCGGTCGCATCATAATTGCATGTGCGGGACCGCTGCCATACAAGCAAACGGTCCAACTACCGCAACGATGGCAGTCGGGCAAAAGCCCAACCGCCATCGTAATTGGCCCCTTTGTTTCCAGTGGTGTTTCCACAGCTATTTTCTATGTTCGAAATTGCTACCAACTCCAAGGACACTATTGAACATTTTAGAGTTATGTAAGATTCTGCTAGAAGTCTTATTCTACAGGTAGCTAAAGTGATTAGGAACAGGTGGTCCAAGCTATGTTCAAAGGATACTTAATTTCCCAGCCTAGTTAAACACAAGACCTAAAAATGGAAATGCGCTTTATGAAGGTCTTCCACATTCCAAAATATGGAGGTTACAGTGACTCCACAATGCAGTCGTTCAGATAATATTTGGAGAGTATGATCATGCCTCTGATTTCAGGATATTTTTATATTACCTTATAGTGAACGCCAGGATTGATGTTAAATTCCTCTCATTGGTATTAAAATGTTCACTTAAAGTAGAGCGGATCCGTTTTTTTGCCAACAAACTCAGTTGGACACTTTGTTTTTCTAACAAATACTATCAGCCATTACCCATACCCTGGACCACCTGTAAAGCCCACGGTGATAGCAGGTTCTCAGTTTTGTGCCCCAGCCTGTGGAACCAGCTGTCTTTGAATGTCAAATAAAGACAATCATTGCTAACTTTCAGGAACACTTTCAAAGGCTGGTTCTTCTATTGACTAGTGATCATGCTCTGATGGGTCTCTTCTTTTTTCTGGTACCATTCAGTACATTCAGCATGCACTAGGTAAAAAATAAATTTATAAAAAACAATTCTTACATTAAATATAGAGGGATTCTAGGCTCAGGGACCATGGAAATCATTGGGATACCTTTTCTTGGGTGTGCAAACACCTCAGATAAAGGTAAACCTGGGGATGACCTTGTATATACGGCACACGTATGTGGTACCACTAGTGAATGCATAGGATTCATCCTTTACCTGGGTTTTTTTTATGCACCCCAAAGAAGGTAATCCTAAAAATAATAGGGTGCAGTTTGAGAACAGCAGCGTAGCTTGGTCTGTAAGATTGGGGGGAACGGGGGGGGGGAGGGGAGGTGAGCTTCAAATTTCCCAACAATCGCACTGGAACATAATATTAAAACACATTGTACATCAAGCAGGGCGCACAAGAGGAGCTTGGGATAGCGGAAAGGGAGAGGAAATCGGATTGGTAGGGGTACCAAGTGAGAGAAAGCACATTATTTTGTGCAGTAACCAACATTTGTAAAGTCTTTCCTAACAGACAGGGAGGAAGTTGGTGCGTTTTTTTGTCTGTTTGTGTAAAAATTACTGGTGAAAACCGACAGACACCTCACCATCCCCAACTATTTTTCAAAAAATTTATTTATTAGGGGGTGTAACACACCCAACACCCCCCTGAAGCTACTCTCCTGTTTAAGAAGACTACTGCCCCCACCCCAGGACTTCCTTCTGCACCTCTTCCTTGTAATTGACGCCATGGTGTGTGTCAAGGGATTTGGCATAGGGAATCTGTGATCTCTGTCTACCAAGATGTAAATGAGAACCTTTCAGTTCAGAAGTGGTTCCATTATGTGTCTAGAATTTTGAGTGAGATTCAAATTGTAGATGTACTGTTGGGGTTTTACCTGGATTTTATAGGCGAGTCTTGAATGTGGTTGGAACATAAATGGTGAGTTTTGTTGAATGATTCTAATGCATAACCAGTGATTGATAAGTGGTTACATTCTAGGAACAGGGCATGGAGCGTGGTCAGCATATTACAATTTTAGACAGCAGAAATGGTTCAAATTTAGGGTGATATACTCTGCGTGACCGTGAAACAGCATGTGGCACTCGGGGACTGGGACCTCAAAATGACCAAGTGTAGCTGCCTGCGGAATGATCCTTCATATTGATCTCACTTTAACTGAAGGTGAGCAAACATGCATAGTTTGTAACCTTGCTACTAATTACCCACACAATCACTAGTAAATACCATCCAGCAAGGACATTATCTTAAGCCAGCACTATCATTAATAATCTGCAAATTATATACTTAAACAATACAAACATCACAAAATCTCTATGTCACTAAGAAATTGCCCACTCCTGGTATAACATAGGCCACCGGAGCATACTGTGCGCACCTATGGCATTACAGAGCCCATCCCTGGCATAATGGTGGAAATTCTAGCCAGTTTGTGGACACCCTTTTTTTTTTTTTTTTTTTTTTAGGTTCAAAAGAATTTTATTAAAGAAGTACAGGTGTCAATACAGCAAGAAAAACAACAAAAGAAGAAAAAATCAAAAATATAGCAGTAACGTGCACAATGAAGCAAAATATGACTGTAAAAAGGACATGAGGCTAAGAGAAGAAAAATAATTGAGGCTAAATAGTAAAAAGAAGCAGTATTAGATAAAAATGCAATAAAATGTATCATAATAAATGTAAAGGAACATAAAGGTCCATCAAGGAGGTTTGGAAACTTCTTGCTGAGAGGGAAGCAAACAAAATGAAGGGGAGGAACGCTTAGCACATTTATCAAGGTATAAGGTTACAGGAAGCCATAAATCATGTCGCATCTTGGCCATATTAAGGGGGTAAATGAAGACAGTATCAAGCCTGTGATTATGACAAACATTGTACCACCATGCTCTAAAAGACACATTAGCAAAATTTTTCCAATTGACCGTAATTTGCTGAAATGCAACCACTAGTAATAAATCAACTATTTGTACAGTGGAATCAGTATCAATCCAGCAAGGGGAGAGGCTACCTAAAAAGATATTAACAAAGGAGAAAGGAAGTGTAGTGTGAAATATGGCATTAATTGGGGCCCAAACTTGTTTCCAGAAACTATGGACGGCATTGCAAGAAAAAAGCATGTGAAAAAGAGTAGCCTTAGGGGTCGAGCATGACCAACAAAGGTCAGGGATTGAGTAAGAACCTTTATTCAACATGTGAGGTGAAAAGAGAAGTCTATTATAAATGAAGAAGAGAGTTGGCGTGAGGGAAGCCGCTCTGGAGGACTTACGAAGCTTGATCCATAATTTGTCCCATAAAGATATGGGCCAAGAAACACCAAAATCAGATTCCCAATGTTCCTCCACCTTGGATTTTGGCCTAGGTGTAACAGTTACGCAAAATGAGTGATAAATTGAGGATGCTGTGGGCTGGGAGTATAGTAAAGAGTGGAGACGGGAATGAGGGCTAGGAAGAACAGGATGAGTAGGGGAATTAGAAAGTTTGTCAAATGTGGACAAAATTGCAGATTTAAGTAAAGTATACTTGCGAATGAAGGAGTGGGGAAGACCAAACTGTTGGCTAAGAGCCGGGAAAGATAAGAAATCAGAGCCAGAAAAAAGATGGGATACCCATATCAAACCCTTTTGCCTCCAAGATTTCCAATAGAAAGGTTTCTGATTAATAAGAACACTACTATTATACCAAATAGTGGTATTGAGAAAGGCAGCTGCAGAGGAAGGGGGGTTGGGGGAGGTGGAAAGAAGAAGCTTGGTGGTGAACTTATGAATGGGAGTGAAAATAGCCTGGGGCTTACGAGAAAATGATAGATATTCAGCGAAGGTGAAAGGGGATAAAGCGAGACGTTCAAGGACAAGCCATAAAGGGGAGGAAGCATCAGGATCTCGCAACCAAAGAGAAGGTTGTCGCAGAAGAAAAGCTTTGTGATAAGCGGGAAAATCTGGGAAGTTGACCCCGCCTTGTGATTTAGGAAGACGTAATCTGCATAAAGACATACGTGCTTTTTTCCCGGACCAAATGAAAGAAGAGAGAACGGAATTAATTTTCTTGAAAAACTTAGTTGGGATAGGTACTGGGATATTGGATATAGTGTAGAGAACTATTGGGGAGAGCATCATTTTAATGGTGTCAAGACGACCCCACCAGGAAAAGGTAAAGTGGGTGCCATCTGGAAGTAAGGTCAGATAATTTCTGGGAGCATTTAGTGAGGCACAACAAAATAGTGTCGGGAAGAGAAGGGGCAATATACAAACCAAGATATTTAATATGGGAGGAACTCCATGTAAAATTAGACGCATCAAAATCCGATTTAAAGGTAAATTTAGTGAGGGGTAAAATTTCACATTTGTCATTATTTAGTTTATAACCAGAAATTTGGGAATAATCGTGAACTTCTTTAAGAAATGCAGGAATAGAGATGGTAGGGTTGGACATGAAAAGTAAAATATCGTCTGCGTAAGCAGCAAGTTTAATGTGTGTATGAGAGGTTTGAAAACCATGCAAATCGGGGTTCTGGCGAAGTTTTGAAAGAAAGGGTTCTAATGCTAGTTTGAAAAGAAAGGGTGAAAGGGGACAACCCTGACGGACTCCTCTACCTAAGGTGAAAAAGGAAGAGACTAGGCCATTGGCACAAACCGCCGCTCTGGGACTGGAATATAGAAAAGAAACGAAGGAGATAAAGTTAGGGCCAAATCCAAACCATCTAAGGGCAGAGAAAAGGAAGGTCCATTCCACTCTGTCAAACGCTTTCTCTGCGTCCAAAGCAATTGCCGCTAATGAGTCGTGAGAGCGTGAGGATTTGGATAGGACGTTGAATAAAAGTCTAGTGTTGTCTGTAATGAAACGGCCCTTAACAAATCCAGACTGTTCCGAGCCCAAGAGTTCAGGAAGAAGAGGATCTAATCTTAAAGCGAGAGATTTAGCGTAAAGTTTATAGTCAATATTAAACAAAGAGATTGGTCTATAATTCTTGCAATGTTGGGCGTCTTTTCCTTCTTTAGGTATGATGCAAATATGGGCATCCGAGAAGGTGCCGGAGGAAGCACCATTAATTATAAAGGAATCAATAAGCGTGTGCAATCTGGGTAATAATAATTTAGAAAAGTGTACATAAAATTCAGCTGTGAATCCGTCTGGACCCGGGGCTTTATCTTTCTTGAGTGATTGAAGTGCAATGTGTAATTCGGATTCAGAGATGGGAAGTTCAAGAATGGATAAATCAACTGGAAAGTGAGGAGGTGTTTTGATGGTGGAAAAAAAGGCAGCTAGGTCTTGTGCGGAGGGATGGGTTTCAGAAGAATAGAGCGTGGAGTAAAAACGAGAAAATTCCTCTAAAATATCAACATCAGTATGCTTTAAAACAGAATTAACATCATAAACAGACTGAATGTTCAATCTATGTTGCTTAACTTTTAAATAATTGGCTAAAATCTTACCCGCCTTGTTCTTTCCCCCATAGAATTTTGAGCTGGATTTCAATAAATATAATGAGGCATCATCAGTGGATTGTTTGTTAAATTGCATCTTAGCTTCAATAAGAGTAGTCAAACTTTCCTGCGAATGAGAGGTATAGAAAGAGTGCTCCAGATCTTTAATCTTGAGGAGAAGATCTTTTGTAATTTGACGAGCGCTCTTGCGTTTTCTGGAAACATAATCAATAATGAAGCCTCTGGCCGCAGCCTTATAAGCATCCCAGATAGCATGTTGGGGCAAGGTGGGCGTGTCATTAATGGCGAAAAACTCAGTGGTAAAATCAACAAAGGAAGTGGTAAACTTGGGGTCCAGAAGTAAAGTGTTATTAAAGCGCCAACGTTTCGGCCCAGTGGACCTGGAAAGGATATCAATGTTGGCTAAAACTGGGGCATGGTCAGAGAACTCATGCTGACATTGGCCCCCAATGTCAGCATGAGTAAGGGACTGTGAAATATGATGGGAGAGAAAAATATAATCAATACGGGACTGTGAATGGTGGGATGGGGAATAGAATGTAAACTCTTTAGTAGTAGGGTTACAAAGACGCCAGGCATCAATGAGTTTGTGCTGGGTTATTGCTTGAACAAACAGTTTGTGAGCTTTATTAGGGATAAAAGAAGCCTTAGAGTGTCTGTCCAAAAAAGGGTCAATGGGCAAGTTGCAGTCTCCCGCCAAAATAAAATTGTCATCAACGTATTCAGAAATACGAGAGGCCATTGTTCGCCAAAAGGCAGGATCACCACCAGTAGGTGCATAAATGTTGAGAAGGGAAACGGGGATCCCTTTCAAGGAAAGTTTGACGTATAACCATCTACCCTCAGGATCTGAGTCAGAGATCAAGAGCGAATGAGGGAAGGATTTGCGAATTAACACAGCCACACCATTTCTTTTACCATCCCCAGGAGCAGAAAAAACACTTCCTACCCATCCCCTTTTAAGTTTGGCAGCTTCAATGTCAGACAAATGAGTTTCTTGCAGGAAGGCAATGTCAACATTCAACTTGGCTAAATGAGAAATATTTTTTTGCCTCTTAATAGGAGAATGGAGACCTTTAACGTTCCAGGAAACAATACGAACTGCCATTAAGAGATTTTAAAGAGATAATGCAGAGAAAAATTAACACATCGAGCAAAAGCCTCAAAGAAAGTGAAACTGTAAGAGAGAGAAAAAGGAGAGAAAAGACAAGAATAGAGGAGGGATGAAACGTATAAGAGAAAAAAGAAGAAAAGGATATTAAAAGACATCAAGAAAATATAAAACTTCGAAGGTGAAGTGAAATGCCATGCATGAATTAGAAGAGATCCAGAAAATTCAGTAAAAAAGGACAAGTGGTATAAACAAAAGGGAAATTGCGAGAAGGTCAATGAGTTGATAAAAGAAGAGAGAATAAAGTCAACAGAAAGCCAACAAGAAATAAAGGTAGGGAAGGGGAAAAGTAGGAAGGAAGAGAGCGAGCGAATAAAAGGTACTGGCACCAAAAAACCTGACGATATGAAGAAAAGAATCAAAATAAGAAAGAAGAAAACAAGAACAGACATATCAAAAAAGAACGGGGGATACTCACAAGGGGTAAAACAGGAGAAACAGTCAAGGAACAGGAACAAACGAGGGTGTTCGAGGATGTGGAGAGAGGAAGGTAGGGCCAACTGGAGAAGGCAGGACACTCGGGGTCGGGGAAACGTCCAACCAGAGAAACGGGACGGAACGCATAACAATGATCTGTGAAAAAAGACAGACAACAAGGTTAGAGATCGGCAAATGACAAGGGCATAAAGCATACCAAGAGTATAACAAAACAGGGAATTATATCAGCAGTGAGAAACTACTACAATGGAAAGCAAGCACTCATCAAGAGAACAAATATGTTCAAGAACAATGCGATTAACAAATAGAAACAATGCATGGGACATCAATATAAGATTCCAGGAGAAAGTCATGTTGGAGAAGCAGAGGAAGGACCAGAGAGCTCCATATCTGCATGGCCGCAAGAGTTCAGGAAACTCCGAAGACGTGTAGGCTCCTCATATGTCGTGGTTTTATTATTATAGGTAACTTTGAATAAGCAAGGATGGAAAAGGCCATATCTAGCACCAATTGAACGGAGTTCTGGTCTCATGTCTAGGAAGGCTTTACGACGGCTTGCAGTCGCTTTGGCATAGTCCTGTGCAAAGAACAATGTGGAACCAGACCAGGGAACACGTGAGGAAGCTCTAGCCGCAGAGAGAACTTTCAGTAGATCCGTGTATTCCAAAAAATACATTATTACACCTCTAGGCTTCGCTGGTGTGGAGAGAGAGGCGGGTGCTCGACCAAGCCTGTGGGCACGCTGGATATTGAGTGAGGTGTCCTCCGGCAAATGCAAAAGCTTGGGAAGAAAGGATTTGAAGAAGGTGATGGGATCACTCCCCTCGCAACCCTCCACAAGGCCATAAAGGCGTAGATTATTGCGTCTATTGCGGTTTTCCAAGTCCTCCACTTGCTTCTGGAGAGAGGAGAGCTGCACATGCATATGAGTGACCTTGGCCGCAGTATCCTGAAGAGAAGAGACGTCACGCTCCACCGATGACATTCGTTCATCCATCCGGGTCCAATTGTCAATGAGGACCTGCAACTTAGCGTTGGTTTCTTCCATGAAGGGGCGCAGAGCACGTATCTCCTCAAGAAGCAACTCCATCGAGATGTTCGAAGAAGACTTGGGAGGCGAAGGCGGGTCTTTTTTTAAACGTTTGGACGTAACTTTTCCTGAAGACTGTGATGAGGAATCCATGTTTGGCGCCGTCTCGCTGATAGGAGGAGGTTGAGATGCTTCCAATATAGCCAGTTCTGTGAAAAGTTTAGAATTTTTAATGTAGTTACGTTTTTGAAACTTGTTAGAGCCTTCAGCCATAAATGCGACTACGGAGTGTAGATACACAGAACTTAACCAGATATAAGCACAGAAAAGTCACAGGGTTAAATACAGGACCAAAACGGGCGAAATGTGAAAAGTAGGCAATACAAAAATTTGATGGGAGAATGTGCCAAATCAGAAAAGCCACAGGATCAGAAAACTGGGTTTTGTGAATTCAAAATGGCTGCCATATATGAGGAGAATGAAAAGCCATAACTGTCAGATAGTAATAAAAATGCTCACAAAAATGCTCATAAAACGCTGAAAAGTCCAGGAATCAAAACTTCAGAAGTCTTAGAGGCATGGTAGAGCCAGTACAATATCCAGGAGCGGAATGAGTGAGAGACGCGCTGCACATCAGAGGAACAAGCATATCAGTCAAAATGGCGGTCGCGGCCGATGTAGAGCCGCGACCGGGAGTAAAAGGCTGAAAAAATGCACAGAGAGATTACCGCGTCTTCAAAAAAGGAGCCCAAAGTCTTCCAGAATCCTTCCGAAAGGAAAGTCTGCCCGTCATTTTCCCTTTCGCGTTCGTAGAGTGCCCGTAGTCTCTGGCGTGGACGGAGCCCTCACGCCGATGCCGCCATCTCGCCGGGCGCCTAGCCACGCCCCCCCGTTTGTGGACACCCTTGATATGATTGTGCGAACATAGTGCAATGCTGGCCCTAAAATACCAGCAGTCATGCTTGTCAGAATGTTTTCTCTCCTTAGCATTACGCCACAGACCACCTTTGCTTTATGTCTGGTTCTAGTATAATGGTAGTTAGTCTTGGCATAATGACGCCCACCCCTGGCCTAATGGTGGCCATCGCTGGATATATCAAGCATGTTTGTAGTATAATTCTCACTTTGGCATACTGGTAATGATTCTTGGGTCATTCTTTGTATATTGTTGTTATATTTTGCATGATGGTGTTCATCTATGGCTAAATGCTGACCCTGTATATTGGCACATTGGTTACTATGATGATGTTCGGGAGCCTTCGTCTTGATGGGTCTTGAACATCTCAAGTTATTGTGGCAATTTACTATATTCTTATCCATCTCCCGATGTGAAATGTAGATACTGTGAATTATGCTGTGATTCCAAAGAGTCCCTTTGTTCCCTTCATTGTCTTTTCCCATACATTGTGAGACTAATGAGCGGCATACTCTGCAAGTTAAAACTGCACCTTCTTGTTTGTGTTGGTTATGTTTTAGTCATTTGCATAATTAGCTTCTCTTGAGGGTAACAGATTACAGCTACTCAAGCTGATACATCCAAGCATCATCTTTATTAACAGGGCCTGGTTAAGAAAATGTTTTCTGTTCAAAAGCCTCAATTACCCTAATTCAGTGGTTTTGAGTCTGAGAATGAATGTAAATTCCTTCTTCAGGAGTACCAGGTCTGTACTACCCCTCACTCTGGATTTTTTGTAGCCATTTCTAGTACTGTACGATTTAAATGCCCGTCACTGTGTCCTTGTTTCAGCAAATCTTTCACTGTGTGCCTATCAATCAATCAATCAATCAATCAATCAATCAATCAATCAATCAGTATTTGTAGAGTGCGCACTGTCACCCCTAGGGGCATCTGGTTCCTGAGGAGCCATGTCTCCTTTGAAAAGCCAGGTCTTGAGCTTCTTTCTGAAATCCGCCAGGGAGGCGGCTGTACAGAGGTGGAGGTTAGGGCATTCCAGGTCTTGGTGGCGATGTAGGAGAAGGGCGACCACTGTTGAGGCTGGGATGAGTGAAGGGGCGGTGGATGGGGGCGAGTGTGGCAGAGCACAGGTGTCTTGTCGGCAGGTGGAAGCTCAGTCGATGGTTGATGTAGGCTGGTCCTTAGTTGTGTCGAGCTTTGTAGGGGTGCATGAGGATCTTGAACTGACATCACTTCTGAATGGGGAGCCAGTGGAGGTCTCTGAGGTAGGGGGTGATGTGGGACCAATTGGGGAGGTCCAGGATGAGTCTGGCTGTAGTGTTCTGTATGGTCTGGAGTCTTTTGAGGAGTTGGGTGGAGATTCCGGCATGGAGAATGTTGCCGTAGTCTAGGTGGCTGGTGACGAGGACCTGTGTGACGTTCTTTCTGGTGTTGAAGGGAGACCATCTGAAGGTTCTACTGAGCATGCAGAGGTTGTGGAAGCACAAGGAGGCACCTGCGTTGACTAGTCGTTTCATTGTTAGTTGGCTGTCAAGGATGATGCTGTGGTTGCGTATGTGGTCTGTCGGTGTGGGTGTTGGTCGGAGTTCTGCTGGCCACCAGCTGTGGCTACATACGGAGGTGTTCTTCCAAAGATAAGTACTTCTGTTTTGTCAGGGTTGAGCTTGACACAGCTGTCTCTCAACCTTTTGGTTACAACTGTCATGGTGCTGTGGAAGTTGGTTTGGGTGTTGGTAGGGTCTTCAGTCAGTGCGAGGATGAGTTGAGTGTTATCGGCATATGAGATTATGTTGAGACCGTGTGATCTGACAACGTCTGCGAGGGGGGTCATGTAGACTTTGAATAGGTTGGGGCTGAGGGATGATCCTTGGGGTATGCTGCAGGTGATGTCCCTGGGTGTGTAGGAGAAGGGAGGAATTTGGATGCTCTGTGTGCATCCTGAGACAAAGCAAGTGGGCCATTTGAGGGGGTTCTGCTGTATGCCGGTGGTGTGGAGTCTATCGATGAGGGTGTGGTGGGAGATGATGTTGAATGCAGCAGAGAGGTCAAGGAGGATCAGGGTCACAGTTTCTCTTTGGTGGAGGAGAGATCTGATGATCTAATGTTCTCTGTGGCAGCAATCAGGGTGGTCTCAGTTCTGTGGTTGGCACAGAATCCTGATTGTGATGCATCTAGTAGTTGGCTGAGTTCCAAAAATTTGATGAGCTGTTGGTTGATGGCTTTCTCAAGAAAGTTTGCCAGAAAGGGGAGCAGGTCTGTAGTTTTTGAGGTTGCTGGGGTTGGCAGAGGGCTTTTTCATGAGGTGTCTTACCTCCGCATGTTTCCATCCATCTGGAAAGGTTGCTGTGGCGATGGAGGTGTTGAGGATGCTGGTGAGCTCTGCGCTGATAGGGTCGGCACGAAGGTTGAAAAGAAGGTGGGGGCAGGGGTTAGAGGGCGCCCTGGAATGGATGAACAACATTATGGTAGAGGTGGTCTGTACTGTGAGGGGAGAACAAGTGGTTAGTGTTCGGCTAGTAATTGCTGGTTGCTTGTGGCTGTCAAGGCTGGTTGTGGTGGGATGGGGGTCGAAGTTGTTGTGGATCATGGCTATCTAGCTGTGGAATTAGTCCAAGAGGGAGTCGCAGAGTTCTTGGGAGGGGTGGTTGGTGTTCTCTGTGGCTGGAGGGTTGGGAAATCCTTGACAATCTTGAATAGTTCCTTTGTGTGGTTAGCTGCGGTATTGATACGGTTGATAATGGCTGCTCTCTTTGCTTCCTTGATGTGCCAATGGTAGTCACTAAGGGCAGCTTTGTGGGCAGCTCTGTTGGAGGGGTCCTTGGAAGCTCACCAATGCTTCTTGAGTCAGTAGCATTTACACTTGATGGTTCTGAGCTCTGGGGTGTACCAGCTGGCATGTTTCAAGGCTTTGTTGGTGTTGGCTGATTTCGGGAGGGCGATTTCTTCAACGCATTTGGTGAGCCAGGTGGTGAAGTTCCGGACAGCCTGTTTGAGATCTGCTAAGGTTTTAGGTTGAGTGGTGCTGAGGGATTAGGTCTATTGTGCTTTGGCGACTTTTCCCCAACTGAGGTGGTTGGCACTGTGGTGCTTGGTGGTTGTATGTTGAGCATTGCCAGAGACAGGAAAGTGGACAATGGCGTAGTTGGTCCAGTTGAGCTCTGTGATGTGAGTGAATTGGAGTCTGTTGCTGGAGGTAAAGATGGCATCGAGTGAGTATCAGGCTTTGTGCGTGGGTTCATTGATGAGCTGCGTGAGGCCGATGTTGCTGAGGTTCTCTAGGAGAGAAGCAGTGTTGGTGTTGTTGGGGTTGCAATGTGGAAATTGAGACTGCCGAGCAGGACGTAGTGGTGGGAGTCAATGGCCAGGGATGTGATGAGGTTGGAAATGGCATTGCAGAAGGCTGGACAGTGTCCCAGTGGTCTGTAAGCAAGGGTGCCTTTATCGTGGTCATGGAAATGGTTTGCAGTCAGAAGTTGAGGTGTTCCATGAGGGTTTTGGGGTTGTCATTGGTGATGGTTCATCGGACGGATTTTGGCAATGCCTCCACCGTGTCTGTTTGCGTGGTCTCTGTGTATCATCTTATAGCCGATGGGTGTGGCAGTGGCGATGGCGGGATTTGCGGTGAGGTTGAGCAACGTTACGTTGATGAAGGCCACATCGGGGGAGAGGGTGGTGATGGTGTGACAAAAGCGTATTTTTTGGAGTGAGAGGGCATTGACCAGGATGCATTGGAGTGGTGCCGGGTTGTGGGTAGTCTCGTGCACGTGAAGTTCGTGTGGGCCGGTGGTCCTGTGCAGCAAGAGAAGCGGCAGTGGTGGCAGGTAAAGAATACTTTTGTTGATAGCGGGGTGGCTGTAAAGCAGTTGTTGAGGCATCCAGGGTCTAAAGCCAGGAGGTCCTTGGTGGTGTAGCGGTCGATGGAGAGAGGGCCAGGTACGGGTGGCTGCAGACAGGCTTGCCTTCAGCATGCCGGCAGCACAGCCGCGCAGTAGACTCCATAAGTACTCCTGGGGGTGCGAGGGGCTGAGCGGGAGGGGGGAGATTGGTACGGCAGTTAAAACAACAACAACACAAGGGAAAACTAAAACACCAATGCTAGCACAAAAGCAGCAAAACAAAAAATAAATGGGAAAGATGACTTAAAATTGGCAGGCAAATAAAAATAGAGTTAAATAAAATTACAAATTATTAGTGGGAGGCAGTGGCGGACTGCAGGCATTAACAGGAGGCTATGGGACTGGGAAGTGGAGTCCCGGTCTCGAGGGGCCAGGCAGGGAAGCGGCGCAGAGAGCAGAGGTCAATGGGTTAGTCTATCAGAAATTTGGTTATTAATCGAATAACCTTTGGTTATTAATTAAATAAACATTTTCTGATTAGGTCAAAATATGGTTCGCAGATAATCCTTGCTCAACCCTGGTAGCTAAGACACAAGCAGCAGATAATCGCCAGAGAAACATACAATAAGTTCAAGTAGTACCAACAGTTTTAAAGTAGACAACACAATAAAATTAATTTCCAAACCAACTTAGAAAAATAAAGAAAACATTGAGGGGCCGATTCGATAGCCGGTCGGACAGCTGTCCGCAGCCTTACCATGCGACAGACACGTACCCGGAGCCAGTCCGTCCTGTAGAGAAAGTACGATGCGCATAACTGCCAAAAACACGACCGACACGTGGGCTGTGATTCAAGCTCCATTCTCCGTCCGAGCCGTAACTCCTAACGCTGAACCGAGTCGCTTGGAAGCAGTATCCATAGCAGTTTCCGGCATGACAAGTACGATGCGTACTTCCTACGCGCCGGACGGGTCGCCACGTGCGGGACATCACAACATCCGGAAAACAAGCGTATCAGCTACGATTCGCGCCACAACTCAATACACGGCTACTAGACAGACCAGCTTGCAGCGGGTACGAGACGAAGCAACAAGCAGCGTGTATGACACGAACACATCATGAATCCCATTGCGCAGGTCATACCAGTACTCTACATCTATGACCGGCTCAGGAACCAACGCCGACGGCGCAGGTGGTAAGTCAGACACCTACCACATAAACAAACGACACGTACCCACAAAATTGCACACACACACACACAGAGGATCCACATTCTGGCCACTAACAACAGCCCTCCATAGGGGTTGCATGGCCAGCACCACTAACACCCCCATCCATAGGGCTTATGTTGCCCATCACCCCTGCCACCCACACCCATAGGGGACCTGTTGCCCATCACTACGGCCACTCCCAGCCATAGGGCTTAAGTTGCTCATAACTACTGCCACCCCCAGCCATAGGGCTTATGTTGCCCATCACTACTGCCACCCCCACCCATAGGGCCTATGTTGCCCATCACCCCTGCCACCCATAGGGGACCTGTTGCCCATCACTACTGCCACCCCCAACCATAGGGCTTATGTTGCCCATCAACCCTGCCACCCCCACTCACAGGGGACCTGTTGCCCATCAACCCTGCCACCACCCCCCATAGGGCTTATGTTGCCCATAACCCCTGACACCCCCAGCCATAGGGATTATGTTGCCCATCACTACTGCCACCCCCAGCCATAGGGCTTATGTTGCCCATCACTACTGCCACCCCCACCCATAGGGCTTATGTTGCCCATCACTACTGCCACCCCCAGCCATAGGGCTTATGTTGCCCATCACCCCTGCCACCCCCACTCACAGGGGACCTGTTGCCCATCACCCCTGCCACCACCCCCCATAGGGCTTATGTTGCCCATCACCCCTGCCACCCCCAGCCATAGAGCTTATGTTGCCCATCACTACTGCCACCCCCAGCCATAGGGCTTATGTTGCCCATCACTACTGCCACCCCCAGCCATAGGGCTTATGTTGCCCATCACACCTGCCACCCCCACTCACAGGGGACCTGTTGCCTATCACCCCTGCCACCACCCTCCATAGGGCTTATGTTGCCCATCACCCCTGCCACCCCCACTCACAGGGGACCTGTTGCCCATCACTTCTGCCACCCCCAGCCATAGGGCTTATGTTGCCCATCACTACTGCCACCCCCATCCATAGGGCTTATGTTGCCCATCACTACTGCCACCCCCACCCATAGGATGGGTGATGCGCAAAACATCCAGCATACCCCAACATCAGGTATGTCAGCAAAATACATCCCCCTAACATCATGTCAACAGTGTGTAGTGTGTGACAAATGCCCACAACAGTGATTATGGCTACGAACACACAATGTAAGTAACAGCACATGTGTGACCAACACATGAGTGTGACATACACAAAGCAAGCATCACCATAGCACTGTGGCAATGTAAAAAGAACACCCCCTCACTGTGTAGAACAGAAGTTAAGTGTGGGCTTCCAAAATGCAGCAGATGTTGAGCATTGGGGTGATGGGGACTAAACCCCACGTCATCACAGTGACCAAAAGGTAAGTGTCATCATGTTCAAAGCTGCAAATAACAAACAGCATGTATGATCCCTGCTCCCAACACATTAAACACTTCTGGGGCAAACTAGTGGTTGTGTCCCATACACACAGAGATGTGGTGAGGCTAACAGTGCTGTGAAAACATAACACACTCTTGGCCATGTGCAGACAAGCACCACACATGGGGGCTGACAAAGCATACAGTGTACAATAAAACAAGAGCAGAAGTGACCATCACCAAGCATGCACACATCTCTAAAATAGACACACCAATCAAAACAACATGTGTAGACTGTAGGTGTCAGCTCACAAAGTCACATTCCATTCCAGCAATGGCACCTAACAACCAGGATGAATGTGCGCAATGATGTGATATGACTCACAGGGACAGCAGGCAAAATCACAGAAACAGCATCCAGACAAAGGCCCACAACAGCAATACCAATGCACTGGTGCAGATGCACAAACACAAACAGGCAAACTCACACTGCTCATCTGACACAGCATGTGTGTGTGTGTCACAGTATCCACAGGCAACTACACAACACATGATGGGGGCAGAACCACAGTGACACAGATGTGGACACAGTGCCATACAAAAGTAAACCATCATTGGGACACCCTAAGTGGGCAATCAGGCATTGGGAGATGAGAGGGAGCACAACAGACACATGTGACACAAGCTGGAATGTAAACCAACTAACACAGCAAGAGACTGACAGACAACAGCACTACCCCCAGGGACCAAACATTGGGGTGACACAAGCATTCATGACACCTCCACTGTGATGACAAAGGCAGATGTCGTACAAACTGGGAAACCCAGACATGTGTACTGTGCCACAAACGTACATCACACATACACAAACACAAATCACTCAGCATGGCCCCTCATCCATGGACAAACGGGAGCTAGGGGACCATCCATGCAAACATTCACATCAGTCCACCCTCAACACCACACACCCTGAACTGCAACAATGTGTATCTGTGAAGCCCTCATGGACATGTGACATTTCACATGCACCCATGACAAACACAGGAATGTTGGGAGGAACTAAGGTGCACAGACACATCACACAAGGACAGTTTACAACCCTGGGGAATGACAGACATACTGCACAGTATGCGGTACATGGCCATGACCGCAAAGCTCACGTAACCATCAGAATCCCTGCCACAGTTCCAGGACAATGCAGAAGCCAAGGAGAACCACAAGGCACACATGCTGACACCTGCCAGCATTGCAGCCATGAACCCGACAAGTGGGAGTAGTCACACACACATACAAATGTCTCAATCACTGACTGTGTCCCATCTGTGTCTGACAACATCATCACCAGTCAGGACTGACAAATCCCAATGATGATACACCAATTAACAGTAGTGTGTCATGCACCCACACATCTGGTAGCCCATTGGAAAAGTAGTGGGATGAACCCAGTACCACTCAGCAAGCATCAACAACAGGAACATATCAAGGGAACACTGTCTGTGTATGAACAGGGATGTGGACACGCACACATGCTCATACAACACACACCATGGGCCCAGGCCATTTCACTGGACAACACACTTACTTTAGGGGACACAACTCCTGTGGAAGCCCAGCTGTGCCAAACATATTCACCGTAAATCTCACTCATGTCTGCAGAACACTTGGTCAGTCAGCCATCAGTTACCACACAATGAAGGCTCTGGTCACAACAGCCTGGGTACGGGAGTCTCCCCTAAGTCATTTGCACATACCCAAAACATATCTCTAGCAAGTTGCACAGAGGACCCAGTTGTTCCTATACCAATGATGCCCACACCTGTAGGTCCAGTGTTGATGAGCACAAAGTCTGTGGAAGTGACAAATTGGACAATGGGAAGCACATCATATGTGCATAGGTGCAAGCCAGAGATGTGACCATGCAAATGAAATGCACACAGAGATGTCCACAATAGTTGATCCTGACACACCCAGGTAGCTGCAAAGGATGACATGGATACCCACCAGAATAGGATACATATCCCATGGACCACAGGGAGTACCTTACAGCAACACATCAGTATTCAACATTGTAAACAAAGCATCACAGGTGCAAGGGCATGTTAAACATCATCAAAATAGTGTACAGCTAAATCAAGTTCACAGGGATAAAGAAAAAAGCTTTATTCAGCATATTAAAAGTTAAACGTCTGTTCAAACAAAAGGCCAATGGCCAGTCCATGTCTAAATGCCAAGGAGTGAAGTAGAGTGACAACTGTCACACCTTGCTTGCCTGCACTGCTAAGGACCGGGGTAATCCCCTCGGAGGGGCATACATGGGGGCAGGCCAGGCACCGCAGGGACAGGATCAGGACGCAGCAGAAGGAGGCAGTGAAGGGGTGGTGGATGCAGGCGAGACACTTGCAACTGCAGTGGAGCTGACTGAAGTGGTGGGTGCTGTCACAACTGATGGGGTGGGTGCCGGCACAACTCCAGTGGGCAGGTCAGATGGAGTGGATTGGCTCACCACTGCAGTGCCCAAGTCAGACGGGGTGGTCGTGGACTCCAATGCAGTGCCTACATCCATGGAAGCAGAATGGGGGGCAGGTGAGGTCGGCAGGGCAGGGGGGGACACGGTGCCCACATCAGTGGCACTAACCGTCTGACCAGGTGTGGAGGAGCAAGTGCTAGGGGGGATGGCCTTAGCATTTTGGGGATGGTGTATCTGTGGTGGGGGAACCCGGGGCAGGGAGTGGCGGGGGAACCTCTGGAGTGGTGGCCTGGGGGATGGAGGACGGAGACTTTGCCTTGGAGCTGCGCGGTGGCGGGGGGGTTCTTGCTATTCTGGCGCTTGGGGGACTTGCGGGTGGGGGTCTCTGGCTGACTGTGCCTGGGGGAGGGTGTCTGGGTGTGAGGGGCACTCCCCTCTGTGTGTGGGGACTTACTCTTCCCCTTGTAATCAGGATCTGCTGGGTCAGTGGGGAAGAGGCCAAGGTCACAGAGGAAGAGCTTCTGAGGAGATGGGGTTGCAGGTGAGGCAAGGGAAGAGGGCTGGGTGGGAGAGGTCTCGGAGGACTGCGGAGTGGTTGTGGATGACTGTGTGTGTGTCTGCAAACCAGCCCCTGTGAGTGTGGTATAAGTCCCCTGCGCTTGCTTGTGTGCATGTTTAGACCTTGGTTTGGGAGTTTATGTGCTTGGGACAGGTAGGGTGCTAGGAATCGTGGGTGGTGCAGGGGTAGGAGGGGTGCGGGACTGTAAGAGAAGGGACACTTCTGCCGTCAGGGAGGAGGCCGTGGACTGATTGGTCCTCTGTAGGGCAGACATTGCCCAAGGAAATGCCCTCCATGAATGACACCAGTTATGTCAACAGACCTGTGTGTGCATGGAGGACCTTCAGCATCGATGTCTGCCCTACATGGATCTGTCTAAGTAAGTCCACAGACTCCTCACTCAGGGCAGCAGGGGACACAGGGGCAGGGTGTGTGGTGCCTGGCACAAAGGAGACATGCTCACGAACACAGGAGTCCACAGGGACCTCTGGGATGGGAGCCAATGGGAGGGTGGTGGTGGCGGTGGCGGGGACAGCCTCACTAGCTGGGGTTTGGTGGCTGCTGACACCCGCCTCCACAAGGGAGTCATCCTCAGAGCTGCTGTGGCCCTCAGCTGGGGGGGGATGGTGCTGACGACTCCTCTGTGTGGCTCCACTCGCCCTCCGTGCCACTTAGTCCACCCACCTCCTCTCCTTTTGTCCCTGTAAGGCTCTGTGGCTCCTCCTGGTCTTTGGAGCTGTCCCCTCCTGTGGCCGTGGATGTATCTGGATAGGAATAGGATATAAGAGAACAACATCAGTCACCTGCACCGACTTCACACACCACAGTGAGTACATCACATCACAGGGCAAGCCCTGGCATCATCAGCTGAACACAGCTCAAAGTGCCAACACTGTTTAGAATAAGACAATTGTTATTCTCAACATCAACCATGGCACACATATCCCTCCTTGACTTTCACACATATGTCCGTTGCATGTTGGATGCTAACACCCCAATGTGCCAACATGCACCACCCACACATTAGTTGTACATGCAAGTGAACATGTAGGAGTATGTCACTATACACACAGCACATCTCTTGCTACTGACTCATTACAGGTGTCCGGATGAAGGGATGGGCAGAGAATAATTTCACATGCTTGTGATGCATGCCAGCAACACACACTATGATGTACTCATGTCCTGATGGGCCACAATGGGGTACATGGTGCACACTTGAACACAATGCAGGATCACTCATAGCAAGTTCAATGCCATGGCACTGGGATGCCCTGAAAGTCAGTCAACACTGTCTCCTGTCACAGGGGCAGGGCATCCAGACAACAACAATATGCACTGACTCACAATCCTAGCTCAGGGGTAAAGCTAACTCTGCAGATGACCGGCGCACTTGCCCATCCCATGCAAACAACATATCCAGGACCCAGAAGACCCCACATCATGCAAATCATACATATGAGTCTCTGTAAACACAAATCCCTGTACATTAACACATCACAGTCTGCCATGCATGTAACCCAAATGCATGAAGGATACAGTTGCATACACCATTGTGCGCTGTCAGATGATCACACACCTATATGTCACACAGGTCTTGTCTCTCACAGTCACATCTAAGATGTCATGCTGACCCTCTGAATCATGGACACCCCAGTTGTACATAACAACAAGCCACACCCTAATGACACAGAGGCAGACATCTGAGGGCACATGTCACTAAGTACAACCTGCAATTTCATACACAGGAGTGGGATTACAGAGTGTTCAAAATGCCCTTGAGGAGGCATGACTGGCCAGGTCTACGTGAAACAGTGTTTGGCCCAGGACAGTAGTCAGGTGGCTAAGCAAGTGTGACATACTTGATATACATACTCCTGAGGCCCCAAAAATTGAGTCCCCTGCTGCATGGGTTTGTTTGGAATACCCCAGCCACATGTTGCGAGTCAGACCAGCAATTGGAACACATCTCAAGGGCACACACAGATCACATGGCAGATCTCAGGCATTGAGTAAACAATTGACCCACACATGAAACACACAACAGAGTCACCGGAACAGATGCTGACCGGTAGTTGAAGCATAGCTGACTGCAGGGACACAGTGCACTAGTGACACAAGCAACAGACTGTAGGGGCCACACCATCACACAATTGAGGGACCTGAGTATTGGACTACAAGACCTACGCAATGTGGAAGTGTGACCAGGCCAAAAGACTGCTATTAGCATGTCAGACATAGTACACAGATTAGGCATGAATTTACCCCCTTACGGCTGCTGTCTGGCCTTCAGCTGCCTATCCAGGTCCGGGAAGACCACCGCCAGTATACGGAGCATGTGGGGAGTCAGGGTCCGGTGTCCGCCCCTCCTGTGTGGAGGTGACAGCTTCAGCTGGACTCTAGCTATCCTCCGGGTCCAGCCCCGAAGGTCCTGCCACCTCTTCTGGCAGTTGCGGATCCGGCGCTTGTAGACCCCCAAAGAATCAACAGCCCGGGCGATGGTCAGCCAGATCTCCTGATTCTGGTGGGCATCAACCTGTGAGGATGACAAAGTTAAAAGTACATTAACACACATGCCCCAGAATTGTGCAGCACACATTTGTATATACATGTCATCATCACAAAGGAAAATGAATTACACAGGTAGTGCAACCATGGGGAAGGAAAAATCACCTGCATGTCTGACATGTTAACAATGCCTGGATAGTTTAAGCTTGCAATAATGCTCTTTAGCAGCAGAAAACCTAATCATTACATGTACCTACACACTTTGGGGGATGAAAGTAGTCAGTGAGAATGCTTGCCACTGGTGTACACACTGCTAGTACTGCGAGTCAGACAACATGCATAATTAGGAAGTCAGTGGACTGCACACTCACCTGCTCCCCTGGTTTCCCATAGAGCTTGCTGTACTGTCGAAAGAACCCATCCAGCATGGCCTGGTTCTCCTCCTCAGTGAAGGCAGGGGCCCTCTCCAGAGTACGTGCCATAGCAGGAGCCAGAGGATGCAGAGACAGCAGTAGTGGTAGCAGGGATGTGGTCCAGGGGCATGTAGTGCAGGCAAGTGAGCTCCCTGTGTCGGACCTCATTAGTGTGACTATTATACTGATGCAACCCACATATACTGGCCAGGGACACCTGTGCACACCTACCACACTACAGTATTGGCCACACAGTGTCCCATGGCATGTAAGGCTGCATTCCCTGGGTGTTTGGTGGGGTCACATCTGTTTTTTGGCTGGCACTTTGTGCAGCCACTCCCAGGCTGTGCACGTGTACATGGGGGCAGAATCCTTTGTGTGTTGTGCACATTACCACTGTGATGTGCAATTGTACAGTAATGGGCATGAGTCACGGACACAGTGTCAGGTTGGATATGCTTAGGACAGGTCACATACACCCTGAGTCCTGGGGGTGATGGCATGTACGTCACAGTGAGACCTGTAGCCACAATACTGATGTGCACCCACAGTCTGTGTGCATGTTGTGTCTCAGATGTGTCTGATCAAATGTGCCCAATGGGTGACAGTCTCCACATCCATGTGGTATATGCATCACCTTTGTGTGAGACGTACATGTAGGGCCGGCAGGAACAACAGTGGCCACTACCTGTGGGACTTACACTTGTCTTGTGGTGTGTACGTGCTATGCCATGTCCATTGCTGTGTTGATGTGGCAATACAGGGACCCTGGGTTTCTGCATGGCAAATATCTGTGATGCCTGGGAGACATGAGGACTCAGTTGTCACTGTGGTGTGTGTTTGGAACGTTGCAGCAGCACATAGGTTGTGTGACACAGCCAGATGATTGGCCATTGCACTACATGGGACTCATGTGGACATGTGGAATTGGGATGTGAGGTGGTGGTTTTGTAGGTGAGATATGTGTCCATGACAACAGCACACACCTCAATACATTGTGTAATGTCATGATCTAGCATGTGATATTGATCGTGGACATGGACACATGGGTGGATGAACTGACAATCTTCCTTTGTGCATCTCTGTACTGCAGGGCACCAGCTGTCCATCGGCCGTACCCAGACCTTGCAACCATGCAGGAACGCGACTGCATCTGACGGTACCGCTTCACCAGGCCACTGATTGCGGAGTTGGCGGAGCAGTTGGCACCACATCTGCTACCTGGCCGGACATACCCTACTGCCCTGCACTTCTTTGCTACTGGTACCTTCCAGTACACTGTGGCTACTGCTGGTGGGATGTCGCAAACGATGTTTAGTCGGGTGCTACGCGATGTCTTGGAGGGGATGTTGCAATTCCTCGACCTGTATATCAAGTTCCCGAGCCCAGCTGAACTCACTGAAATAAAGGATGCCTTTTATACACTGGGAAGGATGCCGAACGTCATCGGGTCTATTGATGGGACACATGTTGCCCTGATACCACCACAGGCACATGAGCAGGCATACCGTAACAGGAAGCACTGCCATTCAATCAATGCTCTGGTGGTCTGTCTTGCTGACATGTCGATCACACATGTGTGTGCACGGTTCCCTGGTTCTGCGCACGATGCCTACATTATGAGGAGTAGTCGTATTGCAACGCTGATGTCACAGATGCCAGCTCAGCATGCCTGGCTTGTCGGTGTGTACTGACTGTTTCTCATTGTGTGTGTTTGTCAATGTTGTATTCTGCACTCCTACAAAATTCAGTTACTTGTTCATTTTTGTGTGTGTAGGTGACTCCGGATACCCCAACATGCCGTGGTTGCTGACACCCCTCAGGAACCCTGTGACACCAGCCGAGCTGCGCTACAATGAGGCACATAGTCGGAGCAGGAGGGTGATTGAGCGGACATTCGGCCTCCTGAAAAGCCGCTTTCGCTGCCTGGACAAGACCGGTGGGGCCCTCCCATATGAGCCTGCAAAGGTGTGCAAAATAATCCTTGTCTGCTGCATGCTACACAACATGGCGGTGCGGAAGGAGGTGCCTCTCATCCAGGATGACGATGACCAACCTCCGGCACCTGTGGAGGATCCTGGCCTGGGCCAAGATGCCAGTGATGATGAAGATGATGGTGACGTCCGCTCACAGCTCATCAACAACTTCTTCACCTGAATGTGAGTTTCCAGGGTTGTTATGTGAATGTATGGAGGTAGCCTGGAATGTGTTGTGCCAGCTCTGTTGCTGTCTGAGTGTGTCTGTGTCCCACTTGACTGGATGCGTGCTGTGATGTGCCCATTCAGGTGGTGTGTACTTCACAATAGGGTAGTACTGCTAACTAGTGTTTGTGTAGGTGTCTTGCAACATGTTTTGTGCATGTGTATTGCATTTCTCTCCTGTTCTTCTGTGCTTTTGACTGTATCTTGTCTGTCCTTCCCAGGGTACTTTGCCTGTTGTGTGGTCAACACTGACCCCCAACACCCAGAAGCCAACATCAGTGTGGAAGTTGACAATTCCCATCAACTGATGTACCACACATCCCTGGACTCCCATTCTCCAACACATTGGGAGCGTGAGTCTACTGTTACATAGAATTACCGTGCAACTATTGTAGAATAAACGTGTTGCTGATGTGTAATGAACCTGTGCTACGCTTTGTTATGTGCGTTGTCTGTCTTCCCACATCTGAGTGACATCTACTTACCTCACCTGTGGACTTGTTACCACTGACTGGGGTTGGCGTTGTGTCTGTTCATGCCAATGCGTTTCAGGTCAACATCATTGTGTGTGATGAGTAACATGGCCATGGTGAGTATGTTTTGTGTTGCCATAGTGGTGTGTCTCCCTCACATGTGTCACATCACCATGACTCACCTTACTTTGGTCACATTGTTGCAGTATTTGGCATGCACTGTGTTGTGTAGCAGATCAACATCTCCCTGAACATGACAAGTTGGAATCACAACAGGGGCAAGTATGGTGTACTGGTGAGTTTATTTACAAACATGTGTGAGTGAAGTGCACAGGATGGTGGGTGCTGTACATTGGTTTGGGAATCCAAAGTTCACATTGGAGTTGGAAGTGCTGGTAGATGAAATGTCCAGAGTAAAGTCCACAGTCATCTGATACATTGGCCCAACATGAACCCTCCATGTCATTTGGGCAACTTGTGTGTGAATGGACAAGGTGAATGGGTTGCACACAAAGGATATTGTCCAGAACAGGTTTAGAGGCCCTGGGGAATGTGCTGGGACATCTGCCTCTCACATGTCCTTCTTCGGACGACCCCTCTTCTTCCGGGGGGGGGGGGGGAAACTCATGTGCAGGCCTCTGCGGTGCAGGGGACTCTCCGCCAGAGTCCTCCTCCCTCCCTGTGGCGCTGGCAGATGGTGTTGCGACAGATGTTGTGGGCACACAGGGGGGTGTGGACAGGTTGGTGTTGATCTGGCGGAGGCATTGGAGTATGTCCCGATGCACCGCAGTAATGCCATCCCACTTGGCCTCCATGCAAGCATGGTGGGCGACCTGCTCGTGTTGCATGTCCTTGAGGATCCCCACTACCTGGCCAAATCCTCCGGTTCTATCCTGGTACGCATCTAAGATGCGTTCCAGGTAGGGGTCATCATGCAGTCCAGACCCCTCTGCAAGGCGCGCTCTGTGCCTCCCACCCCTCCCAGCACCCCTCTCCACATGGGCAGGACCAGCGGCGGGACGCACAGGTGACACTGGGACCCCTTGGATGGTGTTGCTGGTGGTGTTTGCTGTAGCTTCCGGGGGGTCCTGTGTCCCTGTGCTGTGGGCGTTGATTGGCCTTGGTCTGTCCGTGTTGGCGGGGGTGCCCTGTCGGTTTCCAGATGCTGGAGGCGTGGGTACAGGAGGTGCAGATGTTGATGCTGATGGTGCTGCATTATGGCTCACACCGGAGGGGCCAGGTTGGTCGTCGTCATCCGAAGAGGACAGTGAGAGAGTCAGACCAGAGAACTCAGTGTCCGCCTGAGTCTGGGACTGGGTATTCTCATCATTAGGTGCTGGGTGCCCAGCACCACCTGTGTTTGGAAGAGACACACAATGTGATTTATGTTTCTACTTGCATCGATGGTTCACAAACATGATTTTTTCTACTTTTCGAACAGATGCCTGCCTGTACACTGCTTTTTCCCAGCTTGTCACGGACAGAGTTTGATATTGTTGTTGGCCATTTCCCAGCATGGCCTTGTGCTCCCCACAACAGAACCCAGTGTCAGACATCTTGTCAGTCCCTTCACACTCCCTGTGAGGCGAGTATGGTTCAGTTTGATCTTGCTGGGCCATGTGGGTGGGTGTAGGTTGTCTGTGACTGCAAGTCCCGTCATACTCTTGGCTACACCCCCCTTCCCAGCATGCACATACTTCCTCCCTCTTGACTCTGCTTCCCTGTGAGGGGGTGTGACAGCAATGGCAAGATGGCTGACTGTGAAGTCCTGATGTTTGTTGTTGGCCATTTCCCAGCATGGCCTTGTGCTCCCCACAACAGAGCCCAGTGTCAGACATCTTGTCAGTCCCTTCCCACTCCCTGTGAGGCGAGTATAGTTCAGTTTGATCTTTCTGGGCCATGTGGGTGGGTGTAGGTTGTCTGTGACTGCGAGTCCCATCATACTCTTGGCTACACCCCCCTTCCCAGCATGCACATACTTCCTCCCTCTTGACTCTGCTTCCCTGTGACGGGGTGTAACAGCAATGGCAAGATTGCTGACTGTGAAGTCATGGTGTTTGTTTGGCTACAAGTCCAAAGTGAGTCCCTGTGCTTCACACAGCAGCACCCAGTACGGGGTATCTTTTGCTGATATTTCAATGAGGTTGTGTGTCAATGCATTGTACCCGGTGAGTTGTGTGGAGTTTGTGTTGAGGGGGGTTGTCTCCCCATGCTGGTAAGTATGGTCAGGGCTGTCAGTCCTCCTTCCCATCATGAAACATGCTTCCATTGTAGGGCGTGCAAGTTGTCTTTCAGGATGTCAGTCAGTGGTGTCCTGCTTCTGATTTGCACACAACCCCGAGCAGGGCCTTGTGCTCCCCACAGCAGGAGCCAGTGTCAGCCATCTTGTGAGTCATTTTCCACTCCCTGTGATGTGGGCATGTTTCAGAGAGGTATTGATGGGCCAATCAGGAGGGGGAGCATTATCTGTGACTACAGGTCCCATCATGCTTTTGGATACACTCACTTCACCTGCATCCCCACTATTCCTTCCTGACAGTCAGCTGCCCTGTGAGGTGGTGTGTTTGTGGTGGCAAACTGTCTGGCAGGGTCTATTTGGCTTTGTGCCACTGGCGTGCTCTATTTGTTTGTAGGTTGGTGCATGTCATGACACAGTTCCCAGTCACTCTGAGATGGCAGGTATTGTGTTTGTCTGACTGGCATACACATCTTGGGCTGATCATCTATTGGTTAGTGTAGCTTAGCTTGCGGTGCATGGTTTCACTGTCCCCTTGCCACACTATATTGGGTATGTTGTTTGTGTACTCACCAGGTTCTGGGATGTCTGTTAGGCCATGGACGCTCTCTGGTGGTAGGATGTCCTGCACCTTCTCCTCCCAGGTCCTGAAGTAGACTGGTTTGGCAGGAGGGCCACCGCCGGTGCACTGACTCAGGGCGTGATCTTTTTCGATGAGTTTCTTGACCCTCCTGCGCACGTCATACCACCTGTTCTGGATATCGTCCTTTGTGCGCCTTGCTGGTGCTTGGGCATTCACCTTGTCCATAATCCTCGCCCACATCTTGGTTTTCTGTGAGATGGGGGTCCTTTGAACCAATGTACCAAACAAATGTGGCTCTACTCTGATGATCTCGTCTACCAGCACTTCTAACTCACTATCTGTGAACTTTGGATTCTTCTTTGGGGGCATGGTGATGGGTGGTGGTGGTGAGGGATGTGTGTGTGAGGGTGCAAAGGAGGGTGGGTTGGTGTTGGTTTTGCTGGGTGTATGTATGTGTGCTTTTGTATGAGGTGCTGATGGTGTGTGAGTTGTGTGATGGGGGAGTTGTGAGTGTGTCTGTGGTTGCTGTGTACTGGTGTTTGCTGCTGGCTGTGTCTCCTGTTTGCAAGGGATGATGGTAGTGATTGTAGTCCTTTATATAGTTGGAGTTGTGGGTGTGTCTTTGTCCCATGTTTTTTTTGGTATTTATTTGCTTTGTCATTGCTTGTTTGGTCCTTTTTTTGTCTTTTTTCCTTTGGGTTTTGTAGGCATGAAGGAGACATTCATGTGACAGAAACGGACGCTGCTGTTGTCTCGTGCGGGCTTCTCCGCCTCGTTCACGCTGCCTATCTTCTGTGTTTGGTACGCGTCGGTCGCGGCGGTCTTTATTGCTTGTGTGCCGGGTTGTCTGTGCGTGTCGGTCATGCGGCTTGGTCTCCGTGCGAGTCGGTCTGGTTTTACACGCATTGCATCGTACTGCGCAAATCGTACATCGCGGGTACGGGTCGGTCGGGTTCATTCCGGGTTCGTGTCGGTCGATGATAATCGCGTTGGTTTTCCGGCCGGATCACTATTTTCCCTACAGCTCGGTCGTACGGCTTGTATTCCGTACATGTCGGTTGTAATTCTCAAGCGTTGCATCGTACTGCACAGGTCGTACGCCGCTGGTGCGTGTCGGTCGGTATTTGGTCCGGGTCCGTGTCGGTCGGTTCATTTTGCGGCCGGAATCGGAATCGGCCCCTAACAAGCAAAAAGACACAAAATCACCAAAATTCGATAAGGTGAAACATTGGAATTAATTTTTAAAGTTTTAAGGCAGAAAGAGCCTCGAAACAGGAAAGCACCAATCAGAAGTAAGAATTCATGGTTGACCAGGACCTAAGCGCAATTTCATGGCAACTGTGATGGAACAGAAATGGGATGCACTACACAGGTCAGCCAAATGTTTTAACTTCTGACTTAGGGGTAGATTTAGAGTTTGGTGAACAGAGTACTCCATCAGAAATTATTCAAAGTACACTGTCCATCAAACTGTAGGCCCACCCCCGTATTTAGGATAAGGAGGTCCATCAGCTTTCCGTCGACAAAGACCCCTTTGCTCCATCAATGGAATGCTTCCTCCTATCGCCCAACGAAGTGGGGGCCATTAGAAAAAGGGTATTGCACTGCCTGTAGTATTTAGGATTTCCCGTGTAAACTTTTTTCCATCCATGACTGCCAGATAACACCTGACAGTGAGGTAGAGAAAAAAACAAATAAAGACCCCAACACTCAAGAAAAAAATCCCTGAGTGGGGGCTTACTAGTTATTTGTATTTCAATAACAAACACCTACTTTTTATAAACAAAAACTTAGGTACAGTTTAGTGAATGGCCATTAAAACAAAAGGCGGCCATTCACCAAACAATTTGTACATTGATAGTTGTTACACAGAGATCACCGCCTGGCCAGTGATGATCTGTACATTTGGAGGGTGGTAGTCTGACAGGGTGGCAGACATAATGTCCTCTGCCATCTTGACAGACTGCACTCTGTCTACCAAACCCTAGATCAGGCTCTTAGTTTCTGTTATGGAAGTCAAAGTACTGTAGGGCAGTGTTCAAGGTTGTAGCCGGCAAGGGTCTCTCAAAGTCAGATATGTTGTCGTCGAGCTATAGCTGAAGCCACTGGTTTTGTCACCAAAAGCTCTGAGCATCACAATGTTGGATTTCATAGCCACTAAGGTCACTTTGTCACTGATATGGATTTGCCGCATCACCCTGTTACAAGGTTTTACCTTCGGGCTAGCCAATTTTTTGCTTATCAATATCCTCCAGCGCGGCATTGCTGGAAGCAGTAGAAGCAAACACAAGCAGTAGAAGGGCAGCGTACCACAAGCCTGGCTACTTTCACTGAATCTGTTTTCAGTGCAGTAAAAAGCTCTGAATGGGAAGAACCTGCAATTCTTGCCTGCATTGGGTGCACCCTCCCCGACAAAACCTTAGCATCTTGTCTCTGTCCTTGGGTGGTTGAAAACATTTCCCAAGTCCAATTTTCTACAACTGCTAGAAACGTTCTTTCTGCTCACTCCTACAGCCCCTTGATTCCTAGGGCAGGCTTCTGGGCACCTGATTTCTCTTCAGACAGGTCCTCTGTGCTTAGCTGGGTCTTCTTGGAATCAAGAGTTCTGCTTCCTTTGTCCCTGAAGTACACAAAAAATAATGGATGGAAAGCTTGAATTAATCTCAGCCACTGATAATCACTCTGGGCTGCATCCCAGTCCATAATTATTTTACACACCATGCCACATCAGTTTGGACCCAACCAAATACAAATCAGCCTTGACCCTTCAATATTACGAACAGTCCATCCCAAACTACCATGTTAGGTCCTCCCAAGCGTGAACACAAGCATCCTAAGACCAGTTTCTCCCTGGTTGGGACTCTCCAGTCATGTATAGCTTAGTTACAATAGACCAGTGAGCATGGGAACCACATCTAGGCATACCCGTCGCAATGAGGGCATCACACTGAAGTATACACCTGATTTCTCTTCAGCCAGGTCTTGCAGCTCCCAGTCTTCTGTTAGCTGGGCTTTGTTGGAGTCAGGGGTCCTTCTGCTACTTTTGTCCCTGGAGTATACAAAAAATGATGGGTGGAATGCATGCCTTAAACTCAGCCACTGGTAATTACCCAGTCCGCATCTCAGTCCACTGATATTTTGCACACCATGGCACGTCATGAAATGTGAAATAATAGTTTTATTCATAACTAGGCAGGTTCATGGAGAATTTAGTCTAAGCCTGCACACTGGAAAACCGTTTTTAAGGCTTGAGTCACTGTGAAGGCGCCTATTTCAAATATTTTCTGTTGTTCTGATCTACCTTTGTACATGTTAGGGATCTTCCTTTGCGTGCGTAAAAGGCACAATTTAGATGTGATTTATTGGTGTTCAAAAGATTGTCAGTCTATTATACAATTGCTGTAACATTGTGATCTTTATATTGTGGGATATTTCATTGCATGTCAGAATATTGTTTATTTTAATGCTATTTTCATTGTATATATTTCAGGAAGAGGTTGTAAGGTTAATAGGGAGTTTTATTAAAGGTTTTTTAGTTAATTTATGTTTATTGGTAACTTGTTATTTATTTAATTTACATATTTAATTTAACTTTTAGTGTATCTATTAAATAAAAATGTTTTTATCAAACAAATTGTTTGATACTTTTATGAGTTTAGTTTGTAATTTTTCAGTTTTTTTGTTCAAAGTTTGATGATTATGATGATTATGCTCATAATTATTATTATTAATATTATTATTATTATTATTAATAGCCCCCTCAGGGCCTCTCAATATGGTTTCTGGCCCTATGCGTATTGGGGCAATGGCTGCACCTCATAGCGTTTCTCTAAAGGACTTGGAGGAGTCCCTTTAATAGAACCGGCCACAAGTGATTCCATGGTCAGTGACTTCGGTTCTGGCTCTTCATATTGCAGATTCATACTCAGCCATCGGAGGAGAGAATAGAGGTATCCCCAGTACAAAATTATCCATAATTCAAGACCTCACAACAGCAACGAAAAGATGGTGCCAATTACGAGCCTGTAAAAACCGGGTACGAACCGTCGGACGGAGCATATTCTCCGTCCGACGCGTACCCGGTCGGAACAATATACAAACATGGAATTACGATTCGCACGGAAACACCATTTCCGTACGAATCGTACAAAACCCCGACCGACGAAAATAAACGTACAAATGCGATCCGGGAAAGCGCCGACGTGACGTCGGGACGCACGCAGCCTGCCATTCACGAACCAGGAATTACGATTCGCACCGACGTCATCCCGCACGGTGAATATTTTCCGGCTGGCAAAAACTGCCGGGAAATCAGGACGACGCGAACAAGGAGTACCGGTACGCGACGGACAGACATGGACCCGAACCTACGTGTCATCCCGGCCCTCATAGCAGTCGACCTCCTCTACAGGTTACGACGCAGACGCCGCAGAAGGTCAGAACAACAAAGGGAGGGGGGAAAGGGGGGGGGGTGGCAGGACCAGGGCAGGCCACAAAACCCCCACCAAAGTCACACAGCACACATGCCCTGGACATACCTGACCCTCAGGCCCTGGTCACTACGAGGGGGTGGGGTCGTGTCCACCTAAGCCAGCGACCGCCACAACGGAAGTCCTTGACGACGCGAACCGGCAACACAACCAGACAGGTACGTCCCGTACCCACGCCTTAAGAGCGTGGGTATGAGTCGTACCACGCCCACACCTACGTCACCCCAACAATGGTGGGACGGCTCGTACCCACGTGGCAAATGCCTGGGGACGGCCTGCACAAGCATCACATAGCGTGGGGACGGATATGTACGGACCGTACCCCCACCCGTGTATGCATGGAGCGTACCCCCCACCCCAGCAGTGTAAGTACGACATGTACCCCCACCCGCGTACGTATGGAGCGTACCCCCCACCCCAACAGTGTAAGTACAACACGTACCCCCACTCGCGTACGTATGGAGCGTACCCCCCACCCCAACAGTGTAAGTACGACACGTACCCCCACCCGCGTATGCAAGGAGCGTACCCCCGCCCCAACAGTGTAAGTACGACACGTACCCCCACCCGCGTACGTATGGAGCGTACCCCCCACCCCAACAGTGTAAGTACGACACGTACCCCCACCCACGTATGCAAGGAGAGTACCCCCCCATGCCAACAGTGTAAGTACGACACTACCCCCACCCGCGTACGTATGGAGCGTACCCCCCACCCCAACAGTGTAAGTACGACACGTACCCCCACCCGCGTATGCAAGGAGCGCACCCCCCCAAAAGTGTAAGTACGACCCGTACCCTCACCCGCGTATGCATGGAGCGTACCCCCACCCCAACAGTGTAAGTACGACACGTACCCCCACCTCGTATGCATGGAGCGAACCCACACACGTGTATGTTCTAAGCGTACATATTGTGAAACAGGAGGGGTGTGTGCAGAGTCCTCCCAGCAGTGCCCAGAGACAGGAGGGGTGTGTGCAGAGTCCTCCCAGCAGTGCCCAGAGACAGGAGGGGTGGGTGCAGAGTCCTCCCAGCAGTGCCCAGAGACAGGAGGGGTGGGTGCAGAGTCCTCCCAGCAGTGTCCAGAGACAGGAGGGGTGTGTGCAGAGTTCTCCCAGCAGTGCCCAGAGACAGGAGGGGTGGGTGCAGAGTCCTCCCAGCAGTGCCCAGAGACAGGAGGGGTGTGTGCAGAGTCCTCCCAGCAGTGCCCAGAGACAGGAGGGGGTGTGTGCAGAGTCCTCCCAGCAGTGCCCAGAGAAAGGAGGGGTGTGTGCAGAGTCCTCCCAGCAGTGCCCAGAGACAGGAGGGGTGGGTGCAGAGTCCTCCCAGCAGTGCCCAGAGACAGGAGGGGTGGGTGCAGAGTCCTCCCAGCAGTGCCCAAAGACAGGAGGGATGTGTGCAGAGTCCTCCCAGCAGTGCCCAGAGACAGGAGGGGTGGGTGCAGAGTCCTCCCAGCAGTGCCCAAAGACAGGAGGGGTGTGTGCAGAGTCCTCCCAGCAGTGCCCAGAGACAGGAGGGGTGTGTGCAGAGTCCTCCCAGCAGTGCCCAGACACAGGAGGGGTGTGTGCAGAGTCCTCCCAGCAGTGCCCAGAGACAGGAGGGGTGGGTGCAGAGTCCTCCCAGCAGTGCCCAGAGACAGGAGGGGTGGGTGCCTATCACTCCCAGCAGTGCCCAGACACAGGAGGGGTGTGTGCAGAGTCCTCCCAGCAGTGCCCAGAGACAGGAGGGGTGTGTGCAGAGTCCTCCCAGCAGTGCCCAGAGACAGGAGGGGTGGGTGCAGAGTCCTCCCAGCAGTGCCGAGACACAGGAGGGGTGTGTGCAGAGTCCTCCCAGCAGTGCCCAGACACAGGAGGGGTGTGTGCAGAGTCCTCCCAGCAGTGCCCAGACACAGGAGGGGTGTGTGCAGAGTCCTCCCAGCAGTGCCCAGAGACAGGAGGGGTGTGTGCAGAGTCCTCCCAGCAGTGCCCAGAGACAGGAGGGGTGGGTGCAGAGTCCTCCCAGCAGTGCCCAGAGACAGGAGGGGTGGGTGCCTATCACTCCCAGCAGTGCCCAGACACAGGAGGGGTGTGTGCAGAGTCCTCCCAGCAGTGCCCAGAGACAGGAGGGGTGTGTGCAGAGTCCTCCCAGCAGTGCCCGAACACAGGAGGGGTGTGTGCAGAGTCCTCCCAGCAGTGCCCAGACACAGGAGGGGTGGGTGCCTATCACTCCCAGCAGTGCCCAGAGACAGGAGGGGTGGGTGCAGAGTCCTCCCAGCAGTGCCCAGACACAGGAGGGGCGTGTGCAGAGTCCTCCCAGCAGTGCCCAGACACAGGAGGGGTGGGTGCCTATCACTCCCAGCAGTGCCCAGAGACAGGAGGGGTGTGTGCAGAGTCCTCCCAGCAGTGCCCATGGAACCCAAATGGTGGAGTAGCCACAGATACCATGCCCACAAATGTCAGTCAGGAGCACAAAGACCCTGCAGTACATGTACCACATGTGTGCGAGGCTGGGAGTATACGCATGCATAGCGCCGAAAAGAAAACATGTTCACATGAAGTCATGTCAATAGTCCACATACACAAGTACAATGACTACCAAGGATGCCACGAATGATGCAGGTGGAGACATCGCTCAGCATGCATGTGCAAATTAGAAGGAGTCCGTCACACACCCAGTTAATGTACACACAGCTCAGCGCTAAATATTGGCAACACCCTACAGGGAAGATGGCAGGGTACACAGAGGAAGGAATACACCTTGGGACTATGTCACCATGCAGCAACTGCTTACATGAACAGAGAAACCTAGCGAACACCGTGTGATGGCACAAAGATCCCAGGGTCCCCCCTATGAGCAGCACACTACTACATTTCCCACACACCCAACACATGAACACCACCTAAAACCATGTAGCAGCCCCATCAACAGCAATACCAGCAAAGCAGTAGTGTTCCAATGTAAAAAAAAAAAAAAATTGCTTTATTCAGCATGATCCAAAAAATCTTGTTTGTAGGAAGTTCAATATTTACAAAGCCCATAGGGCAGTCCAGAAGTCACAGCTGGATGGGGGACACAGTGGGATGCGTGTCCCCTAGCTTGCCTGCACAGTTAGATTCCGTCGTCTTCCACAGGGGTGAGGGCATCATGTGGGGGGGAAGGAACAGGCACCGCAGGGACAGGATGGGGAAGGGTAGGCGTTGTGGGTGCAGGGATGGAGGACTCCACCACAGGGGGTGGGGCAGGGCCAAAGGTGGACTCTAGGAGCTCGCTGCACACCTTAGCAAGGTCCTCCAGGGAATCCCCTGCACCCGAAGGAAACACAGGCCCCAAGGAGGGGGAGGTGTCAGAGGGATGGGTCGCAGCGCCACTGGGGGAGGGTGTGGACGGTGGGGGGGAATCAACCACCCTGACCGTGGACTTCCTTGACCGCTTGCGTGGTGGTGTCACTGTGGGGCTCAGGGACAGAGCGGCCATGAAGGAGTCTTTGGGGGAGATGTGGCCAGGAGAGCTGAGGGGAGGGGATTTGGAGGGAGTGGATTTGGTGGAATGCGGACTCCCACTCTGGCTGCGTGTCACACGTTTGCCCCCCGACCCAGTGGGTGTGCCTACTTCACCCTGTGTGTGCGTGTCAGGAGGTGTGCGGCGGACCTTCCCTGCTGGTGTGGTGCCTGTGTGTGTTGTGGTGGGTGCATGCTGACGTCTGGGTGTACGTGGGACAGGCATGGGAGTGGGAAGTGTGGATGGGGCAGGGGTAGGGGGTGGGACGTAGCGCTGCAGGAGACCCACTGCTGCAGTCAGTGTCGAGTCTATCGACCTCAGCAAGATGCGTTGGTCAGCCTGCGATGAGTGAATGCCCTCCAAGTATGCCTCCATGTTGTTGAGGACCTGGCTGTGGGCATGGAGGACATTAAGGATCGCAGCCTGACCAATCTGCAACTGCCGCTGGATGTCCACAGACTCGGCATTGGCGGCAGCAGTGGAGACAGGGGCAGGGGGTGCGGTGCCTGGCATGAAGGAGACATGCGGTGACTGGGCACGCTGGGAAGGGACACGAGCAAGTGGGAGGCAGCTGATGGCAATGGAGGGGGCGGGGCGAGATGTAGTGCTGCTGTCAGATGGTGGTGCAGCCACCGCCCACTCGGAGAGATCATCCTCGGACCCGTCAGCTTCATACTCTGTTGTGCCAGTCGACAGGTCCCCGGCTTCACTCTCCTCCGCCTCAGTCCCACTCGATGTGCCAGCCACGATGTCACTGCTGGCACTGGTGCTCGGTCCCTCTGCTCCGTCTGTGCCCATGTCTCCCTCCGTGTCCCCCGACGATGCTGTGGGCAGGGTGAAGAGACAGAAATTAATCATACACCTGTATACATATGTCACATAAGTCCAATCTACATAGGTTACAGTGCATAGCCTGAAACAAAAGAAGAGTTACATCTACAAAACAAGGTACATATGTAGGGCATGCAAGACACAGTTGTTTGACCCACCATGCCACTGAAAAACTATGGAGAGCATGACACAATAGCAAATGAGATGAAATGGAATTTTGACTGAGGAGCAAGGCCCTGGGGACAATCCAGCACTGCATCTGCACCACACAGCGTGGCAGGAAATAGGGATGAGCAGGGACCATAGCCAGGAACTAGAGGCACATGCAGCATAGGTAATACTGAATACATGCCCACCCTGACTGGCTCACTGCACCTTGAGTGTATGTCCAGACAAACATCACACACTGGCCAGTCCTAGCAAGGAGATATCTGGTTTTGACATGTAGGCCATGGCCGCACCACCCACCCCCTACATGAGACAATTCTTTGGAGACACAGGATGCACTTACATCTCTTAGTCTGGGTGAAATACACATGGGATGCAAAAATTCAATATTGCACACAAAATACCCAAGGTGCGCCTGTCCAAATAATCATGTACAAATGGGCATCATCAGATGATTGTAACAAGACACACAGGCAATGGCCACCGTGAGTATGAACAAGGAAAATCAGGTCAGGCTGTACAGTGGACACTTGTACTACATTTCACGTCAATATACATTGGGCCAGGGGACAATGGCACTGAGCACGACCTATGCTGTAGACACAGAGATTGTCGACATTTTCGGATTACACACATGATACCTAGGAAAATATGCCCCTGGGGACAGTAGTGGCCACACAACTCCATACTCCTGAATGGGAATGACTGCAACACACGCTACTATTCCTGCACTATGCGTACCGCACACTCATGCACATCATGTCATAGGCCACCACATAGGACATGCGTGCTGTAAGGCCTCACACTTGAGAGACTAACTCCCATGTCTGGACTCAGCATTAGTGCCAACTGACATGGAACCCACAAGTCCAGAACTGGACAGGGCACAGGCAAGGTCCCAAAACCTGTTACACACCGCCCCCACACATGATGCTGCAGGCATAGTACACGTGGAGAAGGTGCCAGGCTACATAACCTTGTGAAGGAGTGACTACACACAGACCAGGGAACACATTGCAAGGAGGGGAAGGGAGGCTGGAGAGCACTGCAATACTGTGGGTAACAGGATCTGCACAGCACCATTAAACCCTGGCAGTGTATCCATGGAACAGTGCACTTACAAATGCTGGTGAAACACAACAAACACACATGTACCTACCCCCTTCCTGCTGCTGCATCTCCTGTAAGCGCCTGTCCAAGTCTGGAAATACCACCGCCAGCACACGCTTGTGGATGTGGGAGAGACGGCGGCGCCCGCGGTTCTTATGGCTCTCAGGTGAGTCCCCCAGCAGGACCCGTGCGATCCTCCGCGTCCAGCACCGGATATCCTGCCAGCGTTTCCTCACCTGGGACAGGCGCCGCTTCCGAACATCCGCACTCCTCACGGCGCTGACGGCGGTCAGCCATATCTGCTCCTTGGCAGAGGCGCCTACCTGTGAGGATGAACAAGTGACACTACATCAATACACCTGCAACATGTCACAGAGACACATATGAGAAGAAATTAGCTGGTTACAACAAGGCATGTCATGCAGCCAACGCATTGCACCTTTGCCATAGGGACAGTCTCCTCTGGGGAAGGGCAAAAGCAGTACGTGCCAGTGAAAGTACACAGGTGGAATGAGGGCAAAGACACAATCAATGATCAAGGCTCACACTGTGCATCACACCCACCCCTCCTGCGTCTGGGCACTGCTGGGAGGACTCTGCACCCACCCCTCCTGTCTCTGGGCACTGCTGGGAGTGATAGGCACCCACCCCTCCTGTCTCTGGGCACTGCTGGGAGGACTCTGCACCCACCCCCCTGTCTCTGGGCACTGCTGGGAGGACTCTGCACACACCCCTCCTGTCTCTGGGCACTGCTGGGAGGACTCTGCACCCACCCCTCCTGTCTCTGGGCACTGCTGGGAGGACTCTGCACACACCCCTCCTGTCTCTGGGCACTGCTGGGAGGACTCTGCACACACCCCTCCTGTCTCTGGGCACTGCTGGGAAGACTCTGCACACACCCCTTCTGTCTCTGGGCACTGCTGGGAGTGATAGGCACCCACCCCTCCTGTCTCTGGGCACTGCTGGGAGGACTCTGCACCCACCCCTCCTGTCTCTGGGCACTGCTGGGAGACATCAGGCATTCCCCCCCCCTGGGACCCCTCCTACAGTACATAGCATGTGTGTTACACCTGGACACAATGCCAGAAGTCACAGTCACAAAATAGGGACACAGTCCGTGCTAGTGGACTCTGCACTCACCTGATAACCTGCTCGCCCATACAGCATGGGGTACTGTGGGAGGATCACATCCAGCAAAGCCAGGTTCTCCTCCAGGGTGAATGGCTGTGACCTCTCCACAGCCCTTGACATGGTTGCAGGGAATCAGTAGCAGCAGCTGGGTCGTGGAATACAGAGATGTGCAGGCAAGTGCTCCCTCATGGGACCTGGCTGCCTTATATCTGCCTTGCTGGCCTATTTCATGCACAGGAGTACAGAGTGATTGGTCACTCACATTTGCATCCTATGTTTCCTCCAATCCCTTCAAACCTAGCACAGTCAGTGGGTTCTTATTCTGTTTTTTTCTTCAGCATGATGTCAACCCCACAAACACATTGCAACAAAGTAGATTCATTTCAACTGACTTCTGCTGTGCACCTTCCAGAACAAATTCAAACTTTAAACTTGGTCTCCATGACAACCAGCATGCATGTAGGCCTTAATACTTGTCCCTCATGTGTCCCCTATGTAATTTGGAGCTTCACACACAGGTACGGTGCGTTCCGGGGCCCTAGGGCACCCCAAATGCATGGCAACGGCCCGTACACGCGTGCGTACGTTCACTATCACTATGAGTGTCCTCGCGTATGCGTACTCGTAGTGGTACGGCCCGTACACACGCCTGTACGCTCCCTATCACTATGGGTGTCCTCGCGTATGCGTACTCGTAGTGGTACGGCCCGTACACACGCCTGTACGCTCCCTATCACTATGGGTGTCCTCGCGTATGCGTACTCGTAGTGGTACGGCCCGTACACACGCCTGTACGCTCCCTATAACTATGGGTGTCCTCGCGTATGCGTACTCGTAGTGATAGTGAGCGTACAGGCGTGTGTACGGGCCGTACCACTACGAGTACGCATACGCGAGGACACCCATAGTGATAGGGAGCGTACAGGCGTGTGTACGGGCCGTACCACTACGAGTACGCATACACAAGGACACCCATAGTGATAGTGAACGTACGCACGCGTGTACGGGCCGTACCACTATGGGTGTTCTTGCGTATGCGTACTCGTAGTGGTACGGACCGTACACATGCCTGTACGCTCACCATCACTATGGGTACACATACGGCAGCACTCCCATAGTGATACGGGAACATACACAGGCCCTCTTAGCAGAAGTACGGTGGTTTTCACACATCACAGTGGTGACAGGCAGCACACAGGAAGGAATAGGGCTGACATACTTGTCCATGGATGGACATCAAGGCATTGTCTGGGCAGTACTACATGTGTGGGGCACAAGTGTGAAAGGCTGTGATGTGGCACATTACTCCTGAGTCGAGAAGGCACCAGATGTATGATGAGATGTGTACAGATGTAATGTGTGACGGTGCAATGTGTGCCAGGCATGCCCTTGACTCCTTTGACATGTGTGCATGTCGTACTGCACACTTGGGATGAGCGTCACTGGCATGGCACGGACACCAACACACGGAAGAGTCCCCTGAGGCCCGGTACAGGGGTTACCACACCTGACATGTCACTACACACGGTGCACGATGTGACTATGTCATGTATGTGTGGGGGGTTCCCATTAGGTTGATGTTGGAGCTCCCTGAAAAGCTGCAGCCGTTGCAGCAACCAACATGTGTCTGTGTGTAGATTGACATGGCACACTGTTCCGCACACCATGCCACATGTGGTATCGGATGTGAGGTGCGTATGTATGCATGGGACACGGAGTAGCGTAACAAGGACATGTCTGCATCCTCTCTATGAATGTGTGGTGAGTCATGACATGTACACCTTCATGGCAAGGTGTGTGGGCTGTCCTAGTGTAATGTCATGTGACCTGTGGCTCTAGTGTTCCGCTACCAGTCTCTGCAATCGACATCCTACTTCTGCTGATGTGTGGATGTATGTCACTCCTGTGTGGCGTCTGGCTGTTCACTTACACTGGGACACAGCTAATCCCATGCCATGGCATGTGGAGGTTCACAATCTCCGTGTGTATCTGGGTCTTGGTAGGGGTGTCACCTGGCAGCCATACGTGTCCAGGGCATGTGGCACATACCTCACTCTGTATGTAGCATATGTGTATTGACAGATTAACATGTGCTCAGTACAAATAAATTGCTGTTGTGGTGCACTCACTCTTCCTTGTCACTTCCAAATTACTGCAGAGCGCCGCCTCTTGCCCGACCAATTCCGAACTTGGCTGCCATACGGGAGAATGACTGTATCCGGTGCTACCGCTTCCCCCAACGGTTGATTCTGGAGTTGACGGCGAGACTGACACCACACCTGCAACCGCTGCACAGGTATCCTACGGCACTGACACCCAAGCTGAAGGTAATGGCAGCCCTACATTTTCTTGCCACGGGTACCTTTCAAAATACCATAGCTCATGTTGGTGGCATGTCCCAGAGCATGTTCAGCCGTGTGCTGCATGATTTCTTAGAGGCCATGTTGATTCACCTGGATGACTTCATCCATTTCCCAACCCCTGCAATGTTGACTGGGGTCAAGCGTGGATTCTATGCCCTGGGCAGGATGCCCCATGTCATTGGGTCCATAGATGGGAAACATGTGGCTTTGGAACCACCCCAGGCACAGGAGGTAGCGTAGAGGAATCGCAAACACTACCACTCCATCAATGCCCTTGTGGTGTGTCTGTCCAACATGGTGATTTCACATGTCTGTGCTCGTTTTCCAGGATCAGCACACGATGCCTACATCATGAGGCGTAGCAGGATGCCTGAAATGATGACGCAGCTGCGCAACGAACGAGCATGTGTTGTTGGTGGGTACAGTCTGTCTGTCCTGTATTTTGCGTAGACTTCCAGCACGACCGCTTCTCCTGTCCTACTTATGTCCATGTGTTTTCCATGTAGGGGACGCTGGCTATCCCAACATGCCATGGCTGATCACACCTCTCCACAACCCCATCACACCGGCCCAGCTCCGCTACAACACCGCCCATGGCCGGACAAGGCGAGTGATAGAGAGGACGTTTGGCCTCCTGAAGAGCCGATTCCGATGCCTCCACAAGACCGGCGGCGCCCTCCCATATGCCCCGGCGAAGGTCTGCAAAATCTTCATGGTCTGCTGCATGCTGCACAACATGGCAGTTGAGAAAGCTGTGCCACTCATCCTGGATCAAGATGACCAGGACCATCCACCCGTGGAGGACGAAGGGCTTGGCAATGGGGCTAGTGATGTGGAGGATGTGGAGCCGCAAGAGGACATCCGGACTCGGCTCATACGTGACTTCTTTGCTTAGTGGTGAGTACCAGTGTCTGAGTGTGCACGCATTGGTCCCCGTGTGGCATGTGTGGCGATGTGTGTCTCCACCTGCATGTATGGCACGTGAGTCAGAGGTGTGTGTGGATGTGTCACTGGAGTGATGGTGCCAGTGATGTGTGTATTTCCCCAGTCCAAATTGTGACCTAGCATGTTGTCATCCATACATGTGTCGAGTACATGCACATGCAAGTGGCTGTGCTTTTTGTGGCTGACTTCTTGTGTGTCTCTCTTCCCCAGGTACTTGCGCATGCCGTCTGCTGGTTGCATTGTTGTGGCACTGCTATTCCTCATGGACACGTCATCGTGTGCTGACTCAGCGTTACAGGCACGGACACGTTTGGAAGTCTCCTTAGGGTAAGGGATGCATCAGGGGTGTATTGGGTGTGGCAGTTGTTCACGATGTATGCACACTGCCCCTGTCGATGTTTGGTTCCTCTGCAGACATGTTGCATCACCATGGTACAAACTACATGCAGCTGGGTACACCTGAATAGATGGTCAGACTTGTTGACAGTCATCAGTGATGGGATTGTGGAATGTGATGATGGCATCAATGTGTGTAACACTGCCCTCGGACACATACGGTTTGCATTGGCTTGACATGCTGTGGGACTTCCACATCAGCGGATCAATGGTGTATGGCAGGCTCTCCGTGAGCAGCTGGGGGTGTTTAGCTGTTAGCCGACACTTGTGTGCCAGTTCCATGGCTATCACGCATTTGTGCTGCAGAAGGGGGGGTGCCAGTGTTGGACCCACATGTTACTCCACATGAACTGTTCATGTGTACTCCGAGTTGCCTCTGCAATCCCGAATACATGACTAATAAAGGTGTCCCTATGCCACCAAGGTGCCTCTTCTCAGTCAATGCTGGTGTGTTGCCACGGTGCATCCGGCATGTCTGGCATGGTTTTCTGTGATAGTGGCTATGTGTCTATGTGTTGAGTAGCAAGATGCAAGCAGTTTGTGTGGGATTAGACTGTGTATTGTGCATGATGTCCATGACTGTGTGGGTATTGTGACATGAGCCATCCCCATGCATCCAACGTTGGCCAGGCCACCATTCTCTGCATCCACCGGACTCAAGCTTGCAGGACATGGTTCTGCCACCTGTCTACACATACCTGGGTGCCCCCCAGGACACTCCACATGATCCCTGACCTCTGCGCATGACTGTTGCTGTACTCAATATGTCTGTCGGCACGGTTGTGCGGCCACCCCCTCAGCTGGATGGGCCCATCACGGGTGTGTATGGTGCTCCATGTCTGTCTTGCCTAATACACTGTGACCCATGTGTGTCCTGTGCCAGACTCAGGCCCAAGGGTGTGGATGGTTGAAGTCAAAAGAGAACTCAGGCATGGTTAGACTTTACAAGACACATGTAAGGTAATAATGCAACCAGCAGGCATCTTCTCTTCATGGTGTGACTTTTTATTTTAGTGGGGGGGGGGGTTTGACATGAGGGGCTTTCCGGGTGTGTGGAATCCAAAGTTCACTAGGGGAGTTGGTGTCCTTGCCATTTGAAATCCTCAGAGTCCATGCCACAGTCTTTGTCAACATTGGTCAGACAGTGACCAGCAAGGCCATGTGGCAGAGAATGTCTTTTGATGCTGTGATGCTGTTGGTCCAGTGGGCCAGGTGCCAGGCCAGGTGTCCTGGGAGATGGTGCTGTAGCGCCGACCCTCACGGTCTTTTCTGTGGACGACCCGCCCTCCTGCGGGGACCCTCAGTAGCAGGCCGTGACGATGTTTAGGATGCTCCATCGGATGTTTCCTCCTCCTCCTCCTCCTGATCCCTCCCTGTGGGTGGTGATGTTCTAGGCCTTCTGGCACAGGGAGGGTTGCCCATGTTGTCGGCCATCCGACGGAGTGTACTGTGAATTCCCGTGAACACCGTCACAAGCTCAGCCTGTCTGTCCTCCATCCTCCGTTGGTGTTGCAGTAGACAGGCATGTAGCTCCGCATGTTGCTGGGCCTGCTGGGTCTTGATCCCCTCGAGGACGGACACAACCTGGGCCATGCCCGTTGTGTCCTGCCGGTATGTGTCCAGGATGTTTCGGACATGGGCATATACCGGTTCCCCAACCAACTGGTCAGGCTGGCGCCTCCGCCGTCCTCCACTCCCACCACCCCTGCCCACTTGCGCCTGGCCTGCCGTTGTGTGCACATCGGGTCTCCGGGACCCCTGAGGGATGGCATTTGCGGTGTTGCCTGCCTCCTCCTGGGTGCCCGGAGAACCTTGTCCCTCCTGGACAGACTGGCTGCTTTGTGGTGGTGGGGCAGGGATCCTGGGTGTCTCCTGGGATGTGGCAGGAGTGGGGGTGGTGGTTGGCCCCATTGTACCTGACGCAGGTGCTGCAGGTCGTTGGACACCAGAGGGGCCAGGTTGGTCGGGGTCGTCCACAGAGTGGTGAGAGTCGTCGCTGCCGGTGGGATCGGCCTCCCGCAGAGCCGGGTCCTGTGAGTCTTCTCCCCCAGTGTTGGGGGGTGAACCATGACGTTGACCTGTGTGTGAGAGAGACAATGTTAATTTTGTTCCATGCAACATCCATGATTCATTAGTTTCAAAGTTGGAACATTTCCTCTGGGAATTTGGATCTGTCTAGCATTCCACTCACAGTGCACTTGTGCATGGGTATGTCCCTTGGGCACAGCTTTGGCGACTGTAACTATGTGTGGCACAGTCTTACTTGCTGCGTCAAGTGTGACTGAAGTCAGCAGTGGAGTGGGCAGGTGTGGCGTGCATTGGCGCCTTCCGTGTTGCACTGTACGTGGGCACATGAAGTTGTTCCACACACTTCAATGATGCAGGTAGCTGTTGTTGTGCTCGTGCACAGGTTGTGACATGGCCCTGTGTTTTGCCATGGAGAAGAGGGGGGGTGCTGGCACTGGCCACCCTTGTCTACATGCACGCAGTCCACCTGCTGACGAGCAGACATTCCCATACACCACAAGGCTGATTTGCTCTCCCTGTGTGTCCCTCCCTCTCTGTCCCCCTCTCCCTCCCTCTGTGTGTCAACCTCCTCCCTCTGTCCGTCTCCCTGTGTCTCCCCCCCTCTCTGTCCCCTCTCCCTCCCTCTGTGTGTCAGCCTCCTCCCTCTGTCCATCTCCCTGTGTCTCCCTCCCTCTCTGTCCCCCTCTCCCTCCCTCTGTGTGTCACCCTCTGTCACCTCAGCCCAGCTTCCTGGGCACACACTGTTAGCAGTTCTTTGAATGGCCCTTGGATTGTTGCTGTGAGTTTGTTTGTGATCTCCAGGCACCCATTGGGTGTAGTGTCTGTGTCTGCGCTGCTGCTGTGGTGGTGTGTGCTGCCACTCTTTCGCAGTGTTGGCTGTTCATTAGCTGCTGTCATGTGCAAAAACGTGCCTTCACCCCCATGTGTTAATGCAAGGCATCCGCCATTTGCTGGCAAGTCTTTCCTGTGTGGGGACACACTGTTTGTCTGGCTGTGACCTAGGCCATATGGGCAGAGGGCATTGTTGTCTGCTTCTGAGTTGCACTATGTGATTTTTGGGGCCCACCCTCCCGCCATCCGGGTTACCGTGTCATGTGTTGGTGTCTTCTGTGGCCTGTGACTTGACATTGTCCAGCTGGGTGCATGGGGCATGGTGGCGCCAGTGGCATGTGCGTGTTCATGGAGTGTGGTTGAGTCATGCGATAGCTTGGGGTGGTTGCGTGCCTGTTTGTGAGTTTGGTTGTGGATGACGTTCCCCCCATGTGAGGTGAGTTGTTTGTGTACTCACCCGGATCTCGGAGTCCTCCTAATCCCTCCACTGCCTCCACCGGCAGTATGGCCATCACCCTCTCCTCCCAGGGATGGTAGTGTACGGGTCTGCGGGACGGCCCTCCTCCAGTGACGTTGGCCTGGTTGTGTTCATCCGTCATCTTGGCTCGGACCCTCCTCCGCAGATCGTACCACCTGGCTTGGCATTCCTGCTTGTTCCTTCTGGTGTCCGCAAGAGCATTCACAGCATCGACGATGGTCTGCCACATGGCTGTTTTTGCTGACATGCTGGTCTGTCTGACCAATGTTCCAAAGAGGTGTGGCTTGACTCTGAGGATTTCATCGACAAGGACCTCCAACTCTCGGCTAGTGAACTTTGGATTCTTGTTGGTGGGCATGGTGAGGGGTGTGGGTGTGGATGGTGGGGGGGGGTGTGGATGGTTGTGGGTGTGTGGGTGTGGTTGTGCAGGTGTGTGTGTGAATGGGATGAGGGGGTGTTTGTGTAGGTGTGTGTGTGAAGGTGTGCAAGTGTAAGGTGTGGTCAAGCTTCTAGTATGGTGCTGTAGGTTGTCTGTGGGGTCTGGCAGCAGTGAGTCTGTTGCAAAGGCTCATGGTTTGTGTGTGTGGGCCCTTTTTATTGGTCCATTGGTGGGTGTGGCTGTGCTTGAACTTTGGGTGGGTGTGTTATAAGGAGTGGTGGTGTTTTGGGCCTCTGTTTGTTTTTGGCAGTTGCAGGTCAGTGAATGTGTTGTTTTAGTGGTTGTTGGACATGTTTTGTGGCTTTGTTCCATTCGAATGGTGTATTCTTGTGTCGTTTTGGTTTGTCCTGGTTGTGTACGTGCGTTTTTAGCATGTGTACGGTGTGTACATGGCCCATTTTGTGGTACAGTGCTGTCCTTGTGTGTGGCTTGGTACGACTCGTACATGCGGTTGTGATGTTGGGGCCTGGGGTGCGCTCCATACTTAGGATGTTGTGGTGGGGGTACGCTCCATGCATACGCGGGTGGGGGTACGACTCTAACGTACACGGGTGTAGATACACGGGGGTACGACACGTACACGGGTGTACATACACGGGGGGTACGACACGTACAGGGGTGTAGATACACGGGGGGTACGACACGTACACGGGTGTACATACACGGGGGGTACGACACGTACAGGGGTGTACATACACGGGGGTACGACACGTACCCGGGTGTAGATACACGGGGGGTACGACACGTACACGGGTGTACATACACGGGGGGTACGGCATGTACACGGGTGTAGATACACGGGGGGTTCGACACGTACACGGGTGTACATACATGGGTGGGGGTACGACACGTACACAGGTGTACATACACTGGGGTACAACACGTACACGGGTGTACATACACGGGTGGGGGTACGACACGTACACGGGTGTACATACACGGGGGTACGACACGTACAGGGGTGTACATACACGGGTGGGTGTACGACACGTACACGGGTGTACATACACGGGGGTATGACACGTACACGGGTTTACATACACGGGTTGGGGTACGACACGTACACGGGTGTACATACACGGGGGTACGACACGTACATGGGTGTACACACACGGGTGGGGGTACGACACGTACACGGGTGTACATACACGGGGGTATGACACGTACACGGGTGTACATACACAGGTGGGGGTACGACACGTACACGGGTGTAGATACACGGGGGGTATGACACGTACAGGGGTGTACACACACGGGGGTACGACACATACAGGGGTGTACATACACGGGGGTATGACACGTACAGGGGTGTACATAAATGGGGGTACGACACGTACACGGGTGTACATACACGGGGGTACGACACGTACACGGGTGTACATACACGGGTGGGGGTACGACACGTACACAGGTGTACATACACGGGGGTACGACACGTACACGGGTGTACATACACGGGTGGGGGTACGACACGTACACGGGTGTACATACACGGGGGTACGACACGTACAGGGGTGTACATACACGGGTGGGTGTACGACACGTACACGGGTGTACATACACGGGGGTATGACACGTACACGGGTTTACATACACGGGTGGGGGTACGACACGTACACGGGTGTGCATACACGGGGGTACGACACGTACATGGGTGTACACACACGGGTGGGGGTACGACACGTACACGGGTGTACATACACGGGGGTATGACACGTACACGGGTGTACATACACAGGTGGGGGTACGACACGTACACGGGTGTAGATACACGGGGGGTACGACACGTACAGGGGTGTACACACACGGGGGTACGACATGTACAGGGGTGTACATACACGGGGGGTACGACACGTACAGGGGTGTACATACACGGGGGTACGACACATACACGGGTGTACATACACGGGTGGGGGTTCGACACGTACAGGGGTGTACATACACGGGTGGGGGTTCGACACGTACAGGGGTGTACATACACGGGGGGTATGACACGTACACGGGTGTAGATACACGGGGGGTACGACACGTACACGGGTGTACATACACGGGGGGTACGACACGTACACAGGTGTACATACACGGGTGGGGGTTCGACACGTACAGGGGTGTACATACACGGGTGGGGGTTTAACACGTACAGGGGTGTACATACACGGGGGTACGACACGTACACGGGTGTAGATACACGGGGGTACGACACATACACGGGTGTACATACACGGGGGTACGACACGTACACGGGTGTACATACACGGGTGGGGGTACAACACGTACACGGGTGTACATACACGGGTTTACGACACGTACACGGGTGTACATACACGGGTGGGGGTACGACACGTACATGGGTGTACATACACGGGGGTACGACACGTACACAGGTGTACATACACGGGTGGGGGGACGACACGTACACGGGTGTACATACACGGGGGTACGACACGTACAGGGGTGTAGATACACGGGGGGTACGACACGTACATGGGTGTACATACACGGGGGGTACGACACGTACACGGGTGTACATACACGTGGGTACGACACGTACAGGGGTGTAGATACACGGGGGGTACGACATGTACACGGGTGTACATACACGGGGGGTACGACACGTACACGGGTGTACATACACGGGGGGTACGACACGTACAGGGGTGTAGATACACGGGGGTATGACACGTACACGGGTGTACATACACGGGGTACGACACATACATGGGTGTACATACACGGGGGTACGACACGTACACGGGTGTACATACACAGGTGGGGGTACGACACGTACACGGGTGTACATACACGGGGGGTACGACACGTACACGGGTGTACATACACGGGTGGGGGTACGACACGTACACGGGTGTACATACACGGGGGGTACGACACGTACATGGGTGTACATACACGGGTGGGGGTACGACATGTACACGGGTGTACATACACGGGGGTACGACACGTACAGGGGTGTAGATACACGGGGGTACGACACGTACACGGGTGTACATACATGGGGGGTACGACACGTACACGGGTGTACATACACGGGTGGGGGTACGACACGTACACGGGTGTAGATTCACGGGGGGTACGACACATACAGGGGTGTACACACACGGGGGTACGACACGTACACGGGTGTATATACACGGGGGTACGACTCGAACGTACGGGGGCTGGGGGGAGTGTTGGGCGCGTATGCGGGCACATGTCTCCATGGTTGCTATGGGTGTTCGGTGCGGACGGTGTTTTTTCCATGCGGTTGTAACATCGGACGCACGGGATGGATCGTGATTCCCCGGTCGGACTTCACATTTCACATTTGTAAGGTAAATCGTCCGTGGACGTGTCGGACACTTTTTCCGACCCGAGGACGTGTGGGGAATACTTCCCGATGCGATTCGTATGGACTTTTTCCCATGCGAATCGTAATTGGCAGTTTGTACGGCACTTGTACGATTCGTACGGTAAAAACACCGGATACGAGTCGTATGGGCCATTTTTTTACCGGATCGTGATCGGCACCACAATATCGGCCCCATGGATGGCGGATGAGGGTCTAGAGGTGCTTAAGAATAATGGCGTTACCGATCTATTACTACCCCGTGTGGAGACCAAGTGAAAACCAAGTCAGCGAAATGGGTTTGAACTCAAACTTGTCGTTAACGAGGCGACAGTCTCAGAATCTCTGTATACTCTATTACCCTCTCTTTTGCAGTTACCAATAACTATGGTGGATACCCAGTCCAAAACCGTTCCTCCTCCAAAAGACCCTCTGCTGACTCAATGGTCTGCGATTCTTTTAGCAGTGATTAGAGACATTAAAAAGTCACAGTCACAAGCCATTTCGTCCTTACACAGTCATTTAACCAGGACTATTGATAAACTTACTCTCTTTTCTGGGCAACTTTATCAGATTGAACAGTGGGTATTAGACTTGGAGAATGATGCGAGTAAACAGCAAAGGTTCGTAGACCATACTAGTAAAGAACTATCTATGCTGAGAAAAAACTGTACAAGTTGTAAAACAACTCAGGTTCAAATTTAAGATTTGTTGGTGCTCTGGAGGGCAAGAGGGGTGGAGGAATAAACATTCTTATTGAGACTTTGGTTAAAAAACATGTGCCTACCAGCCCCCCCAGAATCTATCAATAATGCGGGCCCATCTGGTGCCTTTTCAGCCAAACCCGAATATAAAGCAGCCACGAACAATCTTGTTACATTTCTTGGACTACAGGGTCAAACAGCAGATCCTGACTAGGGCATTCAGCATAAGGTGCTCATATTGGGAGATGGCTAAAAAAGTCGGATTTTTTTCGACACGTCTGTTGTGGCAGTTTATTGCAGAAGAGAACTTAAGGACATGATTTGTCTGTTTAAAGCAGCAAGCTGTTGATCATCAGCAATATAAACTAAAGGTGCTTCATAAGGGTCGCTTTTGGGTGCTCTACTCAGCAGCAGAAGCTAAGGATCTGCTAAAACAGGTCCAAACGAACTCAGCTTGAGGGGTTGATAAATGTAGGCGACATGATATATGGCTAACATATTTGGATTATATTTGATTTCTGACATTGCTTTTTTCCCCTTTTTCTATTCTCTCTTTGGAGGGTGAGGGTGGGTTGGAGCGAGATTCCAGTGGAGTTTAAGGTGCTATTCCAGGGCACCCACCAAGTGGGGAGGGGGTGAAGGGCACAGGAGGGTGTCAGTGGGGGATCTCCATCCGAAGGGGGATTTTGGGGTGGAGGGGTGATTTGCAGCAGGGTGCTGGTGAGGGGTTGCATGCACCAGGGAAGTATTTAGATGAAAATTCTATTTAGACAAAATATCAAGGGGCCGATTACGATCCTGGAAAAACCCGGTACAAACCGTGGGTCGGAGCTTTTTCTCCGTCCGACTCGTACCGGGTTGTAAAACTTTACAAACATGCAATTACGATTCGTTCGGAAACACCATTCCCGTACGATTCGGAAAAAAGACCAACCGACAGAAAAATACATACAAATGTGATCTGGGACACCGCGGACGTGACGTCCGGACGGAGTTAGGCATGTTTTTACGTACCAGCAATTACGATTCGCACCGACTGCAGTCCGGATGGGAAAATTTTTACGGCACCTAAAAAGTGCCGGAAAAGCTAAGTACGCAGCGATGCGAGCTGATTAGGGGGCCCGGTACGCGCCGTACCCCCCCCGCCCCCCGTATGTACGGAGCGTACTCCCACCCCCATATGTACGGAGCGTACCCCCACCCCCATATGTACGGAGCGTACCCCCCAGCCCCCCGTATGTATGGAGCGTACCCCCCAGCCCCCCATATGTACGGAGCGTACCCCCGTACCCCCCGTATGTACGGAGCGTACCCCCCAGCCCCCCATATGTATGGAGCGTACCCCCGTACCCCCCAGCCCCCCGTATGTACGGAGCAAACCCCCCAGCCCCCCATATGTATGGAGCGTACCCCCGTACCCCCCAGCCCCCCGTATGTACGGAGCGTACCCCCGTACCCCCCCGTATGTACGGAGCGTACCCCCGTACCCCCCAGCCCCCCGTATGTACGGAGCGTACCCCCACCCCCGTATGTACGGTGTGGACCCCCAGCGCTACGCGCTGGGGGTCCGCACCGTACATATGGGGGTGGGGGTGGGGGTACGCTCCGTACATACGGGGGGCTGGGGGGTACGCTCCGTACATATGGGGGTGGGGGTACGCTCCGTACATACGGGGGGCTGGGGGGTACGCTCCGTACATATGGGGTGGGGGTGGGGGTACGCTCCGTACATACGGGGGGGTGGGGGTACGCTCCGTACATACGGGGGGGGGGGTACGCTCCATACATACGGGGGGCTGGGGGTACGGCGCGCCCATCCGCGGGGGGGGCTGGGGGTACGGCGCGAACATACGGGGGACGGGGGGGAGTACGGCGCGTACCAGGCACTTGTTTGGACATCTCCATGGTTGCTATGGGAGTTCGCTCCGGACGGTCTTTTTTCCATACAGTTGTACAATCGGACGGATGGGACGGATCGTAATTGCGCATTGGGACTTCAGTTTTCCCATTTGTACGTAAAAATGTCCGGGGACGTGTCGGAGACTTTTCCCGACCCGAGGACGTGTGGTGGAATTTTCCCAATGCGATTTGTAGGGACTTTTTCCCATACGAATCGTAATTGGCAGTTTGTACGGCGCTTTTACCATTTGTAAGGAAAAAAGTCCAGATTCAATTCGGTTGGGGAAATTTTTTCCAGGATCCTAATCGGCACCCTAGTTGTTTAAAATATCGATTTTTAATTAGTGTTATGTATTTTAGTATATATTTTAAATGAATATGATGTATTTTTTGTGTAAGTATTGTTTATGTTTTTCAATATATGTGTTCCATTTTTAGTGGTTATGAATTTTATTTTAATTAAATTTTGCGTTTTTTATCTCTGTAGCGAGTTGCAGATTTATAGGGGAATAGGGTGGGAAATAATTTAATTATAATAAATTAACGATACATTTTTATTTACTGATTTTTATTTAATTGAGATTTTCTGGCTTCAATTGTGTTTTTTTAATGTGTGTGTTGTGGGGTTTATAGGGCTATAAAGTGGGAAGTCATTTATTTGAATTAATTATTAATTGTTTGTTAATTAATATTAAATTTATTAATTAATTGGTAATTAATTGACGGTAATCGTGTACTTTGTTTTAGGTGCGGGTTGTGGGGTTTATAGGGGTAAAGTTTGGGAAGTAATATATTTTTACTTAATTAATAATTAGTTGTTAATCAATATTAACTGAAAATTAAATATGGAAATTCTGTAATTAATTTTAGGTGCAGGTTGTGGGGCTTATAGGGGTAAAGGGTGGGAAGTAAGTTATATTTAATTAATAACTAGTTGATAATTATTAATTAATTAAGGTAATTGTTTAATTTTTTTGTGTGTGGGTTTTGGGCATAAAGGGTGGGGAGTAAATTAATTCTACCTACTTTATAATTAGTTGTTAAATACTATTAGTTTTTAATTTGAAAAAACATTTTAATTGTTTAATTTTTCTATGGTATAATTTTAGGTGTAGGTTGTGGGGATTATGGGGTAAAGGGTGGGAAGTTTATTAATTTGTATGTGTTTTTTAACTAATAATATTTCTTTAATTGATAATTAATTATGTTAATTGCGGAAGTGCTGTTTTTTTAAATCTAGATGTGGGTTGTGAATTGTGTGATGTTATAGGGTAGGAAGTAAATAAACTACATTTATGTAATAATTAATGTTTTTGTTTATAAATAATTTCTAACAAAAAATATTTGTTTAAACATATTTATTTTATTTAATATAATATTTGTAGATATTTCTTTTATTTTTTTTATTCCTCATATACCAAGATGGGCATTCCTGATGGGAGGCCACCACCTCTCTCCACCAGTCAATGTAACCAAGCCTTGATATTGGAGACCGGTGTGGAGAGAGAGAGGCTCAAACCCTCAAGCAACCACTGTTTTTAATGTCCACTCCTTTTCACGCTACCAGATAACCCAGCACTATTTTGGAGGGATCAAACCAACAGTGCCCAGGTGAAATCATTGGAATGTTCTTTTATCTATTCCACCATGCAACAAGTGATGCCCAGATTTTTCCATAGCTATTTCCGTCGCAAGCCATATCAGAGTCACTAGTGTATATTATATGTTTCAGGCATTCTGTGAAAGTTGGAGCACTTATGTTTTTCCAGGCTCTACATATCTCTCGTCTTGCCAGGATAATCACATAGAAAATAAATGTAGATGTCGGATCATTAAGATGGTAATCCGTGTGCAGTCCGAACATAATCATTTCTGGAGTGACTTCAATATGTTTATGTAATACCTCTACTAAAAAGTCTCGCACCGTGGCCCAGTATCTTACTATCTCAGGGCAATCTATAAACATATGGCAATCGTCAGCCGCAGGCATTTTACATCTTGGGCAATGATGGCATAAGCCTGTTATCTTTGTTAGCTTTTTGGGGGATATATAAGCTCTATATGCAGTATATAAATGGTTTCTTTTAAGTGCAGCTAATTTAACCACCGCATGTAACATGGTAAAAGAATCTCCCCATAATTCCATGAGATTAGAGTCTGAGTTTATAACATTGCCCCAAAGTTTATACAGTTCGGATTCTGTTATTGCTTCCGCCTCTAGGATGGCCCAGTACCAAAAAGATACCTCCTGCTTCCATCTACCACTCCTAGATACATAATCAAATTTAGGGTTCAGTGATTCGAATTCCCAGGATTTAGTTGCCCACCATCCTGACAGCTGATAGTATTTATACCTTGATAGCGTTCCACCTGTCAGGCAAGATAAGGAATCCCAATTCAGGAGCTGCGAGTCTTTCTGTAGATCCTGCCAAAAAACCAAGCCTGCCACTTTAAGAGGACGAGATAATTGATCATTCAGGCAGTCTGGTGTACCCGGGGAGTCCCATATCAGTGCCTGAGGTGCATAGTATGGAATTTTTAGAATCTTTCTAACATACAGCCAGTTCCTAAGAGCAGTATCCAGAATTTTTAGTCTGACTCTCTTAAAAAACCGTGGGTCGCCATATTTAAATAGAAACTATTCTTGCCCCTGAGGTATACCATGTAATAAGGCTTGAAACAATAGACCCAGAGAGGAGGCATCCGTCTTTCCGGCTAACATTCTGAAGTTCTTAAAATGAAAGGAGTGACAGTAGGCAAGTAAGTCCGGTAGGGTCAGCCCACCCATACCAAGGCTTCTCCTTAGTTTTTTCCAGGAGATCCTCGATATCTTAGCATTCCAGATAAAGGAGCCTATTTTCCCCTGTATTTTGGCAATATCTGGTGCTGAGAATGTCAATGGAACAGAGCCAAACAAGAAGGTTATCTTCGGCAGAATAATCATTTTAACTAGATTTACTCTGCCAAAAATACTCAAGGAGAGGCCAGACCATCGCTGCAATAGACCACAAACATCCTTATAGACTCTCGTCAGATTTATTTTGGCTATTTCTGAAATATTTTGGGCCAAAATTATACCCAAATACCTCATATGTGTCTTAGCTCCAACTGCCCCTCATACCTGGTTCCAGTGCATAGTCTCAGTTTTTTCTTTATTTACCCTATACCCCGAGATTTCTCCGAACAATTTTGCTTGCTCAAACAGTCTTGGAATTGCCTCAGCTGGATTAGAGGTAAACATAAGAAGATCATCGGCGTATAGGGCAAATTTTAATTCTAGGTCTGCAATTCTAAAAGGATGGATTACAGGATCAGCCCTGAGCTGACAGACAAAGGGTTCAATATAAAGGTTAAATAACAGAGGTGATAAGGGACACACCTGTCTAGTCCCTCGAGAAATTATGAACCAGTCTGAGAGCACTCCGTTTACCAAAACTTTTGCTCTGGGGCTCTTATATAGGGACCGAACAGCTGAAACAAAATTAGAGGGAAGTCCGAACCTAGATAAAGCTGACCATAAATCGGACCAATTTACTTGATCAAAAGCCTTAGCGGCATCAATAGCTGTAAGGGTCAGCGGGAGCTTCTTAGCCACTGCAACATCTACTGCTGCAATAGCCTGGAAGGTTAGCTCATTCAGCTGTCTATCAGGGATAAAACCTCTCTGGTCCTGATGCACGATTGTTTTAATGACTTTGGCCAACCTTGCTGCCAGGACCCCTGCAAAGATTTTATAGTCAGTGTTCAACAATGAGATTGGTGTATAAGACTCAATTTTCAGGGGATCTTTATTAGGCTTCAGGATCAGGGTGACTGTCGCTTCAGACCAAGTATCCGGGGTAGTGTCACCCAATAAGTATATTTTATTGAACAAAGTCGTCAAGGCAGTGACAACTTCCTCAGACTCTATCTGATATAATTCGATTGGGAGCCCGTCCGGGCCTGCTGCCTTACCCCTGGCCATTTTTTTTATCTGGACGGAGACTTCCTCTTCCCTGATACTCGAAGCCAAGAAAATGCAGTCTGTTTCTGTTAACCGTGGGATTTCTACCTGGTTTAGCCAATCTTCTATTCTCCCAGTAGAAGGACATACATCTTCTTTATATAAAGTTTGCATGAATGATCTGGCCTCCTCTCGAATACGGATGTCATCATGCGTGATGACTCCCGTGTCTTGAAGCAGAATGCACCCAATCTGGTTTCGAACTCTATCCGTTCTAACCTTCCAGGCAAGAAGACGGCCGCATTTCTCCCCATAGGAGAAATTCTGGAGCTTACTTGAATCCCACCTATCGTTTAAGATTTTATCTAAACTTGCCTGATATTCTGCCCGCAGATTATCGAGTTCCCTTTGAATAAAAAGTATATTATTTTGGTGATCTGCAGAGGCCTGCTGAAGCTGCTCTTCCTTTTGTTTAATCTTAACAAGGCTCTCTTTTTCGATCCGCCTTATAGCCTTATTTCTCCTGATCATCCAAGCACTCATGGTCCCTCTTATATGAGCCTTGAATGCTTCCCATATGGTCTGATCAATTGCTGTTCCGGAGTTGAACCTGAAATATTCCTCTATGCCCGATTTTAAGTTACCTATGACCTCCTCTTGTGAAAGTATAGACCTATCTAATGTCCATCTTCTCTGTTGGTTTTCTTTCTTTAGGTTTATGGTCAGTTCCACCATAGAGTGATCAGAGAGTATAGCTGGAATATATATTACAGATTCCACATCAGGATACAGGACTTGGTCCAAGAGGAAGTAATCGATCCTCGAGTGGTGCCTGTATTTTCGGCTATAGAAAGAAAAGTCCTTCCTGCTACAGTTTTTTACCCTCCAGATATCTATTAAGTTGAAATCTTTATTTATATTTTTCAACTCTACTAACGATTTACGGGGAGGAATATATTTAACCCTAGATGTACGGTCTAGGTTCTCATTCAAAACCAGGTTAAAGTCTCCTCCCAGCACAACTGGTGCTGTCAGGGCAGAGAGACTAGTTTTTAAACATGTCAGAGCTCCGGGTGTATCCTGATTAGGCCCGTAATATACTGCACAAGTTAATGGAGAGCTTTCAAGTAGAAGAGATGCAACTAACCATCTCCCTGAATGGTCCGTCTCAAACTTTTCGATTCTAATCCCCTTATTAGATCGAATTATAATTGCCACTCCCCTTGTATTTCCTATCTGTTTCGAACAGCAAAGTTCTTGGATCCACCTATGTTTTCCGAACGCTGCCTCACACTCATGTGCCTCTAGGTGGGTCTCTTCCAATAAACAAATATGTGCCTCTGTTTTATTTAAAAATTCACAGACTCTAGCCATTTTCCCGTTATCTCTCAATCCATTGACATTCCAGCTAATCATTTTAATTCTATTGGGTATACTGCTCATCTGGGAATTTTTTTTTTCCTAAGCTTCTCCTATGGTGAATCATTTTCCCTTCTGAATCTGTTCTTGTCCCTATTTCATTCCATGCTTTCATATCCAAAATTATATGAGGACATTTTTCTTTTTTGCTCCCTCTGCTCCCCTTACCCTTCCCCCCTGCAACCCCCCTCCCCCCTTGAGGAACCCCCCCCTTGTGTTCTTTGGCGATCTTATCGCCTGTCGGGAGTCGCTGGACCCCACCCGGGGTAGAGCCTTCAATGGATAGTAAGGTTATAATAATATGATGCGCCATTTTCCTTTACTCTTCACTCTTTATTCTTTATTACTTTCCCCCTTTTTCTCTTCCCTTTCACCCCTTGCACCCCTTGTCCTCCTCACTCTATCCCATTCGTTTTTTTTTGTTGTTTTTTTTATACTGCACCCATCTTTTTTTTCTTTTTTTTTTTTCCTTTTTATCGGAGAAGAAGAGGCGATCATATCAATTACTACTCTTTTTTTTTTCACTTTTATATGTTTTTTATGAGTGTGGGGTTTTTCTGATATCGGACAAAAATGTGTCTACTTCCTGCGGAGATGTAAAATTGTGTGTTTTATTACCCCAAACAACCCGTAAGGCTGCGGGGAACTTCATTTGTACTTGAGCTCCCATACTTCTCAGATCTGGCATCCTAGAACCTAACTCCCACTGCCTCTGCGCCGTTGCCCGGCCCACATCTGAACGGATAAGGTACTTAGTGGACTCTATCTGTAGGGATTTATCGGTTAGTGCTCGGCTCAATATTAGCTCCTTAACTGCATATGTTTGAAAGTTGACCAAGATTTTCCTTGGGGCTTTCCTATTAGGATGCTGCCTATATGGATCTCTATGCGCCCTCTGGATTTCTTTTTCAAGGTCAATCTCGGGTTTATCTCTTAATATTCCATCTCTTAGGATCTTACAGATCAGAGTTTTAACATCGCCATTTTCCGCCCCCTCAGGTACCTTCAGAAATTTAAGGTTATTTCTTCTGGCATGTAACTCTAATCGCTCAATATCTGTTTGTAGCAGTCTATTCTGAGCCTTTAAATCCATTATGTCTTTAGAATGATCTTGAGTAATTTGAGATAAAGTAGCGACCTCAGTCTCCAGCACCTTTGTTCGATTACTAATATCGTCCAACTTCTGCTCCAGACTTGTACACTTCTCGGTGATTTCCTTCTGATTAGACTCCGAGATTTCGAATTTAGACAATATGTCTCCGCGAAGAGATTGGAGAAGTTGTGAGAGCTGGCTGCTTCCACCATCTGACCCCCCTGGGTAGCACCTCTCAATGTCTGCCACATCCATCACAATGACTTCGTTTTGTGGGCTTGGTAGTGGCAAATGAGCTGATTTTATCGGAGTTCGAGGTTCAGAAATGATTCCTGCAGGAGGGGTTAGAGATAGCTACTTGCTCCATAATGTTAAATAAGGATTTTAAGGAGGGAGTTGACTTAAATAAGGGAACACGGCCTTCAGCAGCCTGGCGTTTTTTTTTCTCTCCCGTCTTGCTGCCCTTCTCCTTCTTTTTTCTCTGCCTTGGTGTAATCGGAGTTACTGTGTTGGCCTCACCTGAAAAGGCAGACTGCAGCTCACTTTCTATCTGTGAGCGTAACTGATATCTATTTCTCTGGGCTACTGGAATGGATTTACACAGCTTTTCAGGTAATTCGGTAGTCGCGCCTGCCCCCTCGATGGTCAGTGGGCTAGCACAGCTTTCTGATGTCCCCCTTCTTGTCCCCTCCTCCTCTCCCGTCACTCCTACTTGGCTCTCCTTCAGTCTTTGGTCCCTCTTACTACAAGCCGAGCTTTCGGCGCCAGGTGCAGTCGATCCCTTCTCTAGCAGAGTGTCCATACCTAGATGGATCGACAACATGGATAAAGTACATCCCACAGAGGTCCCAGAGTCAAGAACTCCGTAGCTCTCCCAACCTTTAACTGCAGCAGTCGACCGCCAGAACAAAAAATTCGATGAGCCACAGATCACACATCCCTTATCAACCTCCCCCGTCACTGACCGTATAACATTACTGCTTTGAAGTGGCCGATAATTAATCCTGGCAGCAGCTGCTCTGATCCGTCGCCACAAACCCGCTCGACATCCGCCGCCGGCTTCCCTCGCACAGCACAGTCTGACGCTCGGCTCCGCAAACACATCCGCCCCCATCCACGGCCGAGTCTCCCGGGTCTTACTGCCGGGTCTTACTGCCTGCCTCTCGGGAACCCACCGAAAACAAACAAATAGGGGTGTTTAGCGCATGAAATACAAACGAAAAAGACGTATTCGTATCACGCACCTTTAAGCTTATAAAGCGGCATCTGGCAGTTAATCATCCATGGGTGTCTTTCTCCCGGTGGTCCGGAGCTCCCGCGACCAGCGTTAGCCAGCCGCCATGTTCCTCCCCTCCAGCCTCTCCCGTTGGTCCGGAGCTCCCGCGACCAGCGTTAGCCAGCCGCCATGTTCCTCCCCTCCAGCCTTGTAGATATTTGTGACATGTATTAATTATTATAATATGTTGTTATTTTTTAGAAAATGTAATATTAAATTGGTAATTTAATTGTTAACATATTTATATATTTGTTTATTTATTTTGTTTTTTAAATATTTTTTGTTGCTCATATTTTGTTTGTTTTTAATTTTGAACTGACTGGAGTGGGAATAGTACTTTTTACTCCTCCACAATCCAACACTTTCCCTACTGCTGTACCGACTGGAGTGGGAATAGTAAATTTTAAACCTCCACTATCCAACACGCTTTCCCTACTGTTGCACATACTGGAGTGGGAATAATAAGTTTTACCCCTCCACTATCCAATACTTTCCTTACTGTTGCATTAATTGGAGTGGAAATAGTAATTTTTACCCTTTTGCTATCCAACACTTTCCCTACTGTTGCACTGACTGGAGTGGGAATAGCAATTTTTACCCCTCCACTATCCAACACTTTCTCTATTGTTGCACTGACTGGAGTGGGAATGGTAAATTTTAACCCTCCGCTATCCAACACTTTCCCTACGGTTGCACTCACTGGAGTGGGAATAGTAAATTTTAACCCTCCGCTATCCAACACTTTCCCTACTGTTGCATTCACTGGAGAGGGGAATAGTAATTTTTACCCCTCCGCTATCCAACACTCTCCCTACTGTTGCACTGACTGGAGTGGCAATAGTAAATTATATTCCTCTGCTATCCAACACTTTCCCTCTGTTGCACTCACTGGAGTGGCAATAGTAATTTTTACCCCTCCGCTATCCAACACTTTCCCTACTGTTGCACTCATTGAAGTGGGACTAGTAATTTTTACCCCTCCGCTATCCCATAATTTCCCTATTGTTGCACTCATTGGAGTGGGAATAGTACATGGTAACCCTCTGCTATCCAACAGTTTCTCTACTGTTGCCCTCACTGGAGTAGGAATAGTAATTTTTACCCCTCCGCTTTCTAACACTTTCCCTACTGTTGCACTGACTGGAGTGGGAAATTTAAGTTAAGATTTGTAAATAGTGTAAGGTTTTAATTTATAATAGAATGTAGTTTTTAAATAGATTTTATGTTATTGGTATACGAATATATACATATATATATATGTGTGTATATATATAGATATATATATAGATATATAGATACAGAAACAGAAAATATGACTGTCATCAACCTTTCCCAGCGGTCTCTTTCTAATGATGAAATTGAGACTCTTTTCCGTGGCTTGTCCTTTTGCCCTTCATTCAATATGAACTATGCACAAACTAGAATTGACCTGTTCCTGTTCTCTAGAAAATTGAAATTGAAAAAATGGTTCAGTATGAAACCACAAAGACAAGATACTGTGAGTAGCAGAGAAAGAGAATGTAACTTGAATATGGCTGACATTGAAATGTTACATGCTCTGCATACTATGACTGATGATGGAATGGATGTGGATATTTCAACACCTGATTGGGGAGCGTGGGGTGAAGACCTAGGAGGTAATCCAGGGAATCAGTTCAAGCTGAAATCAGTGTTTCTGCCTAACATACAGTGTGAGGCCATAGATATATTTGAGAAGGGAGTCTTACAGGATTTACACAAAATGAGATATAAAAAGATACAGTGTAGTAAGAAAAATCTTACAGCGGAACAAATTACCTCAATTGATAATCTGGAAGCAGACAAAAGTATTGTAATCAGACAATCAGATAAAGGGGGTAACGTGGTTGTCTTAGACAAACAAAAATATCTGGCAGAAGGTCTGAGACAACTGAATGACATCAACTGTTATTGCAAGACTAATATGGCTGAGGTATTGAAATCAAAGGTTATGTATAGAGAGACACTTGTTGAATGGAGAGAAAGAGGGCTGGTGGAATGGGAGGAATGTAATTATTTGTATTGTGCACATCCAAGAGTACCCATTCTTTACCTACTCCCAAAATTACACAAGGATACCTGCAATCCTCCAGGTCAACCCATAGTCTCCTCTATAGGAGCATTATTGGAAAACACATCTAAATTTATCGACTATTATTAAAGACCGTATGTAGTGGCTTTACCTTCCAACTTGAGGGATACTACTCATTTCCTAACTACAATTGATGGAATACATTGGGAGAAGAATTACATCTTGGTTTCCCTGGATGTCAGCAGTCTGTATACTAGTATCCAATATGATCTTGGATTACAGGCTGTTCGACATTTTTTTAAGACAAGATCTATTTCATTATTTCATCATTCACAGATGATTATTACAATGATTGAGATTTGTCTCAAAAACAATTTCTTCATCTTTGATGACACTGTATACAAGCAGTCACAGGGCACAGCCATGGCAACCTGCTTCGCTCCCAGCTATGCGAATTTATTCATGGGCTGGTGGGAGGAGCAGGTTGTCACTGAAATGGCGGACTTTAACAACGTGGCCCTGTGGCTGCGCTACATTGATGATATCTTCTTTATATGGTGCGGAGATGAGGAATCAGTGAGAACTTTTATTGACAAACTGAATAGGAACAGACTCAACTTACAGTTCACAGAACATATCAGCAAGAACACAATGGAATTTCTTGATGTGTTCTTAGAAGTAAAGGACAATCAGTTAACAACTAAACTGTTTCGCAAGAAAACAGCAGGGAATAGCATTCTCAGTGCGAGCAGTAGTCATCCACGTAACTTGGTGTACAGTATCCCTTATGGAGAGTTACTGCGCGCCAAAAGGAACTGTAGTCCTGATGAGGCTTACAAATGTGAGGAAACAATCATGTGCCAGAGATTTAAAGATCGAGGGTACAGTAACAAAATCATCAAGGAAGCAATCTCCAGAGTAGAGACTAAATCTAGAAACGAATTGCTACATTCTAAAAAGAAAGAAGAAGGTAATGAGTGCATCAGGTTTGTCACCACATTCTCAGGGCAGGCAAATGAGGTACGCAGAATATTTAAGAAACATTGGCATGTATTACTTACTGATGATCATCTAAAGAAAAATCTGGGGAGTAATCCACAAATTACCTTTAGAAAAGGACGATCGTTAAGGGATGTACTCAGTCATAATTACATTACAGAACGAGATATAAATATATCCATGGGTACACCGGGTTTTAGATGCTGTCGAAAATGCAAAGCATGTACGAATAGTACCGATTGCAACAAACTGGCAGTACCTAACTCCAAGAGGGAGTTTGTGATAAAGAAAAAATTGACGTGCAATACAACATACTGCGTCTATGTTTTGATATGTCCATGTAACAAGTGGTACATTGGAAGCACGAAACATGAGGCAAAAAAAAGAGTTTTGGAGCATTTTCGTGCAATACGAAACAACAATAGGCAATACCCTATAGCTCGCCACTTTTATGAGAAACATATGCAGGCCAATACATTAGTCCGCATGGTGGTGATTGATGCTGTGAATCTGGGTGTAAGGGGCGGCAATAGGGAATTGTCGCTAAGAAAATTGGAGTCTCGATACATTATTGATTTGGAAAGTCTGGCCCCTATGGGGTTGAATTTAAGCGAAGAATTGGCAATTCATTTGCACAATTAACTGATTATAATAAGTCTGCATTAGTCTGTTTCATGATTTTAAAATCAATTTTGTTTTATTTTAGGTACTTCTTTTGCAATTGGTGGAATTTCTGTAGCTTATTGAAGAAACATTGGATTAATGGAGAATATCATGAAATTATGGACAGGTTTTCCATGAATGATTCATTGTATAGATATATATATGCAAATATTTTGCAAAATATAATTAGCCCACTTGGGCTTAATTGATGGTTGAACCATGCGGATGTATACAGGCTCAGGACACCTTAAGTATAAGGATGATATTCCCGGTATATCTTCATGTATGATGTTGTAATACAGGAATTTAGGAAGAAAGAGACAGAGCCTAGAATAGCACATGCAAACGACTATGGGTATCCATCTGAGTCAATCCACGTGTAACATGAATTTTACAGTGCAATATTTGATGTGTTATCGTAGCATTACCTATTACGTTCTATTGGCACTTATAAAAATAGATATTGGTATTAACTTTGTGCAATATACTATAAGCATCATTATATTTTGGCTCATTGTGACCCTAAGTACGATATATATTAATCAACATTACTTGTTATTCAATGAGTTACGCGATACTTCAAAATGGCCGCGACATTAGCGACTGTTTACGTTTTGTTTGCAAGAGAAGTCCGTTTTCTATTATACACATGGTGATGTATTTAAACATGGTGGATTGTTTACTATACTAGCGTGATCAAGCCGTAAAGGTGAAACGCTTCGTCTCGACTTGCCGAATAAATTATCTACGAACAGACTGGGTGTCCGAGTGTTTCCTGTGTACTAGGGGACTTGTGGAGTAGATATATAGATATATATATTTATTTATTTGTTAACTTTTTACATAATTTAAAAATATAAAATAAATTAAAATTAATAGTTTATTAATTGTTTTAAAGTAAATATATATATTAATTATTATATATGTGTGTTTAACTTTTTTTAATTAAGCTTATTTGTTATATTTGTTAAAATGTATATTAAATCTAATTTTTTTTTAAATACATTTTATTATTTAAGATATTTATTTATTATTTTATTTTATATATATATATATAAAAAACTATATTTTGTACCACTATATTTATGACATCAATATTTCCCCCCAATATTTTTGTACTTACCATTATAAATACAGGATGGATGTCGATATTTTTGACATCGGTATTCATTATACCATATTGTGGTATGAGGATATTTTAGGTGTCGATATTGTGTCAGTGAACAATAAAAATGGTGGTACTAGTGAGTTAAAGTGTTTAGGGCCTCATTATGATGACGGACGGACTTCAGTCCGTCCGCCACCGTCTCCTATCTGGGACCACCTGCCAACCGTGTGGCAATTCTACAATAGGAATTAGGATGCGACCGCCACCGTGGTGGTCTCATTACCCACCTTTAACATTGCGGCGGGTGCTGCTGGCTGCAGCACCTGCCGCAATGTTAAAAAGGTATGTTGTACACATCCCTGTATTATGTGACTTACGTGACACGCACCAATGCGGTGCCTGTCACTTGGTACAGGGATAACACCCAAAGGAATGGTGCCAGAGGGAAGGGGGGCCCACTACGGGCCCCCAATATCCATCCCCGCCAGCCTTTTCATGGCAGTTGAACCGCCATGGAAAGGCTGGCGTGGATTGACATCCTAATCTGACCGGCAGTGCCTAAACAGAACTGCCACCATTCTGGGCTATGCAGGCAGTCTGACTGGCAGTCGGATTCAATCCAAATGTCGGAACCACCGATCCGACCGCATCATAATGTGGCGGTCTGATTGGCAGAGGGACCATCACCGACGCTGACGGTGGCAGTCCTCCTGCTATCGTACTGAGCCCCTATGTCTTTATGATAGTACAATGTGAAGTAGTTTTAATACCTAGGTCACAAAGAAGCAGTTTTTTAAATTTGGGATGGTAGGGTCAGTTAAGGTAATTACTTGGAATATAAATGGCCCTTATGAATCGACAAAAGTTTTTGGCAACAGTTAATTGGATAAAATCATTCAACCCTAGTGTAACTTTTTGGCATGAGTCTCATCTGAAGTCCAATTGATGAACTATGCCCACTTGATCTTCCTTCAATTGGAAAATAATGATAGTAAAATGAGATAACATGGAGCGATGGCTTTGGGTCGTTGCACATTTGGAATCACAGTTTTTTAACTTGTCAATTAGTATGGCCCAATAGAGGATGATATTTTGGGGCCGATTCCAATCCTGGGAAAAGGCTGTTCGAATCGCTGTACGAAGCGTTTTCTCCATACGACTCGTACCCGGTAAACTGTCCGTACAACCTAGGAAGTACGATTCGTACAGAAAGCCTATTTCCGTACGTTTCGTGCAAAAGACCGTACGGGTAAAAAAAAACAACGATTCTGATCCAGAACAGCTTGTATGCGACGTCCGGACGCATTCAAGCAGCGGTTTCCAGCCCAGCAAGTACGATTCGTCCCTATGTCACTCCGTACGGCTCTTTTTTTACGGGAGCCAAATACAGCCGGAGAAGCAGAGTCCGACGCGAACCGCTACGCAACGGAGCCCCGGTACGCGACGTACACGCCATGGACCCCATCGTACGTGTCATCCCGGTCCTCCTAGCCTACGACCTGGTGCACCGGACCCGACGCACACGCCGCAGAAGATGAGAACAACACCCAGGGGCCGGGGGGGTGAGGGGCAGGAAACATACCCCATACCCAAAGCAAAACCTATAATATAGAGCCCATACATTACCACCAGGGTCTGGTCACTTGGGGGGCGTGGTCAGCAACCCCTGCGTACTGCAACAACGGAAGTGGACGTGTATGGTGCGTTGCACACGTACCCCTAGCACCAGTAGAACAGTGATACGGACCGTACACACGCAATGAATGCGTGGGTACGGTGCGTTCCACACGTACCCCTACGGCACCAGTAGAACAGTCATACGGACCGTACACACGCAATGAATGCATGGGTACGGTGCGTTCCACATGTACCCCTACGGCACAAGTAGAACAGTGATACGGACCGTACACACACAATGAATGCATGGGTACGGTGCGCTCCACACGTACCCCTACGGCACCAGTAGAACAGTCATACAGACCGTACACACGCAATGAATGCGTGGGTACGGTGCGTTCCACACTTACCCCTATGGCACCAGTAGAACAGTGATACGGACCGTACACATGCAATGAATGCGTGGGTACGGTGCGTTCCACACGTACCCCTACGGCACCAGTAGAACAGTCATACGGACCATACACACGCAATGAATGAGTGGGTACGGTGCGTTTCACACGTACCCCTATGGCACAAGTACAATGGTGAAACAAAGCGTACACACGCGACGATTGTGGGTGTACGGTGCGTTTCACACGTACCCCTACGGCACAAGTACAATGGTGAAATGAAGCGTACACATGCGACGATTGCGGGTGTACGGTGCGTTTCACACGTACCCCTATGGCACAAGTGCAATGGTGAAACAAAGCGTACACACGCGACAATTGCAGGTGTACAGTGCATTTCACACGTACCCCTACGACACAAGTACAATGGTGAAACGAAGCGTACACACGCGACGATTGCGGGTGTACGGTGCGTTTCACACGTATCCCTACGGCACAAGTACAATAGTGAAACGAAGCGTACACACGCGATGATTGCGGGTGTACGGTGCGTTTCACACGCTTACAATGGTAATACAGGCGTACACATGCCAGGAATGGAGGGCTACGAGTCGCACAAGGATGTCCATCAAGTACTTGTCATTGCATACTTTCATGTGCAGGCCCTAGGTGTGTCAGCCAGTGATATTGCACGTCATCTCATCTAGTTGCACAATTGATGTGTGATGACCTGTGTACACATGTCATGTGTGATGGGGCACTATGTGGCACACATCACCTTGACACTTGCCACATGTGTGTCTGTAGTCCAACTGTGTCATGCACAGCAGCAGTGGGATGGCACAGTCATCACCACCCGCACCTGTCTCCTGATGCCAGGGACAGGGACACTCTCTCAACTGACATGTCACGATCAGCATGCCCCTATGTGACTATGTCAGGTGTATGTCATGTGTTCCCATGAGCTTGCTGTTAGTGTTCCGTCAACTGCATCTGCTGTTGGTGCATCCAACATGGGTCTGTGTGGAGATGGGCATGGCACACATCTACGCACACCATGCCACATGTGGATTCCCACGGCTGTAGGGTCTGTGTGCATCGGACATCATATTTTCCCAGGCATACATGTCTGCGTCGTCTCAATGGCTGTGTTTAATTGTTGTCACGTGTACCCCTTCATCGCAATGTGTGTCATATGTACATTTGACATTCCACGTGACCTGTGCGTGTGCCTTGCAGTCAACTGTCTGGATGAGATGACATCCTTCCAATGCAGCTATGTGGACGTGTGTCACTCCGGTGATATCTCTGGCTGTTCACTCAGACTTGCCCCCAGCTCATTTCAGGGCCTGTCATGTAGACTTGACAATCAACAGGTGTATCTGGCTTTTCGTAGGAGTGCCAGCAAGGTGGCATATGTGTCCTGGATGTATTGCACACACCAGACTCCATAGTTACCTGATGTGTAGTAGCAGTTTAGCATATGCTATGTTCATTGACATTGATATTGGCAGACTCTCAATCTTCATGATTCCTAACAATGTCTTCAAGGGCACCGCCTGTCCCAAGAACAATGCCAGACTTGGCTGCCATGAGGGAACGTGCCTGCATCCGACGTTACAGATTCACTCAACAGTTGATTGAGGACTTGACCGACAGGCTGGCACTACACCTCCAACCGCAACACAGGTATCCTACTGCGCTGACCCCAAAGATGAAGGTGATAGCAGACCTACATTTTTTTGCCACAGGTATGTTTCAATTGACCATAGCTGATGTTGGTGGGATGTCACAGACAATGTTCAGCCGTGTCTTGCGTGATGTTTTGGCAGCCATGTTGGAGCACCTTGATGAATTCATCAAATTTCCTACTCCTGAGGAGTTGACAGATGTCAAGGGTGATTTCTATGCCCTGGGAGGGATGCCCCATGTCATTGGGTTCATTGATGGGACACATGTGGCTTTGGTACCACCACAGGCACAGGAGCAAGCCTATCGCAACCGTAAACATTACCACTCAATAAATGCCCTTGTGGTGTGTTTTGCTAACATGCTGATTTCCCATGTCTGTGCACGTTTTCCAGGATCAGCACACGATGCCTACATCATGAGGCGTAGCAGGGTGCCACAAATGATGCTGCGGCTGCACAACGAACGAGCATGTCTTGTTGGTGGGTATACTCTGTTGGTCCTGTGTGTTGCGGTATCTTTGGCTCTTACTGCATCTCCTGACCCACTTATTTACATGATGTTTCCATGTAGGGGACTCTGGATATCCCAACATGCCATGGCTAATGACACCTCTCCGAAACCCAAGAACAGCTGCAGATCACAGGTACAACAATGCACATGGGCAGACCCGGCGAGTGATTGAGAGGACGTTTGGCCTACTGAAGAGCCGATTCCGGTGCCTTGACAAGACAGGCGGGTCCCTCCCATATGCACCGGAGAAGGTGTGCAAAATCTTCATTGTGTGCTGCATGCTGCACAACATGGCCGTTGAGAAGGCAGTGCCACTCATCCTTGATCCTGATGAGAAGCAACACCCACCCGTGGAGGATCCAGGGCTTGGTCACGAGGCAAGTGATGAGGAGGAGGAGGATGATATCCGGAGTCAGCTCATACGCAACTTCTTCTCATAATGGTGAGTCACTGGGTATGAGTGTGCAAGCTTGTAGCATTGAGTGGCATGTGTTGCAATGTGTGTGTCCAGCTGACTGAATGCAAAGTGACTTTGATGTGTGTACTGATGTGTCACTCGAGTGATGATGTCATGCCACACAGTTTTGAGGAGAGACTTTCTTTGAAATTTGCATGTGTCCAACATTGTTCATGATTCGTAACTGACCATGTGTGCGGCGAGATTTGTTTTAGGTGACTTCTTGTGTGTCTGTCATTCCCAGGTTTTTGCGCCTGTTGTCTGCTTGTGTCATCGTTGTCCTCCTGCTATTCCTCATGAGGATTGCAACGTGTGCTGAATCAGCGTTCCATGCATGGACATGTGAAAATGTCAGTTTGGGTAAAGATTGCAGAAAGGTTTTTTGGTGGTGGTACGGGTTTGGGAATGTGTGGGGACTGCTTCTGTGCATTTTGTGGTACCATGCATACATGTCTTCTCACCATGAAGCATATAACATGTAGCATCACTCCCATGACATGATAGTCACCCTTCTTGACAGTCATCTGTAGTGGAGTGTGGAGTCTGATGAAGGCATCAATGTGCGTAAACCTTGCCTCTGAAACATTGCTGATGCTACGGGTGGACATAGTGTGGGACATCACAACAACTGGCTCTATGGTGATGTGCAGCATCTCCGTGTGCAGCAGGATGTGTTTGGCTCATCCCCTTGACTTGTGTGCCAGTTCATTGGGATTTACAACATCCGTGTTGTGAAGGGGGGGTCCAGCGTATGTCCCACATGTTCTGTCAACTGACCTGTGAGTCTGTTCGTATGGATGCATTTCCCTTTGTGTGAGTTTGTGCAATAAAGGTGTTCTGTACAATCCAAAGTGCCTCATCTCTGTCACTGCAGATCTCTTGCCAGTTTGCATGCGTCATCTATGGCATAATTGTCAAAGATTGAGCATATGAGTGTATGTGTGCTTCGGCAACATTCATGGCTAATAATCTCTATTGTGCATGAAGTACCTGGTTGTGTATGTATTTGTGCAGGTTGCTCCCCACAACGGGACGTCAACGCCTGCTGACGGTGTGTCTCTTGTGCGCAGCTCCGCATTTTGTTGCCTGATCCTGTGGCCGTCATTTTTGTTGATTCTTCATACATTTTCTCGGAGTGACCCATGAGTAACCTGACACTCCTTCCTTTACATACACCTGTTGCACTGTGCCTTTCTGACCTCCTTATCTTTGTGTGCTACTTTTTGCTAGTTTCTCACCCCTTCCGCCTGCTGCTGCCTCACCTGCGGCACCGCCCCACCGAGTGCCCTGATTCGGCAACCCACACGCCTACAAAATGCTCCTCCCTTCCCCCTCCACCCATTCTAAATGCACCCAGCAGCTTGTCTGTGCCACTGTTGCACCAACGCCGTGCCAAAGGCAGGACCGTCTGCGCCTGCAACGTGCACAGTGCACGACCCTCTGGTCATTGCATGACCCACGTCACACAACAGGCTCATGCTGCAGCCACCCTCCAAGCAATGTCCTCCAGACAATCAACTGCCTGCTATCAGGCAACCCCTAAGCGCACACACAACACCTTTGCATGCTGAGTGTGCAACTCCAACTGCCTACACAGCGCTGCCCCGCCTACCAGACCCTGTCAGAACAACCAGGTCATGTGCCTCCTACTCCACACCCGCTCCGTCCACAAGCACGCCATTGGACTCTGTTACCTCCTCAACTCAACGGCCCCACACATCACCTTCATGACAGTAACCTGGTCAAAAGCATCCTCAGCACACAACTTCTTCATTGCCATCTCAGACGGATACAAGATCACCCGCAAGGATGACAACAACAATCCCGGAGGATGAATTGCAATTTATTCCCAAGTACACCCTCAGAGTCACAAATCCGGTTTTGCTCCAACCACCTGGCAACCCTCAGAGTAACACTCATCTACAGATCTCCAGGCCTACATCCATAATTCCGCAAAGCCATCAACACGTACATCTGCACGCAAGCCCTCACCTCCACAGGCTACATGTGGCTGGGGGCCAGTAACTTCTTGCTGGAGGAGAACCACACCACCATCCAACATTGCTCCATCAACATTTGCATCCACGTCTCTGACAAGTAACACACTGCCCCACACCCCGCTACCGATCCCCCAAAGATGCTTGATGCAAGTCACCACAGACAAGCTGTGTGGGACACTTGAACCAACAGCACCGCCACACCCTGCAACCTCACACACTGGATCAGCTACTGATCCAACAATCTTGCCACATTGACGGACTTTCCTGTGAAGCACAACAACAGTTAAGCCACCTGGGACAAGGCAGACCTACTGGACTCGTATAGATCGAGCCGGACTCTTGTGCAACGATTGCAACACAAAGTACCTTCATTTACCTTACAGCCCTGGAAAACGCCACACACAGCCATCACCATATCATCAGCAAGGACAAGTGGAGATCCTTCAGATAGGGCCGAGGCACCAAAACACACGACATCAAGGAGCTCATCAGCATTGTGAGTGAACTGACAGCAGATCTCCATCCAAAAGACACCCCACCCTTGCAAGGCAGATCACATCCCTTGCAACTTTCTACCACTGCAAGCTCATGGCCATACACGACAGCCTTGGCACACAGAGGCAGACAGCACTATTATCCACGTGACAAACCCCCCTCAGGTTCTGGACTCCCGTCAGCAACAAATACACCAACTGGCACATGTGCACCATCCACTCTGGCTCTCCATCAGGCCCCTTCCAACACAACATCTCAACCACATCATTCCCCATCCTTGAAGCCCACGTCCAGGGCATCCTGAATGTCTCATTTGAGTTTGCCACATTCCATGGGAGCTGGAGGCATGCAGAGACCCAGGCCCTTCTTCAACAACGGATGGCAGTACCGCAGGATCTCCTGGAACATCACCCTGCTTCCCTACCCAGCAAATGTCATCAGGAAGACACTCAACGAGCGACTGACAAACTTCCTCCGTGCAAACAGCTCCAGGCAACCGGCACCAGAACATCTTCCACAGTAATCACACCACTGCAACCGTCATCATTGCCACCACCAACGACAACTTAGCCCTACTCAACAATGGTGAGGCCACCCCCCTTGACCTCTCAATGGCATTGTACACCATGTGCTACCACACTGTCAGCTCACACATCTCCAACACTGGTATCCAGAGGAGGGCCCAGGATTAAATCCCCAAGCCAGCCAGCAAGGCCCAGGGAGTCGGCCTCCACCCTGCAGCATGTAGTACACTGGGGTCATGTGGCCCATGCCCCAGGGCTAATCTCTCAGCGTGACGATCTTCAATGTCTCCATAACCCCCCTCTCCACCATCACATGCGCACACAACCTCATCATCATCTCATATGCCATTGACACCCAGCTGCTCCTCAACCTCACCAAAGACCCAGCCATTGCCGGATCCAACCTTCAAGAAGGCATGAGATCCGTTGACGAATGGCTGACCATCAGCCACCTGAGGCAGGACTTGGACAGGACTGAGGTCATCCTCTGAGGATTGTCCCCTTACGACTGGGTCAACTCCTTGTGTGCCACCGGCCTGGGCACCGCACCAGCACCCAGTGGCCACGCACGCAAGCTGGTGTTCATCATGGACTCATCGCTCACAATTAAAATGCAACTCAACACCATCTGTACCTCATGCTGCAACACCCTCCGCATGCTGCAAATGATCCACAGATAGATCCACTCCAAGGCAAGACAGACCGTCCCCCAGGTCCACAACACCAGCCGGGTCAACTACAGCAACACCCTCTATGGAGGAACAACAGCAAAACTGCAGGAGAAGTTGTCCACATCCAGGGTGCATCGCACACCTCATCTTCAACATCCCCCGCCCCAGCCACATCACCGTCCACCTGAGATAGCTAGAATGGCTCACTGTCTGCTGCAGGATCACGTTCAGACTCCTGAACCACACTCAGGAGGCAGTCCACAACCCCAGACCCAAAACTGACCTTGGACGTCTGTCATCCAACACACCGTTGGCCCAACTCCGTGCAGCCCACCTTGCCCTGGCCACCATTCATCACATCCACAGAACAACTGCATGCAGGAGATAGTTCTCCCACCTCGCAAAACAGACCTGGGACTCCCTCCCCGGGCACCTCAACATGACCCATGACCTCTACACCTTCATGATACTCTGGCAAATTGGTCTGTCTGAGCAGTATTGCAAGCACCCCCCTCAGCAGCTTGAGGCCATCACGGGTGAGGATTGGGCTCCATGTCTGTATTTGGTGATACATTGTGACCCATGTGTGTCCTCGACCAGACTCAGATCCAAGTGTATGGATGGCTGGAGTTAGTTCCACACTCAGGCATACTTTGACATATCCCCACACGTATTTTGTGGACTCATGCTAAATGACTGCAACATCAAATTACAATTATACATTTTTTTATTATAGGTCTGGGGCGTGATTTGTGCACAGAAAAAAGGTGCAATACAGGGACCAAAGAATCCTAAGTTCACAGGGGAAGATGGGATGCTTGGCATTTGAAGTCATCAGAGTCCAGGCCACAGTGTTTGGCATCATTGGTCAGACTGTGGCCAGCAAGTCCATGTGGGAGATGATGTCAGTCAATGAGGTGATGCTGTCGCACATGGAGGCCAGGTGCCACGCCAGGTGACCTGGGAGATGTGGATGGTCCGCTGCCTCTCATGGTCTTTTCCGTGGATGGCCCACCTTCCTCTGGGGACCCTCAGATGCAGGTCTTGACGATGCTTGGGACGCTCCGTCGGACGAATCCTCCTCCTTCTCCCTCCCTGTGGCTGATGGTGATCTTTGCCTGGTGGCACAGGGAGGGTTGGCCATGTTGTCGGCGATCTGACGGAGTGAATGGCTTTTGTCCCTTTGCACTGCCAGGAGCTCAGCCAGTCTTGCCTCCATCCGTCCTTGGTGTTCTTGTTGACTGGCGTGTTGCTCGGCCTGCTGGTTCTTCATCTCTGTGAGGGTCACCACTACCTGGCTGAACTCCCTGGTGTCACGCCGGTATGCGTCCATGATGTTGTCTATGTGTGACATACCGGTCCCTTCAGCTGGCTGGTCAGGTTCTCACCTCCGCCTGCCTCCACTCCCACCCACCCCTGCCCACATGAGCCTGGGCTGCCGTTGTGGGCACATTGGGTCTACGGGACCCCTGAGGGATGGCAGTGGCAGTGTTGTCTGCCTCCTCCTGGGTGCCCGGCGCACCTTGTCCCTCCTGGTCAGACTGGCTCAGGTGTTCATTGCAGGCAGGGCTCCTCGGTGTCTCCTGGGATGTGGCAGGAAGGGGGGTGGTGGTTGGCACAGATGTTCCTGAACCAGGTGCTGCAGGGGCTTGGACACCAGAGGGTCCAGGTCTGTCGGGGTCATCTGCGGAGTGTTGAGAGGCGTCGCTGCCGGTGGGATCAGGTTCCTCCTGAGCCTGGGACTTTGATTGTTCACCCACATTGTTGGGGGGAGAATCATCACGTTGCCCTGTGTGTGAGAGACAGACAATGTTAATGCTGTTTCATGCAACATCCATGTTTCATACACATTCAAGTTTGCACTGTTCCTCCAGGTAGTTGTATGTGCCTAGCATTCTCCTCAATATTCACTTGTGGAAGGGTATGTTGCGGGGGACAGATTGATATGTTCTCCTGAGTCTTTGACATGTAGATTTTTGGCTTGGATGCTTCTTCAGCTATGTCTTGGTGTTGTTGTGTTACATGTCCATTGTGACAGTGGGTAAATCCATTGCCTGTCCCGGGGGTATCTGCTTGTGTAAGGGGTGTGTGTGACAGGGCCTGCTGGTGGGTTTAGTGTGATTTGGCACTGGGGCTCCCAGGTGATGTAGCTTTCCCCCCATGCCGCATGCTGCCATGACAGTGAGTGTGAGTTCCTGTCCTAGATATCTGACCTTGTTGTCTTGGTGTTTGTGTTTGCACTGGTCACAGGAGGGCCTTGTGTTGCCTACACCCGGGCCAAGTGTCAGCTATCTTGTCAGTACTTTCCCAATCCCTGTGCATTGCGCATGGTGCATGGGTATGTACCTGGGCCATATGGGATGAGGGTAATTGTGTCTGATTTGGAGTTCAACAATGCGTTTTGTGACACCCACCCTCCCAGCATACGGGACATCCATTCTTGGGTTGGTGCTTCGTGCAGCATGGGACATAGCATGGCCTTGCTTTCTCAATGGGGCATACACATGTTATTGGCATTAGAGTTATTTTTGACTGTGGTTGTGGCCGGTGAGGGCTTGGGGGTAGTTGCGTGCATTTTGTGTAGTTGGGGTGTGGATGCCATTACCCCCATGTTATGTAAGTTGTTTGTGTACTCACCAGGCTCTGCAAGTCCTTGAAGTCCATGTACTCCCACCAGCGGAAGCAGGGCCATCACCTTCTCCTCCCAGGGATGGAAATGTACTGGTCTGCGGGGCCCACCCCCTCCAGTGATGTTGCTCTGGGCGTAGTCGTCATTCATTTTTCGCTTGACTGCCCTTCGCAGATCATACCACCTGGCTTGGCATTCAGTCCTGGTCCTTCTGATGGGTGCAACAGCATTCACCCTATCGACGATCCTCTGTCACAGGCGTGATTTTTCGGCTATGCTGGTCTGTCTGACCAATGTTCCAAACAGCTGTGGCTCGACTCTGATGACTTCATTGACAAGGATCTCCAGCTCTTCCCTTGTGAACTTTGGATTCTTGTCTGTGGGCATGGTGTGGGGTGAGGGTGTGGATGGTTGTGGGTGTGTGGGTGTGAATGTGAAGTTGTGGGTCTGAATGTGAAGAGGGGGTATGTGTGAAGGAGGTTGTGTGAAGGTGTATATGTTAAGGTGGATGGGTGCCGCTGTTGGTGTGTGCTCTCTAGCTGCAGTGAGTCTTTTGCAAAGGCTCATGGTTTGTGTGTGTGGGCCCTTTTTATTGGTCCTTTTGTGGGTGGGCATCAGTTTGAATTTTTGATGGGTGTGTTATAAGGGGTGGTTGTGAGTTTGCCCCTCTGTTTGCCTGTTTGGATGTGGCCAGGTCAGTCATTTCCATGTTTTGTGCACTTTAGACGTGTTTTGTGGTGTTGTGCAAGTCGAATAGACCCTCCTTGTGCTGTTTTACATTGCCTATGTACGGTGCGTACATACGCGATGTTGTTGTGAGGTGCGTACATACGCGATGTTGGGGTATGCACCGTACATACGAGATGATGTTGTTGTGAGGTGCGTACATATGTGATGATGTTGTTGTGGGGTGCGTACATATGCGATGTTGGGGTATGCACTGTACATACGCGATGATGTTGTTGTGAGGTGCGTACATACGTGAGGATGTTGTTGTGGGGTGCGTACATACGCGATGTTGGGGTACGCACCGTACATAAGCAATGATGTTGTTGTGAGGTGCGGACATACGTGAGGATGTTGTTGTGGGGTGCGTACATACGCGATGTTGGGGTACGCACCGTACATAGGCGATGATGTTGTTGTGAGGTGCGTACATACGTGATGATGTTGTTGTGGGGTGCGTACATACGCGATGTTGGGGTATGCACCATACATACGCGATGATGTTGTTGTGGGGTGCGTACATACGCTATGTTGGGGTACGCACCATACATACGCGATGATGTTGTTGTGGGGTACGTACATACGCGATGTTGGGGTACGCACCGTACATACGCGATGATGTTGTTGTGGGGTGCGCACCGTACATACGCGATGTTGTGATGTTGGGGTACGCACCTTACATACGCGATGATGTTGTTGTAAGATGTGTACATACGCGATGTTGTTGTGAGGTGCGTACATATGCATGGGGGGCCTGTACGACTCGCACCCCGGGAACTACTTTTCCCGGGATAGGAGTCGTACAAAGTTTGCTTTGTAGCGGGTAAAGTCATTTCCCGTGTACGGGACGTTTTCCATACGAATCCTAAATCGGAAAGCCGGTCCGGATCGTAATTGTACGGTCGGACTGTATTTTTGTAGGATTTCACGATCGAATTCGTACGGATCGGGTCGATCCATATGTATTTTTCCCGTATGAATCGTACTTCACGGGTGGGACGGGACTTGTACGATTCGTACGGGAAAAAATACGGATACGAGTCGTACGGAAAAAAAAAATACAGGATCGGAATCGGCCCCTTTATCTCTAAAACAAATGTATACAGTCTTAATGGAGGCAAGGGGATTGATTATTATGGGAGGGGATTTTAATTTGCTTCAGAACCATGCTACTGATCCCTCCTGCAAAGACAAAAGGTAGTTAAAAATGATATCAGTGACTTTGGTCAAGAGCGTTAAGGAAGATTATGAGTTGCTAGATCCATTACGTACAGCGAATCCTGACTGTAGACAGTTTCCATGCTTTTCAAAGCATTTTAAGTCAGCATCACAGATTGATTTATAAAAAAAAACCTTCTTCACTTTCTAGGCTAGCTTTTTAGATTATGGGAAATGGATTTAAAAGTTATTTTCATTTTATATATTTCAGGAACAGGCTCTAAGGGTAGTAGGTGAATAGGGTAGGAAGTATTTTTGAAGTGTTTTTATTTTTGTTACTTTATGTTTATTTGTAAATTATTTTTTTAATGTATATATTTAATTCAATTTTTAATGTATATATTAATCAAAAAGATTGTTATAACATTTTAGTTTGATACTTTTATGATTTTGGCTTGTAATGTTTCTTTTTATTTAGTATGGAGTTTGATGATAACAACTATTATTATTATTAGTAGTAGTAGTAGTAGTAGTAGTAGTAGCAGTAGTAGTAGTAGTATTATTATTATCATCATTATTATTATTATTATTACATTTATGGAATTAATAATTTAATAGTTTGGAAAAAAGGGTACACTTTAGTTTTTTTCCCTTTAGTTTCTGGAGTAATTGTTTTTGAAAAGGATTTACATTTTATAATATTTAAATTGTAACATTGTGCTTTTGTTTTACAATTGTATATTTTTAATTATCAATATATTTTATTTGATACAATGCAACTTTATTTTTTTGTTTTTTAAAGTAATATGTTGCATACATATAAGTCTCTCACATGTTCTTAATTGTAAGAACTAAACAAACTCTGGTAGCCTGAGAACCTGATGATGCACCACCTGGAGTAATCACTGTGCCAATACAACCCAATTGCCAGTCGTTCATTGGCCATACATTAAAGATATTTCATACTAGAAAAAAGAGGCAACAGCCAATCATGTGTATATAGACAGTCAGTCCGAAGCACAACTAGAAGGTCCGTATCCTTTTTTGAAATTCAGGATCTTCATCCAAAAAACAAATGCGTAGCCAGTGCGTTTCACCTTAACAAAGGCTTTCTCAGGGCAGTTTTATCCATCTACTGCTTTCCTTCAAAATTTTTAATGCACAATCAAAAGCCAACAATCTAAGGCATATAAACATAGTTCCTTATGGCAGTTTCTAAGTGAACTTCAGTCAGTATGTTCCTCCTAAAAGTCGTAGATGTTGTGAAGTCAGACGACACAGTGAACCATGGTCTCGCGGTCAGTCTTTCCAACTCTTAGCAACTCAATATTCACTTCATCCCGAAAGCACCTCCCAAAGTTAATGATTTAATAAGTGCTAACTTTTGATTGGGAACAGGTAAGAATTTCATGCTTGGTGTCTGAGAAATTGTAATGAAAAACTTTTTTATGAAAAATTCTCTTTAATGGTAAAGTCAGATTTTAAGATACCATTTTGAAAAGCCCCATTTAGAAAGTTTGCATTTTCCGGCCGTAAACTATTTCATGCCTGCAGCCTGTCCTAGTCACACGACTGCATATAGTTGGACTTTGTTTATTCCTCCCAGAGGTGTGCCTGTATAAACCATCAACTAGTAGGAAGGCTGGCAGAGCCTGGCACAGCACCACTTGCAACTGAATAGTCTGTGCTCTGACTTTATCACAAAGGACTTGTAACCACAGAATTGTCCCTGCAGACAGCTTCAGCCAGGTGAGGGGAGTCAGGAAACTTCAAGTACTTCAAAGGGATTTTACTTGAAACTTCTCCTACTTCAAAGAAGGCACCAGGTAAGAAAAAACGGACCATGAGACCCACTCTTCTGTTCACCTTCTGGACCTTCACTGCTTCACTTGCTGCTGTGGCCTCCACAAGAATGCTTTGCTGCACCTAAAATGGCTGCTTTGCTGCCTGGAACCTGCCTTGAACAATCAGAGGCCTGCCCTGCTTCATCACCTGCACCCAGGACTATCACAGTGGCCGCAAGGTCTACTTTACTAGCCTCCTGTTCAGAACCTGAGGGAAAGGAAAAGCACCCTCCATTTGAACCCACATTTGGACCCACCCTGAGTGAGTCTTAACCCCCCAAGTGGGGCTCCTCATGTCCCAGAACCTTGGTGGTGGTGCTAAAGGTATCCATAAAGCCAAAATGAAAAACATTGGGCTTGAAACGTTTTTGGCTAAAAACTACTCTGAGAATCGAGGGAAGACCAGGACCAACCTGCTGCCTATCTGCTCAATATGCATCACTGGTCAGTCTTATTTTGTTAAACACACAAGGTGATGGACGGAATGTTGCACATTGGCAAAACATTCACCCCCAGTCACAGATCTGGGTTTAATCCATCGTTATGTTGCTCACCACGCCACCCCAGTTCAGATATGACCATATGCAACTCAGTCTTGACCCTGTGCCTAATGGGAACAGTCCAGCCCGAACTGCCAAGCCATGTCATCCCTGGACCGGAATCAAGCATCCTAGGACCGGTTTCGGGGTTTCACCCCTCTTCAGCCAGGATAGCTTGACTCCAGTGGCTAGTGAGCACGGGACCCACGTCTGGGCATACCCTTCCCACATAGGGTGAATAGCAAAACGCACAAGGTGATGAACGGAATGTTGCACATTTGCAGTCTTATTTTGTGGCAGCTCCTGCTACATTCTTCTCCGCAGCAACAAATCCTGTTCAGCGGTCCTTCACCAAAGGGATATCTGGGCTTGTGGAACTCTCGTTGGTTACAGCCTTGTGTCTCATCCCGTTGGAGAGTTTTGACTCCCAAAAAAATGAATAAGTCAGAACGCAGAAATCTTCACCATGACTTCGTCCAGTTGTTCCCCGATGATGACGCTCCCTCCTCAGACACCACCTGTAGCCTTGCCCTGCTGAACTTTACCTTTTCAGAACATTTTTCTCAGTCTGAAGGTAAGCGCTGACTGGGCCCAATGCACCCTTTGTATCCAAACCACGCTCCATCGTGGTCAGCCATATTTTTCGACTTTGACCCGGTCTCACATGACTAGATGTCCATGGATAGCGCTTTGATCTTTTAGGCTCTAGATTTTACTTAAAACTTTCAAACATGAATAACTCTAGTTCTACGGATTGGATTTTTGTTGTGTTAGTGTCCAATAATTTATTAAATTTTACTCTTTTTTCTAAATTGATGTTGGATTTTTCTTGTGTTGTGTTTTCACTTTATTGCCCTTTGTGTGCTACATAAATAGTTTACATGTTGCCTCTAAGTTAAGCCTGACTGCTTTTGTGCCTAGCTAACATAGGGATAAGCACAGGTTAATTTAGGACCTTTTGTGGTTCACTCTGATGGGAATTGTGGCTGTTGCTTGAATAGGGGTCAGCCTCCCTTCAACCAACAACCCAATTTCTCATAGTGGTTATAAAAATATATATATTTATTTGCTAATACAATGTTGGCTGATTTTATATACACATTCACATGCATATTGTTATAGATATTCTTTAGCACAAAGTTTTTCCATTTTTAATTATATATATTTCTTATTTATTTGTTATGTTAAAATACTATAAGTACATTGTTTTTCATTTATTTTTCATTTATTTTACAGGATTTTTTAAATAAATATTTACATTTTTATAAGACTTTTTTAAAATAGTTTTTTACATACAGTTACCATTTTTATACATTTTGTAAGTGTTTTAGAAAATATTTATGTACTGATTTATTAATGCATTCATAAAGAGAGCACTGAACTCAAAAGGTATTCACACAGTGTACAGTAAAACAACACAATGCATAGCATTCTTGCATATAATCAAAGTAAGCAACCATGTAACTAGAAGCTATAATTTACATGTAACATTAGGCATCAAAACCACACCATGACACACCAGGATGAAGAAGAAACCAGACATAAGAAACAGGAGGTGGGAAAGAAATTGTTGACAGGGCAATAGAGAAGAGGACAAGGGATGATGATAAGCTAAAATAATAGTGTAGAAGATACCAAAAAAGGGAATAGTGGTAGCTAGAGAGAATAGCCACCTCCAGATGAAGTTTGAACAAGAATGATTTCAGTTTTCTTTTTAAATTGAAGTAGTGTTCCTGAACATCTCAAATCAACCGGGAGATGGTTCCAGAGTGCTGTTGTTTCACCTGAAAAGCCTTCTCAGGTTGCTTCCTTCCCCTGTTAACTTGTGGACAGAATGAGGGCGTGTTGGATATGTGAAGCTTCATAAGTAATGCATGCTAACCTGAATTTAATCCTGGCTTTCAACAGCAGCCAAGTCAAATCTCTAAACATTAGAGAAATGTGGAGATATTTTCTTGTTCCTGTTATCAACCAAATGAAGATCAGCTTTATTAGTTGTGAGAGATGAGGCTGAGGTACTCATGTCAAGAGCATAGTCAGGTCTAGAGACTACTAAAGACTACTGAAGCCTGGGGTCAGGTAGAAGACATTTGGAAGAATAAACTACTTAATTGTTTTGATGGAGTGCAGTACAGGTCTGGCTTTGGACACAACCTTTTCAGTCTGAGTGCCCATAGGCAAGTCAAAATCTAATGAACGACTCATAGATGTTAACTGTTTGGACAAAGAGGATGCGTAGCCCAAACCTTGAAGTTCTGATAGCCATGCTGATTTAAAGGCAAATCTTGAGGGTGAAGGAGTAAGATAAATTCTGTTTTATCAGGATTACGCTTTAGAGGATTTATTGACATACAGCTCTGGAGCACTGTTAAGCAGTTTTTCAATGTGATTATGCTTTTGGCAGATGATATCTTCAAATAAATGTGTGTCATCCAAACACTGATGGATTTACACACCGCATTCTCCCATCAAAACTAAAAGCAGTTCCATGTATAGGTTGATCAATATACAAGCAAAGTATTGAACCTTGAGATACACCACAGGCTCCTTGTCAGTGTTGATGTAACACTGCCCAATCTCAATAGATGTTTGCAAATAGTAAGGAATGATGAGAGCAAGCTCAACACTTTACCATCTATACCTATGCATGACTTCAGGACCTTAATGAGACTATCATGGTCAGCTGTACCAAAGCCTGACGAAAAGTCTGGGAGGACAAGAAGACAGACTGCACCATCATCTAGTATGTGATGAATGTTATCCAAAATCTTGATTTTGACTGACTCTGTGCTGCAACCACTTCGGAACCTTGGCTAAGGTAGTAGGAGGTTATTCATCTCATTGTGATTGATAAGTTCAATTGGTGCAGATTTTTCTAAAACATTACCCAGCAAGGGCAAGCTTATAGTAGGACAAAAATTTACAATAATACTAGATCTAATCTAAAGTAGTGCTTCCCCAACTTTTATTATCCACAACTCACTTTTTAAAACATCGACTTTTACGAACTGCCTAACTTTAATTGACAACTTTAATTGACAAGAGACAGGCGATTTTTTAATGTAAGTAAAGAATTGAGTGGTAGCACATTGTCATTTACAGACAGCACATTTTTTATTGAAATGACCACCAAATTTACACAGACAGACAGATTTACTGACAAAACTATTATATTGCACACAAATGATAAGTGAAAATCAGGTTTCAGTGAATAGTTATAATTTGTGCATCACCAAGTAAAGTGTCTTGATTTGATTTCATCCCATTTAAACCTTTAATTCCATCACACTTTAGAATTACAAAAATAATTAGCTTTCCTGGTAAATGCATACAGTTCATGTGCAAGTATTTACATTGTGTTGTGTATTAGAATAAATTACATCCTACAGCCTGTTCTTTCACACTGTGTACCCCATCAAAATCGTCACATAATTCAGTTTACTTTTCTTTCTCTGACTGTAAATTGAGAGGAGTTTGTACACAATAATACCCATGTTAAAAAAATAAGCTGCAATTTGTACAAAGATATCCCCACATTTTACCTCTGTCTTCGAAGTGCAACAAATGTGATGAATACAGAATTAAAAGACATCTTTATTTACTGCCTGGACTTTCATGACCCACCAAAAATCAGCTTGCAAACCACAGTTTGGGAAACACTGATCTAGAGGCTTTTTCAAGAAAGTAGTAATAATGTGCCATCAGGGAATTCACCTTTCTTAAGAGACACATTAAGCTTGACCATAAGTTACGGAATAGCTTAAAATTACTTTTGATAACTCAGCAAGATTAGTGTCTCCCTGGTAGAAGGTTGGTTTTATGTTGTTTCTAATCTTTAATTGACAGCTCTCAGCTATAGGAGTGAAGCTAGTCCTGGGGTTTGGTTCTCTTACAGGATGTTTGAGGTAAAGGGTAAGTCATCAGTGTAGAGTTCCATATGGTTTGTGAAAAAGTTTACAAATTCATCACATTTGCTTGGTGATTGTTGATAGATGGATTTTATGGGGGCAGCCAAATGGACCTTCACTTGATTGAAAAGTTATTTGGTGTCGTTTATGGTGTTGTTGATCTTAGTTTGGAAGAAGTTGGCCTTAGTGGAGATCACCATATGCTTGTGAAGTTTCAAAAAAGATTTTAAGGTTGAGAGTGCCTTAGAGGCCTTTGATGTTCTCCACAATCTTTCCAGTTTCCTGTGTTCTTTTCTCATGCTAAATAGTTAATTGGAAAAATTGTTTTTTTTCTGTTTTTATAGACTTGTTTGACAGGCACATTTAGATCTGCTGCCTTTAGAACAGGTCTGTTGTAGAGGTCAAGGATTTATCTGCACCTTTAGAAATAGAGGTATCTTTTAAGATGTTATTGAGTGTCATCCACCACTCATTATCAGTTTACATTTTAGCTGCCTTTTCATTAGGTGGATTTAAAGTGAATGGAGGGAAAGAAGGATTAGACCAATCCACTTCAACTGGGCTTAAATAGTCAACTTTGTGTGCATTGGGAATTACTAGATCAAGGATTTTCCCTTCACAGTGGTTTAGGAAATGTTAGACTTGAAGGAGGTTGTGTTAAAAGAGTATCTTTTTGTGCCTGAAGGTAGCTATCTGATGGATGACGCCATATATTATTAAATCTCCCTGGTAAAATAATTTGGCCTTTTAGTAACTGTTGTTTGCTTACAAATACAGTGAAGTCATTGATGAAAGCTTTGCGGTAGGTGATATGTTTAATGAAAGTAGGTGGATGAGTTTGGAGAAAGTCTCCAAGCAATAGAGAGGACTTCAGAAGGCTAAAAGGTTGTTGAAGCAATGATGGCACATTGCAACTTGTCATTGAAAATGTGTGCCACCCCATCACCAAGGATTTGTTTCCTGTCTGTTTTCAACATGTTTTAACCAGAGGGAACTGGAAGGTCTAAGATGGACTGTGAGTGAGAACTCAGCTAAGTTTCAGTTAAGAAGATGAAATCTAAATTTAAGGCTGATATACTGTCAGTGATAAGGGTGTAGTGTACATTAGAAGAGTGGAAGTTGGGTAAGAATTACATAGAACTTATTCCAGTCACCACTTCAGTCCACAACAATCTTTTTTAGAGGATGACATCCCAGTCTCTGGACAGAGGAACTTCCTTTGCCTACCCCAATCCGATTGCCTTAACCATGGATGCCAGCAGTTTGGGTTGGGAGATGGTTCTAAAAAATCACTTTGCTCAGGGTCTTTGGAGGAATTGAAGCAGGAGAGATCTTCGTATTGGAGGAGTTAACAGCTATTTAGAGAACAATCTAATTCACACATGTATAAGTGCAAGATATGGAAGATTTGAACTTACAGGCAATGTTTGTTTTAATATTAGGAAACTCAACAGTGAAAATCAGTCCAGCAGGCCATAAAAAGGCCCACAAACAGCCCAAAAATAATCCATACTTTGACCTGTCAGGTCAGCTCATCGGGCACTGCCTGACTGACCTATAGCCCAGTCCAACCTTGAATGCAGCAGATTTTTGCCTAGGACAAACAGAATCATCTAGACCTGAGGGCCATTTACATGAGGGGGTCTCTAAACTCCCAGGCAGCCTCTATCAGCAGGATTTTTCCATTCTCCCTGGACTTTGTCCTCAGTCCTGTCATATTCCAGGAGTTATGGAGAAAGTGGGTGGTCCTTCTAATTGATCTATTTCGGTCTGGAGGTTGAAAGGGAGGGCTTACTCAATAAGGGTCTTTCCCTTTATATCTCTAGTTCTCTACAGGCTTCTGAAAAGAAATATACTAATAAAACATATTATCACAATTAATTCTTTTGATGCATGGTGTAGCGATAGTTATTTTTCTCCTGTCACTACTGCAATTAGTTATATTCTCCAGTTTTTACAAGACAGCTTTAAATATGGGCTGTCTGTAGAGGTACTTATGTTACAGCGATCTGCATTTAGGGTATTTAGATCAGCTTTGAATGGCCTGCCTTCTGCAGAGCCTCTAATATTGAAGCTGTTCACAGGTTTTGATCTCGGGTTTGTAATCCCTTTTCTGACTTAGGATTTACCACTTATGTTGTCCTTTCTGCAAAGAGCTCTGTTCCAAGCCATGGAAAGTACGTCTGAGAACTTTTCCACTCGTAAAGTCATTTTTCTTGTAGCCATCTCCATGGCTAGATGATCAGGTGGGCTTGGTGATATTGTGTGTCAACAACCATGCTTGAAAGTGTTTGAGGATAGTATTATCCTCTTCCTAGACCTGAAGTTTATTCCAAAGGTCAATACCAACTTCCATACTGAAGTAATGTACAGAACGCAGGTAGGTGAAAACTTCTTTATTAAGATTAATGAACACTGCACCCTCAGCTTGCTGGAGCCAGGTACTCTCTGTGAAGTGCAGCCTGTCAACATTCCAAGGCTGCCTTCAAGTCAAGATTCTAGGGCAATACCAACGTGGAGCCAAGGAGAGGGGAGGATAGAAAGTACCAAGTGGCAAACTTATAACACATCTTCCTCCCCAAAGGAAAAAGGGGGAAAATGGGAGTAGGCAGAAAGAGGGAGAAGCAGGAGAAGTGCCAAGGGGTGGAAGAAAAGAAAAGGAAGGGAAAAAGGGGGGGGGGGGCAGGACAGAAAAAGGTAGCAACCCTGGGCCGTGGATAAAAGACCCAAAACAGTAATATGAATCATGAGGTTACGCAGAATACAGATGATCACACCATTCTGAAATCTTTGTGCCAACCCGGAGAGTTTCTTTGTCTCATCCCTCTTCTCACTTGAGCCTCAACAGACTTGGAGCTCTGGGCAAGAGGCGTGTTGGCCTCCCTGTGGCCAACCTCCTTCGGGCCTATAGCAACCCGATCCATGCTCCATTTTTTCCCATCTTCCAGAATGACCACATTTTTTTTTACCTCTCTTATTTTCTCTGGGGTATAATATTTGTCACCTTTACCACCTAAGCCCTCCGGTTTCCTGATGTACACACTTTGCCCCTGACTGAGAGACCTTTCCTTTGCACCCCATTTCCTGTCATACCACTCTTTGTACTTCTTTTGTCTGGCTTCAACTTTTTTAATGAATTCTTCCGGATTGACCTCCACCTTATCTTTAGGACAAAACAAATTAGGTGACAGCTTTGAACCTGCTTTCTTCCCCCTCAACAGTTCAAAGGGAGTGTGACCTGTGGAGAGGCTAGGTGTGGTATGGTATGACCATAGCATATCTCTAAGAGCTGACTCGATGGTTGTCCCAGACTTGACTGCCAGTTGAATGCACTCTTTCATCATACGATTAGCCCTCTCCACTTTCCCATTGGCCTTTGGACAATACAATGTCCTTTAGAAACTCCTTCATTTCCTCCGACACCAACTGAACCCCATTGTCTGTGACTATGGTGGAGGGAATACCCTCATTTGAAAATACATCACTCAAGAATTCTATTAGTGATTTCGTGTTGATGGTGTTCATAAATTTGTATGTGATCCAATTGGAGTGATAATCGATGAGCACTAAAAGGTACCACTCCTGAGGTCCTTTAGCACATATAGGGCAAGTGATATCAAAGCCTAGCGTGTCCCATGGAGACCTAGGGATCTCAACTGGTATGAGTGGGGAACGCCTGGTACTTCTGGATTTATCACTCATTCCACAAGCGTAGCAGTCCTTCACTTTATCTTCCATTAGCTGATCCATTCCAGGAAACCAGTATTCAGATCTTAATCTTGCCTTGCATAGACTCCTACCTAGCTGCCCCTCATGTGTGAGGTCAATAATTTGGATTCTTAACCCTTCTGGAGGAACGATTTTCCCTGACTTGAGAAGAAACCTTCCCTCAATCGACAAGTCATTGCGCACGTTCCAAAATGGTTGTATGTCCCCTGGAAGGTCTTTGCATTTGTTGGGCCATCCTTTGATTATAAATGTTTTTACTTTGCTGATGATGGCATCCTGCTCAGTGTGATAGTCCCATTGCTCTTTCTTTACAGCTGGGAGTCTTACCTCCAGAACTCCCTCATTACCAGTGGTTTCTGCATCTTGCTTTTCCACTGGTGCCCTAGATAAGAAATCAGCAACTTTGTTCTGTTGACCAGGAACATAGACCATTCTGAAGTTAAATCCCTGCAGACCCAGAACCCATTTTGCAATGCGGGGAGTCATGTTTTCCATGTCCTTTTTGCCAAACAAATAGACTAAGGGTTTGTGATCTGTACATACTTCAAAAGGTAAGCCCCACACATAGAATCTGAAGTGTCTAATAGCCCATTACACAGCCAACGCCTCCTTTTCTACTGTAGAATAGTTTAATTCTGCCCCAGACAGAGTTCTAGATGCGAAACCCACTACTTTCATTTTATTATCGACCCTTTGTGATAGTATGGCTCCTATACCTTTGCCACTGGCATCAGTGGAAATGATGGTGTCCTTGTCCACATCAAAGTTGCCTATGAATGGGGCTGAAATGATGGCCTCCTTTATGTTTTCCATAGCCTCTTCTTGATCTTTACCCCAAATGAATGCATTGTCTTTTTTTATGAGCTCTCTGAGGGGTTGTGATAGCATCGCAAAATTCTTGATAAACTTTGCCATATATTCAGCCAAACCTAGAAATGAAAGTACTTCCTCTTTACATGTTGGGGTAGGAGCTCTCCTCACTGCATCCACGAGATCAATTTTAGGCTTTATTCCCTCCTCAGAAATTGTGTGCCCCAAATAGTCAACTGATGTTACCCCTAGTTTACATTTGCTCTCCTTAGTGGTGAACCCCACTTCTCTTAGCCTTTTGAGCACTAACTCAGCATTTAAATTTTGTTCTGTTTCACTCGAACCATAAATTAGGATGTCATCTTGAAAACACATCGACTTTGAGGACATGTTGCATTGCTCGTTGAAATGCAGAAGCTGCAGACGCCAGCCCAAATGGCATCCTTAAGAATTTATAGTTGCCAAATGGGGTGGTGAATGCTGTCAAAGGTTGGGAATCAGGATGTAATTTGATTTGGTAATAGGCCGATGAAAGATCAAGAACACTAAAAAAATGTGCGCCCTGCATAGTGCTCAGCATCTCATGGATCCTTGGTGAAGGATGTCTGTCAACTACAATGTTGGCATTCAAGACCCTCAAGTCCACACATAGCCTAATACTCTTTCCACCATCCTTACTTGTGAGGACTATGGGTGCCAACCATGCAGAACATTCAATCTCTTGAATGACACCCTGTTTGACCAATTTTTCTAATTCCATTCTTAAAGGTTCTCTCATAAGTAAGGGGATGGATCGTGTTTTGTGTATTACTGGTATGGCTCCTTCTTTTAGCACAATTTTATGCATATAGTTTTTTAGCAAACCCAAATTTTCATTAAAAACTTCTGGAAATTCCTTAATAAGATTAGCACCAACCACCGGGGGGTCAATAAGTAGGACTTGCTCATGGTTATTTGGGTCCAGAGTAATTCCTAATTCTTTCTGATGTTTCCACCCTAGAAGACTTGAACCCTCACTGGTTATATACACTTTCCCTACTGTGTGCCTGTTTTTGAAAGAAATCCTCATTCTTACCATACCTTCCAAAGGTATGGGAACTCTATTGTACCCCGAGGCAGCTATATCAGCTGTTTCTAACTTGATGTTGTGTTTAGAAAACTTCTCATTAAAAATGTTCTTTTCCACTAGAGTAAAAGGGGAGCACGAATCAGCATAAACTTTGAATTTTTCCCCATCCAGCCTAATCTCACATGTGGGATACTGGATTTTTTCCTCCTTTCTCCCCTCCTCAACCTGAAAAACAAAACTCTTTTCCTCCTCTTTCTCAACCTCCTGGTGTTCCACCACATGTACCTTTGGACTGAATACGTTACACACTTTAGAAAAATGCCCCTTCTTGTTACACTTCCTACACATAGGTGCCGATTCCGATCCGTTAAAAATAATTTGCGTACGACCCGTATCCGTATTTGTTTACGTACGAGTCGGAGAAGCACCGTACAAACGGCCAAGTATGATTCGTCCGTGAAAAATATCTACGAATAGCGTCGGGAAAAGTCTACGAGAGTGCGTCGGAAAGTGTTCCCGTCCGAATATCATCGGGAAAAGTGTACGAGAGTGATCCGGACATTGTTACGTGCAAATCGTAAAACACAAATCCGAGCGCGCAAGTACGATCCCGACCATCCGTCCGAATACACAATCGCACGTAAAAAGTCCCGTACGGAGCCAACGCAGTAGCACACATGTACACGGGTAAACTCATGCCCGTGTACGAGGCTTACAGCCCCCCCACCCCCAAATATGTCAGCACCGTACACCACCCTGTCCGCACTGTACCCCAGCCCCGCAACTGTACGCACCGTACCCCCCCATGTACATGCCGTACCCCCCCCATGTATGTGCCTTACCCCCCCTGTCTGCACTGTACCCCAGCCCCGCACCTGTATGCGCCGTACCCCCCATGTACGTGCCGTACCCCCCCTGTAGGCGCATCACCCCCGCATGTACGCGCCGTGCCTCCGCATGTACGTGCCACACCCCATGGCCGCACGTGTACGCACCGTACCCCCACTGCATGTACGTGCCTTACCCCCCATGTACGCGCCGTACCTCCGCATGTACGTGCTGTAACCCAGGGCCGCACCTGTACGCACCGTACCCCCACCGCATGTACGCGCCCTCCCCCCATGTACGCGCCCCCCTACCCCCATGTACGTGCCGACCCCCCATGTACGTGCTGTACCTCCGCATGTACGTGCCGTACCCAGGGCCGCACGTGTACGCACTGAACCCCCACCGCATGTACGCGCCGCACTCCAACACCGTACCCCAGCACCCTCACCCAGCATCGCATATGTACGGATCGTACCTACGCGAAAATGACTCTTAAAGAACCAGGACACTGTAAAACAGCACAAGGAGGGTCAATTCGACTCGCACAACACCACAAAACACGTCTACATGACAAAATACATCTCAATGACTGACCTGGCACATCCAAACAGGCAAACAGAGGCCCCAAATCACAACCACCACTTACAACACACCAACCAAAATTCAAACACAGCCACACCCAAAAATGGACCAATAAAAAGGGCCCACACACACAACCCATGAGCCTTTGCAACAGACCCACTGCTGCCAGACCCCACTGAGAAACAACTCCACATAGAAACCACTCCATATCACTCATACCTCCACTACACCTTCACTCACACACTTTCACACAACCTCCTCCACAAACATCCCCCTCTTCACATTCACACACACACCGTCACATTCACACCCACACACCCACAACCATCCACACCCACACCCACACCCCACACCATGCCCACAGACAAGAATCCAAAGTTCACTATGGCGGAGATGGACCTCCTTGTCAACGAAGTCATCAGAGTCGAGCCACAGCTGTTTGGAACATTGGTCAGAGAGAGCAGCATAGCTGAAAAATCTGCCATGTGGCAGAGGATCGTCGACAAGGTGAATGCTGTTGCGCCCATCCGAAGGACCAGGCATGAATGCCAAGCTAGGTGGTACGATCTGCGCAGGGCGGTCAAGAGGAAAATGAATGAAGAATATGCCCAGACTAACATCACTGGAGGTGGGCCGCCCCGCAGACCCGTACACTACCATCCCTGGGAGGAGAAGGTGATGGCCCTGCTACCGCCGGTGGGAGTACACGGAGTCGAAGGAGTCGCAGAGCCTGGTGAGTACACAAACAACTTACGTAACATGGGGGCAATGGGGTCCACACCACATATACACCAAATGCACGCAACTTCCCCCAAGCACTCACCGCAAACAACCACACTCATGCCACTAACGTCACCATGCACCCTTCACAAATCAAGGCAAGGCCATGTCCAAGCCTACAACAACCACAAACACAAGACTGGATGTCCGGGAGGCTGGGAGGGTGGGCCCCACACAACACATTGTGAAAATGAGACGCAGACACCAATGCCCTCAGCCCATATGGCATAGGTACATAACCATGCACAATGCACAGGGACTGGCAAAGTACTGACAAGGTAGATGACACTTGGCCCTGCTGTATGCAGCACAAGGCCCTCCTGGGACCACTGTACACTCAAACACCAACTCCACAAGCACAGGTATCTAGCACAGGAACTCACACTCACTGTCATGCCAGCATGCACCATGAGGGGACACACACATCACCTGGGAGACCCAATGACAACTCACACTACACACAACAGCAGATCCGGTCACAACACCCCCCTAACACAAGCACACACACCCGGGGCAGGCAACGGATTTACACACTCCCACAATGGACATGTGACACAACAAGACCGATCCAGAGCCAAATAAGCATCAGAGCAAACAATCTACAGGTCAAACACTCAGGAGAACATCCCAATCTGTCCCCCGCAAACATACCCATCCCCAAGAGGACATTGAGAGGAATGCTAGGCACATCCAACTACCTGGAGGAAATGTGTCAGCTTGAATATGTATGAAACATAGATGTCGCATGAAACACCATTAACATTGTCTCTCTCTCACACACAGGGCAACGTCGTCGATATCCCCCCAACACTGGGGGGGAAGAATCTCAGTCCCAGGCACCGCGTGAAGACGATCCCACCGGCAGCGACGACTCTCACCACTCCGTGGATGACCCCGACCAACCTGGACCCTCTGGTGCCCAAGCGCCTGCAGCACCTGCGTCAGGTACATCTGTGCCAACCACCACCCCCATTCCTGCCACATCCCAGGACACACCCAGGAGCCCTAATCACACTGAACAACAGAGCCAGTCTGACCAGGAGGGACAAGGTTCTCCGGGCACCCAGGAGGAGGCAGGCAACCCTGCAAATGCCATCCCCCAGGGGTCCCGTAGACCCGATGTGCCCACAAGGGCAGGCCAGGCTCAAGTGGGCAGGGGTGGTGGGAGTGGAGGCAGGCGGAGGCGCGAACCTGACCAGCCAGCTCAGGACCCCGGTATGTCACACATACGCAACGTCCTGGACTCATACCGGCGTGACACCAGAGGCATCAACCAGGTCGTGTCAAGACTCTCCGAGATGCAGGGGACCCTGGATGACATTAAGAACCTGCAGGTCGAGCATCATGCCAGTCATCAACAACACCAAGGACGGATGGAGGCAAGACTGGCTGAGCTCCTGGCGGTGCACAGGGACGTGAGCCAATCACTCCGTCAGATCGCCCAAAGCCTGGCAAACCCTCCCTGTGCCACCAGGCGTAGACCAGCACCAGACACAGTGAGGGAGGAGGAGGAGGATTCATCTGACGGAGCGTCCCCAGCATCGTCAAGGCCTGCATTTGAGGGTCCCCGGAGGAAGGTGGGTCATCCACGGAAAAGACCGTGAGAGTCAGCGGACCATCCCCATCTCCCAGGTCACCTGGCCTGGCACCTGGCCCTCTGGCACAACAGCAGCACCTCATCCAATGATATTCTCTGCCACATGGACTTGCTGGTCACAGTCTGACCAATGATGACCAACACTGTGGTCTGGACTCTGATGACTTTCAATGCCAAGGATACCATCTCCCCCTGTGAACTTTGGATTCTATTCCCCCGGTACAGCACCCAATTGCATCTACCAAACCACTTACTCCACCCTAAATAAATATTTCACTTTGGACATGAGACGTTCTTGTCATTTTGCATCATTCAACGACATATGTGTGTGGAAATGTCAAACTATGGCTGAGTGTTGAACCAACTCCAGCCATCCATACCCTGGCATCAAAGTCTGGTACAGGACACACATGGGTCACAAGGTATCATTCAATGTAGGCATGGAGTACAACACTCACCTGTGATGGCCTCTGGCTGCTGAGGGGGGGCTTGCTAAACTGTGCGGAGAGACCTATTTGGGAGATCATCATCAAGGCGTAGAGGTCATGGCTCATGTGGAGGTTCCCGGGGAGGGAGTCCCAGGTATGTGTGGCCAGGTGGGAGAACAATGTCCTGTATGCTGGAGTATGGTGGATGTGAAGAACGGTGGCCAGGGCAAGGTTGGATGCATGGAGATGGCCCAACGGGATCTAGGATGACAGACGTACAAGGTTGGTTGGGGTCGGGGTTGTGGACGGCCTCCTGAGTGTGGGTGGTGAGTGTGGAGGTCACCCTGCAGCAGACAGTGATCCATTGCAGCTATCCATGGTGGACAGTGAGGTGGCTGGGGCGCAGGGGGTTGAATCTGAGGTGTGCAGATGCCCCCTGGATGTGGACAAGTTTCCTGGAAGTTTGGATGTACTTGCTCCGTAGAGGGCAGGGCAGTATTTGACTTGGATGTTGTCATGGACATGGGGGATGGTCTGTCTTTTCTTGGAGTGGATCTATCTGTGGATCATGTGCATAATGCAGAGGGCCTTGCAGCATGAGGTACAGATGCTGTGGACTAGCATGGCAAATGTGAGCGAGCCAAACATGATGCACACCATCTTGTGTGTGTGGCCACTGGGTGCTTGTGCAGGGCTCTTGCGGGTGGGACACAGGCACTTGACCCAGCTGGAAGGGGACAATCCTCAGATGTTCAGCTCAGTCCTGTACAAGTCCAGCCTCAGGTGGCGCGTGTGCAGCCATTCATCAATAGATCTCATGCATACTTGAGGAGCACCTGGCTGTCAATGGCATACGAGCTGATGATGAGGTGCTGTGCGCATGTGATGGTGGAGAGGGGGTCCCGGGACACTCTGTAGATTGACATGCTGAGAGATGATACCTGTGCCATGTCCCAGACGATGACACCATACTAAATGCTGAAGCCTTGAGTCCCACTCCCATGCCCTTGCTGGGCTACAGAGCTGTTGGGGAGTATTAGGGACGTGACCTGGTTGGTGTGACAGGGCCTGGAAGGCGGGGCAGCGCAGTGTAGGCCGTTGGAGTTGCACACTCAGCATGCAAAGGTGTCGTGTGTGTGCCCAGGGTATGTCTGACAGCAGGCGTTAGATGTGCGGATGGACATAGCTCGGAGTATGTCTGATACATCAGACTGCAGTGTGATGTGGGTTAAGCAAGGACAGGATGGTGGTGCAATGTGCACCTTGCATGTGCTGATGGTCCAGCCTTTGGCACCGCGTGGTGGCAACAGTGGCATAGACAAGCTGAGGACAGCAAAATGAATGGGTGGAGGGAGGAAGTGAGGAGCATCCTGGAGGCGTGTGTGTTGCCAAATCTGGATACTCTGTTGGCCCTTGCTGCAGGGGCCGCAGCAGTAGGCGGCATCTCCTTGCAAAATGACAGAATTTGCACACATAGACTAGGATGTCAGAAGGACAACTGCAACAGGCGCGTGTTTAAAGTAAAGAGTGTCCAGTGTCACATGGCACACCCAGACACAATGCATGCACAATCACCAAAGAAGCATGACACCGGATCAGGAAACTGAAGGCCGACCTGCGCACAGGAGACACACCCTCAGCAGCTGTTGGTGGCCCAGTGTGCGGACCAACATGCCAAAAAAAATACATGACCATGTACTTCATGCCCAATAGGGAGCCTAACCCATGAGCAAATGCATGCATGTTGCTAAACTACACATGGACTCCTATACATAATCTCCCACAACTATGCCAGATATGCCGCATGCAAAGTGGCAAGAGACCTGCATTGACAGAGATGAGGCACCTTGGAGTGTGACAAACACCTTTATTACTCAGCCTCACACTAAGGGAAATCCATCAATTGGAACAGACTCACAGGTCATTTGGCTGACCATGTGTGACCTACACTGGACCCCCCCTTTAACACACAGATGTGTAAATCCTACTGAGCTGGCACACAAGTGAAGGGGTTGAGCCTAACACCCCTTGCTGCACACGGAGAGTCTACAATTCCCCATTGAGACTCATATGGGGATGTCCCACACTATGACCACCATTAGCATCCCGTATGTTCCTTGAAGACGTTATACACACATTGATGCCTTCATCAGAATTCACACACCATTACAGATGACTGTCAGGAAGGGTGACCATCAATTCATGGGAGCCATGCAACACGTCATATGGCCCATGGTGAGTCGACATGTATGCATGGTAACACAACATGCACAGGAGCAGTCCCCACATATCACAAACACGTACCACCCACAAAATGCCTTGCTGCACTCCTTACCCCAAATGACTTTTCACCATGTCTGTGCATGTAACTCTGATCCAGCACACGTTGCAATACTCATGAGGAATAGCAGGAGGGCAATGATGACATGAGCAGACGACAGCCACAAGAACCTGGGGAGGACAGACACACAACAATTCAGCGAAGAGCTAGTAATCCGCAGACATGTACATGTACTCTACAGGAATGATGTTGTCACCATGCCCTTAACAAATTTAGTGTCCCAGCTAATATGTGAGGAATGACATCATGACTTGAATGACACATCAGAACACACCTCCAAGTCACTTAGCACACAGTCAGCTCGACACACACATTGCAACACATGCCACACAAGGCTCAAAGAGTGCACACTCAGACACAGGGACTCACCATCATGAGAAGAAGTTGCGGATAAGCTGACTCCGGATGTCCTCATCCTCATCCTCACTTGCCCCGTGCCCAAGCCCTTCATCCTCCACAGGTGGATTATCCTGCTCATTCGGATCAAGGATGAGTGGCACAGCCTTCTCCACTGCCATGTTGTGCAGCATGCAGCACACAATGAAGATTTTGCAGACCTTCACCGGGGCATACGGGAGGGCGCCGCCGGTCTTGTGGAGCCACCGGAATCTGCTCTTCAGGAGTCCAAACGTCCTCTCAATCACGCGCCTCGTCTGCCCATGGGTGTCGTTGTACCGGTGTTCTGCAGCTGTTCTGGGGTTGCGGAGAGGCGTCATCAGCCATGGCATGTTGGGATAGCCAGAGTCCCCTACATGGAAACATCATGTGAAGAAGTGGGTCAGGAGATGCCGTAAGATACAAAGATAGCGCTGAACACAGGACTAACAGAGTATACCCACCAACAAGACATGCTCGTTCCGCGTGCAGCTGCAGCATCATTTCTGGCACCCTGCTACGCCTCATGATGTATGCATCGTGTGCAGACCCTGGAAAACGTGCACAGACATGGGAAATCAGCATGTTAGCACGACACACCACAAGGGCATTAATGGAGTGGTAATGCTTTCAGTTTCTATAGGCTACCTCCTGTGCCTGTGGTGGTACCAAAGCCACATGTGTCCCATCAATGGCCCCAATTACATGAGGCATCCCTCCCAGGGCATAGAACTCACCCTTGACATCTGTCAACTGCTCACAAGTGGGAAAATGGATGAATTCATCCAGGTGCAACACCATGGCTTCTATAACATCATGCAGGACACGGCTGAACATAGTCTGAGACATGCCACCGACATCAGCTATGGTCAATTGAAACGTGCCGGTGACAAAACAATGTAGGGCTGCCATCACCTTCACCTTGGGGGTTAGAGCTGTAGGATACCTGTGTTGTGGTTGGAGGTGTGGTGCAAGCCGGCGGGTCAAGTCCTCTATCAACTCTTGCGAGAATCGGTATATGCGTATGCAGTCATGTTCACGCATGGCATCCAGGTCTGGCATTCGTCTGGGGAGAGGCAGTGCCCTGCAGAGATTTGGAAGGAAGGTGAGTACATTACCACACCAATGTCATTGGGGTGAGCACATGTTCAACAGCTAATACACATCTGCTTAATACAGAGTTTGTGCTGTGCAATACATCCAGGACACGTGGGCCAGCCAGGTGATACTCGTACGAAGAGCCAGCCACAATAGTTGCATGGCAATGTTGACGTGACATGATATGAAATAGCTGTTGGCCAGTGTAAGTGACAAGCCAGACACATTACATGAGTGACAGACATCCACATATCAGCATTAGAAGGATGTCATCTCATACAGACAGCTGGTGGTAGTCTAGACGCACAGGTCACATGTTATCTGGAAATGGACAGATGACACACATTTCCATTAATGGGTCCATGTCAAAAACTGATGTCACAGACATTGATTCAACGCCGATATTGCCTCATGTCAGGAAGTCATCTTCGAACCATCATGACACATGTAACGTGTGAGTCCACATGTGGCATGGTGTGTGTATATGTGTGTCATGCACAAATGCACACATACACATGTTGGAAGCTGCAACAGCAGATGGAGTTGACGGAACACCAACGGAAAGCTCATGGGAACACATTACACACACATGACATAGTCACATTGTGGCACACTGGGAGTCACATGTGAGGTGAATTTATCCATGTACCTGCCATCAGGGGACAGTTGCGGGTGTTGCTGACTGTGACATACCAGTGATGCAGTGTTTGACACGTGTGTCGCACATGCACACATGTGCAAAGTGTGAAGGGGAAGTGTGCCACGTAGTGCCCCATCACACATGACATGTGTAAACAGCTCATCACACATCTATTGTGCCACAACATGAGGAGACATGTGCCACATCACTGCCTGACACACCTAGGCCCTGCACATGAAGGACTGCACTGACAATGACTTGATGTACAGCCTTGTGCGAGTCTGACACCTCCATTCCTTTCGTGTGCGCCTCCTATCACCAGTGTAAGCTGTGAAACGCAGTACACACGCTCTGAGGGCGTGTGTAGGGCCGTACTCACGCATGTACGGGCCGTACACACGTGAGTATGTGCCTATCACTAGGCCCTACGGTACCCCCAACGATAGTTATAGGCACGTACTCACGTGTGTACGGCCCGTACACGCGTGAGTACGGCCCGTATCACTAGGCCCTACGGTACCCCCAACGATAGTGATAGGCACGTACTCACGCGTGTACGGCCCGTACACGCGTGAGTATGGCCCGTATCACTAGGCCCTACGGTACCCCCAACAATAGTGATAGGCACGTACTCACGCGTGTACGGCCCGTACATGCGTGAGTACGGCCCGTATCACTAGGCCCTACGGTACCCCCAACGATAGTGATAGGCACGTACTCACGCGTGTACGGCCTGTACACGCGTGAGTACGTGCCTATCACTATCATTGGGGGTACCGTAGGGCCTAGTGATACGGGCCGTACACGCGTGAGTACGGCCCGTATCACTGTAGTGATGGTGCCCTAGGGGTACATGTGAATAGCGCCGTACCTGTGTGGGGATTTAAGAATTACAATGGGGGCACATGAGGGACAAGTATTAGGGCCTAAATGCATGCTGGTTGTCATGGATACCGAGTTTCAAGTTCAAAATGTTACATCATGTGATCTGGAAAAATCAGTTGGCCACATTTAACATTGTTGCAAAGTGGTTGTTGACTTGACATGATGCTGCAAAATCGAAAGATGCAAAGGCTGTCCCTGGTGTATGTTTAAAGGGATTGGAGGAAACGTAGGATGCAAATGAGTCTGACCAATCACTCTGTACTCCTGTAAATGAAATAGGCCAGCAAGGCAGATATAAGGCAGGCAAAACCCATGAGAGGGCACTTGCCTGCACAACATGTCAGTCGATACCACTGCTGCTGTATTGTCTCCCTCTAGCACCATGTCAAGGACTGTGGAGAGGGCCCAGCCTTTCATCCAGGAGGAGAACGAGGCCCTGCTGGATGTGATCCTCCCACAGTACCCCATGCTGTATGGTTGACCAGGGGAGCAGGTGAGTGCTGACTCCAGTACCTTTGCCTGTGCACCTTTATTGTGTCTGTCACTTCTGGCATTGTGGCCAGGTGTGACAGACATGCAATGTTTGGTGGAGTGGGTCCCGGGGGGAGGGATGGCTTATGTCTCTCATGCAGGGCTTGATGTAGTTCATGTGTGCACTCCTCACTTGCATTGTGCTTACTGTGACATTCACTGCATAGTGCATGGCACATTCCGCCAGTCAAATCCTCTTGGGCATTCTTGTTCTATTGTCCTGTGGTGATTCAGTGGTCACCTCGGTGTGACAGGTGACTGCACCCACAGATGGGTGTGAGAGTTGAGTGGAGCTGTGGTGAGAGTGGTGAGAGTGTCCAAATGATGTGTACGCCCCCTGGACATTGATGTGTGTGAATGTTTCTTGTCATGTGGATGAGTGTCTATGTGGAGTGTTGCACCACAGCTGCATGGAGGGAGGCAACTGCTCAATCCATTTGATGTGTGAAGTAAGCCGTGCTGTGTGTCTGACTTGCTGAGCTAGCCCCACACCTGTGACCCCCCCCCCCTGGCAAGTGGCACACGTGCAGAGTGAGGTTTGCATCCGCTGTTGCCAATGACAGGTGATTGATGTGTGCCTGTGTGTGTCTGTGTACTCTGCTGAGGTTTCGTCAGTGGCCTGGGACATGGGACTGCTTTAAGGTGCTGTCCATCAGCCTTGTGTTGCTTGGGATGCACAGTGTGTGCCATGATCAGGGATTGGTTTGCACCCCTCATGCCACCTGTGTACTTACTATGCCATGTAGTGCATTGCTGTGTCCCCAGTGGAAAAAGTCCCTATGACTAAGGTGCTATTACTTGCCAGCATACTATGCCCTGTTCTACAAATCTAAGATGTTCAACTGTGTGTCTCTGTGACATGGTGCAGGTGTAGTGATGTTGTCCCACTTTGTCATCCACACAGGTATCCCCCTACCACAAGGGGAAGATCTGGAAGGACGCCGTCAAGGCCGTGCAATCAGTGGAGGCTCGCAGTCGGCGCGTGCCACAAGTGAGGAAGAGATGGCAGGACATCCGGTGCTGGACCCGGAGGATCGCCCGGGTCATGCTGAAGGACGAGGCTCCTCGCAAGCATGGCGGACGCCGGCGCCTGACCCACCAGATGCGGCGCGTCCTGGCAGTGGTCTTCCCTGACCTGGATAGGCAGATACAGGAGTTACAGCAGCAGGAAGGGGGTAGGTACATGTGTGTTTGTTGTGTGTCGCCAGCTTTTGTTGCTGCTCAGTCGCCTGGAGACACTGTCAGGGTATATATGTGTAGTGCATATCCTGTTCCCCCACAGTCAACCTGTGCTGTTCTTCCTCCCTTCCCCTCCTTGACATGTGTTACCTGGTCTGTGTGTAATCACTATTGCACATGGTCAACTAGGCTGCCAGTCCCAACATAGGAGTGTGAGGTTTCAAATGAACAGACTTGCTGCATGCATTACCAATGTTGTGGCCTCAGACATGATGTGCATGAGTGGGATATATACATAGTGGCGGGACGGTTGCTCCTGTAACAGTCAGCTCATTCCAGGACCATGGAGCAGTGTGCACACCACAGTCCCCTGTCACAGCCTGCCCTCCTACTCATGTGTGTCATCCAACACTGTGCACATTCACTGTGGGTTCATAATGGCTCTGCCTCTGTGGCATTGTTCCCTGGCCTAGGTAGTAGTTTTCACATGTGTGATACATTTGCCCACTGGACAGGGATACAGCAGTTTGCTTGTGCATACTCACACTGGGCAGTGCCTGTGTGGCTATTCACAAGAATCTGTTGATGTTTGTTTGTGACCAATATGTTTTGCCAGCCCTACAAGGTGATGTCGTGTTAATGAAGCTAGTTTTCAAGCACAGTTATTGTAACCCTGAATAAGAGCTTTCACTTCTTGATTGGTATCTGTCACATTGACTCAGGTATGGGTGGGTGTGCGCGGGAGGGGCGTACATGTTCAACCCTGATGTTTCATTGCCAGTTCTGACTTGAGTGTGATGATTCGCAGTACAGAAAGTCATCGTGCAGTGCCCCCGTGATGTTGGCCAGTGCTTGCTGTTGGTGCTTCATTGCCTGTGTCAGTTCTTGGCAATCATGTATCCTGCTTGGACATTTTTGGCACCTGTGTGTGGTTCAGATGCTACACAGTTGTGACTTTGTGTGCTGACATCTGTGGGTACATTCTGGCTTGCCATGAGGGGGAACCCACAGTACAGCTAGGTTTTTTTGCTAAACAATTGCAGGCCCATTAGCTTATGCATTGTCCTGGGTGTGGACATGTGTGTCACTCCAGATGACAGTCAGTAGGTCATATGTGTAGCCAACTGTGTGATCAGGTGACGGATAGCCATGTGACAAATGACATTATTCAAGTTGTTACTCTGGGAAAATGTCCATTGGCACTCACTACACCTGTCAACATGTCTCAATGTTTCATATGCTTGACCTTGTTGTTTGGTTGTGAAGGACAATGATGTGCCTGCATGACAGATATCTCCCAAGGAAGTGCACAAGACACCACCTTTACACTTTCCAGGGACACGCTGGCACATTTGAAAGTAAGGCACAGTTTGGACAACACTTGTTTGGAGTTCATACATATACATGTTCCCACAGTGTGCTAGCATTTGGGTTAGTCCTTGGTTGTTGCTGATACCAACTTACGAGTGTCAAGTCATCCAGCCACCCTGGTGCCATGTATATGTACTTACTGCTACGCCATTCCTGCCTAACAGTGGCTGATTTGAATGAGTCTGGCAGCTCAGACAATGACTGTGTACATGTAGTTTGGTGTGCACCTCCTTGTGTGACTACTGCTATACAGACACATGTGTGTTGTGTTCACAGAGTGCCACATTCACACATGCTAGACATGTCCATTTTGAAAAAGGGTTGTGATTCTCCAGGAGTCACAATGTATTTATTTGGGGTGTTAAAAGTACAGGTCTCTGAGTGTGGGGATACCTTCTGCATTGGCATGTGGTATTTGGCCTTGGGTGCGACAATACTGTTTGTTTCCCAGTGAACAAGAGGTGGCATGCCTTCATAGTCTTGCTGTGCTCAAGTGATCCCAGACACTAGCTTCTCATGATCTTGTGATTTCAAGTTATTTGCTGTCGTGTCCTAATTTTCATTGTTTGCAAGTGGCATGGTGCGTCAACCAACTGGGGACTGCAGGGCTTACATATGTGGGGAGTATCCTAGATGTTACTCCTGATGCCTTTCCTGATATGCATTGTTGCCTATTTTGTTTGGACTAATGTGTCAGATGTATACAGGTGACTGATTTTTTCCTGTCTCTTCACCTTGCCCACAGCATCATCGGAGGACACCGAGGGAGACACCGGCATGGACGTGGAGGAGGGATCGAGCAGTGGTGCCACCACTGCTGTAGAGTCGGTGGAATCTAGTAGCACGGAGGGCGAGGGGAGTGAGCCGGAGGACCTGCCCAGTACCAACACAGACTACGAGGCAGACGGGTCCGAAGCTGAGCTCCCAGAGGGGGCGGAGGCTGCTCCCAGAGCTGAAAGCAGCAGTACATCTCTCGCCGCCCCCTCCATTCCCATCACCGCCCTCCCACTTGCTCGGGTCCCTTCTGTTCGTGCTAGGCCACACCGTGTCTCCTTCGTGCCAGGCACCGCACCCCCTGCCCCTGTCCCCCCTGCTGCCCTCACTGCCCCGAGTCTGTGGACATTCAGCGGCAGTTGCAAGTTGGGCAGACATCGATCCTGACTGTCCTCCATGGCCACACCAGACTGCTGACCCAGATGGTGTCGTACATGGAGGGCATGTCATCAGCGATGTCTGACCAATGGATGTTGCTGAGGTCCCTGGACTCATCACTGACAGCAGTAGCGAGACCCCTGGCCCATCCACAAGTCCAACACCCATGCCTGTCCCAAGCACACCAAGACATCCACACACACGCACCCCACCAGACACAAGCAGCACACCACCACGTAAGGGGAAGCGCACACCTCCTGACATGCACACTCAGGGGGTAGCAGGCACACCCACTGGGTCTGGGGCACACAGGCAGGCATGCAGCCACATGACTCACTCCCCAGTCCCTCCGATGTCACTTCCCTTGGCTCCCCTGCCCCAGATTCGGAGAAGGAGGCCTACTTTGCTGGGCTGGGCCTCAGCCCCACTAGTTCACCTGGACGCAAACGGTCACGGCACTCCACGGGTAGGGGAGTTAAGTCCCCCAGCCCGTCCACCACCTCCCCCAGTGGCGCTGCAACCCATCCCTCCGACCCCCCCCTCCTTGGGGCCTGTTGTTTCTCCGGGTGCAGGGGAGACGCTTGAAGAACTGGCAGAAGTGTGCAGCGCTGAGCTCGCCTCCACCTTTGGCGCTGCCCCACCCCTGTGGTGGAGTCATCCGTCCCTGCACCCACAACACCTACCCTTCCCCCTCCTGTCCCTGCGGTGCCTGGTCCTTCCCCACAGGATGCCACCCCCCCCCCCCAGTCGACGAACCACTCTTGTGATGTGCAGGCAAGCTAGGGGAGACGCATGGCCATGTGTCTTCCCCCAAGGACTGCTGATATGGACTGGCCATTGGCCTTTGTGAATAGTCTCGTTTACACATTATTATTTTGATGCTGAATAAAGCATTTTCTTTTTCTTTGGAAAAGTCTTGCATTTCAGGTATTGATGTTGATGCTGATGCTACAGGAGTTGGGGTTGTGAGCATGTGTTATGTTTCTGGGAAATGTTGTGGTCTGCTGCTCATGGGGTGGAACCTGGTATCTGCGTGCCATCACGCGATCTCTGCAAAGATTCTTTGTCGTGTATGCTCTTTGTGTTTGGAGACATTGTCCCAAGGGGTATTCCTTCCTCTGTGGCACCTGACATCTCCCCTGCAGAGAGTTGCACAATTGTTGTGTTGCCCTGTGTCTACATGTCCTTTGTTGGTGATGGGTCCCTTCAACTCTGGCCATGCCTGCTCAGCAATGTGTCCGGCTGCATCGTCTGTGCCATCCTTGGTACTCACTGTACTTGTGTATAGAGTATTTTGCCATGCCTTCATGGATAAATGGTCCCTTTTCCGCACAATCCATGTGTGTAATCCCAGCCTAGTACACATATGGTACTTGTCCTGCTGGGTATTTGAACACCTGACTCACAATTGTGGGCATTGTATCTGTGTGAACTCCTCCCTATTCCTTCCATGACAGACATCATCTTGGTGGCTAGCCCAGCACCTGAACATTCCTATCAGTCCTGAGATGTGCGTGACAGTGTGTGTTCTCTTTGGCTCTCTTAGTTTCTTAGGCAGTGACATGACTATACAGTCTTGTGGCATGATCTCAGTGTGTGTATTGTGCTGCATCTGCCAGGGGTGGGTATGCATGTGTTATTTGTCCTCACACCCACATGTGGTGTGTCATGCAGTGGGGGTAAGACCTCCTTCCTCCTGGGAGTGGGACACTGCTGTCAGTGATGTGTTGTCATGGCACTATCATCATTGTCCTAAGTTAGGGATACGTACATTCACACATGGAGCTGTGGTCATCTGATAATGATGTACACCCCCCATGTCTCTGTCCACTGCTGGGAGTCCTCTGCACCCACCCCTCATATGTCTGGGCACTGCTGGGAGTGATAGGCACCCACCCCTCATATGTCTGGGCACTGCTGGGAGTGTTCGGCACCCACCCCTCATATATCTGGGCACTGCTGGGGGTCCTCTGCACCCACCCCCATATGTCTGGGCCCTGCTGGGAGTGTTCGGCACCCACCCCTCATATGTCTGGGCACTGCTGGGGGTCCTCTGCACCCACCCCTCATATGTCTGGGCACTGCTGGGAGTGATAGGCACCCACCCCTCATATGTCTGGGCACTGCTGGGAGTGATAAGCACCCACCCCTCATATGTCTGGGCACTGCTGGGAGTGATAGGCACCCACCCCTCATATGTCTGGACACTGCTGGGGGTCCTCTGCACCCACCCCTCATATGTCTGGGCACTGCTGGGAGTGTTAGGCACCCACCCCTCATATATCTGGGCACTGCTGGGAGTCCTCTGCACCCACCCCTCATATGTCTGGACACTGCTGGGAGTGTTAGGCACCCACCCCTCATATATCTGGGCACTGCTGGGAGTGTTAGGCACCCACCCCTCATATGTCTGGGCACCCCTGGGAGTGATAGCCACCCACCCCTCATGTCTGGGCACTGCTGGGGGTCCTCTGCACCCACCCCTCATATGTCTGGGCACTGCTGGGAGTGATAGGCACACACCCCTCATATGTCTGGGCACTGCTGGGAGTGATAGGCACACACCCCTCATATGTCTGAGCACTGCAGGGAGTCCTCTGCAACCACCCACCCACCCACTTGCGCCCTTGCTGTGGTACACTGCTGTCCTGGGCATACACTACCCCCAATTTACAGCTGATGTGCTGCACCAAGCCGTACACCTACATCCGTGGTATGTGTACACCTTGTATCCATCATGTAATGGGGCTGTAGGGGTACGCGTGGTACGGCCCGTACCCACGGTCTGGGGAGCGTGGGTACGGGCCGTACTACCATTGTAGTGGTGACGTAGGGGTACGTGGGTACGCTCCGTACACGCGTACCCCTACATCACCACTGCAATGGTGGTACGGCCCGTACCCACGCTCTGGAGAGCGTGGGTACGGGCCGTACCACCATTGTGGTGGTGACGTAGGGGTACGCGTGGTATGGCCCGTATCCATGCTCTGGGGGTGTGGGTACGGGCCGTACCACCATTGTGGTGGTGACGTAGGGGTACGCGTGGTACGGCCCGTACCCATGCTCTGGGGGCGTGGATACAGGCCATTCCACCATTGTGGCGGTGACGTAGGGGTACGCGTGGTACGGCCCGTACCCACGCTCTGGGGGCGTGGGTACGGGCCGTACCACCATGGTGGCGGTGACGTAGGGGTACGCGTGGTACGGCCCGTACCCACGCTCTGGGGGCGTAGGTACGGTCCGTACACGCGTACCCCTACATCACCACTACAATGGTGGTACGGGCTGTACCCACGCTCTGGGGGGCGTGGGTACATCCAGTACCACCATTGTGGTGGTGACGGGTACACGTCCACGTCCACTTCCGTTGTGGCGGGACGTGGGATTGGTGGACACGCCCCCCGAAGTGACCAGACCATGAAGGTAATTAATGTGCAGGATGTATTAGTATTTTGTGGGGTGTGGGTTATGTTTCCTGCCCCTTGCACACACCTCCCCCCCCCCTTTGCCCCTGGGGGTTGTTCTGACCTTCTGCGGCGTCTGCGTCGGTTTCTGTACACGAGGTGGTAGGCTATGAGGGCCGGGATGACGCGTAGGTTGGGGTCCATCGCTGTCCGTCGTGTACCGGTGCTCCTACTTCGCGTCGTCCTCAATTTCCCGGCAGCTTTTGGCTCCCGTAAAAAATGCTGCGTGCGGAGTGACGTCGGCACGCATCGTACTTGCTGGTCCGTAGAACGCCGCCTGACTTCGTCCGGACGTCGCGTATGCGCTGTCCAGAATCAGATTTGTATGTATTTATTTGCCGGTCGGTGTTTTTTACGACTCGTACGGAAATGGTATTTCTGTGCGAATCGTACTTGCGAGTTTGTAAGGTGTTTTTCCCGGGTACGAGTCGGACGGAAAAAACGATTCGCACCTGGGTTTTACCGGATCGGAATCGGCACTATAGTGTTCCTGGCTGGGCATTTCCAATTGTTGCCAAATGATTAGGGCTACCACATCTGAAACATTGCAAACCCCCCATTTTATTTCCAGAAGTCTCTCTATTTTTATTATCTACTTTGCAAACAGCCTCCTCAATAGTAGAATCTTTGAATTCAGACTTCTCTTTTACCCCCTCCGAAATGTTCATTCTTCTCATACATAGTGCTGTGTGTTCCAGCCCTTTGGCTATGCTAATAGCCTCCTCAAGGTCTGGATTTCTTGTCAGTAAATCCTCTTGAACCTTCACATCATTTGTGCATCTTACTAATTGGTCCCTGATGAGGGAGTCAGTAAAAGCCCCAAACTCGCAAGTGGCAGCCATACCACGCAACACCGCCACATAAGAGGATACCTTCTCGTCCTTCCTTTGATTTCTTTTGAAAAATTTGTGCCTTTCAAGGACCACATTTATTTTAACCTTGAAGTGCGCCTCCAACTTCCTTAATGTATATTCATAAACATCCACACCTTCCTCTTCCTCATGAGGTTCATCCTCCATTAATCTCCCAGTGATGTCCTCAAAAAGCTTTCTACCTTGGATACCTTGATTGTGCAACAGTATGTGTTGCTTTCTTACATTTGAAAAATTACCACCCCCTATGGCTATTAGGTATGATTTGAAGATTCCGTCCCACCTTCTCAATGGAATTTCAGGCTCCCCTAACTCATTTAAAAAGGGGGGTGGTTGACTCATTCCTGCACCTGCCATATCGAACACAGAATGAACAGTACTCAAATATTTTCAAAGAAAGCACTGGGCATGTAAGTACAGTGACAGATAGATAAAAAGAAAGAGTTAATTATGAGAGAAAGAAAATAGAGAGAAAACAAAAAAAATAAAGACTAAATGCATGCACCATGAGGAAAGAAAAAAATAAATATTGTTAGATATAAAAAAAAAATAATCCCTATAAACTTCAAATACAATAATAAGCAGTAACAAAAGGGAAATTTTACTGCACTAAACACCATGAACCTTAGTCCTATTTTTATGAATTAAGCTCTCCTCAATAGCTCCACCCGTGAGGCAGGGGTGGGAACTTCCTGAGTCGAAGTGCTGAGGAAAGACAGGAAACGCTGACTTTCTCTCTCCTTGGAAAAGTCACCCTTAAAACGGATTCCTCCTGAAGCAAAAAAGAAACTGTTCTTAATTAATCCCTTCAATCCACAGCCAAGGGAGCCTCTCCTTCGCTCCCCCACAACAAGGAAACACGATCCGCGATGCGAAGCCCCTCGCACGCTTCGACGCTCGTGTGGTGCTCACTGAAGCTACTGCGCAGGAGACTGAAAATCAGCCTGAGGGGAAGCGTTAAAATGCAGGCGCTACCCCCATTGATTCTTCCATGGCACACTAGAACTGGTGGCAGTCACGCGGATCCCAGGGCACTTGAGATCGGTGGCAGCGTGACGAAGAACACACCAACCCGGCAGGTTCTGAGAGAAAGTTTCCACTGGAACTTTAAGGTAGCCGTTCGCCTCCCTGCAGTCACTCAAACACACTCCGAAGAACACCTCCAAGCAACATAAAGCGGTGGAAGTGGGGAAGAACAACCTCAAGTTCCAACGTATTATGAGCAAAATCAAAGGAAGTCCCCTTTCAGGCAAGGCACCAGCTAATAATATCCACTCCTCTTTGCATTAAGGTTGCTGTATGCGCACCAAAGCAACAGCATTGAATGAGGAGGCTACCCCCTGAAAGAACTATGGAGGGCAGGCAGCGGACCCACTGCACACTGAACACTCCACCAAAGGAACAGTCAAGAATAAAGGAGTGTTCATCAAAAGTAAACTGGAGCACCTCACCACCTTGAAAGCAGCATGTAAAGTGTTCCTTGAAGAGATGCCCCGCTCGCAGCTGACCAACGACAGCTCCTCCAGGCGACCAGCAAGACGAAAGATCCACAGGGGAAGATGCAGCGCTGTCCCTGTCACAGCATCCCTTTCCTTCGTCGCCAAAATGAAGTAATGTTCACAACGCAGGTAGGTGAAAACTTCTTTATTAAGATTAATGAACACTGCACCCTCAGCTTGCTGGAGCCAGGTACTCTCTGTGAAGTGCAGCCTGTCAACATTCCAAGGCTGCCTTCAAGGCAAGATTCTAGGGCAATACCAACGTGGAGCCAAGGAGAGGGGAGGATAGAAAGTACCAAGTGGCAAACTTATAACACATATATCAATCAAAGGGAGGCAAATAGAAGAAGCTGTGATCCATTCGGCTTCCAGCTAATATAGTAATAATCAAAATTATTACTAAACTCATAACACATACATTGTTCTTACTTTTCTACAACTAGACAACAACAACCCAAGCTCCTTGATTCACCTACTGGATGCATTAAGAGCAGTAACGATATACTTCAAAATATCGGATATTTAAACAGGGTTTCAGATGCCCTTTTTGTTAACTTCAGACCAGTCAACAAAGAGAGAAACCTTTGTTCTCCACATTGGCAAGGTGGATAAAGACAGCAATCACCTCGGTCTATCAAGACTGTGGTAGGGAAATCCATAATACAATAAAAGGTCACTCCATCAGAGAAATGGCGGCTTTTGGGCTGAATGGGCAGGAATATCTATTAGTGACATTTGTAGAACTACCACGTGGTCCTCCCCATCGACATTTTTATTTTACATTATAGTTTGCCTGTTGCCCAGGGTTCTGATTTGGGCTTTGGATCACAGACTGTTTTCGGATCCATGACATCTTAACACACTGTCCTTCATATCAAATATGTTGTCCTAAGTCTAGTTGATGACTTAAAGTTCGGGATTGCTTTCTGTTTCATGAAGGGAAAAGAGGAGTGTGTGAGGAATGGCAATACACATTTGTTTCACCTCTATACAGTCTATCTGCTGATGAACTGCTGTTTTGCTTGGGCAGAACTCCTAAAATAAGAAATGGGACCAGGAAGGAGAAGAGGAGGTAATACTCAGATTACTTTCCAGTAACCTCCATTAGTTCGAATCTTCCTTACTTGTTTGAGTACTTATGCCCCTCCCTCCCATCCGGTTTCCTCCATCGGCATCTAGTCAGAGACTTGGTAGGGAACAGGAACTGTGTGCCGGGAAAGGATGCTTTAAGGTTAGATTGTCTACTCAATATTTTTTTTAAAAGAAACAGCTTGGGAAGCTGTGGAAAAGTGGTAGTAAATGGACACATTAATGTACTGATAAAAGTAAGGAAGAATCGGAGCAATGAAGATTACCCATAGGTAATCCAAACTATAAAAAATTACAGTTGGCAAAGCAAAATACTATCTCGACTGAGTGGGTCTAACAAGGATTTTAATAGTGCAAATCTTCTATACCTATTGTTTGTCATTGGGGAACTAGTACCGAAACCGTTGCCTACTACAGTATTCTGTGAGACACCATATAAGAAAATACCTACTTGTACACTTTAATTCGTAGCAATAACAATCCAACCATAAATGCCTATTGACTTTGACATGTTTTATATAATCGCAATGCCATACCTACTGCCTATGTCGTAACTTTTCAAAATAAGTAGGCCTATTGAATTTTCACTATAATCAACTCAAGGCCACTGTACTGAGCATAAGCTTTACACAAGCCAACCATGTGGCATACGTCCTAACAGAACAAATGGATGCAAAATTAAAGTTGGAAAAGCAAAATGCTATCACTCCTAAAACAGATAAACAAGAATTATTGGAGTACATATTGTCTATCTCCACAGCTTGTCCTGGTGAATCTACAACACTAAAACCTTTGCTGTAAGATTTGATGTCACAAAATTATTGCCTGCTGACTTTAGCATAGTGTAATAACAATACACCCTTAAAAGCCTATTGTATTTAACACTTGCTTTTCACAATAAGTAGATTACAAGTAAACATTGGTCCTCAAATGATTTAAGGAATAATGATGAATAAATATAGTACAGAATCGAAACTATATTAAGGAAGTCCAGCCGGACAACCAATTTAATTCTTCAATGAAGTGCAAACAATATTCAACAGCAAAACATATGTGGGACACAGTCCTGCATCCGTTGGGAAAGAAAGACATTTACATGACAAACAGACATTTCAGGCAAGGCAAAGGAGCTTATTTACAAAATCCGATGTTATAAGCTTATTCCGAGCAAACAGTGCACTTTTTTACACATGGGTTAATGTGCACGCTGTTTAGACTAGAGTCGACGACGTTTCGATCCTATTTCGAGGATACAAGGGTCATCATCAGGACGTTAATATGTACGAGCCTGGTAAAGATAAGAAATTGCCTGTAGGGAAATGGGAGATGAAGTGAGAATAGAGAAAAGGGAGAAAGAGGAAAAATTAGATCTCGAGTAAGGCAGCTACGGTAATTTCGCCATAAGAGTGCACAGTACACATGCCGATGTGAGTGCATGCGTATTAAAAAATGGCAGTGGTTTGAACCACAACGGGTGAAACGGGCGAGCAGCGTGTTTGAAACCGGGGGAGGTTTTGGTTCACGGGACGTTTAGGGTGAAGGAGGCAAGCATTAGAATTGCGCCGAAGGAGGGGTGCTGTGAACGGCGAAGTGGACACTGATGAGCCAATTACGTTGTGGACGGAGTAATGCAAGCAATTAATTGGTGACTATCGGACAATACGTGGATGAGGCAACGGGATGTAGAGGCCGGCTTACCGTAGTCAACCGAACAGAAGGAGAACGTGTTAGATGCCTGAATAGCCGAACACACGTCTCGCAGCGTAAAACACGGGGATCAGGATGTGCGAGTGGTAACCGGAGGAGTTGCTGAGGGAGGAAGAAGGCACGTGAGGCAGTGTAACGTGAAAAGTGAACGAGAAGGGGTGCCGTGGGAGAGGATAGGTACCTGATATAGGAAGGAACTGGGTGTTCCAGATAAGTAGCTCCGAGGGATAATCCGTCCGAAGAGAGGCCCGGGATTGCGGGTGTTGTCGTAGGAGATGCTGGGAGAGGAGAACAATTAGGGTGAGAAAAGGATATGTGGAGGGGTGAGCATGAAGAGGTGCCACGGAGGAACAGAATTACCTTAATTTACAAGGGAACGGGCAAATCGAATAAGTTGCTCCGGTAGGGGATCCCTGACAATACACTGGAATTGGAAAGAGCGGGTTAGTGACTCGGTCAGTAAGGGAGAACTGCGACGGGCAAAGGTGAGAACGCTTACCGGGATCAAGTGGCGTCCTCAGGTGCCGATAGCAGAGTGACGTGGAAAAGCGGAAGCATGCTTGTTTACATGCAGCGTGAGTGTGTGGGAAACTAGACCGTATGGACGCACCGCCATGATTGGAGAGAAAATTAAAGATTGAGAAAGGACTAGACAGTAGAGGAATCACCGCATTTGCGGCGATTACGGGGGAGAGTACATCAATAAAAATAGCACATTACATTCGGAACAATAATGAAAAAAATTGTCTTAAGAGCTGCAATTACAAAAGAGGAGTGAGATGCACCATATACGACAATAAATTACGAAAATTAGTGCAACAATGAGAAGAGCACATTGCATATTAGAAAATAGTGAGCAGATCTTGACAAGAAATTATATTATGAACAGTTCAGTCATCAAATTTGCAACAAGTGTGAGGAAAATTACATAAATGAGAAAGGCAAAATGCATTGTAGACTTTAAAAAGCAGATTATGGAAAGAAAATAGGTTATGAGCCACAGTGTGGACTATATGACAGAATACTTCATAACAATGAAAATATGGTGGACAATTAGGAAGAGAAAACTTATTCAGACAATGGTGAGTAAAAACAAGGTATGGTTTCATTTTGGGGACAAGATCCAAAGGACTGTAAGGAAAAAGGTCAATTCAGGAAAAAGGGGGGACATAACCATTCAGAGAATTTTAAAGGAGATTGGTCCAATCCTCGTTTCGGTTCAAACCGTCCCTGATGCTGTTGGTACGGATGATCATTTTTAGTTCTTCTTTATTAAGGATTTTTGCAATGTCACCACCTCTTGGGGGTTGCTTGATAGTTTTGATAATTGTCCACTTGATATCATCCTCTGTGTGACCCTTTTCCGAAAAATGTTCAACAAGAGGGGCGTTGAGGGTTTTGCAGCGCACTCTACTTCTGAGCTGGCCAATACGTAATTTCACTTTTTGTGTCGTTTGGCCAATGTAAACTTTGTTGCAGGGACAGGAAATCAGATAGATGACGTTGCTGGTGTTACAATTGGAGAAAGAGGTCAGGGTGATAGAGACATTGTTAAATACAAAATTCTTTCCTTCTATAGTCGTACTACAAACATTACATTTCCCACACTTAGCATGCCCAATGAGGGGCACAAGGCCCCAGTGCGCATCCAGAGTACGCCCTATAGTTTCCGGGTGTGGCTCCATCCTTGAGCCTCTCGGACAATATATTGACCATTTCATCAAGGAATTCGTACCCCTCACTCAGTGTTATATAAGAGACAGCATGTCCATGATTAACCTCATTGAACACCACCCCTTCGACCCAGTTAATGATCTCCTGTGCACCATGGATGTAGAATCACTCTACACCAACATTCCACAAATCCCAGCACTCCTAGTTATCCAACAGGTTTTAGACTCCAGACCACGCCCCCATTGTGTCCCTACATTGTTCATTATCCAGCTGTTAGAACTTTGTCTCACCCGCAACTTCTTGGCTTTTGAGAATGATTTCTACCAACAAGTCAAGGGCACATCGATGGGAGCAGTTTTTGCACCTAACCTGGCCATTCTTTATATGGACCATTTAGAAATGACTTCCATTCTCTCTCCCACCAATCCATTCCTGTCTGGTATCACCCTCTGGCGTCGTTACATAGACGATATTTTCCTAATTTGGCATCACAATGAGACCACACTTTCCCAATTTATCCATTGGTTGAATAATAACTGCTCCGGTCTCAATTTCACTAATACGTATGACAAATCACACATTCCATTTCTTGATCTTACCATATATCACTCCAATGGCGAACTACTCACAAAACTTTACAGAAAAAGCACTGAGAGAAACACTTTACTCTACTATGAAAGTCATCCCCCTCGAGCCTTAAGAGACTCGCTACCATACTCCGGGGCTGATTCACAGAATTAACTTAAGACAAAATCCTAAACTTACTACTTTTGGTATTCACAGAAGTTAGGATTTAGTCTTAAGTTTGTCTTAAGACAAACTTAAGACAGACTTAAGACAAACTTAAGACAGACTTAAGACAGACTTAAGACAGACTTAAGACAAACTTAAGTTTGTCTTAAGTCTTTCTTAAGTCTGTCTTAAGTTTGTCTTAAGACAAACTTAAGACTAAATCCTAACTTCTGTGAATACCAAAAGTAGTAAGTTTAGGATTTTGTTTTAAGTTAGTTCTGTGAATCGGGCCCACTCAGTTTTTGCGCATTAGACGCAATTGCTTCTCCAAAGAAGATTATTTTTCAGAAGCCTCCATTCTCACTAAAAAACTCAGAGACCGTGGTTACCCCAAAAGACTTGTACGAAACGCACAAAAACGAGCATGGTACTGTCCAAGGGAAGTTCTCCTATCTCCTAGAACCAAAACCAATACCGACCGTATAGTTTGTGTTACTACCTTTTCCCCCACGTCCAATCAAATTCGCAAATCTATTTTGCAACATTGGCCAGTGTTAAATGCGGGTAATCTTTCAATTGAGCGACCCTTGTTTGCCTTTCGGAAAAGCCGCAACCTCAAGGATCAGCTAGTAAGGGCCGCCCTACCCCTTACTCGTCCCATGGGTACTCTGGATGCGCACTGGGGCCTTGTGCCCCTCATTGGGCATGCTAAGTGTGGGAACTGTAATGTTTGTAGTACGACTATAGAAGGAAAGAATTTTGTATTTAACAATGTCTCTATCACCCTGACCTCTTTCTCCAATTGTAACACCAGCAACGTCATCTATCTGATTTCCTGTCCCTACAACAAAGTTTACATTGGCCAAACGACACAAAAAGTGAAATTACGTATTGGCCAGCACAGAAGTAGAGTGCGCTGCAAAACCCTCAACGCCCCTCTTGTTGAACATTTTTCGGAAAAGGGTCACACAGAGGATGATATCAAGTGGACAATTATCAAAACTATCAAGCAACCCCCAAGAGGTGGTGACATTGCAAAAATCCTTAATAAAGAAGAACTAAAAATGATCATCCATACCAACAGCATCAGGGACGGTTTGAACCGAAACGAGGATTAGACCAATCTCCTTTAAAATTCTCTGAATGGTTATGTCCCCCCTTTTTCCTGAATTGACCTTTTTCCTTACAGTCCTTTGGATCTTGTCCCCAAAATGAAACCATACCTTGTTTTTACTCACCATTGTCTGAATAAGTTTTCTCTTCCTAATTGTCCACCATATTTTCATTGTTATGAAGTATTCTGTCATATAGTCCACACTGTGGCTCATAACCTATTTTCTTTCCATAATCTGCTTTTTAAAGTCTACAATGCATTTTGCCTTTCTCATTTATGTAATTTTCCTCACACTTGTTGCAAATTTGATGACTGAACTGTTCATAATATAATTTCTTGTCAAGATCTGCTCACTATTTTCTAATATGCAATGTGCTCTTATCATTGTTGCACTAATTTTCGTGACTTTCGTAATTTATTGTCGTATATGGTGCATCTCACTCCTCTTTTGTAATTGTAGCTCTTAAGACAATTTTTTTCATTATTGTTCCGAATGTAATGTGCTATTTTCATTGATGTACTCTCCCCCGTAATCGCCGCAAATGCGGTGATTCCTCTACTGTCTAGTCCTTTCTCAATCTTTAATTTTCTCTCCAATCATGGCGGCGCGTCCATACGGTTTAGTTTCCCACACACTCACGCTGCATGTAAACGAGCATGCTTCCGCTTTTCCACGTCACTCTGCTATCGGCACCTGAGGACGCCACTTGATCCCGGTAAGCGTTCTCACCTTTGCCCGTCGCAGTTCTCCCTTACTGACCGAGTCACTAACCCGCTCTTTCCAATTCCAGTGTATTATCACGGATCCCCTACCGGAGCAACTTATTCGATTTGCCCGTTCCCTCGTAAATTAAGGTAATTCTCTTCCTCCGTGGCACCTCTTCACGCTCACCCCTCCATATATCCTTTTCTCACCCTAATTGTTCTCCTCTCCCAGCATCTCCTACGACAACAACCGCAATCCCGGGCCTCTCTTCGGACGGATTATCCCTCGGAGCTACTTATCTGGAACACCCAGTTCCTTCCTATATCGGGCACCTATCCTCTCCCACGGCACCCCTTCTCGTTCACTTCTCACGTTACACTGCCTCACGTGCCTTCTTCCTCCCTCAGCAACTCCTCCGTTTACCACTCGCACATCCTGATCCCCGTGTTTTACGCTGCGAGACGTGTGTTCGGCTATTCAGGCATCTAACACGTTCTCCTTCTGTTCGGTTGACTACGGTAAGCAGGCCTCTACATCCCGATGCCTCATCCACGTATTGTCCGATAGTCACCAATTAATTGCTTGCATTTCTCCGTCCACAACGTAATTGGCTCATCAGTGTCCACTTCGCCGTTCACAGCACCCCTCCTTCGGTGCAATTCTAATGCTTGCCTCCTTCACCCTAAACGTCCCGTGAACCAAAACCCCCCACGGTTTCAAACACGCTGCTCACCCGTTTCACCCGTTGTGGTTCAAACCACTGCCATTTTTTAATACGCATGCACTCACATCGGCATGTGTACTGTGCACTCTTATGGCGAAATTACCGTAGCTGTCTTACTCGAGATCTAATTTTTCCTCTTTCTCCCTTTTCTCTATTCTCACTTCATCTCCCATTTCCCTACAGGCAATTTCTTATCTTTACCAGGCTCGTACATATTAACGTCCTGATGATGATCCTTGTATCCTCGAAATAGGATCGAAACGTCGTCGACTCTAGTCTAAACAGCGTGCACATTAACCCATGTGTAAAAAAGTGCACTGTTTGCACGGAATAAGCTTATAACATCGGATTTTGTAAATAAGCTCCTTTGCCTTGCCTGAAATGTCTGTTTGTCATGTAAATGTCATTCTTTCCCAACGGATGCAGGACTGTGTCCCACATATGTTTTGCTGTTGAATATTGTTTGCACTTCATTGAAGAACTAAATTGGTTGTCCGGCTGGACTTCCTTAATATAGTTTCGATTCTGTACTATATTTATTCACCATTATTCCTTAAATCATTTGAGGACCAATGTTTACTTGTAATTAACGATTACCCAAGGTCCTCAATTACCTTTTGGGTCCCCTTGTTTTGTTTGAACATTTCACAATAAGTAGGTCATGCCTACCAGCTTTCTGGTAACATTTCATAATAAACAAATCAAAACTATTAAATATACTTTGACTTTCCCCAATTAAAAAATCCTTGCCAACTATGAGATTACATGCAACACAATATCAGTAGCCTGTAATGTAGTGTGATAACAACCATCTGCTAAAGGCTTACTAGCGTTAACAACTGCTTTTCACAATAAATAGGCCCAACAGCTATTGACATAATGTTGCTGATTAAACAGACCAGACCTATGGTATACCATTTCCCAATGAATCAGTTAGCCCTACAGCGTGTAACCATAACCAACTCAGTCCAGTGTAAGGTTTTCCAAAAAAGGCAACCATTAGGCATACAGTCATAAATTTTCAAAAGGTATACAAAATTACTGTTGGCTAAACAAAATGCTATCGCTAGTAAGAGGGCCCTTCAAAGATTCTCACAGAGAATACCTTCTATTTCCATGGTCTGTCACATGATATAATCAACAACAAAAAAGTTGCCAACTGTGGTAATCTGTATGATTCCATATAATAAACTACCATCTGTAAGCTGTAATACAGAGTAATAACAACCCACCCTTAAATGCCTGTGGACCTTAACATATGTTGTTCGCATTAAACAAATCAGGCCTAGTGCCTTTATGATAGCATTTCATCATAAACAGATTGGGTTTATACCCATGACCATTGGCGTACAACCATAACCAACTCAGTCCCGCAGTATCCAGTGTAAACGTTGTCACAAGCGGAAAAGTGAAATACAAGCAGTCTTTTTAGTGGAAGCCCATAAAATCAGCTCAATCAAATCCTGTGCTCAGGGGACCAACATGTAAGGGAACTTAAGCCCTTTTCTCAGTAGTACTCTGACAGCTCTTTTTTGTTGATCATATAAGGTCATGCGGCAGCGGCACTATCACTGTAGACCTAAAAATACAGGTAGTATACTGTAGCTCTGGGCATCCCATACTGCTCAAAAACAAAAATCTGCACTCTGAAGTCAAGTGAATGATGGAAGGTGGGGCGGTTACTGGAAATACAATACATTCCTCATGACTGCCCTCCTCCCATCAATGCTGCTGCAAAAGAAAAACAAACACTGTAAATTATCTAGTTATAAAAAACACTCAAAACAGCATTAGAATGCCGAGTGTGTAGCCCTGAATGTTTAAGCTCAGGCAGACATACTGCTGCTGGCTCAGGCAGCTGGATAAATGAACAAAATATTCACATCTTCATCGAAATAATTTTTCTGTGGAAGCACACAACATCTGCCCAATCAAAACATGCGCTCCTGGCTACCAACATGTGGGAGGAGCCAAAGCCTCTCTCTGTAGTACTCTTGAAAGCTCTTTTTTAGGTTGATCACATTACACCTGGTGAAAGCTGTGGTGTTAAACCAAACCCAAAAATGAATAATGATGTTATCCGTGCTAGGACCCTTTCACCAAGACATGTCAGCAATAGCAAACAATGACCTGAGCAACAAGCTTGCTGGAAAACTCAGCAGGTATTACCATTGATGGCAGCCAATCTACTGTATTTAGAAGCTGGCCAGTAAAACTGGGGAGTAACTAGCAACAATATGTTACCATCAGTCACTTAGAAATTCGCATTCAGGAAGCAAAAGGCTGCCACAAACATTTGGGCAAATTATCAGGAGGTGTCCAGTGTTATCTTCACACCTATTGGTAATTTCACAACTGATGCAAGGAGACAGAGAGGAAACAAATATACTAATATCCAACATTTTATGCACAGTTCCACAATACCTATTGAATCTAAATTACCTCCTTCATTTCCTAGATGGTTTCTCTTGATGCAATTTACATCCAAGCACTGGGTAAAATGCCTCTTAGATCATTCTTCCTGCCTCATAGGTCATTCTTCCACCAGACATTCTATAATTTCTTCTTCTTCGCTCGCATTACTCAGAAACAGTCATTCAAAATATCTGATTTAAGTATCAGCTAATTCTATCCACATTGGCACCAACTGACAAAAGCATTTAGAAGTATGGAAAGTAGTACTGCAGAAGTACACTTATGTACTCCTACATGCTCCTGTTGAATCAGCCCTCTAACTCAAACTCCCTATTGGTAAATGTAGCAAGAGGGGACAGATCTTTCCATTTGCACTAATTGTATGCGAATAGTCCCTGAATATTCACATTTTATTTTTTGGTCGGATTACAAAGGCATATAAGAGTACAATAAATGCTACTACAGGCCTACTACTTTATCTATTCCAAAATGCCTGTGTGATAAGGTCCCCATGTAGCAAGACTTGATCTCTTCTCCTCAGTGTTGACCATGCATTCAGGTCCTATTTCCTTGTTTGACCACCAAGCCAAGCTGCAGCCAGTCTTATGCCCTGCAAATATCACCTATGCATCTATACCCAGTGTCAAGACTTGCTCCGCCTACCCACCTTCAGGACCTTTGCAAGGTGTATATGTGTATGCAAAATAGTGGGACAGAAAGTGTGCCTTTCCAATTCTATGGACGCTTACAATTTTTCCTAAAAATGTGAAATAAGGGACGCTGAAGATAGTGCCCGGTGTGGACCAGTTTGTTGCTTACCAATTGATAGCTCTGCAGGAAGTCCAAGATGAGATCAAATCAGTCTGTGCCTCTGACCTATTCTTCAGCAGAGAGCAAAGTTTTTCTAGTTCTTTTAAGAGTAGGCGATATCATCAGCGTAACAAAACTTGAGGCCCACCCCCCTGAAAAGTACATGTAGGGGTCCCCCTCTGGACTCACTTAGGAGCTCTCAGGCCAGGGTACTGTGCTGAGGAGGCCCCCTGGAGCTGGGGGGGAGGCTGCGGGGGCCTTTGTTATGCCACTGGGCCCAGCATTCCTGCAGTTTTGAGAGGAAGATCAAGCTGGCAAGAAGGGTTGTGTATCCAGAAATAAAAAACACAGCCCAGGCCCCTGGTCTTAGTCCCTGTTTATGGACAACCCATGCATGCACCATTGGCTACAATCATTTCTGAAAAGTACACAGATGCCTGAGAATACAAATCTCTCTACCCAAGCAAAGTCCCTGCATCATGGAAGCCCACAGCAGAGTTATGATTGCACTGTCTGCAATACAGCACATGAGCGCTTGTCATAGCACTGCGAAACACAGAAACACAAAACTGTGTCTCATCCTTTCTCACTTGTTTTTGTGCATGCAGCCCATGACATTTGATAGGACCCTTGTGCCCCCCTGCATGGTGGGTCTAGGAGGCGCAGCCATTTGCACAGTAAGATAGAGCAGCAAATTAACAAATTAACCACCTCTCTCAGTTTCAATGCTGTGCTCGCCACAGTGCATGCGCTAACTCAGAGAGCTAGTAGGTCTGCGAATGCATTACAAATTACACAATGCCTTAAACAGATGCACATATTATTTTGCACTTGTGCACCCCAAAAGCACAAGAGGGAACCATGTGCCTAAAAATGTATTCATAAAATCGGTAAGACGCTCATGAAATTCTTTTATATTACAGAAGAGGCCACAGTCCCTTGTGCTTACCGGTCATTAATACAGATGAACTGATACCCATTCAGTGCCAAGACAATCTTAAAGAGGCATTAGCACACTTGCATGGGGGCATGGTAAATATGTAAATGAGTGAATGTGATTGCCCTTGTGCCCTCACAGCATCACTAACGTGAGTGCATTGCCAAACAGGCTATCGATAGGTATACTAACTGTACACTACCAAGGAACTTGCACACAGTTAGTCCACTCCCTCACTGCCCATTCTGAAAGAAATACCAGCCTGTAGGGGATTCCTTCCCCCTCTTGGGCATCAGGTTGAGAAAACAACAGGGACAAATGGAGACTCAGTTTTATGCAATGGCTCTGTCTTGGATTGCTGTGCACTCCCCTGCATAGACACAAACTCAGGAGTTAACAACTGCGCCGGGGTGCACACATATTCTTTCTGCACTCCTGCGCTCGACCCCAGTCTGCACCGGGCGCACTTACTGCAGAGCAGAAACGTGTGCCAGATTAATGTAATACTCTGCAGATATCGGAGGTTGGTACCAACAACGGATAGGTTTGGAAAAGATCAATTGTCCATTCACAAGGCTTTTTCATCGTTCTCTTTTAGTTGTTCATTCTTTGCCACTCTCCTGTTATACTTCAAGGTGTAAAGCATTATACACACTGCCAGCATTATCTAAAACATCTCTTTTGGTCTGTGTATAGGTGACTACATTTCAGATGGCGTTTGTGTATTTGTGCCCGTGGGTCGGCATGGCGATATATAGGCCCAAATATACTTGGTGGGGCCGCTGCGGCCTTTCAAGCATATTGCGAGTTTCCTCACCGCCATGAAAAGTGTGGCGGTGAGAAAACAAAGGGGGCCCTACAGGGTCCCAGGGTCCCCTTGTGTCTCAACCCGTGTGGATGCACATAGGGGGGATCTGCATGTGCCCCCCCCCCCTGTGTACATGCACACCAGTACCTGCACGGCATGGACTATAGCTGTCCATGCCGTGCAGGTACTACCTTTGATGTTTCCATTTCATAGGCACCGTCCTGGGAATGCCAATGAACTGCCCTCCAGACAGGAGAAAACTCCTGATCTGGCGGGCAGTTTGTACATGGGTTTTGTGGTGAATTATCCAGTCTGTTTGACAATTTCTATTATCATATATTGAAACTACACTTCTTGATCAAACTGTATGCCAACTTTCCATGGAGTGCAGAATCGTAATATTTCTTACTAGTGACCTGAGAGTGTGCGAGTTTCTCATTAACCCCCTCTGTGGACCAAACAGCTTTCTTGGTTGCTAACCCCACATTATCCTTGGTAATGGGTTTCTACCCCTCAATAACATGAAAGGGCTTAAACCAGTAGATTTGCACAGAGAATACCTTCTATATCCATGCTCCGTCACATCATATAACCAACAACAAAAAAGTTGCCAACTATGGTAATCTGTATGATTCCATGTAATAAACTACCTATCTGTAAACTGTAATACAGAGAAATAACAACCCACCATTAAATGCCTATGGACCTTAATATATGTTGTTGCACTAAACAAATCAGGTCTAGTGCCTTTATGACAGCATTTCCTCATAAAGAGATTGGGCTTACATCCATGATCATTGATACAGAAAGTCCACAGAATGTGTATCAATTCTTTCCTACAACATAGATCATTGTGCTTAGCTAGCTGGAACATACCTCTAATGACTCAATTGAATCTCTCGACAGAATAATTAACAGCTGGGTGGTATCTTGTCAGTGATACCAGTATACTTCCTAAACTTTTTAAATCATAAGAAACAAATTGAGGACCATTGTCGCACACCATGCAGTTAGGTAAACCCTCTCAAAGATAACTTCTCCCAAAAAATGTATAATGGTCTTGGTATCAGTTTTATGTACAACCTCTACTTCTGGCCATTTGGAAAAGTGGGCAACCAAAACAATGAGGTACACTTGTTCTCCATTCTCTCAAATGGGGCCAGAAATGTAAATCCCCAACCTTCTCCAAGGCATACTGGGACTGGAAAGGGGTTGCAATGGTGGTCTGAAAAGTACATTGGGACTTGTCACAATTTTCACAAGCTGAACAATCACTTACTTTGCTTTCAATTTCGTTGTCCAACCCTGGCCACCAGTATGAGTTTCTTACTCTACTTTTTGTTTTGGCAATGCCTAAATGTCCCTCATGACAAATATCTAGAAGTTTTGACCACAGGAAAACAGGGGGTATTACTTTTCCGCTTCTCAAAATTGGACTACCTTTACAAGACAATTTATGTTTCAATTCCCAAAAAGTACGTATATGGGTAATGATGTCTTTTTTTGTAGGTCAACCATCCTAACTCACTTCACACAAGACTGCATCAGCATCCTGGCCCAACAACCATTCAGATTGTGAAATGAAGGGAATTTCTTTCAGAATGTTAGCCACAGAAAATGACTCCAAATCCGTAGCTGATTTACTCACATCAGATAAAGGCAAATGACTCAAAAGGTCTGCTACAACATTTTTTACACCTGGAACATTTTGTACCACATAATTGAAATCCATCATTATGACAGTCATGCATGCTAAGCGGGGTGAGGCACTTTGTAGTCCTTTAGTGGTAAGGACCTTTACAAGAGGTTTGTGATCACTTCTAAGAGTGATCATGTACCCCCATATGTATTGCCTGAAATGCTCCAAGCCCCACACACATGCAAGAGCCTCCCTTTCTATGATGCAGTACCTCTCTTCAGTCGGTGTAATAGAACGGGAGGCAAATGCGATGGTCCTTACATTGTCTTTCACATCACTTTGACTCAACACTGCACCAAGACCTCTACGACTGGCATCTGTAGTCACGATACAATGTAGAGAGGGATCAAAGCCTTGTAAGGATGGTGCTTCACAGATATTCTTAATTTTAGTAAATGCTTCCTCACAAGCATTTGTCCATTCAAATTAGTTTTTCCGTTTTATGAGCTGTCTTAATATGAAAGTCTTGGAGGAGAAATCCTGTGTGAATTTGGCATAAGACATAAGAAGCTTTTAACATCATCCTTATTCATGGGGGAAGGAGCTTCTTTTATAGCTGACAATAACTCTTTCTTGGGTTTAATGCCAGCTCCAAAAATCTCATGCCCCGAATAAGTGACACTGGTCTCAGCAAATTTGCACTTGCATATATCTACAGAGAGACCTTTATCCTCAAGGATTTCCAAAATCTTGACCAGCCTGGCATCATGTTCATCTCTGTTAACACCCATGACCATAATGTCAGCTTGGAAAATTGATAAATTAGGTGCATCCTTCAAGATAATCTGCATTAATCTCTGGAACGTTTGCTGCTGCAGAGGCCAACCCGAAAGGGACTCTCTTGAACCTAAAACATTCAAAAGGTGTCACAAAGGTGGTGAGACACCTGCTGTTAGGGTGGAGAGCTAACTGATGATATGCAGCTGTAAGATAAATAGTGGAAAACCATTTGATGCCACTGGTACGTGAAAGCATCTCACTAATTTTCGGTAGCGGAAACTGATGAAGAAGAATATTTTTAGTAGGATCGCGGAGGTCCACACATAAACAGAGCTTCCCATTATCTTTCTTAGCAACAACTAACGGTGCGACCCATTCTGCGGACTCAACAAGTTTAATTATACCAGCCCTTTGTAATTTGCAAAGCTCTACTTCAACCTCACCCTTAATGGAGAAGGGAATGTTCCTGGACTTGTGTATACACGGAGCAGCATTTTTTTAAAGTTTTATTCTGTGTTGGAAACTTTTTAATTTCCTAATATTATTTGAAAAAACTCTAGGCTACCTCTTAGCAATAATGGTCTGATACTCTTGTTCAGATTGTAGGGACAGCACAGGATCTGGGCTATTAGGATCCAATATTATGCCCAATTTACCCTGATCCATCCAACCAAGTACAGAAGGGCCAACAGCTGACACATATAGTTTTTCCAAAATTTCTCTGCCTTTGAATTGAAAACACAGTTCCCTAAAGCCCAATAAATCAATAGGTTTGTCAGTGAACGTCTTGGGAGAGATGTCAGGGTTCACAAATTGTTTTCCAATTACAGGTACAAACTTTTCCAACTATACTTTCTTGTTAATTATGGTATATGGTGAACCAGAGTCTGCTACAATGGAGACTTCAACGCCACCAATGGTTAAATCGCACATGGGTTTCCTACTTGCACCCTGCACATTGAGAATTTGATCATCCACATGTAAGACACAAAGATTCATATTTTCATTGTCATAGGAATAAGATTTGTCAAGATTTACGGTTCCACAAATCTCATATTGACATCTCTTTTTAATTAGCTTTGACACATTTTGAAAAAATGCCCAACAATTCCACATTTAGAACACATTTGTTTGAGTGCAGGACATTTCTTGTCATTCGTTAAGTGAAACTTGCTTTCACACCTAAAACATTTTCTGTCCCCACCCAATTTGGTTTTGGAAGTAAAATCTTTCTTAGTAGAACTAGTTTTATGAGAAATGTTTTTCGTGTTCCTGACTCCAGCAATCATAGTATGCTCATCAACACTAGATTTGTTTTTGTTCCTCTGACAAGACAGCTTTAGCATATCTGCTGGTCAATTGAGCACGTTTTACAATGCCAATACCCTCTTGGAGAGAAGATTCGCCGTTCAACCACAGTTTTTCTTGTAAATTGTAATTTGCAGCTCGCACCACAATTTGATCACGGATAAATTCATTGTGTAATGTGCCAAAACGACAAGATAATGGCAAGTTTTTGAGCGCAGCTACAAAATCTTCAACAGATTGCTCCACCATTGTTTTCGGTGAAAAAATTTAAATCTGTCTACTGCAACGTAAACAGTGGGTTTGAAGTAATTGGAAAGATCCTCTAGGGCATTTATATAAACGTCGCCCTCGTCAGGTAATCTGGGTTTCTTGTTGATGTGATTATACATTTTAATTCCTTGAGCACCCAAGCAGTGTAATATTTTTTTTTTCTTCCTGACCGGAGTGGGATAGTCGTCATCATCAAAAGTGGAAATGTAATTTTCAAAATACTCATGTCATTCCTCCCACTTGAGTGAAGGATCACCAGAAGTAGGTATAAAAGGTTGTGGTGGAGAAATATTCCAGATGTTTTCTGAAGCTATCCTCAAAGGAGGTAAAAAGGAGAGAAGAGAGAAAAAATCAGAGTAAAAACAATCAAATAAACCAGGAAGAAATATGAGCAAAAAACATAACACAGGAGCAGTGCAATGTACTGTTACGTATAGTTTAAACTACTACTTCAAGCTTGAGCTGAAAATGCGCAATTGAGTGAGTGCATCATTGAAGAAATGTGGTGTGCGTCATCAATGACAATACATGAGCATGGACGTTGCACCGGCAAATGAGCACATAAGTAAGCGCATTACTGTAAACAAACAGAGAATCTTTAACGACGGACTGATGCTTCCACACCTCACGCTAGTTTCAAATATATCAGAAGTCCTTGCGCAGCAAGCCCTGGCATCAGCCGTCAAGTGATGCCTCTGTGAAGCAGATCTTAAGCAAAGCAGGGGTTGAGCCTGCCCTAAGTAACGAAGTCCAGAAGGTCAGTATTGAGTTTCAAATAAAGTCTTTATTTTCAATCAGTTAACTCTCACGAGATTGGAGTTTTATAGTAGGCCAACTCGTTTCGTTTTCACAAAGAGAACTTCATCAGGGCTCAGTAGGCGAGTGTCTGTAAATGATGTAAGTGGCTCCACAACATTGCGTTCCACACAAGTCTGGTGCGCGCAGTGTAAGTTGTAAGGAAGCCAGGTAGGGCCTATTTCAAAGGGTCTATAATAGAATAAGATAATGCAAGCGATGGGTGAGTTAAGTGTTCCAGGCAATAACACTGGAAACAATCGAGATGTCCCAAGGCCAGAGTTCGCATAAAGTCAATTCTTAAAGTCGACGGTGTCAGGTCCGAGTTGGTAATCAAATGTTTGTGCAGTGTAATAAAAAAAAATGTCTTCCTATCCGGAGTGAGATAGTCATCATCATCAAAAGTGGAAATGTAATTTTCAAAATACTCACGCCATTCCTACCACTTGAGTGAAGAATCACCAGAAGTAGGTATAAAAAGTTGCAGAGGAGAAAGATTCCAGATGTTTCTTGAAGCTAGCCTCAAAGTAGGTGAAAAGGAGCGAAGAGTGAAAAAAACAGAGTAAAAACAACCAAAAAAACCAGGAAGAAATATGAGCAAAAAACATAACACAGAAGCAGTGCAATGTACTGTTACTTATAGTGCAAACTACTGCTTCAAGCTTGAGCAAAAAATGTGCAATTGAGTGAGCGCATCACTGAAGAAATGACAATATAGGAGCATGGACATAGCACCGGCAAATACGCACATAAGTAAGCGCATTCCTGTAGTGAGGAGCAAGAAAACATGAAGATATGAGACAAGTCTGTACTGAGGCGAAGACCTTGTAAATAGAACGAGTGAGATTACAGCTGAATGAAGTAGATGCGTATGTGAGTGAGGGAGACAAAGGGAATAAGCGCTTTAAATAAAGGAAGATTGCAACAGAAATAGTAGATGCCCGTGTTAATTGTGCGCATCACTGATGTAAATAAAAAACGATTCCTGCATTGGTAACACAGTGTGTTATATAAAATAGCTGCCAAACGTAGGAGCCTAGACAAATGTAAAATGGCAGCAGCATGCACTGCGTTCCACTGACGTAAGATGTTCTACATGCGCAACACGGCCTGTGAGGATGAGGGAACCAAAAGAAAGCCGGGCACAGCAACAGGAGGCTTCGCAGGAGCACGGAAGAGCTGGGAAAGGCAGCAAAAAGGGTCTTACTGCATCAGCGTGATGGTACCAGGCGGCAGAGAGGATACACCCTAATCAGTAGAAAACGCAACCAGAACAGGTGCACCTCAGGGAGCAGAACATCAAGCAAGGGAGCACTAGGCTAATCCACAATCAAGATAGCGGTAGAGGAAAGCGGAACAAGCAGTGCGTACCACAGCTGGAATGGAACGAGGCAGAAGATGAAGTCGTGGGTCCTGGGTGGTGTCAAGGCGAACCGATCTTCACCAAAATTGTAAAGACTCAAATGAAGCAGCGTGCTTTGAAGAAGGTAAGTCTTTATTGAAGTAAATGCCTTAACACCAATTCAGTGTGTCTTCTGTTCAAGAGGTCCGCCTCAACTGTCTCCCCAAGTGCTGCCTATGCCCAAGGTTCTACTCCAGAATGTATGGTCGTCATAGAACCATGGGCATATGCACGCAGCAAGGAAGAATAGCGCAAGGCATACAGTAAAACACAACAGTTAGCTACTTTATATCCTTTTCATGCATTAATGAAACTGGCCTCAAGAGGCTTCAATCAGGTGGCATCAGCATTTTTAGACTGCCTCGTTCAGTGGGAATCACTGACACAATATCGACCTACCATATTATCGACACAAAAATATCAATTACACTAATATCGACAACCTATACTTAATTAAAAAAATACACTAATATCGACACCAAAATATCCTCAAACATTTATATCGATATCAGTATTATCGAACACTAAAATAACGTTATCTAAAATATCAAACATAGTTAAAAAATATACAACATGTAAAAAATATCGATTACAATAATATAGATAGCAATAATATCGCTGAAAAAAATATCAACATCTTAGAAACTGTTAAAACAAACAAAACTTAACACCAAAAATATATTTTATCAATAAACATACACTGCATACAAAATACATCAAATACAACCTATTTAAAAAATATTTGAATATATAATCCTAAAATATATTAGAAATACACTATTAATAACTATGTAAATATTATAATTAAATAATATGGACACATTATTTGACATCAAATACAATATAATTCACATTTAACGGATTAAAAACACTAACTGATTCTTAATTGGCGTTTTCCATATATGGAGAGCAACGACCAAAACAATTAATACAATAAATACCAACGAATGAAATACACACAATATTAAAATAAACTAATCACATTAAACAAACAATTGATAAAACACTAAATAAAGAATGAAAAATGTATCATTATTTTACACCTCAAACCAAAAAGAAACAAGAAGGCGAAACTCTGCCGGATTGCTGCCAGAACACAGGACTTCATTAAAGAAAAATCTTTTTGCTACTTCAGAAAGTAAGTAAAATGCCATTTATAATCTAACACTACTGCTAACCTTCAAAAACAACTGTTTATCATGGATAAATAACTAATATATATGTAAAATGTATGTCTCCTCTACAGATAATTCTCAAAACATCCAAACAATTACAGAACAGTGTGAAGAATCGACTGAGAAGTAAAGTAAATATCAAAGGAAATTCAATTACCTAAAATACCCAACCAAACCCCAACTTTATCCCAAATTCCCCCCACCTCTTCCACAATTGAACAAAATTATTAAAATTATCTTTTTTTCTACAAACAGAAACATCAGCAACAAAACTGAAATTAAACAACAAAGAAAGAACATCAGCATTAAAAACGACCTCAAATTCAACATTGTAAGCATTTAAATAACAATGTTTATGTATTAATTAAAAAAACTGTACAGTATTCTTTTTATTCATTTTTATATACATTTTTGTTAGCATTTAAAACATCACAATGACTGAATGTGCCCAATTCATAACTTCACAGAAAGGAACATTTTTACTGTGTTGCATGGGGTATGCTTATACCCAAGTGGACAGAAAGTAAACTGGAAATGTAGTACATACTATTCTAATAAGTGTTATGGGAGGGTTACAACTAAATAAACAACTGATCTGTATGTTAGGGAGCATAACCACCCCCAAATGTCACTGAAATAGAGGTTAGGAATGCCCTAGACGATATAAAAGAAGGTAGCACTAGCTCACAGAAATCTACCACTGAAATACTGAAGGAAATGCTGCTCAAAATACCCCAACATGCTACTGGCCAAATGCCCTTTATTTCTTCTTTGAAAAGAACTATAGCTCAAACGGAAAAAAACACTACCACCACCAAACCTGCCCCAAAAATATTTGAAGAAGTAGAAATTTCCCCTGAACTATCAATTACACATAATGAAGAACCATTTCTTCTTTATGACAACAAATCTAAAGATAAAATATTAATTATGTTTGCAACTGCTAATAATTTAGTAAAACTCCAACAGTGAGAAACTTGGATGATGGACGGGACTTTTAAAATATGTCCCAATCCATTCGATCAATTACATACTGTCCATTCATTATACCAAAATACTAACATCCCTTTTCTCTACACCTTACTACCAAATAAACAAAACTCCACCTATACGGAACTACTATCTAAAATTAAAGAAGAAACCAGTAATTATTTTCCCAAAAAATAATTATTGATTTTGAGCAGGCAATGATAAATGCAATCCTAAGATCCTACCCACACACAGCAATTCAGGGTTGCTACTATCATTTTAACCAATGTATATGGAGACACCTCCAGAAATCAACACTAAGGGGCCGATTCCGATCCGGGTCGAAAGGGCACCGAACGCGATCGGGCCGGTAAAAACTACGAGCTGTACGGGTGTTTTCCGCCCAACTCGTACAGCTGTACGAGCGAGCAAGTACGATGCGAGCTATGTGAAATTCACTGACCGAGTCGTTTCCGGGTCCGACCTGCTCCGTACATCTCGGTCGGAAGCTAACCGTGGCTTGCAATGGATGCGATTTACAACCGAGTCAGTACGATGCACGGGTCGGACAGCCGGTGCGAGCCGGAGTGTCCGGCTCACAAAACATCCGGGTGGTTACCTTTGGGGGTCCGCGTCAGACCACCTGTTACCCGCAGCCCTATGACTCGGACACAGGGGGAGACCAAATGGTCCCCCCAACACAGGCATGTACGGTGCGGATGGCACCGACGCATACCCACTGTAGGGGGTGCCCTTGCGCGAGACGTACCCATTCAGTCAATGGGAGCCCATGTACGCATCGTACAACCAGCTCCCATTGACTTCTATGGGAGTCCGACCGAACCGAGCATACGGCCGCATCGTACTCACTCGGTCGAACTGCAGGACTCCGGCTCGGTCGGAAAACACTCCGTATACGGCTCGGTCGGAGTGCTTTCCAACCCGGATCGGAATCGGCACCTAAGGGGTCAATTACGATGGCAGAAGGACCACCACCGCCAGCAATGCAATGGCGGTCCTTCTGTACGCCGACAGCATGTTTACCCCCGCCAAATTAGGATGGCTGGGGAATCTGCCCACGACCGTGGCGGTCGCAAAGACCGTACGCCACGGAACTGCCACAGGCAATCCTCAGGATTGCCTGGCGGAGCGGTCCTCACCAGTAAAATGGCGGCGGTGCCTAGCAGGCACTGTCCGCAAAATTACGATGATGGCTGGAGACAGCCTTTCCATGGCAGTGGAACCGCCATGGAAAGGCTGGCGGGGATTGTGTTTGGGGACCCGTTGCGGGCTGCCCTTTCATTGGGGGAGGTGAGGGTGCACTGGGGGTAATCCATGGTACCCCTTACATTTCACGGCACTACATGTCAGGCATCGTGTGGTGCCTGCCACATTGTGCTGTGAAATGCGCAACATGCCATATTGACATCGTAGTGGGTGCTGCTTTCAGCAGCACCCGCCGCAATGTTAAACTTCAGAATGCGTCTGCCATGGTGGCGGTCGCATCCTGATTTGAGGTGCGGGACCACCGCATGTATGGCGGAGGGTCCTGGTTTACACCAGGATGGCGGATGGACTCCACTCCATCCGTCTTCCTAATAAGCCCCTACGTGTTGAACATGCGACAAATAGCTCCTTCGCATATCAAATTAAAAAACTTATAGCACTGGCCTACGTCCCAGTTACTGACGTGGCCGAACACTACAACCTATTGATAGAAATTCCATACTATCAATAAAACAAACAAAAGTTAAGTCCCCTTCTAGACTATTTTGAAGATACCTGGGTGGGAAGATTCCAAAGATCAGGACAAGTAAGGCGACCTAAATACCACATTCCATGGTGGAATGTATACCACAGCACACTAAATAAAGAGGCAAAAACAAACAATGCCTTCCAAGCAACAACAGGCAGAGCTACACCTATTCTACACAAACTCCTACTATCTCTCCAAAAAGACCAGAGCTACCAACAGCTAAGTATGGAGCAATCTGTAACACAAATAGGGCCCAAACTGACCAAACAAACTAAACAAATGTTTGAATACTTACAATATAAAGTGAGACTATATCCAACAACAAGAGGCCTAGAATACCTAGAAACAATAGCTAAAAGCCTACTTTAACTTATAATTCCACCAAAAATGCTAATACTTTTTTCCAAAATCAATACAAATATATACATATAATTTTTATATTTTCACAAAGATAAATGATATGTCAAATATATTTATTTTGAAACCATAAATATATATTGACATATTAATTATATTTATGAAAATATAAAACACATTAACACTACTTTTTTAAACATTTCCCTCCCCGAATAAATAATTAAAATATCTTACCTATACTGTAGCTGATGAATGGAAATCCCAACTCTGGTAAATCAATCCAGGTATGTCATAATACCAAGTGAACCAAAAAAATCTTCCACAAAAATGAAAGAAATCCAACTGTTTAAAAAGTAATCCTCCGTCCGTAGCTACACAATCGATAAACCATAAAAATCCCGAAAAAGTGTTTTAAAAAAAGAAATGTTCCATGAAAACCAGAAAAATTAAGGAAGTGTATAATAAATATTAGTTGATTAAATTAATACACAATTCCTTAATCCAAAACAAGCGCAATCATCTCATAACCGCCACTTCTCACCACCAAAACCTGTAAAAAATACACAAACAATCCCACCCACACAAACATACACAAAAACTATACCATAATACTATTACAAACATTATTCACACCATATTCACACATATTCTCACATATTAAAACATTTCTAACATAGGCCTCAAAAACGAACGATCGACATATCGCTTAAACCTAAGTTACACATAAAAAACACCACAACTCCAAAAACCTAACACCACACACACTACCTAGCACCTAACTACCTTCAAATTAAAGTAAAAGTAGTTTAAATAAAGAAAATGAAACTTACCTTCCTCGATGCGACGCAGCTTCCAACCCCCAAGCTTCTCCCCTCCGAAATAACCCAGAACAAACACGAGCGGTTACAAAATACAAGCAGTAAATAAATATGGCTCCTCTAAACATAAAAAATGAATGTATTTTTTTAAAACATGTTATTACATAAAAAATACATTGCTAAAATGTTTTCTAAACATACAAGTTACAACTTATATGTTTAAAATTATGTACAAAAAATTCTGCATTGTAAAATTATAATAACTATTATAAAACATATAATAATAATTATTATTATTCCATATGTATACATGTGATATACGTTTATTGAAAATATGTACTAAATGTAATAATTGTTAAGAAAATGTATACCTATTATAAAAAATTAGTGCTGTATTGTGTGGCACATGTTTGGGGTATATCTAATATTTTGTTTGACCCTAGGATCCATTTCAGCTTGTTTGTGATTTAACATTCGCTGGTAAATGCTATACATACACGTTTATACTTTGCATATATAATTTGTATGTGAACAATTTGCAATGTAATTTTCTGCATTTTTTCAGATAATACACTTTATTTAGTTGTTGTATTTGATCTATGTTACATATTCACAATTTTGTGATTCTGTTCTATTACGATCCTCTTTCTATGTTTATAACAGTTTCCACTTAAAACGCTGCGCATTAGTGTGACGGCATATACACGTGATCAAGCCTTTCGGCGAAACGCGTTGTGTGTGAATAAACAGCAGTTTAACTCATCAGCTTGGGGTCCCTGATTTCTGAGAGCACGCGGAATGTGAAAGCTATTTGTGGATTATAGAGCCGGTTTCTCCGCCGGCATGCATGCCACTCTCCATGGGTCTTTTCAAATCCGGAAGGAGTTGTTGACGAGAAGGAATTGATTGAGGATTTGAACTTTCGTGACCGGCCTACGAGTACATACTTGTTTACTGGGATTACGAGAAGTGCACAGCCCATTATTAGCGTGGATAGCAGGTAAGCGGTAGTCCGTCTCTTCCGTCCTAGGGGGGGGTGAGGGTGGGACGCCTGACGGCGGTTTGGCGTTGTTTCCCTCGTACTTCTGGGTTAACGGGGTCTCTGGACATACCGCATTGCCTGCCGAACGCATTGTATTACGAGGCTTTTTTGGAAAACACGCAGTGTTCAACTTATTGCACACTTGTACTTTTGTGCTAGCGGGGTCTCTGGACATATCACATTGCCTGTGTATTGTATCACGAGTTCCTCGGAGACACGAATTGCTCAAGCTTATTACACATTTGTTCGGCATTATTTCAAGAGCAATGGCCATTGATATGAGCACTCCCAGCAAAACAAATATTTAAGGCAGAGAGAACCTACTATTTGTAGGGGAAACGTGTGACCCTTCAGTAGGAATATTAGCCAATATTAATATCATCCTGCTGACGCACAGCCATGAATGAGGACGATGAACGAAAATTAGCAGCAAAAACAATGTTCGCTCGGAAAACGACAACAAGTCTTAAAAGTACGAGTAACGATAATCAACAGCAACCCAATGAAGACAAGTTACGTAAATATGAGAAACTAAAGAGAAATGAAATTAGTAAATGGTGGGAAGCAACATCGTTACAGCACTATGTGGATCAGGATATGGTCCCGAGGGGGTTGAGAATTTTTACTACTCCGACATATGAGAAACCTAACCCCAAAATGCTAGAAGAGTGGTCATTGAATTCCGCCCACAGTTCAAGAAGAATGTTAGAAATTCTCATTAAATATGCCTGGCTGGACCGGGAAGTCATCTTAGAGGAAATTAAATTGCTGTTAGAAGAACTTATGAACAGCATGGAGAAAGACGCCTTAGAGAAAGCTTTAGCCAACATTAAAGAAAGATTGGTCAAACATGAAGATGATATTAAAGCCCGGAAAGAGAGAAAATTGAATCGTGATTATGTGGATTACGACACTGGACGCATCCTTACGTTTAGCCACAAATATGACTATTTGTACAAACATAGTGAAGGTGACTCTTCAAAAACGGTTACCATAAATGATACCTTGGAGAACGTTAACACCACCACGAGTGGAAGTGAATCTGACGTGTCGGTTAGAAGTGAGACATCCGCAGTACAAAGCAAAAAACAACTGACTTTTTTAGACGAATACAGGACATTGCGGAGAGGCCGCCAGACCACAAGGGAGACACCAACCCCGAAAACAAGAGGACAAAGGGGACGTGGACGGGGAATAGGAAGAAGACACGACAAAATCGTCGAATACGAAGCAGACAACAATGGGAAAAGAGGCAGGGGACGTGGCTCAAGGGGAAGAGGCAGACCATACGCCAAAAAAATATACTAATGGACGAAACCATGGTAAACAGAACTATTGTGAATTTGTCTAAGAGATTCATGAAACCTATTGAAAAAAGAACCCTTTGCCTGGGCCTCTCTTTCTGCCCCTCCTACCCCTCCAACTACGCTAATGACAGAATTGATTTGTTCAAATATGTTCGTAAGTTGAAATTAAAAAAGTGGCATAAAATGAGGGGTGCATATGGTAAACAAGATCAAATGAGAGACATAAATAATCAAGATTATGATTTTGTTCTGGGAGACATTGATATACTCAATAGTATTACTGAGTTAAGTTCAGTTGAAGGTGAGGAAGGAGTTAATAGTGGCGCTACACAATTACTTATTGAGTTAGATGTCACAACAGATGCTTCCGCAGACACAGAATTCAAACCAAAATCAAGTTTTTTACCGATGTTACCACATGATAGCCTAGACACATTTCATGAATGTGTTGGGAAGGCCTTAAATGCAGCCAGGCATAATAAGAACAAAAATGAATACAAATGTGGAGGGAACTCTAATCTTACTATTGAACAAAGGAAAGCTCTCAAGTCACTGATGGACGATGATAGTATTATCATCCGACCTTCAGATAAAGGGGGCAATATTGTCATTTTAGATCGTGAACAATATATACTGGAGGCAGAGAGACAACTCACTGACACCACTTTTTACCAGATAGTTGATTTTCAACAATATAATGCGAGCATTATCAACATCTGGGAATTATTGACTGATTGGAAAGATAGGGGGATCCTCACATGGGAGGAATTTGGTTATCTCAAGTGTGATTTCCCTGTTCTCCCTGTTATGTATTTACTACCTAAGATCCACAAAGACCCCATTAGACCACCTGGGAGGCCCATAGTTTCATCCAAGGGCAGTGTTGCAGAACACGTTTCTAAATACATAGATCATTTTCTGAGGGACTATGTGATGTCACTGGATAGTTACATCAAAGATACCAAAGATTTTCTTAAAAAAATTGAAAATCTAGTATGGGACACAGACAGCATTTTCATTACCTTGGATGTACATAGACTGTACACCATTATCAATCATAAACAAGGCTTAGAAGCTTGCAAACATTACCTCATGAACAGAGTAATAAGATTTCGAGAACATACACACATGCTCCTCACTATGTTGGAATACTGCTTAACAAACAATATTTTCTTGTTTAATGGTGTTCTCTATAAACAGGTCAACGGGACTGCGATGGGATCATGCTTCGCTCCCAGCTTTGCCAATCTTTTTATGGGGAGCTGGGAGGAAGGCATTCGATCCCATCCTTCCCTCCAACAAGATTGGAAACGAGTGTCGATGTGGCTACGCTACATCGACGACCTATTCATTGTGTGGAAAGGGTCATCAGAAGAGGCACATGAGTTTATAAAGAAATTGAATGACAATGACCTCAACATCATCCTTAGTGGTACCATTAGTAGGACTGAAGTAGTATACCTAGATGTTAAACTAGAAATAAGGGAGAACAAGGTACATACATCATTATACCGGAAGAGCACAGCAGGTAACAGTGTTCTGCATGCCCTCAGCAGCCATCCAGATACCCTTAAATGGAGTATCCCCTATGGGGAGCTGCTGAGGGCAAAAAGGAACTGCAACACGGAAGAATCATATAAGTTGGAAAGTTACTGTATCATTGACAGGTTCAGGGAGAGGGGGTACCCGGATTGGGTACTCAGAAAAGCACGGCTGAGAGCAGCAGGTGTAGAAAGGTCTACTACCATCTCTGATTCCTCATTAGATTGCACCTTAGAAGATAACACCACTAGAGTTATTATGACATACGGATCAGACTCGAAAGCCATCAAGAGAATCATTTCCAAGAATTGGGACATTCTTAAAAACGATAGTGTAATAGGTGCAAGTATTCCTTATAGACCTAGTATTACATATCGAAGAAATAGGAACATAAGGGATATGCTAGTGCATAGTGATGTAACCATGTACCCCCCCAATAACATCCAGGGACTTGAAGGCTTCTACCCATGTGGCCACTGCAAGGCCTGTCAAAATAGTATATCTCAAAAGAAAGTGTCATACAATGGTATCAGTAAAAACATCACCCAGTTTTTGACGTGCAGCTCTGTATTTGTAATTTATATCATAGAGTGTACTTGCAAATTATGGTATATTGGGAGTACTACCTGTATGGTGGAAAAACGCATTCTAGAACATTGCAGGGCCATTACGAATCTTGACCAAAAATACCCTGTGGCACGTCATTTCAGTGATAAACACTTTTCCAATACCAAAGATTTGCGCTACATTCTATTAGAACAAATAGAGAGAAACCCCAGGGGTGGGAACAGAACCCTTAAACTAAGACAACGTGAATCTAAATACATCATAGATTTCCAGACTAAGACCCCTGGTGGGTTAAATCAGGAGGAAGAATTATCTGTACATTTAAGAGAATAAGATATAACTATTTGTTGCTGATGTACTGTACAGTTTCACGCATTTGTTCATGGCTGTGCTTGATATTGTGTTGAAGTAATACCACCAATTGATGGTTAATTCATATATCTAATTTTCCAATGTATTTTAATACAAATCATTGTTCTATTTTATTTCACAGGAAGAAAGTAATTGGGCTGATTTACCAGAATATTATCTACACGGGCAGCATATGAGTGCTACTTTTCTTCCATTTACTTCTTTACTTGTGCTTACTTCACTCTTTATTTTTCTGTTTTTTCTTACACTATTTTCATTCACACTTAATGAGAGAATATGCCTCTTACATGCAATATGCTGTGGTGGAGACGTTATATAAAAAAATCGTTTTGCTATTTGGTTCTGCGTTCACAGTATGGCACTTGCTATTAGCTGTGAGTCCGTTGACACATTGAGTAATTTTATTAACAAATCCTAGGAACAGATTTTCTTATGATAATGTGTCGGACAGATCATATTTTGGTGCTCCATTTGGGGACTACACAAAGACAAAAATAGCGCTTTATATTCAATGTTGGGCTTCGTTATTTTTTCTTTTGAATATGAACTTTTTTCAAAGGTACAACTTTATTTGTCATTTTTGTAAGCCTTATGAAACATACTGAATGCGGTTGAGTTATTCTTGATGATATGTTCATCTACTCTTCATGGAGATGTGTCATTTATTTGTGATGCATTCAGAACTTTAGCAAATCTTAGACTGTGATCATTTGACATCTGATACATGTGAAAGATCTTCGTGATGTAACAATGAGGAGAACGGCTAACTAGCTTAAAGATTTTTATTTCGTTTTTTATTGAGTTTGAACATTGCTTTAGTGCTGTATTGTGTGGCACATGTTTGGGATATATCTAATATTTTGTTTGACCCTAGGATCCATTTCAGCTTGTTTGTGATTTAACATTCGCTGGTAAATGCTATACATACACGTTTATACTTTGCATATATAATTTGTATGTGAACAATTTGCAATGTAATTTTCTGCATTTTTTCAGATAATACACTTTATTTAGTTGTTGTATTTGATCTATGTTACATATTCACAATTTTGTGATTCTGTTCTATTACGATCCTCTTTCTATGTTTCTAACAGTTTCCACTTAAAACGCTGCGCATTAGTGTGACGGCATATACACGTGATCAAGCCTTTCGGCGAAACGCGTTGTGTGTGAATAAACAGCAGTTTAACTCATCAGCTTGGGGTCCCTGATTTCTGAGAGCACGCGGAATGTGAAAGCTATTTGTGGATTATAGAGCCAGTTTCTCCGCTGGCATGCATGCCACTCTCCATGGGTCTTTTCAAATCCGGAAGGAGTTGTTGACGAGAAGGAATTGATTGAGGATTTGAACTTTCGTGACCGGCCTACGAGTACATACTTGTTTACTGGGATTACGAGAAGTGCACAGCCCGTTATTAGCGTGGATAGCAGGTAAGCGTTAGTCCGTCTCTTCCGTCCTAGGGGGGGTGAGGGTGGGACGCCTGACGGCGGTTTGGCGTTGTTTCCCTCATACTTCTGGGTTAACGGGGTCTCTGGACATACCGCATTGCCTGCCGAACGCATTGTATTACGAGGCTTTTTTGGAAAACACGCAGTGTTCAACTTATTGCACACTTGTACTTTTGTGCTAGCGGGGTCTCTGGACATATCACATTGCCTGTGTATTGTATCACGAGTTCCTCGGAGACACGATTTGCTCAAGCTTATTACACATTTGTTCGGCATTATTTCAAGAGCAATGGCCATTGATATGAGCACTCCCAGCAAAACAAATATTTAAGGCAGAGAGAACCTACTATTTGTAGGGGAAACGTGTGACCCTTCAGTAAGAATATTAGCCAATATTAATATCATCCTGCTGACGCACAGCCATGAATGAGGACGATGAACGAAAATTAGCAGCAAAAACAATGTTCGCTCGGAAAACGACAACAAGTCTTAAAAGTACGAGTAACGATAATCAACAGCAACCCAATGAAGACAAGTTACGTAAATATGAGAAACTAAAGAGAAATGAAATTAGTAAATGGTGGGAAGCAATATCGTTACAGCACTATGTGGATCAGGATATGGTCCCGAGGGGGTTGAGAATTTTTACTACTCCGACATATGAGAAACCTAACCCCAAAATGCTAGAAGAGTGGTCATTAAATTCCGCCGACAGTTAAAGAAGAATGTTAGAAATTCTCATGAAATACGCCTGGCTGGACCGGGAAGTCATCTTAGAGGAAATTAAATTGCTGTTAGAAGAACTTATGAACAGCATGGAGAAAGACACCTTAGAGAAAGCTTTAGCCAACATTAAAGAAAGATTGGTCAAACATGAAGATGATATTAAAGCCCGGAAAGAGAGAAAATTGAATCGTGATTATGTGGATTACGACACTGGACGCATCCTTACGTTTAGCCACAAATATGACTATTTGTACAAACATAGTGAAGGTGACTCTTCAAAAACGGTTACCATAAATGAAACCTTGGAGAACGTTAACACCACCACGAGTGGAAGTGAATCTGACGTGTCGGTTAGAAGTGAGACATCCGCAGTACAAAGCAAAAAACAACTGACTTTTTTAGACGAATACAGGACATTGCGGAGAGGCCGCCAGACCACAAGGGAGACACCAACCCCGAAAACAAGAGGACAAAGGAGACGTGGACGGGGAATAGGAAGAGGACACGACAAAATCGTCGAATACGAAGCAGACAACAATGGGAAAAGAGGCAGGGGACGTGGCTCAAGGGGAAGAGGCAGACCATACGCCAAAAAAATATACTAATGGACGAAACCATGGTAAACAGAACTATTGTGAATTTGTCTAAGAGATTCATGAAACCTATTGAAAAAAGAACCCTTTGCCTGGGCCTCTCTTTCTGCCCCTCCTACCCCTCCAACTACGCTAATGACAGAATTGATTTGTTCAAATATGTTCGTAAGTTGAAATTAAAAAAGTGGCATAAAATGAGGGGTGCATATGGTAAACAAGATCAAATGAGAGACATAAATAATCAAGATTATGATTTTGTTCTGGGAGACATTGATATACTCAATACTATTACTGAGTTAAGTTCAGTTGGAGGTGAGGAAGGAGTTAATAGTGGCGCTACACAATTACTTATTGAGTTAGATGTCACAACAGATGCTTCCGCAGACACAGAATTCAAACCAAAATCAAGTTTTTTACCGATGTTACCACATGATAGCCTAGACACATTTCATGAATGTGTTGGGAAGGCCTTAAATGCAGCCAGGCATAATAAGAACAAAAATGAATACAAATGTGGAGGGAACTCTAATCTTACTATTGAACAAAGGAAAGCTCTCAAGTCACTGATGGACGATGATAGTATTATCATCCGACCTTCAGATAAAGGGGGCAATATTGTCATTTTAGATCGTGAACAATATATACTGGAGGCAGATAGACAACTCACTGACACCACTTTTTACCAGATAGTTGATTTTCAACAATATAATGCGAGCATTATCAACATCTGGGAATTATTGACTGATTGGAAAGATAGGGGGATCCTCACATGGGAGGAGTATGGTTATCTCAAGTGTGATTTCCCTGTTCTCCCTGTTATGTATTTACTACCTAAGATCCACAAAGACCCCATTAGACCACCTGGGAGGCCCATAGTTTCATCCAAGGGCAGAGTTGCAGAACATGTTTCTAAATACATAGATCATTTTCTGAGGGACTATGTGATGTCACTGGATAGTTACATCAAAGATACCAAAGATTTTCTTTAAAAAATTGAAAATCTAGTATGGGACACAGACAGCATTTTCATTACCTTGGGTGTACATAGACTGTACACCATTATCAATTATAAACAAGGCTTAGAAGCTTGCAAACATTACCTCATGAACAGAGTAATAAGATTTCGAGAACATACACACATGCTCCTCACTATGTTGGAATACTGCTTAACAAACAATATTTTCTTGTTTAATGGTGTTCTCTATAAACAGGTCAACGGGACTGCGATGGGATCATGCTTCGCTCCCAGCTTTGCCAATCTTTTTATGGGGAGCTGGGAGGAAGGCATTCGATCCCATCCTTCCCTCCAACAAGATTGGAAACGAGTGTCGATGTGGCTACGCTACATCGACGACCTATTCATTGTGTGGAAAGGGTCATCAGAAGAGGCACATGAGTTTATAAAGAAATTGAATGACAATGACCTCAACATCATCCTTAGTGGTACCATTAGTAGGACTGAAGTAGTATACCTAGATGTTAAACTAGAAATAAGGGAGAACAAGGTACATACATCATTATACCGGAAGAGCACAGCAGGTAACAGTGTTCTGCATGCCCTCAGCAGCCATCCAGATACCCTTAAATGGAGTATCCCCTATGGGGAGCTGCTGAGGGCAAAAAGGAACTGCAACACGGAAGAGTCATATAAGTTGGAAAGTTACTGTATCATTGACAGGTTCAGGGAGAGGGGGTACCCGGATTGGGTACTCAGAAAAGCACGGCTGAGAGCAGCAGGTGTAGAAAGGTCTACTACCATCTCTGATTCCTCATTAGATTGCACCTTAGAAGATAACACCACTAGAGTTATTATGACATACGGATCAGACTCGAAAGCCATCAAGAGAATCATTTCCAAGAATTGGGACATTCTTAAAAACGATAGTGTAATAGGTGCAAGTATTCCTTATAGACCTAGTATTACATATCGAAGAAATAGGAACATAAGGGATATGCTAGTGCATAGTGATGTAACCATGTACCCCCCCAATAACATCCAGGGACTTGAAGGCTTCTACCCATGTGGCCACTGCAAGGCCTGTCAAAATAGTATATCTCAAAAGAAAGTGTCATACAATGGTATCAGTAAAAACATCACCCAGTTTTTGACGTGCAGCTCTGTATTTGTAATTTATATCATAGAGTGTACTTGCAAATTATGGTGTATTGGGAGTACTACCTGTATGGTGGAAAAACGCATTCTAGAACATTGCAGGGCCATTACGAATCTTGACCAAAAATACCCTGTGGCACGTCATTTCAGTGATAAACACTTTTCCAATACCAAAGATTTGCGCTACATTCTATTAGAACAAATAGAGAGAAACCCCAGGGGTGGGAACAGAACCCTTAAACTAAGACAACGTGAATCTAAATACATCATAGATTTCCAGACTAAGACCCCTGGTGGGTTAAATCAGGAGGAAGAATTATCTGTACATTTAAGAGAATAAGATATAACTAATTGTTGCTGATGTACTGTACAGTTTCACGCATTTGTTCATGGCTGTGCTTGATATTGTGTTGAAGTAATACCACCAATTGATGGTTAATTCATATATCTAATTTTCCAATGTATTTTAATACAAATCATTGTTCTATTTTATTTCACAGGAAGAAAGTAATTGGGCTGATTTACCAGAATATTATCTACACGGGCAGCATATGAGTGCTACTTTTCTTCCATTTACTTCTTTACTTGTGCTTACTTCACTCTTTATTTTTCTGTTTTTTCTTACACTATTTTCATTCACACTTAATGAGAGAATATGCCTCTTACATGCAATATGCTGTGGTGGAGACGTTATATAAAAAAATCGTTTTGCTATTTGGTTCTGCGTTCACATTATGGCACTTGCTATTAGCTGTGAGTCCGTTGACACATTGAGTAATTTTATTAACAAATCCTAGGAACAGATTTTCTTATGATAATGTGTCGGACAGATCATATTTTGGTGCTCCATTTGGGGACTACACAAAGACAAAAATAGCGCTTTATATTCAATGTTGGGCTTCGTTATTTTTTCTTTTGAATATGAACTTTTTTCAAAGGTACAACTTTATTTGTCATTTTTGTAAGCCTTATGAAACATACTGAATGCGGTTGAGTTATTCTTGATGATATGTTCATCTACTCTTCATGGAGATGTGTCATTTATTTGTGATGCATTCAGAACTTTAGCAAATCTTAGACTGTGATCATTTGACATCTGATACATGTGAAAGATCTTCGTGATGTAACAATGAGGAGAACGGCTAACTAGCTTAAAGATTTTTATTTCGTTTTTTATTGAGTTTGAACATTGCTTTAGTGCTGTATTGTGTGGCACATGTTTGGGGTATATCTAATATTTTGTTTGACCCTAGGATCCATTTCAGCTTGTTTGTGATTTAACATTCACTGGTAAATGCTATACATACACGTTTATACTTTGCATATATAATTTGTATGTGAACAATTTGCAATGTAATTTTCTGCATTTTTTCAGATAATACACTTTATTTAGTTGTTGTATTTGATCTATGTTACATATTCACAATTTTGTGATTCTGTTCTATTACGATCCTCTTTCTATGTTTCTAACAGTTTCCACTTAAAACGCTGCGCATTAGTGTGACGGCATATACACGTGATCAAGCCTTTCGGCGAAACGCGTTGTGTGTGAATAAACAGCAGTTTAACTCATCAGCTTGGGGTCCCTGATTTCTGAGAGCACGCGGAATGTGAAAGCTATTTGTGGATTATAGAGCCAGTTTCTCCGCCGGCATGCATGCCACTCTCCATGGGTCTTTTCAAATCCGGAAGGAGTTGTTGACGAGAAGGAATTGATTGAGGATTTGAACTTTCGTGACCGGCCTACGAGTACATACTTGTTTACTGGGATTACGAGAAGTGCACAGCCCGTTATTAGCGTGGATAGCAGGTAAGCGGTAGTCCGTCTCTTCCGTCCTAGGGGGGGGTGAGGGTGGGACGCCTGACGGCGGTTTGGCGTTGTTTCCCTCATACTTCTGGGTTAACGGGGTCTCTGGACATACCGCATTGCCTGCCGAACGCATTGTATTACGAGGCTTTTTTGGAAAACACGCAGTGTTCAACTTATTGCACACTTGTACTTTTGTGCTAGCGGGGTCTCTGGACATATCACATTGCCTGTGTATTGTATCACGAGTTCCTCGGAGACACGATTTGCTCAAGCTTATTACACCATTGTTTCGGCATTATTTCAAGAGCAATGGCCATTGATATGAGCACTCCCAGCAAAACAAATATTTAAGGCAGAGAGAACCTACTATTTGTAGGGGAAACGTGTGACCCTTCAGTAAGAATATTAGCCAATATTAATATCATCCTGCTGACGCACAGCCATGAATGAGGACGATGAACGAAAATTAGCAGCAAAAACAATGTTCGCTCGGAAAACGACAACAAGTCTTAAAAGTACGAGTAACGATAATCAACAGCAACCCAATGAAGACAAGTTACGTAAATATGAGAAACTAAAGAGAAATGAAATTAGTAAATGGTGGGAAGCAACATCGTTACAGCACTATGTGGATCAGGATATGGTCCCGAGGGGGTTGAGAATTTTTACTACTCCGACATATGAGAAACCTAACCCCAAAATGCTAGAAGAGTGGTCATTAAATTCCGCCGACAGTTAAAGAAGAATGTTAGAAATTCTCATTAAATACGCCTGGCTGGACCGGGAAGTCATCTTAGAGGAAATTAAATTGCTGTTAGAAGAACTTATGAACAGCATGGAGAAAGACGCCTTAGAGAAAGCTTTAGCCAACATTAAAGAAAGATTGGTCAAACATGAAGATGATATTAAAGCCCGGAAAGAGAGAAAATTGAATCGTGATTATGTGGATTACGACACTGGACGCATCCTTACGTTTAGCCACAAATATGACTATTTGTACAAACATAGTGAAGGTGACTCTTCAAAAACGGTTACCATAAATGAAACCTTGGAGAACGTTAACACCACCACGAGTGGAAGTGAATCTGACGTGTCGGTTAGAAGTGAGACATCCGCAGTACAAAGCAAAAAACAACTGACTTTTTTAGACGAATACAGGACATTGCGGAGAGGCCGCCAGACCACAAGGGAGACACCAACCCCGAAAACAAGAGGACAAAGGAGACGTGGACGGGGAATAGGAAGAGGACACGACAAAATCGTCGAATACGAAGCAGACAACAATGGGAAAAGAGGCAGGGGACGTGGCTCAAGGGGAAGAGGCAGACCATACGCCAAAAAAATATACTAATGGACGAAACCATGGTAAACAGAACTATTGTGAATTTGTCTAAGAGATTCATGAAACCTATTGAAAAAAGAACCCTTTGCCTGGGCCTCTCTTTCTGCCCCTCCTACCCCTCCAACTACGCTAATGACAGAATTGATTTGTTCAAATATGTTCGTAAGTTGAAATTAAAAAAGTGGCATAAAATGAGGGGTGCATATGGTAAACAAGATCAAATGAGAGACATAAATAATCAAGATTATGATTTTGTTCTGGGAGACATTGATATACTCAATACTATTACTGAGTTAAGTTCAGTTGGAGGTGAGGAAGGAGTTAATAGTGGCGCTACACAATTACTTATTGAGTTAGATGTCACAACAGATGCTTCCGCAGACACAGAATTCAAACCAAAATCAAGTTTTTTACCGATGTTACCACATGATAGCCTAGACACATTTCATGAATGTGTTGGGAAGGCCTTAAATGCAGCCAGGCATAATAAGAACAAAAATGAATACAAATGTGGAGGGAACTCTAATCTTACTATTGAACAAAGGAAAGCTCTCAAGTCACTGATGGACGATGATAGTATTATCATCCGACCTTCAGATAAAGGGGGCAATATTGTCATTTTAGATCGTGAACAATATATACTGGAGGCAGATAGACAACTCACTGACACCACTTTTTACCAGATAGTTGATTTTCAACAATATAATGCGAGCATTATCAACATCTGGGAATTATTGACTGATTGGAAAGATAGGGGGATCCTCACATGGGAGGAATATGGTTATCTCAAGTGTGATTTCCCTGTTCTCCCTGTTATGTATTTACTACCTAAGATCCACAAAGACCCCATTAGACCACCTGGGAGGCCCATAGTTTCATCCAAGGGCAGAGTTGCAGAACATGTTTCTAAATACATAGATCATTTTCTGAGGGACTATGTGATGTCACTGGATAGTTACATCAAAGATACCAAAGACTTTCTTTAAAAAATTGAAAATCTAGTATGGGACACAGACAGCATTTTCATTACCTTGGGTGTACATAGATTGTACACCATTATCAATTATAAACAAGGCTTAGAAGCTTGCAAACATTACCTCATGAACAGAGTAATAAGATTTCGAGAACATACACACATGCTCCTCACTATGTTGGAATACTGCTTAACAAACAATATTTTCTTGTTTAATGGTGTTCTCTATAAACAGGTCAACGGGACTGCGATGGGATCATGCTTCGCTCCCAGCTTTGCCAATCTTTTTATGGGGAGCTGGGAGGAAGGCATTCGATCCCATCCTTCCCTCCAACAAGATTGGAAACGAGTGTCGATGTGGCTACGCTACATCGACGACCTATTCATTGTGTGGAAAGGGTCATCAGAAGAGGCACATGAGTTTATAAAGAAATTGAATGACAATGACCTCAACATCATCCTTAGTGGTACCATTAGTAGGACTGAAGTAGTATACCTAGATGTTAAACTAGAAATAAGGGAGAACAAGGTACATACATCATTATACCGGAAGAGCACAGCAGGTAACAGTGTTCTGCATGCCCTCAGCAGCCATCCAGATACCCTTAAATGGAGTATCCCCTATGGGGAGCTGCTGAGGGCAAAAAGGAACTGCAACACGGAAGAGTCATATAAGTTGGAAAGTTACTGTATCATTGACAGGTTCAGGGAGAGGGGGTACCCGGATTGGGTACTCAGAAAAGCACGGCTGAGAGCAGCAGGTGTAGAAAGGTCTACTACCATCTCTGATTCCTCATTAGATTGCACCAAGGAAGATAACACCACTAGAGTTATTATGACATACGGATCAGACTCGAAAGCCATCAAGAGAATCATTTCCAAGAATTGGGACATTCTTAAAAACGATAGTGTAATAGGTGCAAGTATTCCTGATAGACCTAGTATTACATATCGAAGAAATAGGAACATAAGGGATATGCTAGTGCATAGTGATGTAACCATGTATCCCCCCAATAACATCCAGGGACTTGAAGGCTTCTACCCATGTGGCCACTGCAAGGCCTGTCAAAATAGTATATCTCAAAAGAAAGTGTCATACAATGGTATCAGTAAAAACATCACCCAGTTTTTGACGTGCAGCTCTGTATTTGTAATTTATATCATAGAGTGTACTTGCAAATTATGGTATATTGGGAGTACTACCTGTATGGCGGAAAAACGCATTCTAGAACATTGCAGGGCCATTACGAATCTTGACCAAAAATACCCTGTGGCACGTCATTTCAGTGATAAACACTTTTCCAATACCAAAGATTTGCGCTACATTCTATTAGAACAAATAGAGAGAAACCCCAGGGGTGGGAACAGAACCCTTAAACTAAGACAACGTGAATCTAAATACATCATAGATTTCCAGACTAAGACCCCTGGTGGGTTAAATCAGGAGGAAGAATTATCTGTACATTTAAGAGAATAAGATATAACTAATTGTTGCTGATGTACTGTACAGTTTCACGCATTTGTTCATGGCTGTGCTTGATATTGTGTTGAAGTAATACCACCAATTGATGGTTAATTCATATATCTAATTTTCCAATGTATTTTAATACAAATCATTGTTCTATTTTATCTCACAGGAAGAAAGTAATTGGGCTGATTTACCAGAATATTATCTACACGGGCAGCATATGAGTGCTACTTTTCTTCCATTTACTTCTTTACTTGTGCTTACTTCACTCTTTATTTTTCTGTTTTTTCTTACACTATTTTCATTCACACTTAATGAGAGAATATGCCTCTTACATGCAATATGCTGTGGTGGAGACGTTATATAAAAAAATCGTTTTGCTATTTGGTTCTGCGTTCACAGTATGGCACTTGCTATTAGCTGTGAGTCCGTTGACACATTGAGTAATTTTATTAACAAATCCTAGGAACAGATTTTCTTATGATAATGTGTCGGACAGATCATATTTTGGTGCTCCATTTGGGGACTACACAAAGACAAAAATAGCGCTTTATATTCAATGTTGGGCTTCATTATTTTTTCTTTTGAATATGAACTTTTTTCAAAGGTACAACTTTATTTGTCATTTTTGTAAGCCTTATGAAACATACTGAATGCGGTTGAGTTATTCTTGATGATATGTTCATCTACTCTTCATGGAGATGTGTCATTTATTTGTGATGCATTCAGAACTTTAGCAAATCTTAGACTGTGATCATTTGACATCTGATACATGTGAAAGATCTTCGTGATGTAACAATGAGGAGAACGGCTAACTAGCTTAAAGATTTTTATTTCGTTTTTTATTGAGTTTGAACATTGCTTTAGTGCTGTATTGTGTGGCACATGTTTGGGGTATATCTAATATTTTGTTTGACCCTAGGATCCATTTCAGCTTGTTTGTGATTTAACATTCGCTGGTAAATGCTATACATACACGTTTATACTTTGCATATATAATTTGTATGTGAACAATTTGCAATGTAATTTTCTGCATTTTTTCAGATAATACACTTTATTTAGTTGTTGTATTTGATCTATGTTACATATTCACAATTTTTTGATTCTGTTCTATTACGATCCTCTTTCTATGTTTATAACAGTTTCCACTTAAAACGCTGCGCATTAGTGTGACGGCATATACACGTGATCAAGCCTTTCGGCGAAACGCGTTGTGTGTGAATAAACAGCAGTTTAACTCATCAGCTTGGGGTCCCTGATTTCTGAGAGCACGCGGAATGTGAAAGCTATTTGTGGATTATAGAGCCGGTTTCTCCGCCGGCATGCATGCCACTCTCCATGGGTCTTTTCAAATCCGGAAGGAGTTGTTGACGAGAAGCTATTATAAAAAATGTGTATATAAAATTAAACCATGTAATAATTAATATTATTAATATTTTATATATCAATAACATTAATTAAAAAGTATTATTATATGGTAAAAAAAGTTATACAATTTAAAAAACTACTTGTATCAAAAACATGTGAAAACAGTAATATTATTACCAATTTACAGTATATGTAACTAAATAATAAATGTTCAGAATACAAAAGAAAACTGTACAACTGTTATTAATTTTTTTATTTTTAAAACAAATATTTCTAAAGCAATGTAAAACTACATTATTTCATGTTACAAAATGTACATAACTGTATTAAAAACTTTACCAATGTTGAAAACATTTATTTGCAAAATTATTATATAAAAATCTATACATATGTACCAAATCTTTTGTCTGAAAAATAAAGATTATCTTCTTTTTTTCTATATGTGTATTAATTTATATTATATGTACTTAATATAATATATTTTATTTTACCATTACTATATGATTGACAATAAAGAAACTTCAATTAAAAATGTACACGGCTGATTATTTTTTTATCAATTTATTAATGTATTATTTTTCACATTAAAAAATATATTTTAATTGAACGTACTGTATGAGATAATATGTCTTTACTAAACATATATATATGATTTTATTAATTATCATTTTAAACTATGTTATAATTTATACACATTGCTACTACACACTATATACATTTTTTGAGGTCACAAAACTATACTCGTATATAGTTTACTATTCCCACTCCAGTTAGTATTTAATAAGGGTAGGTCATAATAATGTATGTTGATTTTTAAAAGTCGATATTATGTCCACTTACCATTCAGTGGCACCTTCACTCTCTGATCTGTACTGTTCTTTGAAAAACAACATCTGTCTTTAATGTTTTTAACATTTATTTCCAACATTTGGTAATCATCATACTGAAATGAAATCATGAAATTTGGAAGGAGCACTGCTTGGGTACGATCATTTAGAGGCTGGAGCTTTGCATTTGAGTGGAAAGTGGCAAAGGAGTCTATATATTACATTGAGGCTGGGAGACATTGGGTCTAAAGGAGAGATTAATTTGTGACTGCTCTGCAGGTATCAACTCAACGTGGGTCTGGTACATTGTGAAATATTGCATTGCACACAAGAGCTTGAGCTTCCTTGCCCCTTGGATGTGACATCCTTCAGAAGATGGAAACTAGATATTACGCGGATTCCGTTCTCTCCGAGTTGTAAACTGTGTGATGCACCTAAAACATAAATGAACAGTAATTATAAGCCTACTAGCTGTATGTGCTGGTGAATAGCATCATTTGCTATATTGGGATTAGCCAACAATTATAGGTTGTGTTAGAGATAGTGTCTGATCGCCACTCTTATCCCACTTTCTTACTTCCTGTGATATATGGGATAAAGTACCATATCAGTTCAGAAATAAGGGGAAGTAGAGGTAAAAGTTAGGTTCATCCTCCACAAATATATTTAGCAAAACAAGACTATCCTGAACAAGTCAGATAGACAGGAACCTAACTGGGAAAAACAGAAGGTGTAGGAAACAATTTGATCCTTAAAGACACCTTTATCTGAAAGGGAAGTCTTATCTCTTTCTATAGTCCCCTCACTCACCAGGGTTTCCCCACGGTGACATGCTTCATCATAGGGGTCCTCCCAGTCCTCTACGGACTGAGGCGTGCTGCGACTTGCGGTGTTACTATTGTGGCATCACACTTATTTCACCTTATCAAGGTTGACTAGGAGTGGCAAGTTTCTTGACACTGGGCTGGTCCCAGTGTAGTCCTGACGAAGAGCTGGGGAGCTCGAAACTAGTTGACTTCTTAATATGCTAGGCACACCTTCCCATCATAGTTAGGGTCCCTTGTCATATTACCCCGTTTTTAATTTTTTCAGCTTAGAGCACCAATAAAGTTTATTTCGTAGCCCACTAGCTGATTATTTTAATTTTCCCACTCCACCACAACTTCACTCACACCACACATAGTCCACAAAATTTTCAGTGCTCCTACGTAACACCGCAAGTCGCAGCACGCCTCAGTCCGTAGAGGACTGGGAGGACCCCTATGATGAAGCATGTCACCGTGGGGAAACCCTGGTGAGTGAGGGGACTATAGAAAGAGATAAGACTTCCCTTTCAGATAAAGGTGTCTTTAAGGATCAAATTGTTTCCTACACCTTCTGTTTTTCCCAGTTAGGTTCCTGTCTATCTGACTTGTTCAGGATAAAGTACCATATAGCATCAGGGAATATACTATACATAAAGCATACAAGTGTACAATATAAGGATATTGCAAGTCACTGAGGAGTCCAATAGCCATACAGAGGAATGAGGGCGAAGGCAGAGTTCCTTTATAAGGTTACGGAACTCCAAGGTGACTTGTAATAGCTGATCTAGGGGTAATGTATCCCACGTAATACATGTTCATACCATCACCTGTCCCACAAATTATTTAAAACCTTGGTGCGTAGCTCTTTCATATGAAAACGTTACGAATAGAAATAAAAACCCTAGTGTAAAATTAAACACATCAAAGACCTGTTAGATATGTGTTGCAAACATATTAGAAACAGTTTAATGCAAGTCCGTTTTAAAAAAAATGCTGTAGTAGCTAGGAATATGTAGAAAGATGCAGAAAGAGTCTAGCTTATCTATAACTAGTGCAAAAAATAAACATATTCTATTTTCTTGGCATTGTAAGCCATTAAAATAGAGCAGAAGAAAAAAAAGCAACATAGCTAATCCAATTTTGCTCCTTGACCTGACGTGACCTGCCTTTTACCTGGGCTTCTGGCTCTGGCACAGACATTTTGATGTCAAACGTCGACTGTAATAACTGATAGTAGTCAAGTTATGATGTATTTTCTTTATATTCAGCAACTTGGGGAATTACGCGTCGCCGATTATAAAGAAATGAGTGACTCTGTTAATACAGGGATTGCAGAAACCCATCTGTTCTAGAGCAATATCTGCCAGTGAGCCACTTCAAGATAGAATGAATGGTTAAGGGGAAATCAAATCAACGGAGGCCTACAAAATAGTCAATTATAGTGCAAACTTCGGAGGAGGTCAAATTGAAACTCTGATGACCTGGGGACAGGAACAGGCCTTAGCATGTTAACCACTGCCCTTGGATCTAATGCATGGATCTACAGGTTGATTTGCTGCTTTGGAGGTAACATTGATACAATCTCAATAGAAATGAATCTTATGATGGCTTGTCTTAATTAAAGGAAGCCACTGACCCTGTACAGTAGAAGCAAGGGTGGAAGATGTTGAGAGGAGATTCTGCCAAAATAATCTTCAGTTTCTTGGGTTTCCTCAAAGGTGTGAGGCCGTCAACTCAAATGTAGGGAAGGTGTTGTACTCAGTGTTAACCTTGTTAAATCCTGTTTGCTACAATAGAACACTGGGCCACAAATGTATGGTGGGCTAGAGCTTGGGTTAGCATGGTAACTGGAAGATCGGAAATAACTCAGAATCAAAATAATTCTTATTAATGAAGACATGCTAAATCTTAATTTAAGAAGGGTCTTAGATGGAGTGAAGAAATTGACACCATATAGGTCCTCTCTCTCACTTTCCCTGACAAGAACAGCTGGTCTGATAAAAAATGATGTTCTTTTTTCCTTGCTGTCTATATGTTTGTCAGGATATATTTAGTCATGTGCCAGCACAGACTTTCAAAGAATGGGATCAGATGTTCAATTCCCCAATATGGGCATCTAAAAGGTATGTACAATGAGGAACACCTACTCACATATGAGGAATTTAAAGGAAAAGTATTGACTAGTCAACTCCATTACAATACAACACTAAGGCTCCATCATCTCTCAGAAACCCTTGGAGTGGTTTCCTGGGCAGACAATTAGGTTCTGTGACAGTCTAAGAATTGCTGAGATAGTGAGTTAGAGATCAATTGATGCTGTTAGTTTATCAAGCATTCAAGGTGGATCTAAAAAGTGATCAGCTCAGAATTAAAGCTAACTGGAATAAGGATCTGTTAAAACTGCTGAATTCAGAGTGGACTAGAGTATTTTAATACAACACTGAAAGCGCCATCAATTTTTGATATAAAGGTACCCAATGAAAATATTGCATAAGGTGCATTGCTTGGGCGGCAATTATTCAGAAAATGTATCCATGCCATCCAAGAGCCAGCCCTGAAAGACAGAGCGAATGCAGATTATCATATGTATGCTAGGACAATGTACAATACTGACTCAGTTCTGGAATTACGGTCTCAATAAGATCAGAATGGTCATAGCAAACTCTATTGGCTCCAAACACTATCCAAAACTCTTTCCAATAGCTCTGGGAGGCTCAGATGGAAGATGCAGAGTACAATAAAGAGCATCTAAGACAAACAAGAAGGGGAGAGCCAGGGCAGTCACAGCCCAGTGGAGGTCCTGTAGTTGGCTGTCAGCTGAATCCATTCATGAAAGAGGAAGACTGTCTAATGCCTGAGTTGGGTACTGAGGCAAGCATGAAACATAACGGCATCATGACCCTGCTGCCTGTCACAGGGCAGCCAGGCCACTGTGCTGTCTCCTGCTAGCTGACACCAGGCAGGCCTGTGGTGCTGAAAGAATAATATACTATGCCGCATGATCACATACCATTTCATATACATTATCAGAAAGAAAGGCGTTGATACCTCTAAACTGTTGTACTGCACACGTGAAGCACGTTAGAGGCACTAAATAGTTTTCTTTCCTAATAACTTGAAAGAGAGCTGTATGTCCCACTCATTCATTTGCTAGCTTCTGCTTGATTAATCTGCATGAAAAATGAATGGCAAAGGTACAAAGACATTCACCAACACAGCAAACCAAACACGTCTTTTGTGCGTGATCTCACTTCTTATGTGGCCAGCCTGTATACGACTGGTTGCCATTAAAACGAATTGCACTTGTAGGTGAGTCGTGGAGTTTTTAAAATTGTTTTCCGAATGATGTATACCACAAAGATGGTAATTATATACAAAATAAGGGTAATACAGAATATATCAGAATTGCCAATGCACACATTGTAAAATTGTGAGTATTAAAAGTTAAATCAAATGATATAGCAAATCTGTTCTATCCCCTCCTGTGACACATCTCCCCCTTCCCACTTATTGCAAGTTAGCAATGTGCATACATGAGTAATCTTAGGTTCCCAGATATGTTTTAGGCTCGCTGTTATTTTCAATAATAGCCATCTCGAGCCCACAAATATCTATAAACGGATTAGAATATCGCTGCAAAAACCATACCTATATATTATGGTAGAACTCTTGAGGATAAACCCAAGGATATATTTTTAGCTGTGGGAGTATGGCGAGTTTGGTTTACTTTGCTAATTTCTTGGAATCCTTGAGCCCAGTGCCTGTGAATCTTTATTCAATAGAAAGAAATATGGGCATTATCGGCTTCAAGGCTAGAACAGCCTAAACAGGATGAGCCTGTCTGACGGCCCCACACGTGATACCTTTTGGGGGTACAATATATACTCTGATTGAATTTGTAGTGATAAATTTGTCATTGAAAAAGATATAATGAATTATGACTATTTGCAATACTTCCTAAAACCTAATCTTTACATATATGTGTGTCCTATATACACGCATAGCCTATTGCCCACCTGTCATCTACGTGCTGCAAATGAGCGTTTTCCATCCAGGAAGAGTTGGTATACTCTGCCTAGTAATCCCGTCTGATTCAAGGTAGGAGTAAATCTAACACCTTTATGTTCGTGAGCTGTAAGGGATAGACTGAAGAAATCTGCACATCTGTAAGTATCTAACGAAATCTGAACTTGGAATGGAATATTGGGAAGCTACAGGAGTGAAAGATTGAAATGTATACCCTCACCATACGACTGCCCAAGGAATCGTGGAAGAGTGTCTTTCATGTGAAAAATGTGTGAAGGATGTGTTGTTCCATAAGCAAGTATAATAAAAAATTTAGGTGAAATGAGAGACCAGATGTGGGCATATACCGCAATTGTTTTAAATCGTGCTCTCTTAAAGCAGAATGGATCTTAAAATCCACCAGCTGTGTATAAATACGAGTATACGTCTCGCAGTGCCCATGGAACTTTTGAAATTCCTATATTTTGTGCTAACCTTGATGCGAAGGCCTCCCAGTTATAGAATTTAAGAAAAGAGAGAGCCCATTTGTCACGACAAATGTGCATGCGTGGGCAGCCGCTCATGCGCATTTGTGAGGAAGTTGTAGGCGCGAGAAGGAAGAGGGAGCCCCGGGACGCCACAGCACAGGTAAGTTATTTAATTTACTTGTACATTGTTTTTTAAAAGTTTAACATTATATTTAATGTATTTTAAAAGCGGGCGGGAGGGAGGCAGGTGGCGCATAGTGGGGCTACGCGGACTGTGCGGGTGGGCGTAGATTTGCCCCCACTCCGTAATGCTCCGCGTAGCCTCACTACGCCCAGCCTTATGTTGTCTACATATGCTGCCTGGAAGGAGACTATACTCATTTATAAGAAACATATTGCCACCGCTAAAGCTGAATATTTTGCAGATGCAATCCTGAAGGCACCTAATAGCACTAAGAGTGTGTTTAAAATCATGAACGATATCATCAGCCCTGCCTGCACAGGGAATAAGATCTCCCCCAGGCAGGAATTGTGTGATAACCTGGTTGTCTATTTTGAAGACAAGATTTGCAAAATTATCAGAGGTTTAGTAGGGGATAGCCCTGTTTCTGGGGCCTGTGGCTCCCCACAGAATATGAAGGAGGGATGGCCCGGGGTGAGTAAAAAACTGGATCAGAGGCCCCTTCTTGATCACTTTGATATGCCTTCCGTGGAAGACTTCAATAAAGTAGCATTGGGGGTCTCCTCTGGGTCACCCCTGGACCCTCTCCCCCATCAGGTTTGGAAAGCGTTAGGCACTGAACTATTCCCTTTCTTATCGCAGTTATGTAGCCAATCCATGTGTAGCAGGGTGGTCCCGCCCTGCTGGAAACAGGCAGTTGTTTCCCCTTTATTGAAAAAACCTTCACTTGACCCAGCATGTCTAAAACATTAGAGGCCCATCTCTCTCCTTCCTTACCCGGTGAAGATCATCGAGCAATTGGTAAGCAAGGCGCTCTCGCAGTTTCTGGAGGCAAATGATATATTGAAGGATGTGCAATTTGGCTTCCACCCAGCACACGGGACTGAGACTGCCCTACTGACAGTGTTGGACGACCTTCGGATGCGTGCAGACAGGGGTCACTCTGCTAAATTGATCTTGCTGGACCTGTCTGCCGCATTCGATACAGTCGATCATAAGGTCCTCCTGAAACGGTTGGAAGAAGTGGGCGTTGTGAGTCTGGCGCAAAAGTGGTTGCATTCTTATCTGTCAGACAGATGTCAGGCAGTGGCCCTCCCCCCTTTAGCTCAAAGTTCACCAAGATATGTCATGGGATCCAGCAGGGATCTGCGATTAGCCCCATACTATTTCATGCCTATATGCGTCCCCTGGTGGACGTCATTAAATCTTATGATATAGGCTTGGTTATGCTGATGACACCCAGCTTATCCTTTCCCTGGAGGGTGATCAATCAACCACGTTACACAATTTCCATGCCCGTATGCTGGACGCGGTACTTTGGCTGAGAAACAACTCTCTGCAATTTAACGCAGAAAAAACAAAGATCTTATGTATTGGAGGTGGGAGATTGCCTTACTCTCTCCCTCCGGACTTTTGACCCATTCCTGCTGACCCTCCTCTGGTACCGTCTAAGATAGTTCGCAACCTGGGGATCTGTTTTAATGAGAAGTTGACTCTGGAAACACAGGTCCACAAGGCCGTTGGGAGCTGCTTCTCCCTTATCAGGGCCCTTAGGAAAATTCTTCCCATGCTTCCGACAAACACGCACACTGGTAGTCAGGAGCGTCATTATGAGCAGACTGGATTACTGCAATGCTTTGCTGATGGAATCCCCAAATTACCTAATTGGGAGATTACAAAGGATTCAGAATGCGGCAGCTAAGCTGGCCTTGATGAGACCCCGCCAGTCTTCTGCGTCCCAGGCCCTGGCGGAGCTTCATTGGCTCCCTGTTTTGCAGAGGATTCACTTTAAATCCCTATGTGTTGTGTTTAAGGCACTGCATGGTTAGGGGCCCCTACCGTTGCAGAAAAAATTCTGTTGGGATGCTCCTACCCGTTGTCTTCGGTCATCTTCGGTCAATTGGGTGTGGTACCCCCTATCAATAGAGCTAGACTGGGGGGACGAGCCTTCAGTGTTGCTGCAGCAAGGCTTTGGAACAACATAACCATGGAGTTGTGACAAATGAATGATCTATTGCCGTTTAGAAGGAAACTAAAGACCTGGCTCTACCCTAGAGCGTCAGGCTAACCTCTCCCTTGTCACAGGCCTCCTGTCTCACAGCGCCAGGATACCCGCTGGGTCGCAGTGCGCTATATAAGAAATGGTTACATTACATTACATTACATTACATGCTGTTAGCTTCCAACTCAAATCATTTACTGTGAGGAGATATTTTGTGATTGGTTTAAATGTCCCAAATGGTTGATTGTTTTGAGTAGGTTGCCAAATATAATGGAAAGAGTTGTGATGGCAAAGGGCACCCTTGCTGGGTCCCCTCTGAACCAAAAAGTATGCTACATTATGCCCACAGTTACACTCTTAGCAGTTGGGACCTATTACAGGTCCTGATTACGAGTTTGGCGGTCTTACAGCGGCAGTGGTCCTCCACTGTCCAGTGTAGGACCCCAAACCCTTGGTGCGACTGCCTGTCAGATCAGGAGTTAAATCCTAGTCTGGCGGGTGGTTTTCCAGCAGTCTGACTGCAGCGATCTGCAAGGCTCATAGAAGAGCCTATAATGCAGACATCCGACTGCACCTTAGTGCACGGTGTGGCACACCATGTAGGAAGTGGTGGTGCAAATGCTGGGGGGCAGTACAAGTGCACCCACCCCACATGCACCCACTACCGGCCTAAATTAAGCAGTTGCCTTTCCACCACCCTTTTCATGGCGGCATCATCACCGCCATGAGGGGGCCAACATTTTTACTCATAATATGCTCTGCATTGCCGGCACCGGCAGCATACTACAGCCGGTTGCAGAACGCCAGCCCAGCGGGATCTTTGATCTCAAATCCATGATGCATAAGATTCACCCACTGCCTAAGCCATGGTGAGAATCTGTCCATGAGGATATTAGAATCATGTTTAGAGTCCGAATTATTCAATGAAATGGGTCTACTTAAACTACAGTTAAGAGGATCCTTCTCTCACTTAAGAAATACAGCTATATTTGTTTCTTTCTGGGAGCGAGGGACCTTGTATCCATTTTTGTAGAATTACTTAAGAGTTAAAAAAACGGCTCAAGAGCTGGAAAGAAGGCCATATAAATGTATGCAGGGATTGCATCTGGTCTTGTTGCCTTTTCTGAAGGGAGTTCTCCTTGTTTGCCATTCTAACTCTTGTATTTTTATGGACCTGTCTAACAGGTGGTCCTGTAAGGATGGGATCTTGTTTATTTTAGCATCTTTAATGTAGGAATTGATTTGAGGTATCACAATCTGCTGATTATACTTGCCAGACCAACAAAATGCCATAATATTTATGGAAAGGGCAAATAATGGATGACATTGTGTTTGGATCCCAAATAGCCATGATATGATTCAATGCTGATTGCTCGTTTGGTTTCAAGGCCAAAATCTTTCCAATACTTTCAGTGTTCTCAAAATATTTTATTCGACTTTGGAAAATACTGCCAATTGATTTCATAGTTGCTTGGTTAGTAGCATTTTTTTCTTGAAGTGAGCCTATGCATAAGGAATTCTTGAGTTAATCTATCGGCATGGTTACATAAAGAGCGCACAATTCTCTTTCTGTCTATATTAATGCTGTCCTCGGTTGATTTTGTAAGGATCTGCCCTTCTTAATTATGTGAATGCTGCCTGGCTGCCATTAAACCTAATGAAGACTTTATATATAAACAGCAGCTTGAGACTGTTGCAATACAATGGGTGGCGGTCAAACTCGAAGAACCCTTGCTTGGTTCAAGAGTGAGATTGATATCCCAGCATAAGATGAATGGGCCTTCCTAGGTAGCAAGGCTGAGTTATAGTTATTTAGACATATCAGGATCATCAGTATTTTAGGCGTATACATTACATTTTGTAAGTGCTATTGAATCATTAGACAACCTGGTGATGAGCTAATGTCCTTTGCTGTCAAGTTTGCTGCTTTAGACTTGCCAATTAGGACAAGTAACCAGCAAAGCAATCCTTGAAGCCAAAGTATCTTGTTGTTGTGGTGGATAAATCTCTGAACCCCAATTGCTTACGTTTTTCCTTATGATGTCTGAATAAATATGTCTCTTAGAGGCACAAATCACGGGTGTGAGATAAATAAGTCTCTCTCAAACCATCCACATCTTATGTCTAGAGTGGAAGCCATTTGCATTCTAAGTAACAATTTTAATGCCATTTTTTTCCTGATTTGTTCGGCGATCTGCCACAGCATCACATAGTAAATTATGTTACCTCTGGTGAACTGCATCTTTCATTTTCTCAAGCATGACTCAAAAATCTCAAAATCATACCACTTCCCATCCGCAGCAGTAAAGTGGTCTCTGAGAATCTGAGAACACCTCCAATCCACTAACACCGTTTTCTGGCAGCCACAGGCATAAATATGAGCATCAAGGAGTCTTAAGAGGCCCTTAAGTCAATTATACGGACCTTGACCATAGTGAACAATGTAAGACTAAGAATAAAGCTATGGCACTAGTCATATAAAGTAAATAGAGCTAAGTTTTGCCAAATGCATTCACCAATCGTTATTCATAATTCATTCATTTTCAAATGGGTAACTTTTGGTCCATGTTCCCAAAAGTGCTTTGGCCTCCCCTTCAGAGAGGCAGAAATGTATGAACCCTTTATGATTTGCAAGCTGGCAGGTTCCTGAAGGAATACCTGGGCTCTTGCAGCTTGGAACTGTGGAATCAATTGTCGTAGCTTCCAGCAATGTTAGACTGTCCAATGGCAGTCAAAGCAAGCATGTGTGCCATCATTGATCAGGTAAGAGGCTTGAGCTGCCTGATACAGCAAACGCCGGAGTATAAAGTTGCCTATGTACATCAAATTTATCTTGGATATGAACTCTTTCGATTATCTTCTGGTCTTTGAAACAGAAAGCGATAGGCTTGTCTTACCTGACAGTCTACGTCCCACCTTGTAAGCTTGGAAGTGCTCTCTGAAATAAGCAAACAATTAAGCTGTGTGAGTTGTTGCCTTCGGTACCCTCTTCAATGCATTTTACGCGCAAAATATTGCAGGACATATGGTTTTCCATGTCCTCCATATTAACCAGTATCTCATCAGTTTGCTTTGCCTGTCTGGAGAGCTGTCCCTGTGCACGAATGACTGAATCTTCAAGCTAGCTTGTTCGTTCTTCAATTTCAGATTCGCAAGTGCCTGTAAGTGACAATGTTTGGAAATCTTATCCACATCGGTTTGTGTGTTTTTAGATAAGAGATTTGTAGAACAGCAGTTTCCTTAGGATATTTTTCAAGGAGGGTGCTTAATAGATTATGTATTAAACCTAAAAAGGGTTCCATAGGGTGTTGCTGTGCTGTGTTCGAGAATTTGAGGAGCATTTTTCTTTGAACAACAGTCAAGTCTAGACCCCGTCTAGCGTGTAAAACAGTTGCCTCAGAAGAAAATATGAATTGTTGCGCATTTCATTACTGCTATCATCTTCTACGTTCCCCCACCCCACCTTGATACCAGCCCCCTCCACCCCTCTATAATTAGAGGGTAATGTCCAAAAACATCAAATATTGTGAAGAAGGAACACCATAAAAAAGTCCATGAACTCTAGTCTTCTGTCTTCTAAATTTCTTTATTTATCACAAACGTGGTATCTTCAATTGATGATGTTTCAATAATTTACAAAATATTGGTCTTCCAAATACATTTCACAAAGCTTTATCAACCTCTTATCCCTTGTTAAGCCAACGCGTTTCGTCCTACCCTTAGGACTTCCTCAGGGCTGTAAAGAGTACAAAAGAAACAGAAAAACAAGTTTTTACAAAATAATATGAACAATACAAAAACGATTTTTCTTTTTCAAATACATGAATTCACTCTATTCTCACTTGATTTTACTATATCACAACAACGTTTGTTGAACCCATAATTTATATTGCACTAGGCAACACCTATCGACTATACATCTTCTACTTCCTAATTCACTTGAAGCTTTTCAACCTCAAACAATTTGTAATATCAAACCTCAGATTTACTGATTCAGAGTTCAAGAGGACGCACATTTGCCAATTTTACAGACAATTCTGGGTCCATGTGAGTCCTGAAATTATTATCCCCAGCTTTATCTTGTTGCATCCACATTTCTTCAACTATTGGATCCATCTTCCCACCAGTGTTATCTATAAACAAGTTAGACAGCAAAATTTGTATGTTGAACTTCTCTCTCTCCATGACTTCCCCATGCAACCATAGCCCTAGGTGATCTATACTCACCAAAAACTATCATGGATATCGATACGATATGTGAAAAACAGTCCTTGTCTCAGAAATTATAACCAATCTATAGAAAACAAAAATATCAATCATTCTCCACCTATTTTTAACTTTTTAAATTATTATTTTTTTTTTTTAAAACACAAGACAGTCATCATGAATTAAGAACAACGTACCTTTCTCAACGTAAGTTAAATGCCTCTAATAAAAGGCAAAATTCATCCAAAATGCCAACAACTTCCGAATATAATCATAGCTAAAATAATAGAAAAACGCCAAATATTAGGCTTTCATATAATGCCATATAAAATCCTCTAACATCTGCCCAATATCCCTTATGACAACAATAACGTCCTTTCACGCAACTCACCAAGAGCGTTATATCTCAAAGACCTTCTCTTCTGCCCGGGGCTCAATAAATCCCGTCGGTGCAGTTCATGCCCGAAGTACTGTCTTAAAAAGTCTCCATTAACCAATCAACGCTGGTGTTGGAAAACGATTTTTAACCAATGGAATTACTCCATTCTAAACCCTGGTTATCATAAATCAGTTCCCTCTCTGGTCCGTTCACCACCATTGACCAAACAACGCTAGTGTTGAAAAGCGATTTTTAACCAATGGAATCACTCCATTCTAAACCCTAATTAGCATAAATCAGTTTCCTCTCTGGTCCGTCAACCGAATACTGCATAACATTGCATATCCCTGAATAAAAGGCTAATATGCTGGATCGCTCCAATCCAAATAGAAAAATTCTAACTCTAATGTTTATTCTTTACTGATTGTTCTAATCAGAACTATTACCCTTTTTCTAATCCAGTTCGGTTTAGCCCTCCTCAAGGATCGAACTCACCACCCTGCCAATTCATTATGTCATCATCCTTTATAATACGCTATAAACGGTCCTCCCTTAAAACCCAAGCAAACGTGTCAAAGAATCCTCAACCAAAATCCTTGCCTATACAAAAAACAATTCTACAACTTTTCGAAAAATATTATTTAATCTCCGAAAAATTCTCCGAAAAAAGGAGGGGGTTTTTGTGGTTCTTAATTATTAAACAAGTTTTCCTGGATGATTCCAGATTAAAAATTCTATTCGGCAGCCTCAAGACTCGAACTCACAACCTTCACCCTAGATCTTGTTTCTGTTCTCACTGTTCCTATTGAGCTATCAACTTTCCTAGATCAATCCACTAATATAAGCATCTCATGTATTATCCTATGTGCAATTCAACCCTGCCACCTTCTTCCAACCAAAATTCCAGCAATTCAACTTTTACGCATAAAAACGGGTTTTTACTCCCTCAAATTAAAAAATAATGTAGCTCATGATCACTATTCAAACCCGAGCTTACTGCTCTGCACCGGCTGATCCATCTCGACTCCTGCTGTCTTAAATATAGCTCTATGTCGCCTCCCCTTGAACTCTGTGTAATTCTTTGCAACCCATGAAACCTGAAAGACAACTTTTCATTATGCTCTAAAAACATGTGTTGATAAATCGGGGTTTCATGTCCTTGTTTACAATCGACCTCCTATGTTCCTGTATACGTAATTTAAGTACATGCTTAGTGCTCCCAATGTATATCTTTGAGCAGTTGCATACTATAACATACACAACAGCTGTACTGTTTCAATTAATAAACTCATTTATACGCCATGATCTCACTCTATTATACTGGAATGATCGCATCCGGTTCAGACCTAAATCACAAATGCTGCAATTATTGCATGTATAGAAACCTTTCGGAGGCATGGGTAGCCAATTTTTTTCTCCTTTGTCCTCCAATTTTTCAACATAATTCCTGGTAATCATGCTACCTATGTTCGGGCAGTTTCTATATGAAATCATCGGTTTCTCCGAGATCACCCCTACTAAACCTGGCACTCCTTTAAGCAAATCCCAATTCTTATTTAAAATCTTGTAAATCTGACTCTTTTCATTGCTAAAGGTTGATATGAATGCCAGTCTTTCCTTTGTCCAAACTTGATCATGTCCATCTCTTCTTTGCTTCTCCATGAGTTCATACCAAGATAGACTATGATTATAGGGATTGTAAATGTTATCTGATTTTGAGTCTACTATGGTCTTTATATCAGATTCCGCTGATATATCCGGAATTTGAAAGCCATCTGCCATTAAGTAGAAGGCTTCCTGCAACTTTGTAGTTGATACTTTTGGAATTTGATGGGCACTGGTTACAATGCTCATCTTCTTACTGGCCTTAGCTACAGGAGAAATTAACTTAATAGATGCTTCTGCATCTTGCATAGCACATTTCCCTCCATAACTCTTTGCACACTCACTAGTCTGTTCAATCAGATCAGTTCCCATATTCTTCCCTATTTTATCAGAGTAGGCTGCATTGATAGTAGTTATGGGGTGGGCAGAGCTGCTGCAAGAGTTATTTGTAGGGAATGAAGCAAAAGAGAACTTTTCCCAGAAACTAGCACAACTTTCTCTTTTGTGTTTATTGGCTTATCCGTGATCTCCTCCCTAACATCATTAATAATCACTACATCATTTTCAGAGTACCCCCATTACCTGAACGTTTATGCTGTGCTGTTACCTGGAGCAGTTTCCACTTCTGGATATCCAATACATATATCCTGTCTCCGTGGATGGGTTCAGTCACTTATGCATTCCCCTCTGCACCAGCTTACGCATTGGCTACTTTCGTGATCTCTAGTTAAGGAAATCAATCCCAGTCTATTAAAAGGGTTGGGGGACAGACACTGCTATTCTTAGTCCCCATCTGCAGACAACCAGCTCCACTGCTTTGTTGATTGAAGGTTTTATAAGAAAGGGGCTGTCTATAGCCCAGAAAGAAATACATCAAAGCCCGGGCCTTGGACCTTGGAAGAGGAGGGTGTCACTGGAGCTTAGCGGCTGCTGCAGTTGTTGCTGCGGTACAAGAGATTGCAGGGTGCAGTCTTAGAGTCGACTGAATGACTTGACCTCCCTTGAACGCCATTGGCCTGACCATTGTCCTGACATCACTGATTCTCTGCCATCCTGTAATAGCTCCACTACAGGGTTATCAGAGATCTTCTGCGTTTGCAATCCCCCCATTCCAGAATCCAGGTAATGCTGATGAGATACATGTAATAACAGCAATTGTCAGTCTTCTGTCTTCCCTTACTTTTTCCTTTAGCTTATCTTTGGCTTTTAAGAATGTTCTGTTATATATGATGTGGGAAAGGCCTCGTTCAGCTACTCGTCATACTCAAACCTCACTGCACTGCCGCTCAGCTGGCCTCAATGAGGGGCTATCTTCACCAGTGAAAAACAATATCAAAGAAGTGATGAAATTCTGACTGTTCAATCCCTCTCTTTTTTGCATGTCATGTGAGCCCTGTTGTAATATTTTTTTTAAACATTTCATTGTTAATTAAAAATATGCGAAATATTTTGGGCCTCATAACGATGACGGTGAGACGAGCGTCCAACTGCCATCGAATCGGGCAGGTGTCCCACCGGCTGATTGTCCATTACAATGCGACCGCCATGCAGGAAGTCGGGAAACGGCTCTTTTCTATTGCAGCTTGTGCTGCAGCCCTGGAAAAAGGCCGCAGAACAAGCCACAGTGGACGGGGCAGTTTTCAAACATTCATTCACAATGTGGGATGAGGGCCCTGCTAAGGGCCCCCAAAGTTCCATTCCGTCTGCCTTTACATGCCGGTCGCACCTCCATGTAAAGGCAGAGGGGAGAGGGATGTCGTAATCACTACAGTGGGGCCTCTGTAGGCACCGCACCCATTGTAAGAATTACAGTCAAGGAGCCTGTCAGAGGTGCCGGTCGTCCCTTCACCGGCTGCAGTCCAACCGACTGCATCGTAATGCAGCGGTCGGACCGCTATGCTGGATGTCAGTGGGCCTACTACCGACGGCCGGTCGGTGGCGGGCCCACCGACATCGGAAGGAAGCCCTTAGATTTAGAAAACTGCAAAACGAATGCATTAAAAATATGATAACTTCATTCAAAAATAGTTTTCCCTTTTTTCTTATTTTTCGCTCCGTATAGTTCGGCCACTGGGGTGGAGATCTCCATACAGTAAAGATAGGAGAGGCGGAAGCCGATATCTCAAGGTGGGTGTTTCTGAATTGTATTCTGTAGTATGTAAGGTAGTACTTCTTTATGCACTCCAAAATAGATTTCCTTTATTCGGCCCCATGATTTGTGGCAGCAGCGGTATTTGTATTAGCCCTCCTGAAAAACAAGTTGGACTATTGTAACAAGTCCTCGGTTTCTCAAAGTAAACCTTAGTGAGTCTCCAGCAGATCAACGTACACCTGCCCATATCATGCTTCACCGTCCTCCTCTCTGAGCTTCTTTCACTGCTGTCCGCACCCGTCTTTGGCTGTCAATTGACTAAAGCTCTCCAGGTGCTGCCTGTGGAGTTTTAAAAATAAAGCAGGTGCTTCTCGCATGCTAATTCCACAGGTACACCTGGTGCATACACTTGAGAACATTGAGAGCAAAGGAGTGGCGGCTCGCTCTCTTGCTGTGTGATTGACTGTGGAATGCTCCTCACGTCTGCACATTAGATCACTCATTTTGCCTTTCTAGTAGCCACCACATCAGTGTCAAAATACACTTATTGGATCATGGTTGTGCTTTGTAAATACCCAATTAACATAACATAATAAACAACTTTGAGTTGGGACTTTTTTGGGGTTCCCGCTTGAAAAGCAGGAGACAGTGCAGCTTACCAAGACTGGTGGCATGGCACCCTATCCCAGATAGTTCGCTGCTCATCGCATTTAGCCGAAGACGGAATGGGAACCACTGATTAACGTCTTTGGCACAATCAAAATGAGTCTGCCTGTTGATCACAAGAAGCTGTGTTGTGGTAGATGAAAGTATCCTTTCCCTGTTAACATTTTTAACACTACCTGTAAATAAAATATGATGGGTTGCATTACAACTACAAGTGCCTGTCTGTTAATCACGACTCTTCACCAATCGTGATATTGAGTGGGTATTGAAAGGAGGTGTGAAATAAGAAGTTTAATCGGATTATACAGATGTAAGAGGTTAGTTTATTATCTTGAAAGTTGTTCCCAACTGCCACATAAGCTCCCTCGGCCATAAAGGTACAAAGCTGACTGGGACACATCAATATTCTAAATGCATTCCCAGGGAATCCATGGCCCATCCATTGTTCAGAGAATGGCAGGGATGGCATGGGGCAAACCAACTTACAATTTATTAAACTATATGTTTACATAAGGTAATTATACATTAAAAGAGGGAAGATTATAACAGGTATGCAAACCAGGTAAATAGGCATAACATTTTCTCCACAGACAGTCATTTCCAATGCCTGCTCCACGCTAATATTCACTTCTAAACGTGCACCTAAGTGGTTACGGTGCACTTGTACAATGCGTGGAAAAGGGCATGAAAATCTCCCAGGGTAAGGAAACCTATCAAATAAAAATGGTCTTACATTGACAGGATTATCTCCTAATTCAATGCAGGGGGACTTTCCACAATGCTGAAACTTTAGGGCATATTTACAACAATGTGGCGATGAGTGTCATTAAGCCAAGAAGGCTAATGACACGCTCCGTCACTTTAGAAACGCAGGGCTGCACCATATTCACAAGAATGTGGTGCAACCGTGCTTCCCCATGTGCTGACACTACATTTAGCTGCCTAGCCCCAATGCAGGCACCCTTGCACCATAGTGCAAGGGTGTCTGCGTTGAGGGGAAGATTGTTTATGTGAAGGAAGGTGTCCCTTCCTGCACATAGACCATCTTTAAATGGTGTTTTGTAACTTTTACGTGTGCTGCTTAATGCAACACACACAGAAGTTACAAAATATCATTTTTTTAATGATTGTTTATGTGTAGGAAGGTAGACCTTCCTGCACATAAACAATAATTGGCACACATGGAAACAGCAAAAACGAGGAGAAATAAAGCATTTCTCCTCTTTGGCCTGTTTAAAACCAGGTTTCCATGGTCTTAATTTTGGCGCTGCCTCCTATTTACACCACCCTTGTAAATAGGGGGCAGCGTCAAAATCAATGGGTGTTGCGGTTGAACGCCTACCGCAACACCCATTGCCCTCCCCTTTCACGCTAAGTACAGCGTGAAAGGGTGCCTTATTTACAAGGCAGCGTTACGCTGCCTAGTAAATAAGGCGGAGCCCTTATTACCACCACAACGTCACTAAAAGTGACATTCCTGTGGCGATAGGGGCTTGTAAATATGCCACTTTGTGCACACATAGTTAGGGATAACATACATATGCATAATATTGACTTAGATACCATACATATACAGGCACGCAGACCCTAGCTTAAAGTTGCATTTCCTGTAATTCGTGTCCAAGTTTCACTCTTCAGTAAGCACACGATGGATCTTTTAATTTCGCAGTTTATGACCCACCACCACCATGTATAAATATGTTTATTTCGAAGCAGCACAATTGCAAGTAAACCGATAAGATGAGGTACATGGGCCTCAGGGCTGAAATCACATGGAAACATAAACACAGTTTCTGCCATAAGTGTGTTTCCTTTCCTTGTGGAACCTGTGACATTTTGCACCAGAGCTCTCCCTCTTGACTTTAGGCCTCTTTAAAGCATGGAATTATAGGACAAATCTTATTTTAACTGTAGTGAGATTAGCTTTGGAAATGATGATAAAAGCTGGAGGGTAAATTGCTCCGAGGCCCGTGGAGACAGACTGCATTATTCCGCGCACTCAGCCCATCCTTCGGGGATTCCGTGACACTGTTTCTCTGCCTGAGCAGGGCCCAGGCCTCTCCGGAAGAGGGATGATTAATGGCGGCAGAGAATGCACTATCCTGCTGCCCCCACAGAGCCGGCGGGCAGGTGCACCGCCACCCACAGCTCATCCTCTTCGGCTGGGATAAAGGATGCCACCTCCAGTCCAGTGCTCGGTTTCCATGGCCACTGCGTTTCAACCGGGAATACTTGTATCACCAGACAATCCCCAGAGTCTTGCATTTGAGTAGCAATTGTTTTGAAGGATTTAGTTGGAAACCTTTTCGGCTTTCTCGTACTAATGAAACTTGTGCTTTTACAAGAAAACGATAAGAGATATGGATGAGGGTTAGCTACACCAGCACATGAAATGTAGGCACATGCTGGGACAGATCACAAATACACTGCAGAGGTGCATGTGGTAGATGCTGGCAGCCATATTGGAAGGAGCTGGGCATATCAACAGAGAAAGGCTACTACAACAACAATCAGAAGAATCAAGGCAGATGGCACATGCTTCGTTACCATAAGAGGAAACCAACACAAGTAACAGCCTATAGGTCTACTCAAAGCTCCAGCAGGATTTTGGTGTGTTAGAATAGTCACTACAGTAAATTCATTCTTCGGTCCAACACAGTACAATGTATCATTATGCCTCCTGTCACTCTGGAGCAAAGAAATCGTGATCTTTAGTGATTTGGCTTCTTTTAGTTTCTATTTTCCTTTTCCCCCTAGTTTATCTTGTCTGCTCTTCTGAATTTTAAACGTGTGTCTTTCCCAAAGAAACCAGAAATTTAAAAGAAATGAGTGTCATTGGAGGTGACCAAAAAATAAATTATATTCCATGAAGTACAAAAGCTTCATTGGCATACCATTTGTGGAATGCAAAAATATAAATTAAGGAAAAAGGAATAAGAAGAAACAGCTCCAACGCTTTTTGTGTTGCATCTTACATCGATTCAGAAGTCCATTATTCAGAGGAAGTTACCACTGCATTGAAATGTATATTCTGATAGCAGTAATGCAATGGGCGCTATTCAAAATAGCACATGCAACATGGAAAGTCAAAAGTGACCACAATTCGATCATCCAAGTTGAAGAAGCCACCCATTACAACCTAGAAGAAAGAACCCACAACATAAAGACAGACGAGCTAATGAACAAAATCCAAGTGGCAACATGCATGTAAATGTAAGGTATGATGCATAGCCAGGATATTGTAGAGCTCAGAAGCAGCATCGTAGCCCCAGATAAAGGACTTTAATGACAGCTGTGAAAACCAACATAAGAGGACCAAAGGAGATTTTAATCCTCCATCAGAAACTATAAAAATAATGGAGCATGTGGAATGGGTGTGCTGGAAAAGTTTAAACAGACCACGCTTGAGTGAATAGCCAAAAGTATAAACATAAATGTCAGCCAAGTTCAATGAAGAATTTGTTAAAATAGAAAGAAAGGAAAGAAAATAAGCTATGAAATTACATTAATGCTGAGGTGGTCAAGAAGATAAAATGACAAATAAGCGAATGGAAAAAAACTGAGCAGTGGAAGAAACTGAGAATACCTAGAGAAATCCCAAAACAACAGTAAAAATAACATTTGCCAGAGATTAGAACCTGAGTCCCAGACTCATTCCGCCCCATGGGTGAAATGTAAAAATCTTGACCAATATATGAATCTTCCACTTCAGAATCAGATTTGACAACACTATTGAGGGGTCTCCGAATTAGCACTAAAAACAGTGAAGATCACAACTTCATGCACAGAGGCCAAAATGATTACAGCCAAAGAATCACTGAACACGAAAAAGCTGTATGTCTCTGTAGTAATAACCTCAGGAGTCAGGTCCTTTAAGTTGGTTTATTACTGGTCAACACAGCAGAGGCAACAAAAGACATCCACCTTCAGCAATAAACGTCTCCGCATACATTTGAAAAGCCTGGAATCCTCTGACACCATCACCCAGCAACCCCATGAACATTCCTAATGAAACCCTGCCACGCAGGCTAACACTCTAAACCTAACCACAAGGCATAACATATCCCCCTTTCTCATTTTTAAAAAAAAAAGAAAACAAAAAAAAACATTACACACAAATATAAAACAACCCCAACTCTCACATCAACACTATGACATAGACTCACTCACGAAAACGCATGGGAATTCTGCATGTCCTACTACTCCTCCTCACCGTAGAACGAACATCACAAGTTCTACGACCAACATCTAAAGCATCAGAAGAGTAAGGCTCTCCATAGCTAACCTCCTGTCCTGTCCCACTCGTTTCCCTAGCTTTAACAATCTTACCTACATTCCACCAACTTCCCCCTTCAACCTTTACAGCATTCCTACCTATTTCTGTGACACGGATGGGTAGTCCAAACTTACTCTCCCCTTTCTTGACGTGTATGGAGGATTTAATCCTAACAAGATCCCCCACATGCACTTCAACAAGCTTTGCGGAATTTTTCTTATCAAACCACCGCTTTTGCTTAGCTTGAGCACTTCCAACATTCCTTTTCACAATCTCCATTAGACTGTTCACATCATGTAACGATTTGATCCACTTATTCATCCAACCTGGTCGGAAACATGTATTGGCTTTACGTCCTCTCAAAATCTCAAAAGGAGAAATTCTAGTGGTAGAATGAGGAGTAGTCCTATAGAACCAAAGCATGCTATCTAAGGAACCCTGTATATTAACTCTCTCACTCTTAGCCCATCTAATACAGTCACCCACCACTCTGTTCATGCGCTCCACTTGACCATTAGACTGTGGGTGATACAGAGAACTTTTTGTATGTTTAATGTTGGAAGACTTTAGAAATGACTCAAATTCTACACTAACAAATTGAGTGCCATTGTCTGTCACCAATGTCTCAGGAAACCCCTCTCGAATAAACACCTCTCTCAAAAACATAATCACCGTAGAGGAAGAAATATCCTTAACAACCTTAACCTCTGGCCATTTAGAAACATAATCGATTAAAACCAGAACAAAACGTCCACCATTCTGCAAGCCTTCTATCGGCCCCATGATGTCCAACCCCAACTTACTCCAGGGAGCTGGTGGACAGTCAACAGGCAAGAGTGGTGGAGTCTTTACTTTCAACCCTTTGTCCGCTTTGCTGCATATGACACACCTATCAACAACTTCTGTAACATCCGCATCCATTGATGGCCACCAGAAACCATCTCGAACTCTACGTTTGGTGAGAGTCGAACCTAGATGACCCTCATGAGCTCTGAGAATAATGTCTTTTCTTACACCAAGAGGAGGGATAAGTCGTTCTCCTCGAACCAACACCCCCCCTTCAATGGAAATCTCAGACTGTACTTTCCAGTAAGGTTGTAAATAATGCACCAAAAGTACTCTCTCTAGGCCAACCATTCATCACATAATGGTTCACTTGCTGAAGAACCTCGTCTTGAGCAATAGCTTCTAACCAACTTCCTTCGTCTCCAACAGCAATATCAACTGCAGCTATGAAACAATCTTCCGAATCGTCTTCGTCCTCTCGGTATTCATCTGAACAGACCCCTTGGTTTAAACCTACAGGAAATCTAGACAAGAAATCCGCTCTTGTATTCTTACCACCAGAAACATGGACCACACCGAATTGATACTGCATAAGTCTTGAAACCATTCTCACAATCCTCGGTGAACAACACTTGCTAGTACCAGCACTAAGAATATTCACCAAAGGTTTATGATCGGTCCTCTAAGTGAACCGTCTTCCCCAGACATATGTACGAAACTTACTCACAGCCCAGAGACAAGACAACAACTCTTTCTCAATTACTGAATATTGCGTTTCTGCATCCCTTAAAACTCTGGATGCAAACGCAATAGTATTTTCACCACCTCGAGTATCTTGCGTAACCACACATCCCAAACCCACTTGACTTGCATCCACCGTGATGCAAGTAGAAAGGGAAGGATCATAAGGCTTAAGTGCCTCACTATTCTTAAGTAGAACTTTCACAGTCTCCAAAGCTGCAGTGCACTCGCTTGACCAACCGAACATAACACCCTTCCTCAATAAATAGCTGATTGGCCTAACCACAGAGGCATAGTTTGGAATAAATTTAGAATAATATTCCAATAAACCCAACAGAGACTTAACCCCTGTTTTATCCTTGGGAATAGGCGCATTGATAATGGCATCCAACAAACCTTGCCTCGGTCGAATACCTTCGCCAGAAATGTGATGTCCCAAATACTCGACTTCATCACATAAAAATTTACATTTTTCAGGCTTTACTACTACGCCATATTCTCTGAACGTTTCAAAAACCTTCCTCAACAAGACATTGTGCGAACTAATATCTCGGGAATGAACCAGCACATCATCTTGGAATACCAGCACCCCTTTGATTTCACCCAACATACTCTGCATCACACGTTGGAAAACCGACGCGGCAGAAGCCAAACCAAATGGCATGCGTTTATAGCGGAAAGTTCCCAGAGGTGAAATAAATGATGTAAAATGACGAGACTCCTCCTCCAATTCGATCTGGTGGTAAGCATTTGCCAAGTCTAATTTAGAAAAATATCTCGAACCTCTGACGCATGCAAACAGATCGTCAATTTTTGGCAGAGGATGAGAATCCACCCAGATCTCCTTATTCAGGGACCTAAGGTCCACACAGACACGCAACTTACCACACCTCTTACGTGCTACGACAAGAGGAGAAAGCCATAGAGAAGACTCTGTTGCTTCTATGATGTCCTCCTGGCACAAGCGCTTTATCTCTACTTCAAGGTCCTCCCTAACACTGAACGGGACACCCCTTAATTTGTGTTTAACCGGTAGAGACCCTTCATTGACAATAATTCGGTGCTTGAACCCCCGGATAGTTCCTAACTTCTTTGAAAAAACAGTAGGAAAAAGTTGTTCCCATTTGACATTGCCATCAAAACCACCATCAGAAACTGTTAAAACTTGCACCCTACAACCTGGTTTTAGGATCATTCCAAATAACCCCTGGTGAAACCATCCTAAAATATTTAGTCCTTTGACAGCAACATAAATCTTGCCCTTGATCACCCTACCATCAAATCGAAGTTCATCCTCGAAATACCCCAACAGTTCTATCCTACGACCCTCATAAGATACTGGCGAGCGATCGGGGGGTAGCAAACTCCTATTTCCCCAAGTTTCCTCAAACAATTCCTTGGTTATCATTGTTATCCTAGCTCCAGAGTCTACAAGTAAATTTAGTACTTTGTCCCCCACCAGAATCTCAACGATTGGATCGATACAGTCTGTCTCATCAGAAATCTTTAAAACATGATCAGGACTATCTAGAACAACACCAATTGTTTCTGAATCTGACTCACAGTCTGACTCTAGCACACATGCAACAGACCTTTTTTGCTCATTGAATTTCTTCTTAAAACAAACTTTGGCAAAATGCCCTGTTTTTTTGCAATAACTGCATATAACATTCATCCCTGGGCATCTAGTCCCCTTCTGATGTTGTTTGTTACCACATCTGTTGCACATACTTTTGGGGTCATGTGAGAGATACATATTTTTCTTTGAAGTGGATCTCTTAGACTCATTATCTTTGACCTCTGGTTTGGAGTCAATACGCTTGAATTTTGAACTTGACGAGATCACATTCACCGGGTCTGGAAGCTTGTCTTCCAATTCTTTTAAAGATATTTGAGAAGTTTCAATACTTTTAGCTATCTTTATAGTTTCATCTAAATCAGGATTCGAGAGAGAAAGAAGTTTTTGTCTTATTTGTTTGTCACTACAGTGACAGACAAATTGATCTCTGATCAGTTGCTCTAAAAATGTCTCAAACTGACATTCAGAAGCAAGTTTCCTTAGCGCAGAAACATACATGTCAACATCTTCTCCATCTTTTTGTTGCCTCTTGAAAAATTTATGTCGCAGAACCATCAGGCTAGGTTGTTTGTGAAACCTTGTCCTAAGTTTCGTCACTGCATCTTGAAATACATCTATGTCTTCTCCTGGAGCATGAACGATCTCAGGAAGATGTTTGAAAATGGACCTCCCTTCAAAACCAAGAGAATGAAGAAGTAAAAATCTTTTACGTTCATCGCCAAATCTGGATGCTCCAATAGCACCCAAATAGGTTTGGAAAGCATCAAACCACAGTTCCCACCTAACTGGTGGATCCCCCGCTGATTCCAGAAAGGCAGGAGGCGGACTGACCGATTGCATATTGGTAGTGAATATCAAACGATATGCACAGAATGGTGATCAAACGCTTTTGATAAAAAAAAAATGAAAAGAGTAGAAACAGAAAAGTAACAACCAACATAAGAAATTATTCAAAATAACGTCAAATCTGGGTTTGTATGAAGATAACAGGAAGAATCTGCTTCGAGGAAAAGTACAATGTGTATGACGAAAAAGAAAGAGAGAATCTGGGAGAAAAAAAAACAATTTCTAAAAAGAGTGTCTGTGTGCAGATCACAGGAAGAATCTGCTTCTTTTTCTTTAAAACTAAAAAAAAAAAAATGACTGTGTGCAGATCACAGGAAGAATCTGCTGTCTTCGTAAACAAAATCAATGAATCAATGAATATATGTATGTGTGTGTGGATCACAGAAGCAATCCACTGAAGAAAAGGTATTCATTAGTTGTACCACTGTACACTCGACTGCAGCGTGTAGAAGCTTAATCACTCGTGTGGTGATTGTTGCTTGGCAACCAGAACAGCAGGACTGACGTGAGCAGATGGCTTGGACGTGTTGCCGGTTCGCGCTTGCGTAGTGAGAATAAAATCAGAACTACCTTCGCGCATGCGCGGCAAATCTGGAAAAACGAGAAATATTCTCAACAACGTCCGAAACAGATATTAAGCCAAACGAAGATACACTGCGGTACAACAACAGCGGAAAGTAGATCGATCCTCCTCTGGTCGGGTAAGTTCGTGTTTACACGAAAAACGGTTGCCAGTCTGCTTTTAAAACGAAATTAGACACCCTTACCTTGCAGCTGCGTAAGGGTGTATTTTCGAGAAACGGAGAATCCTGGTTGTCTCGAGCCGCTAGCACCCACCTCAATTTGTAATGGGTTGTCTTTCTTTAGCTTGTCTTGACGAGGCTGAAATACTCGCGTAGGCTCAAAGGAACAGCTGTGAAGACCGGAAATCGTCGCCAGTCAAATTGTAGTAATAACCTCAGGAGTCAGGTCCTTTAAGTTGGTTTATTACTGGTCAACACAGCAGAGGCAACAAAAGACATCCACCTTCAGCAATAAACGTCTCCGCATACATTTGAAAAGCCTGGAATCCTCTGACACCATCACCCAGCAACCCCATGAACATTCCTAATGAAACCCTGCCACGCAGGCTAACACTCTAAACCTAACCACAAGGCATAACAGTCTCAATCTCGCCTCTAACAATTTACACAAGAATAGTGGTCAGACATCCTAAAGGAAATATTGTTGAATCGATGCTATCCTTTCCCAGGACCTGGCACAAAATGGTAACGATGCCCATTTACGAAAAGGAAAGGCACAATAAGTTAACTCTAACAAGCGGTGAGCCACATGAAGTGTGAAGCACAACTACTCATAGAGATGATTCAGGGCCCCCTAAATGAGCAGTTGGAAAAACCAAGTCATGATATCACTATCTTAATTAGGTTCGACCTAGACTGCCAATATTGGATGTTTGAATGACCTGCTTGCACTACATATAACCTTTTCTGCAATGCTAAACAGCTTTTGTACAAAACAACTGTGCAAGCAGGATTTGGGTAGAAGGAAAAAGTAGCAACATTTCATGTGCATGTGGGAATATAATAAGGAATCCTATTGGCTCTCACATTGTTTTTGCTGTACCAAAACAATCAAGACAAGCATATGCCATGTGGCTGAATGGACGTCCCAATAATAACAGGCCATATCTTTTATGCAGAAGATTATCTGCTGCTGGCAGTGCAGCAAACATCTCACAGACATTGCTCAACTGAATGGTAGCAACAGCTCAGGCAGGGAAACAATATTATCTTGGTCATTTTGGACTTGTCAGCTGTGTTCAATGCAGTCAGCCACTTCAATTGCATAAAATATCAGCCGGCCTGGGCCTCGCAGGACCCAATTATTGGCTGATGTGAATCGTTTCCCGAAGATCACTGCCTAGCCATAACTCTGCCCACCTACAGGTCTTCTTTGGTTTGGCTGCAATGCAGTGTTCTTCATGTTAAGCCCTACTGTTGATCTTTCTCAAGACATACCTAATCCCACCCATACCACACGTTAAGTCCTAGAGCATGCCATGTGTACTTATGCTGATAGCTGTGGTCATTCGCTCCTTTCACTAATCTGTTTGTGAAGATAAACCTAGAAAGGATATACCTACCATTGGCTTCTGGTTGCAGGTGAACACATTAAAACCTAATCCCACCTAGCTGGATGTTTTCATGGTAGGGCATCAGATACATCTTTGATCCCCTCATTACTGGTTAACTGATGTAGGATGCCCTCTGATTTGAGCCTGAATATTAAAAACATAGGGAGGTTAATTTTAATTCTCACTTAATGTACCAACATTGGTCAATATGAAAGATTTTTACTTTCTATGGTGAGGCTGGATACTCTTGAGTGTAATCAGTAATGCGCTGCAATCAGTTGAACAGATTTTCCCTAAATAGGGTGGGCAAGTGTGATGCCTTTGATAGGACCGGATTCTTGCCTACCTGGTTCTCTCCAAGAATCCTCTCAGGTCGCCAGGATCTTTTTATCTGCTAAATAGTGTAGATGGGAGGAAACCCAATTCTTAGTACATAATCACCAGAATCAAATCTCATTTAAGAAGGACCACTGACTCCGAATCTAAAATTTGTAGGATTTTATTACAACCAAAAATAACTGCACATACAGGCACCTTAAAACAAGGTGAAGATAAATGGGCACTAAAACAAATGCAAGTCTACGTAAGAGTCTCATACGACTCAGAACAAAAAGAATAACAAGCTCTAAAAGCATAAGAAATGCAATGGTCAATCCAATGTCTACATTAGGAATCATTAGCATAAAAGAAAAAACAGTTAGTCAATCCCTACTCTAGCTCTAAGGTGACGTCCCTACTTAGCATTTCCCTCCCAGGCAAGAGAGTAAAAAGGTGTCAGAAGTGAAGACTTCCTTAGAAGTGCATTCACTTAGTCAGAGCTCGTTCTAAGATGCTCCTTCTAGCTTCCCATCTAAACCTCAACTGCTCAACCCTCGGGCACTGTCCCTAATACAAAATCCCAAAAACGTAGAGCTTGCCCTTTGACACACCTCTTCAGCCATGTCTTCTCCCAGTACTTTTCCAGTCAAACTTGTACTCCATCCAACGAGAGTTAGCTTGACCTTGGGTCCCAGGCACCTTCTTCGCCGAAAGTATCATCCGTAAATTCCAATGTACTCCCTTGTTGACTTCTCGCACCATCCTAACTCCTAAAACAAAGACCTAGTCTCTCTAACGAGCTAAACGTCCTTGCACCTGCAAATGAAACATGAGAACCAAAACTTTTCTCTTCTCTAAGATTTTCCATCATCCTGAAACCCAAAGACTTTACCAAGGAAAATCATTTTCGGCCTACAACATTAGCTAACATAAGAAATGAACAGGCCTTTCTCGTTAAACGTATATGCGATCAGGCCTTTACACTGTTAAACACACTCCTAAATCACACATTAAGCATTAGTTTTATCACTCTTATATACATGAATAAGCAAACTTGCACGTGCAACTTTAACATGGCACACGTTTAACTAATACATTACATTACGTGAAAATCAAACATTATGCGTTTACTAAAATCCATTCGCAATGATCTGCAGCATTACTCTTCATGAAAAGCATTGTTACATTTCTAATCACAACTATGTTAAACAATTCTAGTGATACATTTCTATGGCACACCTAAACTATGTCGATTAATATGTGGGTGCTGACTAACAGTGAATATGAAGCACCCGTACAATTTCAGAATAACGTGGCGCTCTATCACCCTCACTCCGACAACCAGCACTCCTTCAGGCTGTTGCAGCAAGCTTTCTGTCAACTGAGCCGATAGGGACACTGGCGACAGAAAAATTACAGTTTGTCTGAATCTAAGTAGGGTATATGACCAAGAGTTTGGCAGACCACCTACTCCGTCATGTTGGTGTACCCTGTCCACCAATCACTAAACCAGGCCTTCAATTTCATCCTTACTTCATTAGTGGAATTCTATGAAATGCAAATGTTGCCAAGCTCACAAAACTATTAGCATCAACAATGCCTATATGCATGTTTATGAAATAAGCTTCTCAGCAAATCTAGAATGAGTGATTCACAAAGATCAATGTGAAGGATTCTGCTACAAATGAAATGGAGTGCCCTGGTGCCACTGTTGTGGCTCACATGCACACAGGCTATATTAAGAATCAGGTTTAACCACTGTAAAGGTTTGAGCTGGTGTTACTCTGCATTTATCTCTTACAATGAATCCTTGGGTTAGCAAAAACCTCAGTCTAGATGGCCACTTAAACATGTCACTTTCTCCCTTACAAATGTTGTTAGCGTCCTTTCTTCGGGTCATTTAGTACGGCTATCATTTATACAGTAAGACTCCCCTTTGACATGAAGACAGAAAACATAATATTCACTAATAATAAAAGTGAAACAACAGGCCTTCATAACTGATGACTGATAGTTCTTCAAAGTCTGGCTGGGGAGTTCTCTGTTACGGATATGCTGTCATGTACCTAGGAAAAGGGACAGAAAGTGTAAATAGACACTTTAAACTTAGAATTAGAGCTGGGGTACCCACAACTCACAGTGTAATGTCACTGCAGCCGAGAACAATGTAAGCTTTAGTGAGTGGATTGACACCTCTGAACTGTGTATTTGTGAATTACTTTTGGAAGCATTGATAAGGGGGTGTTTAGTTTTAATTGTAGATCTCTAGAGTTTCCTTTTCCTTTGGTCTCAGGGTTCATTGCACTATAGTGAGAGGCCTTCATGGTCTACTGTTTCCAAGGATGGTTAGGAGTTAATTAAGAGTGGGTTCTGCCATCCTTAATATTAAGGGCCTTATTACGAGTTTGGCGGTCCGACCGCCATAGGACCGCATCTGCCCCCACCAGCATCCCACGGTACTGGTGGTCCAAAGGCCTCCGTATTACCAGTTGGCCAAAGGGCTGGCGGTGTGGAGGTCGGGATCTTACAGCAGTGGTGAGTATTTTTCACAAATATATTGATGCCTGTTTGTGCATTTCGACTGCAGATGTTTCAAATGCACACATATGCATGACATATGTGGAACAAAACCCTATACCCATTACCATGGTTCATCCCATATGTAGGCAGTCCTGGCAATGTGGTTTATGGTTCGAACCTGAAGGTTGCCACAAACAGGGTCATAATCCTCAGGGTGAAGATCCCGCTGTGAAGTGGGGACCTAGAAAAAGGGATCCACGTCAGAATCTGCCTGGAAGAAGAAAAAAGAAAGGAGTAAGCACGCACCCCAAATCCATCATCAACGCCACCATTTTTGTTTTGGGAGTTTTATATAGCGCAAACTTGACCCGAAGGTATCAGAGCGCTTTACATGAGCAGCAATTGGGTTACAGACGGACAAATTCATTTTTTGTTAAGCACGGGGAGATTAAGCGATTTGTCCAGAATCACAGGATGTTGGGCGTCTCTGCCGAGACTCGAACCCGGGTCCCCAGCTTCGAGGTCGAACGCTCTAGTCGTTAGGCCACATCCTCACCTTGAAGCTGGTGGTCGGACCGCCGCCGTACGCTCGTGAAACAGTCAATTCGTAATATGGGCGGCAGTGCAGCTCCCCTGTACTGCCCTATGGTGGTTGCCTTTTCCCAACCGAGAACCAGGGTGCTTGGTGGTTCAGCCGCAGTCTTCCCAAAGCCAATCCGTCCAACTCGTAATACGGCGGTCGGACCTCCGAGCTCATGCGTTTGGCCCTTCACCACTGATACATCAGAACACGGGACCGGCAAACTTGCAATAAGGCCCTTAGTCTTTATACTGTGATTTGAGTGAGGTTTCTTTTAAATCAATTCAATCCCTTTTCCCTCCAAAGGGGATTGAAAACGTAGCTGCACCCCAATGCACCAACAATACTGTCTCATGGGACCTGGCAGAGTAGGATTCCACCTCCTGTTGCATGCCTTGGGCCTCTAACTGGCTCTGAATAAATTATAATAAGACTAATGCGATCATGTTTTGCCCACCAGTAAAGAGGTTGGCTTAAAATTTAAGAGGAATGAATTCTCTCATCTAGCTGGGTGTTGCACTGGATGATAAATTGAATTGGGTACAATATGGGCTGAAAAACATTTGTGACAAGAAGGAGAAGATTCTTGTAATAACCATTTATATTGCTCTGATTATTCCTGGTCTGAATTATGGTGCCTTCCTGTGGATGGCAAGGAGACAAGGTAACTTGAACAAGATTGATACCCTCCTGTGGAAACTAATTCCCTGAAAGTGAGGTTGGCATATCAATACAGGTTATAAGATGCACACCCGGTACCCGATTAGGTAGAGAAGTTAAGATACATACACCTTTACTTAAATTACGTTTTCAATAAAAACGTTTACATCATCTGTCTACCAACATACTGGAAGTACCCAAAGGAACAAAAAATGAACCCATATTTAATGCTGGACTTTAAGACTCAATATGAAGGGATGCCTATGATACAGCCGATGGTGAAATGGTTCAAGAGACAGACTGATGGCAAAGAGGCACAAATAGTAATTCAAGAATAAATTCATTCTCAACCTGTGAGAACAAAGGTTCTGAATACTGCAAGGTTTTCACTTTGCCGTATACATGGTCGAGAATGGAAAGACAAAATGTGAGTGAGTGCACGTGCAGTGAAATGATGTCTACAAAAGAGACCAAAGTTTGGAGGTATACAACTGGGCAAATTTGCAAAGTCAAATACGCCGAGAAGCCCACATCTTTGTGAAATATCAACCAAAGTCAAGTGGTAGTGTCCCCTAATTTGACCACCGACCCAGATAATGCAATGACCATAGCCAAGTCAAGCCAATAGACACCCCTGGCAACAATGGACCTGGAATACAGTAAATATCTCTCTAGGAGGGACTGTCATCCCTTGCTCCAGCCTTCTTTACATCCATTCATCTTCAATACAGCTGTTAAGAGGCACATTGGACCAAATCCAAAGAGAAGCAAAGTTGTAAAATGATGAAGGATCCCCAATTTAGAACACACATAGTATCTGGTGTTGGGAATTCTTATGTTAGTAATGTCGGCATATTTAGTGATGCATAATAGGGCCTTATTGGTGAATGATGCTATTACTGCTGAGCTACCTCAATGGGGATGAGAAGGCAAAATGATGATATATGTGAATGCATGTTAGGAACACTGATTTAGAAAATGCCATCATTTTGCGTTTAGGTTTCACATGCTCTTTATGTCATGTACTTTATGAGGGTCGCTAGTGTCAGAACTGGGTGTTGTGAGGTATCAAGTGCTTATATAGTAATTACATGTATGTATTATAGAACAGGGTTTTCGTCCGCGGTGCATTCAATGACAGGAAGATACACCTTACTCACCTGGTACAATCCTGAGATTGATAAACAATGATTAATTGTATGAAGAACACGCCATTCAAATCAATTACAATCTTGTTGAAAAACAGTTAAAAATGGTACTAGGCGAAAGAGATTTCTTTTCTTGTCGTCAATAGTTGTATTTATTTTCTTCAGGTGACCTACCTTTAGCCAACACGTGTTTCGTCATTTCTGGGAGATATCCCTACGACTTCGTCAGGGCTGGTCTGATGAAAGGTTTCAATGGTCAAACCTCCTGCCTAGAGTAAAGCAGCATAGGAGGTTAGTAAGTCCGGTTCTCCTGGGTATATCTCAATCCGATATGTAGAACAGCCACAGATTCAAGTGGTTTGTATCAAGGGCCGGTAATCCATCCCAATTTTGCGGCAAATTAAGTTGCTTTGTTTACAGTAGATTATTGGTGGCAGGAAAAATTTACTGCCAAGGATAATCTGGGCTCGAAATAATGAGGTGATCCCCGTAGGTTGCGGGTATGAGTCCACGAAAGCAAAATTTTCCTGCCAACAATAATCTACTGTAAACACAGCAACTTGATGTGCCACAAAATTGGGAGGGATTACCGTCCCTTGATGTGGCGGTTGGAGGCAGCAGGCAGAGGGACCGGCCGCTTCTTTTCTGAAAGGCTCAAGGAGCCCGTTGTGGCAGTGGTCGGAGCGTAATCCCTACAATAGGGGCGGTGCCTGCTCAGGAACCGCCGTAGGGATTATGATGGCCCTTTCCGACAGCCTGTCAATGAATAGAAAGGCTCTGGGAAAGGGATTTTGGGGGCCCCTAGCAGGTCCCCCTGTCTCCCATGGGCCTCCGCGGGCATCCGTGGTATCCCCCTAAACATCCATGCATCGTGTGGCAGGCACCGCATGGTGTCTGCCACATGGTGTGTGGATGTTTAAAAAGTGCACAATCCACAATAGTAAAAACACACTTTCCGACCTCTGTGAAGGCGGTCGCATCGTAATTGGGAAAGAGGAACCTCTGACTCCTTTTCGGGCGGTCCCGTTTCCGGCACGAGTATCCAACCGCCATTGTAATTAGGCCGATAATGTAAAAAAAATTGATTCACACAATATTGACTACAATATTATCACCCCAAAAATTAAATAATCATTCATAAAAAAACACATTTTCGCATTAAAAATTAATTAAATAAACCCAAAACTTGTTATATGCATTTTTAAATTAAATAAAATATATTACATCAACATAATATTTACCTTTTATCCCCCAAAAATTATATATCTAAAATATATACAGTAAACCCCCTCAACAAATTAGCATTAACTACAAATATCAAAACACCAACCTAAATATTAATAAATATACATATAAATAAACCCATGACCAAAAAATCAAACTGTATATTATGCATTGAAATAAATCGAAAATTGGTGTTTACCATAGAACGACTCAACTGATCGAAATAAATCAAGCTATACTAAACCAACCAATAATATAAAAATATAAAAATCTTCAACCAGTATAAATTTAAAATAGCAAGTAAATATTAACACACTCTCCAACTTTTATCTTTTTTCATAGCCTTCCTAAAAGAAAAAAATCTACAACTTAAAAACTGATAAACTGCCCAAAAAAAACTATCACAAAAAATAAGAAAATAAGTATACATAAAAAAATAAATCATAAGCATATGAGACGGATGGACTGGCGGCTTATGGAGAAGCGGACGTTGTGACCCTGTTGTGAATACTCTGTTATTATTTTAATGGCGCTAGAGACTTAGCCCATGCAGTATCTAGGGTCGACGCTGCCTCTGGTATACCTGTGCATACAACTGCATACTATCAGACACATGGGAAACTAAACCTATGTCCCGGGCACCCTCGTAACCTCGAGGTGGACCAGCTGTGCCCTCTTGCGAGTCCCCAGACGGACATCCCTAAAATAATTATTTTCCTTCTCTTCCTTATCCCCCCATTTTGTTATCTACTTTTGGAGGATTCCCCCTTATTTTAAATGTTTACAGACAGACTACGCTGCAATATCTTCTATTCTGCCTGCTGAGCTGTCTGTCTTCATAGACGATGCATGCGGAGATCCTGGCCCACTTAGTCCTCCCTGGTAACCTTGGTAGGGCTGACGTGGAGAATTGACAATCACCGGCACAGACTCTATAGCCAAAAAGTTTCTGTCTGTCTCCAATCTACAGACAAAGATGGGTGTTGCACTGCTGTTGAAGGGTGGATGGGGAGGGACATGTATCACAGCAGGATTGGGCTGCTGTTGTGGGAGGGGGAGGGAGGAGGGGAATGTTTGCGACACTTATGATAGTCATGGTACAAGTTCTTGATGCACTTATTAGTAGAGGTCTGGTGCGATATAGATGATCCCCCCCAGCTAATCATCTAGATTTACGTGCTGCAGATGGGACACCCTGCCCCGCTTAGCTACAACTTTATAACATGGAACATGCAAGGCCTAGGTAACCCCCGAAAACAAAGCCACGTTCTTGCTTACTTAGAGAGGCACAAAATACACTGTGCAATGCTCCAAGAATCGCACCTTAATCCTTCTGCCCCAACCGCGTTTGCACCCTGCTGGGCAGCACTTTGAAGTTTCTCTGCCTATTCCACATGTGCCCGAGGCATGGCTATCCTTATAAAGAAAAATATACCGTATGTGGCCAGGGGTTCAATAATAGACCCACAGGGTCGATATTGCCTCATGTGAGGCAAGTTAGCATCCAAATTCATCACACTGGTGTGCTGCTACGGACCTAACAGTGACGACCCCAACTTTGCAACATACTGTGGGAAAAGACAATGGACATAGGATCCACCCATGTGGTGTGGGGTGGGGACCTTATTGTAACAATAGACATGCAGGCGGACCGTTCACACCCTCAGGCCATCACTACACTAACGCTTAACACCAACTGCGAGAGAGAGTGAATGACCACATGCTGATAGACGCTTGGTGCGATCTGCACCCAACTGACAGGGAAGGCACATGTTACTCCATGGTACATTCTTCATGGTCGCGCATAGACTATTAGCTGATCTCTAGAGGAGTCAAGCCTTGGCTGACACGAGCGAACCATCTGGCGCGCACGTATTCTGATCATTCACCAGTAATGATGACGCTGACTTCCCCTACACAGTGACGCCTTACCAGTCCTGGAGATTGCCTCCTCATGCCCTTCTAGACATTCCATTTAGGATAGAGTTGGAGTGGGAAATCACAGAGTTCTTCCCACGAAATATAGACACGGTGCCCCTGCTATCCACGGTATGGGAAGCCTTCAAAGTCACTGTTCGGGGTGTGTGTATAGCGAAGGGTGCAGGGATGCTGAGGGATATTCGCACTACACTTCAAAAGTTAGAAACTGACCTTGGACAGATGGAGGCCCAACTAAAAATTGCCCCTAGTGAGGGCATGCAGAAGATAATTAGGGACACGCTGTCCGACTACCAAGATGCGTCAGAAAGAGAGTGCTTGTTCCGAGGGAAATACCACCAAGCCCGAAGATATGGGGAGGGAGAAAGGCCAGGAAAAGCCCTTGCTGAATTGACCATAAACCGAGATTCTCTAATACCATCCTAGAGATCACTGAACCAGATGGGATAGCATGATGAGACACGCCAGACATAATGAAAACCTTCTATACATTCTATACCACTCTCTACACCACGCATAGAATGAAGCCCATAGAGCTTGAATCCTAGGATGGCTGAGAGATGCCCAGATGGAGTTCCTCTCAGCTGAGTTTGAAGAAGATGAGATCCGCGCTGAGATAATGCAGCTCCGCTCTGGACAGGCCCCCAGCCCGGACGGCCTCACTGCGTAATTTTATAAAAACATATAGCGACTGCTAATCCCGATTCTCAAAAGCATATATGAAGAGGCTCGAGAGACAGGCCTCCTCCCGCGAACAATGTGAGAAGCAATCATCATTTCTATAGTAAAGCCCGGGAAGCCGGGAGACAAATGCGGTTCATATAAGCCGCTATCGCTAATACATTGTGATGTGAAAATACCAGCAAAAATACTTGCGAACCGGCTGAGCCTCCTCATGAATGCCTTAGTGTTGCCTGATCAATCAGGATTTGTCCTGGGGCAGGCGACGTCGCACAACCTGCGCACTCTCTTTGCCCTAATGCAACACATTAATCCTGATCTAGCTGTGTGGTGGTTTTGACTCCCTTGAATGGGATTATCTTGCTGGGGTTCTCTGGCGTATGGGCTGCCTGCCTCCCTTCCTGTCCTGGATTCAACGGCTCTATGTTCAACCACAGGCCAAAGTGCTGATTAATGGAATGTGCTCCCCCAGTTTTTGAATCATGAGAGAAACAAAACAGGGATGCCCACTATCCCCCCTCTTTTTCGCGCTGGCCATGGAGTCGCTAGCTGCCAGACTCCGGCAACATCATCGAGAGCACGCAATCCGATACCCCACAAGGCAGATTCTGGTATCGCTCTATGCGGATGATATCATGCTGTATCTGCGAGAACCCGAAATCAGCCTAAACCCAATACTGTGAGAATTTATACAATTTGGACTGTACTCGGGGGTCAATATCATTTGGGAGCAGTCCCAAATCTTTCCCCTTACTCAATTGGTTCAGCGATATAGTCCTGATTACCCATTAACTTAGTGTGAGACGGAAGTTAAATATTTGGGGATTATGGTAACTAGAGACAGGACGGAACTGATGCAGACCAATTATGGTTGAACGCTTGAGGCCCTGACGAACTCCATTACTGGATGGATTTTCATGCCCATTTCACTGGCGGGGCGAATTTTGCTGATTAAGATGGTAATCCTTCCGAAACTTCTCTATCTCTTCATCAACATTCCTTATGCACCTAGTAAAAACTTCTTTAAAGCCCTTAAAACCCAACTAATTCGGCTAACTTGGGGAGGGAGACAACCCAGACTGAAATGGGAGGTCTTAACTCAGCTGTTTGCGAAAGGGGGGTTTGAGGCACCAGATATGGAGCTATACTTTCTGTGCGTCCGAGCACACTTTGCCACATATTGGATGCGACCACCTCTGTACATGCCACATTTGGCTGTGGAGCAGGAGTACATGTCACACGTACCGACCACGGCATGTCTGGGCTTGCCTGTGAACCCCAGGAGTAAGGGCCCAACATGTTCGACTGTACAAACATGGCATGGTGCGGCATCGCTAAGCGCTTACAAGTGCCTATTCAATACTCCCTGCTGTTGGGTACGCAAAATTGCCCAGATCTCCCGGTAACGCAAGAGGTGAGCTGTCGGCAAATGCTTTGGAAGCTCGAGGCGCTGACCTGGGGGAATTTATATGAAGATAGAAATTTTCGAGCCCGGGAGGCATTCTTCCGGGACCAACAGCCTACCCCAATGGAGCTATTTCTGTATGTCAGGCTTCGCCAAGATGTTAAAACAGCCACCCCTGACTTTCCCACTGAACCTGCGACCCTAGCCCCACTGCACGCTTTACTCCAAAAACATGCGCCCACACATGTGGTCTCTATACTTTATCGCACTACCCAAGCAGAAAGCCCAGAGGTGAGACAGAATTCACAGGCACATTGGGAGGAGGATCTGGGGACCCCCCTAAACGACAAGCAATGGACATATTGCTGTGAGCAGACCAGGAACATATCGGCAAGGAGTAGGCTGTGCATCATACACTTCAAATACCTGCACCGCCCATACTACAAACTGCTCGGCTGTACCGTTTTCAGTTGAGGGACGACGACAAATGCGAAAGATGCGGTGGGGCCGGAGCCGGGTTTCTACACTTGGCGTGGCAGTGCACCCCCATTCGGGAATACTGGAAAACGGTACTAGAGGCCCTGGGACAGATGATTAGTTCTCCTCTCCCAGACACCCCACTCACAACACTGTTAGGATACACAGAAGGACTAGACCCCTTAGTTAGGAAATACACCTCGCTTGGCTTGCTGCTAGCCAAACACAGAGTACCCTCTAGATGGGGAAAAGGGCGGACCCCCAAGTGTAAGGAGTGGTTGAGCGACCTCATATTTTGCCAAGACCAACTTCTTACGTATGCGGAGCTAATGCCGCCAGCCTCTCAACCGAGAGTAGTGTGGGACCCCTTCCGGATGTACTTGCTTGAACACCCATTCACATAAGACGACACTGGCTGAAACTCATGTAGGAGACCCGAACATGCAAAATGGCCGAGGGGGGAGATGCACAGGCGTAGGTCATAGGGGGGTAAACGTTTGGAATCCAGTAACTTCGAAGAGGGAATTATTTACAGACACTGGGCGGACGCGGGGGATGAACAGCCCTGGGGGGACCGGGGTCTGCTGCTCTACTGCTGGTCTATGCTGATATGCTCTATCATACTGTTATCCAGACTGATATACTGCCTGCTAAATGTGATATTAGTGCTACCCATCAGCAATGTGATGAGTTGTTAGGCTTGGTTTTTAAGCCTGTTCTCGGTTCTGAATTGTAAAACGAATAAAGAGATCAATAAAAAAAACAAAAACAAAAATAAATTGTATAAACTTATCTAAATAGTGAACAAATATAAACTAACATCCTCAATCCCTACAAACTATCAACAAAGTACCATTTAAAATGTACCTTACTTTTTTTTTCATTCAACAGAAAAGAAAGCACCTGCTCCACATTAGAACACACCCAACGGTAAAGCTGTGAAACTGTGCAAAACTTTTCAACAGAACATACATATAATTATACAAAATAGAAGTGATTGCATTTTATTACATGTTAATAACAAACGTGCAAAAGTTGAAATATAATATATATTTATATTATCACACTACTTAATGTAACGATGACAGAGGCCGTCAAATTTATCACTTCACATAAAGGAAAACAGTTACTAAATCACATGGGCTACACCTACATCCAAGAAAGTGCATTAGCAGAAAATATAGACTGGAAATGTATTAAATATTATTTCAATGCATTCTATGGGAGGGCAACTACAAAAGATGATGTTGTACAGTAAACCCGCTAAATAAATTGGCATTAACTACAAACATTCAAACACCAACCCAAATTTTTATAAATATATATATAAATAAATCTATGACCAAAAAATCAAACTGTATATTATACATAGAAAATAAATCCAAAATTAGGGCCTAATTACAATATCGGGCGGACTTAAGTCTGCCCGACACCATCTCGGTACTGGGACCGACCGACCTCTGGTCGGCGATCCTGACTGCCTAATTAGGATGTGGCCAAACACTGTTCATTCGCATTCTTACATTTCCCTATGGGAGCATGCATTATGGCCGTAAACCGTCCGTAATACATGCTCCAATAGGGAATTGGGAGGTGCTGTTCATCCTTGCAGTCTGTGTCAGGCACCTTAAGGTGCCTGTCACTGGGTGCAGGGATCAACAAGGGGGGACCATACGTGCCCCCTCGCCCCCCAATAACAGAGGCTGTCAAATGTATCACTTCACATAAAGGAAACACTTACTAAATCACATGTGCTACACCTACAGCCAAGAAAGTGCATTATCAGAAACTGTAGACTGGAAATTTACTAAATATCATTCTATGGGAGGGCAACTACAAAAGAGGATGTTGTAATTCATGTAAGAGAGCACAACCCCCCCTCAAATGTGACAGAAATATAAGTAAGGGAGATATTGCAAGATATAGGAGAGGCCAGCACTAGCTCCTAGGTACCCACAAGCAAAATCCTGAAAGATTTACTACCTAGAGTCCCCAAACACATAACAGGGTAACTGCCACCTATCCCCACTTTAAAATGTTTAATTGCATGAACTAAAAGAGCCAACAGCAATGGCAGCTACACCACTTGAGCGGAGGAGCGTCACCCCACAAACCCCAGAGCTGAAAAGTAAAACAGTAATAAAGTTTATTTATTACCATTTTTCTTTTCAGCAACCCACCCTGAACTAAGTGTCAGGATGGGTCGGGCCAGTGCTGCAGAGTGACAGCAGCAGGGAGCTATGCACTTTAAAATGCACATGTCTCTTTGGCAGGCCGTCTTGGGTTGGCCAGCCAGACATGCATACTTTAAAGTTTTCTACCCAGCTGTCTAAGACTGGGTTAGAGAAAGCGCAGGTCTCCAGTGCTCTTAGGAGCGCTGAAAGAGGCCGCTCTATCCAATCCTTGTGCTGCTTTTATGCTATGAAAGCAGCACCAGGATTGGGGAGGGCAGTTTCCTGCTTCTGGGGCTTCCAGATGATGCCGGAGGGAGGAGGACATTACACTGCGAAGAAAGTAAGGTAGGTATATATTTAAATTTTTTTTGCTGGATCCTGACGGGGCGGCGGTGGGGAAACAGTGGTCTGTGGCAGCGGTGTGTATGCTGGCACCACTGTGCACAATACGACCTCCCTTTCAGATGAGCTATTGATGGCGGGGACTCTGCCATGAACAGGTCAGTGGAAAGGCAGGGAAAGGGGCCCCAAAAACGGCCCAAGGCATTTTAGCCCATGAGGTATGTGCATAGGGGAACACTTGTGCCCCCGCTCCTTGCACTGTAGTGCGTGCACTGTGTGCCATGCACAACATGGTGCGTGGCACACAGTGCACCGATATGCAAGTGGTGCTGCCACAGCGGCAGCATATGCTTCAGTTTGCCTTTGAAATAAAAAAAAAGATAGCACTAGCCTATGTCCTTGTCACAGAGGTAGTCAATCACTGCAATGTACTGATAGAAAGCTCTTTCTACCAACAAAATGAAGCCAAACTTAATTCCCTAATGGACTAACTTGAAGGCAGACGGCATTGCTCCAGAGATAGACACCAACCCAATTACCATTGTGAAACGTATATGGCAGCACCTTGGCACAGGAAGCCAAAACAAACAACACAGTGGAAGGATGGCACAATGCCTTCCAGTCCACACTAGGCAGAACTCCTACGCTATACAAATTTATACAAGCATGAAAAACAGCAACCAAGAACTATGAATAGAGCAATCTGTTAGCCAAATTGGGCCTACATTTAGCAAACAAAGCAAAAGAACGTATGACATGCTATCATTTAAAGTCAAACTCTCCATAAATAACAAAGGAGCAGATTACTTAGAAATCATAGACAGAGGCGTATAATAAAATAAATGTTAACCTACCAAAGTCCTCAAAAACTATGATAAGCCCTAAACCCACATACTGAATCAATTTTTTTAAATAATAAATATAATATTTTATTACCTCAGGCAAACAATTATTTAAAATCACAAAGTTAATAACGAATGATGCAATAAAAAATATACAATATTTTAAAACAAATGTAACCATCACAAACCAAAATAAATAAAAACAAACTCAATCCATCACTTAAAATAATTATAACACACAATCCTAACAATGCCACATAACAATCACATAAATTTGGCATAAGCAATATATAACATTTCCCATCCATAATAAATGAAAGAAATAAAACATACTGATCTGGAGCTGCAAATCTGTCTCCAAGTAGTAAAAATTGCTAGTCCACAAAAACAAGATAAATTAATCCAAAAATCCCTCCAAAAAATGCAAATATATACGAATCCAATCTAAATCCATCAAAGCAACCCAAAGTATCTAGGTTCCATAAAAAAAAAAGTGTTTTAAAAAACAAAACGCTCCAGGAAACCCCCAAAAAATGAAATCAAAGTAAAACCATTGGTTGATTATAAGCCAACACTGATTTCCCTTTAAAAAAACAAAAACATAAGCTCCAAATGCCCACAGAATGCACCCGCAAATCATATTACATTCCCAAAATGCATATATATAACAGTTAGTGATCGTAATATAACTAGCTTCACACAATTTAACACAGCATAGAACAGTGTACAAAAATGCAAAATGACAAACTAGTGAAAAACACTAACAGCAAAACATCTAAATATACAAAAACCCCACAAACAAACTATAACTAGGGGCCCAATTACGATGTAGAACGAAAAGCCATCCGACAGCTAGTCGAAGGCTTTCTGCCCGGCATCAATGGTTTTCATCCGACCGCTGTATTACAATACTGGCAGTAAGAGTAAAACCCACAAGGGAATCCGATCTGCTTCCAACAGACTCACAGAGTCCATAGGGGCAGCGGGTGGAATGGTAATCCCATAATGACGGCGGAGCCAACCTTGGCTCCACCATCGGGATTACGATGTTGTATCCGATCTGCCCTTTCATGGCGGTCCACCTGCCATGAAAACGCAGGTGGAAAGTGATGTGGGGGTCCCAAGCAGAGCCTGCTTCCCCTCTGGCCCTCCGCTATGGCATCTGAGGTGCCCCCCTAAACATCACTGCACCGTGTGGTGCCTGGCACATGGTGCAGGAATGTTTTCAAACATCCATTTTTCAATTGTAGCTTGTGCTCCACCCCTTTTCCGCCCATCGCACAAATACAGCGGGTGGAGCCGCCGACCTATGGTCGGGCGGTTCCATTCTGCAACGGTGTCAGTCGGACTCTTGACCGATCAACATCGTAATTAGGCCCTAACTCTTAACCCCTTCGCTGCCAGGCCTTTTCCCCTCCTGTGCCACGCCCTTTTTTGGCTATTTGGGGTAGTGCGCGCTGAGGCCCCTGTAACTTTTTGACCACATAAGGTATCCACGCCAAATTTGCGTCCTTTTCTTCCAACATCATGGGGATTCTAAAGGTACTCAGGGTTTGTGGATTCTCCTAGAGGGGTCACAGAAATGAGCCAAAATACAGCAAAAGTTTGGGTTTTTTCGGAAAAATTGGAAAAATGGGCTGCAAATGAAAGCATCTGGGTTTTCCCTGCCAAAGGTTATCAAAAAAAGGTTTGTGGGGTTGAAATCACCATTTTCCAAGCTTTTTGGGGATACCAGACTTTTGTCAGAAACCCAACATTTTTTACACAGTTTTGGCATTTTTCTGGGACATAGCCTAATTTTGCTATTTTTTGTGCTTTTGACCTCCTTCCAGTTAATGGCAGAAATGGGTACAAAAACAATAATGGATCCTGGAAAGCTATACATTTTCGAGAAGAAGACAAAATTCTGAATTCAGCAAGGGGTCATTTGTGTAGATCCATCAAGGTTTTTTTATAGAAACTAACAGTTAAAAATAGGATAAATTGAAAATTAGTTGAAAAAAACAGCCTTTTGTGTCATGGTTTTCACCTGTAACTTCTTCTAATTATGACAGCTCTTTGAAAGAAATATACCATTACATCCGCTGGACATTACTGGTTGTGGGGATATATAGGACTTGTAGGTTCACCAAGAACCCGACGAACCCAGAGCCAAAAACTGAGCAGCAACTTGCAATGGTTTTTTATTATGTACCGGGTATATAGTAATTATTCTGTAAAAATGTGTACATGGAAAAATCGTAATGAGAGACACCTATGTATTTCTGAAATGGGAACAAAATATAGAGTTTAGAAACAGTAGATATTTGCACATTTCTGAAATTGGGAATATTCATACTAGCATGAGAATTATCAGTAATTTTTTAGAATGACTTCTTTTTTACACAATATCTTTCATTTGGAAGGCAGAAATGCATCGAAAGTCAATAGATAATAACAGTTCTTTTACAAATCTGAATTACCCTAAGTCTCCCGATAAAAATGGTACCTCACTTGTGTGGGTAGGCATAGTGCCCGCGACAGGAAACGGCACAAAACGCAACGTGGTCACAACTCAATATCGCAGTGAAAATTTACCCTTTTTTGGCAAAGTGCCTAGCTCTAGTTTTTGAACCCTAGCTCTGCGGGCACCTTGGGAAACCTAGCAAACCTATACATTTTTGAAAACTAGACACCCAGAGGAATGCAGGATGGGGTGACTTGACTGCCTCCCACCAGGGGCTGTTACCCAGAATCCCTTGCAAACCTAAAAAAATGACAAAAAAAACACATTTTCCCCACATTTCTGTGGTGGAAAGTTCCGGAATCTGCGTGGATCCACAAATTTCCACCCACCCCGCGTTCCCCAAAGTCTTACGAGAAAAACGGTACCTCACTTGTGTGGGTCGGCCTAGTGCCCGCGACAGGAAACGGCGCAAAACGCAACGTGGTCACACCTCAATTTCGCAGTGAAAAATGACCCTTTTTTGGCAAAATGTCTAGCTGTAGTTTTTTAACCCTAGCTCTGCGGGCACCTTGGGAAACCTAGCAAACCTATACATTTTGAAAACTAGACACCCAGGGGAATCCAGGATGGGGTGACTTGACTGCCTCCCACTAGGGTCTGTTACCCAGAATCCCTTGCAAACCTAAAAAATTGACAAAAAAAACACATTTTCCACACATTTCTGTGGTGGAAAGTTCTGGAATCTGCGTGGATCCACAAATTTCCACCCACCCCGCATTCCCCAAAGACTTACAAGAACAACGGTACCTCACTTGTGTGGGTCGGCCTAGTGCCAGCGACAGGAAACGGCGCAAAACGCAACGTGGTCACACCTCAATTTCGCAGTGAAAAATGACCCTTTTTTGGCAAAATGTCTAGCTGTAGTTTTTTAACCCTAGCTCTGCGGGCACCTTGGGAAACCTAGCAAACCTATACATTTTGAAAACTAGACACCCAGGGGAATCCAGGATGGGGTGACTTGACTGCCTCCCACTAGGGTCTGTTACCCAGAATCCCTTGCAAACCTAAAAAATTGACAAAAAAAACAAATTTTCCACACATTTCTGTGGTGGAAAGTTCTGGAATCTGCGTGGATCCACAAATTTCCACCCACCCCGCATTCCCCAAAGTCTTACAAGAACAACGGTACCTCACTTGTGTGGGTCGGCCTAGTGCCAGCGACAGGAAACGGCGCAAAACGCAACGTGGTCACACCTCAATTTCGCAGTGAAAAATGACCCTTTTTTGGCAAAATGTCTAGCTGTAGTTTTTGAACCCTAGCTCTGCGGGCACCTTGGGAAACCTAGCAAACCTATACATTTTTGAAAACTAGACACCTGTGTGCTTCCAGGGAGGCATGGCTTGCGTGGATCCCCCAACGTTTCCTTACCCAGAATCCCCTGCAAACCTCAATTTTAGCGGAAAAAAAAATCACATTTTTCACACATTTTTGTGTGGGAAAGTTGTGGCATCACCGGGCTCACTCAAATTTCCCACCACCCAGCGTCCCCACGGGTCTTCCGGTAAGAATGGTGCCTCACTTGTGTGGGAGGCCCAAGTACCCGCGACAGGCAAGGGCCCAAAACGTATTGAGGCGACATGAAAATTGCCTACCTCAAAACAACCTGGTTTTGCAAGGGGGGTCACCTGGAGTTTTGGCCCGGTGCTCGGCGGCCACCTAGGGGAACCTACCAAACCCACACATTTCTGAAAACTAGACACCCGGGGGATTCCAGGGAGGCATGGCTTGCGTGGATCCCCCAACGTTTCCTTACCCAGAATCCCCTGCAAACTTCAATTTTAGCGGGAAAAAAAATCACATTTTTCACACATTTTTGTGTGGGAAAGTTGTGGCATCACCGGGCTCACTCAAATTTCCCACCACCCAGCGTCCCCCCGGGTCTTCCGGTAAGAATGGTGCCTCACTTGTGTGGGAGGCCCAAGTACCCGCGACAGGCAAGGGCCCAAAACGTATTGAGGCGACATGAAAATTGCCTACCTCAAAACAACCTGGTTTTGCAAGGGGGGTCACCTGGAGTTTTGGCCCGGTGCACGGCGGCCACCTAGGGGAACCTACCAAACCCACACATTTCTGAAAACTAGACACCCGGGGGATTCCAGGGAGGTATGGCTTGCGTGGATCCCCCAACGTTTCCTTACCCAGAATGCCCTGCAAACCTCAAATTTAGCTGAAAAAATCACCTTTTTCACACATTTTTATGTGGGAAAGTTGAGGCATCACCGGGCTGACACAAATTTCCTACCACCCAGCGTTCCCCCGGGTCTCCCGATAAAAACGGTGCCTCACTTGTGTGGGAGGCTCAAGTACCCGCAACAGGCAAAGCCCCAAAACGTATTGAGGCGACATGAAAATTGCCTACCTCAAAACGACCTGGTTTTGCAAGGGGGGTCACCTGGGTTTTTGGCCCCGTGCTCAGCGGCCACCTAGGGGAACCTACCAAACCCACACATTTCTGAAAACTAGACACCCGGGGGATTCCAGGGAGGTATGGCTTGCATGGATCCCCCAACGTTTCCTTACCCAGAATGCCCTGCAAACCTCAAATTTAGCTGAAAAAATCACCTTTTTCACACATTTTTGTGTGGGAAATTTGAGGCATCACTGGGCTGACACAAATTTCCTACCACCCAGCGTTCCCCCGGGTCTCCCGATAAAAACGGTGCCTCACTCGTGTGGGAGGCTCAAGTACCCGCGACAAGCAAGGCCCCAAAACGTAGTGAGGCGACATGAAAATTGCCTACCTCATAACGACCTGGTTTTGCAAGGGGGGTCACCTGGGTTTTTGGCCCGGTGCTCGGCGGCCACCTAGGGGAACCTACCAAACCCACACATTTCTGAAAACTATACACCCGGGGGATTCCAGGGAGGAATGGCTTGCGTGGATCCCCCAACGTTTCCTTACCCAGAATGCCCTGCAAACCTCAAATTTTGCTGAAAAAATCACCTTTTCACACATTTTTGTGTGGGAAAGTTGAGGCATCACCGGGCTGACACAAATTTCCTACCACCCAGCGTTCCCCCGGGTCTCCCGATAAAAGCGGTGCCTCACTCGTGTGGGAGGCCCAAGTACCCGCGACAGGCAAGGCCCCAAAACGTATTGAGGCGACATGAAAATTGCCTACCTCAAAACGACCTGGTTTTGCAAGGGGGGTCACCTGGGTTTTTGGCCCGGTGCTCGGCGGCCACCTAGGGGAACCTACCAAACCCACACATTTCTGAAAACTAGACACCTGGGGGATCCCAGGGAGGTATGGCTTGCGTGGATCCCCCAACGTTTCCTTACCCAGAATGCCCTGCAAACCTCAAATTTAGCTGAAAAAATCACCTTTTTCACACATTTTTGTGTGGGAAAGTTGAGGCATCACCGGGCTGACACAAATTTCCTACCCCCTTTCCAATGATACCTCTCCCGTCTTTCTACGTGCTCAGGGGGCTGAGATAGCCCCCTGAGCACGTAGAAAGTGAAACTGAAATGAGCCTCTTGGCTCATTTCAGTTTCACTTTCACTGTAATGACGTCACCGCGACGTGCGCACCGATCGTCATTACAGTGAAAGGGGGGGGGGCCTTGGGAGCTGGGGAAGCTCTTCCCCAGCTCCCGAGGCTATTTTGGCAGAAAGGGAATGCCTCTGGTGCCCGCACCAGAGGGATTCCCTAGGGTATGCCTCATGACGAGCTGGACTCTTCATGGGCACAGCGCGACTGTGCTCCATGACGAGTCCAGCTCGTCATGGGCATACAAGGGGTTAAACTTTCCTCCTAAATCCCCACACCTTCAAACCCCTTAAAAAAATCCTTAAAAAGGGACTTACCTTGTCCGACGAACAGTAGCACCTTACTGATTTCCAGTAAAATAGACTAAAAATAACACAAATAGATTACAAAATAGAAGGTAGCAGTAATAAAGTGGCTGGTAAATGAAACGAAGACTATCGCTCTATAGAAATGAATGAGAAATATTGTAAACATTTTGAGTAAATGTTTATTAAAATGTAAAAAATTATTAAAAATTTAAAAGATATAAAAAAGTTATAAAAAACAATTGTAAAGTATAATTAAATAATAGTAATAAATATATACAACTATTTTGGGGTCGATTTTTTTTTCCCGCCCAACTCGTATCAGTAAATTTTTCCATACAAATCGTACAAGTTCCGTCCGACCCGTGAAGTACGATTCGTACGGGAAAAATACAACTTTTCCCGATCCGATTTGTATGGATCGGCCCGATCCTTACAAATCGGATCGGGAAAAAGTTGTACCAGACAGACCCGGACACTTTTCCATACAAATTGTAAAAATGCAGTCCAACCGTACTAGTACGATCCGGACCGGCTTTCCGATTTACGATTTGTACGGAAAACGTCCCGTACACGGGGAATGCCATTACCCGCTACGAAGCGAACTTTGTACGACTCGTATCCCGGGAAAAGTTGTTCCCAGGGTGCGAGTCGTACAAGGGTATGAGTCGTACAGGCATACACCCCCGTGCGTTGTGTATGTACGGTGCGTACCCCAACATCGCGTACCCCAACATCGCGTACCCCAACATCGTGTATCCCAACATCGTGTATCCCAACATCGCGCACCCCAACATCGCGTACCCCAACATCGCGTATGTACGGTGCGTACATACGCGATGTTGGGGTATGCACCGTACATACACAACGCACGGGGGTGTATGCCTGTACGACTCGTACCCCTGGGGACTCTGCTTTTACAGCTGTTTTGGGCTCCCGTAAGAAAAGAGCCGTACGGAGTGCCGTAGGAACGAATCGTACTGGCTGGGCTGGAAACCGCTGCTTAAATACATACAGACGTCGCGTGCATGCTGTTCCGGATCAGAATCGTCGGTTTATTTTAGCTGTATGGTCTTTTGTACGATTTGTATGGAAAGAGGCTTTCTGTACGAATCGTACTTCCTAGGTTGTAAGAAAAGTTTACCGGGTACGAGTTGTATGGGAAAAACGCTCCATACAACGATTTGTACAGCCTTTTTCCAGGATTGGACTCGGCCCCTTTATGTATACCAATAAAATGTATGTTGAAATAATTTTTCAAATATAGATATTAAAAAGTTAAGAAACGTTAAAAAATGAGAACAATTATTACACATGTAAAACATATCAACCAATGTTATAAAAATTAAGAAAAAATTGCAAAGTCTAAATTAAACATATTATAAAATATATACAACTGTTTAATATATAGTAATGAAACATATGTTAGTAAAATGTTGAAAATATATATATAAAAATGGTAAGAAATGTCAAAAATTGTTAACAATGAAAAAAGAGGTGAAAATGTACACCACACAAATGTATATAAATGTGTATTACCTGATTTTTCTTTACTCAACTTTATACATTGTTTTATTTTTACTTGAAGTATATATGATTCAAGATGTAAAACTATAGAATAATTAAAATTGGAAAAAAATCAAAATAGAAATATGTATGTATGTCTTTATTATACAGAATTTGTGGAAGGTGTTGGACTCTAAAGGGGTGACATTTACTTTTCCCACTCTAATCTAACCATATTGGAGGATGGTATTGGAGACTTATGAGTTGAAATGTACAATATTGACTTCAAAATAAAACATTTTACACAACATATCAAAAAATTTAACTTTACACACACAATCAATACTCCACATTCTCACTTTATTTTGTATTTTGTATAAAACGTATTAAAAGCTTGATGTAAAAACACACAAATCTAAATTACAAACCATTATATACATATTTATATTTTAAATGATAATATTTTTTATTGTAATTACTATTAAAAATTCATATATTGCTAAAAATATTTACTACCATTAATACACTTTAAACAATAAATAAAAAATAGGTTAATTAGCAACTATAATCTAATAAAATATTAATATACATTTAATATTTCATTCTTTATAAAAATTAAATTACAATTAGAATTTTTTTTTATACAAGTTATACAATAGCAATTTCTTTAAAGAAATGTAAACATTTTAATTTTCACCTAAAAATATTTCTGAAAATGTTATTTAATTATTTTGTCTATGTTTTAAATACCTATTTTAAATGTTTTGTTTCTTAAAAAAATATTTAATATAATAATATACATTTAAAAATTCTACATTATTTATTTGCCTATCTTTAAAATTATAACACTACAATTTAAATGTAAAACATTCACTTTTTGGAAAATCTCCCCACCCCATCACCTAAAAACCCAATACCACAATAATTCTATACAATAATAGAACTAAAAATAGAAATTCCACAAATTTCATAAGTAAAGTAATATCTCACTAAAAACACAAATAAAAGTCATAATAAATACATACAATCAAACACACTACAATATATTACACGCTAATTAACATAAATGATATTACATACAACGATATTTTATATATCAATATTTTGTACAACAATATTAAAAAGAACACAAAAAACTATGGGGCCCATTAGGATGGCAGGCGGATCGCCCCCGCCAGGCCGGCGGTAGCGATCCGCCCGCCATCCTACCATGATTGACCCCCCACCACATTAGGATGGCTGGGGGGGTCTGCGGCAGACGGGAAGACCGTCCACCGCTTTTCCGCTGGTCGACTCGTCGACCGGGTGGAAAACGGCCTCAATATGGTGGCAGTGTTGTAAGACACCGCCAATCATATCAGGATGCCGGCGGAGACTCGCCTTTCCATGGCGGCGTTGCCGCCATGGAAAGTCATGCGGTTTCTGCTTCTGGGGGCCAGTTGTGGGCCCCCAGGGTGTTGGGGGGCTGGGAGGTGCACATGTGGGGGTACCTATGGTACCCCCCTCATTGTCATGCACTACGTGGCAGGCACCACGTGGTGCCTGCCATGTAGTGCATGGCAATGCCCTGCACAGTACTTTCACATTGCGAGCGGGTCTTCAGCCAGGAGATCCACCCGCAATGTGAAAGGCACAGGATGCGCCCGCCAGTGTGGCGGGCGCATCCTGATACACATGGCGGGACCACTGCAACTTCGGCGGTCGGTCCGTCCCTGGCTCCCTTATGATGGCGGGCGGACTTGTCCACCCGCCATCGTAATGGACCCTACATTTGTCCCGATATTCTTGACACAATATTTTGATATCACAATATAATTTTTCTGATATTTTGTCCAAACACCGTGCAAGATAGACCATCTTTTCACATTCATCTTGTTTGCTCTGGCCAGCTTTTTTTCCCACAAGGAAAGGTGGGTGGCATACCCTAAAATGGTAGTAAGGGTCAAATAAAATGAAAATACCTGTGGTCGAAACAAACCACCGTGGGTTAAACAAAAACAAAGAATCTCTTTGCCCTTTTGCAAGCCTTCCTCAAGAAGAGGAAGTTATGAAGTGCCCACAAATTACGACTCTTGATTTGTGACAGCCAGATCTCCATTTTCCCAGTTACCTACACATAGGAATCGCAACACTCATCATACTGTCAGGCAGTCAGCCCCATCTACAAGACTTGTGGACAAGGCTCTTGGGCAATGTCGTCAAAAACAAAGAGACACCTTTATGCAGGCTCCATAGCAACATTCCATGCACAATGGTTCCCACAATTTTGTATCTTTCACGCTTTGTCTACAAGTCTTTGATACACAAAATAGTATCAGAACACATTTGCTGGTGAGTTGAAGTACATGTATTAAATAATCAGTGACAAAATGATTGAAAGAGAAATATTTAAGAAAAATAATGAGGAAAGTGAGTGTTAATACGAAGGGAGAGATTGTACAGACAGGGTTAGGTTATAGTCGAAAGAAATTGTATAGACAGGGTTAGGTTAGAGTCAAAAGAAATATTATACCTCAGAGAGTTGTCCTCCATAACAAGGTTTGACTTATGCTTTTTCCGTTTTCCACTGTGAGTCCTTGTACTCGGTTCTGTGCTATTAGTGTTCCCCAAAAGCATCAACATAAATAGAAAATAAACAAAGATTAGCAGAGCTTAGACAGTGGAAAATAATAAAAATTATTTAATGCACAGACTAAGGTCCACGAGGTCTGTTAGCAGACATTTTAAAAAGCATCAGATTGATTGATTGATTGATCGGGAATTTGTAATGCGCTACTTTGCTCGAAGGCGTCAAGGCGCAAATGATGGAAAACAATCAGCCAAATCTAGAGAAAGAAGGACTTTAGGGGTAAGCTTCAGAAAAGAGGAAGGTTTTGAGAGCTCGGCGAAACAAGAAAAAAGATTCCTGATTCCTGAGATCAGGGGGAAGCTCATTCCAGAGTCTAGGGGCAAGGGCAAAGAAGGCCCTACCTCCCCACCTTGCTTTCGCAAAGCGGGGGACAGTTAGCAACTTCAGACTGGAGGATCGCAGGGCCCTACCTGGGGTATAGTACGACACCAGAGACCTAATGCCCTCTGCCCCTGCGTCATGAAGAGCCCGATAGATGATGATCAAGGTTTTGAATTTTATCCTGGCATGGACCGGAAGCCAGTGAAGATGTTTCCTGATGGCAGTTCCAGAGGAGCGTCTAGGGGCGTTAACGACAAACCTTGCTGCCGCGTTCTGAACAACTTGCAGCCGATGGACCAGATTGTTGCTCATCCCAAGATAGAGGGCATTACAATAGTCCAAGCGCGAGGATAGAAGGGCAACCGAGACTTGTTTCCGAGCATCAGGGGAAAGGTAGTGGGTGAGCTTTCTCAACACCCTTAGAACCCCACAGCAGGTGGAAACAGTCCTATTCACTTGCTTGTCAAAGGCAAGTGAAGTATCAAATAGGACTCCCAAGCTATGGGCAATGGAGGAAGGCTGTGGGCATACTCCCAGAGCCGATGGCCACCAGTCAGCTGACCAGACCTCTTTGTTTCCCCCAAACACAAGGATTTCAGTCTTCTCCCCGTTCAACTTTAAGAAGTTTGACGTCATCCAACCTGCCACGGCCCCCATGCAGTTCCTAAAATTGAGGGCCGTAGACCCAACAGATTGTGACAGGGAGACCATGATTTGGGTGTCGTCGGCATACGAGAGCACTTCCAATCCAAAAGATCTGACAAGCCTAGCAAGTGGAGCCACATAAACGTTGAAAAGAGTGGGGCTCAAAGAAGAGCCCTGAGGGACCCCACACTGCAAAGGCTTGGCGGTGGAGAGGAAGTCACCCAGTTTTACCCTTTGCTCCCTATTATTGAGAAAGGAGGTGAGGAGACTGAGAGCCAGCCCCTCCACCCCCATCTCGCCAAGTCGGGAGGCCAAGATGGTAGGGGACAGGGTGTCAAATGCGGCTGTAAGGTCGAGCAGGATCAGAAGCGTAGTCTGCCCCCTGTCGACCTTAGCACGGATGTTATTGACCACCACTGTAAGAGCTGACTCGGTGCTATGCTCCTTTCTGAAACCGTGCTGGGATGAATCAAGCAGGCAGGTTTTGTCAAGAAATGAGCTGAGATGAAAATTCAGGTGAGCCTCCAACATCTTGGCCGGGGCAGGAAGGAGGGAGATGGGACGAAAGTTCTTTAGGGTCCCAGAATCCAAAGTGGCCTTTTTTAGGAGGGGCTTCACAATAGCAGCTTTCCAGGAGGCTGGTAAAGTCCCACTGGGTATAGCCTTATTCATAACCACCAACATGGGGGGAATTAGAGTAGCCCTGCAGTTTTTTAAGATTTTGAGCGGACAGGGATCAAGAGGAGAGCCCAACAATCTCTCAAGGTCAAAGGCCATAAGAAGAGGAAAGCTGGGGAAGGTTTCGATAGGGGGAGTCATATTCACCAGGTCAGAAGAGTAAGGGTGAGTGAGATTATCCTCTTGGAGGGCTGTGTAAATATTTAATACCTATGGCTTCATTTAATTCTGAGATCTCATACTTCATAGGTCTTGTTTCAAGTTGAAGATTTCCACATTGTCCTGTCTTGCATTTATCTCTATTATTTTGTCCTCCACTAACATAAGTATAGGGAAGTAATTAAGTTAAAATGAAAAGCTATCTTACTAAAAACCCTTTCTGGTCCACATGCATCACATGGTTTTGTAGACGTTTTTCCTGCTATAGCTCGTGATGATGTAATCTTTTTCAGACTTTTATTCAGCGCTTCTAGCTTTTTAAGGGTTTCAGCCTCTGATACAAGAATAGTCCTAGCACTGTCTTTCAGCCATGAAATTGTTGTTTCATTTCTTAGGGCCTCCCGTGTCTCACCAACTCTCACTCTAAGGAGCCGATTCCGATGTCGGACGGACCTGAGTCCGTCCGACATCGGTCAGGAACCATGACCGACCGACCCACTGTCATCGGTCACGGCCCTGCAAGTACAATGCGACCCAACCCTGTTCAGTCGCAATCATATCTCAGACAATGGGAGCATGCATTCTGGGCGGAATGCATGCCCGCATTGTGCAATGGAGGGGTGCAGTCCATCACTGCACCCTGTGGCCGGCACCCCAGGGTGCCTGCCACCGGGTGCAGGGATCTACACAGGGGCACCATAGGTGCCCCCAGGCCGCCATATGGCGGCCTCGCACCCATGGGGGCCCTACTGGGGGCCCCCAAAGACAGTTTCCGACTTCCTTTTCGTGCCGGAAAGACCAGCACAATAAGGCAGTGAGAAACTGCCATTGTACTCCCTCAGTCGTAAAGAGGCAGCCGGGGGAGTACTGAAGGATTTCTGGACGGTGGATGGGCTCTCCGAGCCTGTCATCAGCCATCCGGAAATCCGAGTCGAATTCCTTTCCGACCGAGCCCATCGGAATGGCTCGGTCGGAAAGGCTGGCACATTCTGATGCCGGCGGAAGGGCTCCGAACGTCGTTCGAAGCCCTTGGGACCTGAATCGGAATCGGCCCCTAAGTAGTTTTATCATGATTATGTTGTGTGAGACTTGCTTATGTAGTGTCAAGTATTCTTGCTGAATGTTTTCACATATATAAAGATCGTTGCCACACTATTTTTGTCGATTAATGAGGTAATGAATGGTTCAAGCATTGATTTGCAAAGTTTAAAATGTGAAGTTGACTTTCTAACCTACTTATTTTCCACCTTCATTGTGATCCTGCAGAAATGTTTTATTTTTATTAAATAGACCTTTCAATTCTTACACGGTTTACTGGTTAGAAACTGATATTAGAAAATTAAATAACATAGTACATATGTGAGTAAGCCAGCCTGAAGGAAGCAGACTCCATGTGAATGCATAGTTGATAACATGTTATAGAGAGTGTAACATTATTGTCTAAGGACTATTGTATTCGTGAGAGGTGAGGAGTGATCCTGTTTCCAGGAGAGCATCGAACGCTGATTAGCTGATGGAAAGACGTGATGTGAAATATGTTACAAATTTATGAAATGTGAAGTCTATAATAGTGCATGTTCCTAGAGTAGGTTAACAGTCTTTTTTACCACTTTCTTTTGCCCCATTTTCCATGTACCCAGACCAAGGAACTGATTACAAGTATCCATAGGACTGCTGTACTCAGGTGGAGGTGCAGTGGTGGTCAGGGACCGCCGCACCTGCGGTCTGACCACCAAATTATGGGTTCGGAGGTCGGACCACCATGGAACTGCTGCAACCACAAAGGAACCATGATCCCTGGCAGTTGCACAGTGGTCAGGGGAAGCAATATGCTTGATGGTGGTGCTGTGGCACCGCCAAGCATATTACGACTTTCCCCACACCACCAGCCTTTTCATAGCAGTGAGCCCACCATGAAAAGTGTGGCAGTGGGGAAGGAAAGGGGGCCCTATACAGCCCCCTGTTGCCCTGTTGTCCCTATGCATGTGGATTTATGCAGGGGGGCACATGTCTTTTTCTCAAATACAATGGCAAAGGTGCATCGCAAAAGGTGATAAAGTGGTGGGGGTTTACCCTGTTGATAGTAAACCATGTCGTTTAATCCCTGTTTCCACTTCTTGTAGAGCTGATTGGCTTTGCCTCTTCTAAAATTTTCCACCACAGACTTCAATACTCTTTCTTTATTAATAGATTACTGCTGCTATTTTCAGAGGAGTTAAAAGGTAGAATTCAGAATCATCTACCTTATATCCAATCCTATCCATTGCCCACTTAGGCTTTCCACCAATTGATTTGCCCTGGGAAACTGTGGCATATTCAACTGCAGAAAGCACTGCTGTTATAAGAAATTCCTTGTACTAGAAGGGGCAGAAGAATAATAAGATGACAGTGAATGTTCAAGGAACGGTTATATGTTGTTTTCTCCTCTATTTTCCTTCTTCTACTCTTGTCCATCATCAATTGAATGTGACTTTAACACTCATCATACATATTACTACATGTTTCAAAGCACAGTAACACAATTACTGTTTCAGTCAGTGATTCAAGTGTGGGTCAGTATCCCATGTAGTCAGCACATGGTCAGGGCTCTATGAATCACCTCGCTCATTCTCTGAAATGCCCAATCTTACAGAGACCACATTCACAGAAGAGGACATAATGCAGATAACATTGCCTCTAGGACAAAGACACTGTAAATGACTTGACTTCTTGTTGGAACTGACAGTGTCTGGTTGGCTGAAGGGACACCCGAGCTAGGCAGAGCAATGATTCAGTCAAGGGCAGGTGATTACACTCACTGTATAATCCGTGCTCACCCTTGGGTAGCTTGGCACTGAGCAGTCAAGCTCACTACAGAGGTAATGTGTAAAGCAAAGGTACAGCAGCCACTCGCAGTAAACATGCTGAGCATCACAAGAGAAACTTCACACAGGACTAATGCAAGAATGTTTATATTCAACACACATACTCAATTATAACATGACCATCATATACATTTGGGCATAAAATATATTCAGAAATATTACTAGCAATACTCGTCCCACTCGTATTGTAGTGATATTAATAATACGCACACTGTGGACAATTTCTAATCTAACCGCCCCCAATTGAGAGAGAGCACCCTTATGTGGTGTGTGATATCAAAATTATGCACATACACAAAAATAGAACACTTTTCAGCAGCACCGCGGGCCAGAGTAATGCGGGAAATCCCAATGTCAAAAGGTATTGTGCATTTGGCAACAATCAGAGTATATACAGCACTGCTGGCCGGAGACATCAATCACAGGCGGTCCACACATGATACCTCCACTCACACACACTCACTCCGCACTACTCCGCGGTGCTACAGGTATCATCCAGTCCATAGGGCACACTCTTACACTTGCATACGTACTCAGCACCCTAATGCAGTGCCACTGGTATCCAGTAGGTCAAATTTTCACCCCCTGCAGACTCCGCGGCCCAAGCCTCTCTCCACCGTTTAGTTCACTCTGATTGTCCTATGCCCCCGGATGGAAGATAACCAAACCCGCCTCCCGGACAGTGGGCCGCCCACAGCCGAAGTCACACTTAGTCCGGGTCCTCGGGAAGTAGTTGGGAATATGTAGCAGTTTTATTTAGGAGGTAGTCGTAAACAAGGGAGAGGTTAGCAACCACTTGGGAAGTTTACCCAAGGGTCTCAAAACACAAAGGAGTCACGTAGTCTCTTGACCCACTACCGAACTGCTTCGGAAGCTTTCTTTAACCCAGTCAATCTTTCTCGCTACTGCCTGTCACCAAGATGTTTTCGGGAGGGGACAGGTGTGAAGAGGGCAGTTGGTCCGCCGCAACGAGAGTCAACAAGGAAACAACCAATGAATGGTGAATAACATAAGGGAGCCTCTCAATAGGATGAGGCGTCCGATCAGTACACAATGATCCGGGTCATGCCCAGGCGATCCAGGCACAGCGTCTAATACATGTAGGGATGAGTCACACCAGGCACTTTAGATTTCAAACATGATGAGTTGCAAATTCCGCACCTCCCTGGAAAGGAGGCACAAGGACCGGTGCATGTTGTGTTGGGTTGCACCAGGCAATTTCGGTCGCACACAGCGAAGAGTTGCAATTCTGTACCTCCCTGAAACTGAGGCACAATATCTGGTACACAATGATTCAGGTTGCACCAAACCAGTCAGCTGACACAAAAACAGGTGCAAGTTCAGCAGAGCCACATGAAGTAGAATAAGGTACCACTTCGGGTACACCCCCACCTCCAAGGGTACCAACCTGTGAATCGGACACCACACGCAACAAGCATGCAGTCAGTATTTCGCATGAGAGAAATGTGGCACTATCGACAAGATGGGGAGTCCCACAACCGGTGAATCTGCTCACCATCACCAGACACACCTTAGATGCAGGCAAGATTTCTGGGGCCCCACACTAGGCAATCTGATCTCCAGACACAAGTCTTAGGTCCACGCTCACACCACGCTACCAGTTTGGATTTAGTAGCTGAGGAGGGTACTTGAGAGGGCACTGCTCTCCAGATGTCACAGGTAGATGGTGTAGGTCCCTCGGGGGAGATCTTTGATGTCCCTGAGATCTCCGAGAGAGAAGGAGGCTCACGTTCAAGCCCTTGGAGAGCACACGCCAAGGTGCCACACTTCAGCAGGTCCTCGGCTCTCCTCTGACAATGTGCACCACACAGTCTTGGTTCTCTGGTCCCATGTCCCCACAAGCGTATCTCACCCTTTGCTGAAGGATGGCCCCCTTAGGTATACTATTGTGTGACTTTGAAGTTGGGGTGTTTAGTGAGTTTTCCCTTTGAACCATAGATGCCTCCCCTAAATGAAGGCCTGTCTGCCATGGGGCATTGGAATGCAGATCCTAATCTTCAGTGAGGCCATGATCCAGCCCCCTGGAGGCCCAGTGATACAACCTCTATCTTCAGTCTATCTCATTCGGCCCTCAAATGGCAGAGCTCTGCTGTTCCCGTGGGATGCCCATGGTTTATGGCTGTTAATTGGGGAATGCACAGATGTGCTCCCCCTGACCTCTGGTGTCCACTGGAGCCAGATACCACAGGTCCCGGGACACTTGGAGCATAGAAATGTCTATATTCTATAAGTGGCATTTTTAAGCGAGTTTTGCCTAAACCCCCTTTACCAATGGAAAGGGTTTGGCACTGCGACTCCATTGCAATGAAACATCATGAGGCTGCTCCACTGCAATCGGCTATTGCAGTCTGAAGCACTCTCAACCACTTCCCCAGGTTAACCTATCGGAAGAGCTGGTCTCGTAGGTAGTGAAAACATACATAGGTATTCATCACTACCTGGACGCACGTGTGCTATTGCACACACCAACCTGCTGTGGTAGAAGGGACACATAGTTCCCAGCACCAGTGGTGCCAGTGTGCCGGCCCAAGTCTGCACAACAGATTGGACATGGGTTTACCTAATACATGTGTCTGTGCACATGCACTAACCTGTGTTGGAAGGCGGCATCCACAATCACGGGCACCATAGATGTGGGTGAGCACTCACAGTGGCCTACAATGACAAGCTGCTCATGCATTTACTCACGATAGATGCTAGTGGGCACCCACCAGTCTGCCATGACAGATTGGCCAGTGTTTCAGAACATGGGTTGTTATCCAATGCAGATAGGAATGTCACGTGCACTTTCACACCTTATTTACAGTGGGAAAGTGCCCAAAGCCCAGAGGCCACATAAGATAATCAGCAAAAATCCCCGTTATGGAAAAAGTCTAAAATTTCAGGAAAACGCTACCTGACGGGTATCACTTGCAACACTGCTCAATGCTAGTTTTGTAATTTCTTTTCCCCCCAGATTGTAGTTGACAGTGGCAAAATTACTGGATGAGCTTGTCTCTTCATAGGATCCCCATGTCTGTGACATGCTATCGGCATTGACATTATGTGTACCAGCTTGATGCTAGATGGAAGAACAATAGCTCTACAGTGTAACTGACCACCTTAGAGCATTCCAGTTGCATCCTCTAAGGGGTGTAGCCAGGAGAGAGATTAAGGGTGATTGATCTGGATGACTGTGCCATAGGTATAAAGCTACATCATTTTGAGGGCACACTCCATGGACAAATAGTCTTTGTCTGCCACAGGCTACCATTGCTTCCTATGCAAACACTTGCAGCATAGGTACCAAAAGGGTTCACCTTTCACATTCTCTGATTTATGACTGCAGACAGCCCACACCCTTACAACTGAAGAATTCTTCTGCATAATGAAGATATTTTCCATTTTGTGTCTAATCAGTACACAGTTTTGGTACATAGCATTTTTCAAAGCCCTAATCCTCTGCTGACAGACGGGTCTCCACTCTATTCCGATGAGCAGTATCTTTATAAACAACTAGGTAAAGGGGCTGCCACTCTGGTAAAACCAAGGAGAGCCTGCTTTAAAAACGGCAAGTTTCATAGAAATCCCTACCTAGTCTCCAGGTCTACAGCACAGGCCAGGCCGCAATAACCTCAACCTTCGCCTTACCTTAAATATTTTGGCACATGAATGTGATCTCACTTAGGGCAAACCAGTACCTCACTCCTTCTATACCAAGGCTTCTGACTCTCATGCTGGGCAGAACAATATTAATCTGCTGAGGGTAGTTACAATGGTCAGACCTAAGGATGGGCCTGTCATTCAGTTAGGCTAGATCATGTGGGAGACCAGATCAAAGGTTAGTTTTTTTCGGATTCCACTCAAGATGGTTTTCATTATTCCATGGTAGGGGATCAGTCCTTGTTGGCACTTTAGTTGACATAAGGTTGTTAGATGTCAGGCAACTCAAATTGTGTTTAATCTCTGTAGCATTCTTCACTGTTTACCATCCCATCCTTCTTTCTCAGCGATGGGATATTGATGTTTGCAGTCAAGATCTTACCTGACAGATGCTCCTGTCAGAGTGTGCCCAAAAGGTCTCTAGGCAATCATTTCAGTTTGGATTTTGTTATCTTCCCTATGGAGTTCCACAGGGATCCTCGCTGAGCCGTGCACACTTCAATCTTTTTATAGCCTGACTTTGCTAACCAGGCATTATGGTTCCCCTTTTTTATGCAGATGATACGCCGTTGATAGTGAAAGTGGAGAATACTACCTCCATGCAACAATTTACAAAATGTATTCGGTTTCAAGTTGGCTGTTTGACAGCCACTTGAAACAATACAGATAAAACAGATAAAGATTCTTTTCGTTGGGCTCCCCATTTGTTGGACACTAATGTTTGTGGTCTGCTTCTGGTGGATGATACTCCAACTCCTGTCGATCGTGCCCAAACCTTGGAGTCATATTTGACTCTGCACAGTCTTTTATACCTCACTTTGATAAATTGTATAATATTGTTTTTCGCCCTGAGGGCACTCTGGTAATTTCTTTGTATGTTTCTAATCTTCTTTAGAAAAACTGTGGTGCAGAGGATCGTGTTATTCTAGGTGGATGAGGGTAAGTCTGTCCTCTTTGGGTTGTCTCAGTTCTTGCTTAAGAAACTGCAGATAATGCAGACTTCTGCAGCAAGACTAATTCTTGACCTGCCTAGAAGGGATCATATCTCATATCACTTGACAAAGCTTCACTGGTTGGCACCTTCCAAAAGAATTCTGTTGAAGTCACTGTGCATATGTGACAAAGCTGTTAACATCCGAGGTCTTCTTCTTTGATCTATCTTTCAGCACTATGTGCTTGCTAGACAATTGAGGTAATCAGCTGCATTATTACAAGCAGTGGCTTCTGCCAGATGTTCTAGGATAGGTGTCCAGGCTTCTGTTTATCTGACGACCCAGCCTTGGAATATTCTTCCTGTGCATTAATGCGATATCATCAAATTATCTTCCTTTTAGGAAGTACCAAAACCTGGCTTTTTTCTCTAACTACAAAATTGAGTGCAGTCACACTCTTGTCTGTTATGTCCCTTTCCCTCACAGTGTGGGGATACTTTTTAGGGGTACTCTGAACTCGCAAGTTTATTTCTATCTTTCATTCTCTTTCAACACAGCCAACACATGTTTACTTAGCCAAAGTAAAATCCAAGTGGTACAAGTGAAGGCAGATCTGACCCATGCTGTGTCAATCCGCTTTACCTCCCAGTACCTCTTGTAAGATCTTTGGTCTAGTGAACGTAAATGGTTGAAGTCTGGCTATGATCCACCAGGCATCTGATAGGCATCATGCTTAGTGATCAGATTCAAATGCATATTGAGAAATAAAATATCTGGTGGTCCAATCTACTCTTGAAGCTGGAAGTTATGCTTTCCCAGCCACTGCTACAGTTAGCAATGACTTCCACCGGCCACATCTCTTATGTTTCTCTCTGAATGTCCTTAATGGTGGTTGGCGTGGTCATGAAATGATGAGAGTGAAGTGATACTGAATCAGAATTGTCAATATTAATATCCACGTCATTCATTATGACAGGCTAGAAAGAAAACAAAATGACAAGTTGGATAGAAAGAATATATGCAAAAGTAGATATCACCTTCTGACCTCTGGGTCTAAGACAGCTCATCAGAGAGGCAAGATACAGTCATTGTTGCCACTCTACATGAGGTATGAAATCTGGAACCTTTCCTTTCCAGAGGGCTCTTGGACAGGCTAAATTGTTGTGGTACACTTGTGGTAAGGCTTCCTCGTTACATAATAAATACTGTGGCTTGCCGCTAAAAAGCTGTTGTCACTGAACTTTAAAGCACATTTTATTGCACAGACAGGGTCCATTTTGTTCTACTCATAAGAAATGCCCCCAGAGCAGTGGTCATTATCACACATTCTGCATTGATTCCATAGTGAATTCAGTGCTAAAGACAAACACAGGAACTTATGTAGATGATCCCTTATGTTGATGATATAGTGGAAGATGGTCTTAGCTTTTTCTCTTTGCTTACCTTTGTAGTCATCTCAGATCTCTCTCCTTCAAGTAAACATCAGTGGCAAGACACTCACGGGCATACGTCGTGCTTTATAAAATTTAAATCAAATCAAATGTGCTATATGGAGTTTTTCACCCTACATCTAGACAGAAGCTGAAAGGGACTTAAGTGACATCAGTCAGCAGGAAAACAGGAGTCATGAAAGAGACTTCTACCAATACCTTCTCTAAACTGAAGACTTGGTCAAGGATGATATCCTTGGGGACACTCATGTGGCAAACACATGCATCATAATCACAGCTACTGATCTGGTAGAAACAATTTTGTGACAATGAGCTTGAATCTTTTCCCACTACTGCTAGAAGGGCTGAACAGGTACCTCTAAAACTGTAAGAGTACCTTCCATCCAGTGTACTTAGCCAGCAGCAATCCATAGTCGGTCCTTCGGCATTCCATAAATGCAATTTGAAAGTAAGGAACGTCTTTATCACAATAGGTCCATTAGCACTTTAAAGTTGGTGACTGCTCCCCTTGCTTAAACACAGTTCAACTTTTCTCTGTCACTTTCTGTTGAGATTCTTGTGGGAGTTATGCTATGCACTGGTAAAAAGATTGCTGCTAACACATCTGCTGTGGTCTTGGTATCTTCATGCTATGAAGAGAAGTGGTTCATGTGGCTGGAGTACCCTCCCCTCTGTTGGAACAGGAGATTGTCTCTGAGGTTGTTGCAAATTGGAGAGCCCCAATATGGAATACCAAGAGATACTTCACTGCTTGCTCATTTGACAAGGCTGATGAAAGCTATCCTTTCCAAAGGAGGAGATAACAATTTGCAGTCCTAAGACACCCCCTAAGGTGTCTCGCCTTACAGCACCAACCAACCCAGTCCTCGGACTCAGAGACAAATTTATCAAAGAGTTCTATCACCCTAGCAAAGAGTTGTATCACCCTAGCGCCACGCAATGGGGCAAATAGCTGCATTGTGTTACTCTGCCCCAGGGAGGCATTCCATTGGTGGAGAGTGGGTGTTACCATGCAATTTTGGCGCATTCCCAGATTTACCATTATTGATAGAACTGGGAATGCATCAAAATGCTATGCCTTCCCAGGTGAGATGTAATGAGGAGAAATATCTTGATTTCTCCTCATTTTTTTCCTCTTTTTATGTGTGTTGCATTAAATGTAAATGTATGTGTCTTGTAAAGCGCACTGCTGCCCTGAGGCGTCGTGGCGCTGTAGACCGCTGGGGAACCCGTCCTGGCTATCCCTGTGAGATGGTCCCTCCTGGGTATCTCCAAGGTGAAACCAGGCATCCCCGGCGAATGTGGGGGGCCGTTGTGGAGATGAGGCAAGCTAATGCCCAGAGTTGCCGAGTGTGTTCCTGGTTAGAGTAGGTACCGAGGCGAGAATTATCGAGTCCGTTTTTGACCCTGGTCCACGACCCTGCCGCGTCGGGAATTGAACCCTGGTCCCTGGCCGATTCTCTGCTTGCGGATCTGCCGCCTCTAACCAGTGAGCCACACCTCTCCATTCTGAAGCAGACATAGAGAAAAATGCATCAGGGGATTGTTTTTGTGCAGGAAGGTGTCCCTGCTTACAATGCAGAAACCCATGCACCATGGTGCAAGGGTGCCAGACTCGGCGCTTGGCAGCGCATTGCGCGCCAGCACAGGGAAAAGACAAGAATGCTGCACTGTGTGAATTTTTTCATAAATATACCCCTTGGCGTCTACTGAGCAGAATACAATGCAAAACAGTGACCTCAGACAGAGCTGACCAGAATCTGTTCAACCAAAAAAGGGCACTGTCAGTCTACTCAATATACAGTGTTACAGCATTTGCATTGTCTGCTTTGGCCGCCATTTCGTTCCCTCAAGCAGAGAAATAGAACACAGAGTATGAAATGGTGGCTAACAATGAAAATCGTTGAAGGAAAATGTGTGATTTGGTAAAACTTGGACATACCATGAATACTACTGAGATAGTTACCAGATGTACACTAGTGTGACTTATATGTTCAGCTTAAGCACTCCAGGAACTCTGCACCACAAATCTCTTATAGAGCACGTCAAGGCAACGAACTAGCTCTTCGTGTAACAATAGAGTTACTAGCTCAGATAGGGTACTTCTTCAATTCCTGCAAAATATAGCACGACCATTCTAACCATACAGCATAGGATCACCATTGAGGTCAGGAACATGTTAGTCCCCTCCCATATTCTCAGGGATTGCTGAAATATGCAGAGAGACTTGTAATTCTAAAGAGAATAGGATACAGATTGAGGCTTTCTGAGGCTACAACACAATTTTTTTTAATTGCTCAACGAAAGTTCGTCATCACAATGGAGGCGGAGGTAGGGAGCATGTCACTAGGAAAGTACATTTTACAGCTGCTTTGTACATAATTAGATATAGGGCTTCCAGTTTTACTACATTTATTTTTGACATTTCCATCTGTATTTATCCATATGTATAATTTGCTCATTTTATCTGTGTTGTCCATATTTTTTAGGGGGAGAGGGTTGTAAAAAAATGAAGCTGCAACAAGTATATTTCTGCATGTATTTTTGTATATTCATACAAACATTGCTGATGAATTTTGATGCCATATACAATAAATACACTCATATGAAAACAGCAGCATTGTAGCTCACACACAATCACATCTGCGGGTTTTTAAGTTTCCTTAGAAAATGTTATTGGCTTAGCAGTCTTGGTTAGAAGCACAGAGATTATTTGAAAAATATATTTTTTCGTTTTTATCCATATTTAAAAATAAAGACAGCAAGGGAAAGAGATTGTTTTCTGAATGTATGTATCGGTAAAAATCACTAAAACTGAAACCAGGGAGCCTTTATTATATTATACCTTTTGATTTACACAATTACAATCAGATCATGCATTGAACCCCGAACGGCATGACTTTTTGGTCAAGGGCCAGAGCCCAGATCATGATTCAGGACTGCGCTGTTCGAATGTTAGCAATATCTGTCCACTAAAAACGAAGGGCTCCATTTAAGGTTTAGCAGCCCAGCCACAAAACGGCAAGGGTGGCTGAGGCGCTGTCTCCAGCCACAGCAGGGATGGCAAATCTAAAGTTGTGCACGGGGTTAACGGGTCTTCTGGTTTGCTGAAGATACTTCAGTGGTCCCTGTGATGATAAAAACAGATTGACTTGGTTGCACGGTGGACCTGTAAGAATGTTTTTCCTTTTTAAAGACAACCCCTTAAATTTGGGGTTTGCCTTCATCGAACTAAAAACTAATGCATCTGGAAAGTTTGCAGTTTTCTCCTAGCACATGAGAGACATATTTCGATTTTTCATGTCAGAACCACCATGTTGTACATGGCAGACCCAGACACAATGTTGCTACTTTTTAAATTTGGATTTAAAAAAAATGTTAATTTAAACTGTGGGTTGGGTGCCTTGCTCTCCATTTTCCCATGGTTAGGTCCGCAGCACTCAATTATGGGACTAATCATTGCCTTAACAGGGGACCAGGCCTACCCTAAATTTGTCTGTTTAACTGGTGGTTCTGTTACAAACAGTGCTAAAAAAGCGATACCAAAGGGGATGATGGACGGAGTGTTTGAGCAAATCAAACACTCACCCCCAGTCAACTGATCTGGGTTTAATCCATCATCATTCTTTAGCTCACTCCACCACCCCAGTTCAGACATGGCCATATGCAAATCAGTCTGTCCCTGTGCCTCATGGGAACAGTCCATCCCGAACTGCCAAGCCATGTCTTCCCTGACCAGAAACAAGCATCCTGGGACAAGTTTCGGGTTCATAACCCTCCTCAGCCAGGCTATCTTGAATCCAGTGGCAAAGTGAGCAAGGGACCCACGTCTGGGCATACCCTGCCAACTTAGGGCGAACAAAGCGATACCAAAGGGAATGATGGACGGAGCGTTTGAGCAAATCAAACACTCACCCCCAGTCAACTGATCTGGGTTTAATCCATCATCATTCTTTAGCTCACTCCACCACCCCAGTTCAGACATGGCCATATGCAAATCAGTCTGACCCTGTGCCTCATGGGAACAGTCCAGCCCGAACTGCCAAGCAATGTCTTCCCTGGACCAGAAACAAGCATCCTGGGACCGGTTTCGGGTTCATAACCCTCCTCAGCCAGGCTATCTGGCTTGGCAGTTCGGGCTGGACTGTTCGCATGAGTCACAGGGAAAAGACTGATTTGCATATAGCTATGTCTGAACTGGGGTGGTGATGTGAGCTAAAGAACGATGATGGATTCAACCCAGATCTGTGACTGGGGGTGAGTGTCTGAAAAGTTTCAGCGCTCCATCCATCATCTCCTTGTGTTTGCTTTGTTCCCCCTACGTTGGCAGAGTATGCCCAAACGTGGGTCCCTGGCTCACTTTGCCACTGGATTCAAGCTAGCCTGGCTGATGAGGGCTGTTATCCCAAAACCGGTCCCAGGATGCTTGTTTCCGGTCCAGGGAAGACATGGCTTGGCAGTTCGGGCTGGACTGTTCCCATGAGGCACAGGGAAAAGACTGATTTGGCTATAGCTATGTCTGAACTGGGGTGGCGAAGTGTGCTAAAGAACGATGATGGATTCAGCCCAGATCTGTGACTGGGGGTGAGTGTCTGAAAAGTTTCAGCGCTCCGTCCATCATCTCCTTGTGTTTGCAATCATTGTTTTTAGTTCAGAGAAAAGCGCCCGAACCACTGAGATCAGAAGGCCCTGAAAGAGATATAATAAACGCAGGAGAATGTTCATTTTTATGGCGTTGCCCCGCCCTATCCAATAGAGATAGGCTGTCCTCCATCTAGATAGATCAGCTTTGAGCTGGCGCAGCAGAGGAGGGTAGTTAGATCCAAAGTGGTGTTTCAGCTTAGGGGTGAGTTAGATGCCGAGATATGTGATGTCTTTGTGCACACTCCGGAAAGGGGTCGCCCCTCCAAGAGTCCTCATAGCCTCCTTGGGCACCATGAGGTTAAGAAGGAAGGATATCGAGAGGTTCACCTTGAAGCCCGAGGCCTGTTCATAGGAGGCGAGTTCAGCTTGGATCGCTGGGAGAGAAGTCTGCGGCCTCGTGACTGGAAGAAGCACATCATCCGCAAAGAGGGATATCTTGTGTTCATCCCTGCCAAATGGGACCCCCCCTATGTGAATGCGCTCTGCAAAAGGTTCGATGCTGGGTGCAAATAGTAGGGGGGGTTAAGGGCACCCCGTCGGGTTCCTCTAGAAAGGTTCAAAGGATCCAAGGGGGTCCCATATACCACGGCCCTCGAACGTGGTGCGCAATAATTCGCACGTACCATTCCAACGGACGTCTCAGCAAAGCCAAACCGATGCAGTGTACGGGTCAAGAAGGCCCAATCAACCCAGTGAAATACCTTCTCCACGCCGAGCGAGAGAAGGACCGCAGGTATGGCCTTCCTCTGTGCTTTCTCAATGATGTGAATTACTCTCCAGAGGCTATCATGGGTCTGCCTCCCCTTGATGAAGCCCGCTTGGTCTGGCTGCACAAGGAACAGCATGACCTTCTCCCGACGGGAGGCCAGGATTTTAGAATATAGTTTGGCATCCAGATTCAGGAGCGCTATGGCTCTGTAAGAGGCGCAGTTAGAGGGATCCATCCCCTGTTTGGAAATAATGGAGATCAGCGCCTCCTCCATCGAAGGGGTCACCTTGTGAGTGGCAGCAATATGTTGAAGAGCGTCACCAAATGGGGGACTATTTACGGCGCAAATGTACGATAGAAGTGGGCGCTAAGACCATCAGGGCCGGGCGCTTTTTGGAGCTTAAGCGAACTGATCGCCTTTTGGACCTCTTCAGTGGAAATGGCACTACTCAGCTCTTCATTGGTGGAGGCCGGAACCTGGTGCAGGTCGAGGGCCTCTAGGTATTGGTCTTGGACTTGTGCGTCTAATTGGTCTGCGGTATACAGGGAGTGATAAAATTCCCCAAAGGCTTTGGCTTTCCCCAGCTCACTCTGGTGGGTAACCCCCATCCTATGTGTTTAATGTACCCCTTCTCCTGCCGCACTCATAATTGCCGTGCTAATAGCGAACCCACCTTGTTCCCTCCCTCATAGCGGCACGCCTGTAATCGTTAGAGGGATTTTTCAGCCCCAGTAGTGTAGATAGCTTGAAGCTTCCCCTTGACCTGAGTAACCTTACGGAAGGATTGGACCAAGGGATTAGATTTATGGTCATTCTCGGCAGTGCGATGCTCACTCTCGAGAAGCAGGCGTTCCCTGTTGCGTTGCGTCTAGTGGCCTCTAGCTCGATACACTTCCCCCTAATCACTGCTTGGAAGGTGTCCCAGTTGTTAGCTAGGGAGGTTTGCTCCGGGTCGTCAAGATCAAAAAATTTAGTCATTGCCTTTCGTAGCTCATCCCTAAGAAGCCGATCTCGACAGAGGAAGTTAGGAAAATACCACCTGGCAATTTTGGAGCGCAGGTCAGGCCAATCAAGGACTAGCTCTAATGGCGCGTGATCAGAGAGGCAAATTGGGTGGAACTGGGATCCCGCTACTGTATGGAGAAGGGACTGGCTTATGAATGCATGGTCAATCCTGAAGTATGTCCTATGTGAGTGTGAGAAGAAGGAGTAATCCGGGGTCATAAGATGGGCCTCCCTCCACGTGTCTATTAACCCCAACCCCTGTAGAGCAGCTTTAAGTGGTTTGCTGAAGATCTCCCCCGAAGCCCTCTGGGAGTGTGAAGTGTCAAACGCCAAGTCCCATATCAAATTGAAGTCCCCGACCAATAGTATGTCGCCCCTTGCAAATGCCCCTAGCGAGGCAAGGAAAGAGTTTAGGAAATCATGTTGCCCTATGTTAGGCGCATAAATTGTGGCTATAGTGCATGATCATTCCCGCAGCTCTCCCCTAACCATCAAGAACCTCCCCTCTTTGTCGGTTTTAGTGTCATGGTGAAGAAACGGGATCAATGTATGAAATAGGAGCACACTCCATTGTGTTTAGTGTGTGCTAAGGAGCGAAAAATCTGTGGGTAGGCCTTATGCTTCAATCGGTGCTCCTCCTTGCGTGTAAGATGCGTCTCCTGCAGGGCGGCTATTTTAATCTGGTGGTCATTTAGGGATTTCCAGACCCGGTTCCTTTTGTTAGGGGAGTTAAGGCCTTTTACATTCCACGTTAGACAATTAATCCCCATCAACTTGCATCAAATCCTCCCACGTGTTTCACCAACTGCTCACCGGGGAGCACGTCCCTCCAGGCCATTCCTCCCCCCTCCCATCGCACCAAAGCAACCTAAAATAGAAGCATAAAGTACTGTGACACCTAAACAATATTAACAGTAACAAATATAAACTATAACTGAAAGCTCGGGGGTTCTCTACCACAAAGGAGAACCGCAATTCGAACATTATCTGGGGCGGTCCAAATTCTGCCTCCTAGGCCCATGGAACTGTTACGTAGGCACAAGTATGATTTTAGCTAGGGATAGCAATAGTGCCGCCAATGGCCAGGATAACCTCGACCCCCCACCCCAGCCTCATCTTGAATAGTCAGAGTGGGCGATGTCCAAAGGGCATGAGTCCAGGGCCCCTGCCAAGACCCGCAAGCTGCAGGCATGACCAACGACCCTGCAGAAAGCACCGCATGTGGATGGCAGAGAGCAGGTATCACATCACCCCGTGGCGTTCTTGCCAGCTCTCCGCTGCTTTAGCCAAGGAACCCCCCATGCTTCTTTGAGCCCGCTGCTTTCTCCACCACTCTTGATTCTGGCGTTCGAGCCGGACCAGGCAACTCGATACCCAGAACAGTTGCTGCCTCTTCCAAATCAGTACAGTGGTAGTTCTAATTATCAAGTGAGAAAGCTAGTCCAAAGGGTTAGGTCCATTTATATTTCACCTTGCGGTCTCTTTGGGCAGCCGTGACTGGGCGGAACAGCTGGCGTCGTACAAGTGTGGATTGGGTTACATCCTGGTATAGGGAGCACGTCGCGCCCTGAAAGGATACCTTGTCAAGTGCTCGCGCCTTCTGAAGAACCAGCTCCTTGGTTTTGAAAGATTTGAATTTTGCCAGCACGTCCCTGGGTTTCCTCGAATTACCTGCAACACGGGGCCCCACCCTGTGGACATGCTCAAGACGAACCTCCGGCACAGAGTCTCCCAGCACCATCGAGAAGAGCCCCACCGTGAAGGCTTCCAAATCGGGACCTTCGCAGCCTTCTTCCAGGCCCCTCATCCGGATGTTGTCCCGCCAGGAGCGATTCTCGAGGTCTCCACATCGAAGCACTGTGGCTTACAGCTGAGATCGCAGTTCATTACAGTGGGCCTCTAAGGGACGCACGCGGTCTTCCAACTCCTGGTATTTCACTTCCAAGTCAAGAGCGCAGGCCCCTATCGAGTCGACATCCAATTGCAGGGACACCAACCGGCCCTCCATTTCAGCCTTAAACGCGTTGAAGAAGCCCCCCATGTCAGCCTTGATATCGTCTCTGAGCTCTTGTTTGAATTGACGTAATGAGGCCACCAAATCTTCTTGTGTAAGCGCCATACTGCCGTCTGGATGCGCTACCCCTTCACTGCCCGATCCTTTAGTAAGGTGGGTGAAGAGGCTGGAGACCTTTGTGGGTTGCGCTTTTATGGGTGGCATGGGAACCTAGGCCCACTGCTTGGTCAGGGCCGTTCTGCGACAGGAGAAACAAAATTCTGGGGGGACTGGGACCTGCCCCTTCGCCCCGACTACGCACCCCAAGTAGGCCGGGAGATCTTCTTGGGTAGGATGATAGATGATCACCGGCGTTGGCGCAGGGCTCCGTTGGCTCCACCTTGCTGGAGGGGCGGACTCTCGGTCCGAAGGTGCCACAGCGCTCAGGACTGCCCGTCGTGGGATCACTGCCGGAAGAGGTAAGCCGCTGCCCGGGTTGTCCTGCTCCAGAGACCAGTTGCACGGGGCCAGGGGACCCCTCCACTCTTCTTGGGGATCCCTCGCCGCTCATCGAAGAAGAGGAGCCCCTCTCCATCCGCTCATACCCTCAGTGCTGTGACCTGAAATTGGCTGGAGGGACGTCTTCTTCAGGGTCGCCGCGAACCAGTGCCTCAATGGGACCCCCCTCCGCGTTCCAACTCCATCTTGATCCTGTGCGAACGAGCTCACTGCCACCAGAGCCACATCGGGAGAGAGCTTGCGTGCTGGAGGATGGTGGGCCCAGGAGCTCCTCACTTATGCCAAGAGGGCTATGGGGGCTGAGGCAGCATACAGGACATAGGGCTAGGAGTCGGGGCTCCCCCACGAGGTTGCGAGATGCCGCCTGACCGCCGCCATCTTAAGGTCAGGCGCCAGACTATTACCAGCGCTCCCTGTGGATCACTCTTGTGTCGGGGGATCCCCTTCTCCGTACCTGGCGTTCCGTTCACCTGCGGTGACCTCTCCCCGAGAGGTCACCGCAGTACGATGGGGGTCCCGACATGGAAAGCCGCCGTTCTGTCGCAGGTGCCGCTACAGGCTCACTTTTCCTTCTTGGCCATTAGAGGGTTCCGAGGGGGGCAGAGGGATAGTGCCACCAATGCCTGCCTGCACTGTGATCTCCACGGGGCCCTCCTTAGGTCTCGGCCCGCAGAGATCGTGGTGGAGCTTAAGCTCGGGGACGGCCACCATCTTAGAAAGTGCCGCAGGCTCCGCTGACAGGAACGTCCTCGCTCCATGAACGGCACCCGAGGCTCCCAACTCGCCTCCAGGAGCTTTCCTCACCTTCAGGCGCCCTCAGGCATCGGGCAATTCGGCTTTGGGGGCTGGAAGTGCCGTGACAATCGTAGATATTACTGGGTCTGGAGAGGAGCCGATCGGATTCACGTCCGATCGGCCATGATGGTTGGCCACGCCCCCCCAGAGTATTTTCTAATTCCTCAATATAATGCCCCAAGCCGAAAATATATTGTGTTTGAGTATCAGGTGCTTAGCACACAGTATTGTGCATCTTTTCATCTGGCCAATATGTTAAGTATGTGGGGTGTCACTTTGTGTATTTCTATAACTGGACAGTATGCAGGGCTCTCAGCTGTACTGAGGCCACCTCTAATGTTCAATAGTTGGCCCAATTTGAATTTACTATTGAAAAGCATTACAATTGGTGACAAATAATTAAGTTTTGATTAAAATGATGGTGAAAAGTTGAGAAAATGAGAGTTGTACCCACAGATAAGGTAACTTGAAAGCAAGGAGGTCATGGACATTGATTGTACTGCACCTACCTCACAATTGGCCAGAATTGTATTGAAATGCACCAGTCCAGAATACTGTGACTAAATACTAACAGAAAGTCAGAGGTTATGTTATGTAATTTCCTATGACGTAATTGGGTCCACGATCCTGTGATGTCACTTCTTGTGATGTCATCAATAGGTCAAATGGCATATACATCACTTTTGCTACCCCTGGCATTTTAGTTAATTGATGTTCATTGGGTTGTGAGAGATGAGAAAACGCCAATTTTTTGTAACAGTGCCTTTGTCATCTACCTCTAAAAAGACTACAAATCTTAGCGTTTCCAAATACTTGGGGTGTAGAACATAGGGTGAAAGAGACAAGCACACAGAAGCTGATGGCTAAACAAGAGGCCTTTTCATTGCATTTCAGATCTCGGAATGATACTTCTATTCAAATGTGTGAATATGCAGAGCAAATCTTTTCAATTTTCCAACTGCGGGCCTGTCAGTAAAACAATTATCCACATACCCTTGCCCGGTGAATCTGCGCATCCAAAAAGACGACGCCTGTTGCTGTCACTGATACGGTCCGCCGTGGCCTTGCGCAGTGTCCTTGGCTTCTCTGAGACTCGAGGGGGTTTCATGGGACCCAGTCACAGTTACCCTGTTCTCAAGGACAGAGCGGTCTCCTAGAATCCACAATCTTCACTCTCTGTCAGAGGGAACCCGGCTCTAAACCTGCTATGCATAGGCGATGTGAGCCCCGTTCCGACCTCTCTTTGCATGACGGGATCCCCGACACGTGTATTCTGCCTCGAGGAATCTAGCTAATGAAATAATCTTTAACCTCTGACCCTTCCTCGGCTCTCAGCACCTGTTTTCCTTAATACCATGCGTGGCAGAGCAGTGTGTGTGTATCTGCAGGCTGCTCCTTGTTCCAGATAATTAGTCACAGGGATGTGGGATGATTCTAAAGTCTCCTTCAAGTACCTGAAGCTGAGGTTTTACGAACAGATGATGGCTCTTCCATGCTGAAACATAACCTCTTAAATCTGCTTGAACTTTGCAATGCAGAAATAAAGCAAAAGTTCAAAGACAGATAATACTTAACAAAGCCAATAGGTCTGGCTAGTAAATAAAAAAATTCTGCACTGATTGGCGAGTTTGTGATTCAGTGAATGAGCAACTGAGAAAATGTTTAGAAGACTGATTTGATGACTTAGGAGAGAGCTGGCATATATATATGCACTCTGATGGAGTGTTTAACAAAAAAGAAATAAGTAGTTCCATAAAAGTAAGCAGTGGAAGGACACATGTCAGCCAGTCAAGAGAAGGGTGAAGAGCCTATACTCCAGGGGCGGGACAAACACAAGCTGGACAAGGAAAGCAATCAAATGAGAAGCAAGCAAATGAGAGTAACAGTAAAGCTAACTAAAGGTAAGCAATGGGCAGCTCTGAGCTAGGTAAGCCCACAATAAGTCTTTTGCATTCAGGCAGCTTGCAGTGTCTGGTAGGCTCGGCCTAAAATTGCATGTGTCTTAATGTCTGCACTGATGAGCTAGAAATTCACTTGTCATCCTGAGAATTCCACCCCTCAACCACCAGGCTGCTGCCGACGAGTGGCCAGGAGCAGGACTGATAGAAATGTATGACATTATGTTTTGTTCGTTGGGTCCAAAAGCACTAAAATGCCGTGAAGAACAAATGAAACTATTTAAATACATTTAATAATAGGAAATTAGACACATATTTTACTTAAAAGCTAGAAACTGAAAATTATGTGACATGCCAAGCAACTAAAGGCAAATTATGCAGTACATTATATGGCATTTTCCTGTGGATCCCAATGCTATGGAAAATTCAAAGGTTCCTTACGAAAGAAAAATAGACAGATTTAGTAGAACCCCTGCAATTTTTTAAATCAACAATGAATTACATTATCTTGCATGGAAGCACAACACCATGTTCTTAACCTCTTAAGTGCGGCAGTCGACCAATGAACGACGGCCGCACTACCTACCCATTGCAGGTGTTGATCATTGATTGACACTAGGGAGGGTTCTAAAGGGCCCTCTGGTGCTCTGCTCTTTAACCTCTTAAGTGCGGCAGTCGGCCAATGAACGATGGCCGCACTACCTACCCATTGCAGGTGTTGATCATTGATCGACACTGGGGAGGGTTATAAAGGCCCCTCTGGTGCTCTGCTCCGGAAGACCTTCTGAGCAGCCTGACAGATGTGTGTTTTTTACTGTATTGACGATCGTCATGCAGGGCGCTCTGATGTCAATGCAGTAAAAGTGAAAGTAAAACAAGGTGATGGGTGCCTTTTACTTTCATTGAATAAGTGCTCTGGGGCATATATCAGCCCTGAGCTCTGATTCTCACAGGTGAGGTATGATTAAAAAGGAGTCCCCTTTACAATTGTATCTCTTCCGAGTGGATCCCTGCTTAGGGATCGCCAGAGGAGAGCGATCCCTAAGCAGGGATCCACCTACTAGATACCAGGGATAGGGAGAGCAGCCCCTGGCTCAATTTCCCCCATCTGCAAACCGGGGGTGGGGGGCAGAAAGCAACTAGACATCAGGGATGTTTTAGTTATATAAAAATATAGGTTCGGGGGCTGCCCAGCATGAGCATGGCCTGCCTCCACAACCAAGTAAATGGGGAAACAGTCTTTCGGGTCCCCTTGGGGCCAAAAGCCTACTGGACGCCAGATAACTTTTTCTTTTTTTAAATATAGGGTTTGGGATTGCTCACAATGGGCATGATTATGGCGCAACCCCTACTATATGGGATAACTGTCTCGATCTGCACCCCTCCCCCCCACTGGGGAGGCAGAAAGCCCACAAGGGAGTTTTTAAAAATAAAAATATAATATAGGTGTGGGGGCAGCTCAGCATGGGCATGCCATGCCCCACCCCAAGTAAATGAGGAAAAAGTCTTTATGGCCCCCCTGGGGTGCAGATGGGAGCAATCATCCCCGATCTGCCCCCCTCCCCAGTACAGAAAGCCCACTAGATGCTAGGGATTTTTTTTCTTCAAATATAGGTGTGGGGGATGCACGCCATGGACATGTCTATACCCTATCCCAAATAAATGGGGCAACAGTCTTTCTGCCCCCCCAGCCGGCCAGTGAAGGTAATTGCCCCAATCTGCCCCCAGGTAAGACAGAAAGCCCACTAGATATTTGAAAACGTTTTTTTTTTTTTTTTTAAATATTGTGATAGGGACTGCCCATTATGGGCATGGTTATGACCTCACCCCCAACTAAGTGGGGAACAGTTTTTCTGCACCCCCAGGGGGCACATAGGGTAATCGCCCTCAATCCGTCCCGCCCACCCCCCCCACCCCGGGGAGGCAGAAAGCCCACTAGACACCAGGGATTAAAAAATATATATATACATAGGTGTGGCGACTGTCCAGCATGGGCATAGCCATACCTCCACCCCAAGCAAATGGGGCAAACGTCTTTCTGCCAACATTGGGGGGCAAATGGACATTATTACTCCTGATCTGCCCCCCTAAAGGGGGGGGGGGGGGGAAATTCCCTAAACGCCCGGGAAAGTTAAAAAATATATATATATTGGTTTAGGGGCTGTCCACCATGGGCATCATAGGGGTGGGGGCTGCCCAGCATAGGCATGGCCATGCCACCCCCCAGGTAAATGGGCTAACAGTCTTACTCCGCCCGTGGAGCAGAAAGCATACTATAAGGCAGAAATATATATTTTTCTGAAAATAATGGAGTGGGTCTTGCCCATTCAAACATCAGGCTCCACCCTCACCCCTAAAACCTCAACATTCGTCTGCTCCCTTGCGGACTAAAGCATTCCATCCAAGTGGCAAACGAGAAAACATTTGATTCTATGGAGTGCAGTTTTTTACATATGGGCCAAAGAGAGTGTGGCTAAAGATATTCGGACAAAATATCGAGTTGCAAAAATCGGCAGACAGAAATATCGGGAAAAAATATTGTGAAATACAAATATCATGATGCAAAAATATCACTGTCAAGAATATTTTTTTCAGGTAAGTAATATTGTTATTATGAATATCAGTGTCGTAAATATCAATTTCAATAATAAAGTTGTAAAGAATATTGTTTTTTAATTAATTTAATGTGTTTTAGTTTATATATTAATTGTATATGTTAGTTTCTATAGTTGCTATAAGTTTTTTTAATACAGGTTGTTATTTTAAGTGATTTAGAATTTTTTGTGTAATTATTAATTGCAATATATAGTGTTGTAGCAGATTGTTGATTTTGTAGGGGGACAGGGTGGGAAGTTAGTTAAGTATTAATTAATTACTAATCAATAATTGCGTTTAAAGTAAGTATTTGATTGGTATCACTGAGAGATCAGCAATAGGATCAGCTGCGGGATTTGGGGCTGTGCTCGGCCGCCACCCATGGAAACCGGCCAACACCAGACATTTTTAAAAAGTAGACAACCAGGGGATTTCAGATTGGTGTGCTTTGCATGAATTCCCAAAGGTTATCTTATCCATAATGCCCTGCAATCTTCCATCTTTGCCTGAAATCACTTATTTTATTTACATTTCTATGATGTAAAAGTCAGGATCCACTATATTCCACAAGTGGGGTAATGCTGGGTGGTAGAAAGTTTGTGGATTCCTGCAGATTCCAGTCTTTTCCAACACAAAAATGTAAGAAAGGGGGCGTGGCTAAGCCACGGGGCGTGATGGCCGCAGTGTAGCAGAGCTCCCCTCGCTCATCCGGCATAATTATCCAGATTTTGTGTGATATCTTTCTGTCGGAAGGCTCGGTGAATGTGAGGAGGAGCCGGGGGCGTTCCGACATCGACCAGGAGCTGGGAATCCAGCGAGATCGGAGAGCGGCCTGACTGCGAGGCGGAGGCTGGGACCTCGCGTTGGTGGAAGCAGCAGCGCGCGCACCCAATGGCTGTGGGGGGACGCCCGGGGCTCCGAGGCCGAGAGGCTCCCGCAGTGTGTCTCTTCTCTGGAACGCAGCACTGGTAGCTGAGGGCAGGTGCAGACGGAGCGGCGACCTTAAGCGGGCTGCGACGCATCGGTGAACATATGGTCGGCGCGGAGGAGAGGCCACCCCGAGCACCAGCATAGACCGGACCGGGTCTCCAGCCGCCATTTTCGATGCACAAATCGCCCGGGGGCTGCCCGGGTGCGTTTCCCCCCCCCCTCGCCCCTCTCCATCGGGGCAGTGACTGTGGACAGTAGTGGACGGCCCAAGGGGGCGGACAGAGCTGTGGCGGCCTGTGGGAAGGGGCAGATGGTGGGGAACCAGTGTGAGGAGCCGAGGTGGAGTAGTGGTACCTCCTGTTGCCTCGAGACCCTTCAGCTTGCCCCCCGTACATCGTGACGGAGATACCGCCTCCAGAGGACTGTGACAGCACGCAGGTACCGAGGGGTGCTGATGCAGGGGCCCAGAGTTATGCGGGGCCCAACAAGCCATAATACACGGAGGTAGGCATGCAAGAAGTGGGCCCGGGGGGGAGAAACAGTTGAGCCTATTCCCTCTGGCCCGTGCAGTTATTGACCAACAGGAATTGATGCAGTGCACCACAGTGACAAGGAGTTAGACGGAGACCAGCCCATTCTTTACTTGGAGAGAGCTGCCCATACATCCGGCTGTTTAACCCGTATCGCTGATCCTTCTGGGCCCAGGTGACACGCATTTGGAGCACTCTAGGAGCATTAATCAGCCCGCCCCAAATAGAAGCTAATTGCGGACTGGGTGTTGCGATTGTGGTACTCTGGCCCGCATCCCCCTGAAAGTGGACCCCATGTTGGGACGTTGGTGCCTGGACCAGTTGGAGTGGACTTCCTGCTCATATTCCCGGGCACGGTTGTGTGCCCTTGTTGCCAGGTTGCTCGACCCACTGTGCGTGCCGGGATATAATTTCTGCGCCGCAATGGCGTCCAACAAAGGCAGCAAAACAGGACATCAGTCCAAATTGGACAAGTTTACACTCCCCAAACCATCTGTCTCTGGATCATCCCCCACGACTAGAACTGTAGGTGCGACGGGGGAGGCAGCCACAGAAACCTCACTCAAAGATGTCCTAGAAGCCATAGCTGGAATCAAGACCTCATTGGTACACAAGATGGATACCATCACGGTGGAGGTCAACTTACTCCGGGCAGACTTGAACAAAAACAACGAGTAGATCAAGCAAGCAAAGCTCACCACGGCAATCCTTGTGGAAGACACCTCCCAGCTGCAGACAGAGGTCAAGGAACTGCAGCAATTCCGGAAATCGGCTGAACTTAAACTGGATGACTATGAAGGGCGTCTATGATGCAATAACGTGCGAATCCTGGGTGTTCCGGAGTGATGGGACGGGCAGGCCACGTATCTCTTCGTCGAGGATCTTATCTTAAATCACCTTCAACCCAGGGGGTGCGGGAAGTTTTTTGTTATTGAGAGAGCGCATAGAGTTCCCGGGGGACGGCCGAAACCTGGGGCTCGCCCTCGTTCGATCCTCGTTAGGGTTCTCAACTTCCGCGACAGAGACGTAATACTCCAGCATGCCCGGACGGGGCCTCCCCTGAAGTATGAAAACGCGGAAATAACTTTTTTCCCGGACTTCACCCAGTTGGTACAGAGGCAAAGACGCTCCTTTCTGGGGATCAAGAAGGCATTGCGGGACAAGGGGTACAAGTACGCAATGTTGTTCCCAGCCAGACTCCGAGTGGAGGCAGACGGAAAGGCCTGGTTTTTCGATAACCCTGAAATAGCGGCGGACTGGCTGGAGAATCGCTGATTGCTTCCTCGCGGAACTTTGTGGTGAGGGGATTCGGGGGGGCGGATGGGGAGTGGGGGAGTGGTAGATGTGGGTTTATATTGCCACCCGATTTTAGGTAGGGAGCCGAACTCTGGCGAGACTGCCCGATGGTTGTCATAGCGGATGGTTTGAGCCTTCAGAGCTGATATGTTAGACTTGCAGGCTTGCAAGTGATGCATCACACAACTTTACTGATTGTGGCTGGGGGGAGGGAGGGGGTGCAGCGTACCCCATTTTTCTACTTTTAGTATCTTGTAGGGCGACAGGCACTCTGCAAGTTGAGTTATGGGCAGTTTGAAGCCTGGAGCGCAGGGGTGCAGGGAGGGGGTGGTTGGGAGGGAATGTTTTTGTTTTTAGGTTTTGAATTGTGTGTAGAATTTGTTTTTATCAACGTCACCAACATGGGTCCCCGAGCAGGAGCGGATTTTATGCCTAAATATAGATGGATACACGAGGAGATTTAGGGGTTAGAGTCCTCAGCTGGAATGTCAATGGCCTGGGGGACAAAATTAAACGTGGCATGGTCAACCAATATATCAGATGTCATCCTCCTACAGGAAACGCACCTTATTGGGAACACATGTCAGGCTCTGAACAAGGGAGGTTACAGGTTGGTGGCACATGCAGGATTCACTACAGGGTCGCGAGGAGTGGGCATATTAATCAAAAACACGTTCCGTTTCACAGCACAAACCACATGGTCTGACGTATGGGGTAGATATATCGGGGTTTCTGGGATGTGGGATAGCCACCTTTGTCTCAGTGTTTTAACCCTGGTCTACAAAACTACGCATTCTCAGACCTGGGGCATATCCTATTGTTGCTCCCTGTGGGCCTCCTAGTGATAAGGGGAGACTTCAACGCGGTGTTGTCTGGGGCGCTTGACCGCCACCCTCCACGGGAACTCAGACCTTCACAGAAATGGCTACCGGACTTCCTGGAGTCCATGGGACTGATGGATGGGTGGAGGCTATGCAATCCAGACAGGACTCAAAACACGTTCTTGTCGGGAGCCCACCATAGTCTATCTCGTATTGACTATATCCTAGTCCCGGTGGCACAGGCGTTCAATATCCGGGAGGTTCGTCACTTGGGTAGAGGCATCTCAGACCACTCTCCGGTATGGATGAAGGTAGTCCTGGGGAAAATGAGCGCCGGGAGGATAGCCCCCATTAACTCATGGTACCTGAGAGACCCGGAAACTCAGAAGAAAATAGCCCAAGCCACAGACAACTATTTCTAAGACAATGAGGGGACAGTTGACTCAGCTCAGACGCTATGGGAAGCCTACAAAACAGTTATTCAAGGGGAAACCCTATCTCTGATAGCGGGAAAGAAAAAGAACAAGCAGGCAGAGTTAGTGCGCACAGAAGACGAAATACTGAGAGTGGAAGAGGAATTAGCTCAGTCCGTAACAACCGACAAGATACATCTCCTCAAATTGAAACAAGAGGAATTCCAAAGTATAGCTGAGGATAGAGCCAGGGCACAGGGCAGAGATATGCAGAGTAGAATTTATGAATATGGGGATAAGACGGGGAAGCTAATTGCATGGTTGGATAGGAAGGAGTGGGCGGCCCGGCTGGTGCCCGAACTGCAAGGCGGAGATTCTGCCCCCATAAATGACCCACAGGAGATAGCGAACCAATTTGAGACAACTATCAAACGGTTTATCGTACGACTAGTGAATGCACAGACGACGACAATAGGGGATTACTTAGGGATATTAGACTTCCCACCCTCTCCGATGAAAATATGAATATCTTGAGTCAGCTCTCACAGATGATGAGGTGGCACAGGCAATACGGGGAGTGAATTCGGGAAAGGCGTCGGGTCCCAATGGCATACCAATTGAATTGTACAAACTGAGACCGGATAAAATAGCCCCGTACCTTCGCTCGATGTTTTTAGAGAGCAGGGACAAGGGGTTGCTCCCCTTTGATCAACGACTTGCAAATATTGTAGTCATTCACAAGGAGGGCAAATCCAAAACAAGCTGTGCGTCCTATAGACCTATATCGTTGCCGAATGCAGAACCTAAGATCCTTGCTAAATTACTAGCTACACGCTTGATAAAAGTAATTGACACATTAGTACACCCCGACCAGTCAGGCTTCATGCCACATCGAAATACCGCTCTCAATCTACGCCGCCTACATGGCATTCTGGGCAGGGTACCAACTCTCCTAGAACCTGCCATACTGGTCTCCCTAGATGCCACCATGGCATTCGATATGGTCGAATGGCCCTATCTTTTCGCCATGCTAGACAAACTGGGTTTTGGCCCTAACTTTAAGAACTGGGTCCGCCTGTTATACTCTAGCCCCATGGCCCAAGTTGTGGTGAACAACCGTAAATCTCCAACTTCCCAACTGAGCCGTGGCACGTGCCAGGGTTGCCCTTTATCGCAGCTCCTTTTTGCATTAGCTTTGGAGCCCCTGGTGGCGTGGATCCGCAGAGATCAGGTGATTCGCGGGATGCGGTGGTCACCGGGTTAGGAGGACAAGATCTTGTTATACGCGGATGACATTTAATTGTACCTGACCTCCCCAAGAGCCTCCTTGATAGGTCTCCTGGACATTCTAGCAGTGTCTGGGAGATACTCCGGATTCACCATAAACTGGTCGAAGTCTGTGATATACGTCCTACAGGAAGAATCTCCCAATCTCCCAAAGGGCTGCCCGATACACGTAGCGCGGGACGGCTTCCGTTATCTCGGCATCTTCATCACGCTGAGCTCGGAGCTCCGCTTTGCCCAAAATCTGGTACCGCCTATTCAGAGACTAAAAGTGATGTCAAGCGCTGGAAGTCTTTGCCCCTCACGTTGTTGGGCAAGGCAGTCCTCTTCAAAATGTTGGCTCTGCCCCGCTTCCTATACACCCTCCAGAATTCAATGGATCCAGTTCCCCCTTCTTACTTCAAAGAAATAGAGAATCTTCAAAGAGATCTCTTATGGGATGGTAAGCCTCGCATAGCCTTAACCAAACTGACCCTTAACTGGTATGATGGGGGCATTAGCCTCCCAGATATTAAAAAGTACTATTGGGTGTCCCATTTGGCAGCTATCAACCAGGGGATCTATGGTCAATCGGATGATCCCGGGTATGCCATGGACAAATGGCTACTTCCTGGGGGTGAATACTCCAGAGTGCTCTATGCCGGGCCCCGCAGGTACCCACTCACAGGACCGACTGCACATTCGGTTCATGTTTGGCATGCAGCTAATAAACAGCTGGAATGGGATTGTAGACTTACCCTGGCAACTCCACTGTGGAACTTGGAAAAGCTGGGAAGCCTATGGCAATCCAAGGGCTTTGATAAATGGGACCTTATAGGACTCTCACAGATCAAAGACATCTGGGGTAAGGAGACTATTCACCACTTTGCCTCTCTCCAACAGCAGTACCGTCTGGCAGATATGGAATATTTTTGGTACCTTCAAGTCCGACATGCCTTGCTTTCTCACGTCAAGAGCAAATCCACACTGCTGGAGACCTCCCCCTTGGAGGACAGAATACTGGATGGTCACCTTCCTGAGAAGACCATTTCCCTGATTTATAAAAAGCTAATTAATAATATGGAAGATCCATTACAATCACTGAAGGAGAAATGGGTTAGAGATGGCTTAGAACTGGATGATGAGGATTGACAGGAGGCGGGCTCCTCCCCGAGAATAGTGGTGGGCCAGGCGAGACTGCGATTGGTACAGCTCAAAATTCTTCACAGGATTTATTTCACGGGGGCCGGGCTTGGTACGCATGGGTAGAGCAGAAACTGGGGAGTGCAGACATGGATGCGGGGAGACCGGCACTTTTATGCACATTATATGGGAATGTGTACACATTCAGTCTTTTTGGCAAGCCATACATCACACAATACAAAAGGTTCTGAGTATTGACCTGCAGCCGGAGGCCCATAAATGCCTGCTAAATATTTGGGAACCTACGGATCTCACCTCTTACACCACACAATGGGCAACTCTAGCACTAATGATTGCCAAAAGGAATATTGCGCAGCTTTGGGGGGCCCGTCAGCCACCTGCACTGGGAAAGTGGGAAGAGAGCCTAGACTGGTGTATGTATCGGGAGAAAACGGTTTATGTTACAAGGGGGTGCCCTGGTAAATGGAATAGAGTGTGGGGGCCCTGGAATCATTACAGATGGGATATTTGTACCCCACCGACTCCACTAAATGACTCTGAGACTCTTGAGACCCCTTGATTTATTTTACACTGTAAACTGTGATTTGATTTTTTGTGTTCCATATTGAAATCGTGGACTATGTATGGTCCCTTGCTCGAGATTGTCAATGGTGAAATTTGTCGATGATGTTTAATAAAAAGAATTATTTGTTAAAAAATTAATAAAAAATCTAAGGAAAATGTGTGATTACAGGAAAAGTTTAAGGTTTGCATGTTGTTGTGGGTTATTTATCACACCCAATAAATACCAATTCAAAGAAGTCGTATTTTATCACGTGCAATAAATACATCAATTTTCAAGCCATTCATAAGCAGTGCATATGGGTCTTAATGTGGGATGATTTGCATCTTCCTTGGTTACTCTAAACATCACTTTGTTCATCCCTCTTGCACCACCAGTTAGAGTCCACAGAGCAGGGGTTGTCAGATAAAAAGAACATTGTGGTACCCAAACACTGCCTCTGAGGAATCTTTTTCCACTAACAACAACCTCCTCTGCTTAATCTTTTTGCCACATCAACGCACAAAAGATTATAAACTGTAAAATGTGGAAAACGGTGAAAAATGCGGTCTCCTCATTCTGTGTCCTAAGAGGACCCTGTGCAGGATACAAGAAGTAGGACGACGTAATAGGCTGAATATTGCTTCCCTTGCCTCTGTAACCAGTCACAGCCCCTCTGTGTCTCCATGCAATCTTGCAGTAAAATGTTCTGATGCCCCTTGAGGCCTGGTCTGTGCTAAACAAAACCCTCAAATAAAGATAATCTGAATAATAATAGGGATGCTCGCTTCATGAAGTACTCATCTCTAATCCAGCCTTTATCAAGGCATTCCCCATAGTCTCTCTGGAACACAACCTTTTGTTGCTGCAATGTATTTGTAATAATTGTGCTCTTGAGCAAAGAACCTGGTGCCTATGTGCTTTATTGCCATTTGTGCTTGTTTTTTTTAAATCAGGAATTCTTAGGGACTCTTTCAATGGAATAACAAAAGCCCCCTCGGTGCAGGGGGCACCCAGCATTAGGGCCCCCTTCAGCACAGGCAAGCCCCTGGCCAGAGAGCTTAAGCCTGGGTCCGGTCCGTGGGGGGCCCCCACAATGTACTTTGTTGGGGGTGCCCTCAATTTTCGTTATGCCGCTGGCAGCACCAGAAAGAAGATGCTTCTTCCACCTTGCTGCCAAATCCTGGAATGCCCTTTGCCTTCACCTTCGAACATCACCCTCATTGATGGACTTCAGGAAGGGACTCAAGACCTGGTTCTTCAACTGAGACCCTCAGCCCAGCACCTGGATACCTCTCAAGGGTGATAAGTCACGCTATATAAACACAGTTTAATTGACTGATTGACTCTTTCCGAGGGCACAGAGAAGTTGCGAGGTATATTTATATTTAATGACTACCAATACCACCTTCGGTTGCATAACACAAAAGGATGGGGACCCATTGCAGAATGTAATAGGGGCCCCGAAGTGTCCCATATATCTCAAATATTCATTGACCTTGACCTGAGTGGGGGCCCCTGAAGGGTTTAGGGGCCCCTGAAGGGTTGCCCTCTTCCTTGCAGGGGCTGCAGGGGTTTGTGTTACACTCCAGATTATGCAATGTTGTATTAACCAGCTATAGTTTTACCCACCGATTCCACGTTTTGCGGGGTGTATCGCACCCAGAAAGTACCAATATCACCTGTGTGGAATTTACTGGACAAGGTGAGACATAACATGCGAATTGCATGCCGCATTTTCCCACGTTTTGCCTCTTTCCTGAGAAATGGCTTTATTATGTATCGGGCGCAAAACAGCTGGAAATTCCTCCACCAAGAGAAACAGATACCAGCAGCGTTGAGAACTCTTTGAGGTGGTGAAAAGACTCCAGATTACTTGATTTCGGTGAATGAAATGCAAGAAATGCAAGAACCAGTGTTACCATATGTTTTTACCCAGAGGTTTTGACTGCTTTCAGTAGCCAAAACCTCTTAGCGAAGTACTCCAGATCTGTAGAGGTACTGCATATCTCATAAACCCGATGGGTCCAATAACTCCAATACATGGCCCATCAGGATTACTTGGGTACTTGTAATGAGCCCTCAAATGAGTCCTGAAAAATTGCCAATTTTAGATTATTGCTGCAAATTTTGGAATCCTAGGGGCATATTTTCAATGGAATTGCGCCACCGGAGCGTCACTTTTTGCGGCGCTGTGCCAATTCTCCAGATTTACAAGGATCTGTTGATCTGAGGCAGCACCAAAAACGTACACCTCCCCAGAGGCACAACGAGGAAAAAAATACTTTTATTTCTCCCCATTTCTGCTCTTTCTTTGTGTGCTGCAGCACACATAGAAGGAGAAAAATGCCTTTGATGATTATTTTTGTGCAGGAAGGTGTCCCTACCTGCGCTGCAACAATCATCCCTGCAACACAGGCCCCCGTGCAAGGTTGCCTGCGCTGGCACTATGCTGCTTTTCTGCGCAGGAGTGAGTACAGGAATGTGCCATATTGTTATAAACACAGTGCATTCATTTACTTTGCTTGCGGCACCGGGCTGCATCATTTTCTTGTAAATATGCTCCCTAATTTGGACAGAAATTGCTGTTTTATTTCCCTGAGATTCAGAATAAGGCCTTGTTCGTGACTTTGACGTGCACACTGCAGGGATTGATGCCATCGACACCATGCTGCTGGGAATATTTCGTGCTATACTCTGTAAAACGTGTAAAAAAAAAATTGCCTGAAACGATGATAAACAATATAATCACAGACACGTAAAAAGCACCAGGAGTGTGTGACTTGTTTTTCTGCAAACACAAACAGAAAACACCACCCAAGTTAATTACTTTTCAAACTGCTTTAGGTAGCTGCTGGCATATAATGTGCATTTATTATTCATATTTTCACAAAATGCACTCAATTATATACAAAAGAAAATCATTAGCTATTTTCATTAAACAACTTCCCAATTAGAATCGTGCTGTTATCTGAGGGCATGTTCACGGCTCCCTACTGGAGCAGTGTTCCCGTGTAAAAACAAAAAACACTGCATGCTTCCTGGAAAGGAAAACTCTCATTGCCTCCACAGCAACTCATCTAGAACACACAGAGCAGCGGTTTATTTATCTTAACAATGTAGATTAATTTAACGATGCATGCCAGATGGTATAAAACACTTTCTGATAGCGCTCTGAAGTGTCCTAAGTGACGAACAACGCTATACAAAACTTCTAGATCAATACATGCAATTAAACAATGAAATCACTAAATATGTCAGCCCAACAAAGGAATTTAATGGATGAGAAAATGTAAATGTACAAAGAGCACGGGAGTAACCAGAAAAATAAAATATTTCAAGTCCCCACCAGAGACGTTTTAAGGCATTGACAAAGTGGGTAATTGCCCAGCCCCACCATCCAATGGCCCCATGCAAAAGTTACATTTTTTATTTTCTTCTGTCTATTTCTCTGTCTCAATCTTTAACATACTCTGTGGTTTGAATTACCAGAAAGTGGGTAATAAAATTCAAATTTGTTCCGAACCGGCTGCTCCCAAAATATTTCTTGCCCATTGCCCCCCAATATCCTCAAGATGACACTGGTCCTTCCTTTCAAACATATCCTCAAAGGCAGTGATTGACAGAGCAAAGTAAAGGAGCCCAACACTCTTCAGCTGCTTTCCCAGGGAATTCAGAAACAATGTGGGCAAATGATGCATTTTGCACTCAATGACTGTGTTCATCCATCCATCTTTCTCTTTACACATCAATTTATATTTTGTTTACCCATCCATCCTTCTCTTTATCCATCTTTTGCCATTCATCTGTATCTTCACTTTTCCTTCCTCCTTCCAATACATCCTCCATCCTTCTACGCCTATCCAGCCTCCCGCCTCTCCATCGATTTATCTTTCCTCTCTCCAATTTTCTATCTACCCTGCCTCTTCACCATACACCCATCCTCCTCTCCATCCATCCTTACTCCTCTCTATCGATCTATCCATCTCTACCTTCTGTCCATCTCTCCATATTTCTCCAAGCCCCTCCATCCGTAACATCCTTCCTTTCATCCTCCATTGCTCCCTTAGTCTGTCTTTTTGCAGTCTTTATGAGGTTCTTTTTGAAGACCAATGTCTTGATCGAAGATAATGGAGTCATAGACAACATTTTAAAATAATTATTTGGCAGACACTGTCCAGAGGCACCAGGCTTCGCACCACCACCCCACCACTTAAACTGCTAAAGTGGGGTATTCATGATGCTCTTGAAGCAGAGAGGAAATTCACAAATTGATGATAAAAAAACAAGTTGTGTTTGGAGTTTTGTCAGTGCAAACTTTGTAGTCAAGCCTGGTGCAATGAACTTAGCATTCCCAGGAAATGTAATACAACAGTTAATGTTTTCTATTTTCATAATCATCTCGCCTTCAGTGTAGAACCTGGTCAAATTTAAATTGTTTAGCCTGGAGATGCTGTGTTTTGTATCATATGTAGTGTTGCATGAGTTTGTAATGACGTAACCATTGTGGCTCGTGATGGACTCCGTAAAGCTGTGGCGTAAGCATGAGAGCGTAGTGAACTGAATCCAGGTTTAGAATGGTGACTTAGCGGTTACACTCAGAAAGAAAAAGACGTGTTAACCTAAGTTCTTGTTGTGCTGTAGTCATTAGTGAGTACCGAGGATGGGGAGGACACTACAACCGGTGACAAGATAGGGGATAAGTAACCCAAATATTGACAGTGCTCTCCCAGAAAATTTGCTATGGTCAAGCAAATTGCTTGTGCGTACCACCTGTGCCTCAGGTACAGTGCGGAATAGATGTTTGGCATATGTGGAGTTAAAGCGCAACCCCAGTTCCATGAAAAGCATTTGAAATTAATCAAAGCTTGGCTGAGAAGTCCACACATCGGTGGTGAGAACCTGCTGGAAGGTCTCACAAAGAGGTACTGCGCTACTATGCAACTCAAAGCCATACATTCATACAGCGTGATAACACTGCGAAGAGAAGCACTGCGAGGCAGAGATCAACCAGGTGTCAGATAGCACAAAGAGTCACCTACAGGCAAAGTGATACAAGAAACGGTCATTTGCTTACCAGTACTGGGTTAAGAGAATCATAATGTCACAGCGCTGGAATGAGTGATGCCAAAGAAAGCACCAGGGGTTGTGTTTGCCGAGCCGTCCGTACTGGAAGTGGCAACCCACCAAAGCTGCCCAGTGGGGCTCAAAACACCTCTAAAGTCTGTGAGGAATAGAAAGCAGAGAGTGCAATTGGAATCATGAAAGTTTGCTTTTCCAATGGAGACCAAGAAAGGGGCCACGGTTCCTGGCAGCATCAAAGATGACCCAGAGGCCGGCAGGTCTCAAGGTCTCAGAGATGGTTTGCATAGACAAGATCACAAAGCAGCATTGGAGAGAACTCTGCTCTCTCCGTCAATTAGCTCCACCAATGGTTACAATGGAGTCACCTTCTTGATACCACTCGACACAGCCAAAAAGTTGAATATTGGCAACATATTTATTGCCTGGATAGAGACATTTGATGACTTCCTTGATGCGATTGAGGAAGCAGATAATAATAAAACTTGGTGAGAGATTTGATAGCCTCATCAAACACTGTAAGTTGATTTAATTTAATGATGAGGAAGCTATATGCCTCAGAGTGATAGATGGAAGTGTGTCAGATTCTTTCAGACAAATACTGCTTAGAGAAACTATGAGTCTGGAGCAAGTTGTCAAGGATGCCAGAGCTGAAGAGCGTGTTGATCGACAAGCTGCTGACACGGAGGCCGAAGGTGCCCAGAGTGATTCAGTCATGTATTTGAGAAAAAAGCCAAAGCACAAGGTCAAGAGACTCAAAGTGAATTCTCCACAGAGATAGAAGTTGTGTTTCAGGTGTGGATTTTCATTTCCACACAAAGATATATGTCCCGTCATTGGGCACATCTGCAAAGGCTGTGGAAAGGAGAACCATTTTGTGACAGTATGCAAGGCAAAGAATAAACTAAATTTGTCACAGCACAAAGACAAAATGGACACCCGATTGTTCCAGAAGTGACGTTTGACGCACACCCATATGGCCAAGCGACCCCATCAGCTGAGGCAAATCAACACCAAACACAGTTGATCGACATCTAAATCTTAGTCAAACAGTTTTTATGTATCGATGTCAAGTGAAAGTGATGAAGATGGTTGTGCCATGTCGAGGTTTACTTCAGAGAAGCATGCGCATGGTGGATTGGATGCATGTGGGGAAAACACTGGTCTAAGAGAAACCGATATGACATAGCACCAAAGTCATTCAAACATTGTCCAAAGATCACACTAAAAGTCAATAGTTGTTCAAAACCTTTCAGTATCGATAGTGCTGGATCAATAAATATTATTCCTGAGAAGAAATATAATAAACTGTCTCCATTGTCTCAACTTACACCATCAAAAACTTAAGTGTATATGTGCGCTGCTTCGACACCCCTAAGATTCAAGGTTCATTTATAGCAATGATTAAGCATAAGAAAATAAAAAAGTAAAAGCAACCATTCATGTACTGCAAGGTATGGCATCAATCACCTGTTTGCAAAGTTTCAGCACAGCTGTCGATATGGGACTAATATCCGTGAATATAACATGAATGCTTATTACAATATAGTAAATCAATTCCATTTGTTGTTTCATAGATTGGGAAAACTTAAGATTTTGAAAGTCTAATTACACATTAATGAGGACATCAGTCCTATTGCTCAAAGACACAAACAAATTGCCTTTCACTCGCAGGAAGCTGTTGGAAAAGAACTTTAATCCTTACTTAAACACCATATCATTGAGCATTCCACTTGTCCAACTCCATGGTGAAGGAGTTCACGACCCCCAGCTCCAACCTGCCCCTACCAGTTTCACCTGACCTGTGGGCGTGTGATCTTGCCAGTTTTTTTACAGATAAGATTAAGGCGATTCAGGCCTCTTTCTTGGACAGGTCGGAGGAGGGGTGTTGCGGCTCTGGGGCCGGACGCGTTCCACCGCCCACGCCTGCTGCTGTGCTGTCGGATTTTTCATCTGTTTCCAGCGATGCGTCCCTGTTGTTGTTGGCCAGCTTGAAATCGGGTTCGCTGCTAGACCCCTGCCCTGCCAAATTTTTGGCTAGAATGGCAGCGGTAGTGAATCCACTGGTTAATTCCCTTATTAATGCCTCCTTGAGGGAGGGGAGTGTCCCACGCACCTGGAAAAGGGCGATGGTGATCCCCCTCCTGAAAAAGCCTGTCTGGATGCCGAGGTCCTGGCCAACTACAGGCCAATTTCTCTCCTTCCGGCTCTGGCGAAGATTACAGAGAAACATGTGCATGGCATTCTGTCGGGTTTTCTAGAAACAAACAATCTACTTCACCCATCCCAATCCGGATTCCGTCCTAATTTAAGTACGGAAACGGCTTTGTTGGAGGTTTCGGAGGTTATTCGCGAGACTCTGGATGTTGGAGGCAAGGCCATGCTTGTCATGTTAGACCTGTCGGCGGCCTTTGACACCGTCCCCCATGCGGCGCTCCTCGCCAGGCTTCATGCCATCGGCCTTAGGGGGATGGTGTTCAAATGGTTTACATCTTTTCTTGAGGGCCGCCGCCAGACGATCTGGGTTTCCCAGAGCGCCGCCGAGATGCCGCCATTGGGAGTCGGAGTTCCACAGGGTTCTGTGTTGAGCCCAACGTTGTTTAACATCTTCATGTCTCCCCTGGCGGCCTTGGCGGAGGCTCATGGGGCCCAGATCGTGTCTTACGCAGATGACACGCAACTCCTCTTCACATGCGGAAAAGATCAGGCATTTGATGGAGAGAGCATTCGGGGGTGCCTGGGGATGGTCTTCGACTGATTCCAACAGAATAGTCTGAAGGCCAACTCCAGTAAGTCGGAGGTTTTATTCTTCGGCTGTGCCACCGACCCGGAGTGGCAGGATTGGTGGCCGTCGGACATGTGCCCTCCTGCACAGTCATCGCTGGTTGCAAAAAATTTGGGAGTTAAGCTGGACAATAAACTTTTGTTGAGAGTGCATGTTCTTGGCTTGGCTGGTACCTGCTTTGGCATTCTGAAGATGCTTCGCAAGTTTTTACCATTGCTTTCTGTGGAGCACAGGCGGATCACTGTGCAAGCTTTGATTGGATCCAGGTTGGATTACGCGAATGCCCTTTTCCTTGGTCTCCCGGATTATTTGGTCCAGCGCCTGCAGGTGGCGCAGAACTCTGCTGCTCGTGCCATTTTTGGCCTTCACAGGCGAGCGCGAGTGTCTGGGCTGCTGCAGACGCTCCACTGGCTGCCTATCCGGAAGCGGATTATGTTTAAATCCTTGACGTTGATGCACAAAGCACTTTTTGGCTCTGGCGCAAGATATTTGCAACGGAGGTTGTCTTTTTACCGTCCAGCCCGTTCACTGCGGTCAGATTCTCTTTTCATGGCCGTGGTTCCGCGGGTGAGGAAGGCTCGCACTGGGGGGCGCTCTTTTAGCTTTAAGGCTCCCCAGCTTTGGAATTCGCTCCCGTTGGTTCTACGCAGCACTGTTAATTTGCTGCAGTTCAGGAAGAGCCTGAAGACCTGGCTTTTTAACCTTTAGGTTTCTTTTTCCCTTGCTGCTTGTGCTTTGTTATTTGTTTGTTGTGTTATTTTTCACTGAGCCGCATGTGGAAAGCGCCGGGACACTCTTTTGGAGTAGCCGTGCGCTATATAAACACATTATAACATAACATAACATAACATGGGTTTCTCCCACATTGTAAGCACCCAAAAACGACAGTCAAGGAGCTGTACGTATCTGAATGGATCTGCGTCAAGTAAACAAGGCAATTGAAAGAGAAAGACATCCAGGTCCGCACATTGCCGACATGATAACACAATTGAATGGTGCGAAGGTATTCCCTCGCCTGGATTTGAATAAAGAATATTATCAGCTGGAACTCGAGGGGAATTGCAGGTACATTACAACCATTTCTACGCTTGTTGGTCTGTTCCATTGCAAGGGAGCACCGTTTAGGTGTGTCATCAGCTGCAGAGCAATTCCAAGATGCCATTTGACATATCATACAGTCTGTCATGAATGCTTATCACTACAGTGATGACATATTGGTTTCAAAGCTACACAAAAGGAACATGACAAAGCTCTCACACAAGTGTGTCAGATGCTCGCTGAAGCCGATTTATCTTTGAATGGCAAGAGATGTGAGTTCCATAAGACAAAGTTGAAATTCTTTGGCCATATCTTTTCTGATGGGGGCATGACACCCAATCCAGCTAAGGTGCAAGTGATGTCAACTGCCAGTCCACCATAAGATGTTTCCATGTTACGTTCATTCCTTGGCATAGCCAGCTATTGCTCGAGATACATACAAGATTTTGCAGCTGTTAGTGCGCCATTAATAGAGATGTGATGAAAAATTATGTTTCTTTTCTTTGGTCACATGAATGTGAGCAAAGCTTCCAGAAAATTAAACAAGCTATTGAGAAAGCTACTGAAATGCCATATTTTGATCCAAAGCTTCTTAATGAGGTTGTTGTTGATGCTAGCCCAGTTGGGTTGGGTGCCAATCTTGCACAGCACAGCGGACACCCAAATGCTCGAAGACGCATTGCAGCGTATGTAAAACGAAATTTGTCCCAAACTAAACGTGCATATTCGCAACCTGAAAGGGATAGTTTAGCAGTGGTGTGGGCTTGTAAATATTTCCATTTATTGTTGTATGGAAAGCGCTTCACACTTGTGACCAATCATCAAGCATTGTTGACTATCTTGGCAATCCAAAATGCCTCCTTGCATTGAAAATTAAGACTGTGGTTACAAGAGTACAACTATACCATCATGCATCGTCTAGGGAAAGATCAGAACCCTGCCAACTACTTTTCACAAGTGTCTCTACAATGTCCTGGCACCCCTTCTAAGATGGCTGAAGCTTACATAAATTTCATAGTGAAATTAAGCACGCCAACTTCCATTTCTGTGGAATAAATTGTCACTGCCACAAGTCAAGATATTGACATGCTGAAACTGAAAGACATTATTTCCCATCAGTCTTGGTACCAGCACCCTCAACCTTTTACCAGTGACAATGACTATCAAAAGTTCAAAAATGTCACAAATGAACTGTCCGTTACTCAGGAAGACATTATTCTAAGCGGTTCAAGAATTGTCATTCAGAAGAGTCTGCGACAACTGATAATTGAAGGTGCCAAAGAAGGATATCATGGAATTGTTGCCATAAAATGAGCTCTCCGAGATCGAGTTTGGCTTCCACAGCTCGAAGAGAGAGTTGAAAGAGAATTAAAGGTCTGTCACCTATGCAACTGCCTAACATTGAAAACCACTCAACACCACTTAAACATGTCAGAGTTGCCAAGCCATGCTCGGGAAATAATTGCAGTGGACTTATTTGGTCCTCTTGACAACGGACATCACCTGAAGAGCAAATACTGGGGAAGAGACAAGCGTAAAAGACTTGGATCATAAGAGGAAAATGAAGGCTTATGCCAACAAGTGTCAACATGCAAAAAGTGTCACATTCACTAGTGGAGATCGAGTGCTTGTTCGTCAGCATAGAAAATGAAAGTCTGATGCTCCTTTCGATGCTGAATCATTGAATGTTGTGACCAGCAAAGGACCCATGGTGACTTCCCAATGTCCTGGAAAGTCCATTACGCAAGACTCCTCCCACTTCCGACATGTGGCTTATTATGCACTGATGTCATTGTAGAGACTGGGTTTGAAAAGACAAGTGAAGAACCTATGACTGTTGCTGTTTCTCCATCACCAATGCCAGTCATGGACATTTCTACTGCCTGTCCCCATTGCCCAAAGACTTGATCGGGACTTGTGATCCAAGAGCCACGAAGACTCATTGAAGAGCTCTAATTGTACATATTTGTAAAAAGAAAATATTTTTTTATTTAACAGAGGGGGAGATGTAGTGTTGTGTCAGTTTGAATGTCGGAACCATTGTGGCTCCTGATGGATTCCGTAGAACTGTGACGTAAGCATTAGAGCGTAGTGAAATGAAGGCAGGTTTAGAATGTTGAGTTTGTGGTTACACGCAGAAGAATAAAGATGTGTTATACTAAGCTCCATGTGTGGTGTAGCCATTAGCGAGTACCCCGGATGGGGAGTATGCTACAACATAGATGTCTTTTGTTGGTACTTACTTACACTACATTTGCTATTCATAGTGGTATCATCAATGGTGTAATACGTGAGGTGATCTTATGTGTTGGGACAGGAATGTCCCGTGCATGATATACAGTCAGGCTGAACTACATGTATGTGTGATCCTGGTTTTGATTTCTGGTCATGTCACACACTAATCATGTGTGTGCACGTTGCCCTAGGCCTAGTCTTTGACGATGATATATTCTGAACTAGACGAGGTGCACCAAGCACACCATCATAAAGACAGAGGAGCACGATCCCTGTCGGTGGGTTTCATGCTTGGAGTGTGGTGGTGGAAGCATACCATGTTTGGTGAATTACAGTGACAGGCCTTTTTACTTTTGAGACATGAATGCTCACTCACAGGCCCATTCATGTAAAGTTTGTCTGCTCACGATGAACCCGAAACCCTGACATCTAGTGAGATGTATATATGCATGAAAGGTAGAATTGATAGTGTGCCATGCCCGTGTGATACAGGTCTGCGAGTTCAATTATGGAAGCCCACAGCCTGGACCAGAGTACAAGATGGAAGAGAGGTTGCTTTCACCAAACAGCATATGTTGTTGTCATCTTCTAAATAAGAGGGAAAACACTAGATGTAATAGTGAGGAAAGAGGAGATAGGCTTTCCTTAGTACCATGACCCTTTCTGATTCATTGAGCTGGAAATGACTCTGGCTGCAGCTCACATTAGGTAGATGACAGGAGGTGAAATGTGAGGGCTGCTAACCTGTTAGTAGGGAAGGGAATCTTTTGAAGGGGCACATATTTTTGTCTCTCTTCTGGCCTCTGTGAGAAGGGGTTGTAAACAGCCAGGTGCATCCTGCTCTCAACTCTTTCTAGTTCTGTGGTGAGCGCTCAACTTAGAGGCTGTACCTCAGTGCAGAGCATCATTGCAAAAAAAGGTCAGATTTGAAAGTTGACCTTACCAGGACACATCAAAGGAGAACTGTCCCAAACCAGTTCCAAGAAACCAAGCCTGAAATAAACATCCTTCGTCTTCAAAACTGATATAAAATTGGGAGCCCAAGAGCCATTGATGATTGTTGTGGTGGTTTCTTCTACAGAGGGGGAGGGTACTCCTCAGAGTACTCAGAGACTACTAAACATCTAATTTTTGGTGTTGCACTGACAGCCATCTTCCCAGAAGTCTGATCTAGAGCAGGAATTTTGGACTGTCCTGAATGCCAAGACGTCCTGTCTGTGAGTGAGGGACATAATCGCCAACCCTGCAGGAGGAGCTGGCCATGAAAGCATCTGCCATAATTGTCTAGGGCTTAGGGTCCATCTGACAGAGACACACTAAACAGTTGTGCTGAAGGAATTGCAGTACTGCCAGATCGGTCAGTTTGATCTTTGAGAAGGAAGCTTCAACCCTCCAGTAGGAGATGATCGTGGAAGATACTCCCATAATTGATTCTGGTGTAGGGTCCATCCGACAGATGTACTAAACAGTTGCACTGAAGGAATCACAGTATTGCCAGACCAGGCAGTGCAATCTTCATCATTTATCCATATCATAGCTGCCATAGAATCTGGAGCTATATTGCCCAAGTGTAGGCCTGGCCGAAGCCCCTCAAATGGACTGTGTGACCACGGCATTACTAAAGTGTGCCATTGTGCCAAAATCAGTCCTGTAGACCAAGTGACCTGAGAGGTACCCCTGGGTGCCTCGTGAAGAAGTGAGGTCATCCCCTCAAGGCACTGCATGCCAAAGATAGCATCCAGAGACTACTACACCAAAGAACAATCCCCTGTGGGAGTGTTGTCATTGCACTCAAGAAGAAACTCCAAGTACTTACTGGAGTGCCAGAATGAGCCGCATTGTTAGCATAGATCTACCGCCAGCTGCCCGGAAGAGGGTAACAGGCAGAAGACTCTGCTCCTGCTGTGATCCTACATGTTACACTGTGCATGGCCGGCTGCCATGCACCGACCTTAAAGTCAGTCTGCTGCATGCTGCCTGAAAGCTCCCTGCTAACAAGGTCTGCAGAAGTGCTGAACATGGCTCAACACTGCTCCAAAGGACTGGGTGAGAGAGTTCTAAGCCCGAGGGACTGAGTGGTAAGAACAAACGGGCAGAAGCATGAGCTGCACTCGTAGGCAGTACCTTGTCTTTGGACCTGAGGAGAACCCACAGTAAGAAGCGGTCCCACAAAAGCCCAGCCGAGGGGTTGCTGAGCTAGCCAGAAAAGGCCACTGGAAGCATAAAGACTCACACCTGTAAATCGGGTATTCTTGAATAATTGTATGTGTAGGAGAATTCTGTGCAATAATGTACTTGCCATTTTTACAAAGAGGAGCACTGGGCTGGACATCGATCTTAATGTGCTACTGGGGGGGTGGTGTTGTTTACTCAGCCTAAGTACCCCCACTCTAACCTCTGTGAGAAGTCTGCGATTGCCGCCCTTATTGCCCCTGAGAGTCAAGTGGGGAAAGGTTTGTATTTGGCCCAGTTTGCACAGACAGTTAAGTGGGGCAGGGACAGCAGTTATGAAAGGCCCCAACCTCAACATTTGTGGCCCAGTAGCCCTTGCCTGTCCTCTGGCCTCCTGAACGGGTCTGACATATGCCACCAGTGATGTCATCAAGGATGTAATTTGTGAGCTCATGGGCGCTGCATTTCATGTGAGCTACTCTTTGGGGGCTAACAGTAACTGGACAATTTCAGTGGTCCTTAGGTTTTATTTCAGAATTATAATCTCACTAACTGTGCTTTCTTTTTAGGGAATTTCTGAAATTAAAAAAAAAAACTTTAATGTATAATGAACAAAAATAAACCATGCCCTACCCTTAACATAAGCTTTTTCAGTGAATTGTGTTTTTCTAATGATATATCACATATAACTCCCATGTTTTTACATTCCACTATTCCCAACACTTCTTTGCACCTAGCTCCCTGTGTGGTTACCCCTTTACTGCACATGGGGTTGGCCAACTTCCTTTGTGGGCAACATATTTGGTATGATCAAAGAATTGTAAATGCTTTCAAGTGCTCCTTGTCCTCCCTTTATTTCACAGAGTTCCTAAGAATTCATGTAGAAGCACGAGAACAGCCAACCCCTTCTTGTGATATCCTTTTTAGGTCGAGTCTAGGCAGCACATGCGCTGTCCCTTCGAGACATGCTCTATTCTCTCGGTGTGCTGATAACCCACACATTGCCTTTTTATTCATCACTTCAATTGTCATTCAAAAGTGTTTGATCACTAGTGGTTAATCCTTCCTCTTTGTCCCTCCTTTTTGTCTTTTGTTTACTTCCCACAGAGCACCAACCAATTACAAGTATATTTACACCTCTGTGTTTGTGTTATCTAGCGGGACTATTTTTTCTTTAATTCAGGCTTGTGCTTGTCATTGATTGTTTGCATTGCACACATTTTAACCTCTTCAGTGCCCATGACGAGATAGTCTCGTCATGGAGCACGGTTGCGCTGTGCCCATGACGAGACTATCTCGTCATGAACCCCACCCACTAATAAAACGCCCGGCACAGGAGGGGGAAAGGGCGTGGCACTGAAGGGGTTAATGACTGCTTCTCATTCGATGCTTCCTACGAGTGACGATGTCATAATGACCCCGCTAATGAGCGACAACTAAAATGTTGCCGGCTAGCTTGATAGCAGCATACTGTGTGACTGCTTTTAAAAACTGTTACAAACTCCAGCTTTATCTTGCCCGGCTTTATCTCACTCCCCCACCAGCCCCATCCCTGCTTCATTTTACTCCCAACCCGCTCCCAGTTTCATCTCACTCCCCCACCCTCATGTCTGTTTCTTACCCCCCGCCAATCAGTCCATGCCGGTTTCTTCTCCTCCCCCACCCCACCCCACCCCACCCTAACCCTTTCCACTTACACAGTATCTCACAGCTACTGAGGGCCATCATCACCCTTGAGCAGCCGCTAACCTTTTAGTTATATAACCGTGACAGAGGGATCTCTTTCATTAAATCTGCTCACTACAGATACCCTCTAGTCATTTTTACTCACCTATCACTGCACGAGCACTACCTCGCACTCATCATACAGCGTGAAAACAAAAAGATCTCCGACAAAGCAACCCTTCGGGGGACCCATAGGGCATTGCAGTGCCGGCCCTATGAGGAGCACTGCCCTATGATGAAGCATGACATCCCTCTGTATGTGTGAGGGCACCAAGTAAAAGTCACTTTGACTTCCCCTCCTATCTCTCTAAAATTACTTTCTCGGTCTTTTCATAGGAACAGTGGCCCTTTATTAGTATTGATTCAATATTTGGGAGCACAGGCACCGAACCTTCATTAAGCTCCTGTTCCCCCTCCTTTTTGAGTAACATTATTTTTATTCAGCGTTTAAATTCCTTTAGGTTGCAGACTTACCCTATCCGGGCATAAATTGCATTTCCAGTGTTCATTAAATAGCACGGAAGCACAACTTTGTTTATTTTACCTCTGAATAGGGTCAGTTGATCAGAAACCAATGTTGCCCATTATTGATCAGCCAGTCCCTAATTCAGTTTACTACAAGAACTCCTATCTCACTGTCACTGAATGTGCCATAGGGTTGTGCTGTCTCCAATTGGTTACTCTCACATTCCTTAATCTCTTGCTGCTCCTGTTCTTTACCACTTTCACTACTTTCCACTATGTTCTCTTCAGCACCACCAGGGTCATTGCCACACAACAACCAATCAGATTTTTTTGTTCACATCAGGACAATTACCTGAACATTTATTCTCGCCATTGTATAAGGAAATACATCCAAAATGCCACGCCTTGCCATCGCTCAACTGGACAGAGTTACACAACACCTTTCCTACATGTAAAGGCTGTAAGAATTTTCCTCTGTCTTTTCTGTAAATACTTGGTCTTTTTACCATCACCCAGTCACCAACCTGAATCATGACTTCCTTAGAGTTGTTCTTCTTGTCATAATAACTCTTACTAATATTCTGAGCTTTAGACAAAAGATCCTCAATTGCAATGGAGGTCCACTCACTCCTCTTGGAACGTTGCATCCATCCTACATTGTCCTTCAAATAAAGATTCCTACCTCTCATAACCTCAAATGGGCTGAGACCTATTAATCTACAAGGTGTATCTCTGTACGACCACACAATTCTCCACACTTCCTTGGTCAGGTGGCGTGTCGGTCCCACGGTGGTGCTGTTTAAAGGCTCATTGTGAGCATTAAGCAGCTCTGCCGCTGGACCACCAGTGCACGTTCCTGCACGGGAAAGAATGCACCATGTTGTGCATTCCTTTCCATGCTGGAACTGGATGTGCAAAACTACAAGGGGTGCCCCTGCATGCACCCCATGCAGAGGGGCAGGAGGGGACCCTTTAGGGCCCCCTTTCTTTCCTCAACGCCAGCAGTTGCATGGAGGAAGAACCTCCATGACACCTCTGGTGGTTAGGAAAGCAGTAATATGCTTAGCGGTGCCTCAAAGCACCACCAAGCATATTGCTGCCCTCAGACCAACGTGGGACCACCAGGGAACGCGGTTGTGGTGGTACAATCACGGTCTGACTGCCAAAGTCCTAATAGGGTGGACGGACCTCCGGTGCGGTGGTGGCTGGACATATGTTCTTTTTCAATGCAATTGTATACTCTCAGGCCTGAAAGACCTAAAGAGTGTAGCAGGATGGTTTTCTTCTTTTTGGGGGTAAAATCTTCATAAAAGCCCAGAGCAGAAATATAATTGAGAACATATTCCTTCCATTCTTGCCAGTTTTAATACGTTTTCACCAGAAGACTGTATAAATGGTTCAGGAGGCATTAATTAGAGTGCACTATATGAAGCCATTGAAAATAAATGTAGTACAATGCAGGCAATAAATCAAAGAAATACCTACAAATATATTGTGAATTACAGTACTTGAAAGTGTCTCCTCTTAATTATAAATGAAGGCAATCACAACCATCTGAAGATCTATGACAAATACGCATAAAACAGAGCATTGCATCTGTGAGACATACTCGCGCTGTGTGAATGCCGGTAAATGTGATGAACAAGTTTTCAAAAGGACCAGAATTCCATAGGCTTCCAAAATGGCCACCCGTGTGAGGCAATACATCATTTTCTTAGGGATTTAGAGGTGTTACCCCAGCATGCATGGCATCTACTCTACCGCCAAGAATAGACAATGTTGATAAGTTTGAGACAGCTATTACAAACTGGCAATTAAGAGCGAGTGAGATAAATGCCCCATTACAAAGTAAAGCCAGTTGCTTGAGGCAGCATGAAGCCTCTAAGTGGTTCTCCGCAGAGCTGAAACTAGCAACGTTAAAAACCCACCAGGCTAGTGGGCTGCGGGATGGGAAGACCGCATATCCTTATATGCTGACGACGTTTTGCTTTATCTGGCGTCCCCAGGCGTTCAATCTTAGTGCTACTGAATGTCTGTGAGAACTATGGGCGAGTGTCTGGCTACACTATTAATTGGTCCAAGTCGGTCATGTTTGTGCTCTCTGGCCCAGCACCGCATCTTCCTAAAGATTTCGATTGTCTAATCGCAACAGAGTGCTTCAAGTACTTGGGTATTTATATTACGCCTAGACCTGATGAATTCCTTAAAAAAAATCTTATACCCCCCTGGAACGTCTAAAACGAGATACAGCGCACTGGCGCGCTTTGCCCTTATCGCTGCTGGGTAGGGAAGCACTCTTTAAAATGATGGCGCTGCCATGGTTTCTATATGCCTTAGAAAATACCCCATTTCCGGTACCAGCGAGATATTTTAAAACAATAACGGCAGACGTCTCAAGTCTGCTGTGGGAGAACAAGCCAGCGCGTATTGCAATGGATAAACTGGTTAGGGGTTGGTATGATGGAGGAATAGCACTCCCAAATATACAATTGTATTACTGGGCAGCACAGTTAAAAATAATAAACCAATGGCTTCACGCCCCGCAAACGGACCCGGCATTCCAGGCCGACAGATGCGCGCTGGGAGAGGGAGGCGTTATGGCGGCCCTATACAACAAAAAACGATCTAACCCATTGATAGGACCGACGGCGCATACAGTGGCCATATGGTACTTGGCACAAAGGAAACTGGGATGGAACGGGGTCATAACACAGCTCACCCCACTCTGGGACACACAGCGACTTGGGAGACTTAGGAAAAGTAAGGGATTCAATAGATGGGACGCAATAGGCATTTCCACGGTAGGCGACCTCTGGGCTAAAGGGGGGGTGATTGCGTTTGGGCGCCTACAGGAGCAATACGAACTGGCACCCTCTGAGCAATTTAGATACATCCAGATTAAACATGCCCTACAGGCGGTTATACCACCCAGCACCGCATTGCCGGAGGCCTCACCCCTAGAGGATAGGCTGCTGACTGACTATATGCCCAAAAAGGCCACCTCCTTTACGTACCGGAAATTAATTAATAACCTACATGATCCGACGCAAGCACTGAGGGGCAAGTGGTCTGCGGACCTTGGGGATCTCGATGAGACAGACTGGCAGACGGCACTATCATCGCCACGAGAGGTTGCAATACCCTCAAGATTAAGATTAATACAGTTAAAGATATTGCACCGGGTGTATTACACTAGGTTAACCCTACACAAAATAGGGAGGACACAGCATCAGTATTGCCTGCGAGAATGTGGGGATGAGGGAACATTTTACCACACTATATGGCACTGTCCGAAGATCATGCCATACTGGACGGCAGTGATGAGAACCATATCTCAAACGGGGTGGCGTCAGTAGTGCCAGAGCCTAAAAGATGTTTGTTAAATATATGGGAACCCAATGACTTGAACCACCCAGCACAGGACTGGGCAACTTTGGGAATGATGATCGCGAAGCGAAACGTAGCCAGACTGTGGGGGTCCAGGTACTTGCCGACACTCGCGGAATGGTGTACGGATATGGATGAGGCCATGGTCGCAGAGAAAGCAGTGTATGTCAATCGAGGCTGTCCCCGGAAATGGGGGAAGGTGTGGGGGGCCTGGAACAAGTATAGGGGCTTTATGTGTGACCCCCCTGAGTTGCCAAGTGAGGACATCACAGATTGAAACGGGGAAGAAATGTAAAGAATTGTGTGGAATTATCAATGTGATCTATTATGTACTGATTGTAGTAGGGATGGATATACAATCTGAGAGAACTGAACCAACCAAATGCAATAAGTGTTACAGTTGTATGACTTTGATATGCCATAACCTTAATAAAAAATAAATGAAAAAAACCCGCCAGGCTGAATGTAATTGGCGGGGAACTTATACACCAAAAACAAGGGAAACATATGTAAAAGCTTTCAAAGACTATAAAGTAGCCATTTTAGAGGCAAAAAAGCCTTTTTTACGAGCAAAGTCCTAAGCTCAGAAAACAAAACTAAAGACATCTTTAATATAGTTAAAGAACTATCCAACCCGGACCATATAACACCTGCCATCACTCCCTCCTAGGCTTTATGCGACAACTTGAATGATTTTTTCATGAACAAAATTAAGATAATACAAGACTCCATAACCCCTGGTTTACAGGACTGGAAATTACACCAGCAACACACCAATCCTGTAATACTCTCTACCTTCCAGAACATAAATTTAGATTGTCTCACAGAATTAACTAATAAAGTAAAGTCTGTCTCACCTAAAGACGCTTGCCCCCCTGTAATACAAAAAGACATTCTCACCACCTTCTAGATACCACCCTTTCTCTGCCTAATTTGTCACTTGAGCAAGGTGTGGTTCCATGGGCTTTCAAAGACGCAGTCCTAATCCCGTTTCAAAAGAAAGCCGCTGTGGATCCCTGACAATTGAGCAACTACAGACCCATCTCGCTTCTCCCATATCCAGCAAAAATCCTTGAGTCACATGTAGATAAACTTCTATGTGCCTTCTTTGAAGAAACAACATTTTTAGACTCCCATCAGCAGGCTTTCAACCATCTCATTTGACTGAATCAGTCATCCAAAGCATGGTGGACGACCTGAAGGAGGGGGCAGACAGGGGGTGCACTTAGGCACTGGTCCTGCTCCACCTGTCGGCAGCATTCGATACCGTGGATCATACAATATTAACTGATAGAATGGCAGCGGCAGATCTGAGAGGAACAACCTTAGACTGGATAAAATCCTTTCTGAGGGATCGCACCCAGTCAGTCAGGCTAGCACCCTATAACTCGACCAGTGTCACCACCACCTACAGGGTACCACAGGGCTCTTCCCTGTCCCCATCTGTTCAACCTCTATATTTGCCCCTTGATCCACTCCCCACATAGGAAGGTTAAGATCTACAACTATGCAGATGATATGCAATTGATTTTTCAAATTGATGAGACGGAGGACTCCAAGGCATTTTTTCAAAACACCATGTTATTCATTTAAGACTGGATGAATCACAACCACCTCAAATTGAACTCTGATAAAACAGAGATAGTCATTCCAACAACAGACTACACCACTGGACTTCAGCACACTGGCTGGATACATTAAGAACTCCATCTATCCCTAAGAATTCTGTAAAGAGCCTTGGCATTCAAATTCATGCTTACCTAGCTATGCAATTGCAGATTAACATGGTCACATCATCTTCGTTTTATCAGCTGAGGAACTTCAAGAAGATTAGGACATTTTTTACTAGGGAAGCAAGCATGGTAATTATGATGGCCATGATTTTGTCTAGGTTAAACGATGCCAATGCTATCTACCTAGGCCTCCCCGCTAATCAAATCTACAAGCTTCAGCTGATACAGAATCAAGCTGCCAAACTTGTTTACCACCAACCGAGACACTGCCATACCAAGCCATTGATGAAGCAGCTCCATTGGCTTCCCGTGGCCCAGCGGTCCATGTTTAAGACAGGCTGCATGATCTTCACAGCAATTCAGGACAGGGGCCCCAAATTTATCTCTATGAAGATCTATCCGTACCTCCCTGAACGGAACCTCAGATCAGCACAAATTAACATGCTGACGATTCCAAGATTTAAGCGCAAAAAAATGGGTAGCTCAAAGGTTTTCTATGCGAGGCCCCCAATTCTGTAACTCCTTACCCATTGAGATGAGGCATACGATGGATTATATGTGCTTTAGGAAAAAACTGTAAAACTTGGCTTTTCACTCAGGCCTATTGCTAGACTCTACTTTGGGGTGGCTGCCAGCTCAGCGCCAAGAGACCTTTGGCCTTTGTGCGCTCAACAAATTCCCTATAACACTTAACATGCATCGTGTGATGACGTATTTGTTGCTTGCGTATCCACAAAGCCCTTGTGCATAAGGAAAAGCTGCAGGCGATGGAATGTCCCCGTAAGTTGAATGATGCGCGGCTAGCGAGGCTGTGTAGAATGGTGCTTGAAGATTGTAAAATGCACCAGCCTTTTGCGCAGATTGTGGGGGGCACTGTGTGCTGGGAGGGCCAAAGCTGAAAATGTAATAATTTCAGGCCAAAACGACTCACCAGCAGATGTAACGTTGTGGAAGATAACAAGTGCACATAACGTACAGGCACTTATAGGATGGTCTGCGTTGCAGTATGAGCACTTGTAGGAGGTGGCATGCTTTATGCTGAGGATCCATGTGCTGGGGCCACTCGTCGCCAAAAGATTGTAGTGATAGTCCGGACACGTGGAAGTAATTATAGTATGTTTATTGTAAAGTAATGGACCCAGCGAAGAAAAGGTACTGCATACATACAGTCCATGAGGAAACAGCCTCCAATGATGGAACAACGAAATACTTTCCAATCATCATGGCAATCTTCAATCTGAATTCTACATGTTTAACTATGGAAACCCTAACTGGAGAAACAAAGAAAATGACTACTATTAAATATAGAACAAAACAAAACACCACCACCTCAGTTGCTTCGGGTATGGACCAAGCCATCAGGATGCTATAGTTAAACACAATGCTTTCAGCACAGCAAAGACAGGAAATGTTTGCACACAGCTCCTCTCACAGGAGAACCCTGAAGCAGTCTCACCAGTCACTCTGACAACAGACTTCCTAAAGAGGCATAGAGGGGACTGAAATGCACTTACACTAAGCGGGTGTTGTGTTGGATTAGGCTCTTTCAGATACATCAGCCATCCAGAGAGCAGAAAAGGTCAAGCAGACCATCGCCAATAAGCACTGGTGACAGGACTCTTAGACTAAACAATTGATTGACAGTGGTGTAAAGCAAAATGGAGGGGCCCACCTGCAGAATGTCTTAAGGGTCTCTGAGGCTCCCATATGTCACAGATATGTATAGTCCTGAATGTGAATGGTGAGGGGGTACTGCACAGCACAGGCTGCAGGGGCCTGAATCACGCTCCTGTTCTTTGCCGTTAGGCAGTCTGCATAGGTAGAGAGCAACCAAAACGTTTTATCTTAGTGTGCTATGCAGAGACCTTATAAAAACCCAGGCACAGCCCTGCCAGGGTGGAGAAAATGCATGAAGCCTCTCTAACATCCATACTCCATTAAATCAATTCCCACAAAAAGCAATATCAGTCATTTACATTCCTCCATCAGTCCTGATGGAGCATGGATATCTGAACCTCAATCTCTTAGTGAAATCATCAAACAAATGTTTCCATTGGTCGTACCGACCCTTGTTAGTTGCCTTGAAGTGCTGCGAGGGAGTGAACATCGAAAATGTATTTCTATCTCTGTAAAACCACTGCGGCTCCACAATGAAGACCAAGAATCAGTATTTCAACCATGAAGGTTTATTTCAGAACATTTATCCAGCCAGTATATATGCAAAGCAGAAACAGATTTAGAAGATATAGCAATACAATCTGGAGACCAAAATGTTCCAGTAAATTAAGTCACAATAAAATGAGATACAAAACAGTAACAGAAACAATGCAGAGGAAACAAATTGTCACGATCAGATGTTCCATAAAGAAACTTTCCCTTTGTAGTCTAAACATAAGCTAGAACAATGAAGCCTTAAAGGGTGTTTAAAGAGGAAGCATAGAAGGTGTCAGCATAGCTCGAATCTTTAAAATAAGTTTAAAATAAATGTAAGAGTGTTAAACATGAAGACTTACACTCGAGGAAATAAGCCCATCAGAGAGGTCTGCTTCCTCTCAAAGTAATGATGAAGTCTGCCTAGCTAACTATGAACACCAATTAAAAGTACAACCAACAGCTTCCAGAATGTCCATATCTCGTTCCCACCACTGAGAGCTAATTCCAGATCTACATTTGAGGGGAGTCAACATTCTCCCTAAGTTCCAGCTCCACATAATGAGGTGCACATCTGTTGACCAAGGGTGTTTCGGTCTCCTGGTACACCATGAACAGGAGGCTTTCTTTCACCATTACTGCTCTGTGTTCATTGCCAACTTTATTTCTCTCAGGCCTCACTTTCAGCAGTCTAATACATAAAAATAAGCTTTTCTCTTGCTAACGAGAAACATAATTACACACCTGCAGATGAACGAAAACAGCATTTAAAGCAAACAATTTCAGCTAAAGCCTAGTCTCAGACTAAGTTAAAACGAGAATCGAAATGGCTGCATGTTACAATATTATAAATCATAACAATAAACAGTTGTCACCAGACATGAATATATATATAATGAATATGGTAAATCAGTTTATTAATCAACCCAATACACCTTATTGTGTAAACTCTTACTGAACATAATGATTATATATTATTAATTCTTTTAAATGCGCCACACCTGTTAATCAGTTAAACCACACTTGAATATAAATGTTGTCTGTAAATGTATAAATGCATATACAGGACGTATGTAGGGTGGAGCCAAGATTACGCTGCTCCAGTCCTGTATAAATCACCTCAGAACCATGGAGCTGAAGCAAACTGGCAGGTCAGATGCTGAAGTTGGGCCCTGCCCCCAAAACAGAAACACTGGGAGTCAACTTCCTAACTCACGCTTTGAGCTGTTGTTTTCTGAGTTTAAAGGGGCTACAAAAAGCATCCTTCATAGATGCCCATGGCTTGGGCTGCAATCTTTCACACCCACGACACAGAGGATTTGCTACCCAATGGGATGTTACTCATGACTCTCTCTCTCTGATTGCCCTTGTCACTCAATCTGACAAACTTCATACACAGTGCTGACATTATTACCATACTGAGAGTTGAGTAGTATAATTATCTTGTTGTGGAAATGGCTCTGGACACTGGCATAGTGCAGCCGAGGTACCCAAAACGTTCACTTTGTTAATTCTTTGGCAGGGTACAATGCAGCGTCAGGATAAGTTTAGGTTTCTAGCTTTAAAAGAAAACTATCAAGAACTACCCTCACATGGATTAAACTATCTCCAGTCAGAATGAGGGGCGAGGATAAAAAAACATGTCAAAAGGCCATCCCCACAAGCCTATAGTCATTCTTGAATCAGTTTCTGCAGCTCTCACGGTATTGTGGTACTCAGGTGCCAATGAACACAAAAGAGTTTTAGTGGTCACTTGTAGGTTAACAGAATTATATCTATTCCATGGAAAGCTCCAACTACAGAAGCCGTTCCTGCCTATGGGCCTTATTACAAGTAAGGTGGTCCAATGGACCGCCGAACCCATGTTGGCAGTCTGGGGACTGCCAGACTGGCTGTCCGCCTGCCGCATTACGACTGTGGTGGTTGGACTGCCAAAGGTCCACTGCTGCTGCCAGGGATCCACGATCCCTGGCCGTGGCACAGTGGTCTGAGGCCCCTAATATGCTGGTGGTGCCGCTGCGGCACGACTAAGCATATTAGGTGTTTCCTCACCACTGCACTTTTCATGGTGGTGCAACCACCATGAAAAATGTGACGGTGAGGAAACAAAAGGGGCCCTACCAGGCCCCCTTGTGCCTCTGCACTATGGGGTGTATGTAGGAGGGTACATGGCATGTCTCTCTGTCTGCATGCACCCCCACGTTCCTGCATGTAACGAAATGAACTTCATTGTGCATTTCGGTCTGTGCAGAAACATACTTTGAAGTTCCCATTGTAAAGCCTATTTCAAAGGCACCGCCGTAGGAGCGCCAAAGAACGGCCCGCCAGCGACTTAAAAATTCATAATCTGGCGAACGGTGTGATGTTCTCATTCTAGATCCTATTTCAAAGGCACCACCATGGGAGCGCCAAAGAACTGCCCGCCATCGACTTAAAAAGTCATAATCTGGCGAGCGGTCTGACGTTCTCTTTGTAGAGCCTATTTCAACGGCACCACCGTGGGAGCGCCAAAGAACTGCCCGCCATCGACTTAAAAAGTAGTAATCTGGTGAGCGGTCTGTTTTGACTTTGACGGTGTGGGAGCTGGGCAACAGCGTAGCGGCCCCGCTCCTACACAGCCAACGTCATAATAAGGCCCTAAGAGTGATTTAGTGCTATAGCATCTGTGATTTTGGGCAACAACACCTCAATTTACAGGCGTCATCGACATCAACACTTCTCATCCTTGCCCGCAGAGATCAATCACTGAGGTGTTGATCTCCAGCACAAGTCTGTGCAGCTTATTGTCTTATTATTGGCCTCGAACTCTACTACCTGATCAGACATAAACATCCAAGGAGCCAAAACCCACAACTAGAGCAGCCACAATTAGTACACACCTCGCTTTTCCGAGGTTGCCTGCAAAGCTTGACCTTCACTGTGAAACACACTTCTTAGGACCATGCGGAGGCCAGTAACTCAGAACCTCACCAGTGACCATCTCTTTCCCTCATAGGCCACTCTGCACCCACATTCTTCCATCAGTATGGTGTAAAAAGCATGCAATGTAAGACTTAACAGCCCTAAAAATCATAGGCAGTCTGCAGCATCTCAGTTGCCAAAGACTATGCGCTAAATTAACTGGTAGCAAAGTCAGGAACAGCAAGGCAAACGAAAGGGGATCAAAAAATGTGTCACAGTAAAAAATTACATTCAAATACTCCTGCACGAAAAGAAGAAAAACTAAAGCTACATTTAAAAAGCAAACAAAAAAAATACGAAAAGGAAATGTAAAAGGTTTACGTAAAAAAAGATGAAAGTACTCCGAGACCTATAAAAAATTAATTATTGAGTAAGTGAAGAAAAGTATAAAGTGCACAGTTCCAGAAGGCAGCGGTCTTGCAGCGCCTACCAGTACTTCGAGGCACATGGCATTTCTAAATATCCAAACGCAACACATTTTGGACTCCCTGTAGTCCTGAGTTGTGTAAGTTATCACTACCAAATGAGCACAAACTGAACATTATTTTCTCTTTTCAAATGTCCTAAAATTGCATCGGAGGAAAACAGAGAAAGGGACCGTAGATTAGAAAACATATTTGCACTGGAGACACATTTTAATTTCTCTAATGGTTCTATGATGTATCTGCTACTTATGGTTCCTTTGCTAAATTAGCGAATCGTGTTCCATTTCATTATGCTCATAATTCCTGCAACGAAGGGCAAATTCGAAGTCGATGTTTAGTAGTTCAGCCGAATTTATGTGATAAGATTTGCTTTATTTGCTTATATTTCCGTTTTCTACTTTCTGGCTGTAAAGGCACAAAGTAAAAAAGCCACGTGTGTGCTCTTACAGACAACGGAAACTGCTGAGTTTGCATATAAGGATTTCACCCACTTTATTGCCTTGCAGTTTTCGAAGATTTTTGGAAGGTTTCAGTAGTGCACAGAACACCGACCATTAACAACCACTACAATATTATCATAATTATTATTGTTGTTGTTGTTATTATTATAATGATTAATATTATTAATAATATTATTAATAATATTGTTAATATTATTAACAATAACAATCATAATAATAATAATTATAGAGAAAAACAATGCTGTTGATAAATTACCACAGAAACATTTGTTAAAGAACTTCAGGGCTGATTTATAGTTGGGCAAAGAGGGTACTCCGTCGCAACAGTGACAGAATATCCTCTCCACCAAACTCACAGGCCTCCCACTCAATTTAGACTTGGGCGGATCACCAGTATGTCGATGATGAAGCTTACTCACGACCGGTCACCGATATATGCCTGCAAGGGAAATATCATATATATATATATATTCACTTAAAAAACCATAGGTTTCACACAGGTTATAGTTAGGTGGACATTTCACTCGTAAAAAACCAATGAAATTCCCCCGTTATAGTTAGTTCAGATAACTATAACTCGCACGCCCGCAATCCACTGCTCATGACGTCACACATTACATCACTCATGACATGGTCAATGGCATCACTCATGACATCACTGATGACATCATCCTTGTGATAGAGTGGCGGTCGCGTGAGTTATAGTTATCTGAACTAACTATAACGGGGGAATTTCATTGGTTTTTTACGAGTGAAATGTCCACCTAACTATAACCTGTGTGAAACCTATGGTTTTTTAAGTGAATTTGCAAGGTTTTTTAAATGCTAATTCCTAACTCTAACGTGTGTGAAACCGATGGTTTTTTAAGTGAATTTGTACGGTTTTTTAAATGCTAAGTTATGTATTTATTAAAAAAAAAACAATTTTCAAGGTTTTTCACCGAGCGCGCACCGTGCGCGCACCCCGAGATTTTTTTAAAAAAATATTACAATGTTTTTTTCACCCTTGGGGGTCCTTTTGTGACCCCCGTACAAACGCTAGGGGGTCAGAAACTCTCTTTCCTGCCCCCTTTTCACGTTTTCCACCTTTTTTCCACCTTTCCTTTTCAGTGCGACAGACAAAATGGCGGCCGACACTTCCTGATTTCGACCGATTCGAATGTTTACTGACATCTATCAACCAATCAGAATTTCGCTCGCGCACGGCACCGTGCGCGCACAGTGCGCGCAAGGTGCGCGCGTATAGATATTTATATGCTTTTAAATGCTATTTTCTCAGGAAATACTGAACAGATTGACACCAGACCTGCAAAAGGCACTTCCCTGACCTGAGAACTACCTCTCTGCCAAATTTCAAGTAATTCTGTTCAGCCGTTCGGGCTGTACCTTCGACTAAAGGTTCTATGGAAAAATGCATGGGGAAAACGTGTTTTGGGACCCCCCTTTTTTCTCGGCCCCCCCTTGACGAATCACCCCGAGACTTTCAGGGTAGGAGCTGAGCGGAGTGCCCCATTAGTTTTGAAAATTTCGCGAGGATTCGTCAACCGGCGCAATCCACTGCTGATTATCTCATCCGAGCCAATATCTTGGATGACACCCAGCATGGGTTTCGTGCTGGGCACAGTACGGAGACGGCTCTTCTCACTATGGTTGAGCATCTACGTGGGATGTTGAATGTGGGACAGATGGCGGCGCTAATACTATTAGATCTAAGCGCCGCCTTTGATACCGTCTCACACCCCATCCTTTTACGTCGCCTGGAGGAGATGGGCATCGGTGGTGTCGCCTTACAGTGGTTCCGCTCCTTCCTTGGCGACCGTTCCTTCTGCGTTGCCATACCTCCTCACCAGTCCAAATTCCACCTCCTGGGCCTGGGGGTGCCTCAGGGATCCTCGCTGAGTCCCACGCTTTTTAATCTTTATGTGAGGCCGCTGGCTGATGTCGTCAAGCAGTGGGGCATGACGATGGTCTCTTATGCTGACGACACTCAGCTGGCGGTCACTATCAGCGGGGATGTTGAGTGCGATGCCCCCAGGTTCCAGAATGGACTGAGAGCGGTGGCGAGCTGGATGAATGCTAATTGTCTCCAGCTAAACGCGAAGAAGACCGAGGTTATGGTCGTCGGGAAGGGGCGAGAGCTGTGGGGAGACAGATGGTGGCCACCGGAGCTTGGGCCGGCTCCAACTCCGGTTACGGAGTTGAGAAACTTGGGAGTGTGGCTGGAGCCCGCTCTCAGTTTTGTGGGGCACTCCAAGAAAACTGCAGCCTGCTGTTTTGGGGTACTTCGAGGTCTAAGATCTGTCCTGAAGTTTTTTGATCCCCCCACGAGGCAGCTGGTGGTGCAGGCTACTGTAATCTCTCGCTTGGATTATGCCAGTTCCCTTTTGATAGGGGTTAATCTGGCAGAAATCAATCGTCTCCAACGCGTCCAAAATGCAGCAGCTAGAGCCATAGTTGGCCTGCCTAGGTCCTGCTCTGTCTCCAGAACTCTTCGGTCTCTACACTGGCTGCCGGTGAAAACTAGAATTGAGTTTAAAGTTTTATGCCTGGCCTTTAAGATCCTGAAGGGTCTAGCTCCTCGGACCCTCTGGAATCTTCTGTCCTTTTATGTACCTTCTCGCGCTCTGAGATCGGCGGACCAAGCGCTCGCGGTGGTCCTGAGATTCAAGTTGAGTCGAATGGGAGGTCGGTCCTTTCGGGTGAAAGCAGCTAGTCTGTGGAATTCTCTTCCGCTGGAGATTCGCCTTTTGGACGACCTCTTCTTATTTCGCAAAGCTTTAAAGACTGTGCTATTTTAACTGTTTCCCCTTTGTGCTCTCTGTTTATCACTCTCTCTGTTCTGTTAGGTGCGGCTATGTTTATCTTGTCATGCGCCAGGACGCCCCTTAGCTGGGGCAGCTGTGCGCACTACAAATGCCCCTAACATAACATAACATAACATGACGTCACATATTACATCACTGTATTCACTAAGATACTGTTAATAAGTCAGTTATACAATTAATTTTACAAAAAAAACCATCCATTTAGACACTTATTTAGTCATTTATTGTTCCATTAACCTTTAGATATACATATATAAAAAATATTTATTTTTCAGAAAGACACATATTCACTGGATGATGTCATCAGTGATGTCATCAGTGATGTCATTTGAGATGTCATCAGTGATGTCATGAGTGATGTCACTGACCATGTCATGAGTGATGTAATATGTGACGTCATCAGCAGTGGATTGCGGTCGCGCGAGTTATAGTTAGCTGAACTAACTATAACGGGGGAATTTCAATGGTTTTGTACGAGTGAAATGTCCAGCTAACTATAACATGTGTGAAACCTATGGTTTTTCAGTGAATTTGCAAGGTTTTTTAAATGCTAATTCCTAACTATAACGTGTGTGAAACCTATGTTTTTTTTTAGTGAATTTGTAAGGTTTTTTAAATGCTAATTTATGTATGTATTATTATATTTATTTTACAATAAACTACCTATGTATATAGGTATAGATTGACTGTATCCTTTAATATGGAATGGCTCAGCTGTTTTATTTTGAATTTGGATAAAGTTGAACAGCATAGTTAATATCTTCTATAAACTTATAAACAGTTGAAAATGTTTTTTTTTTTTTAAGGGTTTTTCACGGTGCACGCACCGTGTGCGTACCCCGCGATTTTTTGAAAAAAAATAAAATGTTTTTTTCACCCTTCGGGGTCCTTCAGGGACCCCCTGACAAAGGCTAGGGGGTCAGGAACTCTCTACCCTGCCCCCTTTTCACGTTCTCCACCTTTCTTTTTCACTGTCACACACAAAATGGCGTCCGACACTTCCTGATTTTGACCGACTGGAATGTTGACTGACATCTAACCACCAATCAGAATTACGCTCGCGGACATTTGGTGCGCGCACGGTGCGCGCACGGTGCACGCATATAGATATTTATGTACTTTAAACTGCAATTTTCTCAGGAACTACTGAACAGATTGACACCATATATGCAAAAGGCACATGCCTGACCTGAGGACTACCTCTTTGCCAAATTTCATGTAATTCTGTTCAGCCGTTCGGGCTGTACCTTCGACTAAAGGTCCTATGGGAAAATACATGGGGAAAACGCGTTTTGGGACCCCCTTTTTTCTCAGCCCCTGCTTGATGAATCACCCCGAGACTTTCAGGGTAGGAGCTGAGCGGAGCGCCCCATTAGTTTGAAAATTTCACGAAGATAAGTCAACCGGCGCCAAAGTTATTCAAAATAGAATTTTCAAATTTCCTATGGGAACTCGGTCCTAACTATAACTATCTACTGGCGACCGCCAGTAGATAATATATAAATATATATACATATATATATATGTATATATATATATATATATATATATATATATATATATATATATATATATATATATAATCTACTGGCGGTCGCCAGTAGATAGTTATAGTTACAACCTAGTTTCCATAGGAAATCTCAAAATTCTATTTTGAATAACTTTGGCGCCAATTGACGAATCCTCGCGAAATTTTCAAAACTAATGGGGCGCTCCGTTCAGCTACTACCATGAAAGTCTCGGGGTGATTCGTCAAGCAGGGGCCGAGAAAAAAGGGGGGTCCCAAAACGCATTTCCCCCATGCATTTTTCCATAGGACCTTTAGACACAGCTACAGCCCGAACGGCTGAACAGAATTACTTGAAATTTGGCAGAGAGGTAGCCATAAGGTCAAGGAAGTACCTTATGCAGGTCTGGTGTAAATCTGTTCAGTATTTCCTGAGAAAATAGCATTTAAAAGCATATATATATATGTGGGCGGAGCCTAACCACACATCTCATCCTGAGATCTGATTGGCTGTCAGCACTTCATCCAAGAAGTGTTGGCAGCCATCTTGGGACCAATATACATGATAGCACCTCATTAAAAAGCATTGCAGTTAATAGAAGGTTTTAAGACTTTAGTTACATTATAAATCATTTGTTGATGGTACCATACTCATTTTAGGAATTGTGGTATGTTCTAAGGTGATTTCACCATGTGAAAAAGCCTTTTGCTGGGATATCATGATTGAGAGAAAAATATTTTCTCATGCTTTTACCACAGAGGTTTGGAAGGTGATCTATAAGCTAAACTGAGAGCTTATTTTCTGTAAATTCACATTATCTTTCTCAGTCATGTGAGAATGAAGTCTGACATTCTCAGTAAAACATGTACATCCAACAAGGGCAGAGACTGTCAGTTGATTCCTTTGTGTTCTACTGCAGCTTCCCAGAGTGTTCCAAAGAACTACTAGAGCGCTAACAGTCCTACTTATGATAAACGTATGGCACACCTGAAGCCATCTTGCTTGGATTAAAGTGGTAACTCTTAAAACATTTAATTTAAAAAGGAACAAAATGAGGGGGTTCATTTTTCCATAAAAAGTATGATTAGTGCTGCAGAAAGAAAAATTAGGGCACATTTTGAGTGACTTCTCAAATCCTCTTCTATTTCATTAAAAAATTCTGACATGCAGACTGAAACATGCACTTTCAATACCAGCAGCAGTTTTCCCTGGTGAGCAGTAGCTTTACTACAGTGATCTAATGAGCAAAAAGAGTGCTAACATTCTGAATTTATGGCAAATGTGTGACACATCTGAATGCCTTCTTGATGGAATCAAAGTAAAAAACTGAAAGTATTTCCTACTGAGGAGACTGCAGTAAATGAGGAAATTAGGAAACTTCATAACAAATAAGTCTCCCAAGATGGCCACCAGAGACAAAAGAGCCCAAATGTAGCCCAAATATCACCCAGATGTAGCCCAAGCATAGCCCAATGACAGAATGTCCCAGAATGTTCTTAAAAACAACTAGAGCGCTTACTGTCTACATTATGACAAAAGTATGGCACACCTGAAGCCATCTTGATTGGAATAAACTGGTAACACTTAAAACATTTAATTTAAAAAGGAACACAATGGGGGGGTTCATTTTGCCATAGAAATTATGATTAATGCTGAAGAAAGAAAATGAGGGCACATTTTGAGTGACTTCTCAAATCCTCTTCTATTTCATTAAAAAATTCTGACATGCAGACTGAAACATCTAATGAGCAACTAGAGTGCTAACATTCAGAATGTATGGCAAATGTGTGACATATCTGAATACCTTCATGATGGAATCAAAGTAAAAAACTGAAAGCATTTCCTACTGAGGAGACTGCAGTACATGAGGAAATTAGGAAACATCATAACAAATAAATCTCCCAAGATGGCCACCGGAGACAAAAGAGCCCAAATGTAGCCCAAAATCACCCAGATGTAGCCCAAATATAGCCCAATGACAGAAGTGTGCAAAACACTTATTATTTTGTGTTTTTGCAGTGTTATATAGTGCAGACTTGTCAGGTATTGGAGTGCTTTACATGAGCATTGGTTACATCACACAAGAACAAATTCATTTTGGTTGTAGACATGGGGAGACTAAGTGATTTGACCAGAATCACAGAATGTCGAGCTAAAGCAGAAACTTCAACCTGGTTCCCCAGTTGCAAAGTCTGCAGTTCTGGAAGTAACACCACATCCTCTCCCCTAAGTGCAACATTTAATCAAGTGATCAACTGGATAAAAAAACATAAAGATAACAAATAATTTAAAAGTGCTTTGTCGCTATTTGAAAACTCAGAAAATATGTCCTTATTTTAGTCTTTTAGAGCACTAACCATAATTTTGATGCCAATAAGACCCTCTCATATATGTAATTTCTAAAGGAAATGTTCTAGGTATTACAGTTTTGATTACATCAAGATGATGTCAGGCGTTCCACACTTTTGTAATAAATATAGAATGTTAGCAATCTAGTTGTTCATTAGGATACTGTTGAGAGGCAGAGGCCAGGGGCACGGCCTCTGAAAATTGAAGGCAGGTAGGAGGGTGCAAAGGCAACAATTTAACCACACTGAGCAGGCAGGAAGGGCCGTGGAAGCATAACAGACTATGGAGGGCAGTGGAAAGGGGGGCAGGGGCAACAAACCAACAATACAGGACTTGCAAGAGAGGCTGTTGGAGGGAAGATCTATTACGGGTCAAGGAAGCTAGGGGCGGTCCCCAGAGCCCCGGGAGCCACCACAGAACTGAGCAGGAGAGTGAGTCAGGGACAAAAGGGGCACCTTAATTTGAGCCGGGGTACCTAGGAACGCTTGGTCCAAAAATGAAGAAAACAGACATATGAGACATGGAATTGGAGGCAGAATACAATGGCAGTTTAATGAGAAGATGCAACTTCAAAGAAACCGCAGAATAGAGACATAAAGTACAAAATACAGAATCCAGATAATCATACAGCTGTCATGATATTCTCTGTATCTCAATTAATGTACTGCCAGAGAGAGAGAGAGAGAAAACACATCTATAAATGCATCATGAGAAACAAGTTACACCAAGGAAAATGTTACCTAGGAACACTCACGTTTACTCTTAGAGCAAGCATTCCTGCAATTACAATACAAAATCTTTTAAATGCAAAAGTAAAGAGAACAATGGTTAAACATAACATGACATTTCATATAGGTAAAATAGAATAAGATACTTCAAGCAAAGCAGAGCAAGACATTTTAAGCAAAGAAAGACAAGAGCTCCCAGCTCTTGGGGAAAACCTGCACAGCCTGTTAACCTACATACAGACGGCGAGGTAGTCCGTCGATATCTGTGGGTGCTCCCTTTTTATATCATTTTGTGGGCTCCTTTGCACGCTACATCTACCTACGTATGCTACCCAAAAGCTTCGTCTGCAGATTTTACCAGACATTTCGTCATTTACCCACTTAATGCTGACAATGGACTGGGTGAAAAGGTCAGTCTCTCAGGCCAATCGCTTATCGTAAGTTCCATAGAGCAAGCAGAAAATAATGGGTATTGTACGGGAATTCAATATATTCATGTATAAAATCTCCTCAGTTCTCCTAACTTGACGCTCTGCGGTTGCCACTTCCTTAAAAGCAGGAAACCTGCCCAGGAAGCAAGTACCAGTCCAGGATGCAGCCTACTGTATGTCGACAGCTTCAGGGGGATGTTGAACTTTGATACCGAGCACGGAGCACTCGGGTAGGGTGAGGGCTACTAGTTTGGAGCAGAAGGCCTTGCAGACCTGCCTTCAGACTGCTATACACTAAAATTGCAGAGCTATGGTCAATTTAACAAAGAGGCCTACATATTGAACAGAAGGGCCTACACAGGGGTTTTCTGCTGGCTGAGTGGTAAGGATGTCTCAGGATAATTATATAGCAACACAGGACCCGCTGGTCAATTTAATACGGCCTACAAATGCGGCTGGCAGGGCAAGGACAAGGGTCTCATACTCCAGGTGTGGACAGAACGGGCCAGGGGCCCCCTGTGATACAAAATCTACCCTCCTTCAAGGCTGTGGCAATGTAATAGACCATTGTGGGCAGAAGGAAGAGGCAATGGTAGTACAACCATACATGCCAACAGACCCGATTCAGCCAGGAAACGTCCAATGTTTTTAAGCTCAAATGGGCTTTATTTGACTGTCTCCTGTCTACAATATCCTCTTTTTCAATGTAACTCAAAGGGGAAAATCAATACCCCAGTTTTTTTTCAAAATCTCCCTCTTACCAAGTTCAAAATGTTCGCAAGAATGGTACATTGGATCATAGAAGGAAATGGGATAGGGACATGGACTTGGATAACAGAGGACAGGAGAGACATGGAGAGGTGCACCAAACTGACCCTGTAGGGCAGGCATCAGGGTTTGCAGCAGCACAATACACCACACAGGGCATGCAGGACGGGAGTGCAGCACAACAATCCATAGAAAGCAAGAGGGAGGGGACAGGACCATGCACATGGACAACAGAGAACAGAGGGGCAAGAGGCAATGGTAGCTAGCTGACCATAATGGACAGACAGGAGAGAAATCTGCAGCATAACAGACCATAAAGGGCAGGAGGGACGGATCAGGGGCATTACAATGGAACAGACAAGCCAGGAGGGAGGGAGTAGGGGTCTGCACATGTAAACAGAGGGCTGGGGGCAAGGGGGCAGGGCAGGAGCAGCAAGATAGCCATGGAGGTCAGGCAGGATGGGCACTAGAAGCAAGACACACCATGAAGAGCAACAGTGAGACTGTGATGGCATACACACAGACCATGGAGGGAAGGTGGGAGGGGGTCAGGGGCAGCTAACTGACCACACAGGGAAGGTGGGAGGGGCCATGGCAGCACAGAAGACCATGCATGGCAAGTGGGAGGGTTAGTGGCAGCACAATGGCTATGATGGGCAAGAAGGAGGGTGCAGGGGCATGCACAAAGGACGATGGAGGATAGAAGGGAGGGTCAGGACCTGTGCACAGACAAGAAAGTTCAGGGGAAGGGACCTCAAAACAGACCACACGGGGCAGGCAGGAGGAGCAGTTGCAGCACAACAGACCAGGGAGGGCAGAAGGGTGTAGCAGTACAATGGACCATGTAGGACAGGAGGACGAGGATAGGGGCATGGCATGTGGACAGGCAGGGTGGAGGTGGCAGGGACAGGTTACAGTCATCTGACAATGCTAGGCAGGTGGGAGGGGAGTGGCAGCTCAACAGAACACTCAGAGTAGATAGGAGTGGCAGGTCCATGGGACATGGTGGGCAAAAAGGATGGAGCAGGGGCATGCACAAAGACATCGGAGGGCAGGGGGAAGGAGAATAGGGGCAGCAAGCTAAGCACAGAGTTTAAGCAGGAGGTCAATGATGGGGCATAGAATTGGGCAATGGAGGGCAGGAGGAGTGGACTGGTACATCATACTAAATTGAGGGCAGTGACAGCACATCAGACCATGCATGGCAGGAGGGAGGAGGCTAGTCCATGGATTCACACAACAGAGGATAGGGAGGAGGGGGATGGGGCAGCAAGCTAACTGTTCAGAGAAGGCGGGTATTAGGAACTTTATTGTTTTTAAAACATTGTGTCTGTGCGAACTACTTAAAATATGAACAAGTATGCAGCATAATCTCACTTTTATTCAGGAAGAAGAGGACGTTTGTGACTGTGACTCCGGGCTCACTTGGCAGAAACACCCCCTGACACTCCACCCCCTATCGCAAAATGTAATGCCCGTGAAAAGGGTAGGTGAACACAGTGTTATATAGAACATAGTCCTGAGAGCACAATTGAAAATGAAAACTAGATATAGTGTATGGTATAAACTATGCACCAAAAAGTGTGATATAAGATGAACCGGGCTTGAAATATAATATGCAATACATTGTGCGCAATGACAGATTCATTGGAGAGCGCGAGATAGCACAGGCACTAGCGCGTGCTATGCGATATGCGCCTTGGAGTGTAATATGCACAGGGCAGTGTTGTGTTACCTAACTAGTCTCTAAAGTTGTAATATAAAATATGTGCTGGGGAGTGTAACGTTGCATATGCACTGTGACAAAGATATGGATCCCAGATTGTAATATGTATGGCATAGCACTGTGCGTTATAACATAGGCATCGAGGAAGGCACGTTAGATGGGGCAATATAACCCGTGCGAAGACAAGTGTGGCATGACATATTCACGGGGTGGTGTTACAGTGCACATGGGCTAGAGAGTGTCATAGCATATGCACTAGCTAGTGGAATACAACACAGAGGTGTGTGGCACTCGGCAGGCAATGGTGGGTGTAACACAGCATTGGGCTCTGTCAGGAGCGCGCTGTGACTCTCAAGTGATGTTCGTCCCCTTTCCAGAGAGTAAAATAAAAAGTATTACACATCCGGCAGTGGATGTGTGTTTTATTAACCGTGAGTGGGGTTTCTTGCATAGTTTTGGTCAAATTTTTGTCAAATCCCCTTTGAATGGCTTGGTGTGCATGTGTATTAAATGTGCCCGTCAATAGCTACCCATGTTTGTATAAATAAACGACAAGGGTGTCTACCGGGATTAGGCACGGTAGGGCATCAGAAATGTCAGAGCTTCACTAGTGGTGTAAATAAATTCCACTTGGATTCATTGCATGCATAGTCGCCTTTAAATGAATATCACGCAAATCGTCATGGTGATAGGTACGTACGGTTTGTCCAGCATGTCCTAGGTGTGTCTATAAATATATATTTTTTTAAAATAATAAAAAACAGTGGCCGGCCCTGGGGATTGGGGTCAAAAAAATATAATTAGGAGACAGGCCCTGGGGGATGGGGTCATCAGGGCCAATAAATTAGAATAAGAAGGGGAACCACACAGCCCCCCTTTAAAAAAAATTTAAATAAATAAAAGACTGGCATGGTGCCGGAGGCCATGCCCCCTCCGTGCAGCACTCTGCAAACGCGCCCCCAACAGGCATCTCCAGTATGCGCCAGGGAGCTGCGCTGCAGACAGGTGTTCTGAGGCCAAGCCCCTTTTTACACCTCTCTGCAACGCAGCTCTGTGGCGCTTACTGGAGGTACCTAGTGGTCTAGTTTGACCCTAGGGACCCTTAGGATTCAAGGGGACTTAATCTCTCAACTTAGAACAGCCACAGGGCGCGTTTACACAGTGGTGAAGGGAGGGAACGGGGCCTAAGGTGACGTGTGCAAACACGCACTATGGCACGTTTTAAATTGGGGATATAATTTCCCTTCAATACTGAGGGCCCCTGGGGGCTAACTAGCTCACCAAGTGCTTCCAGTAAGCGCCACTGAGCTGCATTGCAGAGAGGTGGTCCAGGCCGTGCCACTTTTTACACCTCTCTGCAACGCAGCTCTGTGGCACTTACTGGAGGTACCTAGTGGGCTAGTTGGACCCTAGGGACCCTCAGGATTCAAATGAACTTAATCTCCCAACTAAAAATGGACACAGGGCGTGTTTACACAGTGGTGAAGGGAGGGGACGGGGCCTGAGTGAACGTGTGCAAAAATGCCCTGTGGCCTGTTTTAAGAGGTAGTTATTACCCTATTATATACTAGGGGCTTACAGAGGAGGTCATGCTAATCACAGGGGGACCCCAACGCATAATGTTCCCTAGTGTATGTAGGTGTTTTCACTATATTCTAAGTGTCTTTTAACATAGCACTGGCTCTAGGACTGGTTAGTCAGACTCAGTTACCACCAGTATCCGTCTGAAAAAGTTGAGGGTACAGGATGATTTTGCAACAAGGCTTCTTTCTGCTCTTCTTTTTGTTCTTTCTGCACGTTATCCGTCTTCCTGCACTTATCTTCGTATTTGAGGACTTCTGTTGCTTCTTTCTGCACTTCTTTTGTCTCTTTCTGTGCATTTTTTCTTCTTTCTTCACATGTCCTATCTCTGTAGGCATAGTTAGAAATTAGCATTTAAAAAACCTTTGAAATTCACAGAAAAAACCATAGGTTTCAGGCACGTTATAGTTAGGAATTAGCATTTAAAAAACCTCAGAAATTCACTGAAAGAACCATAGGTTTCAGGGGTGTTATAGTTAGCTGGACTTTTCACTTGTACAAAACCATTGAAATTCCCCCGTTATAGTTAGTTCAGCTAACTATAACTCGCGCGCCCGCAATGCACTGCTGATGACGTCACATATTACATCACTCATGACATGGTCAGTGACATCACTCATGACATCACTGATGACATCTCAAATGACATCACTGATGACATCACTGATGACATCATCCTTGTGATAGAGTGGCAGACCTCCTCTCATCCTAATATAACCTTTGATACACACATTCAAAAATAGAGACTAAAATTTTCAAAACAATGGACATACCAATACCAGTTACAACAACCTCTTCAGTAATTCTAAGATCCACATACACATCCACTCATTCACCAACAGTCCTATACAGTCACTCATACATGTACTCACTCATCATATGTACTCATACACCTATACATCATGTTACACAATGCCACTCATCCATAGAGTTACTCACACACATAGTCACTCATGCTAATAAAGAATCAAACATACATTTACTTGCATATACAGTTATACACACACCACCACACTTACTTCTACGGAAACTTACACATACTTAGTCTTTTAAACAATCACTTATAGAAACACATACTTATTCATACAGGAACTCTTTCAATCTCTCACTCTCACATATACTCACATATATATACAACAATAGTCACATATACTAGTTTAAAACATATGTAGTTACTCATAAAGACACTATTGAGACAGTCATTCACTCACTAACACACCCATACACACACTCATCCACCCATACAGTCCTGCACACATGCTGTGTTCAACACATACAAACAGTGAGTCACTCATTCATGCACCTATGCACTACGTAATACCCCCCACCGAACCATGCAGACACTCAGATTGATACTCAAGTCAAGTCAAGTCAAGTCAAGTCAAAATCCACTTTATTCGATTAATTAAAATCATAAAAGTATTCTACAATAAATAACTTACAATTCATATAAAACAGTATTAAACATTTGGCAAATTTAAAAAGCAGGTTAAAAAAAAAAACATTTATACACAAAATTCATTACAGATTGCTCTCAACATAGCGATAAACGTGGTATCAGGTATCTGTCCTCATCTGTGCTTCCGATCTTAACCTTGTTCTCTTAAATCTGACAGATGCGGCCAGAAAACTAGCAGTACAGTACATGATTATAGGGGAAAACAACATCTGTAGGTAAAACAACGCAGGTTTGTACTGAATAAAACCCAGCTCCTTCAAAATTGGTTTAAGATATCTGGTACGAGGTTCATGATAAAAGGAACAAAAGAACAGAAAATGGGCATTATCCTGGATAGAGAAACCATCGCATTTACATGGAGACGATTCCTCAAGCTTGCACCAATCTTTCTCGTCCCACAGTACCATATACATTTGGTTAAACCGAAATTTGGATAGTAACCATCTATGAAAAGAATTGGTAACCACTGTTAGATAAGGAGCCAGCCCACAAAATGGGGTAATCAATACATGAGCCCTCACAGAGGGTTTACATAAATCATCCGATTCACGCTCGGCCATACGTATTCTATAAAAATTGGTCTTCACCCACAGCAAGTCAGCTTTACACAGAGTTTCTGGGCTAGTAAAAATTTCAGGACGCCCCAGAAGTGCGGCCGTAGATTCAATATAAGACAGCCACTGAATTTCCCTCCTGTGATCTAGTGCAAGACAATCTTTAATGATCCGATGGTTAAGGCTAAGGTTCGGGTTAAGCCAGAGCTTAATCCACATCAAAAGTGGAGCTAAATTGATTACATCTAGAATGTAGCCCATACCCAACTCAAGATGTACGGAATAGGTGGCAGTAGACTGGGGTAGACCCAACAAGGAACGGAGAAATTTATTTTCCTCTATCTGGATGTTTTTAGAATTAACATAACCCCAGACGGCTGCCCCATATCTAGCGATCGCGACTGTCTTGGCTTTGTAGACAGCCAGGATAGCCTCCATGGGTTTCCCCCCCAATCTTTTGGAAAACCCCAGGATTGCAGAATATGAGCTTCTCACCGCATTCACTTTAGATGTTAGCTGTGGTATCCACGTTCCCCTTTGATCAAAAATCACACCCAGGTATGTAAAGACTTTCACGCTTTTAATCACCTCTCCCTCGCAAAAGAAAGTTTTTTCTTTACGGTTACCATATCCTACTGACATGGTGTGTGATTTATTTTTATTGATCACCAGATCGAGACTAGACATAAAATTACCAAAGGAGTCGAGTAACTTTTGTAGGGCGACTGGAGTCCTGGCTATTAGCACCGCATCATCGGCGTATAGGAGCACCGGAATTGGTGCACCCCCCATACTTGGGATATCCTTAGTTGCAGCCGTTAGGTCACCCTCCAAAGAGTTCACGTAAAGCGTGAACAACATTGGCGCCAGGATGCATCCCTGACGGACGCCTCTAGTTGATCTAAAGCTCTCGGTACACTTTCCGTCGGTGGACATTCTAATGCGGGCCCTCAGATCTTTGTGGAGCTCCGCCAGAAAGTGTACCAAGGAACTGTCGAGGCCCATCTTCAGGAGCATTGCCCACAGCTTGGACCTGTTGACAAGATCAAAAGCTGTGGACAAGTCCATGAAGCCAAGGAATAAACTACCCTCTTTTGCTCTGGTGTATTTAGAGAGTATGAGGTGGAGATTGAGGCATTGGTCCTCAGTACTCCTTCCTGACCTAAATCCAAATTGTGCCTCGGACAGGATGTTATTCCCCTTTGCCCACGTGGAAATTCTCGCCAGGACAGCTTTTCCTAGGATTTTTACCGAGGAGTCCAGCAGCGATATTGGTCTATAGCATTTTGGATCTCCTCTCTGCCCTTTTTTGAATATTGGCACAATTGTGGCTAAAGACCAGGTCTGAGGAAAACCCACTACAGCAGCGGCATTGAAAACTCTTGTTAGAATATTGGCCCAAAACAGCGGATTAGCCCTGAACATATCCGCTGGCACTCCGTCGGGGCCCGGGGCCTTGCGTCCTGCTGTCGCCTCTATAGCTCTAAGTACCTCACAAGTGTCAAAACTCACAGGCTCCAGGGGAATCTCATTAGTAGGGATAGTGAAGGGTTCCGGCTCCCTATTACTGTCATAGATTTTTCCAAAATGTTGAAGCCAGTCTTCCTCTGGTATGTTTAATTCCAGCACTGAGTTTTGGACACCTGAAAGTAATGGGGAATTAATTATTCTCCAAAACTCGGCACTGTTTTTTAGGGTGGCTTTGTCCCTTAAATCCTCCCAGGCTTTGCTTTTTAATTCATTTTTACGCTGAGAGGTGGCCGTATTAAACTCTTTTCTACATCGCGCCACTAACGCCTTGTCTCTTGGTCGAATATTGAGGGCTTTTTTAAGGCGGTTATGAGCTTTACTACAATTATTGTCGAACCAGCCTTTAGCCGGTTTATGTTTACACCCCTGCCCTTTGGCTGTAAGACTAATAGACGCGAACCGGCAAATATCTTCGAACGAGGATATAACCTCCTTACACCCAGCTGACGGATTGGCACACACGTTTAGCTCTTCAGCGACTGAGGAGGATAAAGTTAGGAAGAAATTGTCCGGTACGACCATCTCCCATTTAATTCTTCTCCCCTGATTCTTATCCTTGACAGGCAATATAATCCGGTGGGAAACAACTGATTTAGACAAGAAGGAGCTATTCGCTAGCTCCAAACCCACAGGATTATGGTCACTCATAGGCATAGCAATTGCATTATATGAAATCACATAATTGAGAAAACCTCTTGAAACAAAGATGAAATCAATTATCGAATCGCTAGCCCTTCCCGTATAAGTGGCGACCCGTGTGCTTATATCATAAAATTCTGATTCATATAGCTCGTGTTCCCGCAATACATTTTCAAGCACCCGGCCCTTCTGTGTATGTTCTAGGTGAGGGGGGGACACGCTGTCTGGCCCGTCTTCTTCCACTAAAACACAATGTGAGCACAGATGAACATTAAAATCACCCATTAAAACAAATCGACACAAAGTGGATTGCTTGTCTCTATAGAGATTTAAAAAGTCTGAAAGCCATGTAAAATGCATAAATTCTGGATGGCTGTTTGGGGCACTGTAACAGTTAACCAAAAGCAATTTACAACCATCCTCTAATGTTAGCTCCAGAATAATAAAACTATGGGAGGCACAGTCTATCTGGATAGTTTTGCCCTTTATGTTTACCGATACCAGCATCATAAGACCTCCTTTGTTCCGGCCTGCGGGGGAAGGCAAAGCAGGTACAAAGTAAGATGAAAAACCATCTAACCAGTAATCACACTCCACATCCCAAGTCTCTTGCATAGCAATGATGTCGTAGCCCTTTATAAATTTTTCCCAAATAGGGTCTCCCTTCTTGGACCGCAACCCAGCAATGTTCCAGGATAACAGTCTAACCATGTCCCCTTTTTCAGTTATGATCTCTGTTAAACTGTTATTGATCACCTCAGAAGAAGGTACAAGGACCGTTGATGTTTGGTCCACTACGGTATTGTCCATTGTACCCTCTCCCTCACCCCGTCAATCACAAAGGTCGAGGCCTGAGAGCGCATTAAATCTGTTGTAAGTTGAAATGGGGGGACCAAAGGTAAAGAGGTTATCACGACCCTGCGCCGAACTATGATGAGCCATTCTGGGCCCAACCGGGGTAAATGGATTTAGTCTTTGTCTGGGCAAAGGGGGTAAATTAAGATGGTTGTAAAAATACCCAAGCGGGCGCACTCGAATACCATTACTATCCTCCATCAAGGAAGCTGCCCGTAGGAGGACTGTGGCCACGTGATGAGGGTATTTAAAATTCACAACCACACAATCCCCTCTACATGTTTTGCTCGAGGGGCCAATCCAATACACTCTCCTCGTCGTGATAATGTCTCCAGCATGTTTAGTGGGGAAACCGCATTTAGCACCTAACCAAGCCACCACTTTATTTTTGAGGGAATCATGCGCTTCCTCTTGTGGCTCGGAAGTGCCTGGGTTATACATTGGAACATTGGCTAACACAACGACGTAGGGGGCGCAATCAGGGGGCAGATTAATAGAATTATTTCGCCTACCTTGTATGGCATTAATATTATATAAGTGATCAGATCTCTGATGGCACCCAACCTGATCGACATCCAAGGCTACTGCTGGGGGGCGGATGACTGGGGGGACAGTAAGGTTATTTACCGTACAATTTACCTGAGGAATCAAATGAGGTGGGTTGGGGGCCGTTGAGGTATTTGTCCCTATAACATCGGTACTCACTGAGCTAGTTGGAGGGAGTGGGGGGTTCGCCTTAGGTAGTGTGGCCAACTGTTGATCCAATAGGCCTCCTAGTCTTTTGAGCTCCGCATTCGCGGTATCCAATTTGACTGCAAGACAGTCAATGGAAGCCTTAAGTTTTAGGTCAAAAGCTGCCTCTATACGTTTAATTAGCAAACCAAACTGCTCGGAGCTCAGTGTTATACTGGATTCCTTTATATTTGCTACTTTAGCTTTGGTTTTAGGGGAAATGTGACTATCAGGCAAGTGGCTATCCCCTCTTCTCTTGTGGATGATCTTACCCCCTCTCTTGCTTTGCTGCTGCTTTCTGCAAGTTCTTACTGGTCTCGTTCCTATACTTTCTTCGGATGCATCTACCTCTTCCTCAGGATCAGAACATACTTTATCAAGCATTGTAGGAACGGTCGTTATAATATCAGGGTCCCGATGGATCGAAGCTACTATTACGCTGGGTGAATGGCTAGCATCCTGATCTCCTAACCTACCAGCAACGCTATTTACGCCCTCTTGTGAAGCCTCCAAAGTAGCTGCTCTTGCTGGAAGGGGGTCATGGTCTAGAGAATCTACTTTGCCCAAGGATGCCCTTCTATCGTCATTAATTTTATTCACCCTTTTGACAAGGAAATTGTTCATGGAGCCTGCCCCCGTGACCACCTTGTCTTTCTTAGAGCCTGACATAGTAGAAAATTGAACGTAGTTGGTTATCAACTTTGACTAATACCTAGCTGCCAGCAGAATCAGATTACCAAGTTACCAGGGTTTAAGCCTGTAAAGTCTCGCAGCCTTTAGCCAACACTACTCCGGGTCATGAGGCACGGATTATCACTTACAAAGTCTTGGTACAGTTGGCGTCACTGAGCATATATGGGAATTAACAACAGTCGGGCCAAATGGAAATCCCAACCGCCGGCAGACGAAAGGTGTGTCGTGGCAACCGCCAAACAGCATCCAGATTACGACCAATAAGCACCAACCCCGACCAAATCCACAGCAAAACGCAAGGAACAATATGAATAAATCAGCGACAGTACCTGGTATGGGGCAGATACCCTGGTGCCAGCTTTCAGAGGGGGGGCCCTGCCCTGCCTCCTCCTGCCCCGGACGGCCACAGACGGCCCGCCCTTTGCCCGGGCTTAGCCCGGCGCCCGCCCGCGCGCGTCCCGCGAAGCGGGAGGCGCGAGTTGCTTTTAAACAGCTGCCCGGTCACAGGGGGCGGTAACGCTGCTGCTGGGCCGGGCGCTTGGACTTCTGGAGCTAGTAGTGTGCTCCTGGCGGCTCCTGGCGGCTCCTTGTCGTCCCCGGTAATGGCGCTGCGTCTCCCCTCAAAAAACCAACTAATAACCTATATAGACACACATGTAGCTACTCACCAACCCATGCAGCCACTTATACACAAAGTGAGAGACTGATACAGATATTTACATATTTAAACATTACTCACTAAGCCATGTATTCACTATGATACACTTAATCAGTCAGTTACACAATCAATTTTTCAAAAACAAATCATCCATTTAGACACTTATATACCCATTTATTCTTCCATCGCCCTTGAGATATACATATATAAAACATATTTAATTTTCAGAAAAACACACATTCACTGGATGATGTCATCAGCGATGTCATCAGTGATGTCATTTGAGATGTCATCAGTGATGTCATGAGTGATGTCACTGACCATGTCATGAGTGATGTAATATGTGACATCATCAGCAGTGCATTGCGGGCGCGCGAGTTATAGTTAGCTGAACTAACTATAACGGGGGAATTTCAATGGTTTTGTACAAGTGAAAAGTCCAGCTAACTATAACACCCCTGAAACCTATGTTTTTTTCAGTGAATATATATATATATATATATATATATATATATATATATATATATATAGGTGTGGAAAAGCAATGCCGGCTCCCCCAGGAGGCAGGGAGCCGACTGGCACCGTGGGGGCATTGGGGCTCCCCCGGGCTATATTTGACCTGAGGAGGTTGGCCACGTGGCCCTCTCCCCCAAAAAAATAAAAAAGGATGGCCAGGCCCCGGGGGATGGGGTCCCCAAGGCCAGAAGTGGCCTAGTAGGGGGGCCACGCGGCGCCCCTCCATTAAAAAAAATAAATAAAAGAGGCACAGCCCTGGGGGATGGGGTCCCCGGGGCTAATAATTGAGGCCTCTGCAGGGGGGCCACGCAGCCCGCTTCCCGTTTACATGGCGGATGGGTTCCCCAGGGCCAAAAAAAAGGAAAGAGGAGGGGGGCCACAGAGCCCCCCTTCTTAAAAGATAAAATATAAAAAATAGCCGTATCTCGGCTAGGCCCTGCCCCTTCCCTGCAGCACTCCACTCAGCAAACGCGTTGTAAGTTGGGGAATTAATTCCCCTTGAATACTGAGAGTCCGTGGGGGCCAACTAGCCCACCAGGTACCTTCAGTATGCGCCAGGGAGCTGCGTTGCAGTGAGGTGTTGAGAGGCCACGCCCCTTTTTACACCTCTCTGCAACGCTGCTCTGTGGAGCTTACTGGAGGTACCTGGTGGCCTAGTTGGATCCCAGGGACCCTCAGGATTCAAGGGGACTTAATCCCCAACTTAAAACGCGCCACGGGGCGCGTTTGCACAGTGGTGAAGGGAGGGGGCGGGGCCTGAGGTGACATGTGTGCAAACACACCCTGTGGCACGTTTTAAGTTGGGGGATTAAGTCCCCTTGAATCCTGAGGGTCCCTGGAGTCCAACTAGCCCACCAGCTACCCCCAGTAAGCACCACAGAGCTGCGTTGCAGAGAGGTGTAAAAAGGGGTGTGGCCTCTGAACACCTCTCTACAACACCGCTCCCTGGCGCTTACTGGAGGTACCTGGTGGGCTAGTTGGACCCCAGGGACCCTCAGGATTCAAGGGGACTTAATCCCACAACTTAAAACGTGCCACAGGGCGTTTTTGCACAGATGTATGTCATTTGAGATGTCATCAGTGATGTCACTGACCATGTCATCAGTGATGTAATATGTGACGTTATCAGCAGTGCATTGCGGGGGCGCGATTTATAGTTAGCTGAACTAACTATAACGGGGGAATTTCTCTGGTTTTGTATGAGTGAAATGTCCAACTAACTATTATAACCTATGGTTTTTTCAGTGAATATATATATATATGTGATTGATAAAGGCTGCTGTGCTGCCGAAACGCGTATCTCAGCTAATGCGGGGTCGAGGGAGACCTGAACTATAATAAATGAGCCCTATTCCTACCTACCTTGAGTACGTGCCTCTTCTTCTTGGATGGAGTGCAATGTTTCTTTTAGGGGTGGGCGGAATTTGCGAAATTAACTTTCGCAAATTATTGCGAAAATGGTAAAAATCTCCGCAAACACGCCGGAAATATCGCGAAGACGCGGAAGTTTTTTTCCCGCCTGTTCGCGGTATTTTTTGCGTGATCGCGGGTCGCCAACTTACCCATGCGGTTGCTCACGGGCGCGGCCATCTTGTTTTCACTTGTCCGGCCCTCTCGCGATGCTTACTTCCTGTTCCGGGTCGCGCAATGCATGTTCGCGCCCGTTCGCGGTAGATATTTCCTGTTCGCGACCGCTTTTACTTGACCGCGTTGCTTTTTGCTTGCTCGGGGAGAAAATATTGCGCAAACTTGCACACGTGGTCGCAATGGGCGCGGCCATTTTGTTTTTCACTCTATTGCATGGTTCTGGGGCCTGATTTTGAATCCTCCCTACATCTTTTCAATCCTTTGTTTAAACCCACTTTTTTTTTATCTTTATTATTTCTCTAACTATTTTCCTGCTTCTACATTTTTGGTTTTTGTCTCTTTTTTTGTTTTTTAGCTACTTTTTCTCTTTCTATTGCCTGCTATTATTTATTTCCTTTACTTCTTTAATTACCTTTTCTTACCCCAGAACCATGTCTAAGGGTAGGGCTGGTCGCCGTCGCAGCCAGAGCAGCGACCGCTTTCCTTGCGGCGCCCACAAGGGGTGCAGGCACGGGTCTTATTTGGAGAGGTGGAGTTGGCTGCACTCATTTTCTTTGTGCAGCGCCACCTCCCCTCAACCCTGGCAGCAGGTGGCAGGCCTGGGTCCGGATACGGCCTCCGGGAGCATCGGCAGCGGTGGGGGAAGGTGCGCCGGGCAGTGTCACGCTTCTCTGGGGTCCGGCGCATCCAGGCGCAGCTGACGCACTGGTGGTCCGACATCCTGGACCGTGAGCAGGACCTGCTGGACCTGCTAGGAGTGGAGGTCCCGGGGCTTGGTGAGTAACTATTTAATTATTACTACTTTGTGTCTGTTCTTCTGCTCTGTGTTATATATTGCGAATATCTTTTTTTTCTTCCAACCAGCTAGAATGTTGCTGCTTACATTCCAGGTTAATTACGTTTAAAAGTCTTCTGTGATTATGACACAGGTGCTCTTCTGCGCTACTACTAATCTTACTTGTTTGCAACTTTGCGTTTGCGCTCGCTTAGCGTGATTCTGTACGAGTTTATTTTAGAGAAATTAAGTTACGTAATGCTACAGTGACTCTAGTCCACTCCTTACTTTGTCCTGTCACTAATAGATAGGGGCGGATTGATACTTAGGTTTAGGTACTTTGTATGAGTTTCTAATTTGTTAGTGGTATGCGTGATGCCCCCTCAGTTACGTGATGTGCTGCTAGTACGGCAGTCTTTATTAGAACCCTTTCTAGTTTGGTGTATACAAAAAATGTAGTCATGTGTCCTCCATTTGACCATATGCATTGTTGAGGAATAAAAGAAGTGGAAATGCATACTTAATGTACAATTGGCATGCCTGGAATAGGTGGGCTAGGTTGGGTGGTACGTCGTACTTAGGCTTAGTTGTAACTTAGTATTCTGGAATCAGAATGGAAGACTGGATTACTGTTGATAAATAGTAACTTAAGTAGTCGATCCGCGAATCCCCCGATACTACTTGTTGACCAGATGAGATCGGTCAATTTAGTTATTGCAATTGTTGTTTACATAAGTGTTTTTTGACCGTTGTTGAAAAATATTGTATTTGTTTGATACCATTCATCAATGTTTGTCTCTTTCTTATATCTTTCCTGTACATCAGCACCCAGGGGCAGACAGACAGAGAGTGGGGAGTCGGCGGGACAACAGTCCGAACAGCACCACCAGGAGGACACCAATGAGGGCTCCTCTGCTGGCCCCAGTAAGTCTTCTTGTTTTTAATAATATTTCTTATTCCATAACTTTTACTGCACCATATTTCTCACAAACTATTGTTTCAGTTTCCAAATGCTATTTTTTTACCAACAATTATCCTTCGATCTGTACGGTTTCAAAAATCTTATCCCTGCCTCTGCTATGATGACTCTCAGTACTACTACTACTATCAGTCTGTCTGTACTGTAGTAGCTAAGCTTGCCCAGTTGGCCAGTGCCACTCTTTATGTGAAAGGTTGTAATATAAAACTCATATTCACCAGTAGCTCTAGCCATTGAGTCCAATCCTTTGGGTCGTCCTCTTGTACTACTTCTAGTCTTATTGATATTGAGTCTTTATTAATCTTGAGGCTTTGAAAATTCACAGCAACAAAAGCCCAACCAGATTTATTACTATTTTGATAGGATAGCCTATAGGACATACTACTACTGTTGTAGGGATCTTGCACATACACAGACCTTTGCACAAGAAAATAGGATGTTGGTGATGGTAGGTAGGACCTTCCTCACACACCTCAATCAGAAATTTAGAACCCACCACAATCCCCTGCTCGACTGTAGTACTGTCTTGTCATAACTATTAGGTCTCCGAACCCTCCCCCCAAGATACCCAACAAGTAGACAACCCAGAACATAACACACCCAACCTCTCAGTCGTGGAAGCAATGCACATGCACACCCTTATTTTAATTTGCTCACTCATGTAAGTTAGTCCACACCAAATACCACCAAGTCTATGTAAGTTCAAAATGTTTATTTTGAATTGAGAAGCTCTGTACATTGTTCTATTATAAAATGCAGCACCAACCGGAAAATCAATAACATTAAAACAATAAACATTGTTACACTTACTTACAGTTGGGAATTAAATCATGATAACTGAACAGTGGTGGAAGGAAGCACCACCATCCCCTAGGAATTTGATTTATATAAATTTATAAATGAAGATGTGAGTGAAGGGACCCCTCACCTTAGAAGAACCTAGTACTGGTAGTTGTTGCATCATTCAGAAGCTCTGCAAAGCTCTGGTTCGTAGAAGGGAATCTTCCGTCTGTAATGCGAAAAAGGAAATGGTGCGCGTTAGTATATTGCAACTTGCAAGCATTTCTCAGCCGTGCTAAAAAGTGTAGCATTTATGGATAAGCAATATGGACTAACAGTACACCAGTACTTCCTAAAAAAGTGGCTTGTTAATGTTTTTGTTGACCGCTTGTACGCAGCGCGTAGACTTGACAGTAGCAGTGTGAGGCAGGTCATGTGGGCTCAAAGGTGTCTTATACAAAAAGCTGCAAGGTAACGTCACATGTGCAAAAATAAAAGACACAAAGGTAAAATGGTTGCATGGCTCGGGCTAACTAAGCAAAGGCTAGAATGACCATATATAACTATTAGTGTCTACTCTACTACTACCTGATTTGTACTAGTGATGTATGTTAGTATTAACTAATTTTTCAACCTTGCTACTGATCAATAGGGGGGAGGTGTATATGACGCCTAATAAATGTGTAATGTTTTCTAGGCGCACTACCGACCACCATTGCCAGGGCCAGCGAAGGCGACGCGGAGAGAGAGGATGCGGCAGTTGCTGCAGATACCAACGGAGCGGCAGGGGTAGTGGCAGCACCAGTGGCGGGCGGTGGTAAGTTAGATTCATAATCCTTAACTATTGTTGAACTTGACAGTACACTCACTGCAAGGGTGTACTGTATGTATATGTATACTGTACTGTTGAGACTTAGGGCCCCATTAGGATGGCGGGCGTATTGCCCCCGCCGGGCCGGCGGTATTCACCGCCGACATCGCAGGGGCAAACCTCCCGCCATCCCTGTAGAAAAGAGACTGACCCCCCACATGTCAACCAGGCGGAAAAGGGTTCAATATGGCGGTGGTGTCTCTCTGAACACACCGCCAGCCATATAATCTGCATTTTGGAATGCCTTTGTGTGGCGGCATTGCCGTCCGCCACGGAAAGGCATGCAGACATTGCAGAGTATGCTTGGGGGCCCCTATGGAGGGTACCTACCTATGCTATGGTACCCCCCCTGCCTTTCAAAGCAAAACGTGACAGGCTCCGTGGGGGCCCGTCATGTTGTGCTTGGAAAAGCAGCGCAACATGTATTTTTAGCATTGCTTTCGGCACCGCCAACCAGAATGTAAAAAAAACAGGATGCGCCCGCCACTGTGCCGGGTGCATCATCCTAATTAATTGTCCCCACGGGACACCCACCCTTTTTTAGCGTGAGGATTTGTCCGCCCGCCATCCGATGTCGTAAGTAAGTATGAGTTGTTGTGAACGTTTGAAGAGTGAACTAGAAGACTAGAATACCTTTAATTGGCATAGGAGCGGGAGTGTTGAGTAACCAATGACCTCATCTATCTGATTTCAACTCCACTTTGAAAGTTTTATGGAGAAGAGCACCTGGTGCACTGTTCAACTAAAAAGTGAAAGACGGGTGGAAGGAAGAAGGACGGGCGAGATTTAAAATGTTATGTACTACTGTGCTTTATAGTGCTACTCTACCATGCCACTATGTGTATAAATAATTAACTTGTCTTACTGTTTTTCTAAGAGTATATTTTACAATTGTCTTGTTTTTTTCTTTTTGATACACAGCTACTCCTAAACTCAACCGAAAGGAGTTGGCCGCCAAGGCACGGCGCCGGAAGCTGGAGGCAATCCAGCAGGAATACCAGCGGCTGGTGGTCTTAGCAGAGGAGGAGGAGGAGACTGCGGCAGCAATTGAAGCCTCCTCCAGTGCCCCGGGCCCCAGCCACCGCCCTCCAGCGGTACGGCACCACCGTCTGGAGGCTGCCCGCCGCCATCGAAGTGCCATCTCTGTGGCTGCAACTGCCGCGTCCTCAGACGCCGCGTCGCCCGTTTAGAGGAGCAGATGCGTGTCCTCCTTGAGTCCCGCCCCACACCTTAGTCCCTGTCATCAAGTTCTGCTCCTTTTTTAATTCTTGTTTGGGTGGGTGGGAACTGGTTTGGGCGTTGGGTTTGGGTTTTTGCTTTACAGACTTTTTCTCCTGGACTTTCCTATGGACATTGGTTGGGGTTAGGGAGGGGGTGGGTCAGCTTTTGTGGCTTTAGTTTATTTTTGTTAGGGGAAATTAAATATATTTTTCTATGTTACATGCAATGTTGTTAATGTTTTGTAGGTGGGGTAACTGTTTTACATCACACTGTTTCCTTGCTGGTGCAGGGCCGCCCATAGCCTGTGTTTGATTTAAATAATTGGCTGACTGTGTAAGACACAAACAGATAGATGCGACACACCTCACTGATTGACTTGTCCTTCTAGTACTTTCAGTCTGACCTCTAGTCTATGCATTCTTTATCTGGACTGGTGTGTGAAATTGAAATCATTGACAACATGTCCATTATTAATTCTGCCTCCCCCAAACTTCTCTCTTACCTGTGCTTGATGTTTATGTTTAACTTTGAAACAGCAATGGCTGCATGGTGAAGATGGTTTCCTTTTTCTAACATGCCATGATTGGGGTGGTGGTGGTGGTAGTATAGTAGTAGTAGTAGACACTGGCAGGGCGGCAGCATTTGCAAGAAAAGAAAAGGAGACAGTCAATCGCCTTTGAGAGACTGTTAGAGGAGTAGTAGAATGAAGTACAGTACAGAACTTACCGAGCAACAATAATATGCTAAAATATTTTACAACAAAACATAATGGTGGTTGGGATAGCCAACTAGACAGAGTTACAAACTATAGTTGTGTTGAGTCACTTGACTAGGCCTACAGCCTAACAGTTAGTGCTGTATATGAGGAATGACAACAAACAAATCCAATCAATGCCGGCAATTAATGCTGAGGTATATGTTCCTTTGTTAAATAAAATAACCTCTAAAATATCCTACTCATGGGTGGGCAAGCAGAAGAAGATCATCGCTCTGCCTTGAAATTGAAGTACTGTTGCTTTCACCACATCCGCCCCATCAAGTGTGTGGTTAAGTATTGGTATACATTTAATTTAGTCACTCCTCGACAATAAGTCACACAGCCCGGGGGAAGAGGGTTAGGGTTTGTTGAATGGATGGGAAGGGGTTTTTTGGGAAAGGTTTGACATAGAAAAACAGTATGCATGGACAAACAAACGACAATCATTGAAGACTACCATATCCATATGTTAAGGGAGAAAAAGGAAATGCATGCATGATGATGAGAGACCTGGATTACATACACTTCTAGTTCTTGTTCTGTTGTTCCGGCCTTAATACTTTTACAGATAGCAAACAGAACTTTTAAATATTGGTAGGGAAGAATCGTAAACAGAGAGCAAACCTAATGATGATAATAACAACTCCAAGAACACACTGTTGTAAAGATTGTATACAAAATTATAATCAAATTATTTAAAAGAAGATAAAAGTGGATACTGTTACTGTGTTATCCTGGTAAAAAATGTGGACTGGATTTGCATCTCGGCATTCCTCTTGGTCCTCTCGTCCATCAATCTTGGGTCTTGGGTGTGTCGCCCCGCCACTCACCACTGCCCGGCTGGAAAAACGATGTCGATTTATTGGTAAGGTAAGTGTGCATTGTAATGTTTTCCAAAGTATAGGGCAAGGCCCGGCCTGTAATTGTAGATGGAAAACCAAAGGGGATATTGAGAAACAAAGTTGAAACAAATGCACAAGTTATGGTGTAGTGCAACAAGAACACTTTCCGAGGTGGCATGTATGCATCATCTCTACTCTTGTCTGTTTCCAGCATTGACCTTCAACAATAACAGGAGAGAGCAGGCCCACAGTGCTTAGCAGTACCACATCCTACGTTAAGACTTTAGAGTACTTTTTTTTTTTTTAAAGAGTTGGACAAAGGCAAAGCACATTATCCATTCCAAACATAGCATTTTACAGTTTAAGGTAGTAAATCAATGCACCACAGTCATCCCACCGGTACACTCTATTCCACTTCTAAACAGACATTTGGGTCTGCTGTGGTTGTTGTTGACTTGTTTACCTTTAGGCTTTTAAGTTTTATGCCACTCATGAAACGTCATCCTGACTTCATCATCATCTCCGATACTTTTACTGACTGACTGTGAAGATTGGCCTGCAGTAGAAGTAAAATTGTTATTGCACAACAAGAGTAGAAATATTATTGACTTGAGTCAGTCTTTAGTGTGTACAGAAAGATAGATTACTAGTACACTTTGACTTCACTTTGTGCACAACAAACAAACAACGAAAACACAAAGACCAATCGCTCAGAGTCAGGTGTCCAATGCATGCAATTAATTGTCATTACCTGTTACTTCTCATCTTAAGTTAACGGGCCGTCTATTTCGCCTTCATCATGATGGACGGTGCTGTTGTGTCAATCATACTCATTGCGCAGAGTCCCCTTCCTGTATTGAATTAAAAGCAATGTATCACCAAGCTGCAGGAGAAGTACACATTTCTTATTTGCAAGAAGGGGAAAATTGAATTCACCTTGAGTTAAGTTTAGGGTGTTCTGTAGAAAGTTGATTAGTGGCAGCGCACAATCACATAAATTCATGCACAACAAACACAACAAAATCATTCAGTCTGCGACTCTGCGTCCAATGCATGGCATCAATCATTTCCTGTTCCATTTTATTTTCAGTTAATGGCCAGTCTCTCTCGGCTCTGAAAGGAGGATAGCTATAGTAGTCATCTGATTCATGCTCCACTTCTTTTGGCAGGACTAGGAAAGTTTGAATTTGTTCTTGTAGTATTTTACCATCATCCAATCATCATTCATGAGGGCAATGGATTTGGACGGGAGGTTCAGTATGATGGAGCGGAGGAGCTGGATTCGGAGGACTGTACTGTCAAATTGCAGACACCTGAAAATTGTATATTAAATAGGAAGAGTAGAAGACGGTGGTAATGGATTTGTTGTGATTCACAAGTTTGTAACCGGAACGACAGACACACAAATAAAGGTGGGAAAAAAGGGAGGAAGACAGTAAGTGCAAGCCTAATTGTCAGGGAAGTATAGCTCGTCCTCAAACTCTGGGGGGTCAGCCAGTAGTAGGTAATAATCATCATGTGACACACTACTTCCGTCACCTGAGCCGCTGTCCTCATCTTCCTCCATTGCTTCATGTATTGTGTAATTCGGTGGTATGAAGTGCTGATTCATTTTGATCATTGTTAACCTCTCCACGTTTTTGGGCGAGAGACTGGTCCTTCTCAATGTTACAATGGAACCGGCAGCACTGAAAACACGTTCGGAAGAGACACTTGAGACAGGGCAAGCCAGATAGCTTATCGCCAGCCTGCTGAGCTGTGGCCATTCAGACCTTTTCCTATACCACTACTGCAATGGGTTTTGATCAATGTACACCTCTGTTGGGTCGTCCAGATAGGCCTGGACCATCCGCTCAATGTTCAGGGTTGCTGCTGGTAAGCTTTCGTGCTCCTTTCTCTGTGCATCAGCACTGTGCTTATTAATGCCTAACTTTACATACCAATTGTGTAATGATTGTACTCGGCCTAATGATCCAGTTATTGTTGCTGTGGTCGAAAGTGATGGTGAGTGTTGTGATCCAAACGCACTGCCCGCAGCCGACAAAGTTGCACTTGATCCTGCATGGCCTGCTACAGTACTTCTTGTGGGTTGATCTTGTGGGCTTTTAATTAGCAGCCGTTCGTTTTCCAACTTACTGGCTGCTTCAGCTATACAAGTTTTGTAGTGGGCAACATCAATCTCGGAAAAAGCAAAGAATGTCTTCCGTCCAAATTTTGCATGTGGATCCAGAATTGTGCCACAAATGTAATGTTCTTGTGACAAAATTGTATTTTGTATCCTTACATTTTCAGCTAAGCGACGGGATAATATCTCCACCAAGTCATGGGCTTCCCTTTTGTCCACTACACCTTTGTATGATTCAGACACATTATTCAGCTGATGCTCTAGCATTTGCAATAATGAGATAGCTTGGCCCATTGTACAGTCCTCCTTGCTGACTTCACGTGTGAAGACCTCAAAAGGACAAAGCATCTCAGTCCGGCATTTAATTAGGCTCCATTGCTCCATCTCAAGGTTCATGCCTTTAACAGTAGCATCCCCTCTTTTCCAGACATATTCATGGAGTGACCTGTACTGCTCATACAGACGATCAAGCATGTAATACGTTGAGTTCCAACGTGTTGCCACCTCCTGGATGAGTGCCTTGACTGGCATCCTATGTTCACGTTGGATGATCCTCAGCTGCTTCCGAGCTTTAAAAGAATGGCTGAAATGAGTGCATATTCTTCGGCAGATGGCCAGTAAATTGCTGACTGTGGGTTCTTTTTTCAGAAAGTCTTGAACTATAATGTTTATGCAGTGCGCCAAACACGGAACCCTGAAATAGGAACCAAGTTCCATGGCCTTAAGTACATTACTGCCATTGTCTGTGGCAACAAAACCAATACCAAGCCCTCTTGGCCGCTGCCATTCCAAAACCTTGCTGCGAAACTCGTGTAAAATGTTTTCAGCCGTATGAGATTTCTCCATGGCGAACATGGCTACAGTTGCATGTTTCCGAGTACCTTCAAAAATCGCAGCTGTGTCAACAGCACCTCGTGCAGATAGCTTATCTCTAACCCCCACAAAAGAGATCCAGTGTGCAGTGATGCACATGCAATCTGTGGCTTGGCAACTGGTCCACATGTCTGCTGTCAGGTGGATATTGTGAACAGCACTCTGCTGCAAAGCTTGTCCAACCAATTCCAGCACATCATGATGTAGTGCCGGAGCAGCAATTCTTGCGAAATAGGACCGGCTGGGAACCTTCCATTTAGGGCAGATGGCAGACACAAATTCAAGGAAACCCACCCCTTCCACAAATGAAAAAGGAAGAAGGTCAAGCGCTAACATTTTAGCCAGCTTCGCATTGTACAACCGCGCTGTTGGGTGGTTGCGTTGGAACTGCCCCTCCAACCTAAACATGCTCTCAATGGTAGGCTGGATTACTTTCCTTTGTGGTGCTGTTTTCATTAACCCACTAAGGCTCAACGACACAGATTGTCTCATTGCGGTACTCGGTCGCCTTGGTGTCTCAGCCTGACTCAGGGTATGGCTCTTACTGCGGTGCCACTCTGATGTTACTGAGGAGGATGTGGGCGGTACCACTGCACTACTGGGGACAGGGCTAGAAATGCCTCCCTCTTCTTCATCTTCCACCGCAATAATATCGCTCCCTGATTCTTCCTGACCAACTTCAATGGGTTGAGTTTTTCTACTTTCTTTTAACTGAAGTAGTTGATCCTCCCACACGATAGTGTGGTGTATTCTGAGATGACTTGCTTGTCCTCCTGTACCATAGTTTGTACCAAGCTTACCACGCCGAACACCTTGCCGACAAATTGAGCATATAGCAACGTTCTCCTCCTTTGCGCTAACAGAAAACAAGTCCCAAACTGGGGAGGAGAACTTTCTGGCACTGATGGATGTGCCACTTTCAATACCAGATGAACTGGAGAGTGTGCTTGAAATGTGACCCTGTGCACCTAGACTGTGACTTTTACTACCACTACCTACTGAGATGGTTGAGCTGGATGTAGGTCCCTGCCGGGCCTTGGAAAATATGGCAGCTGGAGGTAGTGGTGGTGTAACCTGTGTTGGTGATATCCGTGCTACATCCCGCTCAGTAGCAGCCTTTCTGGATAGGGTGAGAATGTTGGTCTCCAATCCCTTTGGGGCGGGAGTAATGTGCGTGATGACTGGCTCGTCTTCATCAACATCATCACCCCCCTCTTCTACATCTAACTCCATAACTCTAAGTTTTTCTGGGACCTTCCTTTTCAGAAGCATTGTCTTGTGGCGTATATCACTCTCAGACTGAGCTGGTGGGAGCCAAGTGGCATCACGATCATCAGAAGCGGGTCTTGAAGAAGAAGATGATGGACTAAGCCTCCTTTTCCTTGCTGGTGGTCTGGAAGACAATAGATCTTCTGAAACAGTGGTTTGACTTTGCTCCACTTTGTCTGCAGGAAGCTCGATTTCCTGAAATGCCCCTACGTCAGGAGCAACAACTACTATGGTGGGCTGTTGCGGCCGCTGCTGTTCTTGGTGCGGCCGCTGCTGTTTTTGTTGCGGCCGCTGCTGTTCATGCTGCGGCCGCTGCTGTTCTTGTTGCGGCCGCTGCTGTTCGTGTTGCGGCTGCTGCTGTTCTTGCTGCGGCTGCTGCTGTTCTTGTTGCGGCTGCTGCTGTTCTTGTTTCGGCTGCACACTTATCTGCTGAGTTTGCGCCTGCGTTGAACTTGATTGTGTACTACTTTGCGGTAATGACATTTCTTCAACATCGCTGCTCGTTAGTAGACTGGCTACCTCTGCGACACTAAAGCCCTTGGGCCTAGATTGGTGGGGTTGGACCGCTGTGCTGCTCCCAGCTAGGTTCCCCCGGACAACGCTGCTGCAGGCGTAACTTTTTTGGTGCCAAAAAAAACATTGGCCGGCACACCACCAGTCGTGGTTAATGGCACTTCCTTTTTCTGTTCCTTCTTCTCACCGGCAACTTTCTTGGTACAGGACCTGGTACCTTTCCTTGGGGCCATCTTCTTCAGATGTCAGGCAGGATGCAGATGCACAACAAATTCTGGTCACACGTGGACGTGATGCGCAGCAGGACTTCTGTCTGGCTGGCAGTATAACGGTTAGCCGGGTGATGCTGATGACACCTCCTCCTCTGTCTTTTGTGCACCTAAAAGCAAATAAGCCAGGAGAAGAACATCAGTGAAATGTTGCATTTGTTGTTGTGGTTCAGTTACTTAGTACTGTACTAGTGCAAACAAAAGATATAGTCTAGCCATTTATGACTTTTTTTTAACAAGGGCTATGTTATACTACTGTGTACAGTCACACACTACACTCTAAGGAAGGATAGGAAAGTTAATAATAACCACCAAAATAAAAATGTAATGGAAGTGGGGTGGACCCTATTTGCCATTAAATTATTTGAGCATCTCAGCATCCATGGAGCTGCTGAAGGCAAAGGGGGTGGATGGATGGAAGCAGTAAGCCAAATAGCCAATAGGAAAACCATGCAGGCCTATGGCAAACGCAGAACACTAATAACTCCCAGTCCAAACACAAAAAAAGGCCACCAGCCACATGGACACTCACAAATCACAAACAAACAGGGGGTCTGGGAAACACCAGGAGCTGACAAAAGGCCTATAAAAGCCAGGTAAAGGATGCATGCTAAAGCACACTGCTCTGCCTTTTTAATACAACAAAATGGAAATACGAACATTCACAGGCCCCAAAAAGGTCTGCAGGGTGCATGCATTGCACACCAACACACCAGACACATACAACAAAAGCATGTCTTTAAGACAACCAACATCAGAAAGGCCACCCCAAAAAAACACACTTCCCCAACTCAATCCAATGCCATCCATGCCCTAAATGATGTCTAAATTCAACAGACCACACAGAAAACACTTTATTAATAAAGCTGTGGCTACCTGCTCTGATCCTAGTGGATGAAAGCAGGCCTGTTGGCAGACAAGGCCAGGCAAGCTTGCAGGCCTAGGCTTCAAAATGGCCACCAGCCACATGGCCAGGCCCAACAACATCAGAAAGGCCACCCCAAAAAAAACCACTTCCCCAACTCAATCCAATGCCATCCATGCCCTAAATGATGTCTAAATTCAACATACCACACAGAACACTTGATTAATAAAGCTGTGGCTACCTGCTCTGATCCTAGTGGATGAAAAAGAAGGCCTGTTGGCAGACAAGGCCAGGCAAGCTTGCAGGCCTAGGCTTCAAAATGGCCACCAGCCACATGGCCAGGCCCAACAACATCAGAAAGGCCACCCCAAAAAAACACATTTCCCCAACTCAATCCAATGCCATCCATGCCCTAAATGATGTCTAAAAATTCAATAGACCACACAGAAAACACTTGATTAATAAAGCTGTGGCTACCTGCTCTGATCCTAGTGGATGAAAAAGCAGGCCTGTTGGCAGACAAGGCCAGGCAAGCTTGCAGGCCTAGGCTTCAAAATGGCCACCAGCCACATGGCCAGGTCCAACAACATCAGAAAGGCCACCCCAAAAAAACACACTTCCCCAACTCAATCCAATGCCATCCATGCCCTAAATGATGTCTAAATTCAACAGACCAGACAGAAAACACTTGATTAATAAAGCTGTGGCTACCTGCTCTGATCCTAGTGGATGAAAAAGCAGGCCTGTTGGCAGACAAGGCCAGGCAAGATTGCAGGCCTAGGATTCAAAATGGCCACCAGCCACATGGCCAGACCCAACAACATCAGAAAGCCCACCCCCAAAAAACACACTTCCCCAACTCAATCTAATGCCATCCATGCCATCAATGATGTCTAAATTCAACAGACCACACAGAAATCACTTGATTAATAATGCTGTGGCTACCTGCTCTGATCCTAGTGGATGAAAGCAGGCCTGTTGGCAGACAAGGCCAGGAAAGCTTGCAGGCCTAGGCTTCAAAATGGCCACCAGCCACATGGCCAGGCCCAACAACATCAGAAAGCCCACCCCAAAAAAACAAACTTCCCCAACTCAATCTAATGCCATCCATGCCCTAAATGATGTCTAAATTCAACAGACCACACAGAAAACACTTGATTAATAACGCTGTGGCTACCTGCTCTGGTCCTAGTGGATGAAAGCAGGCCTGTTGGCAGACAAGGCCAGGAAAGCTTGCAGGCCTAGGCTTCAAAATGGCCACCAGCCACATGGCCAGGCCCAACAACATCAGAAAGGCCACCCCAAAAAAACACACTTCCCCAACTCAATCCAATGCCATCCATGCCCTAAATGATGTCTAAATTCAACAGACCAGACAGAAAACACTTGATTAATAAAGCTGTGGCTACCTGCTCTGATCCTAGTGGATGAAAAAGCAGGCCTGTTGGCAGACAAGGCCAGGCAAGCTTGCAGGCCTAGGCTTCAAAATGGCCACCAGCCACATGGCCAGGCCCAACAACATCAGAAAGCCCACCCCAAAAAAACAAACTTCCCCAACTCAATCTAATGCCATCCATGCCCTAAATGATGTCTAAATTCAACAGACCACACAGAAAACACTTGATTAATAACACTGTGGCTACCTGCTCGGGTCCTAGTGGATGAAAGCAGGCCTGTTGGCAGACAAGGCCAGGAAAGCTTGCAGGCCTAGGCTTCAAAATGGCCACCAGCCACATGGCCAGGCCCAACAACATCAGAAAGGCCACCCCAAAAAAACACACTTCCCCAACTATATCCAATGCCATCCATGCCCTAAATGATGTCTAAATTCAACAGACCAGACAGAAAACACTTGATTAATAAAGCTGTGGCTACCTGCTCTGATCCTAGTGGATGAAAAAGCAGGCCTGTTGGCAGACAAGGCCAGGCAAGCTTTCAGGCCTAGGCTTCAAAATGGCCACCAGCCACATGGCCAGGCCCAACAACATCAGAAAGCCCACCCCCAAAAAACACACTTTCCCAACTCAATCCAATGCCATCCATGCCCTAAATGATGTCTAAATTCAACAGACCACACAGAAAACACTTGATTAATAAAGCTGTGGCTACCTGCTCTGATCCTAGTGGATGAAAAAGCAGGCCTGTTGGCAGACAAGGCCAGGCAAGCTTGCAGGCCTAGGCTTCAAAATGGCCACCAGCCACATGGCCAGGCCCAACAACATCAGAAAGGCCACCCCAAAAAAACACATTTCCCCAACTCAATCCAATGCCATCCATGCCCTAAATGATGTCTAAAAAATCAACAGACCACACAGAAAACACTTGATTAATAAAGCTGTGGCTACCTGCTCTGATCCTAGTGGATGAAAAAGCAGGCCTGTTGGCAGACAAGGCCAGGCAAGCTTGCAGGCCTAGGCTTCAAAATGGCCACCAGCCACATGGCCAGGTCCAACAACATCAGAAAGGCCACCCCAAAAAAACACACTTCCCCAACTCAATCCAATGCCATCCATGCCCTAAATGATGTCTAAATTCAACAGACCAGACAGAAAACACTTGATTAATAAAGCTGTGGCTACCTGCTCTGATCCTAGTGGATGAAAAAGCAGGCCTGTTGGCAGACAAGGCCAGGCAAGCTTGCAGGCCTAGGCTTCAAAATGGCCACCAGCCACATGACCAGACCCAACAACATCAGAAAGCCCACCCCCAAAAAAACACACTTCCCCAACTCAATCTAATGCCATCCATGCCATCAATGATGTCTAAATTCAACAGACCACACAGAAATCACTTGATTAATAAAGCTGTGGCTACCTGCTCTGATCCTAGTGGATGAAAGCAGGCCTGTTGGCAGAAAAGGCAAGGCAAGCTTTCAGGCCTAGGCTTCAAAATGGCCACCAGCCACATGGCCAGGCCCAACAACATCAGAAAGCCCACCCCAAAAAAACACACTTCCCCAACTCAATCTAATGCCATCCATGCCCTAAATGATTTCTAAATTCAACAGACCACACAGAAAACACTTAATTAATAACGCTGTTGCTACCTGCTCTGGTCCTAGTGGATGAAAGCAGGCCTGTTGGCAGACAAGGCCAGGAAAGCTTGCAGGCCTAGGCTTCAAAATGGCCACCAGCCACATGGCCAGGCCCAACAACATCAGAAAGCCCACCCCAAAAAAACAAACTTCCCCAACTCAATCTAATGCCATCCATGCCCTAAATGATGTCTAAATTCAACAGACCACACAGAAAACACTTGATTAATAATGCTGTGGCTACCTGCTCTGGTCCTAGTGGATGAAAGCAGGCCTGTTGGCAGACAAGGCCAGGAAAGCTTGCAGGCCTAGGCTTCAAAATGGACACCAGCCACATGGCCAGGCCCAACAACATCAGAAAGGCCACCCCAAAAAAACACACTTCCCCAACTCAATCCAATGCCATCCATGCCCTAAATGATGTCTAAATTCAACATACCACACAGAAAACACTTGATTAATAAAGCTGTGGCTACCTGCTCTGATCCTAGTGGATGAAAAAGCAGGCCTGTTGGCAGACAAGGCCAGGCAAGCTTGCAGGCCTAGGCTTCAAAATGGCCACCAGCCACATGGCAAGGCCCAACAACATCAGAAAGGCCACCCCAAAAAAACACACTTCCCCAACTCAATCCAATGCCATCCATGCCCTAAATGATGTCTAAATTCACCAGACCACACAGAAAACACTTGATTAATAAAGCTGTGGCTACCTGCTCTGATCCTAGTGGATGAAAAAGCAGGCCTGTTGGCAGACAAGGCCAGGCAAGCTTGCAGGCCTAGGCTTCAAAATGGCCACCAGCCACATGGCCAGGCCCAACAACATCAGAAAGGCCACCCCAAAAAAACACATTTCCCCAACTCAATCCAATGCCATCCATGCCCTAAATGATGTCTAAATTCAACATACCACACAGAAAACACTTGATTAATAAAGCTGTGGCTACCTGCTCTGATCCTAGTGGATGAAAAAGCAGGCCTGTTGGCAGACAAGGCCAGGCAAGCTTGCAGGTCTAGGCTTCAAAATGGCCACCAGCCACATGGCCAGGCCCAACAACATCAGAAAGGCCACCCCAAAAAAACACACTTCCCCAACTCAATCCAATGCCATCCATGCCCTAAATGATGTCTAAATTCAACAGACCACACAGAAAACACTTGATTAATAAAGCTGTGGCTACCTGCTCTGATCCTAGTGGATGAAAAAGCAGGCCTGTTGGCAGACAAGGCCAGGCAAGCTTGCAGGCCTAGGCTTCAAAATGGCCACCAGCAACATGGCCAGGCCCAACAACATCAGAAAGGCCACCCCAAAAAAACACATTTCCCCAACTCAATCCAATGCCATCCATGCCCTAAATGATGTCTAAAAATTCAACAGACCACACAGAAAACACTTGATTAATAAAGCTGTGGCTACCTGCTCTGATCCTAGTGGATGAAAGCAGGCCTGTTGGCAGAAAAGGCCAGGCAAGCTTTCAGGCCTAGGCTTCAAAATGGCCACCAGCCACATGGCCAGGCCCAACAACATCAGAAAGCCCACCCCAAAAAAACACACTTCCCCAACTCAATCTAATGCCATCCATGCCATTAATGATGTCTAAATTCAACAGACCACACAGAAATCACTTGATTAATAAAGCTGTGGCTACCTGCTCTGATCCTAGTGGATGAAAGCAGACCTGTTGGCAGAAAAGGCCAGGCAAGCTTTCAGGCCTAGGCTTCAAAATAGCCACCAGCCACATGGCCAGGCCCAACAACATCAGAAAGCCCACCCCAAAAAAACACACTTTCCCAACTCAATCCAATGCCATCCATGCCCTAAATGATGCTTGAAAATGAAATACATTCAAAAAACACCAAAGAAACAGTTGCCTAATCATGCACACACCCATGAGGCCATGCCCATGACTAGCTCGGGCCTACTACTGACTACTACTACCCACAACATTTTAAAAAGGAATGATGATAGTTACCAAAAATAAATTGTAGTTACAACAACTGCAATGCCCACAATCAAACAGACACAACAACCACTTACTTGTAAAATATCCAAATAAAAAATCCTCAAATCCAATTGCAATGATGCAGCAGACAAAAAGAGTGATCTTTCCAGCTCAAAATCCAAAGGCAGAATGAGCAGGAGATGGACAAAGCACTGGGAGGAGCATGCTGGACAGGAACAGGAAGTTGGAGATTCTGTGTCACTTCCTCCCTCTCCCCACCTTTTTAAAAAAGGACTCCTTGCACAAAAAATGACAGCCAAATGTCAATCTGAGGAGTTGTTTTCATCCCAAATCATCATTTGCAGAAGGTTTCATGCTGCTAGAACTGATATTCTTCTCCAAATTGAAAATTTTACATGTTCGAGTTCTCGAGCTTCTGTCAAGAATTCCTGTCATACAAGGGAAACACGCCCTTATGTAAACAGGAGAGCTGTTACATAACTCAAGGAAAACACGCCCTTATGTAAACAGGAGAGCTGTTACATAACTCAAGGGAAACACGCCCTTATGTAAACAGGAGAGCTGTTACATAACTCAAGGGAAACACGCCCTTATGTAAACAGGAGAGCTGTTACATAACTCAAGGAAACACGCCCTTATGTAAACAGGAGAGCTGTTACATAACTCAAGGAAAACACGCCCTATAAAGGGAGGAACCGGGAGGTACAACGCTGTCGGATATTGTGTTCACACCGACGTACCTGCTTCGTGAAGAGCAGTGTTCCGGAGTGGTGCTCCAGTAAGGCAAGAACGGAGGTAGGTCGAGTCGTTACTCCCTGGGCCGTGTCTTGCCCCATCGTCACCTGTGAAGGACCCGGAAGCTCTACCGGTCAACCATTGAGCTTCGCTTTTTGACTCGGCTGAGTCCAAGCGCAGTGGCGCTTTTGCTGGTTGGAGTCGTAACTCCCAGCCCGACCAGAGACACAGGGACTGCCAGCTGTAACGCACACCAGGAGGTGTTTGCCGCGTTACAGACTCGGAAGTCCACAGGATCGATCGAGCGGCTGCTCTCGGTTCAGTCTTCTTGCTTGTGATTGGGGTATCGGTGACGCATCACCAGGAGGTGACTCCGCGTCCCGGTGCAGTCTGAGGAAGAGGTTGAGCGGCTGCTCCCTTCAGGTAGAGACCCCGGCTGGGTGTTTCCCTGACTCCTCGATTCTCCCCAACACTCTTCGTGCCCCTCACAGCCTACCGATTGGCATTGTCGGCCATTTCATTTCTGCCCTCTGTTGGCATACGCCGGGACCGGCGTATATGCAGAGGACGGTTAGGACCATCCGTGCTGTGGGCTGGTAACGTACTTAGCCTGGAGGAATCCAGTGACTATAACTTGTTTATTCTTTGTATTATATTTGCCTTCATTAAAACAACTAACCCTTCACTAGTGGTTGCGTCCTCATTGTCGTGTCTGTTAAACGATCCTGAGACGTTCAGGGCGTTACAAAATATCCGACACTTAATAACACTAACTGTCTCCCGGTCGATAACAGACATGGCAACACTTGATGATGTGCTGGCTGCTTTAGCGGCCATGCAAGTTGAAGTGGCTGCCTCTAGGCAAGAAACAGCCGATGTAAAAGCCAGACTGGATGCTATCCAATTGGACCCGCTCACGCCCAGCACCTCCCTCACGAATCAGACCCCTGCGGTAGTAGTGGAAATGCCGGTAGCCATCCCCTTGGCGACACCAGAGAGGTACAGTGGGGATCCTAACACAGTGCAGGTATTCCTCACACAAGTGGCGCTACATTTATCGTGCAAACCAAAGGCGTTCCCCACGAGTCAGGCTCGTGTGGCTTTCCTTATATCCTATTTGGCTGGAAACGCGGCACAATGGGCCGTACCTCTGGTGAGCAGGGACGACCCCCTCTTATGTGATTGGGGTGCTTTTCGCGAGGAATTCCTGAAGGTATTTGACAGAAGGGCTGACTCGTACACGGCGGACCGTGAAATGCTTGAGTTGAGACAGGGATCCAACGACCTGGTGCAGTATCTCAACGCGTTCCGAAGGCTGGTTGCGGAAACCAAGTGGCCTGTTGCTAAACAGACGGCGCTCTTCCATCAAGGGCTGTGCGATGAGCTCAAGGACGCCGTGGCTCATATTGACCCTCAACCCAAGACATGTGAGGGCCTTATCAACCTGGTATTACGGCTGGAACATAGGCTAAGTGAAAGAAAGGGGGATCATGGGAGAAAAGGAAAATCCCTTCCATCCTATGTGGCGGTGGGAAGTCCTGAAACTTCCACCGCATCCAAGGGAGAACCCATGGACATCGGCGCAATACGAGCGAGCCTCACAGCCACGGAGAAAGAGTCACGCCGTAAACAAGGATTGTGCCTATATTGTGGCAAAAAAGGCCACTACGTACGTGAATGCCCTGCCAAACCGAAGACGTCACGTTATCGGGCCAACCGGTCGGTAACAGCCGTGGTGGACATACCGGCGGAAAACTAGAGGACTCCAAGACCAGAGAAGGGACATCTCGGAGTCACTCATCCATCCCTTCACTTTCCAACTCGGTCACTAAGGGACAACGACACCTGTTTATCACGGTGCACGTGGGAGTGCATGACCAGTGGATACCCGTTGTGGCCATGGTGGATTCAGGGGCCACTGGCATGTTTATGGACCACAACGAGGCATGCAGGCTAGGGCTAGTGCTTCTTCCCAAAGCTGTACCCGAAGACGTCTATGCTGTAGACGGAAGGCGATTGGTGACGGGGCCCATCGGGCAGCACACGGGGGTCCTTCCGATGAGATATGGGTGGAACCATTTGGAACAAATCGATTTTAACATCATCCAAGCGCCCCAATATGGCGTCATATTGGGATTGCCGTGGCTACAGAAACACAACCCCTTTGTGGATTGGCCAACACATCGCATCGAAATGACGTCACCGTATTGCATCCTGCATTGTGGAATAAGAACGGAATCCCTTGACGCAGATGAGAGCGGGAGTCAGACGGTGGCTACAGCGGCAGAAAAAGATGTGGCTCTCCCCCAGGCTTATCACAGTTTTGAGGATGTATTTGATGAGGTGAAGGCGGAAGTGCTACCACCACATAGACAGTTTGACTGCCAGATCGACCTGGTGCCAGGGGCCAGCGTTCCCAGCGGCAGGCTGTATGCCCTGACGGAGCCTGAAAACGTGCATCTCCGGGGGTACCTGGATAAACTCCTCAAGCTAGGATTCATCCGCCCGTCCAAGTCTCCGGCCGCCTCGCCACTCTTCTTCATCCCGAAGGCTAATGGGGAGCTGAGAGCCTGTGTGGACTTTAGGGCATTGAATGCGATAACCATAAAAAATCGGTACCCCTTGCCTCTCATCAGTGTACTTCTGGAACAGGTCAAGAAAGCTCGTATCTACACCAAGTTGGATTTGAAAGGGGCATACCATCTGGTGCGCAGGAGGGACGGAGACGAGTGGAAGACCGCCTTTAAGACCAGGTTCGGCCTTTTTGAGTACCTCGTCATGCCGTTCGGTCTGTGCAACGCCCCGGCAGCCTTTCAGTACTTTTTGAATGAGGTATTCAGAGAGGAGTTGGATATCTACGTGGTCGTATATATCGATGACATCCTCATCTATTCGTCCAGTGTGGAGGAGCACGTACACCACGTCAAAGCTGTGCTCCAAAAGCTGAGGGAAAACATGCTGTTTTGTAAACTCAGCAAGTGTGACTTCCACGTCACATCCGTGGAATTCCTCGGAGTGATGCTGAGTCCAGAGGGACAGGAGATGGCAGAACGAAAGATCAAGGCGGTGAAAGAATGGCCGGTGCCCCAAAGCGTGAAGGACGTCCAAAGTTTCATTGGCTTCGCCAACTTTTACAGGCGGTTCATAGATGGATTTTCAGGAGTGGTGGCCCCAATCACACAGCTACTGAGGAAGTCCAAGGAGTTTGTCTGGTCCCCTGAAGCGAACAAAGCCTTTGAGGCCCTGAAAAGCGCCTTTGGTAAGGCGCCGGTGTTGGCTCACCCCGATCCGGATCTCCCCTACGTGGTGGAAGCGGACGCGTCGGATGTGGCGCTGGGGGCTATCTTGTCCCAACGCAACCACGACACAGGGGTGCTTCATCCCGTTGCGTACATGTCCCGCAAACTCAACGACGCCGAACGCAACTACCATATTGCGGAGAAGGAGCTTCTCGCAATCAAGGACGCCTTCACCGAATGGAGGCATTGGTTGATGGGGGCAAGACATGTGGTATCGGTGTACACGGACCATCGGAACCTACAGTTCATGACTGCCACTAGACACCTTTCTCCCAGGCAGCTGCGGTGGATGATCTTCTTTGCGGGGTTCAACTTCCGCATCACATATCGGCCGGGGACGGAAAACCGAAAGGCGGACGCCCTGTCCCGTCAATCTGCAGTTAAGGAACCATTGCCTGCGACCGAGCGTTCCATCATTTCCCCGAGGATGGTATTGGGGGTTATCCAACCGGATACTTTCCTGAGGGGAATAAAGAGAGGGATCAGGTCATTCGCATGGCGGAGGTGGCTCCTCAGTCACAGAGAATGGCAGCTGAAGGACGAGATACCCCTGAAGGGCAGGTGCCTATTAATACCCACGCCTAGGCTAAGGAAACAAGCATTCATCTGGTGCCATGACTCTCCATGCGCAGGTCATTTGGGCTTTGAAAAAACGGTGGCTAGCATGGGACGGCATTTCTGGTGGCCAACCATGAGAGTGGATGTCAGGAGGTGGGGACAGGAGTGTCCTACGTGTGCTACCATGAAGGCCGACCATGGCCGAACCCAAGGGCTCTTACATCCACTTCCAACCCCGGATAGACCATGGGATAGCATATCACTGGACTTCGTGGTGGGCCTACCGGTAGACCAGGGGATGACGGCAATACTGGTGGTGGTGGATTACTTGACGAAAATGGGGCACTTCATCCCCTGCAAGAGAGTCCCTACGGCCGGGGAATTGGCGTCACTACTCCTAAAGAATGTGGTACGACTGCATGGATTACCTGGGGTGATCGTGTCGGACCGGGGGTCGCAGTTTACTGCGCAATTCTGGAAGACTTGGTGCACTGCGCTGCATGTTAAGACCGCCCTGTCCACCAGCTACCACCCTCAAACGGACGGCCAAACCGAGCGCCTGAACCAAACGCTCAAACAGTATCTGCGATGTTTTGTGGACCAGGGCAGGGAAGAATGGGTCGACTTGCTATGGGTTGCAGAGATAGCCTATAACAACGCCACTCACAGCTCCACACAGTCATCTCCGTTCTATAGCAACTATGGCCAACATCCCAGGTTCTTGCCATTTCTACATCCGTTCAGAGAGGACAGGATTCCCGCCACAGCGGACAGGGTGGCACACATAAAAGACACATTGATGCGCTCAAGGGCTGTCCTAATAGAGGCCAAGAGAAGATACAAGGCTGCGGCAGATAGGAAGAGAAGGCCCGGGCCACTGTACCGTACTGGAGACTACGTCTGGATATCCACAAGAAACATGAGGTTTCGAAAGAACAGTGTGTTCCATCCCAAGTACGTGGGCCCCTATCGAATTACCAAGTGTATGGGTCCCGTGAACGTGAAGGTGTGCTTGCCCCAGTCATTGCGGATACACCCTGTCTTTCATGTATCATTGCTCAAACCAGCACCCTCCAAGCCGTCTGGGACACCTCGGCCGGTATGCGTGGAGTCGGAGGTGGAGTATGAAGTGTCGGGCATACGGGCGTCCAAATGGCGCAGGGGGAAGCTGTGGTACCTGGTTGCGTGGAAAGGCTATGGCCCGGAGGAGCATTCATGGGAACCGGCTGAAGGGGTTCATGCTCCGCGCTTGGTCTCCTTGTTCCATCGGCGTTTTCCTGCCAGCGCTGGACCCGTGGGGAGCCGCTGAGAGGGAGGATGTACTGTCAAGAATTCCTGTCATACAAGGGAAACACGCCCTTATGTAAACAGGAGAGCTGTTACATAACTCAAGGAAAACACGCCCTTATGTAAACAGGAGAGCTGTTACATAACTCAAGGGAAACACGCCCTTATGTAAACAGGAGAGCTGTTACATAACTCAAGGGAAACACGCCCTTATGTAAACAGGAGAGCTGTTACATAACTCAAGGAAACACGCCCTTATGTAAACAGGAGAGCTGTTACATAACTCAAGGAAAACACGCCCTATAAAGGGAGGAACCGGGAGGTACAACGCTGTCGGATATTGTGTTCACACCGACGTACCTGCTTCGTGAAGAGCAGTGTTCCGGAGTGGTGCTCCAGTAAGGCAAGAACGGAGGTAGGTCGAGTCGTTACTCCCTGGGCCGTGTCTTGCCCCATCGTCACCTGTGAAGGACCCGGAAGCTCTACCGGTCAACCATTGAGCTTCGCTTTTTGACTCGGCTGAGTCCAAGCGCAGTGGCGCTTTTGCTGGTTGGAGTCGTAACTCCCAGCCCGACCAGAGACACAGGGACTGCCAGCTGTAACGCACACCAGGAGGTGTTTGCCGCGTTACAGACTCGGAAGTCCACAGGATCGATCGAGCGGCTGCTCTCGGTTCAGTCTTCTTGCTTGTGATTGGGGTATCGGTGACGCATCACCAGGAGGTGACTCCGCGTCCCGGTGCAGTCTGAGGAAGAGGTTGAGCGGCTGCTCCCTTCAGGTAGAGACCCCGGCTGGGTGTTTCCCTGACTCCTCGATTCTCCCCAACACTCTTCGTGCCCCTCACAGCCTACCGATTGGGATTGTCGGCCATTTCATTTCTGCCCTCTGTTGGCATACGCCGGGACCGGCGTATATGCAGAGGACGGTTAGGACCATCCGTGCTGTGGGCTGGTAACGTACTTAGCCTGGAGGATTCCAGTGACTATAACTTGTTTATTCTTTGTATTATATTTGCCTTCATTAAAACAACTAACCCTTCACTAGTGGTTGCGTCCTCATTGTCGTGTCTGTTAATCGATCCTGAGACGTTCAGGGTGTTACAGCTTCACATTACTTCCGCCGAATGTCGATGGCGTGTCGAAAATGACTTGATCGCGTTCTCTCGCTCCCTGTCGCGTTGGATATGATGTGTTCGGGGTCTCTTTCTCCTTTTCGCGTTCGATTAGACGTGCCCGCGTCCTCACTCTCTCGCTCGCGGTAGAGAATGACGTGTTCGAGATCTCAATCTTCTCATACTCGCGCGGTGCATGATCGCAAGAAGAATGACGTGATCGCGCGACAAGTGACGTGATCGCGCGACAAGTGACAATAATGCGAGCGCGAACTGTTGCGAGACAGCGCAAAATGGCTACCAACAATCCAATATCTCGTGGGGAACGCGACCGGGTCGGGAAAACTTGTCAGCGAACGCGGGGATTCAGGTAAGGCGATCGCGCGCACGCGAGAATGTATTTTTTACAGCGCGAGCAAGAAACAAATTATCGCTAAGCTGCGGATTGCGGAAATTTTGACATTTTCGCGCTTTCTGCGGAACGCCAAAATGCCAAATTATCGCAATTTCCACGACCGGAACGGAATGTTGACCCAGGCCTAGTTTCTTTTGATATATATATATATATATACACATATATATATATATTCAAATAACAGCTTTGTCGACTCCAACCTCCACACGGGCGATGAAGAAAAGGCATGAACTCCTCTTTTAGGAATGGCGAGATATTTAATGCTCACATTAGAGTTGTCATTACGCGTTTCGACTGACACAGCAGCCTTGATCACATAAAGAAATGGGTTTGCCATCGTTTTTTAAATACCACCTCTCCGTGTCACATGATTCCCAATAGACATAAAAGACATACTATATAAACACAACACGTAATGGGCAAAGTAAGGCAAGACTTATCGTCATAACTATCACAAAGTATAATTACTAATAATATACAGTGCTAAAATACTGAGTTTATAAATAGAATATAAAAGCCACAATAAATATTAAGTAAGTTACATGGAGTCTAAAAAGAACCCTTTGTCCCCTTTTAAAATAAGACACCTTTCTATCAGCATAAATGCACAGTTATTGCATTGTATTACCGAGTTGCAAAGCATGTTAATTGAATACTCTTTGTTTTGCACTGCAAAATAAAACAGCTTCTAAAGTCACATAAATATAAGAGCTACAATTAATAAAATCTTAAAGTAAGATCATAACTATTGTGTTTAAGATCTTGGGTAAACGAACCATTTGTATAAAAAATTCCAAATATTCATATACATAAATTTATCAGCATAAATGCAATGATATCATATGGTAGACTCTTCTCCACATAGGTGGTTCTAAATCCCCAGTGCCTAACAGCTCTTTTCTTTATTAGTTAAATGCAATGTCGTATTTATAAAAATGCAGATAAGTAGATCAGACCAGTAAGATGTAAATGAATTTTGAAATGTGGAACTCTAAACAAATAAAACCACTCTAATTCAATCTAGCATTATATTCATTTTAAACTTTCCAGAGCCCCGCGTATCATGCAAATAACGTAACAAAAAATGCCTTGTGTCCTATTTAAAGTGCAAATAGTGTCATAACTAAATACCAATATTATATAAGATAATATAATAAAAATCGTATATATCCAAAAACACATCTAAAAAGAACACTTCTAAATTGATTTCTTTTTTATGAGATTTAAAAAAAAAAGGAGTTTTTATATAAAACAATCTATGTGATCACTAGATGGTATTGTAGACATGATACAGTGAGACTGAAACCTTCTTGTTAAAAAGCTATCTATTCGAATTGATATATGTCTTTGTAGTTTTGGTTTCATCATGTGTTGTTACTAATGTGGATGCGAACTGTGTCTTTAATGATTTTATAAATAATATATAAATAATAGTGAAGGTCCTCTGTGGTATTAAGTCCATTAGGGCCCTTGCTATCAAATTCCATAATCATGTGTGTTTCCAGTTTCCTAAGCATGAGTTCTCTATTGCCCCAACGTGGAAGTGCCGGAATAGCAGCCACCACATAATATTTAAGACAACTAAGATTATTGTTGTGTACTGCCTTAAAGTGACGTGCTACGGGGTAATTAGTGTTGTTGTTAACGATTGCACGGAGGTGCTGCAAAATACGAGTATGAACCGGGAGTTTGGTGCTTCCTATGTAATTGAGATCACAAGTACACGTGAGAACGTACACAACGAATTCGGTTCGGCAAGTGAAATGGCCTCTTATCTCTCTTAGCTGAGGACTAAATGGAACTGTATAATGGGTAGTATGTTTGCCAAATTTACAAGCTCTACATGTAGAACACTTGTAAAAACCTAATTTGGGTTTCAACCATGTCGTGTTTGTAATCATTTCTGGGCTGCTTCTAACTAGTTCCGTCCTCATCGACTTTGCACTTCTGAAGGTGAGGGTGGGTACTGTTGGTAACATAGGTGCCAGCACCATATCTGCTAGCAAAATGGGCCAATTTTTGTTTATTATTGCCTTGACTTGCCTCTGTTGTTGACTGTATCTGGTAATTAACCTCGGTGCACTGGGCCCTTCATTCATTATCTGACTAGTCCCCTGGATGGTATCACATTTATTTAGGAGAGAATCCCTGGATCTAAGTGTGGCTTTCTGAGTGGCTTCCTTGAGTAACTTATCGCTGTACCCTCTTTGTATGAACCTTTCCAAAGAAGCTAATGTGCATTTATTGAATTTTTCTTCAGTGCTGCAAATCCTCTTTAGCCTCAAAAGTTCACCATATGGGATACTTGTAATCAAATGTTTTGGATGTGAGCTCGTGGAGTTACCTGATGTAGGCTTCCTATGTAGGGTTGTATGTAATTCATTCTTAGCTACATATACAGTGGTATCCAAAAAATCAACACTAACATTGCTTACATATGATGTAAATTTTAAATTCATTTCATTAGTGCTAATGTCTGATATGAACATTTCTGCACTTTTGATGTCACCTTTCCATACTATAAAGACATTGTCTATATAGCGGAACCAATTTATTATATGAGCATCAACAATATGTTTGTACAACCCCTTGAGAGCCTGCTCCTCCCACCAACCCACGTGTAAACACGCATAGTTGGGGGAGAAGTAGGCTCCCATCACAACTCCTCTGGACTGTCTGTATATTTGGTTGTTAAACATAAAAAAGTTATTAAAAAGACACCATTTGATTAGTTCCATCAACATGATATTGTGATTGTAACAATTCAGAGGTCTGGTATCTAAATAATGCTTAACAGCTGCCAGTCCTATTTGATGCTCAATGCTCGTGTAAAGTGATTCTATATCAAGGGTGATAAGTAAATATTCATCTTTCCAAACCACTTGCTTCAATTTGTTTAGAAAATCACCCGTATCATAGACATATGTAGGAAGAGACTGCACATGGCTCTGTAGGAAGTAATCAGCATAGCGACTAATATTCTCACACATTCCACCTATAGCCGAAATGATGGGTCTCCCGGGTACTGGTTCAGTTCTCTTATGTATCTTAGGAATCAGATACAAAACAGGGATCACAGGGAACTCCTTATATAGGAACAAATACACCTGACTGGAAATTAAACCCTTGCGTTTTTAACTCATCAGCATTTTTTTAAGTACATCTTTTGCTTTAAATGAAGTCCTGTGCACACATGTTAGGGTAACGCTTTGGGTATGCCCAATGTGGATCAAACAGATATCAAGATCTCATGTTTTTTGAAATTATAAAGGTCGGCATCAGGTGTATCGTAAGCAAATTTTCTTTATATATGTAAATTCGGACCAATACACAATGAAAACAAATCAGCCGACACGTGTTTCGTCACAACGTGTAGCGTAATGACTCTTCAGGGCTGTTCTCCAGTGTGAGGTCCCTCACACTGGAGAACACGCCGATCCCGCACATGAGATCCTACTCACTCTGACCTTATTATAACCCTACGCACCCGTTCGGTTTGTTTGGCTTACCGCCCCTTCATTCTACGAAGGAAGGTTCCCACCTCCCTTCCGCCGTGCTCTGACGTTACCTGTGCTGCTACTCGGCTCCACTCTTTTGCCACACATGACAAACAGTCCTGAAGAGTCATTACGCTACACGTTGTGACGAAACACATGTCGGCCGATTTGTTTTCGTTGTGTATTGTAGTATTTCCATCGGTTTGAACTATATCATTGGTTAAAGATGTTGAACTCTTTAACTTCATAAGAGTACTATTTTCGATTTCAGTAGTGGCCAATATTTGCGAATGGTTTGTTTAATCTTATGACTTCGCGTAGAGTATTTTGATACAAAAACCAGTCTCTCCTTTTTCTTCTGTGTATAACTTTTAGGTTGCAACAGTTTGTTCTGTTTTTGTGTTCAGCTCTGGCTTCTGCCTGATTCAGTACTGCTGTTGGATATGCTCGTTGTTTGAATTTCATCAATGTCTTTTCTTTATTCTACTGATATATCTGTTCACTAGATGATATACGTTTAACCCTTAATAGTTGGGATTATGGAAGGTGTTTTCAAAACATTTATGAGTGTTACAGATGACAAGGTACCATTAAAGTTAAATTAGTATAGTTTGTGTATTACTAACGAGTGATACTATTTCTAACATATATTATGTGAGTGGCTGTGTGACTGTTTGTATCCGTGTGTGAGTGGGTGTGCGAGTGGCTGTATGAATATGTGAGTGGGTGTCTGAGTGCCTGTATTGGTCAATAAGTGGGTGGGTGAGTAGCTGTACGACTTTTTTTTTAAATGCTGTTTATTGATTTTCATGAGTTTGAACATTTAACCTAGGCATTGTGTGGCGTGAATATTTTCATACCTACATTTACAGATAGTGCATAGTTAAATAGATTTACAGGTAACATTGTGTAGACAAATATATCAGTATAATATCATTATTAACACCACTGGGTCTTAAGGTTGCGTATATAATACAGTCACAATTTCAATAAACTTTTATTAATAGTTGTCCTTTGATATATCCTATGCATACGGTGTCTGCTGTTTGTAGGGGCATCTCTATTCGCACCCTGGTACGTTTGTTTAACTACGTCATGGGTGTGGGGCAGGTCTGTTGTCAGTATAGTGTGGCATTTGTTGGTGCAGGATTTTCCTAATGTTACAGGAGTGGTGTCCGGGGAGGCTAGATGTGGGTTATTGACTTTCATGGGTGTTGTCGTGGTTGAGGCATGTTGTTAGGGACGGGGTGGGGAAGGGGGGATCAGAGATTGGGAGGACGGGCGGGTCAGCTCCCCCTTACACTGTAATTTTCTATTACTGATTTAATTTTTTTTAAATGTTGTTCTTGCATTTGGGTTGTCCCGGCTCTGTTGTGAGGTGCTGTTAGCCACATTTAATTTTATTTCTACATAAGCTAAATATTTATGTCAGTCCATGTGGGTTGTCGAGGTGGGTGTGGGTGCCGCATTGACTTGGTAGACCTCATGTTCTGCCACTAGTGCCCTATGGAGGTCAGCGAGCCACATGGTAATGGAGTGCCCTTGACGACATCCAGGTCATAACTAGTCTGCGCTTGGCCAGGCAGAGTGCCAGGTCCAAGAATTTGTTGAGTTTCTTACACCGTACATGTTGTTTTGTTATTCTCAGTTTAAAGTGCATTCCCTGAGCCATGAGCTCCATTTCCGTTGCCTCAGATAATACCGTGGACATTTCACTCAAGTATTCCGCTATGTGGTGACATGTCCAGACCATATGGGGGTATGTGGCCTCTCGGCTCTGGCACCAGGGACATATGTCAGTGGACGTCGCATACATGCTCGCCAACCTGTATGAAGTTAGGTATGAATGATGGAGATCACTGAATTGTGTGTATTTTATACTGGCGTTTGCGGATATCACATTAGGTATCCATATGCATTGCAGCCATTGTTTGTCTGTGATCATGACTGCCAGCGCCGAGTCCCAAAACTCACGCAGTGGTGCCAGCAGGAGCAATGCGCCCAGTCTCAGAAAATTATATAGTATGGTTATCGCCCTCCTGCCCATGCCATGTGTCAATAATACCTTTAACGTGTTGGATATTGTGGGGTTGGCTCCCAAGTTCCCCCCCGTCCTCGTCATTTGTCACAAGAGTGTTGCATACAGTAAGAAGGTCCCTAGGGGGCGCCCCATAATCATCCATCAATATTTCGAAGTCACTCAGACTGGAGTCTGTGTATAGATCGCCCCAAGTTTTTAGGCAGGCGGCAGCCCAATCTGCCATTTCCAGTCTCTGAAGACAGGTATACGAGCTGGGAAGTATCTTGAGAGGGAGATCCGGGGCTTATGGTAGGGGTTTATGTCTATCTAGTACATATTTTGACCAGCTTTTGTGGGCCATTGTCATCAGAATATTCCATTGTGTTTTCAGTGTCGACGTTTTGGAGCCAAACAACCACCCCAGCATTTCAGGTTTCCGAAGGCCCAGCACCCATGGATCCAGTTTGGCAACATTACGGCCTGCCAGCCACCGCATAGGCCTCTGGAGCTGCACTGCAGCATAATAGTGTTCATAGTTAGGAGTCCCCAGGCCTCCCTCTGTGATAGGAAGGTGGATCTTCGAGAGGGCAGTTCTGACCCTGGAGGTACTCCAGATTAAGGAAGTGAGGAGTATCCTCAGATCTATGAATATTTTGCTGGGGAGCTGAAATGGGAGTACTGCAAAGAAGCACAGGAGTCTGGGGAGTAGAATCATTTTAGATATGGCAATGTAACCTATGGGGGATAAGGATATCTCCGTCCAGAATGGAAGTGTAGCGCGGGCCTTGGCGATCACCTTGCCCAGATTTCCTTCTATCAGATCCTCCTGCAAGTGGTACACCCACGCGCCCAGGTACTTGAAAGATTCGCAGGACCAGGAAAGTGGGGCGTTGGGGAAGCCCATCCTTTGTACTGCAGTCAGGGGTTCCATTGCAATGATTTACTCCAATTCACCTTTAAGCCTGATATGCACCCATGGTTATCGAGCAGACCCATCAAGCCTTGTGAAGATGTCTGTTGGCCTTGAAACCAAACCAGTGCATTGTCTGAGTATAGTAAGACAATGTGCCATCGATTGTGTGCCCTGATGCCCCAGTCCATGACTCAACTGCGGACTGCACACACCAAGGGCTCCATAGCAATGGCGAAGATAATTGGTGGTAGGGGGCAACCCTATCTGGTGCCCCACTCTATTTCGAAGGGTTCTGAAATGACCTGGCCCGTCCTCACCTGCGCACGCAATGCCTTGTATAATATCTTCACCCAGTGCAGCATTTGGGAACCCATGCCATATCCTGCCAACACCACATGCATATACTCACACCCCAGGGTGTCAAACGCTTTTTTGATGCCCAGGGTAGCTATGCACATTGGGTCCATCTCCGCCCGTGCCAATTCCAGCAGTTGAAAGAGTCAACAGAGATTTAGGCCTGTGTTTCGTCCTGGGAAGAAGCCATTCTGGTTAGAGTGCACCAGAAACTGCACCACTTCGAGAAGTCTGTTAGCCAACACTTTACCCAATATTTTATAATCCAAGTTCAGGAGGGATAGTGGACGATACAAGCTCATTTGCAGTGGGTCCTTGCCAGGTTTGAGCAATACACTATCACTGCCTCACATAGGGATGGTGGCAACATGCCGCGATCAAATGGCTCTTGATAAATACGGTGTAGGGTCAATTGCGTACTAAATGCCACGTAAAGCTCTATGGGCCATCGGTCTGCCCCCGGGGTTTTACCTCTCGGCAACTGCTGGATAGCCTCTGAGATTTCGTTTTCCGATATGGGGATCTCAAAGTTCACTTCATAGTGTGTCTGTGAGATTTTTTGCGAGGGCAATATGTCCTATGTATTGTTGTAGTTCCTGCTGGTCGTAGCAGGCAGGAGCTTTATATAATTTAGCATAATATTTATGGAAGGAACTATTAATTCTGTCTTGCATGTTTACCAGCTAACCGTCACAAATGGCTGTAATGGGGGTTTGGGACGTTGCATTTTCCAGCAGCCACGCAAGCGTCTTACCCGCTTTGTCCCCCTCAGTGTGCTGTATGACGAGGTGACGTTTATAGTCCAGGGCGCATAGTCGGTCCAATGTAGTTTTATGGAATAGCTTGGCTTTAGTTAGATAGGGCATAATATGTGGATCTATGGGGGAGAGATGCTCGTATCGTTGGATTTCAGTTTCTAAGTCGTGCAGCTCTTTAGTTAGGGACATGCGCGATCCGTACACTGCTTTTATTGCATGCCCTAGCAAGACCACTTTCAATGCGTCCCATTCCATTCCGGCATGGGATGCCGTGCCTTCATTGATTTGAAAGTATGTTATGGAGGATTGTGAGGTGGAAGCGCACAAGGGTGCATCTTTGAGTGCCTCTATAGGGAGAGGCCATGTCGAGATGCTGACTCTGGATATGCCTCATTTTAACTGCACTTGTAGGGGGCTATGATCCGATATTGTGTGGGCGAGATATTCCTCTTGGGTAACCTTGGGTAGGGCCTCTGCTGAGCAATATATTGCATCTATTCATGTGTGTAGTTCATGTAGGCCTGAGTAGTGAGAGTACACTCTCCCTGTGGGATATTTGCCTCACCAAGCATCTAGCAGATGCATATTGGTGGCCCATGACTGCATTTCCTGTGACAGGATAATGGATTGTGCCCCTGGGATGGCGGGCGCGACCGATCCACGTCGAGGTCTGGAGTGCAATTGAAGTCCCCTCCACAGTATGTGGGAACCAATGGGTTGCGGAGTAACAACGGCGACAGTGTCCGGAGGTTGTCCGAGTTCGGTGCATATAGTGATATTAGCGCTATTAGGGAGCCGTTTAGGAGTCCTTTCAATATCGCGTAACAGACATTCGGGTCTATGCGTGTGTGGAGCATCTGCAGTGGGGTCCCAGGTGCTACCCATATCATGGGACCCCTTGCGCATCCTGAGTAGGTGGTCCCTATTGCTGTGCCCCTCCATCGTTAACACAGTGACATGAGAGTTTCTGAGGTCAGGTGTGTCTCCTGAAGGAGCACTATGGAGATCTTGCGTCTGCGCACGTATTGTTATACCCTGTGTCTTTTGGCATGCCCTGCCAGTCCACGGACATTCCATGTCATTAAAATCAATTGATTACCTTGCATCCCTTTTTGCTCATCCTATTTGGTGTGGCCTTTGTTCTGGTCTTTAAGGACCAGTTGTGCATGTGAATCCTGCCGACATACTCAGGAGCCTCTTGTGACGCTTTATCTGGTGTGTGTTTCATGTACAGCATATGCGACCTAGAAATATTTTGACATTTTTGATACCCAACTCCTGAACCCAGTCCAATTTGCGAATGGGCAAAAGGCCATACGCACTTAATTGAAAACAGATTTAATAACAGATAGTTAAGAGATATCTGTAATAGGAGGAACTGTAGAGAAAAGAGTGAAGAGAGAATAGGCATGGAAAACATCTTCTAGGTGGTTCTGTAACAGTCACTTATCATGTGCGGGCATGGAGACATATCAAGTTCGAGAGGCCACCTTTAGTAGTGATTGCTTGCTTAGGCCGAGATTTTCTTGTGTTGTATTTCTTGGGTTATGATGCCTGTTCTGTTTGCGGTGGCCACTGACACTGCAACTGGTTGTGCTATTGAGACATGCAGCATTGGGTCACATTAGGTCATCTGCTGTCTGCAGAGTTACATCAGGGTCTCCACCCAGAACTGCTGTCTGTTGTGATTCTGTTAACTGATAGGCATGCTCCATTGTGACATCCATTTCTGACCCAATTGCAAAGGGGATCTGGTATTTGTGTGTATTTTAGCATTTTAGACATCCAGCGCTCTCTCTCTTGGTGCCTGGGCCTATGTGGGGAGCCACAGTTGTCCACAGCCATGCGTCCCCTGTTGCCTGCGGGACTGCCATTTCTGGTGAAGTCCCTTCTCCGACCATGAGTTATGCTGCAGTCCATTTTGTTCCATCCAGCTACAAGCCTCCTCCAGGGAAGAGCAAAATGTGGTCCTCTCGTTGTATTGGATCTTCAATGTGGCCGGGAACTGCAGAGAATACTTTACTTTGTGATCCCTCAGATATTTTTTGACTTTCAAGAAGGAGGCCCTGCAGCGCTGCACCGCTAGTGTGTAGTCAGGGTATATGTGTACTTTGGCATTCTCCATATGCCAAGACCTACGAGCCCTTGTTACTCGCAGAATATGGTCTCTGTCTCTGTAATTGAACAGACATGCTACTATTGGCCTGGGGGCGGGGGGTGCCCAAGCGGGGAGACCCTCCCGGCACTCTATGGGCCCTTTCCACGGAGAATAACTTGGAGTGTTAGCCCTTCAGTATTTCTGCGGAGAACCAGGCCTCGAGATATAGCTCCATACTCTGGCCTTCAATGCTTTCCGGTAGGTCCACTATTCACACATTGTTCCTTCGAGACCGCCCTTCCTGGTACTCCGCTCGGTTTAAGTACTCCACCTCCTTTTGCCGTGACTTTATTTGCTCAGATGCCATCGCCATCGTAGGTCTCATGGCCGCCAGTGTCGATTCTGATTCCTCGACCCAATCCTTCAGTTTTTTGTGATCTTCATGCAGGAACCCCATTTCCGAGCATAGTGAATCTATTTTGGGGCCCAGTGTTGTTTTTATATCTATCACTGCAGCCGAAAGCTCATCGAACCGATGCGAGTGGTCTGCTTCATCCATCGATGTCGATTTCAGGTTTGGATGGTGTCAATAGTGCGAACCCCCAATTCCAGCACATGCACAGCCAGAGCCTGCAGCTTGTCCGCCCTAGTTTTACTCATCATGAGAGGAGATGAAGCTATGCGGTCTTCCAGTTAGCCAGCCGCAGGGGCTCCGGTGCTCCAGGGTGGCCTGCGCTGCACTTTGTTTGGGCACACATGTGACCTGCAAGCTAGTGTGCGCGTGTTCCAGCGTGGGTTTCCTGTTTTGAGCAGTTATGGGGGGGCTGTGTCCAGAACCAGGTCCTAAACGACAGTGGGGGCCCAAATCACCCCACACTCCCAGGTCACCGGGTCCTTCCTCTGCCATTTGCTTGTTTGGTCCCAGGAGAGGGGGCCACTGCGCCCCACCAGCTCTGCCAATATCAATTCTTGGTGCCTGTGCAAGGCTGCGGTTGGACGTCCGCCAGGGTCAACCCACCCAATCTGTGGAGGACTGCAGATCATGACTGCCCCCGCCAGCTGACACCACCGCACACAGGCCTAGTCCCCTCGCAGTACGTTGTTGCTTGCTGCAGGGCTCACATTCACAGCATCCGCACGCAGCCTGTAGCGTCCCCCTGCCCCCACTCCTCAACAGTTGTCTCCCCAGACAGTAGCAGTCGCGTTATTGGGAAGTCCGCCCGGGAGCAGGGTGATCATGATGGGGCACTCAGCCAACTGCACACATAAGTAGAGCCCCGGCCAGCTCCACCTCGTCTCACTCTGCATCTCTCGGAGCCACGTCCCACTGGTCCGGTCACCCGTCTCTGCAGCAATAAGGATGGCGGTCCACACACCCAGCAGGGCCCCACCACAGCTGCTCACTTGGTCATGGGGCGGGCATGTAGGCCACACATGCCTGCCCCAGCATCACTGGGTCGTGCCCTCGATCACGGAGCCTCTGCGGGAGTAGCATTTGCACAGCGGTCCATTGCATACCCCTGGTCCCGCTCCTCACCGGTTGCCTCTTTGGGCAATAACAATCACGTTGTTGGGCGGTCCGCCCAGGACCAGGGTGTTCACATTGCAGCGCTCAGCCCAGTGCACAGATAAGCAGCGCCCTGGTTCTTTCTTTCTCATCACACTCCACGTCTTGTGGAGCCAAGTCCCACAGGTCCGGTACCTGCCTCTGCAGCAGTAGAAACGGCAGTTCACATGCCCTGCAGGGCTCCACCATAGCTGCTTAATCGATTGTGAAGCTCAGTAGGGTTGTGCAACGTAGGCTGCACAGGCCCGCCACAGTATTGCCGCATTGTGCCCTCGATCTGGCAGCCTCTGCGGGAGCAGCCGCAGCACAGCACTGGCACCAACGCAGCCCAGAGTCACAGCATGACACCTGCAGCAACATTTGCAGACCAGTTGGGATAGTCAGTGGATATGAAGCGGAGCGAGCTACAGAGTGTCCGCTTCGACTGCCATTTTGGTCATGCCCCATAATAGCTGTATGACTTAATAAGTGGCTGTGTGAGTAATCATATGAGTGAATACGTGGGTGTGAGTACCTGTATGGGTGACTGAGTGGCTGTATTGGTGAGTGAGTGGGTGTGTGAGTGGGTATATGGGTGGATTAATGGGTGTGTGAGTAGCTGTATGGGTGAATAAGTGGGTGTGTCAGTGGCTATATGAGTGAGTGAGTGTCTATATGAGTGGTTGTATTGGTGAATGAGTGGGTGTGCCAGTAGCTGTATAGGTGGGTGAGTGGTGTGTGAGTGACTGAATGGGTCTGTGAGTGGGTGTGTGAGTGGCTTTATCAGTGACTCTGTGGCAGTGTGAGTGGCTCTATCGGTGAGTGACTGAGTGTGTAAGTGGGTGTAGGGGTGAGTGAGTAGCTGTTTGTGTGGCTGTGTGGGTAAGTGAGTGGGTAGCTGGATTGCACAGTTAGTGTCTGTATTAGTGGCTACATAGGTGAGTGAATAGGCATGTGAGCACTTGTATGGATATGTGAACGGGTAAGTCAGCGGTTGTGTGGGTGTGTGAGTCGCTCTGTTGAGAGGCTGTGTGGGTGACTGACTGGGTGTGTGAGTGGCTGAATGGGTAAATAAGTGGGAGTGGGAGTAGCTGTATAAGTGAGTGAGTGGCTGTGTTTGTGGGTATATGGGTGAGTGAGTGGCTATGTGAGTCAGTTTGTGGGTAAGTGGGTGGCTCTGTAAGTGAGTGAGTGAGTGAGTGAGTGAGTGAGTGAGTGAGTGAGTGAGTGAGTGAGTGGCTCTGGATGAGTAAGTGCGTGTTGGAGTGGTTATATGGGTAGGTCAGTGGGTATACGAGAGGTTCTATAGGAGTATGAGTTGGTGTGTGAGTAGTTCTGTGGATGATGTGATCAGTGATGTCATTTGAGATGTCATCAGTGATATCATCAGTGATGTCTCTGACCATGTCATGAGTGATGTAATATGTGAGGTCATAAGCAGTGCATTGCCAGGGCGTACATTATTGTTAGCTCAGGTAACTATAACTGCTGAAATTCACTGGTTTTGTACTAGTGAAATCTGATCAGTATGTATGCCCAGACGTTGGTCCCGTGCTCACTAAGCCACTGGAGTCAAGCTATCCTGGCTGATGACGGCTGATAGCCAGAAACCGGTCCTAGGATGCTTGATTCCGGTCCAGGGAAGACATGGCTTGGCAGTTCGGGCTGGACTGTTCCCATGAGGCACAGGGTCAAGACTGATTTGCATATGGCCATGTCTGAACTGGGGTGGTGTGGTGAGCAAAATAACGATGGATTAAACCCAGATCTGTGACTGGGGTGAATGTTTTGCCATTGTGCAACATTCCGTCCATCATCTTGTGTGTTTTGCTAGTGAAATCTGAGCCTAACTATAACATCCCTGTAACCTTTGTTTTTTTCAGTGAATTTCTAAATTTAAAAAAATTCTATTTCCTAACTATAACATCTGTATAAACTTTTTTTCCAGTGTTTTCTAAGGTTTTTTAACTTTATTTACCAAGTGTAACCTGTAACTTTTGAGAGTGAGTGTGTCAATGAGTACATGACTGTCTCAGTGGAGGTATGAGTAAGTGTGTGAGTGTGTCTCAATGGGTGTGTGAGTGGGTATGGGTGTGTGAATGTCTGAGTGGGCCTGGGAGTGGCTGCATAAGTTTCTCACTGAGTGATTGAGTGGGTGTGCGAGTGTCTGAGTGGGTCTGTGAGTGGATGTGTGAGTATCTGAGTGTGTGTCTGAGTGGGTGCATGAGTCTTTGAGTGGGTCTGTGAGTGGGTGTGTGATTATCAGAGTTGGTCTGTGAGTGGGTGCATGAGTGTCTGAGTAGGTTTGTGAGTGGGTCTGTGAGTGTCTGAGCGCTCTCTGTTTTGCCCTCTTCTGCTCTGTATTACCTTCCTGCTTATTTTTCTACCCTCTGTTTTGCCTTTTCTACTTATTTTTCAGCTGTTTTGTCTTTTCGGTGCATTTTCCTGCCACCTGTGTTGCCTTTGCTGCTTGTTTTTCTGCCCACTGTTTTGTCTTTCCTGCTCTTTTTTCTACCCTCGTTTCTCACTTCAACCACCTCCCCGGGGCTTTACTGATATTAAGGAGGGGGGCCACAGGGAACCCATCCATTTAGTTCCAATATCCAGGGACAGCTACCTCCCCAGGACTTTAATTTTACCAAAGGAGGGGGAAAGCATGGACCCCCTCCTGGACTTCTAATAAGCCCCAGGGACCACCACCTACCTGGGAAAATAACATAATTTGGTGGGAGCCACACTGACCCCCAGGGACTACCACCTTCCGGGGCTAAAAACAATCTTTAAAGTGGGAGGGGAGCCACACGGTCCACTTCCCTGGGCCAATTTCAGGCACAGGGACCCCATCCCAAGCCATAAACAAATGGTGGCGGGGCCACACGGCTCCCCTCCCAGGCCTATTTCAGCCCTGGGAACCCATCCCCCAGTGCCCGGCCTTGAATTGCTGGTTGCCCTGAAGCCCACCCAGGGCACACAGTCACCACCATTGGGGACCACGGGGCACCTCAAGGGCCCGCGGTCCCTGCCTCTTGCTATGAGAGCAATCGTTTCATCTGTTGTTCTGTCCGCTTGAGAGCAGGCGGGGAAACAGATGAAAACTCTAATCTCAGCAAGTGGGAGCGGTGTCCCAGCTCTTACTTGCTGGAAGCAGAGTTTGTGTTTGCTCTGACTAGGTCGGAACTGTCAAAGCTCCTGCCAAGTCAGAGCAAACAGCTTTGTCCTGGGAGTGGGCACCCCAGGACATAGCAGGAGCCGGCCTTGGTGGTTAGCGGTCCCCAGGGCCATGTATGGTTACAGGATGGGGGTCACACAGCCCCCCTCCTTTCTTGTTCATGAGCGACCTAGGGAGAAGGTAGTCCCCGAGGCCAGGAACAGCCTGAGAGGGGGGGTCGCACGACCCCTCTCCCATTCTTGAAAACAGTTTTGCCCCTGGGGATGTGTTGGTCTCCAGGGCCCAGGGGGTCTGCAGGGCCCCCCATTAGGTCTTATTTAGCCCCAGGGCAGTGGTGGCCCCCAGGGCTCTGGTGGCTCCGTGCAGCCACCCATTATGTCTTATTCCACCTTAGGGAGATGGTGTCCTCATGGCCCCCATCAATATTTTTTATCCCTGGGGAGTTGTTATTCCCTGGGGCTCAATAATTCTCAGGAGGGGGCCCCATGAACCCCCTCCATTATTTAAAATAAAGCCCCGGGGAGGTGGTGGTCCCCAGGGCTCAATGAACCTTAGGAGAGAGACCCCTAGCACCCCCTTCTTTTTAAAAAAAATGCCCCAGGGACCTGGCCCATCCGGGGCTCTATTCAAAACAGGCGCAGGAGGCCTATCCTACCCCCTTTTCTATTGTAAACTTTTTTGTGGGACTTGGCTGAAGCACAGATTTGAACACAGGTACTGCTGGATCCACTGAGGATCCACGTCTCTATATATCTAAATTTGGAATTCTTCTAAAATCTCAATAAGGTCACTTTCTGAACCAAAAGTTACTTTTCTGCCAAATTAGGTGTAAATCCATTCAGCTGTTCACACCTAAAATCCCTGAGGGAATTTGCATGGGGAAAACGTGTTTTGGGACACCCCTTTTTCTCAGCCCCCGCTTGACAGATCACCCCGAAAGTTTCAAGACAGCAGCTGAAGTGAGCATCGTAATTATTTTGAAAGGTTTGCGTACTTTCATCAAATGGTGGCAAAGTTAATGGCAAAATAAAAAACACTCTTGCTATGGAATATATATATATATATTCACTAAAAAAACAAAGGTTACAGGGACTTTATAGTTAGGAAATTACATTAAAAAACTGTAGAAATTCAATGTGAAAATCAAAGTTTACAGGGATGTTTTAACCCCTTCGGTGCTCATGACGGAACGGTTCCGTCATGAGCCACGGTTGAGCTGTGCTCATGACGGAACCGTTCCGTCATGACCACGCCCGCGCAAGATTCCGTCAGCACAGCGGCGGAATTTGCGCAGCATGGAAGGGGATAATTAGGCTCAGATTTCACTCATACAAAACCAGTGAAATTCAACAGTTATAGTTACCTGAGTTAACTATAACTTATACCCCTGCAACACACTGCTTATGAACTCACAAAAAACATCACTCATGACATGGTCAGTGACACCACTGATGACATCTCAAATGACATCACGGATAACATCACTGAGGCGATCCACAGAACCACTCACACACCCATTTGAGATGTCATCAGTGATGTAATTGCCCATGTAATAAGTGATATAATATGTGAGGTCATAAGCAGTGCATTGTGGGGGCTTAAGTTACAGTTAGGTCAAGTAACTATAACTGCTGAATTTCACTGGTTGTGTACGAGTGAAATCTGAGGATGACTATAACATCCCTGTAACCTTTGATTTTTCTGTGAATTTTTTAGTTTTTTTAATTCTATTTCCTAACTGTAATGTCACTGTAGCATTTGATATTTTCAGTGAATTTGTACGTTGTTTTTAAATTCTATTTCTTAACTATAACATCCCTGTAACATTTGGCTTTTTCAGTGAATTTTTAAGGCTTTTTAGTTACTGTTACCTGTAATGTTTGAGCGTGAGTGTGTGAGTGAGTGCATGAGTGTCTCAGTAGGTGTGTTAGTGAGTGTCTGAATAGGTGTGTGAGTGGGTATTTGAGTTTCTGAGTGGTCCTGGGAGTGGCTGCATAAGCGTCTCACTGGCTGTGTGAGTGGGTGCATGAGTGTCTAAGTGTGTCTGTGAGTAGCTAAGTGGATGAATGAGTGGATGCATGAGTTTCTGAGTGAGTTGTCTGAGTGGGCCTGTGAGTGGGTGTTAGAGTGTCTACGTGGGTGTGTGAGTCTGTGAGTGGGTCAGTGAGTGAGTACATGAGTCTCTGAGCAGGTCTGAAAGGGCATATGTCACTTTCTGAGTGAGTGTGTGACTGGGTACATGAGTCTCTAAGTGGGTCTCTGAGTGGATGCATGGGTCTCTAAGTGAATCTGTGAGTGAGTGCATGAGTCTCTGAGTGTGTCTAAATGGGTGCATGAGTCTCTAGATGGGTGTGTGAATTGCGGCATCACTGTGTGAATGGGTCTCAGAGCAGGTGTCTGTGAGTAAGCATGTAAGTGGGTGCATGAGTCTGAGTGCATCTTTGAGAGGGTGTATGAGTCTCTGAGTGGGTTTGTGAGTGGGTGTGTGAGTGTCTGAGTGCATCTGTGACTGGGTGCATGAGTATCTAAGTGGGTCTGTAAGTGAGTGCATGAGTGCCTGAGTGGGTTTGTGAGTGGGTGTATGACTGTCTCAGTGGGTCTGTGAGTGGGTACATAAGTCTCTGAGTGGGTCTGTGAGTGGGTTCATTAGTCTCTGAGTCGGTCTGTGAGTAGGTGCATGAGTGTCTGAGTGGGTCTGTGAGTTGGTGCATGAGTCTCTCAGTGGGTCTGTGATTGTGTTAATGAGTCTCTGACTGGGACTGAAAGTGGGTGCATGAGTGTCTGAGTGGGTCTGTGACTGGGTGCATGAGTGCCTGGATGGGTGCGTGAGTATTTAAGTAGGTCTCTGAGTGGGTTTAATTTATGTAAAAAGAACATGACCATCTGACTCAAATCTTAATTTTTTTTAAAGAGTCCACAGTTTTTGGGAATTGTCTACTCATGTGCGTTACTATTCTGTCATTGTAGAAATCATTACTGCATATTATATAATACACCTGTATAATAGACCACCCATTTTAGTATTTCTCTGTGTCACTGCTTATCATTTGTTCCAATCTATTATAAATAGCTTTTTTTTAAAAAGTTAAATATTTGCAACATCGTTGCGATAATTGCAAATTTGCCGCAATGTTACATGGGCGGCCTGTGCTGGCGGTTGCAACAAATTTGCAAATATTGCACATGAAAAAAAAACGTTAGCAACATAATATACAAATGTGGAGATGCTTAAACGTGCCCCATGGGGTCAGGACACATCCAACCTAACCCCTTATACCAAGTTATGCCATTTAATTTCAGCCCCAGACACTGTTGCAATGAGGTAAAATGGAGGCCGCAACTCTTGGCTCAGGTTGCGGCTAGCCAATCATGACATTCCTGTTTTTGTCAATTGTCGTGAAATAGCTGTGACCACAGATATCCTTATTATATAACCTTATATTTCTTGACAACTACTGAGCGAATTTAGACCAAATAACAAAAAGCACAATCTGTGGACCAAAAGCTAGCTTTCTGACAAATTTGGGTGTAATTCCATCCAGCAGTTTGGACTGTAGTCGCATCAAAGCTAGTATAAGAATAAACATGAGAAACGCACTTTTTTAACCCCCGTTTTTCTTGGTCCCCACTTGATGGATGACCCCGAAACTTTCCATGAAAAACTAGAATCGCCAGCACACTTGTTTTGGAAAATCTCATGAAGATTTGCCAAACAGAGATATAGACAAGTCAAAAAATGCATTTCCAATAGAAATTAGGTCCTACCTATAACTACCTACTGTCTACCGCCAGTAGGCAGTTATAGTTAGGACCTAGTTTCCATAGGAAAAACATTTTTTAACTTGGCTACAGCTTTGGCATGGTTTGACCAATCTGCATGAAATTTTCCCCAAAAAGTCACAGTGGGTACTATTGTTATGGAACGTTTAGGGCTGATCCGTGCAGTGGGGACCGAGAACTTAGGGTGCGAAATATGGTTGCATTTGTTATGTTAATTCCCATAAGAACCTTTAGCCACACCTACAGCCGAAACCGCTAAACGGACTTACACCAAATTTGGCAGGGATGTGGTTGTCGGTTCAAGGAAGTGCCTTTGGCTTAATTGGTGTAAATTTGTTCAGTACTTGTTGAGAAATGTAAGTTAAAAATTATAGTGATATCTCTAGCCTCTGGTATTTCGCTGTGGTTTTGCGATGAATCGTGAATGCACGCGCCAACGGGAATGCTCTGAGTGGCTGGACTCTGACCCCATGTTTGAGAAATGGAAGTGTTAGTGGCACAAGTTATGTGTCCAAAATGTATTTTTTTAATCGCGAGCGATATTCGTGGCACTGCCGCAACCCCCAGCACGCGTACCATCGCGGCGACATCGAGACTATCAGCATCTTTCCAAATATTGGTGAAAATATTTAAAAAATATATCAATGAATCATTAATACGCATTATTATAGAGATATTGAGATATTGGTAAATGTTTTTATAGAGTTATTTATATAGTGAGTTATCTACTGTGACGGTTAGAATGAATTATATAGTTGTAATTTTTTTATCTGGGGATGGCTATTGAATTCCTGCTTTTGCTGTCTGTTTACACAACATGTCTGCGATGATCGCGGGTACCGACGTCATTGAGATCTCCAGAGTCATTGCAAAAACTGAAAATAGATTTTAGAGATGGTTTTTGTATAAACTCTCTAGAAAAACATGACTTTAGAGAATACAGTAAGAAACCCCTAATGTGTGAAATACTGTAGGATATGTGGATACATGTATTTTAGACTTTATGGAAAAGGCACAACGTCATCGCGACATCCCGAATAACCGCAAAAATGGGAAATACATCTGAAAGATGGTTTTTAAAGAAACAGTAAAAGAATATGAGTTTAAACATGCTTTGAAAGAAGTATGTATATAGTAATGTGTGTAGGGCAATGTTCAAAATGGATTTCTTTACATATTATTTTTGGATGTGTTTGTGGTCATTGAATGTCTGCTTTTGTTTTCCATTTTTATGACATTTCCTCGGGGATCGCGACGTCATCGCAAAGATTGTCAAAAACTAAAAAAAAAAAAACTAAAGGTGGCTTTCTTCTAAATTGATCACAGAAAGAAAAGTTAAAACAATATTTTACTAAATATTTAGACACACTTTATTTTAAAAATATCTTTACGTGTATTTTTCAGTACGTGAAATAGATTTACTGATGACAGATTCTCCACATTAAATGCAGCAATGTTGTGTCAACTTACAAAATTGTTAAAAATAAAACCAGTTATTAATGTACTTTCTGATAAACACATATGAAATAAAAAAAATGAGTGGTGTATAATATAAATATAATACACAATAACCAAATCATAGAAAGAAAGTACAAACGTTTTGAAGTTCACTTAAAAAAGTGGACATTACAATTAAGAAATAGAATTTAAAAAAGCCTTATAAACTGAAAAAAACAAAGGTTACAGGGACGTTATAGTTAAGAATTAGCATTCAAAAAGCCTTAGAAATTCACTGAAAAAAACAAAGGTTAGAGGGACGTTATAGTTAGAAAATAGAATTGGAAAAAACTTCAGAATTTCACTGAAAAAACCAAAGGTTATAGGGACGTTATAGTTAGGGTGATATTTCACTCGTACAGAACCAGAGAAATTCAGCAGTTATAGTTCGCTGAGCTAACTATAACTCGCGCCCTTGCAATGCACTGCTTATGATCTCACATATTACATTACTCATGACATGGTCATTGACATCACTGATTAAATATTTGGTCCTTTGCTTGGCTTTCCGCTATGCACTCCATGCTGACTCCCTGCTCCTACTACCAGCTGGTCACAGTTTTAGAGTTTGTTCTGAAGGCACTGGCCACATGGTATAGCCTTCAATCTCATCCTACCCCAATTACTGCAAGTAACTTTTCAAGATCAAACGTAAGAGGACAATTTATATTTGTGATGGACTCACTCCGGTTTGTCATATGAAGCCAAAGATATAAGGCATCAAAAAATGTGTTTTTCCTGCTGAAGCAAGCTACATAATGTGTACCTGCCAAATGTTACTGGGGACATGGCAAGACCCTGTACCCAGTCTATACAGGTGCAAACAGAGAGTTGAGTTTGAGAGTTAAGGGTAGTATTAAGGCTACAGGGAAGAGAGATGCATTTAGACCACATCACCATAAATTTCCTTTATTATTGTCAGTGAATTGTTTACAGTCTCGCTGTCTAAATGTACCATTATTTCAGGGGAAAAACTGTATTTTACTCCTCGCCATTTGTCCTCCAAGCTCCACCCAGAAGCAGAGTGTAACAACACTATATCTCTACCATTGTCCCAGAAATGTGTGTATCCCAGAATATTTTACCGCTCGTTGAGGATTTCCTTTTATTAAGTCCACTGAGTCAATATTTTTGTAAATAATATATATATGTATAGGAGACGATTTTGCTGTCAGACGATGATGGAACAGAAAAGTTCCTCACTTGGCAATGCACGTGTACCTCTGCCCTGAGTGCCCCAGCTGTGTTGATAACTGGATCCCTGGTAACAATTTTTGCCATGGATGACCACGGATCATGAGTGTGCAAGACGACCTAGGCCTGTCTCCCGAATTGTGGTCGTGCCCCCAAAGCGCTACCCTGAGTTGGTTCAAGTGCTTTCTCTTTGATTTAAGCAGCACAAGCATGGTGGTACCCACATACTGTGTTTTCAATATTAGTGATCAATAAAGTGAACAAGCCTTTTTACCTGTGACATTCGAGTGAAGTATCTGCTGCTGTGTGATTAATTCACCCTTGGCCTGCAATAGGTTGTATGCAGTGCCAGTCAGCACGCATGGTTGCGTGTGCGTGGGGATGTATGCGTGCCCGTAAAGGTGTACAGTACATAAGAGTCAGCACATGTCAGTGTATGTGTGCGCTGGGGCACAGATGTGCTTGTAAAGTGATACAGTACATAAGAGTTTGCACACGTGTAACTGTGTGTGCTTGCAGGGGGGCATGTATGTTTGTGAATACATGGAAGTCTCTAGGTTATATTTTGGAAGACCCAATAGATTGATAGATATACTCCTCCTGCAAAGTTGCAAATAAGAATTAAAAGGTGTGCTCAGCGCATCTAAAGTCTTAAGTAACTAACGTGATCTATCTTGTTCTTTAAGGCAATACAGGAGGAGATCAGATGTAATGCAAATGGTTTCTTGGCTCCGCTTGAAAAGGTTGTTAGGTGAAAAATACAGCTGAAGTTTATTAAGAAAGAAAAAAACAATTTGATTAAGGGATCTGAAAGCAACATGTTTTGGTAAGAAATAATCATACAGTCATTCTAATTTTGCAAGCACTAAAAATCACAGAAAAGGCTAATTAAAGTGAATTACTTTTTTAAAGCAAATGACAGCTATAAAATGTTAATTGCAACCTTATACCACTACATAAAAGGGATGTGGGTGGGGGTGCCGGTGTGGGGGGGCTCCAATAAAAATAAAAAACTGAGCGAAGATAAGTGTGGAAAAGTCAGCTGCAACTTTAACTTGTACAAACCCTGGCACCTAACCATACAAACTATTTAAGCCTGGCCTCACTAAACATTGTAACAACTATCCATCCGCCTCCACTAAAGAACCCTTGAAATGCCCATACCAATCATAAATCTCCACTCTCATCACTCAAAACTTCACCCATCCACAATGTTCTTTGTCTTCCAAACATTTGCCTTCCTGTAGCCTTTCAGATTGCCTCTTCCTCCCCCTTCCTCCTGCATCTCTCAACTGTGTCTTAACCTGAACAATTTCCCTATAAATAACTTACAACCTGTTGAACTACCCGCCACCAGAAAAACCTCCTGAGTGTTTTTCTGTCCTCTCCCTCATCCTGTTGTGTGCAGATTTAGATTCCGTATATAGGTTTCCCGATTTATGCCCTTATATAGGTACAATTCACATTGCCCTTATTTGGACATATAAATCCAGCCCTTATTTAGACATTGTCCGTACAAACCAAATACAGGCATGGCCACCTACATCCGTCCATCCACGTCACAACAAATTCTTGGAAAACCAGACCCTTAAGCCTTTAGGAATTTCCCTCAGCTTGAATATTGATTGATCCAAGAACGCATTAAGTATGCATGAACATCTATTCCTTAGGGGTTCATTCATGACGTTCCTCTGCCCGACTTTTACGTCAACACTGGCATTCCTAGACACCTTCACGGTATAAATATACCAGCACTTGCTCTGGCAAATTGTGGTTCCCGGAGGATTCGATCCAACCCAGACTACGAGGTTTGCCACGGCAAGTTCTGAAGGAGATCGAGTTCCAGCCTGAAGCACTGACCTGACGCTGCCATCCTCCTCGCAGAGAATCCAGCTCCAGTGCTCTCTGACTTCCCTTGCGGGGGGTTAGACTATCGAGTCCAGAAAAGAGATTCCAACCTCTCTCATTCTAAGGTATGGAGCTGACTAGAACTTAGAGAAACTTTTGGCAACTCTTGGCTAAACTAAAATATAGCTAGCTATACTTTCGAAATGACACCTACTTCAAACTAACCCTGGGCGTAGTGGGGCGTAGTGGAGCATCGCGTAGTGTGGCCAAATCTACGCACACTTGCACGCTCCGCGTAGCCCCACTACGCGCCGCCCGCCTCCCGCCCGCCCTCCTTTTAAAATAAGTGAAACTATGATAAAAAATAAGATAAAATGCCTCACCTGCAGCGCGGCGTCCCGGGGCTCCCTCTGCCTCATTGCCGGCAACTTCTTTTCACAAATGCGCATGCGCGGACGCCCGCGCATGCGCATTACTCGCGAGAAATACGCATTTGTGAGAAGAAGTTGTCGTCAACGAGGAAGAGGGAGCCCCGGGACGCCGCGCTGCAGGTAAGGCATTTTATTTTATTTTTTTATCATAGTTTACCTTATTTTAAAATGAGGGCGGGTGGGAGGCGGGCAGCAGGCAGCTCTGCTTCGCCCTGGCGTGTGCGTAGCGCTGCCTGCTATGCCTACTTCGTAAACCGCGAAGCAGGCAGCGCTATGTACACTCCGTGGGCAAAGCACAGTACTACGCCCGGGGTTACTTCAAACCTCGTACTACACTTAGGTTAGGTACACTGGGGTAGAACAATTTAGAAGCATCAGATGAGTATCACATTTTAGCTTATGTTATTTATGCATGTATTTTGATTAATATATGTCATATCTACAAACCATGCTATTGCAGTATTATTTTATCTTACTGCTAACTTCGTACATATTGTACTTCGCAGTCTGTCTTACGTTTGTAGCAATTCATACCTCTTGCATGAGAAATAAGACTGTTCAATAAACCCTTTTATTGAAACGCGTCTCTCTATTTCTGTGTAACTCTGTAGAAACGAAGCATGCACGATTGACTGAGTGAAACTGTTATCTATTGTTTCCACGATTCTGAGACTGTTCCGATTCTAAAAGGGAAACAAAGTTGTCATGTTTATGCGGTTGTCAGAGACTAATCCCTTCTTGTATATTCGAGAAGTTTCTAGTGACCTCTGAGTTAGCTGGCACACACAAGTAATTAAGTTTAATATACTCGATAGAGACATAATGACCTTAGTCCTATGTCAAATCTATAGTGTATGTTATTCCAATGCGCAGAGCCTATCAGGGATATAGGAACTAGACTACAGTCCCTTCCCCCACCCCACCCAGAGCACCTTATGCCGGATCCCTCAACAAAACGGTCTGAAAAATTGCACCTCCTCGTACATGATACTGCCACGCTCCAGCACAAATGCCCCTTCATCCCTGTAAAATCTCTTTAAGTCTTGATTGCATTTCTTCCATGTCCTGTCAATCTCCCCAGGCCTCATAGCGTGTCTCCAACTTCTCCCCAGCAAACTGGCCATCCACACCAACGTCGTCCCTGCCCACATCGACTTGATCTTTCTCAAATCCTCCTTGACACAGTTCAAGAGGGTCAAGCCCTTCATCTACACTAAAGTAATTCTCACCCAACTGAAGCACCACTACATCGGGACAGTGAAAGTTTTTTAGCAAATATTCCAACCTGGGCAATAGCTCTATCCAATGTGTGTCACTCTTGCTAAACCATTTCAACTGGACTTTCAAATCATCAAAACCCTATTGTTTGCCCAAATTCCCAGAGTCAGCCTGCCGTTCAGCCCACTTCACAAAAGAGTGCTCTCAAATCCAGGCCCGATGTGTTCCTGCTCCGGCCCTGCAACGCAACCTATAACAAACAGAAAATTAAGCATTAATAACTGTCTCTACTAAGCAAGTCCCCATCTCATGTCCCGCTTGTAGCATTCGGATTTCCACCTCCCCGCCTTCTGAATCTCATGTTCCTGCCAACCATGAATCTCTGCCTCCATCGCCATCTCAATTCTAAAATAGTGTGCACCATATTTCCCTTCCGGCAAGCCCAATTCGTGCAGTGCCTTCTTCAACACTCCCAAAACTTGACACAGTAACACTCTATCCCCTGTCGAATGTTGAAAAACTGCACCCACCGAACACTTTCCTCCTGTGTACTCCTGTCACCATTGCAGCAACAAAACCCTCTGATCTGGGTAACCCCGAAGTTTAACACACTTCCCTCGACCATTTTGATCTCTGTCAGACCACGGCAGACAGACCCGCAATTCATCCTGCAACACCCACACATTCTTCCCCTTTATGCCCTCCCTCTTCTTTGTCCCAATTACTTCCCACACAAGAAAACCCCCAAAAGAGCCAAACCATCACTAGTGAAAACAGCTTGTTCTCCCACGCCCCTCAAAAAACCTGAAGAAGCCAATCTTTTCAATAACTGCAAAGTAAAAGGCTGCCGAATATGTTTCTTCGGACCCCGTTCTCTGGCACAGCCTTGCATCATTCGCTTCCCCAAATCATCAGCTGACGGCTCGTAACCAGTACAGTTTGCCGAAAAAAGCCAAACCTGCTAGCTTACCCACAATTGTCACTGACAACAAACCTTTCTCAATCACAATCATAGTAAACCTCATTAAATCTGTCCAGTGCAATTCATCTGTCATCCTTTTTCCTCCTCTCAGCACCAGACGCCCTGAATTCTCTCCAAGCCTGCCATGTGGATTCCAACAATCAACCTCTGACCAGATGCATCAAATGCTCACTCCACCGGTCCATAGGTGCCCCGTCATAAGTGTCCTCTCCTCGTCCACCCAAGGTGCTAGCCCACAGAATCTCTGTCACAGGGAATGAGAGAGAGCATCTGCAATGCTGTTATCCACACCGGTAATGTCCTGTGCTCTAAATATGACATTCAAACGCAGGCACTCCAATACACAAATTCTCAACAACTTCAGAACATGAAGATCCCTTGCAGACTGTCTGTTTACAATTTGCACCACTGCCAGGTTAGCCACATAAAAAAGAACTTTCTTACTAAAAAAAATGGTGTCCCTAGAGGCAAACCCCCTAAGGAAACAATTCCAGAAATGAGATACTGTGGGCCCCCATTCTTCCAATGCTCCGCTTGTGCCTCCGCACACCAATGCCCTTGACAGAACACACCAAAACCAGACCCACCTCTGCATCTGAAAATAACTCCTACAGCCACTCCACTTTTTCTCCCATCCCTTCAATCGGGACATCATTGAAGTCTTTGAAAAAGTTTTGCCAAATATTCAAATCCACTCCTGCTTTCTACCGAATTCTATGATGGGGGAGTGATGCCCCCAACAAAGCCAGATCTAACCGCCAACAAAAAGTGTGCCCTGCCTTGACAGATCTGTAAGTAAAATTGAGATGCCCTAGCAATATCTGAATCTTCTTTACCAGTGCTTTGTTCTTGGCTAGCATCTTATTCAATAGACACAACAATTACTCTTTCTTCTCCTCAGGCAATCTCCCTTCCATCCTAACCGAATCCAGATCCACACCCAAGGAGGTCAAAACCTCCACTGGTCCACATGGCTGTAGGGGCCCCTATATCTTGCAGCAACTTCTGAAATCTGCACAACAATTGTGCACACTCCGTCAACTGTGGTGCCCCCACATTGAAAAAATCATCCAAGTGAAATCTCATAGCATGAACCTGTAACCACTTGGAACACCTTCTGTAAAATTGTACTGAAGGCTTTGAAGATACAACAAGAAATGGAACAGCCCATTGGCAACGCTTTGTCTACACATATACAACCTGCAAACTGGATCCCCTTTAAATCAAAATCTTCAGGTTGAGCAGGCAGCAACCAGAATGCTGATTTAATACCACGTTTTGACATCAAAGCACTCTTCCCACCCTACTTATCAATGGGATAGCTGAGTTCACTGAAGCAGAATGCACCCTGCTCCTTTCTTCTGTAGTAAAATCATTGATCGATTGTCCTTCCGGCCATGAAAGATGCTGAATCATCTGAAATTCACACAGCTCTTTCTTAGGGACAACTCCATTGGGAGAGATGATCAAATTAGGCAGCGGCCAGTCAAGAAAAGAGCTGGCCATCCTCCCTTCTACAACTTCCTTAATCAACTTGTGCCAGGCCATTTCTTCCTATTTCTGGACGGAACACTAATTCTCAGCCCAGCGACACTCCAGTGGACCTTCATAGCCCAATTTAAAAGCATTTTTAAAACCATTCAACAAAATTCTGTATTATATGACATCGCACTCCGAGTCAATCATGAAATGAAATGAAAGAGGCATTTATAGAGCGCATGGCTACCCTAGGGCCTCCCAGCGATGAGAACCAGACGGCGGGGGGCAGATAAATTATACCTTAGGAAAAAAATGCGTCTTCAAAAGCCGACGAAAGGGCAGGTATTCCTCCTCCAAACGGATAGAGTCTGGGAGGGTGTTCCAAGTCTTAGAAGTGACATAGGAGAAACAACGACCTCCACATCTGGTCCTGACAACTCTCGGTACCATGGCAAGGCGCTTATTTTCAGAGCGAAGGTGCCTTTTAGGATGGTATAGAGAAACTATCTTTTGAACGATAGGAGGACCATTCGCGGCCATGATCTTGTGAGTGACACAGAGGGCCTTGAATTTGATCCTTTCTAAAACAGGGAGCCAGTGCAATTGTCTAATAGCCTTTTTTGCTGAGTCTAGCCGCGAAACTTGCAAGAGAATTCTTGCCGCACAGTTCTGGACCTTCTGTAATATGCATATTGTAGACTGGGGGGCTCCTAAGTATAAGGCATTAGCGTAGTCCAGACGCGACAGTATTAGTGCCTGGAGGAGTAGTCTTCTTGCATGAAATGGGAGAAGAGGCAAGATCTTTCGTGCTGACTTCAGAATCCCGAAGCAGCACCCAGCTACCTTACTAGCCTGTGTCTTCAAGTCTAATCTTGCGTCAAGCCAGACTCCTAAGCTCTTGATGTGTTTTTTAGGAGTGGGCGGGTTTCCCATACAACTAGGCCATGCTAACGGCGTGTCTGGAGGCAGGGGTTTTCCCAGCAGCATAAGGTCTGTCTTTGATCCGTTGAGCTGGAGACAGGACTCTTTCATCCACACGGATATCTCCTCCAGGCATCTGGAAAGATTACTTCCTGGATGTCCTGGGTTTTTAAGGGAGACAATCAACTGAGTATCGTCGGCATACCTTACAATTTGTATGCCGAATGCCTCCACTATTTTAGCCAAGGGGCACATATAAATATTAAAAAGAGTGGGGCTAAGTGATGAGCCCTGAGGCACTCCACTCTTCAGAGGCACATTCCTACAAGTCACATTCTCCTCAAAGAGCTGGAATGTGCGACCTTCCAGAAAGGAGGCTATCCATCTCAGTGCGGTACCGTTTATCCCCATCCCGTGACATCTTGTAATGAGAATTTGATGGTTGACGGTATCAAAAGTCGCACTGAGATCAAGGAGGATTAATGCAGCTGATCCTCCTGAGTCCATAATTTTCCTTGCCTCCTCTACAACGGCAATCAGGGCGGTTTCTGTGCCCTGTCGAGATCTAAAGCCAGTCTGTGTTGAGTGCAAACAGTCATGTTCCTCCAAGTGAGTGGAAAGGGTAGTATTGACGTACTTCTCTGCTATTTTAGCTATTCCCGGGAGCAGGGAGATAGGGCGATAGTTGGCCATTACCTCCGGATCTGATCCAGGTTTTTTTAGCAGGGCCTTTACCATCGCTTCCTTCCATAGTGAAGGAACTTTGCCTGTTGACAGTGAGGAATTAATAAGGGTTGCAATAACAGGGGCTACTTCTGGGGCCACCTTGTGCAACACTGTGGGGGGCGCCTGGTCTTTAGGGGAGCCTGATTTAAGTTTGTTAAGTACAGACATCACTGTATCTGAATCCAGGGGCGGAAAGGATTCCAGACTCTGGTCTCGGCGATCTCTAATTTCTTGCAACGAGGCATTAAGGTCAGAAGTGGTGACTGTCGAAAAGGCTGAGTAGATCGCCTGTACCTTATCGTGGAAATATTCTGCTAACTTGTTACAGCGACCTTGTACATCCGTAGAGGTCATCGTGGTGCATGGAGGGGTAGTCAAAGATGTAAAAATTTTAAAAATTTCTTTAGGAGAGTTAGGTGCTGATAAAATCTTTGCTTCATAAAACTTAGATTGTGCTTTCCTAATCTCGGTTTTATACAATTTTAGTGCATCACGATAGACTTTCTTTTTTTCATGTGAAAAGTCTTTCCTCCACTGCCTCTCGAGATGCTTACAATTCCGTTTAAGATCTCTCAGCTCCGTAGTGAACCACGCAACTTTTTTTGGGCCCTTTTTGATATCCCTGAGTTTTATGGGGGCTAATACGTCCAGTGAATTTTTAATCCAGAGATTGAATTGTAAATTTGCCTTCTCAGGGTCAGGGTCTAGACAGGGACGGGTTTCTTTGAGAATGGCAGCCCATTCTTCCACAGAAATATTAGACCAATTCCTGTTCATAATTTTGGAATGGTTTCCAACTTTCCTACTCGTGGAGGCTGACCAGGAAAATGAGATAAGATAATGGTCAGTCCAGGGGAGGGGCTGTGGGTCATCTACCTGAATGAGGGTGTTGGTAAAGATCGGGTCCAACAGGTGACCTTTGACGTGAGTTGGACCCGTCACTTTCTGAGAAAGGAGTAGCACTTCTAAGGCGTCAGATACTTCTTCCACATACGTGGCCGTGCGGGATTCGAGGTGTAGGTTAAGGTCTCCCAGAACAGTGAAGTTTGGCAGGGAGCTAACCAGTAGAGAAGTATTATCCACCAAGTCCCCAAGAAAAGATCCAATCGCACCTGGGGGTCGGTATATTAACATACCTGAGAAGGTGCATGTGGGTGTAAATTTAATAGAAAAAGAGCAGCTTTCACAATCTCGGATGAGCCCGTCAGAAATCCTGCAGCTAAAGGATATCAATATCTCAAACGGTCAATCTTAAATGGCCCTTTACCATATTGTGCTGAGCAACCCACCTTCTATCTCTATCACTGTTGCTCTGGGGTCCGCACTGCAAGACTGGATGTTTTCCATCACATTACGAGCATTCATGCCGAAAACGGCAATACTCTTTATTGCACGTGACTTTGTTGTAGGCCGAGCATTCCCCTGCATTGGTGTCAAGAATTCCTGTCATGCGAGGGGAGGAAAACGGTAACCAGCGAAAACGGACTACATCTCCCAGGATGCTTAGCGGTTGAGAGGTTATGTAAACAGGAGAGCTGTTACATAACTCAAGGAAAACACGCCCTTATGTAAAACAGGAGAGCTGTTACATAACTCAAGGAAAACACGCCCTTATGTAAACAGGAGAGCTGTTACATAACTCAAGGAAAACACGCCCTTATGTAAACAAGAGAGCTGTTACATAACTCAAGGAAAACACGCCCTTATGTAAACAGGAGAGCTGTTACATAACTCAAGGAAAACACGCCCTATAAAGGGAGGAACCGGGAGGTACAACGCTGTCGGATATTGTGTTTACACCGACGTACCTGCTTAGTGAAGAGCAGTGTTCCGGAGTGGTGCTCCAGTAAGGCAAGAACGGAGGTAGGTCGAGTCGTTACTCCCTGGGCCGTGTCTTGCCCCATCGTCACCTGTGAAGGACCCGGAAGCTCTACCGGATAACCATTGAGCTTCGCTTTTTGACTCGGCTGAGTCAAAGCGCAGTGGCGCTTTTGCTGGTTGGAGTCGTAACTCCCAGCCCGACCAGAGATACAGGGACTGCCAGCTGTAACGCACACCAGGAGGTGTTTGCCACGTTACAGACTCGGAAGTCCACAGGATCGATCGAGCGGCTGCTCTCGGTTCAGTCTTCTTTGCTTGTGATTGGGGTATCGGTGACGCATCACCAGGAGGTGACTCCGCGTCCCGGTGCAGTCTGAGGAAGAGGTTGAGCGGCTGCTCCCTTCAGGTAGAGACCCCGGCTGGGTGTTTCCCTGACTCCTCGATTCTCCCCAACACTCTTCGTGCCCCTCACAGCCTACCGATTGGCATTGTCGGCCATTTCATTTCTGCCCTCTGTTGGCATACGCCGGGATCGGCGTATATGCAGAGGACGGTTAGGACCATCCGTGCTGTGGGCTGGTAACGTACTTAGCCTGGAGGATTCCAGTGACTATAACCTTTGTTTATTCCTTGTATTATTTTTGCCTTCATTAAAATAACTAAACCTTCACAAGTGGTTGCGTTCTCATTATCGTGTCTGTTAAACGATCCTGAGACGTTCAGGGCGTTACAAAATATCCGACCGTAATAACACTAACTGTCTCCCGGTCGATAACAGACATGGCAACACTTGATGATGTGCTGGCTGCTTTAGCGACCGTGCAAATTGAATTGGCTGCCTCCAGGCAAGAAACAGCCGATGTAAAAGCCAGACTGGATGCTATCCAATTGGACCCGCTCACGCCCAGCACCTCCCTCACGAACCAGACCCCTGCGGTAGTAGTGGAAATGCCGGTAGCCGTCCCCTTGGCAACACCAGAGAGGTACAGTGGGGATCCTAACACAGTGCAGGTATTCCTCACACAAGTGGAGCTACATTTATCATGCAAACCAAGGGCGTTCCCCACGAGTCAGGCTCGTGTGGCTTTCCTTATATCCTATTTGGCTGGAAACGCGGCACAATGGGCCGTACCTCTGGTGAGCAGGGACGACCCCATCTTATGTGATTGGGGTGCTTTTCGCGAGGAATTCCTGAAGGTCTTCGACAGAAGGGCTGACTCGTACACGGCGGACCGTGAAATGCTTGAGTTGAGACAGGGATCCAACGACCTGGTGCAGTATCTCAACGCGTTCCGAAGGCTGGTTGCGGAAACCAAGTGGCCTGTTGCTAAACAGACGGCGCTCTTCCATCACAGGCTGTGCGATGAGCTCAAGGACGCCGTGGCTCATATTGACCCACAACCCAAGACATGTGAGGGCCTTATCAACCTGGTATTACGGCTGAAACATAGGCTAAGTGAAAGAAAGGGGGATCATGGGAGAAAAGGAAAATCCCTTCCATCCTATGTGACAGTGGGAAGTCCTGAAACTTCCACCGCATCCAAGGGAGAACCCATGGACATCAGCGCAATACGAGCGAGCCTCACAGCCACGGAGAAAGAGTCACGCCGTAAACAAAGATTGTGCCTATATTGTGGCAAAAAAGGCCACTACGTACGTGAATGCCCTGCCAAACCGAAGACGTCACGTTATCGGGCCAACCGGTCGGTAACAGCCGTGGTGGACGTACCGGCGGAAAACTAGAGGACTCCCAGACCAAAGAAGGGGCATCTCGGAGTCACTCATCCATCCCTTCACTTTCCAACTCGGTCACTAAGGGACAACGACACCTGTTTCTCACGGTGCACGTGGGAGTGCATGACCAGTGGATACCCGTTGTGGCCATTGTGGATTCAGGGGCCACTGGCATGTTTATGGACCACAACGAGGCATGCAGGCTAGGGCTAGTGCTTCTTCCCAAAGCTGTACCCGAAGACGTCTATGCTGTAGACGGAAGGCGATTGGTGACGGGGCCCATCGGGCAGCACACGGGGGTCCTTCCGATGAGATGTGGGAGGAACCATTTGGAACAAATCGATTTTAACATCATCCGAGCGCCCCAATATGGCGTCATATTGGGATTGCCGTGGCTACAGAAACACAACCCCTCTGTGGATTGGCCAACACATCGCATCGAACTGACGTCACCGTATTGCATCCTGCATTGTGGAATAAGAACGGAATCCCTTGACGCAGATGAGAGCGGGAGTCAGACGGTGGCTACAGCGGCAGAAAAAGATGTGGCTCTCCCCCAGGCTTATCACAGTTTTGAGGATGTATTTGATGAGGTGAAGGCGGAAGTGCTACCACCACATAGACAGTTTGACTGCCAGATCGACCTGGTGCCAGGGGCCAGCGTTCCCAGCGGCAGGCTGTATGCCCTGACGGAGCCTGAAAACGTGCATCTCCGGGGGTACCTGGATAAACTCCTCAAGCTAGGATTCATCCGCCCGTCCAAGTCTCCGGCCGCCTCGCCACTCTTCTTCATCCCGAAGGCTAATGGGGAGCTGAGAGCCTGTGTGGACTTTAGGGCATTGAATGCGATAACCGTAAAGAATCGGTACCCCTTGCCTCTCATCAGTGTACTCCTGGAACAGGTCAAGAAAGCTTGTATCTACACCAAGTTGGATTTGAAAGGGGCATACCATCTGGTGCGCATGAGGGACGGAGACGAGTGGAAGACCGCCTTTAAGACCAGGTTCGGCCTTTTTGAGTACCTCGTCATGCCGTTCGGTCTGTGCAACGCCCCGGCAGCCTTTCAGTACTTTTTGAATGAGGTATTCAGAGAGGAGTTGGATATCTACGTGGTCGTATATATCGACGACATCCTCATCTATTCGTCCAGTGTGGAGGAGCACGTACACCACGTCAAAGCTGTACTCCAAAAGCTGAGGGAAAACATGCTGTTTTGTAAACTCAGCAAGTGTGACTTCCACGTCACATCCGTGGAATTCCTCGGAGTGATGCTGAGTCCAGAGGGACAGGAGATGGCAGAACGAAAGATCAAGGCGGTGAAAGAATGGCCGGTGCCCCAAAGCGTGAAGGACGTCCAAAGTTTCATTGGCTTCGCCAACTTTTACAGGCGGTTTATAGATGGATTTTCAGGATTGGTGGCCCCAATCACACAGCTACTGAGGAAGTCCAAGGAGTTTGTCTGGTCCCCTGAAGCGAACAAAGCCTTTGAGGCCCTGAAAAGCGCCTTTGGTAAGGCGCCGGTGTTGGCTCACCCCGATCCGGATCTCCCCTACGTGGTGGAAGCGGACGCATCGGATGTGGCGCTGGGGGCTATCTTGTCCCAAGCAACCACGACACAGGGGTGCTTCATCCCGTTGCGTACATGTCCCGCAAACCCAACGACGCCGAACGCAACTACCATATTGCGGAGAAGGAGCTTCTCGCAATCAAGGACGCCTTCACCGAATGGAGGCATTGGTTGATGGGGGCAAGACATGTGGTATCGGTGTACACGGACCATCGGAACCTACAGTTCATGACGGCCACAAGACACCTTTCTCCCAGACAGCTGCGGTGGATGATCTTCTTTGCGGGGTTCAACTTCCGCATCACATATCGGCCGGGGACGGAAAACCGGAAGGCGGACGCCCTGTCCCGTCAATCTGCAGTTAAGGAACCATTGCCTGCGACTGAGCATTCCATCATTTCCCCGAGGATGGTATTGGGGGTTATCCAACCGGATACTTTCCTGAGGGGAATAAAGAGAGGGATCAGGTCATTCGCATGGCGGAGGTGGCTCCTCAGTCACAGAGAATGGCAGCTGAAGGACGGGATACCCCTGAAGGGCAGGTGCCTATTGATACCCACGCCTAGGCTAAGGAAACAAGCATTCATCTGGTGCCATGACTCTCCATGCGCAGGTCATTTGGGCTTTGAAAAAATGGTGGCTAGCATGGGACGGCATTTCTGGTGGCCAACCATGAGAGTGGATGTCAGGAGGTGGGGACAGGAGTGTCCTACGTGTGCTACCATGAAGGCCGACCATGGCCGAACCCAAGGGCTCTTACATCCACTTCCGACCCCGGATAGACCATGGGATAGCATATCACTGGACTTCGTGGTGGGCCTACCGGTAGACCAGGGGATGACGGCAATACTGGTGGTGGTGGATTACTTGACGAAAATGGGGCACTTCATCCCCTGCAAGAGAGTCCCTACGGCCGGGGAATTGGCGTCACTACTCCTAAAGAATGTGGTACGACTGCATGGATTACCTGGGGTGATCGTGTCGGACCGGGGGTCGCAGTTTACTGCGCAATTCTGGAAGACTTGGTGCACTGCGCTGCATGTTAAGACCACCCTGTCCACCAGCTACCACCCTCAAACGGACGGCCAAACCGAGCGCCTGAACCAAACGCTCAAACAGTATCTGCGATGTTTTGTGGACCAGGGCAGGGAAGAATGGGTCGACTTGCTATGGGTTGCAGAGATCGCCTATAACAACGCCACTCACAGCTCCACACAGTCATCTCCGTTCTATAGCAACTTTGGCCAACATCCCAGGTTCTTGCCATTTCTACATCCGTTCAGAGAGGACAGGATTCCCGCCACAGCGGACAGGGTGGCACACATAAAAGACACGTTGATGCGCTCAAGGGCTGTCCTAATAGAGGCCAAGAGAAGATACAAGGCTGCGGCAGACAGGAAGAGAAGGCCCGGGCCACTGTACCGCACTGGAGACTACGTCTGGATATCCACAAGAAGCATGAGGTTTCGAAAGAACAGTGTGTTCCATCCCAAGTACATGGGCCCCTATCGAATTACCAAGTGTATGGGTCCCGTGAACGTGAAGGTGTGCTTGCCCCAGTCATTGCGGATACACCCTGTCTTTCATGTATCATTGCTCAAACCAGCACCCTCCAAGCCGTCTGGGACACCTAGGCCGGTATGCGTGGAGTCGGAGGTGGAGTATGAAGTGTCGGGCATACGGGCGTCCCAATGGCGCAGGGGGAAGCTGTGGTACCTGGTTGCGTGGAAAGGCTATGGCCCGGAGGAGCAGTCATGGGAACCGGCTGAAGGGGTTCATGCTCCGCGCTTGGTCTCCTTGTTCCATCGGCGTTTTCCTGCCAGCGCTGGACCCGTGGGGAGCCGCTGAGAGGGAGGATGTACTGTCAAGAATTCCTGTCATGCGAGGGGAGGAAAACGGTAACCAGCGAAAACGGACTACATCTCCCAGGATGCTTAGCGGTTGAGAGGTTATGTAAACAGGAGAGCTGTTACATAACTCAAGGAAAACACGCCCTTATGTAAAACAGGAGAGCTGTTACATAACTCAAGGAAAACACGCCCTTATGTAAACAGGAGAGCTGTTACATAACTCAAGGAAAACACGCCCTTATGTAAACAGGAGAGCTGTTACATAACTCAAGGAAAACACGCCCTATAAAGGGAGGAACCGGGAGGTACAACGCTGTCGGATATTGTGTTTACACCGACGTACCTGCTTAGTGAAGAGCAGTGTTCCGGAGTGGTGCTCCAGTAAGGCAAGAACGGAGGTAGGTCGAGTCGTTACTCCCTGGGCCGTGTCTTGCCCCATCGTCACCTGTGAAGGACCCGGAAGCTCTACCGGATAACCATTGAGCTTCGCTTTTTGACTCGGCTGAGTCAAAGCGCAGTGGCGCTTTTGCTGGTTGGAGTCGTAACTCCCAGCCCGACCAGAGATACAGGGACTGCCAGCTGTAACGCACACCAGGAGGTGTTTGCCGCGTTACAGACTCGGAAGTCCACAGGATCGATCGAGCGGCTGCTCTCGGTTCAGTCTTCTTTGCTTGTGATTGGGGTATCGGTGACGCATCACCAGGAGGTGACTCCGCGTCCCGGTGCAGTCTGAGGAAGAGGTTGAGCGGCTGCTCCCTTCAGGTAGAGACCCCGGCTGGGTGTTTCCCTGACTCCTCGATTCTCCCCAACACTCTTCGTGCCCCTCACAGCCTACCGATTGGCATTGTCGGCCATTTCATTTCTGCCCTCTGTTGGCATACGCCGGGATCGGCGTATATGCAGAGGACGGTTAGGACCATCCGTGCTGTGGGCTGGTAACGTACTTAGCCTGGAGGATTCCAGTGACTATAACCTTTGTTTATTCCTTGTATTATTTTTGCCTTCATTAAAATAACTAAACCTTCACAAGTGGTTGCGTTCTCATTATCGTGTCTGTTAAACGATCCTGAGACGTTCAGGGCGTTACAATTGGGGACCTGGCCCTGTACACCTGACCCCACCTCTCCTTGGGGCGGATAGTCATGGAAGGGCTAGTAGATCACTGGTCACCCACTTGCTGTATATGTCGTCGGGGCTGGCCAGGCTGGAGTCATTGTTTGTAAAAACAATTTGTTATCTAATTGTCCCCAGACTCCATCCGCATCGTCCGCTACCCGAGCTATAAATTCCTCATCATCCCTCACCCATGCTCAGCCCCCAAAGTTGATCTGGGCCTTTCTCACTACATCCAGATATTTAAAAAATTTAAACAATTCCACACATTGTTCTGGAAACTTCTCGCAATATTCGCTAGCTTATATCAAAAAAGCCGCTGTCCAGTTTTCAATGTTAACCGGCATCCGAGGCAACCTGGCCAGCTCGTACTCCTCCTCCTATGACCCTTCCTTAGCCCTTACCTGCCTTTGCAAAAGTTTCAACACGCTCAATATACTCCCCCTCCAAATTCATTCCTTGGTGGATGTTGTGAGGTGAACCCCCAGTGGCTTTGTAATCCCCATAGAGGGGAGTTTTTTATGATTAATTTATTTACTTTCTGATCATCATCTTTCAAGTCTCCCATGTCATACCCTGTTGCCTTCTGTCTCCCACTTTTTGCCACCTGCCTCTCCACCCGTCCCTTGATCCTGCACATACTTACCTATGACCAATCGAACCCCTGCTCTGTCCGCACCTCCCCAAAGCCCACCCCAACTGACTGATAGACACACCACACCTGCCTTACCTGGCTTCAAGATCGTGGCCCATGCCGAAACTTGCTGCCCTGTTGCCAATCCTCTATCCTTGTGAACAGATGCGTCCTTCTTCCGCTCAGGCTCCTTTTTTGACTGCAAAACACCAACTGCTACGTCATCAGTAGCTCCCAAACACCAATGATACCGTCCACTATGCTACCTCCTTCTCTTCTTAATATCTCAGTTCAGCCTCTTCTAGATCCTCCTCAGCGTAGTCAACACTTTGTCCATTCCACAGTCAAAATCACCGTACGCACCCGCACTTTTGCCAACTCTCCCTCACCCACACCGCCATCACCAAACTGCTGCTTGTAGAGAGTGTCGTAAATGTCAGTGCGACTCAGAGAGGCTGCAGAAGGCCTTCCCCCAAAACCATCAATTTGCTCCCCTGACGTCCCAGGACAGGCTGCATAGGCATGAGTCCTGACTCCGGGGAGGGGTCTTTGAGCCTACCATGCTCTCCCTGCTGTGATCACACAACGGCCAGGAAGCTGTCAATTTTTCCTACCTGTCCCGCCTGGTCAGGCTCTCTCACAACCCTCGCAGCCCTGCTGATTGCCTCTACCTCCTTGTCTGTGACCCATTTCCACTTGTCCCCGCGTGGCACTTTCCTGCCGGTGTTGCCCTCAGTAACTAGGGCCAAAGGTGGAAGAGAGCTGCAGCCCTAAACCTCTTGCCAGGTACCCTACTGGCCACTATAAAGATCCCTCCCCACTCACCGGCTAACGCTCCTGCCCTGCCCACATATGCCCAGGCCCTGCTCTTTGGTGCCTCATGTTGTCACCCCATACCAGGAGCCTGATACAGGTGCCAAACCGGCCGTCCCCACCCCTGCCAGCACCTCCCTCGCACTTCCATCTACGCCCCACCCTCCCCCGATTTAGCATCTACAGCGGGCGGGGTATTTGATGGGCCTCTTCTGTCTGCAATTCAACAGACAAAGGCTCATGATTAAAGCAAAAGGGTGGAATGGTGAGTGAGTGAAAGGATGAATTGGTGTGTGAATGAAATGGTGGGTGAGTGAAAGGGTGGCTGGATAGATGCATGGATGAATGAGTGAGTGATAGGATGGATGTAAGGATGGATGAGATGAGAGAAACGGAGGACGGGTGAATGAAGGGATGGATGTGTGAAAGGGTGGATGGATGAATGATGAGTGAAAGGGTAAATGGATGGATAGATGCGTGGATGGATTAAAAGGCTGGATGGATGGACCGATTGAAAGGGTGAATGGATGGAGGCATGATTGAAAGAATGGATGGATGAGTGAAATGATGGATGCATGGATGGATGAGTGAAAGAATAGATGAATAAGTGAAAGGGAGGATAGATGGATGGATGGATGGATGGATGGATGGATGGATGGATGGATGGATGGATGGATGGATGGATGAGTGAAATGGTGGATAGATGGGTGAGTGAAAAGGTGGAGATGCATGGATGCATGGATAAATGAGTGAAAGGATGGATCCATGAAAGGGAGGAAGGATGGATGGATGGATGATTGAGTCAAAGGGTGGATGGATGGATGATGAGAGAAAGGGTGTTTGGATGAGTGAGTGAAAGGATGGATCGATGAGTGAAAGGGTAAATGGATACATCGTTAAGTGGATGGATGGACTGAGTGAAACAGTGAATGGATGGAGGGATGGATGGATGGATGTGTGAATGGATGGATGAATGGATGAGTGAAAGGGTGGATGTAAGGATGGATGAGTGAAAGAATATATGGCTGAGGTAAAGGAAGAACTAGATGGATGGCTGGATGAAAGTGTGGACGGATGGATGAGTGAGAGGGTGAATGGATGGACAAATGAGTGAAAGGGTGGATGGATATGTGAGTGAAAGGATGAATGGATGAGTGAAAGGGTAAATGGATGGATGGATGAGTGGATGGACGCATTGAAGGGTGGATGGATGAGCAAAAAGGCGGATGGCTGAGAGAAACGGTAGATGGATGGATGAGTGAAAGGGAAGATGGATGGATGGAGTGAAAGGATGGATTTGATGAGTGAAAGGGTGGATGGATGAGCAAAAGGATGGGCCGATGGATGGATGGATAACAGAAAGGATGTATGGATGGATGAATTTATGAAAGGGGGTTGGATAAGTGAAAGAATGGATGACTGAGTGAAAGTATGGATATGTTTGATGAATAGGTTGGAAGATACATGGATAGGTTTGGATATGGATGGGCGGACGGATGGACGGAATGGTGACAGACTGAATGTTAGATGAAAAACTAAATGGATGACAGAATGTAAAGATGAAATGGGGGATATGGTGGATGGAAGGATGAAAGGATAAATGGATCGATGCTTGGATGGAAGAGACAAGCAAGCTCTTTTCAGGAGTGTTGAGATGACTTGGTTCACTTGCTTGGTGCCATAAGAGCATTGATTCAAAGTGGGGGGGCATTTTAATGTTCTGATTACTCCCTTGTAGCAAAGGCACAACATGTATTAATCAGACAGAAAAGCCACAAGGAACTCAGAATCCTCAGAATCAAGACTGCTGATACCTATAATAGATTACAATGGAGACACGTAATGCTCCATCCCCCTCACCTCCCTACCTACCACACTCAGGGCCCGATTCACAGAACTAATTTAAGAAAAAATCCTAAACTTACTACTTTTGGTATTCACAGAAGTTAGGATTTTGTCTTAAGTTTGTTCTAAGACAAACTTAAGACAGACTTAAGACAGACTTAAGACAGACTTAATTTAGGATTTTGTCTTAAGTTTGTCTTAAATCTGTCTTAAGTTTGTCTTAAGTCTGTCTTAAGTTTGTCTTAAGTTTGTCTTACGTCTGTCTTACGTCTGTCTTAAGTTTGTCTTAAGACAAACTTAAGACAAAATCCTAACTTCTGTGAATACCAAAAGTAGTAAGTTTAGGATTTTGTCTTAAGTTAGTTCTGTGAATTGGCCCCTCAGAGAAGTGAAGGTTACAGTATATAAGTCCCTCTCTAACAATCAGGGGCTAGAAACAGAGGAGTGTCTTTAACCCCTTCGACGCGCATGACGGAACGGTTCCGTCATGCACGTCGGTTGGGCTGTGCTTATGACGGAACCGTTCCGTCATGGCCCCGCCCGCGCTCAGAACCTTCAGCGTGACGCGGAAATCCGCGCCGCGCTGAAGGGGTTAAAAAAGAGACTGAGTAGTCTGTCGTTGCTTTGGATAGTCACCACCAACAAGGGCACCCCCATCTGTTCTGGCCTCAGTGCCTCTGGCCTTGGACTACTCTGGCTCCATCCTCATTTACATACACACTCCCAAATTGCACATTACCTCTTGGTAATAAGCGTCTAGTTTGGACACTGAGGAGGAGAGAGTGTCATACAACATGTTTTTGTAAACACAGATATAAATAGTAGTTTTTCATATAAATAGGTTCTTTTTAGGTCTTGCTAGAGGCAGCACGTGTGCAGGCTTTTGGGAGACACTCAGTTAATTTACAGGGGGCTTAGAGCCCTCCCACTGTCTACCATAGGTTGGCTTCATTGTCATTCTCGCCTTGCTTTAGCGTAATCCAGCTTCACTTCCTCTCCTCTGTTTGGCCGGCTCCATGTAGCGTAGGCCTGAGTTGGTTTGTGAGACACTCCCATTGCTTGTCATGAACCACCAAATCCGTTTCCACAATTCAACGATACCAGGGAATCAAACCTTCGTCTTCACCACACCTAGTAGTGTGACAGGACTACCACCTTTTGTATGAAATTGGTGTGGATCACCAACCTCATGCCCTACAGACAAAGGCTCTCCTCGGCCACTTTAAGGCTAAAGTTGAACATAAGCTTTTGAGCAGTTTCGATTTCTATTGTGTAGTTGCCACACTGAGATTTAAGATTTTCCCCCATCTTCTCTTGCATTGTGCCTCGATAGTGAAAATAATGCAGTCACCCCCGGCTATACGTAACCTTACGTCAGACAGTGATCGCTATGGTAGAACTTGGTTTACCAAGTACGAGACATGCAACCAGTGTTGGTTGTCTCAAGTGTGTGCCTTAGGTGCAGCTGTTAGATGAGGTATGAACAGACAATCAACTGCGTAAGCTCAAGCAGGGCAAAGTCCATATCCTGTAGCTGGAGTAACAATATATCAATTATAGTTGAGTTGCATGGCCAAATTTATTAAAGATAAGAATTGGTAGGCTGCGATACAACACAACCATACATGAGTGCCAATAATTGTAGAGATTTAAATGGTGACAGCCAAACAGAACCTTGATTGTCTGTTGCTGGATATGTGAGTACCATATTTTAGTTGATGCCTGTGCCCTGTTGGCAAAGGCAACAGGCTTCACTTGGTCATCCTTCAGCCTTTGCACAAGCACGCCACCTAAAGCGCACACTTTACAACTATGAGATTTAGGAAATCAAGAGTTTGCCACCAACCACTATGCTTTGGTTAATGGAAAAAAAACATTCCACCTAAGTCTTGCTGCAAAGTTGATCTTTGGGATATATCCGTGGTTGGTGCAGTTTCATAGTCCCTTTAAAAAGTAAGCATTCCAAACTTAAAGCAAGAAAGAGTGCAAAGATCTAAGGTTCCTCTTTAATTGTTGGTTTCATTCTGCGTGGATGTGAACTCTGTAAATACAGATGAAGTTGAATCGATTTTCCATAAATGTAGTGTCTGGGCTTCTTACCCAATTAAGTTAATTGCCGCCTGAAGCCCGCAGTTGTAAAATGGTTGCGGAGGAATATAAAATTGTGCCCTTCCCATCGACCGGAGATTAATAAAATGAAGAGAGTGTCCGCTGAATGTGGGCGGAAAAATGTTTGCAAATGCCGCCAATGCAAACAAACACGTCCTAATGTGTTTGTTTGGGCGGAGGCATGTTACAGCTGCTCCTCGGATCCTCGTGTCCCCTCTCCCGACCTTGAGCGTGTTTGTGATGGTTTGGTGCCTGCATGGATACTTTCGACTCGAAGCCGCATCGATTAATCTTTGATCTCATTTATTATCTCAGGAAATGGTCTCAAGGTCACAGGGCTGGGAATTTAATTATGGCGGCAGTATATTAAGCACCACATTTAAAGATGCTGAATTGTAGTAATTAATTTTTGGGATGGTGGTCTCGCAGGGAATGGGGTTTTCTCCACGTTGAATGTTTAGACATTCATCATGACCACTGAGCTTGACAGCTGTCTTTTTGGGTTTAAGCTGCATTGTTATTTTCCTTTTATGACTACCTTTAAAATGGGCAGATGACTATCCCCGTTTTATGGTAATATACGCCGGCTGCCTCTCCTGAACGATTCCATACATTTGCTATGAAGAATTATTTTAGGGACGGCTTTAGCTACTTGGCCTGGCATCTAAATTGAGACAACAATTACCCTTCAGTGACATCCAGTGTCAGGGAATGAGATATGGCTGCCATCCCGAATCCAGTGGCCTGGAAACTCTGCGCGTCCCCGATGATTGAACTTGTCGCGCCCAGGAGTCCGCGGCTCTGTCCATAATTAGCGAGCTCCAGGGATTGACTTGGCATTGGCTGCTCACTTTGAAGCAATGCTAGCTTCCAGAATCCAGAATAAGCAACGAGAGTGCCACAGCCTTAGCAAAGCGTATGGTGACCAGGGCAGGAAACGGTGTGAGGTCCCACCATTGGCAGCGTGGAGCCGCGCTCCACAAGCAGTGGTTACTCAGTCATAGTTAGACCACCTTATCCTCTGGAACTGTTTGTGGTTAGTATTTTACCTACTGCCGATGGCCAGGTTACCAGACTCTACTGCTGACTTTGAACTCATACTCATGAATTCGTTGGGACCTTCGACGAGGTCCTGTCACGCAATCAGCTGGGGAGCGGCGAGGAAAGAGAACGTCTCCGCTGCTCCACAGCCTTTTAAACCCCCACAGCGCCAGCAGCCGGTTCTAACCAGCTTTGCCGACGTTGGGACGGCGCGCGACCCGGAAGCAATTACTACCGCTTCCGGACCGCGCGCCGACCGCCAATCAGGGAAGTGCAAGGGAAGCGAGAGGCGCCGCGTCACTGCTGTGCGCAGCACAGGCCCGCCTCCCTGCCGGCTGCTGGGGACCGGCACGACCGCCATAAGCCCAACGTGTCCGAGTCCTTTCCCGCCTTTGGCAGGAATTCGACTGTTACACTACTATTGTTTATCTGAGGGGCCTATTTACAAGTCCCTTGCGCCACCGGTGTGTCACTTTTAATATTTACAAGCCCCTTGCGCCGCCGGTGCATCTCTTTTAGTATTTACAAGCCCCTTGCGCCGCTGGTGCGTCACTTTTTCCCAAATTAAAAGTGACGCGCCGGTGGCGCAATGGGATTGTAAATCTGCCCCATAGTTTTTACTGTCGAACAACTGCAATAACCTTGTCTATTGAACACCTTCTCTTGAACCCCATAAATCAGACCTTCCACCTTTGAACTTTTGCAGCTAAACCCCTTCTGTAGGGCCTGCACTTCTGACCTTCTGTCATGCAACTCCTAATCTTGCCCTCCGACAGCCGAACTCCTTCAGTTAAACCTCCACTCTTAAGGGCTTGATTTAGAGTTTGTGGACGCAGAACATCAGCCAGAAAGTGGCAGATGTCCTGTCTGCCTCATTTGAATTGCCACAGTATCAATAGGCCAGACAGGACACCTGGTGCGTCTAGAAGTGTGTCGCGCAACCACAAAGCTCTAAATGCACCCTTTAGTCTCCTGCTGTTCAACTCCTACTGTTGAACCCGTAATGTTCAATTCACCTGCTGACCTCCTGTCCCTCACCCCTTCCTGTGGAACCCATACTATTTCATGCCTTCGGTTGAGCCCCACGTGCCACTGAACCCTACTGTTGGACCCTTAGAACTAAACCTCTACTGTTGAACTCACAAGATTCATGCACTATTGTTGCAGTTATGATGGTTAAACAAGTCCTTTAGATTACTATTCCTGTCTACTCTATTTAAACCTGTACTTCTGAAGGCCTCCTATTGAACACAAAGCTGTTGAACTTGTACCATTAAGATCCTGTTGTTGAACTCTTAATACTGAAAGCTTACTTCTAAAATCCTAACTTTACACTTCAAAGGGCTCACTACGTGATATTACAGTCCTTCGTGGTGGACAGTATTTTTATTCTGTTAGGCAATTATACCAGAGCAGAGGGAAATTCCTGAAAGCAACCTGTCTCCTCTCAGGCAGGCGCACAATCATAGCAAGTAACCAGTTGTCGTGTCGCGATGCGATCTCAATGACGACAGACACCGTGTTCTATTTCGTCAATCCTTTATTCTCAACCTTCCACTTCCCCGTCCCTACTCTAACTGCCGTCCTCCCACACGCTCCTCCTTTTCCTCCCTTCCCGGATACTCCGCCCCTTCAACCACTAGACACACACACGACTGTACATCTCCCCCTTTGTTAACAAAAGAAAGAACACGAGTTTATATTTCTTCAATTAGCCGCTTGGGTTGTCGAATTTCGTGCCGTGGTCTGAGGGACCTTAGTTTTTAGAGGTAATTTTTCCGTCCCCCCCACCCTTATTCCGCCCGCCATTTTACTTAATTAATTTTCTCCTTTACCCTTAGTGCATTGTCACCCTGCCACTTCCAATCGACGGAATTCCCTACCCTCGGACCGATACTCCCGGCCCATTTCAGCCCGGTTTGCCTCGACTGGATTTTCCTTCACGGTATTGTTCCGCGGCTTGGCTCCGGCACTACCAGTGTGCCTCCTTCTTGAACCCTTGGTCCACTACCCTTGGTCAGGAACCCCCGACCTGTACTCACACAGGTACCCCCTCCCATTTGCTTTCCTTAGTCCCCATACATGGTTTTTAATTTTAATTTAATTCTAACTCTAATTTTCACTTCTGATTTATTGTACCTTAGGTCAGCTATACCTGACCTTGTTCCTGTATGAGTCCGTTCTCATCGATCCGGCCAACTGGCCTTGCCCCCGCGACCCGTTGCTGAATTCCCCATGGTAAATTTGTGATGGTCGCTTTGGTTTCACTCGCCGCAGCACACACGTTGCGTACCGAATTACGACCACTCTCTCTCCTCGCTTCATGCACTCACACTTAAATCGCTAAAAGGATCCCACATCACTCTTGATCATACCTCACTCAACGCATAACTCCCTCTCTTTCGATCAATTTCGACACTGCTGCCGGCCCCCCAAGCATGCCGCAGGTCCATTCCTAGTCACTTTATGTCCCCTTCTAGTGTGGTGAATCCCACACGCATTCACTCTATGCCTGCATGTCATTCCTTCTGATTGTACGGATTATACGGAATTAGTACACAGGCCCCTATAGTGCGTCGAACCCTACACGTACTCCATTGTCTGCATGTTATTCCTTCTGATTTTACGGAATCATAACATGGGCCACTATATTCTTTCCTAGCACCACGCTCGTGGCGCCTACTCACCACCGCTCGCATGCATATTGTTCAGCGTGCTTACTTGTTTCTAAAACTCTATTTCTCTTCTTCCTTCATACCTACTCTTTCCCTTTTATCTTCACAGGCAATTTCTTATGCTCAGGCTAGCAAATTATTCTTGTCCTGATGATGATCCTATTATTCTAGACAGGATCGAAACGTCGTCGACCCATGTTAACAACTTGCACATTAAGCCAGTGTGTTAAAAAAGTGCAACTGTTGTTAATCTAAAAGCTTTTACATTGGATCTGTAACAAAGCTCATTACTTCTTGCCTGAAATGCCCCTTTGTATGTAATTGTTTTACATGTATTGTCTTCCCCTTTTTCCCCAAAGGATACAGGACTGTGCCCACCATTAGTATGTCATTGTAATCGTTATTTCTTCATTCATGAAATAAATAGGGTTGTCCGGCTGGACATCCCAAAATACAATATAGTTTCGATTCTGTACTATATTTATCCTAAGTGTATATTCTCTCTCTTTCCAAGGACCACTGTTTCTTTTATAACATAATTACCCAAGGTCCTTGATTACCTTTTGGGTCCCCTTGTGTTTTCAGATATGGTCTGAGGGACCGGCCTTCTGCCACCGCTCCAAGGTTGTCCCCATCTTCCTGTACCTGACTAGCGGTACGCTCAGCTCGTTTCTCAGTTCGTTCAGTTCTCGGCGTTGTTAGCTGCAGCTCAAGGGCGTCCTGCAGGGCAGGACTGCATTTTTGAAAATGCGACACATTCCGCATGATGCGTCTGCTGTCCGATTCCGCAGTCAACATGGTGCCCTTTTGTCGAGTGACTGTCAAAGGTTCTGCTCTGAACCGACTGTCCGTCTTCTTGCTCTGCTCCTGCTTGACTACTACACAGTCCCCTTTATGAAGAGAGAGAGACCGGGCTCGTCTCCTGCGGTCCGCATACTCTTTCATGTTCTCCTTTCTGGTTCTATCTGCCACCATCACTTCTTGATGCGTGCGGCCTGGAGATACAGGTCGGAGTGCTCCCTCCCATGTAGGTATCCGTGTTCGAACAGGGCGTCCCAGCATGAGTGTTGCCGGACACTTGCCCGTGGTGGCATGAGGCGTTGTTCGGTAGGATCGGAGCACATCGTTGAGGGCTGTTTGTGGGTCTCTTTTGTCAAGCATGGCCTGCTGGAATGTCTTTTTGAGGGTGGCCATGAACCTTTCGGCAGCGCCATTGGCCTGTGGCCATAACGGTGTTATCCGCCGGTGTCGCACGTCCATTAGCTTCATGAAGTCTGAACTCCCGCCCGGTGAAAGGAGGACCATTGTCCGTTTTCAGTTCCTTGGGTACACCCCAGGCTGCGAAGACTTCGTCCAGCACAGCGATGGTAGTAGCTGCACCGGTCGACGGCACAAACTGAGCAATGGGGAATCGGGAATATTCATCGATGATTACCAGAACGTATTTGCCCGACTGCATCGGGCTGTAGAAATCCATGGCCAACTCATGCCACACTCCAGGGGGCAATGGCATCATTTGCAAGGGGGCCGGGGGGTCACCATGCCCCACTACCTGACACTGGGGGCAGTCCTTCAGGGTGTGTTCCATCATCATGTCTAGGAACGGGAACCAGACGCGCTCACGGAGGGCCCTCTTGGTCGCAACTACCCCTCGGTGGCTTTCGTGAGACAGGTTGATTACTCCTTGACGCAATTGTCGGGGAATTACAATCCTGTGGTCTCTTAGTAGCAGACCCTCAGCAGTGATGGACAGCTCCTCGCTCACATTCCTGAATGCCTGCAGTTCCTGGCGCATTGTCGGGTCGCTCTCTTCATGAGGTTCTTCATGCCGCCATCGGTGTGTCTGCACCCTGCGGGTCACTCTTTGCAGCATCTCATCCTGCGAGGTGGCTTGTTGGATGACCTCTAGTGGGACCGCCGGTGGCCGCGCCTGGTCCACCACAAAGTGAATGTATTCATCAGCGACAGACGGTGTGGAGAGTTGGGATGCCTCGGGGTGCCGCGACATATAGTCTGCGGGGTTGGCTGACTTCCCCGGCTTGTGGACAATGGTGAATGTGTATTCCTGTAGTCGCAACCCCCAGCGTTCAATGAGGGGTGGCATTTTCGAGCGTGGATTCCCAAAGATAGTGACGAGCGCTTGGTGATCTGTCACCATGGTGAAGTGCTTTCCATAAATAAACATGTGGAAGTGCTCACAGGCCCATACCACTGCAAGGCTCTCCTTTTCAGGTTGGGAGTAGGCTTTTTCCGTGTCGGAGAGACTTCGGCTGGCATGTGCTATTATGTGACGCTGGTCCGAGTCATTGTCATATTGGGCCAGGATAGCACCTAGGCCGACTGGGCTTGCGTCGACTGTAATTTCTATCTTGCGTTCCGGGTTAAAGTATGCCAGGCTTTCAGCTGCTCCCACGGCGTGTTTAATTTCCTGGAAAGCTCGCTCACACTCGGAAGTCCACTCAAAGGTCTGCCCTTGCTTTGTCAGTGCTCGGAGTGGGTGGCTGATCGTGGCATAGTCTCTAATGTATCTCGAGCAGTAACTCGCCATAGCCAGGAATGATCGCACATCGCTGACATCTCGTGGGCTCTTGGTGTCGTTGAGAGTGCTCACTTTATCAGGGTCAGGCTTCATCCCGGCCCCCGAGAAGATGTGCCCGAAGAATTTCAGCTTCGACTGGTGAAATTCGCATTTCTCTTTGTTGAGTGTCAAATTTGCTTCCAGAAGCACGTGGCAGACTCGGTCCAGGGCCGTATCATGCTCCTGGACGTTCGCCCCATACACCAGAATGTCATCACTGTAATTCAGTGTGTGAGGGATGTGATGGATGGTTTGGCGAATGGCTTCTTGAAATATCTCGGCGGCTGACGAGATGCCGAAATTCAACCTCTTATACCTGAATAGCCCCAGGTGTGTCGCGAAGGTTGTGATATATCGAGAGCTCTCATGGAGTTCCAGCTGGTGGTACCCTTATTAAGGTCTAGCTTGGAGAACACTCGCGCACCGTTGAGTGCCGCTATCATGTCGCTCAGGTGGGGTCCTGGATGACGCTCTCTCTCGATAGCGGTGTTGGGCATCCGCATGTCCACACACAACCGGACCTTTCCAGGAGTTCCTTTCTTTGGGACGATTACCACTGGCGACACCCACAGGGTGGGACCCTCTGTGCGTTCGATGATATCAGCCGTCAGCAACTCTTGCAGTTCGTCTTCCACAGCCTGTTGGAGGTGGAATGGCACTTTCCGAGGGTGCTGGGCAACCGGCTGGACCTGTTCATTGATGTGGAGGCGGATCCGGGTTCTGATCATCTTGCCAAGTCCCATGAATAACTTCGGGAATTTGTGAATGATGTCGCTGTTATTGCTGACACGGTATAGGATTTCCACCAGCCTGAGTCGTTCGGCCGTCGGCAGACTAAGGAGACAGTCCGCCTCTGGTCCTTCTATGACATGGATCACGGCGGGGACGGACGTTGTCTGGTGTCTCAGCGTCGTTGAAAACTTCCCAAGGCAGGGAAGTGGCTTCCTGGACATCCAGGTGTAAACACGGACATATGTCGGGCTCAGTTGGGGGCGAGGGTTCATTTTGTTATATTCCGTCACTGGTATGTAGTTTAGCGACGCCCCACTGTCCATTACAAATTTTGTATTGTGCTCACCGACACTGATGTCTAGCCGGGGGTATTTCTTTAGCTGATCAGGATCAGCAATCATGTTTGCATACTCCACCGAGTATTCACGTTCGTCTGAAGTTGATCTCGAGTCTCGAGAGGGTGATCTCCTCGACCATCGCGATGTTCGCGACTCCCTGCTGGAATGCGATGACCTGGATGATGATTTTGGGCGATCACGCACCGCTCGCGCATGATGCCGGCGAGTGTCGCTCCGCGCCGCCGCAGGCAAATTCTTTTCTTTCTCGCGTCGATACTCTCCGCACATGGCTTCAAAGTGGTTGCTCCGACCGCACTTGCGGCACTGCTGTCCCATGGCTGGGCACGCACCGGAGTGTGGGAAGTCATACCCGCATCTGTAGCATCTCCGTGCTGCCGCCTTCTTCACGTGATCATGTCGTCTGCTCTTCCTCTCTGAGTCCGGTCGCCGGTGCCCAGAGTTGCGCCGGCGCGATGGTGTCCGAACGTACCGCCCTCGCTCCCTGGATCCTCGACGAGAGCGGCCGGTTCGCACCTGACATATCTGTTCTCGGCGTTCCGTGCGCCCAGCTTCCATGGCCTTGGCCTGCTCCTCGGTCTGGTCATGAACTCTCGTCAGCTCTTCGATTTCGTCTAAGGTGTGGCTTTTTTTTAGCAATTTTCTCCGGAGAGTCTCAGATTGACAGCCGTCAATGACACGCAGCCGTATGGCGTCATCCGTAGAGAATGCTTCAAAATTGCAGTGGCGTGCCAACCTCCTTAGGCGAGTAATGTATGTACCCATTGCTTCATCTTTTTCTTGGTGCGCCCGCTGGAACACATACCGCTCGTAGTCTACGTTCTTTTTGTGTACGAACTTTTTGTCCAACGCTTCCCGTACCTTGGCATACGTCCCTGCATCCGCAGCTGGGATTTCCTTGATCATTTTGCTGATGTCCTTCCCCACGAGGTTTCGAAGCGCAATCAGTTGATCCTCATCCCCCAGTACTTTGGAGCCTTTGATGTAGTCTTCAAAGTCTTCGATCCACTCTTCCCAGCGGGGGCCCATGCTGCCTCCGACCACGAGCGCCAACGGCTCTGGGGGACGCAGGTGCGACAGTTCCATGACGAAGGGTTTCGCCTCTTGGCGTACGGGTGATCCCTGATTTGACATTGCGCCTCACGTGGATTTGTCTCCGCTTGCTGGTCTTTGCTAGGGCTTGTTGCAAGATTATCCTGCTTTTGCTCGTGTTTGTTTATTTCTGTGCACGTGGACTTGCCTCCGCTCACTTGTCCTTGCTTGTGCTTGTTGCGAGGTTATTCTGCATTTGCTCGTGCTTGTTTGTTTCCGTGCACGTGGACTTGTCTCCACTCACTTGTCTTTGCTCGGGCTTGTTTGATGTGTTTGCCGCCCTTGCTCACGCTCATTCACCTCTTTTACTTGTCTTTGCTCGTGTTTGTTATAATGTTATCCTGCTTTTGCCCGTGCTTATTTATTTCTGTTTTTTTTTTCCTTTGCCTTTGCTTGTGCTTGTTCAATCCCCTTTAATGGCTCCTGGGCGCCTGACTTCAAGATGGCCGCCTATCCAATTTAATAGGGGTGTCCTTATAGCACTGCCTGGTTTCAAGATGGCCGCCGGGCCGGCTCCACACACCGGGCTTCACACGTGTCTCAGCCTCGTTCACTCGCTGCTCATCAAGCTCTGGGAGCCTCACTCACCAGCTCCGCGAGGCTTCAGTCAGTGTCAGGCAGGTGAGCTGTGCTGCCGCTTTCACCGGATCCACTCGTCTTCCGCTTCTTGCCGGGGGGGGGGCTCTCACACGGCGGGTCACTCGCTCGGAAGGGACCAACAGGGGGCCAGGGTCTCACTTTCACCCCGCGCTCCCCGGACAGACGCTGAACACGGTTGCACGCGTAGCGCTCCTTCCGACGTCTTCTTCTGCGTTTCGCGCTCGGGCAGATGAGGTCACACGTTGGGGTTTAGGAGAGCACACTGCTCATCCCACCCTCGTCGCCAGCTGTCGTGTCGCGATGCGATCTCAATGACGACAGACACCGTGTTCTATTTCGTCAATCCTTTATTCTCAACCTTCCACTTCCCCGTCCCTACTCTAACTGCCGTCCTCCCACACGCTCCTCCTTTTCCTCCCTTCCCGGATACTCCGCCCCTTCAACCACTAGACACACACACGACTGTACACCAGTGGTGGCCTGTGAGCTTTGAAATTGGAGGTGTGTTAATATTTGCAAGATTTGCACCCCGTAAGCAAAGCACACAGCCTGATTTCCTCCAATGGGGGTCGTAAAACAGTGCCACATGGGGCATTTCAGACAACAGTTTTCACCATAATTGTCTAAAAAGCCTTAGATTCTGAAGCGGCAGTAATGGAATATTAAAATACCTTCCTTCAGTGCCAAACAAGCCCAATGCTTCCTTAGAAAACCTTGATAAAATGGTAGCAGGCTGCTTATTTTTCACCTCAATTTCTCTAATAATTGCCTACAAGGCTGTCAGCTTTATGGGCAGTTGGAAGATACGGCTATGCAATTTCACACCTTCTCATTTTTCTGAATGTACATAGTATTTTCTGTATTCCACTGCCTTTAATTTTTCTAGCCTGCTCGTTCCACCTGGATTCTCACACCTGCGACTGAGAATCTACTTGGTAGAGACATGGTGACACAAATGAGTTACGCACATGTTGTAGATTAGAGAGGCTTTACAGGCTCAAACACAGCAGTAGTACAGCTATAGTTTCAGGTTTTTCCAATCATGTTATCTACACTGCGGAGCATGGTTCATACACACGAATGGTGCTCATCGAGGCTTTCCTGCTGTTTGGTCGTATATTTGGGTTTACACTAATTCAAAATGAGTCCAAATATGAAGGCGTTCACAATTTTTTTTTCATAGTTAGGAACGTATGTTCCTTTGCAAATACAACGTAATAAAAACTTTGGGCCTTATTTATGAGCCCCTGCGACACTTTTGCACCGCCGTTGCATCTCTTTTTGTGACGCAGCAGTGGCGTAAATAATGCGCCATGTTGCGTCATATTTCCAAAGTGACGCATCTAGGCAGATGCGTCACTTCATAAATCCCTGCGCTACATTGTGTGAAGGGTGGGCCTTCCCCCACAAGAAAGGGTCGTAAGAGTGGCTCAGTGAAATCTATAAGATTTCACAGAGCCACTACTAGGACGTCAATGCGTCAAAACCATACACCTACCTCAAGGCAGGCGTAAGGGTGACGCAGGCCCTTTCACATGGGGTTTGCCTCATGTGAAAGCACACATTGCTGGAGTTGCGTCTGTTTTCTGACACACCCCAGCAATGCGCCACTTTTGCGCCAACAGATACATCAGTAATACCGACGTAGCTGTCATTCCTTGCAACATGATGCGTCATGCAGTAAATATGACGCATCCATCATGTTGCAAGGAGGGCGCACTGAGAAGTGACGCATCGCTGCTTTCACGCAGTGATGCAACACTTCTCATAAATAAGGCCCTTTGGGACTTATTTATGAGCCCCTGCATCACTTTTGCACCGCCGTTGCTTCACTTTTTGTGATGCAGCAGCGGAGTAAAATATGTGCCATGTTGCGTCCTATTTACAAAGTGACGCATCTAGGCAGATGCATCACTTTATAATCCCCTGCACTACACTATACCTGAGTCAGGTATAATGTATGCAGGGTGGGCGTTCCATCGCAACAAAGCCTTGTATAGATTGAAACCTATAAAATTTCAGTGCGCCACTTATAGGATGCCATTGCATGAAAACCTTATGCCTGCCTCATGGCAGGCGTAAGACTGACGCAGTCCCTTTCACATGGGGCTTGCCCCATGTGAAAGGAACATTGCTGGAGTTGCGTCATGCTTCTGACACAACTCCAGCAATGCATCAGTTTTGAGCTGACAGAAACGTCAGTAATACTGAAGTATCTGTCATTCCTTACAACTTGATGCGTCATACAGTAAATATGACGCATCGATGGTGAGAAGTGTCCCATCGCTGCTTTGTCGCAGCGATGCGACACTTCTCATAAATAAGTACCTTTGCATCTTAGAAGTGTGTTTTCTGAGGTAAAATGACTCAGCAACAGATGCCATTGCGTAACTTTGCACCTTTTTACTTTACTTTCACTTATTCCTACTCTTAGTCCTACCCCACATCGTTCTCTGTTGTCTCCTTATGTGGTTATTGGCCCTGTTGCAGGTCCCACACTCCCACTGCAAAGTGATGCGAAGCCTTATTTATTTAGTTTTATTTAAGAAGTTTTATATAGTGCTGGCTCCACCCAGGGGTATCAGAGCGCTTGACATTAGAATGATGATGTTACAGGAATACAGAACAGTTGTTTCAAATGCAGCATTAATACATGGTGGACTAAAAGAGCATATTGAGTACTATAGAACTAATTGGTGGGAAAAAGGAAAGAAAGGTACAAATGATAATACAGTTCACATGGGGTAGGCTCAGTGGTCAGAATAAAGATGGCGGGGTTGAGCGCATGAGAAGGGTGGGATGGGGGATGTTAGGATGGGGAGAGGAGGGAAGCAGGGTGGAGAGGGGTCAGGGAAGGGGATGTATCGGTGAGAGGGGTAGAAGGTGGGATTGGGTGCTGTAATGGTGTTTGAAGATGGTGAGGTGGTGTTCGGAGGCTTGTATCAGGATGTTACCTGTTTTGAAAATGGAAATGTCAATTTCACCAGGGAATAGTGGGGAAGGAGTAGTGGATAGTTTGACACCATAAGGGATTTTGCCCGATTTAGATACTGGGAGGTGGCGTAAGAAGGTGCTCTTCCATCTGGAGGGGCGTTTAGAGTAGAAAATGTAGTTGGTTTTTATGGGGGACATGAGGCTGTGGTAGTTGTCAACAATTAGGGTTTCGGGATGCCGGATTAGTAATTTATGTTTAAAACATTTCTTGGCATTTTTGGAAAGATTAGGAGGGTAAGGAATGGTCCAGGAGTTGGGGCCATGTTTGGTGAGGGAGGGGTTGACATGATAGGTCAGTTGGTTGGAGGAGAAGGAGGAGAAAAGAAGGGAGGGTGGAGTGATATAAAGAAATTTAGGCGACAGCGAGGAGTGAGGGGGTAGGGAGGTTGACGTAAAATGAGGTATGTACTGAAGGCAGAAGATAGGGAGAGATTAAGTGATGGGGAGTGTAAGGGCGAGTGAGATATAGAAAGTAAGAGAGAAATAGATTCTGGAGGGGGGGGTTGACAAATTGGAGTGATTTAATGAAAGAGAATTAGGCAGAGGTTAAAGACCTGGACGGGGCTGGACGCTGGGGGGAGTGCTGGGAGAAGTATTTAGGGGGACTTGTGGAAGTATGAGTAAGAGTTCTAGTAGGGAGTAGCTATCCTACAGGAGTTGAGAGAAACAAACCGCCATGGTAGTATCAAAAGAAGTGCAGAGATCACATTACTTAGCAGAGTGGCAATAGGAAAGAGGAGCAACAGAATTAGAATTAACAAAAGATAAAGATAACAACAAAATTGGGTATTATAACAAATAGAGCATTCTAGCATCAGTAAGATCAATACAGGCAATTTAAAGTGCATATAGGTCAGATTGAATAGCAATGAGGAAATACGTGAAAAAAAGAGCCAAACTTGAATTAGATCTACAGTGGCGCATCAGAGTTAAAGTGATGCATTTGGAGAGGGCCGAGGTGACGCAGCGATGGTCACCAGACAGGATGTGATATCTGCCCTAATATTCTAACAGAGCTCGAGTGCCCCCCCAAAAAGCCAATTGTAAAAGTGTGACAGTCTGGTCAAAGTGAACCCTTAAAATACCAGTACCTGCCAGAGAGGTGCAGTGTAGTGCCTCTAGTGAGAAGGCCTTGGGGGTCTATCCTTATAGGTGGTGACCGCTTTCCCTATTCGAACATCTGCTGTGGAGATCAGCTAATGACCCCAACCCCAAGCACACCATTCAAGCAGACCATCTAAATGCTTGTGTGCTTCTTTTGAGAGCCATGTTCCCTTCTGCTGCCCGGCTCAGAATAAAAAAAAAAAAATTCAAAGCTGGTGGTAGAAGATGGAAAGACCGGATTTGCAAGGGGCCTTGCAAATTCATACCCATACCACCTCTAAAGCTGAGAGGTGTCGTATACTAAGGGTGAAATCTAACTGATGATCGGACTGACCTGTGCATAGTACTGAGCAATGAGATGTCCTCCACCCAACAGTAGCCACGTTGCTGCCCACTTATCCATTGCATTATGTCTGCTACCCTGACGGACAGAGCATCACCATAGTTAGACATCAATGGCGGCCACGCAGTGATCTCTGCACCTTCAGAGGAACGGCTGTCACAGAGGTTCCTCTGTAGGTACTAAAAGTTTGATGAAGAGCTCTGGTAGATTATCACGGCTACCCCTCGAAAGTTCTGCTTTGTGAAAACGAAGTCCCAAAGTGGGATTTTGAAAAACATTTGACTAATGTCCTCCACACCCAGGCAGATTTTTTCATGGGTGTGGGGTCATTATTTTAATTGTTTTTGAAAAACAAATAACTAAGGGGTCCATTAGTCCGCCCGCCACCCTATCCGGTGCTGGGACCGGCCGCCAGTGGTGCAGTGGTCCCAATTAGGATGCGACCGCCACCGTGGCGGTCGCATCCCGCATATACAACATTGTGGCGGGCGGTGCTGTGAGCAGCACCCGCCACAATGTTGTAAGTGCGTGTTGTGCATTGGCATGCACAACGTGACAGGCAACGCGCGGTGCCTGCCACCTTGTGTATGCCAATGTAGGGGGTACCAAGTGCAGGCCCCCACCCCTCTGGGGGCCCACAACGGCCATGAAAAGGCATGACACCGCCAACATCCTAATATGGATTGCGGGGCCTGCAAGGCACCACCACCATATTGTAGGCCTTTTCCGCCCGGTAGGCAATCGTGACGATTGCCTACCGGTGGAAAAGAGGCAGACAGTCTTTCCGTCCACCACGGTACCCCCGCCATGCTAATGTGACGAGGGGTAACAGGCCGTCCGGCTGGGTGTTTTGGATGGCGGATCGCCATCCGCCCGCCATGCTAATGACCCCCTTAGCATCCTTCTATTCAGTGAGTTTCTTTCCCTGGGTGTGGGGGGGGGGGGTCCTCATTTTATTTTTTCTGTTTGTTAGACCTTACTCCAACCGCCATTATTCCGTCAGTCTGTTGGAGTGAGCTTTCAGATGACGGTGGCAATGGAGGCGCCGCCAACAGAAACCTGACAGTCTGCCTGACTTACAATAGGGCGGGCAGACCGAGAGTTTGGCAGGCAGAGTACTTTGTCATGTTTGTCATCAAGTAAACTGTTTGCCAAACTCTAAATCAGGCCGGGGGTGTTTTAAGTGTGTTTAATTTAGAACTACAGATTCGGCTTTTATTCTTCTAACCATACTATCTCTTTCATATGAAGGACTAATACCCAAGGATTTAAAAGGTTTTTGCGAAGAGTGAGGGTGTGATCATGTATTATAATACATAAAATATCCTCTGCTGTACATTAAAAGGATTGTCAAACCCACCATTGAGTTCTATGACTTTATAAAGAAACTAGGCCTTCTCGGTGATTTACAATCTGTGGGGGGGTGACTTATCCCTCATATAGTAATGAACACCAGATGTTAATCCTTTAATGTAGTGGTACAACCTAATGCAGACGCCTAGGCCAGTCGATGAAGGCCTTCTACCCTAGTGTGGTTTAGGCCTGCCCTTAAAAAATGAAATAAAAGCATTTTTTTTTTTTTTTTTTAAATGCATCTTGTTTGCCTTTAAGGAAAACTGGCTGCATTAAAAAAACTGCTTTATTTAAAAGCAGTCCCAGACATGGTGGTCTGCTGAGCCCAGCAGGCCACTATCCCTGGAAGGGCCTGTCATTCCCAATGGGCTCGCAAATTGCGAGAGGCTCATTAATATTAATGAGCCTCAGAATTTGCGACCCCATTGGGAATCGCAAACAGTGTTAAACACACTGTTGTACATTTGATTTTCCGCCTAGCAATTTGTGACTCGCAATTTGTCGCAAATTGCAAGGCGCACAATCAAATAGCCGTACATCTGGCCCTTACTGCTTTTTTAGCATTCTATCATTCTGCAGATATAATCTTCTAAATTCAACAGAGAGAAACAGAAAGACAACCATTGGAATATGTCATATATTATTGGCCTGAGCAACTTTGTTGTCTTCAGTGCCACAATCAATGGTCCAGTGCTCTAATTAAGCATTATTGCCTGCACATGCTAAAAAAACAGCTGCTAAATATCCTCACCCTGGCTCTGGGCCTCGGGCACAGGCGAGAGTGTCTAACAATAGGGGCATAAATAACTGTTATTGCCCTGCAGGTAAGTGCAGTAAGGCTATTGGGGTAGTCACCCTCATAAAAATGTTGTGAAATGTAAACAAACTTTTATCTACCTTTTTTGGCTATTGGACATCTCTCTCAGCAAACTCAAAGGGACTAACTCGGACAGCTATGTGTACACAAGCTGATATTGAAGAGGCAGAAGGAGTGCTGTGGGAGAATGGAGTCTTTAGGGTCTTGTGATAGTCATATCTTTTGATTTTAGTAAAATTATATATGTAATATATTTATAGAGGCTTTCACCTAGCTCTTTTTATCCATTGACCTGCTATTGTGTCATTTATATTTTTATCCTCCCTCTACAGTATACTGCATGGGGATGTGAGTCAGCCCTCTTCAGCTATTGGTTAATTTCACTGCGAGTGAAGGCAAATTGCCTTTATTTCTTTTTATAGCGTTACTCATCCCAATGCAGGGTGTCAGAGCGCTTTATATCACACGTACACATTATAAATTAACAATAAATCATGTGTGTAAATCAATGTACAGGATGTGTTGCATAAGACAGGGAGGATAAGAAGGTGTAGGAGTCACATGTCCTTCATAGCTTACAGTGCTTTTTTAGAGGGATTGCAATGAATCACTTCCAGTCCTTAGTTACAAATCTGCAACAAGCCGGACCTCAGCCTCCTCCAAAGGCAAACTCGGACAGCAGGTCCTTCCCATTATGTTTCCCTTCAAGTTCAGTGCTGTTGCAGTTTCCAGGTGATAGTAGCCCCAAGATGAAGTGGAACTGTGGTAGTGGTGGGTGGGCCTCCCCAGCCGTTCTCCACCCTTGAATGGTGCCAGGATTTCAGAAACTTTCCTGACTTAAGTTGAAAACAATGCCAAAAGCCTCTGTTCCAATGGCTTTCTAAGACAGCAGCAATCTCCTTTTACAAACAGAGCAATCTCATTCATTGCCACAGATGGGTCTATTAAATGAGATACATTCCCCTGCATACCTAAACTTGTTTGTGTTTCTCTGAACTCCCTGACTGATAGATGCCTGTCCAGGCTAAGCCAGGACCCTATCTGAACTAGGCAGTACTATAACTTAGTTTTATTATGAGCATGGAGCCTTTAAGGCTTCTTGTCTGTACCTAATGTGGGCCGCTAATGTCCATGATTCCCCTCTTCCTCGCACAGTCCTCAGGTAAGTGTGAGGGTCGTTCCAATCAGTCACCTCTTTTTGTATTCCTGTGAGAGTGCCTCCATAAAAATGTTTGAAAGAGCCCCAAAAGGGGCCATTTATCTTTTAATCCCAGGTCTGCACTTGACAGTGGAAACCTATCACAAACCCTGAAGGGATTGGAGGATTAGCCAGGCTTCATTCCCAGAACTGTCTTTGCACTTTTAGAAATAAACCATGTTGATAAAATCCTGCGTTCTAATTTAACACTACACATCCGGCCTTGTGGACTCCAAAGCACTGTTACCGGTTGCTTAGTTAATGGCTTTTAAGCTCATCCTCTCTCTCTATCAGAAGACATCTCCACCACCCAAGCCAACTTCATCTGATGTATGTCCTCAGTAGCAGACTGGATGAAAAGGAACTGCCACAAGCTCAACAGCGACAAAACAGAGATGGACCTCTTCTGCAAAGGCACGTTTTTCTGGTCCCTGGGTTGGTAGCCCACCAAGGTAGGCCTGACTCCTCGCCCATCCAGCATAGCCAGGAACCTGGTTTGGGTGATCAACAGCAGTTATCTCCATGGAGAATCAAGTCAACACGGTAGCTTTGACATATTCAAACTACTCAGAAAAATATTCAAATGGCTCCTTCTGCACACCCGCAGAACCATCATGCAAGGCCTCATCACCAGCAGACTCGACTATAGAAATGCCCACTATGTTGGTATCACTTTCCAAGTTACCAAAAGGCTCAAAGTTGTACAGAATGCAGTCACAAGACTTGCACTTGAACTTCCACACCACGCGCACATATCCAAACACCTCAAACACGTCTACCGGAAACAAATCCAAAGATGTGTCCTATTTAAACTCCTCACACAGACTTACAAAGCACTACACAAGCAATGCCCAGCATACTCCAACAACCACATCTTCTTCCACACCGCAACAAGATACCTCTAATTAGTGAGCTCGCTCCTCACCCACGTCTCTATGTTGGGCCAGAGCCAGAGGTCAGCCAATCTCCTACCTCGCCCCCAAAGCCTGCAGCTAAGTACTCATCACATCAGAGCTGCCAGCTCCATCCTTGGATTCTGGAAGAAACTAAAAACTTGGCTCTTCTGTGAGGCACTGGCGACTCCTCCGCTAAGGTGGAGGAACGTCACCCACTGCCTTTCAGCAGTGTGAGGAAAAATAAAATTACCATTTTATTTTTTTCTCCTGCTGACAGAACAGGAGAGGAGTGGTTTTCACTCCCTAAGTGAGCATGAATGTTTGGCCGGCCGTCTCGGTTTGGCCAAACTTTCATGCGCACTTAGCATGTTCTCCATCCAGGCTGTAATACAGCTTGGGTGGAGAACATGCCCAGGCCCCCAGTCCCTGTCTGGGCGCCGAACCACGGTGCTCAGACCGTTCACAGCGCTGCATTGCAGTGTTGTGATTGGCTCAGGTGAGCCTGGGTGCTTCCTGTTCCAGCCAGAGGGACAAGGAGGAGAGATGCAACGAGGAGGACATGGTGATGAAGATAGCCAGATATCCCAGTGCACCTTCTTCTATAGCGCCTGAATACCGTACCGGGTGAAATGAGAGCTCTACAAATAGAGATACCCTAACATAGCATAACATAATGTAATAAGCAGGCTTTTCACCATGTTAAAGACAGTTTTCTTTGAAATGTGCTAGTTTCAGCTTTGGGTCATAGCATTACAAAGTTGCAATACCAGCTGAGAAGTCATGTTTTTATAGTCACTCATGTAGTTGATGTAAATCCACTGAAGTCTAGACGTGGCATACTTTTATGCCACTGGTGCATTTTCTTGTGCCATGTTACTGGGGTCTCATGGGGAAGAGTCATTCATGGTACCCTTGCACTTATGTGAGGGGATCATGACATTTCCCACCTCACTTTCTGGGGTCATTATACCCTTAGAACTCTCCTGTTACTGGGCCGTGAGATCCCCAAGCCTCTAGTTAGGTTTGGACACTGAAGCTGTAGTGGCAGGAGAACTGCAAGTTCCTGTCAGTGTGCTTCCATGTGTTTGAATCCCTGAGGCTTTGACAGGTTCCAAAGTAGTGGATGTACCCATTCAATGTCCCTGTCATTTGGGAATCTCTATCCGAATGTATCAGTGTAACAGCGTGCACTGTAGGAACCAAAGGAAAACAGGGAACAGTTTAAGAGAGAAAAATTGGATGGGAATCCTCCTCTGATGAATCTGTCCCATCCATGGGTAAGAAATGGAGCTTCAGGGACCAGGGATTCTAGCCAAGCACAGGTAGGTAATGGATTTCAAGGACTACGAGACATGCTATAAGGAGTAATTACTCTTAGAATGAGTATCATGTACCCACCACAGTGAGAACAATAGCATAAGGGGGCAAATAAACGTACTAGTCAACAGCAGCCGTGTTTCCTCCACTATGGCGGGGAAGCGTCACATCCCTTACCCACTGACTCAAAACAGCAGGAAAGGAAAAATAAAATCTTAATAGAAACGTTTTATTATCGTTTTATTTTTCCTTTCCTGCTAAGTCTTTGGGGGCAGGCCATGGGGGATGACAGGCCCAGGAGGAGTGGTAGTGCACTGTGATCAGTGCGCATGACAGTTTAGCCGGCCGTCCCAGGCCGGCCAAACCGTCATGCGCACTGAAGCTGTCTCCAAACCAGCTGCGTTTGCTGGGTTGTAGACAGCAAAAGAACAAATGAGACAACAGGCACAGGCTCCCAGTATTCCCGGGAGAGCAAATCCTTGGCGCTCAGGCCAATCCTTTCGCCGCTCTCATGTCATGAGAGCAGTGTCATGATTGGCCAAGGTGAAGACTGGGAGCCTGCGAGAAGAGGAGCAGAAGAGCACGCCGTGGCCTGCTGCAGGTATGTTTTTTTAAATTAATTTTTTTATCTTATCCCCGACCCCTTACCACCCCACCCCCATCCCGCCACTCTTCCATACCACCAGGCACTACTGCTTATTAATGGAACTTACTGTCATCAGCATCTGACAAACCTGGATAGCTATCAGACAAAACTGGATAGCAGCGGGAGGCCTCAGGATGCCAAGAAGAGTAGCTGGATCTAAGCTAAGGAAGAAAAAGGGAAAAAATACCTGAGGGCACTTAGATATAACAAGAATATAAAGGGAGAGGGAAATTTGGGAAAGCCCTGCCCGTGAGGGAAATGAAAGGGGCGAAAACATTAAATCTGGGAAAACTCAATGGTGGGATACGAGCTGAACGAAGTGGAAAGCTACGTCAAATAAACATCAGTTCTATAACAAAATACTGACCACAAAAGTATCACAATAAACAAATACTGAGTTGACATACTTGTAATGTTATGTATGAACAGTGGTCCCTTACAATAGGAAATAGGGGAGAGGATAAATATAGAAATACAATGAGATCTATATTAAGTTGTCCATCTGGACAAAAGTACTTTAATATTTTAGATATTTTCAAAAAAACAATAAAGTGGAAACACAAACACTGTGATAATTAAAAAGAAGAGTCTCAGGCAATTCTAAGTGCTTGAGAAAGAGTCGATAAATTGCCACGCAAATATGAAAACAAAAAAACAAAAAACAAACACCATAGCACAATTAATTAAATAATTCACATGATAGCGTCAAGGTGTCAAAAAGCCGATGACGTTTCGATTCTATACAAACGAAGTACCGGGATCATCATCGGGACATGAGCATGTATGCAAGAGACTGATGCCTGTTGATCTATGGGAAGAAGGGGGAAAGGGAAATATTAGGAAATGGGGAGTTTAAAATCCAGATAATTAAAATACAGTGATATAGATGGGAGATCATGCAGAAACTGCGAGACCTGAGGAGGTAAGTGATTATTGCTTATATGCACGCGATGGGTAATGGTTAAGTCATATAACAAGGAATGAACTGGTCATGCATAATCTGATTTAAAGGCAAGTGAAGTGATGTCAAGGTGAGCTGGCGTGATGATCTAGCCTTAACAATGAAAGGTAGGTGTAGTATTGCGCTTGGAGGAATTCCTAGATTGGAATGCCCCTAGAGTGGATTGGGGTGGGCAGAATTTGCGAAGTCGCGCTACGCAAAGCTCCACAAAATGGTAAAAAATCTCCGCAATCATGCAGAAATTCCGCGAACATGCGGAATTGCTTGTTCTGCCCGTTCGCGATGCTTTTTTCCTGTTCGCGAACGTTGTTTGCATGCTCGGGGGGAAATATCTCGCAAACACGTTTTTTGAAAGCGCAAACAAGCAAAAAATTCCGCGAAGCCGCAGATCGCGAAATTTTGGGCATTTCCGCTTTCTCTGCAGAACGCGAAATTACCCAAATTCCGCAAATTCCGTGAGCAGAACGGAATTTACCGCCCAGGCATAGTGGATAATGGTGATAAAAGACTGTTTGGTATGTGAATATTGTGATGGAAATTTCGAAGGAGAGCTTACCGCAAACATGTGCCAATTATAGAACTTAAAAATAAAACAAAGCGAGTTAAGGTAGTGGCAGTGTAGAAGGTCGCTGCGAGGGGTGCTCGCTTTGTTTTATTTTTAGGTTCTATAATTGGCACATGTTGGCCTCCTTAGTTTTTTCAAGTCCTGTGTGGGACAACACTAAGGGGAATATTAGAATGTCGGGCGGATCGCCAACGTCCGCATGGTGGTGGCGATCCTAAGGTCTTTCAAAATGTTAAAGCTGCTGCTGAGACCTTAGAGCCAGAGATAGGCAGTGAGATAAAGTATCTCTTTGCAAAGAGGCACATATATTATTGATGTACTTATTCAGAAAAAGGTGGGGGTGGGAGGTGGAGACCAAGGGATATGAAACAGTGTGACTTACAGGTTACAAAAAACATGCTCCGATCTCAGTTAGATAATTCAGAGGGTTGAGAGTCTGCTGCAGTCATAAGCGTGCAACAGACATGTAGGTCACAAGTGGAAATGCCAGTAGAAACCTTTTGAATTAACGTTGCAGTAGCGAACAGCACAATATAATATTAGTTTTTACACTGCTGTTTTTTATTACAAATATTTACAATTTAGGGAGCTTAGAAACACAGATGTTTGTCCACAATTGCATGGTTTTTGACCTGATCGAAACCAGTGCTAACATCCAGGTCTCTAAATTCCAAGGCTGCTTTAGGATTTATTTATTTTTAGGTGAAACAAATCTGCTTATTCACTTTAGAAAATAAGTTTCAGTTATGCACCTATACAGTCTGACATACTATTGTAAGTAAACAATTCATCACGCCTATCCTTTAGCTCTCTATTGTGCCCTTCTTATTCTCTTTCCTGAATCTAGAACGATCAACAGGAAGGAGCCAAGCAAACACAAGTACTTGTGACCATCAAATCAAATGAGATAACATTGAATTTGCAGGAAAACCACGTGCATTGCCTGTGCCCAATCTAATGTTTTTTATTTGCCTTTTCTGTTTGCCAAAAATTGCTGCAGACTTACTCTAAACCTTGATTGTGCTTGACTGTGTCTAGATCATGTTCGTTTTAATTCCTTTTTTTTTCTATTGTCCTCATTTTACACATTTTATTTAAAAGGAAATGGGAATAAACAACCAGAGAACAGTGGTCACTATCAATAGTATTATCCAACGTATATTTGTTTGCAAATGTCAAGTGAATATTTAGTTCGGCAAGTTGTGGTATATTCTGTTTCTCGCAAGTGTTTGTAATTCATTTGTCTGTCAAACAGGCTGTGGTGCGCATGCCAATGTGTTTCAGGCATGCACACTGACATGAGAACACTATGGGGCAGATGACGATGGCGGGCGGATCGCCCCCGCCGGGCCAGCGGTGGTCACCGGCGGCCCGGCGGGGGCGATCCGCCCGCCATCCTGACTGCAAAGAACCCTTGGCCATATTATGATGGCTGGGGGGACGGAAAGACAATCCGCCGCTTTTCGGGTTTAATATGGAGGCGGTGTCTGGAAGACACCGCCATCCATATTACAATGCAGGCTGTGATCAGCCTTTCCATGGCTGCATTGCCGCCATGGAAAGGCTGGCGGTTCCTGCTGTTGGGGGCCCGTTGCGGGCCCCCAGGGTGTTGGGTGGGTGGGGGGTGCACATGCGGGGTACCTATGGTACCCTCCTGTGTTTGCATGTACAATGTGGCAGGCACCGAGCCTATCACATTGTGCATGTAAAAGCACAACATGTATTTTTTACATTGCGGTGGGTGCAGCACCGCCCGCCGCAATGGAAAATATACAGGATGCGCCCGCCACACTGGCGGGCGCATCATAATTCGTATGGTGGGACTGACGCAACTATTGCAGGCGGTCCCTTTTGTAGCTGCGATGGCGGGCGGACAAAGCACCACCCGCCAAAAAAAGGTAACATAATCGGGAGCCGCGGCCGTCAGTCAATAGGTAAAGGGAGCCGCAGTTTGGGAAAGTTTGGGAACCACTGATGTAGAGAGATGTAAGCAAGGCTTACAGATTGTGTTGAGAAATGAAGTTATCCAACTGTATGTGCTTGTAAGTAAAGGAGGCAGATTTTCTCAAATTATAAAACAAAGAATGTAGAACGTGTTCATACACGCCCTAGGGGTCGATTCCGATCCCGGGTCAGACAGCTCTCTGAGAGCTGTCCGTAGCCTTACCGTGCGACCGACACATACCCGTAGCCGGTCCGTCCTGTAGAGGAAGTACGATGTGCATAACTGCCAAAAACACGACCGACATGTAGGCTGTGATTCAAACTCCATTCTCCGTCCGAGCCTTAACTCCTAACGCTGAACCGAGTCGCCCGGAAGCAGTATCCACAGCAGTTTCCGGCCTGACAAGTACGATGCGTACTTCCTACGCGCCGGACAGATCGCCACGTACGGCACGTCACAGCATCCGGAAAACAAGCATATCAGCTACGATTCGCGCCACAACTCAATCCACGGCTACGAGACGGACTAGCTTGCAGCGGGTACAATATGGAGCAACAAGCAGCGTGCACGACACGAACACATCATGAATCCCATCGCGCAGGTCATACCAGTACTCTACATCTATGACCGGATCAGGAACCGACGCCGACGGTGCAGGCGGTAAGTCAGACACCTACCACACAAACAAACGATACGTACCCGCAAAATGGCACACACACACACAGGGGATCCACATCCTGGCCACTACCAACAGGCCACCATAGGGGTTGTATGGCCAGCACTACTACCACCCAAACCCATAGGGCTTATGTTTCCCAGCACCCCTGCCACCCCCAGCCATAGGGGACCTGTTGCCCATCACCCCTGCCACCCCCACTCATAGGGGACCTGGTGCCCATCACTAATGCCACCACCAGCCATAGTGAACCTGTTGCCCATCACTACTGCCACCCCCACTCATAGGGCTTATGTTGCCCATCACCCCTGCCACCCCCAGCCATAGGGCATATGTTGCCCATCACTACTGCCACCCCCACCCATAGGGGACCTGTTGCCCATCACCCCTGCCACGCCCACTCATAGGGCTTATGATGCCCATCTCCCCTGCCACCCCCAGCCATAGGGCATATGTTGCCCATCACTACTGCCTCCCCCACCCATAGGGGACCTGTTGCCCATCACCCCTGCCACCCCCACTCATAGGGGACCTGTTGTCCATCACCCCTGCCACCCCCACTCATAGGGGACCTGGTGCCCATCACTACTGCCACCCCCAGCCATAGGTGACCTGTTGCCCATCACCCCTGCCACCCCCACTCATAGGGGACCTGGTGCCCATCACTACTGCCACCCCCAGCCATAGGTGATCTGTTGCCCATCACCCCTGCCACCCCCAGCCATAGGGGACCTGCTGCCCATCACTACTGCCACCCCCACCCATAGGGATTATGTTCCCCATCACCCCTGCCACCAACAGCCATAGGGCATACGTTGCCCATCACAACTGGCACCCCCACCCATAGGGGACCTGTTGCTCATCACCCCTGCCACCCCCAGCCATAGGGGACCTGTTGCCCATCACCCCTGCAACCCCCAGCCACAGGGGACCTGTTGCCCATCACTACTGCCACCCCCAGCCATAGGGGACCTGTTGCCCATCACCCCTGCAACCCCCAGCCATAGGGCATATTTTGCCCATCACTACTGCCACCCCCACCCATAGGGGACCTGTTGCCCATCACCCCTGCCACCCCCAGCCATAGGGCACCTGTTGCCCATCACTACTGCCACCCCCACTCATAGGGATTATGTGGCCCATCACCCCTGCCACCCCCAGCCATAGGGCATATGTTGCCCATCACTACTGCCACCCCCACTCATAGGGGACCTGTTGCCCATCACCCCTGACACTCCAATTCATAGGGGACCTGTTGCCCATCTCCCCTGCCACCCCCACTCATAGGGGACCTGGTGCCCATCACTACTGCCACCCCCAGCCATAGGGGACCTGTTGTCCATCACTACTGCCACCCCCACTCATAGGGCTTATGTTGCCCATCACCCCTGCCACCCCCAGCCATAGGGCATATGTTGCCCATCACTACTGCCACCCCCACCCATAGGGGACCTGTTGCCCATCATCCCTGCCACCCCCACTCATAGGGCTCGTGTTGCCCATCACCCCTGCCACCCCCAGCAATAGGGCATATGTTGCCCATCACTACTGCCACCCCCACCCATAGGGGACCTGTTGCCCATCACCCCTGCCACCCCCACTCATAGGAGACCTGGTGCCCATCACTACTGCCACCCCCAGCCATAGGTGACCTGTTGCCCATCACCCCTGTCACCCCCACTCATAGGGAACCTGGTGCCCATCACTACTGCCACCCCCAGCCATAGGTGACCTGTTGCCCATCACCCCTGCCACCCCCAGCCATAGGGGACCTAATGCCCATCACTACTGCCACCCCCACTCGCCACACATCCATCATACTCCAATATTAGGTATGTCATCAAAATACATCCCCCTAACATCATGACAACAGTGTGTAGTCTGTGACAAATGCCCACAACAGTGATTATGACTTCGAACATGCAATGTAACTAACAGCACATGCGTGACCAACAAATGAGTGTGCCCTACACAAGGCAAGCATCACCATAGCACTGTGTCAATGTAAAAATAATACCCCCTCACTGTGTAGAACAAAAGTTAAGCGTGGGCTTCCAAACTGCAGCAGATGTTGAGCATTGTGGTGATGGGGTCTAAACCCCCCCTCATCAAAGTGACCAAAAGGTAAGTGTCATCATGGTCAAAGCTGCAAATAAAAAACAGCATGTATGATCCCTGCTCCCAGCACATTAAACACTTCTGGGGCAAACTAGTGGTTTTGTCCCATTCCCACAGAGATGTGGTGAGGCTAACAGTGCTGTGAAAACATCACACACTCTCGGCCATGTGCAGACAGGCACCACACATGGGGGCTGACAATGCATACAGTGTACAATGACACAAAAGCAGAAGTGACCATCACAAAGCATGCACACATCTCGAAAATAGACACACTAATCAAAACAACCTGTGTAGACTGTAGGTGTCAGCTCACAAACTCCCATTCCATGCCAGCAATGGCACCTAACAACCAGGATGAATGTGCACAATGACGTGATATGACTCACAGGAACAGCAGGGAAAATCAAAGAAACAGCATCCAGACAATGGCCCACGACAGCAGTACCAATGCACTGATGCAGATGCAGATGCACAATCACAAACAGGCAACCTCACATTGCACATCTGACACAACATGTGTGTGTGTGTGTGTGTGTGTTTCAGTATCCCCAGGCAACTACACAACACATGAGGGGGGTTGAACCACAGTGACACAGATGTGGACACAGTGCCATACAAAAATAAACCATTATTGGGACACCCTTAGTGGGCAATCAGGCATTGTGAGATGAGAGGGAGCACAACAGACACATATGACACAAGTTGGAATGAACACCAACTAACACAGCAAGAGACTGACACACAACAGCACTACCCCCAGTGACCGGACAATGGGGTGACACAAGCATGCATGACACCTCCACTGTGATGACAAAGGCAGATGTCGTACAAACGGGGAAACCCAGACATGTGACCTGTTCCACAAACGTACATCACACCTACACAAACACAAATCACTCAGCATGGCCCCTCATCCATGGACAAACGGGAGCTAGAGGACCATCCATGCAAACATTTACATCAGTCCACCCTCAACACCACACACCCTGAACTGCAACAATGTGCATCTGTGAAGCCCACATGGATAGGTGACATTGCACATGCACCCATGACAAACACAGGAATGTTGGGAGGAACTAAGGTGCACAGACTCATCACACAAGGTCAGTTTACAACCCTGGGGAATAACAGACATACTGCACAGTATGCGGTACATGGCCATGACGTCAAAGCTCACGTAACCTTCAAAATACCTGCCACAGTCCCAGGACAATGCAGAAGCCAAGGAGAACCACAAGGCACACATGCTGACACCTGCCAACATTGCAGCCCTGAACCCGACAAGTGGGAGCAGTCACACACACATACACATGTCTTAATCACTGAAAGGTACCACCTAGGGACAACTACATGACATTGCAAATAAACAAGTGCCTTGGGGAACCCTGACTGTGTCCCATCTGTGTCTGACAACATCATCACCACTCAGAACTGACAAATCCCAATGATGATACACCAATTAACAGAAGTGTGTCATGCAACCACACATCTGGTAGCCCATGGCAAAGTAGTGGGATGAACCCAGTACCACTCCGAAAGCATCAACAACAGGAACATATCAAGGGAACACTGCCTGTGTATGAAAAGAGATGTGGACACACACACATGCTCATACAACAAACACCATGGGCCCAGGCTATGTCACGGGACAACACTTGAGGGGACCCAACTCCTGTGGAAGCCCAGCTGTGCCAAACATATTCACAGCACGTCTCACTCATGTCAGCAGAACACTTGGTCAGTCAGCCATCAGTTACCACACAATGAAGGCTCTGGTCACAACAGCCTGGGTACGTGAGTCTCCCCTAAGTCATCTGCACATACTCAATACATATGTACAGCAAGTTGCACAGAGGTCCCAGTTGCTTCTATACCAATGATGCCCACACCTGTAGGTCCAGTGGTAATGCGCACAAAGTCTGTGAAATTGACAAATTGGACAATGGGAAGCACATCATATGTGCATGGGTGCAAGCCAGAGATGTGACCATGCAAATGAAATGTTCACAGAGATGTCCACAAATAGTTGCTCATGACACACCCAGGTAGCTGCAAAGGATGAAATGGATACCCACCAGAATAGGATACATATCTCATGGACCACATGGAGTACCTCACATCAACACATCAGTATTCTACATTGGAAACCAAGCATTACAGGTGCAAGTGCATGTTAAACATCATCAACATAATGTACAGCTAAATCAAGTTCACAGGGATAAAGAAAAAAGCTTTATTCAGCCTATTAAAAGTTAAACGTCTGTTCAAACAAAAAGCCAATGGCCAGTCCATGTCCAAATGCCAAGGAGTAAACTAGAGTGATAACTGTCACACGTTGCTTGCCTGCACTGCTAAGGACCGGGGTCAGCCCCTCGGAGGGGCATACATGGGGGCAGGCCAGGCACTGCAGGGACAGGATCAGGGTGCAGCAGAAGAAGGCAGTTAAGAGGTGGTGGATGCAGGCGAGACACTTGCAACTGCAGTGGAGCTGACTGAAGTGGTGGGTGCAGCCACAACTGTGGGGCACAAGTCAGATGGGGTGGGTGCCGGCACAACTCCAGTGGGCAGGTCAGATGGAGTGGGTTGGGTCCCCACTGCAGTGCCCTAGTCAGACGGGGTGGTCGTGGACTCCACTGCAGTGCCTGCATCCATGTGAGCAGAATGGGGTGCAGGTGAGGTCGGCAGGACAGGGGGGGGACACGGTCCCCACATCAGTGGCACTAACCGTCTGACCAGGTGTGGAGGAGCAAGTGGTGGGGGGGAGGGCCTTAGCATTTTGGGGATGGTGTATCTGTGGGTGGGGGAACCCGGGGCAGGGAGTGGCGGGGGAACCTCTGGAGTGGTGGCCTGGGGGATGGAGGACGGAGACTCTGCCTTGGAGCTGCGTGGTGGTGGGGGGGTCTTGCTCTTCCGGCTCCGGGGGGATTGCGGGTGGGGGTCTCAGTATGACTGCGCCTGGGGGAGGGTGTGCGGGTGTGAGGGGCACTCCCCTCTGTGTGTGGGGACTTCCTCTTCACCTTGCAATCAGGATCTGCTGGGTCAGTGGGGAAGAGGCCAAGGTCACAGAGGAAGAGCTTCTGAGGAGATGGGGTTGCAGGTGAGGCAAGGGAAGGGGGCTGGGAGGGAGAGGTTTCAGAGGACTGTGGAGTGGTTGTGGATGACTGTCTGTGTGTCTGCAAACCATCCCCTGTGAGTGTGGTATCAGTCCCCTGTGTTTGCTTGTGTGCACGTCTAGCCCTTGGTTTGGGTGTTTGTGTGCTGCCCATGTCTGTGGCTTTGTGAGAATGTAAAAGAGGTCAGGGCACTAGAAACCTGCACCAATCAAGCTAGTATTGAAATGTAAATAAACAGAAGTGTGGTGCAAAGAGCCAGGGACGTGACCTTCATTCGTCCCTAATATTTGGTGCAACCCAAAAAATGCAAAGAACAGAAATAGCTCAGCACACAATTCAAATTCGTATATTGTAGACAGTAGTATATGTCAAAATTAGTGAGCAGACAAATGTGGAATATATCCCAAAAGATTCACAATAAACTTCAATATCTTGATGATGAAATTTTCTTTATTTTGTTGTTCAAATTTTTCTGATTTAAAAGTACAGCATACAATTCATAGCCGACGCGGCGCGTTTCGTCCCAACGGGACTTCTTCAAGGCTCACAAGTAGTGCATATACAATCCAGCGTGAAACTGGTTTTTCTATGAATGAGTGTTCAAAGTTCATAAGTCTCCATATTTACGACAAAACAACTCTATGTTTGTGTGATATAGGGGTAGATGAATCAAGGTTCGATAGCCTTGGCCATATAAGATGGTCAGTCGACACAGGATCCGCGCACAACGTATCAAAGAAAATTTCATCATCAAGGTATTGAAGTTTATTGTGAATCTTTTGGGATATATTACACATTTGTCTGCTCACTAATTTTGACATATACTACTGTCTACAATATAGGAATTTGAATTGTGTGCTGAGCTATTTCTGTTCTTTGTTTTGTGAGAATGTGCATGTGTGTGTGTGCTTGGGACAGGTAGGCTGCTAGGAATCGTGGGTGGTGCAGGGGTAGGAGGGGTGCGGGACTGTTGGAGGAGGGACACTGCTGCCGTCAGGGAGGAGGCCACAGACTGATTGGTCCTCTGTAGGGCAGACATGCCCGATGAAATGCCCTCCATGAACGACACCAGTTGCGTCAACAGACTGGTGTGTGCATGGAGGACACTCAGCATCGATGTCTGCCCTACATGGATCTGTTTAAGTAAGTCCACAGACTCCTCAGTCAGGGCAGCAGGGGACACTGGGGCAGGGGGTGCGGTGCCTGGCACAAAGGAGACATGCTTCTGATCACGGGAGCCTACAGGGACCTCTGGGATGGGAGCCGATGGGAGGGTGGTGATGGTGGTGGTGGGGGCGGTGGCGGGGACAGCCTCACTAGCTGGGGTTTGGTGGCTGCTGACACCCGCCTCCACAAGGGAGTCATCCTCAGAGCTGCTGTGGCCCTCAGCTGGGGGGATGGTGCTGACAACTCCTCTGTGTGGCTCCACTCGCCCTCCGTGCCACTGGGTCCCACCGACTCCTCTCCTTCGGTCCCTGTCAGGCTCTGTGGCTCCTCCTGGTCCATGGAGCTGTCCCCTCCTGTGGCCGTGAATGTATCTGGATAGGAATAGGAAGTAAGAGAACAACATCAGTCACCTGCACGGACTGCACACACCACAGTGAGTACATCACAACACTGTTTAGAATAAGCCAATTGTCATTCTCAACATCAACCATGGCACACATATCCCTCCTTGACTTGCACACATATGTCTGTTGCATGATGGATGCTAATACCCCAATGTGCCGGCATGCACCACCCACACATTATTTGGACATGCAAGTGAACATGTAGGAGTATGTCTTTATACACACAGCACATCTCTTGCTACTGACTCAGTACAAGTGTCCGGATGAAGGGATGGGCAGAGACTCATTTCACATGTTTGTGATGCATGCCAGCAACACACACTATGATGTTCTCATGTCCTGATGGGCAATGCGACAATGGGGTGCATGGTGCACACTTGAACACAATGCAGGATCACTCATAGCAAGTTCAATGCCATGGCACTGGGATGCCCTGAAAGTCAGTCAACACTGTCTCCTGTCACAGGGGCAGGGCATCCAGACAACAACAATATGCACTGACTCACAATCCTAGCTCAGGGGTAAAGCTAACTCTGCAGATGACCGGCGCACTTGCCCATCCCCTGCAAACAACATATACAGGACCCAGAAGACCCCACATCATTCAAATCAGACATATGAGTCTCTGCAAACACAACTCCCTGTACATTAACACATCAGAGTCTGCCATGCATGCAGCCCAGCTGCATGAAGGACACAGTTGCATACACCATTGTGCGCTGTCAGATGATCACACAGGTCTTGTCTCTCACAGTCACATCTCAGATGTCCTGCTGACCCTCTGAATCATGGACACCCCAGTTGTACATAACAACAAGCCACACCCTAATGACACAGAGGCAGACACCTGAGGGCACATGTCACTAAGCACAACCTGTAATTTAATACACAGGAGTGGGATTACAGAGTGTTTCTAAATGCCCTTGAGGAGGCATGACTGCCCAGGTCTCCATGAAACTGTGTTTGGCCCTGGACAGTAGTCAGGTGGCTAAGCAAGTGTGACATACTTGATATACATACTCCTAAGGCCCCAACATTGGAGTCCCCTGCTGCATGGGTTTGTTTGGAATACCCCAGCCACATGTGGCGAGTCAGACCAGCAATTGGAACACTTCTCAAGGGCACACACAGATCACGTCAGATCTCAGGCATTGGGCAAACAATTGACCCACCCATGAAACACACAACAGAGTCACGGGAACAGATGCTGTCCGGTAGATGAAGCATAGCTGACTGCAGGGACACAGTGCCCTAGTGACACAAGCTACAGACTGTAGGGGCCACACCTGTGGAACAGATGAGGAGGGTGCATCACACAATTGAGGAACCTGAGCATTGGACTACAAGACCTACGTAATGTGGAAGTGTGACCAGGCCAAAAGACTGCAATTAGCATGTCAGACATAGTACACAGATTAGGCATGGACTTACCCCCTTCCTGCTGCTGCCTGGCCTTCAGCTGCCTATCCAGGTCCAGGAAGACCACCACCAGTATCCAGAGCATGTGGGGGGTCAGGGTCCGGTGTCCGCCCCTCCTGACTGGAGGTGACAGCTGCAGCTGGACTCTAGCTATCCTCCGGATCCAGCCCCGAAGGTCCTGCCACCTCTTCTGGCAGTTGCGGATCCAGCGCTTGTAGACCCCCACCGAACGAACAACTCGGGCGATGGTCAGCCATATCTCCTGCTTCTGGTGGGCATCAACCTGTGAGGATGACAAAGTTAAAAGTACATTAACACACATGCCCCAGATTTGTGCTGCACACATTTGGATATACATGTCTTCATCACAAAGGGAAATGAGTTACACAGGTAGTGCAACCATGGGGAGGGACAAATCTCCTGCATGTCTGACATGTTAACAATGCCTGGATAGTTTAAGCTTGCACTAATGAACTTTAGCAGCAGGACACCTGTTCATTACATGTATGTAAACACTTTGGGGGATTAAAGTAGTCAGTGAGAATGCTTGCCACTGGTGTACACACTGCTAGTACTGCTAGTCACACAACATGCATAATTAGGAAGGCAGTGGACTGCACACTCACCTGCTCCCCTGGTTTACCATAGAGCTTGCTGTACTGTGGAAGGAGCCCGTCCAGCAGGGCCTGGTTCTCCTCCTCAGTGAAGGCTGGGGCCCTCTCCAGAGTACGTGCCATAGCAGGAGCCAGAGGATGCAGAGACAGCAGCAGTGGTAGCAGGGATGTGGTCAAGTAGCATGTAGTGCAGGGAAGTGAGCTCCCTGGAGTCCAGCCAGCCTTATATCTGTGCTGCAGAGGCAGAATCTGTGCCATGTGTCCCAAGTGATAGGTCCAACACAGTTGCATTCTATGAATCTGACCAATCCATGGAATTGTACGACTCGTACACGCCTTCCGCATCGTTCAAATCTTCACCTTCATGAAACACTTGAAATTGCAACATTGTTGTAGGCATCCAACTGAATTTCCAGTGCACAACTCGTACAAGTTTTGAATCCGCATCCGCATCCGTCTCCATGACAGTCCAGAGCCAATGGGTGCGCCTGACTCGGTCAACTGACTGTACAACGCTTATTTTGAAAATACACATGCACCCGTCTCCATACGATTCAATGGCCAAGGCGTACGCCTGTCTCGGACCATGCCTGCCCGAGGCGTGTGCATGATAGTTACCCGCGTCAGACCTCATTGCATTCAATGGCAAAGCGTACGCATGGCTCGGTCATGAACCGTGCAATGCGTACGCATTGTCACCCGCGTCGGACCTCATTGCAGTCAATGGCAAACCGTACGCAGGGCTCGGTCATGAACCGTGCAATGCGTACGCATTGTCACCCGCGTCGGACCTCATTGGTGTGACTATTCTACGGATTCAACACACAATTACTAGCTTGGGACACCTGTGCACATCTACCACACTACAGCATTGGCCACACAGTGTCCCATGGCATGTAAGGCTGCATTTCCTGGATGTTTGGGGGGGCCACATTTGGTTTGTTGGGTGACACTTTTGTGCAGCCACTCCCAGGCTGTGCACGTGTACATGGGGGCATACTCCTTTGTGTGTCGTGCACATTACCACTGTGATGTGCAATTGTACAGTAATGGGCATGAGTCACGGACACAGTTTCATGTTGGATATGTTTGGGGCATGTCACATACACCCTGAGTCCAGGGGGTGATGGCATGTCCGTCACAGTGAGACCTGTAGCCACAATACTGATGTGCACCAACAGTCTGTGTGCATGTTGTGTCTCAGATGTGTCTGATCAAATGTGCCCAATGGGTGACAGTCTCCACATCCATGTAGTATATGCATCAACCTTGATGGTGTGTGTGTGTCTAAGAGACGTACATGTAGGGCCTGCAGGAACAACAGTGGCCACTACCTGTGGGACTTACGCTTTCCTTGTGGTGTGTACGTGATACGCTATGTCCATGCCAGTGTCGATATGGCAATAAAGGGACACTGGGTTTCTGCATGGCAAAGATCTGTGATGCCTGGGAGACATCAGGCCTCACTTGTCACTGTGGTGTGTGTTTGGAACGTCACAGCAGTAGATAGGTTGGGTGACACAGCCAGATGATTGGCCATTGCACTACATGGGACTCACGTGGACATGTGGAATTGAGATGTGAGGTGATGGTCATGTAGGTAACATATGTGTCCATGCCCAACAGCACACACTTCAGTACATTGTGTAATGTCATGATCTATCATGTGATATTGAGCCTGGTCATGGTCACATGGGTGGATGAACTGGCAATCTTCCTTTGTGCATCTCTGTACTGCAGGGCACCAGCTGTCCATAGACCATTCCCAGACCTTGCGACCATGCAGGAACACGACTGCATCAGACGGTACCGCTTCACCAGGCCACTGATTAAGGAGTTGGCGGAGCAGTTGGCACCACATCTGCTACCTGGCCGGACATACCCTACAGCACTGACCCCAGAGGAGAAGGTGATGGCAGCCCTGCACTTCTTTGCAATTGGTACCTTCCAGTACACTGTGGCTTCTGCTGGTGGTATGTCGCAAACGATGTTTAGTCGGGTGCTACGCGATGTCTTGGAGGGGATGTTGCATTTCCTAGACCTGTACATTAAGTTACCTAGCCCAGCTGAACTCCCTGAAATAAAGGATGCCTTTTATAAACTGGGGAGGATGCCGAACGTCATCGGATCTATTGATGGGACACATGTACCACCACAGGCACATGAGCAGGCATACCAGAACAGGAAGCACTACCACTCCATCAGTGCTCTGGTGGTATGTCTTGCTGACATGTCTATCACACATGTGTGTGCACGGTTCCCTGGTTCGGCGCACGATGCCTACATAATGAGGAGTAGTCGCATTGCAACGCTGATGTCACAGATGCCAGCTCAGCATGCCTGGCTTGTCGGTGTGTACTGACTGTTTCTCATTGTGTGTGTTTGTCAATGTTGTATTCCGCACTCCTACAAAACTCAGCTACTTTTTCATTTTTGTGTGTGTAGGTGACTCCGGATACCCCAACATGCCGTGGTTGCTGACACCCCTCCGGATCCCTGTGACACCAGCTGAGATGCGCTACAATGAGGCACATGGTCGGAGCAGGAGGGTGATTGAGCGAACATTCGGCCTCCTGAAAAGCCACTTTTGCTGCCTGGACAAGACCGGAGGGGCCCTCCCAAATGAGCCTGCAAAGGTGTGCAAAATAATCCTTCTATGCTGTATGCTAAACAACATGGCAGTGCGGAAGGAGGTGCCTCTCATCCAGGATGACGATGATGATGACCAACCTCCGGCACCTGGGGAGGATCCCAGCCTGGCCGAGATGCCAGTGATGATGAGGATGAGGGTGACGTCCGCTCACAGCTCATCAACAACTTCTTCACCTGAATGTGAGTTTCCAGGGTTGTTATGTCAATGTATGGAGGTATCCTGGAATGTGTTGTGGCTGCTCTGTTGCTGTCTGAGTGTGTCTGTGTGCCACTTGACTGGATGCATGCAGTGATGTGTTCATTCAGGTGGTGTGTACTCCACAATAGGGTAGTACTGCTAACTTGTTTTTGTGTAGGTTTCTTGCGACATGTTTTGTGCATGTGTATTGCATTTCTCTCCTGTTCTGCTGTGCTTTTGACTTGCCTGTTGTTTGGTCAACACTGACCCCCAACACCCAGAATCCAACAACAGTGTAGAATGTCAATTTCCATCAACTGATGTACCACACATCCCTGGACTTCAGTTCTCCAACACTTTGTGAGTGTGTGTCCACTGTTACGTAGAATTACCGTGCAACTATTTTGGAATAAACATGTTGCGGATGTGTAATGAACCTGTGACATCTGCTTACCTCACCTGTGGACTTGTTACCACTGACTGGGGTTGGTGTTGTGTCTGTGCATGCCAATGTGTTTCAGGTCACCATCATTGTGTGGGATGAGTAACATGGCCATGGTGAGTATGTGTTGTGGTGCCATAGTGATGTGTCTCCCTCACATGTGTCACAACATCATGACTCACGTTACATTGGTCACATTGTTGCAGTATTTGGCATGCACTGTGTTGTGTAGCAGATCGACATCTCCATGACACATGACAAGGTGGAATCACAACAGAGGCAAGTATGGTGTATTGGTGAGTTTATTTTCAAACATGTGTGAGGAAAGTGCACAGGATGGTGGGTGGTGTACATTGGTTTTGGAATCCAAAGTTCACATTAGAGTTGGATGTGCTGGTAGATGAAATGTCCAGAGTAAAGTCCACAGTCATCGGCTACATTGGCCCAACATGAACCCTCCATGTCATGTGGGCGAGTTGTGTGCGATTGGACAAGGTGAACGGGTTGTGCACAAAGAACATTGTCCAGAACAGGTTTAGAGGCCCTGGGGGATGTGCTGGGACATCTGCCTCTCACATGTCCTTCTTCGGACGACCCCTCTTCTTCCTGGGGGGGGGGGATCCTCAGGTGCAGGCCTCTGGGGTGCAGGGGACTCTCCACCAGAGTCCTCCTCCCTCCCTGTGGCGCTGGCAGATGGTGTTCCAACAGATGTTGTGGCCACACAGGGAGGTGTGCACAGGTTTGTGTTGATCTGGCGGAGGCATTGGAGTATGTCCCGATGCAACGCAGTAAGGGCATCCCACTTGGCCTCCATGCAGGCATGGTGGGCAGCCTGCTCCTGTTGCATGTCCTTGAGGATCCCCACTACCTGGCCAAATCCTCCGGTGCTATCCTGGTACGCATCTATAATGCGTGCCAGGTGGGAGTCATCATGCAGTCCAGACCCCTCTGCAAGGCACGCCCTCTGCCTTCCACCCCTCCCAGCACCCCTATCCACACGGGCAGGACCAGAGGCGGGACGCACAGGTGACACTGGGACCCCTTGGGTGGTGTTTCTGGTGGTGTTTGCTGTAGCTTCCGGGGGGTCCTGTGTCCCTGTGCTGTGGGTGTTCAGTGGCCTTGGTCTGTCCGTGTTGGCAGGGGTGCCCTGTTGGTTTCCAGATGCTGGAGGCGTGGGTACAGGGGGTGCAGATGTTGATGCTGCTGGTGCTGCTGGTGCTGCATGATGACTCACACCGGAGGAGCCAGGTTGGTCGTCGTCATCCGAAGAGGACAAAGACAGAGTCAAACCAGAGAGCTCAGTGTCCGCCAGAGTCTGGGACTGGGAATCCTCTTCATTTGGTGCTGGGGGCCCAGCACCACCTGTGTTTGGAAGAGACACACGATGTGAGTTATGTTTCTACATGCATCGATGGTTCATAAACATGACATATTCTACTTTACGAACAGATCCCTGCCTGTACACTGCTTTTTCCCATCTTGTCACGGACAGAGTTTGATATTGTTGTTGCCCATTCCCAGCATGGCCTTGTGTTCCCCACAACCGAGCCCAGTGTCAGACATCCTGTCAGTCCCTTCCCACTCCCTGTGGGGCGAGTATGGTTCAGTTAGAACTTGCTGGGCCATGTGGGTGGGTGTAGATTGTCTGTGACTGCGACTCCCATCATACTCTTGGCTACACCCCCCTTCCCAGCATGCCCATACTTCCTTCCTCTTGACTCTGCTTCCCTGTGAGGGGGTGTGACAGCAATGGCAAGATGGCTGACTGTGAAGTCCTGGTGTTTGTTATAGCCCATTTCCCAGCATGGCCTTGTGCTCCCCACAACAGAGCCCAGTGTCAGACATCTTGTCAGTCCCTTCCCACTCCCTGTGAGACGAGCATGGTTCAGTGTATGCTTACTGGGCCATGTGGGTGGGTGTAGATTGTCTGTGACTGCGACTCCCATTATACTCTTGACTACACCCCCCTTCCCAGCATGCCCATACTTCCTTCCTCTTGACTTCCCTGTGAGGGGGTGTGACAGCAATGGCAAGATGGATGATTGTGAAATCCTGGTGTTTGTTTGGCTACAAGTCCAAAGAGAGCCCCTGTGCTTCACTCAGCAGCACCCAGTATGGTGTATCTTTTGCTGATATTTCACAGAGGTGTGGGTCAATGCATTCTACCCGGTGATTTGTGTGGAGTTTGTGTTGAGGGGTGTGTGTGTCTCCACATGCTGGTAAGTATGGTCAGAGCTGTCAGTCCTCCTTCCCACCCGGCCAGACATCCCACCATGAAACGTGCTAGCATTGTGGGGCGTGCAAGTTGTCTTTCAGGATGTCAGTCAGTGGTGTCCTGCTTCTGATTTGTGCACATGCCCTAGCAGGGCCTTGTGCTCCCCACAGCAGGAGCCAGTGTCAGCCATCTTGTCAGTCATTTTCCACTCCCTGTGATGTGGGCATGTTTCAGGGAGGTCTTGATGGGCCAATTAGGAGGGGGAGCATAATCTGTGACTACAGGCCCCATCATGCTTTTGGATACACTCACTTCACCTGCATCCCCACAATTCCTTCCTGTCAGTCAGCTGCACTGTGAGGTAGTATGTTTGTGGTGGCAAACTGTCTGGCAGTGTCTATTTAGCTTTGTGCCACTGCCTTGCTCTATTTGTTTGTAGGTTGGTGCATGTCATGACACAGTTCCAAGTCACTATGAGATGGCAGGTATTGTGTTTGTCTGACTGGCATACACATATGATTATCTATTGGTTACTGTAGCTTTGCTTGTGGTGCATGGTTTCACTGTCCCCTTGCCACACAATCTTGGGTATGTTGTTTGTGTACTCACCAGGCTCTGGTATGTCTGTTAGCCCGTAGACGCTCTCTGGTGGTAGGATGTCCCACACCTTCTCCTCCCAGGTCATGATGTAGACTGGTTTGTCAGGAGGGCCACCGCCGGTGCACTGACTCAGGGCGTGATCTTTTTCGGTGAGTTTCTTGACACTCCTACGCACGTCATACCACCTGTTCTGGATATCGTCCTTTGTGCGCCTTGGTGGTGCTTGAGCGTTCACCTTGTCCACAATCCTCACCCACATCTTGGTTTTCTGTGACATGGGGGTCCATTGAACCAATGTACCAAACAAATGTGGCTCTACTCTGATGATCTCGTCTACCAGCACTTCTAACTCACTATCTGTGAACTTTGTATTCTTCTTTGGGGGCATGGTGATGGGTGGTGCTGGTGAGGGATGTATGTGTGAGGGTGCAAGTGAGGGTGGGTTGGTGTTGGTTTTGCTGGCTGTATGTGTGTGTGCTTTTGGCTGAGGTGCTGATGGTGTGTGGGTTGTGTGATGGGTGGATGTGAGTTGTCCGGGTCCGTGTCGGTCGGTTCATTTTGCGGCCGGAATCGGAATCGGCCCCCTAGTTTTTTTATGAACCTCACTGTAGCCCTATAAGATGTTTGAGTGAGATATTGCTATTTCTAGACTGAAACACTGTGCTCAGTGTTAACAAATGTGTCTCAAGATGACTATGTTACTTTATAAACTTTTATGAAATCAGGTTTGATGGCATGTTCTAATATATTGGTGAAAGAAAATGCACTGGGTGAGGGTGTGGATTTTTTTTCTTGTGAAAAGAATAAAAAGTTAGTGGTACACTAGATATCAATATGTGATTTTAGTTGAAAGATATAGAAAACGGTGCAGAGACAGAATATCGAGTTAAAAATATCGAATTGCACAAATATCGTGTCAAACATATTGTGGGTCAAGAATATTGACAGAAAAGTTCTCATGGTCAAGAATATCGATTTTAGGTAAGTAATATTGATTTAAAAATTATCGAGGTATTTATTTTGGTTTGAAAAAATATAGATGGTAAAAAAATATTTTTTTTTATAAATGTTATGTATTTTAGTATATATTTTATATGTGTGTGATGTATGTACTTTTTGTATAAGAATTGTTTGTATTTTTATTATATGTCTTAAAATTTTAGTAGGTATAAAAAAAAATCTTTGAAGTTTGCGTTTTTAGTTCCGTAGCGGGTTGTGGGTCTATAGGGGATTAGGGTGGGAGGTAATTTAATGATATATAATGTATTGATTCTTTTTATTTATTGATATTTGTTGAATTGAGATGCTATCGTTTTAAATGTGTAAATGTATGTATTATTTATTATTTAATAATTAGTTATTAATTAATTGGAAATTAATTATGTTAATTGTGTAAATAATTTTAGGTGTGTGTTGTGGTGTTTATAGGTGGGAAGGGTAGGAAGTAATTTATTTTTAATTGAATTAATAATTAGTTTTTAATTATTTTAATTAATTAATTAGTAATTAAGGATGGTAATGGTGTAGTTAATTGTAGGTGTGTGTTGTGGTGTTTATAGGAGTAAATGATGGGAAGGGTGGAAAGTAATTTATTTTTAATTGATGAATTAATAATTATTTGTTAATTAATTTAAATTAATTAATTAGTAATTAATTATGGTAATTGTGCAATTCATTTTAGGTGTGTATTGTGCATATTATAGTGTTAAAGAATATGTATTCAATGAATATTTAATATTTATTTTTATTAATAATATTTTTTTATTTCATTATTAATTAAGTTAGTTATGGAAATACATTTAAATAAAAATGTTGACTTTTTTATTGGTGTGGTGTTATAGGGTAGGAAATAAAATAAATACATTTATGTTTAAAATATTTTTTCTGTTTGTTAATATTTGCTTATTTTAAATAAAAATTGTTTATAAATGTATTTATTAATTAATTTTAGATAATATTTGTATCTTTTTGTTATATGTCATTTTAAATTCAATGGTAATATTTAATATATTTAATTGGATACTTTTTAAATATTGTTTATTTATTTTTAAGATTATTTACATTTTTTCAATTGTTTAAATGTTATTAGTAATTTTTGTTTCTCTGCTATATAACACTTTCCCTACTGTTACACTCACTGGAGTGGGAATAGTAATCTTTACCCTTCCGCTATCCAATACCTTCCCTACTGTTGCACTCACTGGTGTGGGAATAGTAATTTTTACCCATCCGCTATCCAGCACTTTCTCTACTGTTGCACTCACTGGAGTGGGAATAGTAATTTTTACCCCTCCGCTATCCAATACCTTCCCTACTGTTGTACTCACTGGAGTGGGAATAGTAATTTTTACCACTCCGCTATCCAAAACTTTCCCTACTGTTGCACTCACTAGAGTGGGAATAGTAAATGTTACCTCTCCGCTATCCAGCACTTTCCCTACTGTTGCACTCACTGGAGTGGGAATAGTAATTTTTACCCCTTCGCTATCCAGCACTTTCCCTACTGTTGCACTCACTGGAGTGGGAATAATATTTTTTACCCCTCTGCTATCCAAACCTTTCCCTACTGCTGCACTCACTGGAGTGGGAATAGTAATTTTTACTCCTCCGCTATCCAACACTTTCCCTACTGTTGCACTCACTGGAGGAGGAATAGCACATTTTACCCCTCCGCTATCCAGCACTTTCCCTACTGCTGCACTTACTGGAGTGGGAATAGTATTTTTTACCCCTCCACTATCCAACACTATCCCTACTGTTGCACTTCCTGGAGTGGAAATAGTAATTTTTACCCCTCCACTATCCAAACCTTACTGTTGCACTCTTTGGAGTGGGAATAATACATTTAATTATTCTGCTATCCAACATTTTCCCTACAGTTATATTTAGGTGCCGATTACGATCCGGTAAAAAATTTCCCCGTACGACTCGTATCCGGTCTTTTTACCGTACGAATCGTACAAGTGCCGTACAAACTGGCAATTACGATTCGCATGGTAAAAAGTCCATACGAATCGCATTGGGAATTATTCCCCACACGTCCTCGGGTCGGAAAATGTGTCCGACACGTCCACGGACGATTTACCGTACAAATGTGAAAAGTGAAGTCCGACCGCGGAATTACGATCCATCCCGTGCGTCCGATGTTACAACCGGATGGAAAAAACACCGTCCGCACCGAACTCCCATAGCAACCATGGAGACATGTGCCCGCATACGTGCCGAACACCCCCCCCAGCCCCCGTATGTACGCGCCGACCCCCCCCAGCCCCCGTACGTTCGAGTCGAACCCCCCACCCAGCCCCCGTATGTTCGTGTCGAACCCCCGTGTATGTACACCCATGTACGTGTCGAACCCCCCCGTGAATGTACACCCGTGTACGTGTCGAACCACCCATGTATGTACACCCGTGTACGTGTCGCACCCCCGTGTATGTACACCCCTGTACGTTCGAGTCGAACCCCCCGTGTATGTACACCCCTGTACATGTCGAACCCCCCCCGTGTATGTACACCCGTGTACGTGTCGAACCCCCGTGTATGTACACCCATGTACGTGTCGCACCCCCGTGTATGTACACTCCTGTACGTTCGAGTCGTACCCCCACCCGTGTATGTGTCATACCCCCGTGTATGTACGAACCGTACCCTCACCCGCGGACGTATGGAGCGTACCCCAGGCCCCAACACCAGCACCTTCACACAACATCGCGCATGTACGAGTCATACCAAGCCAGACACAAGGACAGCACTGTACAACCAAATGGCCGAAGTACACACCGTACACACGTTAAAAACGCACGTACACAACCAGGACAAAGCAAAACAACACAAGAATACACCATTCGAATGGCACAAAGCCACTAAACATGTCCAACAAGCTCAAAAACAACACAATCACTGACCTGCAACTGCCAAAATCCAAAACAGAGGCCCAAAACACAACCACTCCTTATAACACACCCACCAATGGACCAATAAAAAGGGCCCACACACACAAACCATGAGCCTTTGCAACAGACTCACTGCTGCCAGACCCCACAGACAACCTACAGCACCATACTAGAAGCTTGACCACACCTTACACTTGCACACCTTCACACACACACCTTCACAAACACCCCCACATCACATTCACACACACACCTGCACAACCACACCCACACACCCACAACCATCCACACCCCCCCCCCATCCACACCCACACCCCTCACCATGCCCACTAACAAGAATCCAAAGTTCACTAGCCGAGAGTTGGAGGTCCTTGTCGATGAAATCCTCAGAGTTGAGCCACACCTCTTTGGAACATTGGTCAGACAGACCACCATTTCTGAAAAAACATCCATGTGGCAGACCATCGTCGATGCTGTGAATGCTGTTGCGGACACCAGAAGGACCAGGCATGAATGCCAAGCCAGGTGGTACGATCTGCGGAGGAGGGTCAGAGCCAAAATGACGGAGGAATACAACCAGGCCAACGTCACTGGAGGAGGGCCGGCCCGCAGACCCGTACACTACCATCCCTGGGAGGAGAGGGTGATGGCCATACTGCCGGTGGTGGCAGTGGACGGATTAGAAGGAGTCCGAGACCCGGGTGAGTACACAAACAACTCACCTCACATGGGGGGAACGTCATCCACAACCAAACTCACAAACAGGCACGCAACCACCCCAAGCTATCGCATGACTCAACCACACTCCATGAACACGCACATGCCACTAGCGCCACCATGCCCCATGCACCCAGCTGGACAATGTCAAGTCACAGGCCACAGAAAACACCAACACAAGACACGGTAACCGGGATGGCGCGAGTGTGGGCACCAAAAATCACATAGTGCAACTCAGAAGCAGACAACAATGCCCTCTGCCCATATGGCCTAGGTCACAGCCAGACAAACAGTGTGTCCCCACACAGGAAAGACTTGCCAGCAAATGGCGGACGCCTTGCATTAAGACATGGGGGTGAAGGCACTTTTTGCACATGACAGCAGCTAATGAACAGCAAACACTGTGAAAGAGTGGCAGCACACACCACCACAGCAGCAGCGCAGACACAGACACTACACCCAATGGGTGCCTGGAGATCAGAAACAAACTCACATCAACAAGCCAAGGGCCATTCAAAGATCTGCTAACAGTCTGTGCCCAGGAAGCTGGGCTGAGGTGACAGAGGGTGACACACAGAGGGAGGGAGAGGGGGACAGAGAGGGAGGGAGACACAGGGAGACACAGGGAGACGGACAGAGGGAGGAGGCTGACACACGGAGGGAGGGAGAGGGGGACAGAGAGGGAGGGAGACACAGGGAGACGGACAGAGTGAGGAGGCTGACACACGGAGGGAGGGAGAGGGGGACAGAGAGGGAGGGAGACACAGGGAGACGGACAGAGGGAGGAGGTTGACAGAGGGAGGGAGAAAGGGAGACAGAGTGAGACGGACAGAGGGAGGAGGCTGACACACGGAGGGAGGGAGAGGGGGACAGAGAGGGAGTGAGAAAGGGACACACAGGGAGAGCAAATCAGCCTTGTGGGGTGTGGGAATGTCTGCTCGTCAGCAGGTAGACTGCGTGCATGTAGACAAGGGTGGCCAGTGCCAGAACCCCCCCTCTTCTCCATGGCTAAACACAGGGCCATGTCACAACCTGTGCACGAGCACAACGACAGCTACCTGCATTATCTAAGTGTGTGGAACCACTCCATGTGCCCACGTACAGTGCAACACAGAAGGCGCCAATGCATGGCTCTCCACACCTGCCCACTCCACTGCTGACTGCAGTCACAATTGACGCAGCAAGTAAGACTGTGCCACACATAGGTAAAGTCGCTAAAGCTGTGGCCAAGGGACATACCCATGTACAAGTGCACTGTGAGTGGAATGCAAGACATATCCAAATTCCCAGAGGAAATGTGCCAACTTAGAAACCAATGAAACATGGATGTTGCATGGAACAAAATTAACATTGTCTCTCTCACACACAGGTCAACGTCGTGGATCACCCTCCAACACTGGGGGGGAAGACAAACAGGATCCGGCTCGGCGGGATGACGGAGCCACCGGCAGCGACGACTCTCACCACTCTGTGGACGAACCCGACCCCGACCAACCTGGCCCCTCTGGTGTCCAACGACCTGCAGCACCTGCGTCAGGTACAACTGGGCCAACCACCACCCCCACTCCTGCCACATCCCAGGAGACACCCAGGATCCCTGCCCCACCACCACAATGCAGCCAGGCTGGCCAGGAGGGACACAGTGTCCCGGGCACCCAGGAGGAGGCAGGCGACAACGCCAATGCCACCCCTCAGGGGTCCCGGAGACCCGATGTGCCCACAAGAGCATGCCAGGTGCAAGTGGGCAGGGGTGGTGAGAGTGGAGGACGGCGGAGGCGCGAGCCTGACCAGTTGGCTGGGGAACCGGTATATTCCCATGTCCGAAACATCCTGGACACATACCGGCAGGACACCACGGGCATGGCCCAGGTTGTGTCCATCCTCGAGGGGATCAAGACCCAGCAGGCCCAGCAACATGCGGAGCAACATGCCTGTCTACTGCAACACCAACGGAGGATGGAGGACAGACAGGCTGAGCTCGTGACAGTGTTCACGGGAATTCACAGTACACTCCGTCGGATGGCCGACAACATGGGCAACCCTCCCTGTGCTATCAGGCGTAGAACATCACCACCCACAGTGCGGGGATCAGGAGGAGGAGGAGGAGACATCCGACGGAGCATCCCAAACATCGTCATGGCCTGCTTCTGAGGGTTCCCGCAGGAGGGCGGGTCGTCCACGGAAAAGACCGTTAGGGTAGGCGCAACAGCACCATCTCCCAGGACACCTGGCCTGGCACCTGGCCCACTGGAGCAACAGCAGCACAGCATCAAAAGACATTCTCTGCCACATGGACTTGCCGGTCACTGTCTGACCAATGTTGACAAAGACTGTGGCATGGACTCTGAGGATTTCAAATGGCAAGGACACCAACTCCCCAAGTGAACTTTGGATTCCACACACCCTGAAAGCCCCTCATGTCAACCCCACCCCTACCCCAACCAAAATAAAAAGTCACACCATAAAGAGAAGATGCCTACTGATTGCATTATTACCTTACATGTGTCTTGTAAAGTCTAACTATGCCTGAGTTCTCATTTGACTTCAACCATCCACACCCTGGGGCCTGAGTCTGGCACAGGACACACATGGGTCACATTGTAGTAGGCAAGACAGACATGGAGCACCATACACACCCGTGATGGGCCCAACCAGCTGAGGGGGTGGTCGCACAACCGTGCCGACAGACATATTGAGTACAGCTACAGCCATGCGCAGAGGTCAGGGATCATGTGGAGTGTCCTGGGGGGCACCCAGGTATGTGTGGACAGGTGGCAGACCCATGTCCTGCAAGCTTGAGTCAGGTGGATGCAGTGAATGGTGGCCTGGCCAACGTGGGATGCATGGGGATGGCACATGTCACAATACCCACACAGTCATTGACTACATGCACAATACACAGTCTAATCCCACACAAACAGCTTGCATCTTGCTACTCGACACATAGACACATAGCCACTATCACGGAAAAACATGCCAGACATGCCGGATGCACCGTGGCAACACACCAGCATTGACTGAGAAGAGGCACCTTGGAGGCATAGGGACACTTTTATTTGTCATGTATTCGGGATTGCAGAGGCAACTCGGAGTACACATGAACGGGTAATGTGGAGTTACATGTGGGTCCAACACTGGAACCCCCCTTCTGCAGCCCAAATGCGTGATAGCCATGGAAATGGCACACAAGTGTCGGCTAACAGCTAAACACCCCCTGCTGCTCACGGAGAGACTGCCATACACCATTGATCCGCTGATGTGGAAGTCCCACAGCATGTCAAGCCAAGGCAAACCGTATGTGTCCGAGGGCAGTGTAACACACATTGATGCCATCATCACATTCCACAATCCCATCACTGATGACTGTCAAGTCTGACCATCTATTCAGGTGTACCCAGCTGCATGTAATGTGTACCATGGTGATGCGACATGTCTGCAGGGGAACCAAACATCGACAGGGGCAGTGTGCATACATCGTGAAAAACTGCCACACCCAATACACCCCTGATGCATCCCTTACCCTAAGGAGACTTCCAAACTTGTCCGTGCGTGTAACGCTCAGTCAGCACACGATGACGTGTCCATGAGGAATAGCAGTGCCACAACAATGCAACCAGCAGACGGCATGCGCAAGTACCTGGGGATATGAGAGACACAAGAAGTCAGCCACAAAAAGCACAGCCACTTGCATGTGCATGTACTTGACACATGTAAGGATGACAACATGCTTGGTCACAATTATGACTGGGGAAATACACTCATCACTGGCACCATCACTCGAGTGACACATCCACACACACCTCTAACTCACGTGGCATACATGCAGATGGACACACATATCGCAACACATGCCACACGGGGACCAATGCGTGCACACTCAGACACTGGTACTCACCATTAAGCAAAGAAGTCACGTATGAGCCGACTCCGGATGTCCTCTTGCGGAACCACATCCTCCACATCACTAGCCCCATTGCCAAGCCCTTCGTCCTCCACGGGTGGATGGTCCTGATCATCTTGATCCAGGATGAGTGGCACAGCTTTCTCAACTGCCATGTTGTGCAGCATGCAGCAGACCATGAAGATTTTGCAGACCTTCGCCGGGGCATATGGGAGGGCGCTGCCGGTCTTGTGGAGGCATCGGAATCGGCTCTTCAGGAGGCCAAACGTCCTCTCTATCACTCGCCTTGTCCGGCCATGGGCGGTGTTGTAGCGGAGCTGGGCCGGCGTGATGGGGTTGCGGAGAGGTGTGATCAGCCATGGCATGTTGGGATAGCCAGCGTCCCCTACATGGAAACCACATGGACATAAGTAGGACAGGAGAAGCGGTCGTGCTGGAAGTCTACGCAAGATACAGGACAGACAGACTGTACCCACCAACAACACATGCTCGTTCGTTGCGCAGCTGCGTCATCATTTCAGGCATCCTGCTACGCCTCATGATGTAGGCATCGTGTGCTGATCCTGGAAAACAAGCACAGACATGTGAAATCACCATGTTGGACAGACACACCACAAGGGCATTGATGGAGTGGTAGTGCTTGCGATTCCTGTACGCTACCTCCTGTGCCTGTGGTGGTACCAAAGCCACATGTGTCCCATCTATGGACCCAATTACATGGGGCATCCCTCCCAGGGCATAGAATCCACGCTTGACCCCAGTCAACATTGCAGGGGTTGGGAAATGGATGAAGTCATCCAGGTGAATCAACATGGCCTCTAAGAAATCATGCAGCACACGGCAGAACATGCTCTGGGACATGCCACCAACATGAGCTATGGTATTTTGAAAGGTACCCGTGGCAAGAAAATGTAGGGCTGCCATTACCTTCAGCTTGGGTGTCAGTGCCGTAGGATACCTGTGCAGCGGTTGCAGGTGTGGTGCCAGTCTCGCCGTCAACTCCAGAATCAACCATTGGGGGAAGCGGTAGCACCGGATACAGTCATTCTCCCGCATGGCAGCCAAGTCCGGAATTGGTCGGTGAAGAGGCGGCGCTCTGCAGTAATTTGGAAGTGAGAAGGAAGAGTGAGTGCACCACAACAACAATTTATTTGTACTGAGCACATGTTAATCTGTCAATACACATATGCTACATACGGAGTCAGGTATGTGCCACATGCCCTGGACACGTATGGCTGCCAGGTGACACCCCTACCAAGACCAAGCTACACACGGAGATTGTGAACCTCCACATGCCATGGCATGGGATTAGCTGTGTCCCAGTGTAAGTGAACAGCCAGATGCAACACAGGAGTGACATACATCCACACATCAGCAGAAGTAGGATGTCGATTGCAGAGACTGGTAGCAGAACACTAGAGCCACAGGTCACATGACATTACACTAGGACAGCCCACACACCTTGCCATGAAGGTGTGCATGTGATGACTCACCACACATTCATAGAGAGGATGCAGACATGTCCTTGTTACGCTACTCCGTGTCCCATGCATACATACGCACCTGACATCCAATACCACATGTGCCATGGTGTGCAGAACAGTGTGCCATGTCAATCTACACACAGACACATGGTGGTTGCTGCAACAGCTGCTGCTTTTGAGGGAGCTCCAACATCAACTTAATGGGAACCACCCACACATACATGACATAGTCACATCGTGCACCGTGGGTAGTGACATGTCAGGTGTGGTAACCCCTGTACCGGGCCTCAGGGGACACTTGCGTGTGTTGTTGTCCGTGCCATGCCAGTGACGCTCATCCCAAGTGTGCAGTACGACATGCACACATGTCAAAGGAGTCAAGGGCATGCCTGGCACACATTGCACCGTCACACATTACATGTGTACACATCTCATCATACATCTGGTGCCTTCTCCACTCAGGAGTAATGTGCCACATCACAGCCTTTCACACCTGTGCCCCACACATGTAGTACTGCCCAGACAATGCCTTGATGTCCATCCATGGACAAGTATGTCAGCCCTATTCCTTCCTGTGTGCTGCCTGTCACCACTGTGATGTGTGAAAAGCACCGTACTTTCGCCAAAAGGGCCTGTGTACGTTCCCGTATCACTATAGGAGTGCTGCCGTATGTGTACCCCTAGGGATAGTGAGCGTACGCACGCGTGTACGCTCCGTACCACCATGGGTACGCATACGCGAGAACACCCATAGTGAGACGGGCCGTACACGCGTGTGTACGCGCCGTACCACTATGGGTGTTCTCGCGTATGCGCACTCATAGTGATAGTGAGCGTACAGGCGAGGGTACGGTCCGTCCCACCATGAGTACGCATACGCGAGAACACCCATAGTGAGACGGAGCGTACACGTGTGTGTACGCTCCGTACCACTATGGGTGTTCTCGCGTATGCGTACTCATAGTGATAGTGATAGTGAGCGTACAGGCGTGGGTACGGTTCGTACCACCATGAGTACGCATACGCGAGAACACCCATAGTGAGACGGAGCGTACACGCGTGTGTACGCTCCGTACCACTATGGGTCTTCTCGCGTATGCGTACTCATAGTGATAGTGAGCGTACAGGCATGGGTACGGTCCGTACCACCATGAGTACGCATACGCGAGAACACCCATAGTGAGACGGAGCGTACACACGCCTGTACGGGCCGTTGCTATGCATTTGGGGTGCCCTAGGGCCCCGGAACGCACCGTACCTGTGTGTGAAGCTCCAAATTACATAGGGGACACATGAGGGACAAGTATAAAGGCCAAAATGCATGCTGGTTGTCATGGAGACCAAGTTTAAAGTTTGAATTTTTTCCGGAAGGTGCACAGCAGAAGTCAGTTGGAATGAATCTACTTTGTTGCAATGTGTTTGTGGAGTTGACATCATGCTCAAGAAAAAAACACAATAAGAACCCACTGACTGCTAGGTTTGAAGGGATTGGAGAAAACATAGGATGCAAATGTGAGTGACCAATCACTCTGTACTCCTGTGCATGAAACAGGCCAGCAAGGGAGATATAAGGCAGCCAGGTCCCATGAGGGAGCACTTGCCTGCACATCTCTGTATTCCACGACCCAGCTGCTGCTACTGATTCCCTGGAACCATGTCAAGGGCTGTGGAGAGGTCACAGCCATTCACCCTGGAGGAAAACCTGGCTTTGCTGGATGTGATCCTCCCACAGTACCCCCTGCTGTATGGGCGACCAGGTTATCAGGTGAGTGCAGAGTCCACTAGCACAGACTGTGTCCGTTTTTTAAGACTGTGACTTCTGCCATTGTGTCCAGGTGTGACACACATGCCATGTCCTGTAGGGGGGGGTCCCAGGGGGGGAATGCCTGATGTCTCACAGCCAGAGCATGCTGTGGTGCATGTCTGCCTTCCTCACTAGCATGGTGTTTACTGTGACAATCACTGCATGGTGCATGCCACATTCTGCCTGTCTTGTCCTCCTGGGAATGTAGCCTCTACAGTCCTCATGTGATTCTGTGGTCAGCCCAGTGTGACAGGTGACTGTACCCACAGATGTGTGTTAGTTCTGTGTACCTGTGCTGAGAGTGTCCACATGATGTGTTCGTACCCTGGACATCGGTGTGTGTGTAAGTCCCCTGTCATGTAGGTGGGTGCATATGTGGAGTGTAGCACCCCAGCTGCATGAGGGATGGCTATACCCTGGCCATGTGATGTGAGCAGGGAGCAGTGCTGTGTGTCTGACGTGCAGAGCCAGCCCCACACCTGTGGGCCCCCACCCGTCTAGTGGCACATGTGCAGAGTGAGGTATGTCGCTGCATTTGGCAATGGCAGGTGAATGTCCTGTGCCTGTGTGTGTCTGTGTACTCTGCTGCGGTGGCGTCAGTGGCCTGTGGCATGTGACTGCTTAGAGGTACTGCACATTATCCTGGTGTAGCTTGTGATGCACAGTGTGAGCAAGGATCATTGATTGTGTAGTTGCCCTCATTCCACCTGTGTACTTTCAATGGCACATACTGCTTTTGCCCTTCCCCAGAGGATCATGTCCCTATGACAAAGGTGCAATGCGTTGGATGCATACTATGCCTTGTTGTAAACAGCAAATGTGTTCTAATATGTGTCTCTGTGACATGTGCCAGGTGTATTGATGTAGTGTCACTTGTTCATCCTCACAGGTAGGCGCCTCTGCCAAGGAGCAGATATGGCTGAACGCCGTCAGCGCCGCGAGGAGTGCGGATGGTCGGAAGCGGCGCCTGTCCCAGGTGAGGAAACGCTGGCAGGATATCCGGTGCTGGACGCGGAGGATCGCACGGGTCCTGCTGGGGGACTCACCTGAGAGCCATAAGAACTGCGGGCGCCGCCGACTGACCCACATCCACAAGCGTGTGCTGCCGGTGGTATTTCCAGACTTGGAGAGGCGCTTACAGGAGAAGCAGCAGCAGGAAGGGGGTAGGTACATGTGTGTTTGTTGTGTTTCACCAGCATTTGTAAGTGCACAGTTGCATGGATACACTGCCAGGGTTTAAAGGTGCTGTGCAGATCCTGTTAGCCACAGTATAGCTGTGCTCTCCTGCCTCCCTTTCCCTCCTTGCAATGTGTTCCCTGGTCTGTGTGTAGTCACTCCTTCACAAGGTAATGTGGGCTGGCGCTTTCTCCACGTGAACTATGCCTGTAGCATCATGTGTGGGGGTGGTGTGTAACAGGTTTGGGGACCTTGGCTGTGCCCTGTCCAGTTCCGTACATGTGGGTTCCATGTCAGTTGGCACTGATGCAGAGTCCAGACATGGGAGTTAGTCTCACAAGTGTCATGCCTTACAGCGCACATGTTCTCTGTTGTGGCCTGTGACATGATGTGCATGAGTGTGCGATACGCATAGTGCAGGGATGTTGGGGTGTGTTGCAGTCATTCCCATTCAGGACCATGGAGTTGTGTTGCCACTACTGTCCCCTGGGGCATATTTTCATGGGTATCATGTGTGTCATCACAAAACGTGGACACTCTCAGTGTCTACAGCATAGGTTGTGCTCTGTGCCATTGTCCCCTGGCACCATGTATATTGAGGTGAAATGTAGTACAAGTGTCCACTGTACAGCCTGACCTGATTTTCCTTGTTCATAGTCACAGTGGCCAGTGCCTGTGTGTCTAGTTACAATCCTCTGATGATGCCCATTTGTACATGATTATTTGGACAGGCGCACCTTGGGTATTTGGTGTCCAATCTTGCATTTCTGCAGCCCCTGTGTATTTCACCCAGACTAAGAGATGTAAGTGCCACCTGTGTCTCAACAAATTGTCTCATGTAGGGGGTGGTTGGTGCGGGCCAAGCCTACATGTCAAAACCAGAATTCTCCTTGCTAGGTCTGGCCAGTGTGTGATGTTTGTCTGGACATACACTGAAGGTGCAGTGAGCCAGTCATGGTGGGCATGTTTTCAGTATTACCTATGCAGCATGTGCCTCAAGTTCTTGGATATGGTCCCTCCTCATCCCTATTGTCGGCAACGCTGTGTAGTGCAGATGCAGTGCTGGATTGTCCCCAGGGCCTGGCTCCTATGTCAAACTCCATTTCATGTCAGTTGCTATTGTGTCATGCTCTCCATGGGTTTTCATTGGCATGGTGGGTGAACCAACTGTGTGTTGCATGCCCTACATCTGTACCTTGTTTTGTAGATGTTACTGATCTTTCTTTGCAGGCTATGCACTGTAACCTATGTAGATTGGACTCATGTGACATATGTATACAGGTGTGTGATTAATTGCTGTCTCTTCACCTTGCCCACAGCATCGTCGGGGGACACGGAGGGAGACATGAGCACAGACGGTGCGGAGGGACCGAGCACCTGTGCCAGCGTTGACATCGTGGCTGGCACATTGAGTGGTACTGAGGCGGAGGAGAGTGAGGCCGAGGACCTGTCCACTGGCACCACCGAATATGAAGCGGACGGGTCCGAGGATGATCTCTCCGAGTGGGCGGAGGCTGCACCAGCAGCTGACATCGGCACAATATCGCACCCCGCCCCCTCCATTGCCATCAGCCGCCTCCCACTTGCTCGTGTCCCTTCCCAACGTGCCCGGTCACCACATGTCTCCTTCCTGCCAGGCACCGCACCCCCTGCCCCTGTCTCCACAGCTGCCGCCAATGCCGAGTCTGTGGACATACAGCGGCAGTTGCAGATTGGTCAGGCTGCGATCCTTAATGACCTGCATGGCCACAGCCAGGTCCTCAACAACATGGAGGCATACTTGGAGGGCATTCACTCATCGCAGGCTGACCAACGCAGCTTGCTGAGGTCGATAGACTCAACACTGACTGCAGCAGTGGGTCTCCTGCAGCGCTTCATCCAACCCCCTACCCCTGCCCCATCCACACTTCCCACTCCCATGCCTGTCCCACGTACACTCAGATGTCAGCATGCACCCACCACGATGGACACAGGCACCACACCAGCAGGGAAGGTCACCCGCACACCTCCTGGCACGCACACACAGGGTGAAGTAGGCACACCCACTGGGTCGGGGGGCAAACGTAAGACACGTAGCCAGAGTGGGAGTCCGCATTCCACCAAATCCACTCCCTCCAAATCCCCTCCCCTCAGCTCTCCTGGCCACATATCACACAAAGACTCCTTCATGGCCGCTCTGTCCCTGAGCCCCACAGTGACACCACCCCGCAAGCGGTCAAGGGAGTCCCCGGTCAGGGTGGTTGAGTCCCCCCCCCTGTCTACGCCCTCCCCCAGTGGCGCTGCGACCCATCCCTCTGACCCCCCCCCCTCCTTGGGGCCTGTGGTTCCTTCGGGTGCAGGGGATTCCCTGGATGACCTTGCTAAGGTGTGCAGCGAGATCCTGGCCTCCGCCTTTGGCCCTGCCCCACCCCCTGTGGTGGAGTCCTCCATCCCTGCACACACGACGCCTACCCTTCGCCCTCCTGTCCCTGCGGTGCCTGGTTCTTCCCCCCCACATGATGCCCTCACCCCTGTGGAAGACGACGGAATCTAACTGTGCAGGCAAGCTAGGGGACACGCTTCCCACTGTGTCCCCCATCCAGCTGTGACTTCTGGACTGCCCTATGGGCTTTGTAAATATTGAACTTCCTACAAACAAGATTTATTGGATCATGCTGTGTTAGAAATGGGATTTCTGGTTGGCTAGGGCTTGCGCCAAAGCCAGACAGAAACCACCACTCTAGTCAGGGCTGGGGAGTTACACGCCAAAGATAACCCCTGCTCACCCCCTTGGTAGCTTGGCACGAGCAGACAGGCTTATCCCTGAGGCGATGTGTAAAGCGTTTGCGCGCGCACCCAGCAACAACACCCAAGGCCCACCACAAAGGAAACTCCACACAAGGTATTCTATAAAAATAACCTTTGTATTATACACAACACATTAGATAAAAACACACACTCTACAATGTGCCAACAGGCACGGGCAGAATTTACAAGGGATTATATATACAGGGGACAGGGCCACATGGACCACTGTCAGGAATTAGCACTCTTAGAACATAACACAAATTACCAAGTGTACATGTAGAACATAACCAGTATCTACTGGCGCAATAATGACCTCAGCGTCATCACACTGGCATCAGGTATAAAACCTATCCTGCATCCATCACAGGGGCATAAACCACATTATGCAATTTCTCGCAAGTCTAACGCATTAGACCTAGCCACCTAAGTATACCTACACTAGGGGCGTACATAACACAGGGTGCGCAAAACATGCTATATACAGTACATTTCCTAGCACCAAAAGCATGAACACAGGGTGCGCAAAACATACTACACCGTATATTTCCTAGCACCCAAATCGCATTAGAGTCCAGGTTGCGCCAGAACCTAAACGTAGCAGCTGCCCACTACTTGCTGGGCAGCTGAGGACAAGGCAGGGCCTAAACGCTGCAGCTGGCACTAAGTGCTGTGCAGCTGGGGAAGGCAAATAGCGGCAGGGGGCTCTCATTAGCCCTTCAGAACAAACTGCGCCAATCCTTGGAGCCCTCTAGGCTCTTGGAATACTGTCATAACGTTGGAGCCACCTAGGCTCTAAAATAACATGTCCCCATGGAGCGCACGGGCTCCTGAAATAATTGTGCACCAATATCGCAAAGATGCTTGCCCCAAAGTACTGTGGAGCGCACTGGCGCTCTCTGTGCAAACAATGCTGGGTTGGAGCCTCTCTGGCTCTTAAGGAAATGTGGGGGGCCAAACGTTGGATCCTTCTAGGCTCTTAAACAAACAATCTGCCCCCGTAACGTGGAGCCAGCTGGGGCTCTTAAAATGAACATGCCCCCATACGTTGGAGCCTCGTGGGCTCAAAACACCAATTGTCCCAGAATAACGTGGGAGCCTCGTGGTCTCAAAACATCAATCGTTGGAGCGGCCCACTGCCATGCGGGCCGCTCTGACCCTGCCTCCCCCCATCCGGACTCACTCAGATCACTCACCGGCTGGGGGGGGGGGCAGCTTCTTCTTCTCCGGTCTCCTCTTCGGTAGGAGCAACGGCACTCCTCTCGTGGTGCGGGCAGTGGGCGGGGCTCCCTCTCCTCACTACGGGAGCCCCGCCGACGACACCGCCTCCTTTTCACTCGGCGCAGTCCAGCGCGGGGTGGGCTCCCGCCTGGACTCTCCCATCACTCCGCTTCCCGGGACCGCAACTCTCCCGCCGTGCCGCTTCCGCCCCAGCCGCTGGCCCCGCCCACGTCACAGGCAGACTTGCCTGACTTCCGGGCGGCCGCGGCTGGGCAGCGGCGGCGATTCCTCCGATTCAAACGAGGGGTAGGCTCCCTCGAGCGGGAAGATAAATGCAGCAGCGGGGTGGGCACCCACGTGGGACGCCAATAAGCGGGGTGGGCACCCGTAGTACTCATGAAATATAAACGAAGACACAGGGTGGGCACCTGCGCACCCAAAGCAAGCAAATAAGCGGGGTGGGCTCCCGCAAGGCACACATCATGGGGGAATCCCTAGTCTGGGGATTCCCTCTCCCTCGCAGCGCGACGCTGCACAGCCCCAGCTCCTTTCTCTGGGGGAACAAAGCGCTCTCCACGCGCTATGAGACAGCAAAGCTCCTGGGGCGAGGGAAATAAAGCAAATCGCCCTAAAAAGTCCGGGAGGCATCAAGGGGGCAAGGCAGGGCCCAGGGGCCAGCACACAGGGCCCTCCAGCAGGGAGGCAGCCCCCATGGCGGTCCCTCCTGGTCCCCACCAGCAGCGAGCCCCCTCCTATCAGGATCCCAAGCAGAACCAGCAATAAAGCACTCACCAGGCGCTAGAAATAAAGTCATTAAAGTCCATCAGGTATCCAGGGGCTGGGCAGGACCCAGGGAGGCAAGCCTTCCCCTGGGCCCCAGCAGCAGCACGCCCCTGGCAGATTCAAGTCAGAACAAGAACATTTTGTAAGGGGACACAGCCCCTTTTTATACACCAAATCCCTTTGTTCTGGGTTCAGGGTGAGGGGGAAAACCAGTCGCAGCTGGTTGGGGAGCACCCTTGATGTGCTCAGCCCCTCACTCTATTCACTGGCAGGGCTAGGGTCGTCAGTCGCACCACAGGGGGTGTAGCCAGCATTGTGTGGGGAAAACCCTGCCCTATTCAGGACCCGGGTGTACTCCTCCCCAGCCATCAGCATGCTAATCTCACACTCACCACTGGGGCAGACCCAACCAGACTCCTGGAGCCAGGCTCACCAGCCAGCTCCAGCCAATCGCACGCCAGACACACTGCACACAGAAGTGCCCACTTCTAGAAGTGGCACTTCCACACTAGGTACATGCACGCCGCACACATCATCGCGCAGCATTCACTCACACGAGTCCGCACATACCAAACTCGGGCCTGCACACCCCACGCATCAGGAACTACTAGGGACACATACATTCCCCATGCATTCCTATGGGAGGGCAGGCCTATCTCACCACATGCAGTAAGCGCGCACGCACTTTACCCTGGGACACAGGGAAAGTGCGCAGAAACCAAATCAATCACCACACCAAGTTACCAATAAAAAGCAAAAAGTTCAGGGGTGAACCTGCCAGAAGGGCCAAGTCCAACACAACCCCCTTCCAGCCAAAACGCAGGGCAGACCAATCACCACCGTGATGGACTTCCCTGCTTGGGGCGATAGAACACGGACGCAGGCCCGCACTGCAGGGACACTCTCCTGTTCTACGCCATTCTCAATCCACATGGTTCCATCTGAAAAAAAAACAACCGAAAAGAACTCAGGCCCAACTAGGCTACCCCACTGGTACTACCTAGTTGTCCACGGCCAGGACCAGGCCCTAGGCCACCCAGATACCACTGGTCCTTGCCAAACCCAGAGTGGGGGGTAGTAACCCCTGGCATACAAGCCCTTCTCCACTCTCCCTCTCAGTGTAGTTCCTAACTACCACTGATCCTTCAACCTAGGGCCCGCACCCTCAGGCTGACCAGAGGTCACGGGCAAGAATGCCCCACCCTACCTCTACTTCTGGGGTTCCGCACCCTCCCAGGGAAGCACCCACCAGAACACAACTCTCCCACCAGTTCAGGACCTCTCTCCACCAACTGGTCTACCACCTGGGATCCAAGGGGTCAGAGGCGAGGACTCCCTCCCTCTGCACCCCCTTCCACTGTAGAGCAGGGTCTCTTCACCTAAGATGAGCCCCACCTGCCCTCAGGACTACAGCTGCCCTTACGTCCAGATCCGGAAACACCGACTACTGGCTCCCCAACCGAGGGACGTACCCTTTGGTCAGATGCCTGGCGAACCAGGACTTAACAAGGGTGACACATACCTAATGGGTCGTGTGACAGTCTGCCTGGCGCTGATCTCACGACCTCCTGTCCATCTGACAGTGCGTGCAGACCCCCCAGGACAGAAGTGGCGACACCACGGTCACTCAGTGGCGACACAGCCCTCCCGGCTGGTCCCTGACCTACTGGTTCCCACTGGGGAATCCCTCCCCCTCACACCCCTCCCTCTGGACTTCCGCACCCTCCCAACTGGAGCGGTACCGCCAGACACCAGGACTACTGGAGGTCTGATTACAGATGCTCCACGTCCTCTAGACACTGGGAGATCCTCCTCAAATGACCTATTGGTACAGCCTAGGCCCCCGACCTGATGTTCCCTAAAGAAACCATCCAGGCCCTGACACTGGGTTTCGGGCACCTGGAGACACGCAGTCCCACCCACTCCTTCTCCGCAGAGACAGGCCGTGAGCCCCTACACCGAGACCTAGCTGGGCTACTCTGAACCTCTTCCACCACGCTGGGCTGGAAGACACCTCAGCCACTACTTTTGGAATCACTCCCCAATGCAAGTTCCCTATCCCAGAGAACTCACACCCAATCAACCAGCAAGCTCCTTATTTCAGAGAACTCACACCATTCATCCACACTCACACACCCCCCAGACTAGTAAGACAGTTTCTACCGCCCCTGATTTCTCAACCTGACCACCACGTGACACAGGTACTATTACTCTGGGAACTGGGAATGGGACATTCACATTCATCCAGCGCATTACACATTCATCCCCAAACCCCTCCCAAGACTGGTAAGACAGTTTCTACCGCCCCTGATTTCTCAACCTGACCACCACGTGACACAGGTACCACTACCCCTGGAACTGGGAATGGGAATACATGCACTGGACACACATCTGCTGCCACCACTGGATCCCACCCTCTGGTGAATCCAGAAAACCCAATGCACTAAGGGGGATGATCTACCCTCCCGAGCTAGGGACACCTAACTCACAGTGCACAAGAACACATTTCCAAAGAAATGACATTTAAAAGCAAACTTTAAAACAATAATCCCTATACCATGTGATTTATCTAAATGCAGAGTTTTGTAGTGCGGCCAGTTGCTGCTGCGGTATAGCGCAAACGCAAGTCCAAATCCCACCGCTGATCACCAATGTTAGAAATGGGATTTCTGGTTGGCTAGGGCTTGCGCCAAAGCCAGACAGAAACCACCACTCTAGTCAGGGCTGGGGAGTTACACGCCAAAGATAACCCCTGCTCACCCCCTTGGTAGCTTGGCACGAGCAGACAGGCTTATCCCTGAGGCGATGTGTAAAGCGTTTGCGCGCGCACCCAGCAACAACACCCAAGGCCCACCACAAAGGAAACTCCACACAAGGTATTCTATAAAAATAACCTTTGTATTATACACAACACATTAGATAAAAACACACACTCTACAATGTGCCAACAGGCACGGGCAGAATTTACAAGGGATTATATATACAGGGGACAGGGCCACATGGACCACTGTCAGGAATT